>NC_143085.1:7337500-8587500 GCF_052426305.1 Pelodiscus sinensis
CTCTGGCCGAGGCTGTTGTCCACCCACTGCTGCCTTGGTACAGCAGCCCAGCCCAGGCCAGGTAAGGTAATCTTGCCCCAGCCCCCTCCCCCCGACATACTCTATTTTCCACCCTCAGGAGTCTGCCCCCTGCATCTCCCACACACTACAGTCCTCGGCCCTGAGACCCTCATATACCCCAATTCTGATTCCTGCACCCCCACCCCCACATTTGCACCCCCAGCAGCAGCAGAAGTCCCATTAAATAAAGTCTGTGGGTATAATGTTTCACTTATGCTCTTGTTAGTCATTATGTCAATTATCAATACTAGTAAGTTGTATATTTTCAGTCATGCAAATGGGCATTCTTATACGGCTCTTTGTTGATCACTTGTTCTGAATTTTGATGGAGTTTGGTGCCTGGGTTTGGAAAGGTTGCCGACCCCTGCTCTAGAGGGCCCTGGTTCAATCCTCATTGTGTCAGTCAAGATGGCAGCCATCCCATTGGTTTGCAGGCAGCGCTTTGCTCCGCAGATGGAGCATTCACACCCCTTCCTTGGGTGCAAGTCTCTGGCTAGACGCCTGCCTGGCTGTGGAGGTGCACACATTTGGTGCCATTTTGCCTGCTCCCAGATTATAAAGGCATCATGTTCTCTTCACTCAGCTCCAGCATCCAAAACCTTCAACCCTTCTAGCTGCTACAGAAACCTTGCTGTGCCAACATGGAACCTCTCTGGCTTGCCATTTGCCTCAGTGAGTGATGGCCAGATGGTGGAGTGGGGGAAACTAAGTTACATGAGTCACTGAGGATCAGTGCTGAAGGAGAGGGAAGACCCACTGATAAATTCAGTCAAATGTGGGAGATGTCATTACTCAGAACTACAGAGAACTCACTCTATCAGGGGACTTTCACAAGTGCAAAATGGGAACGGAGTCTCTTTCATTCCTCCCCAAAGGCAAAAAAAATAAGCTAAAAGGAGATCAGGCTTTGCCCTCAAACCCCTCAAAGAGAACACTGGAGTAACAAGACAGACTCAGAAACCTCAGTGTAATTGCAACCTTAATTTCTCTTTACTTCCATTCGGAACTGTTGGCTTTCCCTTGTAGATTGCTTTTAGGGCTGGGAGAAGATAGTTTCCTTTCTCTAATGAGGGAAGGCTGGGCAGCAGAGAATTCTGACAACCGGCAGCCTTATTAATTCTCTTCTCTTTTTTTCTGTGTTCATTTTCTTTTTGTTGGTTGGCTAAATTGACTGCTGGGAAAATTTATTTGTTCAGCTTGCTTTGTGTAGGCATACCTATATTGGCTTATGCACATGCACATGTAAGTTACATAGCAATGAGTGTGGCTGGATCAATTCCTCAATTGTTACACCGAATCTAAGGTTAGAGTTGGTTTGCTGGAGTGAATATGAGCTTGACCTTTGTCCACTTTGTGCCTCTTATGAGTTCACAGTGATGAAGGGCCTGATCCAACATGCATTATAGCTATTGGGGATCTTTCCAATAACTTTAACAAGTGTTGGACAGGGTCTCAAATGCCCTGGACTTTATTGTCCTGTGCTTTTATCTTCTAGAATGCTAGCGCTGTAGTATTTATTAACAAGTGTTAGCAAAAAATAATTCCTGTTATTTATCTCTAATGATAAATATAGCAGGATCTCTTTCAGATGACAGAACAGTGCCATTATTTTACAACACAGCAGAATACAGTGCTGACACATATGGCTGAAATTCCAATTAAAAAGATAGGCCCCTGTTTCAGAGTATCCTACGAATAACAGTGACATTTATTTACCATAAAGTAACATGCATTTAATAAGTGTAGAGGTTTTTATTTTACAAGCTGTATTAATAAACTGCTGATCTTTATGTCTAAAATAAAACACAAGAGGAATATTGCCGTTGCCACAATAGAATTGTTAGCTTCCTTTCTGATCTAGTCAAGTACTTCCTACAAGAACAGAATAGAGATATTGATTTCAAAATTGCTAATAAGGAGAAAGGAACCTGGGAGATGGAGTTGGATGTTATCTACAATATCTATTTATTAGATTATTCTGTAGTACTCACTAGATTAGTACTTGAGCAACTCACAAGCATTAATTAATTTAGCCTCAGTGTATGAGTCAACAAAATGGGATATGAGGCATGGAGGGATTTAGGTCCTACTGGAATTTGCAGCACAACTGGGAGTAGAACACCATTTTCCCATTCAATAGTGCAATGTCCTGCAAGATCATCTTTCCTTTATATGCAATAGACAGCCACATTGAGTTTCCTCTCTTCCTTTTAGCTACCAGAATGGTAATTGGATGTAAAAGCAACTGCCCCACTAGCTGAGACTGTATGGTGCTCAATAACCCCCAAACACAATCTCTAAACAGAGAGTAGGGACATTCATGCTTAGAGTACTAGCCTAGCATTTGGGAGAGCTGGAAGGTCCCTACTCTGCCACAGACTTCATGAGTGACCTTGGACAAGTTGCTTTGCCTCTCTGTGCCTTGATTCCTGAGCTATAACATGGGGATAATACCATCCTACCCCCCATTGGGGTACTGTGAGGATAAATGCCTTAAAGCCTGGAACACGTTCAGACACTACATAAATCAGGATCAGCCAGGCACTATACACAGATAATCAATATGACTGAAACCAGAACACTGAAAAACTGATTCATCAAGTTGATCCCATTTGTTTTCTTGCAATGATGTCCTCACCCTAAGGAAATGTGTCCCTCCCAGGCATCAGCCAGACTAAAACTGCTCTGCAGTTTGGAAACATCACACAAACTTTGGATAAGCTGCAAAAATGTCTTAAGCGTTCTCAAAGCCTATCAGAGGATGGTTATGCCGACCAGGTTTACCCTCCTCAACACATTTTGACAGCTCCACTACAAACGATCAATGCTTAGCCCACAAGCATCATCCCATCCGTACCATCCTCCAGTTGTGGATCAAGTGTGCCCAGCCACCCTGCAAACTCATGACACCTTGTAAGAAATATTATTTATCTTCCCAAAGTATGGAGCCAAGAACTGGAGTAAAATCGCAGTGCCCGAGATCCTAGGTCACAACAGGCACCTGAGGCTTATTTAAACAGGGGGAGCCTAGCTTGGGTTGTGGCCATCAGATTTACACACCAGCTTCTCTCTCTCACACACACACACACACACACACACACACACACACACACACACACACACACACAAAGCACTAAGGAACATACACAACTTCAGCATAATTACTTTAAATAAAAAGCACTGACTTTGAGAAATAAAGTTTACTTAAGGGAGAAATGTGTACACATTCAGGTATTTGAACTCTATTTAAAGGCTCTGTCTACATTGTGGCTTCCACTATTAATAAATTACATCTATAAAGTTTGATCATATAGAGAAGCCACAATGACAAGGCAAAGATGGGATGGATCAAGCTAGCATACTGTCCACACTGCAGCTTGAACTAGGTTGGCAACAAACTAATTTAAAAGCAGTTACCACACGGTTCTGGTAGTTAGCAAACACAGCTGTCACTGGCATGGCTGCAATGCAGTTTCCATATCCCAGTCTGGACAAGATATTGTTGTGGGACTATTCCCCCTTTTTAATCATAATCTGAAAAAGCATAAACCATGTTACTGACAGGCTAAAAGAATGCGTTTTTATGAATCGGAGATCAATGATTAAGACACATTTCTCAAATATTTAGTAAGAAGGGCAGGGGACTGGAGGGAGAGGGTACAGGAGTTAGGGTGGGGAGGCAACATGGCAGGAGATGGGAGGCTCAGGGCAGGGGCTTGGGAGATGTCATGCTTAGTTGGGGGAGAGCTTAAGTCAGGGGGTGGGGGCAGCTGGTAGCTTCTCCCCAGAGCTAGCCTGGATACCATGTGACCCACCTGCTGGCTTCTCCTCGGGGCTGGCTCAGGGGCAGGGCCATGCAGGCTACTTATCAGCTTCTCCCTGGGGGCAGAGGGGAGCATGAAGGCCACTTCTTTCCAGTTTCTCCCTGGGGCTGGCCTGGGGGTGCAAGGAGGGCTGCATGGCATGGTCATGCAGAGGTGACCCAGGGCTGCAGGAGCTGGCAGCTATTCCCAAGGGCAGGGCAGGGTGGCAGGGGCCATGGTGCTGGCCAGCAGCTGCTTCATGGAGCTGGAGTGCTTGCTGCCCCCTTGTGGTCATTTGTGAGTATAACTGTCCCTGTTAGCGCATCCTTCCCTTTCTGTCTGATGGGAAACAATCCCATTCCAGGCACATCCCGTTGTCCTGGCACAACCAAACCCTGACTTTGCTTTAAGTTATGGTAGAGGAAGCTGCACACCAAATTTGGTGATTCTACCTCTTCCCAGGTAGGAGGAGTTTTTGAATAAATGGACTCAAGGACAGACTGACAGACAAATAGATACACATTTCTAAAATATATAGCAAGATAATTCATACCTAATTCTAACTGGGTGTGCAAGCACGTGCACTAATAATCCACAGTTTTATAGAGACTGAGTGGGATTCTGTGCTATGCCTCTTAGCTGAGCAACACAGAACTCATGGCCGGGAGGGAGGGAGGGTGAAAGTATTTCTAAGTTATCTTTTCCGGATCCCACACTGCTCTGTAGCTCCCAGTATAATTCTTCACAATGCTGTTTCCGAGGTGTCCCTGGGCTGCCCTGTGGGCTGTAGCACTGCCCAGAATCACCACAGTGGTGCCTGCTGTTGTCTCAGCCTAACGCATGCACCCACCCCTATGTCCAGTATGCCTCCAGTGACAGAGTGTGTGTGTGTGGGGGGGAGGGGCGGGGGGTCCTTAGTAGGAAGTCTTAAAGCTATCTTCCTCAATTCCTGCTCCAGGGAAATTGTCTCTCTGCTGGATCTGAAACTTTTAGGATCTCCCTTCATGTCATCCCAACCCTTTTACCTGCCATCAAGAAGCTGGAGCAGGGATGAAGATCTCTATCAATTAATAGAGAGGGAGTGAGAAAAAGGCAAGAGAAAGTCTCTGGATGAGACTTTCTTCCACTATTGATCTGAGGAAGTGGGTCTGGCCCAAGAAAGCTCATCACCTAATAAACCATCTTGTTAGTCTTTAAAGTGCTACATAGTCCTGTTTTTTGGATGAGAAGGCGCAGATCCCATTTGTGGGTGCCATCAACGAGAGAGAAGGAAGGGAGGGGAGCTACAGTTCTCACTGGGGCAGCCCTGGACAAGAAGGAGGGACAGAGAGATAGAAGAACCATTGCCAAGCAGAAAAATAACCTCATTTCCTCTACCAAATTTGCATTCAAGAACCATAACATTCAGAGCTAAGATAGTGCTTTAAACATTCAAAGCACTGTGGAGACATTAGCAGATCACAGTAGGCAGAAGTAACTCATCTGACAGGTGGGCAGATTGTCAGCTTCTCAGCAGGTGTAACTCTGTGGTTCCATTGATTTCCAAGGAGACAGTTCAATTTGTGTGTGAGGGTCTGGCCCTTGGAGAGTCCATTTCTGATTAGTAAGGGACAAGCAGGAAGCAGATATTATGCTACCAAGATATGCCCAAATTGGAACTGTATTCAGCAGCTCCGAATAATGACTGATACAGCAGGAGGTGCCGGCCAGTGCAATGACAGCTCAGACACATACGCAGGTAAATTATGACTTAAATGATGAATTATGACAGCCTCCCAAGAGGAATAATGAAGGGGGGAAAGCAACAAAAACTAATCTGGAGCCATTTATGAAGAAGGATGTAAAATCACAGTTAAAAATGTAATCAGTTAGTATGCAGTTAAGGTACATGCTTGCCAGGTAACATCCTTAATTCTGAGACAGGATTGTCTGCAACAGCAGGGCTATGTCTAGACTGCAAGCCTCTTTCGAAAGAGAGCGTCTAGACTGCACGGAGAAATTTCGAAAAAGCGGCTTGCTTTTTCGAAAGAAAGCATCCAGTGAGTCTGGATGCTCTCTTTCGAAGAAGCCCTATTTACATTCAAGAACGCCTTCTTTCGAAAGAGGAACTTTCAAAAGAAGGCGTTCTTCCTCGTAAATTGAGGTTTACCGCCATCGAAAGAAAAGCCGCGTTCTTTCGAATTAATTTCGAAAGAACGCGGCTTGAGTCTGGACACAGGGGAAGTTTTTTGGAAAAAAGGCTACTTTTTTCGAAAAAACCCCTGAGTCTGGACACAGCCCAGGAGACTAGATTTGATAATCCAGGTCTCCTCAAATCCTGGGTTTGTTAGGTTGAATGTAATATCAGCTATCCCCACAAGATGTCACAACAAGACAAGCAATGAAGTATGACTTTGCATACAAACTGAAATGATGCCATGTAACATAAGCTATGCGTATAGACTAGACAATTTACCCAGCGTTGCTCAGGTGCTTAACCCAAGTAATTTTTGCTTTAAAAAAATAAAATGAAAATGTCCGTGCTTCCTTTCAGTCATTGCTCTGGAGTTGGACTGGGGACAAGGGGTTCAGTGTGCAGTCTGCCCCAGAGAGAAAGGACTGCCCCAGCCCTCTCTCACTGCAGCAGCTTAGGGCCCGGTGAGAAGTGCCTCTCCATGGCCACTGCAGCTCCAGTTAGCACAGTGAGGGGTGGGGATGCATGGCCCCCAGCTGGGGCAGGTTCAGGCTTATCTGCCCCCTGAGCTCCCCAGAGTGAGGAATGCAGCAAACGGCACTTTCCCCTCACTCTCTGACAAAGGGGAACAGCCAGCAATTTCCCATATGAATTGGGGTGTGTGAGCAATAGGGGAGGTTCAGTCCCTCCCTCTCGAAATGGTGCCTGTGAAGTGGGAGAGTAGGGGATTAGAGAGTTCTGGATAGGAGGGTGTATCCCCATCCAGCCCCTTGCACCACCTGCCTGGTGATTCTATTTTCTATACGGTTTTATGAGAAACAATCCCATTCTAGGCTGCAGGGGAGCCTGGAAGGCCCTGCCTTGACAAATAATAATGTGTCTTGTCGAAAGTACGAATGTCTAGCAAGCAAAACGCAGGCCTGTCTCAAGTCTGGTGCACATACGCCCGCAGGCAAGGCTTGAGGGGAAAGCTTTGAGAGGCAGGAATGTTTTGCATAATCATGTAGATTAAGCATGATACAGTGAGACCATGTCAAGTACACACGATAATCAACTTTATATTGGTACTTCTATTTCTGATAAGCAAAAATATAAGATACAGCCATAAAACTGTTAATCAAGCACATAGTTTTTGCAACTTCCCGAGTAGCAGGACGTCCCCCAAATAAGGGCATTGGGCATTTTAGGTATCTTACACAATACATAATTAATTGGTTAATATTATTAGAATGACCAAGTCTCTCTCTGCTATACAATGGGCTTAGTAAGAAGAATTGATGAGAGATAGTGAGCAGGATTGACACACAGGTCCTGCTCGTTGTTACTAGAAGTAAAAAGACCCTTCACACCGGCTATGGCAGTGCATGGTGTCCCGACAAGTTGGAGTAAAAGGGACCACGACCTCTTGCCTGGTGCTGTAGGTAGCATACAGGTGAAGTATAAGTGAACTAGACTTAATTATTGTAATATAATAAATCTATTACAGGCAGTCCCCGGGTTACGTACAAGATAGGGACTGTAGGTTTGTTCTTAAGTTGAATCTGTATGTAAGTCGGAACTGGCGTCAGCCGCTGCTGAAACTGACCGCCAGTTATGACTTACATACAGATTCAACTTAAGAACCTCAAGTCCCCAAGTCAGCTGCTGCTGAAACTGATCAGCAGCTGATTTCAGGAAGCCCGGGGCAGAGCAACTCTGCCTGGGGCTTCCTGTAGTCAGCACCGGTCAGTTTCAGCAGCGGCTGACTTGGGGACGCCTGGGGCAGAGCAGCTGGGGTGCTGCCGGGTTGGTCCAGTAGTGCCTAGAGCGGCGCTGCGGGACCAACCGGCAGTACCCCAGCTGCTCTGCCCCAGGGTCCACAACAAAAGCCTGGTCTGCTGGGGGGGGGGGGCACACTAGCTGCCCCCCCCCCCCAGCAGACCAGGGACAGGGGGAGCAAAGCCGCAGCGGCGGAGTGCCGCGCCTCTGAGGCTTTGCTCTGGCGCGGGACCCGCCGCGGCTGCGGCTTTGCTCCCGGTGCCCCTGGTCTGCTGGAGATGGTCCCCAGCAGACCAGGGGCACCGGGAGCAGCTTTTCTCGCTCCGGAGGTCGAGGTGGCGGACCGCTGCCTGCGAGCTCTGGGGCGAGAAAGCCCCATTCGTAAGTGCGGATCCGACATAAGTCGGATCCGCGTAAGTCGGGGACTGCCTGTAATTGCTTTTGCATTGATTGGTGTTGTTCTAAGTACTTTAGAATGTATAGTATTTAAGGTTTAAATTGTATAGTCATTGTCTTTAAGGCTTATAAAACTTAAACAACTGTATTTACTGCTTAAAGCTTGCAATAAATAAGAAAGTGGTTAAGTTTCTCTGGAGTGCTCTGGTTTCCCTCGGATCTAAAATAAATCGAACCACATGAGACACAACCCTTTTTCCTGATACAACCAAACCCTTAGCTTGCCTTAAGTAATGACAAGAGGAAACTGAATACTGAATTGGTGGTCCTGGCTCTTACTGTTTAGGAGGAGTTCTTGAACAAATGGACAGACAGACAGACAAACTCAGTCAAACAGAGATTCCAAGGAAGATAAAATAGTAAGGCCATCAGATCCCATGTTCAGTAACAAAGTGTTCCTGACATTTCAATGATCACTGTAGTGACCTGGACCTTATTTTAGCCTTGCTCTGCTTTGTTGTTGCGGTGGACAATGAACTGAACATCAGGATTCTGCATAAGCAGATGTTCTACCAGAAGCTGCAACAAGGCCTGGAAATCCCAAGATCAGTTTTTCTCATTTTAGGTGTTGTCACAGAAAGGCTAAGGGCATTAACGGGAAGAGCTGGAGTGCCCACCCTGTGCTGTTATTACTCTCCTGCTCCAAGGCACAGCTTCGAGGAGTCAGACTGTGCCGGTGAAATAATAAACACTCTTGTTGCTACCCTCTCTTGGGGTGATTCTACACAGCAGGGCTTAACTTGAAATAAGCTACGTGAACTGAGCTACATCAATTGTGTAGCTTATTTTGAAATAGGGAGGATCTACATTGTACTTATTTCACTTCCTCCAACTTCCCTTACTCCTTGTACAATGAGGGGTACAGGAGTTGGAGTAAGAAGTCCTCCAGCTTGATAGCATTTGGACATTATTCAAAATGATTTTCTGCTGTGTAGATGTGGACTAAGTTATTTTGAAATAATGTTGCTGTGTAGACATACCCTTGATGAGGAGGGACCTTAGGCTATGTCTACACTACAAGGTTATTTCAAAGTAACTTATGTCAAAATAATAACTCCTGAAATAACTATTTTGAAATACTGTAGTGTGTCCACACTAAAGGGAAGTCTCAAAATTAGTCCAAAGCAGGCTCCCTTAATGTGGACATGCCTGAACTTAGAGCCCCAGGAAGCACTAGGGTGTAATTACTTTGACTCTGGGGAGTAGATATTCTGAAATAACAGCAGCTGAGCATACACACTAACACTTTCAAAATTGCAATTTTGAAATAGGTGTTATTCCTTGTAGAACGAAGTGTAATTATTTCACTACAGCAAGCTTGTTATTTTGAAATAATTTCAAAATAATGGGCTTGCTGTGTGGATGCTCACCTTGTTATTTTGAAATAAGGGGAGTTAGTTTGAAATAATGCTGTACTGTAGACATACCCTTAGAGAACAGCAGACTGATGATAACTGTGTATGCAGTAAAGCACTGAAAAACATCTCTGTGCTTTGGGAAAGTTGGAGAGCCACACATGGAAAATGAATAAATAGAGAGGAATGCCTCAGAATACAGAACACTTGAATAGTGATTTTAATAAAGCAAAACTAGGACAACATGAATATTCCTAAAATAATTGTACAGAACAAACACAAGCATTTTAACTAAATACAGAAACTAACATAGAAAAGATTTGGTTCAAAAGCTTAAAATATTCTAGTGCTAGGATTTTTTTTTTTTAAGCAAGGGCTAGATAGCAAAACTGGAGCACAGAGTAGACTGTAACAAATAAAATAGTTTTTTTCCTCTATCTAAAAATCTAAAGCAGAAGGTTTTATAGTAAAAAGGGTGAGCAAATGAAAAGATGTTGTCGATTCTCAGTTCCCCATGGCTATTTGAGGAGTGTTTGCAACTCTTATGTGATATTTTGGTTTACAACTTGTCTTAATTCTAAATGAAAACCTGAGAATGAGCTGTTTCTGTGAGCTCACAAGGGCACTTGGAATAGAACTGCAGTATTTGATTTCTCATTTTCTGTTGTCACTGGGTAAACCTGGCTGGTGTTAAGAAAAGCATTGTGGTGTTATACATTTCAAGATCTACAGAGCATATACAATCTGAGTGGCTTCCAAAGTTTTTTCCCCCTCCTTCATTCAGGCAGACCTCCACAGCAACCAGAATGCTGTTTGAAGCAGCGTGACATCCCTCTTGTGGCCAGGAAACCAGTTCCTCTGACTTTTCAGCACAAGGGTGGAGCACTATGAGCTCTTTTGCGGATTATGACGCGAGTTTGAAGCCATGCTTTATAATCCTCTTCTGGCATCTGAACAATATTTTCACGCACAAACTGAAAAATAAAGGGACACTTTCCTTAGCTCTTTAGGTTATATATGAGAGATACTGATACAATCTAACAATCGGATAATCACCATAGAACCTGCAAAGTGGTAGCATCTTGACCTCCTTTATATCGATATGATAAAAATGAGAAGGGAAATAGGCCTTTTCATGTGAGTTTCTTCAAGAGTGCATGTCAATTAAAATTAATTTTAAAATTAAAGTCCCTATGATTGTCAGTATTATTTGGACACTAAAACCTGCAGAGCTAAGCTTTTTTTAATTGAGAAGTTTTTATTGTACCCAGAATTGTGCTCATTAAATTGGCTTAGTCTGGAGCACATCTGAACTCTTCTGACAATCCCAGGCAGCTGACACTGAATGGGGCTTTCTAGTCCCAGAAATGTTCCTAAATATCTAAAAATATTAATTGTGTAACCGATCAAAATTCTATTGGTCATACTGTTAACCACGGGGCTTGGCTGCAGGCTCCATGGCCCTGTGGGGCTGCTGGCTCCCAGTCTATGACATGGTGCAGTGGGCCTGGCTGTGCTGGTCCCCCATGTACAGTGCGGTGCAGTAGGCTAAGTAGGGCTGGAGTAGCCCCCGCCTATGCAACGCCACAGGCAGGGGGCTGCTCCGGCCAGACCAGGTGCGACAGTTACCTAGTTAGTAGTAAGCATCATCCAGTAAAAGTGATGTTTACCAGGTAAGCAATTAACCAGTTACATCCCTAATTCCTACTGCCTTTATCAGATCCAGCCAAAAGGAACACCAGAACCCTGCTCTGTGGATGCTTGTGGAGAAAGTAGAAGTGGCATGGCATCCTTTAGAGAGGGGAGGAAGAGGGACTTTAGCCTCTGCTGAATTTTGTATCAAGGGTCACTTATCCTAATGCCAGGCATAGCTCTTAACTGCAATACAGTCTGAGTGTGATCTGTGATGACTTCAGAAACAGGGAGCAGCACTGCCTTTTCCAAGTTTTTTTATAAGCAGAGGCAGGGTGATTAAGATAACAAAAGGTTTGTCATTAGATGATCCTGAAAACATTGTCAGGCACTCCAGTTAAAAGATATGAAACAAAGAGTAGTAATAACTGGTGAGAATGGAGAGAAGTAATTAGTGTACTGTACTAGAACCAGTGCTGTTCAACACATTCATAAATTATCTGGAAAAAAGGGTAAACAGTGAGTTGGCAAAATTTGCAGTTGATTCAAAATTTATTCAAGATAGTTAAGTCCAAATCTGACCACAAAGAGTTACAAAAGGATCTTATAAAACTGGGTGACTGGGTAACATGATGGCAGATGAAAATCAATGTTGATGAATGCAACATAATGCACGTGGCAAAATATAATCCCAAATATACATTCAAAATGATGAGATCTAAATTAGCTGAAGCCATCAAAGAGTTCTTGGTGTCATTGTGAATAGCTGTTTGAAAATATCTGCTCCAGAGTGGCAAGGACTCAGAGAGATAATATCGTATTGCTTCTGTAAATCCTTGGTACACCCACATATTGAATACTGCATGCAAATGTGGTCATCCCATCTCAAAAAACATATTGGATTTTGAAAAGGTAGAGATAAAGGCAACAAAAATTATTAGGAGTACTGAACACATTCCATATGAGGAGCAATTAAAAAGACTGAGGCTTTCCAGTTTGGAAAAGATATGAACAAGGGGGAGATGCTCAATTAAATCAATAGGCAACAGATTTAAAACAAACAAAAGATAGTATTTCTCCATAGTCATCCTGCGGAACTCTTTTCCAGAGAATGTTTGTGAAGGGCAAGATTATAACAGGGCTTAAAAAAGAATATGTTCATAGAGAACAGGTCTGTCAATGGCTATTAGCCAAGATGGGCAGGGATCCAATACCATGGCCTTGTCTACACTACCACGGGCAGTTGACCTAAGTTACGCAGCTTCAGCTACCTGAATAATGTAGTTGCAGTTGGTATACATATGTCTGCTTAATACAGTATCTTCACCATGGTAAGTTGACAGCTGATACTCTACTGCCTCTTACTCTTCTGAGACTGGTGGAGTACCAGAATTGATGGAAGAGCACTTAGCAGTCGATTTAGCATATCTATACTAGATGTGATAAATTTACCCTTCTTTACACTTCTTTTTCTGTTATAAATTCTGGATGCCTGTTTTTTCCACTCCAGCTCATCTGAAGAAGTGGATTTTGTCCATAAAAGCTCATGATAGTATATATTTGTTAGTCTCTAAGGTGCCACAGGATTACTTGTGGTTTTTATTATTATTAGATAATCTTTCTATTAAGCCATCACAGTTCTTGTCTGTCTGTCACAGGATTTTCAACATGTCCCTCCTGTGCACGTGCCAATGCGGCTGCCCCCGCTAGCTCTTGCAGGCATACTCTGCATGAGCTCTGCAGCCTGGATCCCATTGTGGCCGATGCAGCAGATTGCCCCTGCCAGCTCCAGCTCCACCTGGATTTGTGCCGTCAGCTCCAGCTCCCAGCCTCCCCAGGAGGCTGCCAACTGGCTCCTGGCTCCCTCCCCCCAACAGGCTGCCAATCAGCTCCTGGACCCCCAGTAGGCTCTCCCCCCTTGGCATACAGCCCCTAACAATTCTGCATCCAGCCCCCCCTGGCAGGCCAGTGACAAGGCAGGCCCACCCCTGCCAGCTCCGGCTCCCGGACTCCCTCACAGGCACCCCCACCAGCTCCTGCAGGCAGCCTGTAGCCCAAGACTAAGGAAGGGCAGCAGCCCCAGAGTGTGTATGTGTGTGTTGGGGGGGAGGAGCCAGCAATCCCAGAGTGTGTGGGGGAGACACAGCTGCCCCAGAGCTGGGCGGGGGCTGCAACCCCAAAGCTGGGGGAACAGCAGCTCTGGACCCAGAGGGAAAATAGTGGGTTGGGCAGCTGCAGAGCCAGTGTGACAATCGCTCCAGAGCCGGGGGGACACCCCAGAGTTGGGTGACAGGAGTTCCATAGCTCGGGTAGCAGTAGCTCCAGAGCTCTGGGCAGACAGCAGCCAGAATCAGGGTAACAGCAACCCAAGAGCTGGGGAGGGAGAACAGCAGCCCCAGGACTGCCCTGAGAAGGACAATTTTTGTTTTTGTTTTTGGACAATTTTTTAAAATGCTGTGTCGGATCAAATCCAGCCAGCGTACACTCTACATTTAAGACCAAAAAACCTAGCTAGCTAGCTAGATAGCTAGCTAGCTAGATAGCTAGCTAGCTAGATAGCTAGCTAGATAGACAGACAGACAGATAGCTAGCTAGCTAGCTAGCTAGCTAGATAGCTAGATAGATATATGAACTTTAAAAAAGGCAATCTTTCTAAAAACGTACCAAAAGAGTAAAAATAAAGTTTTCAGCTACCAATGTAGGAGAGAGATTGGATGGCTAAGTTCGAATCAACGTAGTTGCTAATTGTCAGCCATCCAAGCTTTCTCCTGCATTGGTGGCTAAAACTTTATTTTTACTCTTTTGGTGCGTTTTTAGAAAGATTGCTTTTTTAAAAAGTTTTTTTAAAATATATTTTGTATTATTTAACACGTTATTGTTAGGCTGTGTCTAGACCGGCAAGTTTTTCCTCAAAATCAGGTGCTTTTGCGGAAAAACTTGCCAGCTGTCTACACTGGCCCCTTGAATTTCCGCAAGAACACTGACTTCCTACTGTCTGAAATCAGTGCTTCTTGCGGAAATACCATGCTGCTCCCGTTCGGGCAAAAGTCCTTTTGCGCAAATCATTTGTGCAAGAGGGCCAGTGTAAACAGCACAGTCCTGTTTTGCGCAAAAAAGCCCCGATGGCTAAAATGGCGATCGGGGCTTTTTTGCGCAAAAGCGCATCTAGATTGGCACGGACGCTTTTCCGCAAAAAGTGCTTTTGCAGAAAAGCGTCTGTGCCAATCTAGACGCTGTTTTCCGCAAATGCTTTTAACGGAAAGCTTTTCCGTTAAAAGCATGTGCGGAAAATCATGCCAGTCTAGACGTAGCCTTAAAGTTTTGGGCTTATATTGTAATCAGGAAAGAGCTGTGACAACAACTGACATCACTAGGTGGCACCATTGCCTTATTTACAACTTGTTTAGCATCTGCAATCTATATTTAAACATAACCTCTCCTTTTTCTCTTCCTTCTTTCCTTCTGTACCTCTTTCCCTTCTCCTTCATTCCATTGCTAAAATTATTTCTAGATCCCTTTAATTGAACTACCTGAGTAATGACACGCGTTGCCGAAGCCTCTTAAAATAAAACTGCAGATTTCACAGTTCACAAGTGTCATCACCTCTGTGAAGTACAAACCTTTCTTCATCACAGAAACTATTAAATGTCCCTCTCCATGTATTTCAACTACTGATACTAAGCTAATGTCACTTTCACTCTGGCAGCAAATAAAATCAAAGATATCAAATAATAATATCAAATAATATCAAAACAATAATCAGTACAACTTCTTAGTTACATAGCATCTTTTACCAGACTTTAAAGGACTTTACATAGGTGGATATTATTATCCCTGTTTTGCAGGGACATGGCCCCATTGTCCCAAATTATGTATCTGTATAACCTTTTATTGTATAAATCACACTGCAGGGTGCCTATCTTCCCCACCCCTATCGATTAAAATACTAACAGACTCTCATCACCTCCACGGCAGCGCAGATGTCTGGAGAACACAACTCCCATACACGTAGCTCACTCAGCACCTTCAGAAAGGTGCTGGGGCGGATTCTCACATCTGGGTTCTTGCCAAACTTTTCCAGTTTCTTTAAGATTCTCTGTATGTGATTGTCATTCTTCAGAGTGTTCGGAATTCTGGACAGCAAACTGGAAAACCTAAAATAGCCAATACAGCAAAGCAAAGCTGAAAAAATGCTCTTGAAACTGATGGCTACACTGCTGGGCACCTCCGTCTTTCCTGATTTATTTTCTGCTCCTTCTTCTTCCCTTCCCCAGAATTTGAGAAAAAAAAAGTCTTTGTGGAAATCTGCACTGAGCATTACATGCCAGGGAATGATGCAAAGAAGCTTTGTTTCTGCTGTTAACAGAAGTGTACACCCAACCTTTTTTGATTAGTCATTTACATTCTAAGAGACAAACTTTTGGCATGAATGCAAAGAATAAAATACTGACAAATGTTTCTATGTTACTTCTGATTTGCCCTGTTCATCTCTTTCTTCACTCTCTTTATAGATTTTCCAAAGCAATCGCAGCCTGGTCTGACACACTTTCTGATTTTCTTTACTGTCCCTTTTCCCCTTGCTGTCACCATATCCCCCTCCCCCCCCCGTATGTGCTGACATAAATCTTACTGATGTGAGTGTGCTGTAACACTCAATCTTTGCCATTTTGTTCTGAATATGGAGTCTCAAGAGGAGAATTACACATTATAACAGTAAAGCTCTTGTGAAAAGACACATTTTTTTAATGTCCTGTGTAAAAAATTTTAGTGCTACTTTGACAAACCCGGAGACTGATGTCTCTAGACCCTCCAGGCTGTGTCTGGGGAAGTATGGAACCTTTTCCCCTGGCCTCCCTCCAGCTGAGGATAAGTATCAGTACAGCTAGATCTACACTATCAGGTTTTATCAGAAAAAGCTACGCAAATTGCACTCTGTAATTTGCATAGTTTTTTTCTGATTGTTTTTCCAGAAGGGCCAAATGGCAGAAAAGCCTCCGTTTGCAGAGGAGCCCTTATTTCTTATGAGATGAGGAATACAGGGCTCCCCAAAAGAGCACGTTTGCTCTTCTATGAAAAAAAGTGGAAGAGCAAACATGTTCCCTGGACACGGCGGGGTTTTCTGGGTTACTTCTAGGATCCCAGAAAACCCCCACAGTGTAGACATAGCCTATTTCAGCAGCAAAAAGAGGGTCTTAGGAGCAGAAAGAGGAGACAGGGTTGAGCTACACTAGAAAGTTACCCCCCTTTAACTGTGCTGGTATAGATAAAACAGTACAATTTCCCTAGGCCTTCTCTACACTGCGAGGGTTTTGTCAATATAGCTGTAAAGTCAAACTGGAAAAAACCCTCCAGCGTGGACAGGGGAGCTGACAGGATCACCGGGCCCCTGGGAAATATGTGTGTGGGGGGGCCCAACTCTGTGCCTCCCCAAGGGACAGGGCCTTAAATGGAAAGGGAGGGGCTAGGGCAGCCAGGCACTCCTTGACGTCCCCTGCCAGCCCTCACAGCTGCCTGGAGCGTGTGGTGCAAGGCCTTGGAATGTGCTGCTGAGCACTCTGGCAGTGATTCTAAAGAACCTGGGGGTGCTGGCTGCTACCCACGGCTGCAGAAGTGGCGGTGGCAGCCCAGAGCCACAAGCTCTTCAGAATTGTTGGACCCCAGGGAAACTGCCCCCTCCCTGCGGGTGGACACAGTCATGTTTGTATAAAAGTGCTTATAATTGGTACTATGCTAGCTGCCCACGTAGGGCTAATCGACACTGCCAAGCCTGGGCAGGCAGAGCTATTTACAAGCGAAGACCCACAGAGGAGATGCAGCGTAAGCCAGCAAAAGGAATTCTGCCTGCATAGAGACACTACGTCTGCTAGTGACATTAGCTAAGCTGACAGGAGCACTCTTCTATTAGCTTAGGGCTGTGTCTACATTGGCACCCTTTTCCGGAAAAGGGATGCTAATGAGACCAGTTGGAATTGCAAATGCCGCGGGGGATTTAAATATCTCCCGTGGCATTTGCATGAACATGGCTGCCGCTTTTTTCCGGCTCAGGGCTTATTTCCTCTTAAAATCAGGAATAAGGGATCTTCCGGAAAAGGCTTTATTTTCTGAAAGATCCCGTCTAGACTGGCTCTTTTCTCCACCAAAGCCCCGAGCCGGAAAAAAGCGGCAGAATTGTTCATGCAAATGCCGCGGGGGCTAACTGTGATTTTTTTTCACACTTCTATCCGTCATAACTCTGCAGCAACGCTTTGCAGTGCAGATCAAGCTTTTTACAGGTATAACTGCACTTGCACTGAAGCTTTTACTGGCATAGCTATCTTGCTTAAAAAAAAAAGTAAATCACACCCTCGCTATCCACAGGTATTCCAGGGAAACTTTTAAGTGTAGACCTGGATTTAGTGTGGTTGCGATTATAGAAGTAAAAAGACACTCTGCTCCCCGACAGATATTCTTGTATGTGAATAACCATACTCTTATAAGGCTTCTTTATATTTGTATACCTTAGTCCACACTAGGCTTTGTACAGATAGAATTACAGCAATAAAATAAAATCACACAATGAAAATAGTACAGATTCCAAGCTTAGACCAGATCTTAAATTTGGGAGGCAGGTAGAGTGAGTAACAATTAAAAATGCAGCTTTTCTAAATAAACCAGCTCTCACTTTTAATGCATTTAAGGTTGGGGTCAGCTGAGAAAATGCATTTGGAATGTAGACTCTTAACACAAAAAATATTCTGTCACTTTACTTTTCTCGATTTACTAAGGGAAGACTGAAACTGGATCCCTATTTTTGGTGCTCTTCGATATTGGCTGTAGCTCTGCAGGAGTGCTTTACTGAGAGGCGTCTGCTTAACTCGTAGTGACAATGCCTTTTACCCCTGGAAAGGATGCAGTCAATATCTGTGTGCAGTTTATAAACAGTAGCAGTGAAATGTTTTCCAAATATGCATGATGGACAGACAGCTGTGGATAAAGTCCTCTCCATCATCAACATTGCTAATAGGAATACACGTTTTCAACATGACATCATGTATGTATCGATCATAGAATCATAGAACACTAGAACTGGAAGGAACCTTGAGAGATCATCGAGTCCAGTCCCCTGCCTTAATGGCAAGACCCAGTACTGTCTAGACCATCCCTGATAAATGTCTGTCTAACCTGCTCTTAAATATCTCCAGAGATAGATATTCCACAACCTCCCTAGGCAACTTATTCCAGTGATTCACCACCCTGACAGTTAGGAAGTTTTTCCTAAAGTCCAACCTAAACTTCCCTTGCTGCAGTTTAAGCCCATTGCTTCTTGTCCTATCCTTGGAGGTCAAGGAGTACAGTTTTTCTCCCTCCTCCTTGTGACACCCTTTTAAACCCGAAAACATCTATCATGTCCCCTCTCAGTCTTCTCCTTTCCAAATTAAATAAGCCCAATTCTTTCAGTCTTCTTTCGTAGGTCATGTTCTCTAGACATTTAATCATTCTTGTTGCTCTTCTCTGGACTTTCTCCAATTTCTCCACATCTTTCTTGATACGTGGTGCCCACAAGTGGACACAATACTCCAATTGAGGCCTAATTAGCGCAGAGTAGAGCTGAAGAATGACTTCTTCTGTCTTGCTCACAACATTCCTGTTCATGCAGCCCAGAATCATGTTTGCTTTTTTTGCAACAGCATCACATTGTTGACTCATATTTAGCTTGGGGTCCACTATGACCTGTAGATCCCTTTCTGCTGTACTCCTCCCAAGACAGTCGCTTCCTATTCTGTATGTGTGAGACTGATTGTTCCTTCCTAAGCGGAGTACTTGGCATTTGTCCTTATTAAACTTCATCCTATTTACCTCAGACCATTTCTCTAGTTTGTCCAGATCATTTTGAATTTTAACCCTATCTTCCAAAGCAGTTGCAACCTCTCCCAGCTTTGTGTCATCTACAAACTTAATAAGGGTACTCTCTATGCCAATATCTAAATTGTTGATGAAGATATTGAACAAAACTGGTCCCAAAACAGACCCCTGCGGAACCCCACTTGTTATGCCTTTCCAGCAGGATTGTGAACCGTTATACAATGTGCCCTGTCATCCTAAGGATCCCAAAGTGTTTTAAGACCATATGCTTCCTATAAGGCCGTATGCTGGAGATGGAGAGAAGATGCAGCATTGCCTGGAGACATCAGACTTAACACAGAGTGGGTACGTCTACACTACAACGTTAATTCGAACTAACTTAGTTCAAATTAGTTAATTCGAACTAAGCTAATTCGAACTAACGGATCTAGACTAAAAAACTAGTTCGAATTAGCGTTTGCTAATTCGAACTAGCATGTCCACATTAAGTGGACCCTGAACCAGGCTTAAGGATGGCCAGAAGCAGTGCCAGCAGGGCATCAGAGGAGGACTTAGAGCGTGGAGATGCTGTCTCAGGCTAGCCGAGGGCTGTGCTTAAAGGGACCCGACCCCCACCCCGGACAGACAGTTCTCAGGGGTGCCCCGCTTGCAAAGCAGTCCTGGCTTGGAGTACCCGGAGTACCCACACTGGGCACATCACACCACTCGGCCATCAGACTGGCTGCACTTGCCGCAGGCTGCCATCTGGTGAGAGGGGACAATCGGGGGCTGCAGGAGAGGTTCCACCCCAAAAGCCCGCAGAGCCAGCCGAGTCCTCCCCATCGGGGGCTCATGCCCCATTCCTCCCTCACCTCCTTCCACTTACCCTTCTCTAGCCCCCCTTCCTGATGTACAAAATAAAGGATAATTGTGTTCAAAAATGGAATCTGTCTTTATTGAACAAAACTGGGGGAGACTGGGAAAAGGAGGTGGGAGAGGGGAAGAGAGAGGCTGGGAGAGGGGAGGGCAACTACAATGATCAGAGGTTGGGAACAGGTCCCATATGAAGAGAGGCTAAAGAGACTGGGACTTTTCAGCTTAGAAAAGAGGAGATGGAGGGGGGACAGGATAGAGGTCTCTAAAAGCAGGAGTTGGGTGGAGAGGGTGCATACAGAAAAGTTCTTCATTAGTTCCCATAAAGAAGGACTAGAGGACACCAAAGGAAAGGAATGGGTAGCAGGCTTCAAACTAGTAAGAGAAAGTTGTTCTTCACAAAGCAAAGAGTCAACCTGTGGAACTCCTTGCTGCAGGAGGCTGTGAAGGCTACAACTAGAACAGAGTTTAAAGAGAAGTGAGATCAAGTCATGGAGGTTGGGTCCATGGAGTGCTGTTAGCCAGGGGGTAGGAGTGGTGTCCCTGCCCAAGGTTTGTGGAAGGCTGGAGAGGGATGGCACGAGACAAATGGCTTGGTCACTGTCTTCAGTCCATCCCCTCCAGGGTCCCTAGGGTTGGCCGCTGTCGGCAGACAGGCTACTGGGCTAGATGGACCTTTGGTCTGACCCAGGATGGCCATTGTAAGCTCAGGGCTCAGGGTCGGGGGTCTCAGTGGACCCCCTTGATTTTCATGCACACCTGCTCCTGGGTGGCCAGGCTGGCAGCTCTCCTGCCCTAGACGGCCACTTTCCTGTGCCTAGTGCGGAGATTGTGGACGAGGTCCACTATGTCTGCACTAGCCCAGGTGGGTGCCCGCCTCTTGCGGTCCCGGGCAAGCTCCCGGGAGCCGCCAGACTGGTCCCGGGAAGAGGGGGAGGGCTGGGGGGCATCGGGTGGGTGGCTCGATCTGTGCCAGGTGCAGGGTCTGCTGGCTGGGTGCTGGCAGGCTTGCACCTAGCACGGGCACCGTAGCCAGCCTGTGCCCCTTTAAGGGGTCCGGGGCCGGGAGGGGGGCAGATGAGTTTCCCTGGTGCTGGCCAGAGTGGCCACCAGGGAAACCTGGGGAGGGCTAGCCTCCCACTAGTTCGAATTAAGGGTCTACACAGCCCTTAATTCGAACTAGTAAGTTCGAACTAGGCTTAATCCTCGTGGAATGAGGATTACCTAGTTCGAACTAAGTGCTCCGTTAGTTCGAATTAAATTCGAACTAGTGGAGCGCTATTGTCCGTTAGTTCGAACTAACTTTGTAGTGTAGACATACCCGGTGAAATCTGGTCCTGGATATCATTATTGCACCTTCACTACTTATACAGTGTTTATAAGGGTGCTGAAATCAAGCCCTGAGCAATGCTATTTCAGAAAGTTTACTTGTTTCTAAGAAGAGTTCTGCTGGGTTTGCAGAAAAAAAAGGTCAGACAATAAAAAAGAGCGTTAGGTTCTAGAAGAAATGCTCAGAGGAGAGGAGTGTTTAGCTTTTCCTTACCAGTTGTGTTCATCTTCATCATGTTCTCTTTCAGCACTCAGACCACACTGTCTCATTTTTTCTAAGTCTCTCTCAAAATACGTGATATTTTTTAAAGACTGGTACTTCTGAGAGCTCTTCTCTTCCCGCCTCCTACAAATAAATGTTAACAAATTAAAATGGTATTTTTAAAAATTAAAATTCTGGTTGCACGTTAATTGGGAAGATACCTAGGATAGTGTAAAGCAATGAAAAGAATAAACAATGTTCAGTCCATTGATCCACAAAATAGTGTATTTTGCATTCTGATAGTGATTGACAAACAATTAATTAAACCCTCTATCGATTTAATGAGTTGACTAAATCATGCACCTATGGATTACGTCACCTGACACTGAAATGCAGCTTTAAAGTATCTGTTGTTTAAGAGCAAATCACAATACTACCTGGCTCAGGACAGGAAGGAAGCATACTATTTTAATGATCTGAAGCACTATGAGGAACAGGCAACATGCAATTACCTAAGTTGGTATTTTGGCTTGAACACCATATTAACATGCTATGTCCTGAAAAACAGCACCAGGCTGTGATGACCACAAGTAGTCAGCACCTCTACTTCTCCTCCCATCTATAGCCAGCCTCCCCAGTAGCACCATCTCCCAGTAAGATCACAATGGGACACTGGTTCAGGGTGGACTCAGCCCATTGTGTACTGAATTACAATCACTAGTTCCTGTCATATCTAGGTGGTCTTCAACAGTGATCAATCCTGTTACATTTGTGAGATTCTGTGAGTTTGTAGCAAAGGTGAAATGATTTCAGGTTTGATAAGGTCTGGTTGTTTGTTGTTTTACCCTGAAAGATCCAGGAATTGAGAACACTGCATTTCAGTTATCTGGCTAATTGTGTAGTCGATACAATTTGTATCGACTACACAATTAATCGATAAAGGCCGCTCTGCAGAACTGCAGCAGGGGTAGCTCCAGGAGCTGGCTTGAGCCGGGACTGAGCTGCAGCTCTGCATTTTAAATGTAGTAAGAACTGCTGGGCTCTTACTACATTTGCAATGCAGAGGCGCAGCATCCTGGAGAAGCACAAGCTGGCACTGCTTGGTCGCAGCTTGTGCGCAGCCCGTTTCTGGCAGCCGGCCCTGTCTGCTGCGAACAGGGGCTGCTTGACAGCAGCAGCCCCTGTCCATGAGGGGGGCAACTCCCCTCTGAGGCCCCACTGACTGGGGCTGCTGCTAGAGCAGCCTTGGCCCATGGTGAGCCTTGGCCTGCTGCAGGCAAAGGCGGCTTGGCAGCAGCCTCCCCTGTCCTTCCCTCTGCTGCCTCTGATGGAGGCAGTGAGAGTGGGGTGGTCGGTGGCACTGTGGAGATGGTGCTGGAGGGAACCAGCTTTTAAGCCGTCTCCCCCCAGCACCGGCTCCTGTTCCACTCCCCCTCTGCTCCGTCTCTCGTAGGGGGAGCGAGTAGTCAATACGCTACTCGACTAGCTGATAAGTTTATGCTTATCAGGTAGTTGACTAGTTGACTCCTCACTAACATCCCTACCAGGAACAAGTCAATGCTTCATGCACTCCAAATAGGTGCTTAGGAGAGGCGACAGAGAAAGCACTTTGGGACTCTGGAGTGGACCTGGCCTAGCAGTACAAGAGTGAGTGTAAGAATGGGATGACAGGAGGAGAAACCGCAGATTCTGCCCTTTAAAATAATTATGTGTAGAGAGATCTCAAATCTCTTATTTTCTACACAAATAGAGCTCATATGAGTCATAAGCGAAACATTTCAGTCTAGAGGAAAGGATGACAGATGCTGGCTAATCAATGGACCAGAATTAAAGCCGACCTGGGAGAAAGCTGCTCACTTATCCTCCGCATGAGACAGAAAGCTGTAACTGTAGCCAGTAGAATTGCTCAGTAATGTGAAAGGACAATACAAGTATCTACATGGTGCTAGCAGAAGACCCTGCAGATCATGTGTGGCTTGGCTGTAACTGTGGGTATCTGAATAGCCACTCTGTGGGAGAACAAAGGGTTACAACTTCAAAAATGAATAAATCCAACAATGTTTAACACAGCAGCACTCTGAATGTGCTATGCTAGAGAGAATGAGATTCTGGACCAAGAGCTAAATTCTGATTTTAAACCTTAGCAGCAGTTTGAGAGGTTTAAATGACAAAGTAGGATGGCTGCATTGAGCCTGGAAAACGTTAATTAAAGATATATTGTTAAACATCACTGAGTCCAATTTTGAATCAACTGCATAGAATTAAAGATGACAGGGGGCAGTGAACTCTAGAGGGACTTTTCCCCAGTGTCTCTAAATTACAGATGTTGAGGTAAATATTACAGACCTAGAGGTAAATATTTGGTGTAATGTCCTTTAGAATCATGCTGCAAATCTCAATACAGATGTTTCACTATTTGGCTCATAGTGTACATCCTTGCATGGGTACCCATAAAATCAGCTGGACATATATTTCATATGTCATTATTCTAGTGCCACTCCACTGAAATCAACAGACTCGTCTCTAAAATGTTTGAGAGCATGTCCTAAGTATGTTACATAAGTGACTGGAAGGCAGTGCTTTGACAATGCCAGTATTCAAGTTCTTACCGTTCAAGGATCTCCAGGTTGTCATGCAAACAAAAAGCTGCTTCTTCTGCTATTGCCGAGAACTTCTGCCTCATCTCAACACACAAATTATATTTACTTTGAATAAAATAGCTGGCACGGGAGCTACAGATGAAAGCACACAAACATCGAGAATTATTCATGTTTGTGGAACGGTGCTAGGCCGCTCAGAACCAAGTTTGTAAAGTGATGTGAAATGAAAGCATCACTCCCAGATGACTGAAAATTAAGATATTCCTACTCATAAACATGCAAATTAAGGAGTACAGAATTGTGTTTACAACTGAACAAGTACTAGAAAAAGTGATCTGCAAATAGTCATCTGAATTTAAAAACATCTTTTGATCATATCCACACCTCTCAGTGTTCACCATTCTGGGGAGTGACAAATCAAGTGCTTGAGATTTATTAGTGAGAATATTCACAGAATATGAATAGCTAGCTTGAATTCTTAAATAGTCACAGACTAAAAATTTTTAGTTGCATATTCATTTGAAAAATTCATAAATTATACTGTGAAGGTTAGTTACAGAAATCATCCAAACCAGGGAACAGAAACAAATGACATGAAATATAAATAAAGAGCAGGCTGCAAATTGGAAATAATGCCAGACACTGTGAAGAAGACAGACTGCCTCTTTGATAATAAATGGTTATGACTTCATACTGTTTCATCTAACTGATTAGATGTTTTCCCCTCAGTAGTGGAATTAAACACAGAAGGGTAAATAGTTAAGGCAAAATCCATAGATTTGGCTTCACAACTCACATTAATGTATGTGGGACTCAAATGACAAAATCCACATAATACTGTATTGAGATTAATCAATTTCAGCTTCAGATACTATACATATTCTAACTGGATTTTAGCAATTAATTATGTGTTCATAAAGCAACACAAATACACGTAGTTTTGCTTTCCATATGAATGTCACTCATGAGTACTGCATGCAACATACTACCTGCCTTTTAGGCCTCTTTATGTGCTTTGTTTTCTCCTCCTCTTTAAAGGTAGTTGTGGTAGATTTGTCCTCTCTCACCGTCACAGATAATGAGCTGCAAGAAAAAAAAATCTCTTAAGTTAATATAGACAGAAATGTAGCCGTGTTAGTCTGTTGTAGCTGAAACAAAAAACAGGACTATGAAGCACTTTAAAGACTAACCAGATGGTTTATTAGTTGATGAGCTTTCGTGGGCCAGACCCATTTCCTCAGATCAAATAGTGGAAGAAAATTGTCACAACCATATATACCAAAGGATACAATCAAAAAAATTAACATATAAGTTTGACATTTTACGCCTAGGTCTTAACAAAGACATTAATTATCTTACCCATTACAAAGATAGCTTCCCCAATTATCACCTCTAATATCATTAGCTCACAGACATTTACCTCCCCCACTCATCTCCCTTCTGTTCTGAAATTTGATTTGTCCTTTTCATATGTGGGGGAGGTAAATGTCTGTGAGCTAATGATATTAGAGGTGATAATTGGGGAAGCTATCTTTGTAATGGGTAAGATAATTAATGTCTTTGTTAAGACCTAGGCGTAAAATGTCAAATTTATGTGTTCATTTTTTTGATTGTATCCTTTGGTATATATGGTCGTGCCAATTTTCTTCCACTATTTGATCTGAGGAAGTGGGTCTGGCCCACGAAAGCTCATCACCTAATAAACCATCTGGTTAGTCTTTAAAGTGCTATATAGTCCTGTGTTTGTTTAAGTTAATATAGTATGCCTTGCAAACACAGACACTGTCACCAAGGTAAATAATTTCTGAGCTGATAAACAGCTATGATGTCCATTGGATTTATCTGGCTTGAAACCAGAACATCCATTTTGGGGTACATAATTCTCAGTTATGTTCATATGAAGCCCAAGACCAATCCCTATGTGCTATATTGAAAACATAATATAGAATACACAGCACATCAGTAACTGTCGGGAAGCAGAATTTCATCTGCTCACATGCTTTCCTCATGTGAAGCTGATTGTATGGAGCATACTGCATAAAACATGCTTAGATTCTGTAATTACTCCTACCTTTTAGGCCTCTGGTCCAGTGATGTCACGCTGTCTTGGTACTTAGAGGATGTTGTGTTGACTCTGTCATCCTTCAGAGTCACAGATGCTGAACTGCAAGACAAGAAAAAGTCCTTACAATTGTACAAAGTATGCCTTCTCCAGCATATGAAACAGCCTGCTGGCACTGATGAATCCTGCCAATAGGACAGACTGATTTTGAGCCTTCCAGTTAAGATTTATACTTGATGTTTCTCTCCCCTTTAACTCAGCTCACGAGAGAAAATTTTGCAATAAATGTTAGATTATAATATGTGTCTTGTGTTCTTTGAACCTGTAGTGTGGAACCCACCACACTACAGGGGACTGGCTATGAAAACTGAGGCAAACTGAGTCATGACATTCCATTCAGTGGAGGGCTGGGATAGCAGAGGCCTTTTTTCCTGGTTTAGAGGCAGCTGCAGATCCAGCCTGAGGCCCAGAGGTGGCATGCTGCCTCTTGCTTTCGCAGCAACAATAGCTCCTGAAAGGTGAGGAGGAAAAGAAGATGGCAGCTTGAAATTCTTTCTTCCCTGTTGGCCAATCCAAAGGGAGAGCATTGGAAGTCTGCTGTCATTTTGTTCCTCCTATTGCCGATAAATTCACATGACACGTCACAGATTCCATCAGAACATATTTCAGAAATGAGCTTAGAAATACTGCACATGTCCTGCCTGTTACAGAATTATGGCCTAACAACAGTTATTGAATTAATAGCTAATTAACCCAATAGTTTAGCGTGGGTTTGAGTAAGTCTTAAATAGAAGCCTCCATTATCTATTTTTCAGATCAGACACAGTCTAACGGCTGGTGCACAGTAACTAAAACACCCTCCATAGCAGGGAAATTCTTCTCCTTTTTACTTTCAAACTCACAACATTTCTGATCTTAAAAGAGACCCTTAAATGAGCACTTAGCCAGTGCAATTATTGATAAGCCAATTTTCCTCTAGTTCTAACCTCCTTGTTCCAATTTTAGAGGTAAGTTCAACATAATTATTATTATGTGTTAAATGTGAGAAATAATTCTCAACGCTGCATACCGACCTAGTGGATGGGGGTGGAAGGGAGAGCATTAGATCGGATACATCTTAATTTCAGGAAAGTTGCTGACACAGACCACATTCCCACATGATATTCTCATAAGCAAACTGGGGCAAAGTGATCTAGAGTAAAAGTGGGTGCATAACTTGTTGAGAGATCAGACTGAAGGAGTAATTACTAGCAGCACCCTGACGTATTGGAGAGTTGGTATGACTTCAACAAGATTAAATGTAATAAGACGAAAGCAATACACTCAGGATGGAAAAAGCAAATACACAACTAAATCAAATGCACAACTACAAAAAGGGGAATAACAGGCTAGACCTTTAAGAAACGGGTTACAGTGGATCACAAACTGAATACAAATCAATGTGATGCAATTGTGAAAAATGCTGGTATCATTCTGGGCTGCATTAACTAGTGTCACATATAAGACATGGGAGGCATCTGTCCTGCTCTATTTGGCACGGGTGAGGTCTTAGCTGGAGTACTTTCTCCAATTCTGGGTATCACATTTTTGGAAAGCTGTGGAAAAATTGGAGACACTTCAGAGAAAAGCAACAAAAATGATGAAAGATTTAGAAGATGTGATCTATGGAGGAAAGGTTAAAGAGAACTAGGCCAGTTTAGGTTTGAGAAAAGAAGACTGATGGGAGACCTGATAACAGTCTTCAAATATGTTGGAAGATGTCATGAAGAGGATGGTGAGCACTTGTTATGAATGCCCACTGTTGGCAGGACTAAAAGTAATCTGCTTAATCATCAGGAAGGGTGATTTAGGTTAGATATTAGCGGGGGAAACTTCCTAACTATAGGGGTAGTTAAATTCTGGAATAGGATTCCAAAGGAGGTTGTGAAATATCCATTGGTTGGATGTTTTAAAGAACATGCTAGACAAACACCAGACAGGAATGGTCTAATTTTATTTGGTTCTGCCTCAGCACAAGGGGCTGGACTTGATGAATTCTCAAAGTCCCTTCCAGCCCTTGATTTCACTGATTCTATATACTAGGATAATTGAGAGTAGGCAGTGCTTTTCCTTGTACCATTCTTTCCTCATATGGTCTCAGTGTTACACTCCCACTGCAGGCATGTTGTGGGAGACATCCTCTGACAATACATTGGTCTTACTTCACATCATTTTAGCTGGCCTGAAAGTGGAGAGGTTAAACGAGGTTTCATCATGTTTTGTCAATGAATGTAAATGCATAAAAGTTCATTTTTAATCACAGTGATTAGCTGTGTGGCATCTATTAATGCTGGGAAGGAGATCCTTGAAGAATTCAACCAGGATTTCAGCAATTTCCACCCCACCATCAACCTTAGACTGAACCAGTCCACACAAGAGATCTACTCCCTCAATACTACAGTACAATTAAATGATGGCCAGATTAATACCACCCTATACTGGAAACCTACCGAATGTTATTCTTTCCTCTAGCTTCCATCAGGACACATCACACAACTGATTATTTATATCTAAGCCCTAAGATACAACCAGATCTGTTCCAATACCACAGGGTATGTCTACACTACCCCGCTAGTTCGAACTAGCGGGGTAATGTAGGCATACCGCACTTGCAAATGAAGCCCGGGATTTGAATTTCCCGGGCTTCATTTGCATAAGTGGGGAGCCGCCATTTTTAAAACCCCGCTGGTTCGAACCCCATGCAGCACGGCTACACGGGGCTCAAACTAGGTAGTTCGGACTAGGCTTCCTAGTCCGAACTACCGGTACACCTCAGAATAGGAAGCCTAGTCCGAACTACCTAGTTCGAGCCCCGTGTAGCCGTGCTGCACGGGGTTCGAACCAGCGGGGTTTTAAAAATGGCGGCTCCCTGCTTATGCAAATGAAGCCTGGGAAATTCAAATCCTGGGCTTCATTTGCAAGTGCGGTATGCCTACATTACCCTCCTAGTTCGAACTAGGAGGGTAGTGTAGACATACCCACAGAGACAAACACCTATAAGATCTTTATCAGACATTCTTAAAACTTAAATACCCACCTAGGGAAGCAAAGAAATAAAGCGATAGAGCCAAATGATTTCCCAGGAATCTGCTTCTTCAACACAGGCCCAAAACCAAAAATAACAAAACACCATTGGTCATCACCTACAGCCCCCAGCATGCACCCCTCCAGCACACCATTGACAATCTACAACCTAACCCAGAAAATAATCCCTCACTCTCACAGGCCTTTGGAGACAGGCCAATCCTCCCCTACAGACAACCCCGTAACCAGAAGCAAATTATTTCTAGCAGCCACACATCACACCTTAGATGCACTCACGCAGAAATCTACCCCTGCAACAAACTGCAGTGTCAACTTCTATACAAGCAACACCATCACAGGATCTAACCACAAAGGCCACCACATCAGAGGCTCATAGAACTGCACATCCTAATGTGATCTATGCCATCAAGTGCCAGCAATGCCCCTCTATCATGTCTATTGGCCAAACTGGACAGACTCTACAGCAAAGGATTAATGGACACTGTAGTGGGTTGGAGTGGCCACCCACTGACCCCCGAAGGGGAAACGCCACTCCCAGAGCCTCGGTGGGCCGCACCTGCCCTTAATGATGCACCTGGCCACAAGCCAGGGGGTGGGGTCAGCGAGATAAAAAGCCTGCCAGCCAGGCCAGTGATGCGCCGGCCACTGAAGGAGCCAGAAGTCTCCCCTGAACACCAAGGAGACAAGGCCTAGAGAGGTGGAGAGCTGGCGTGGGCCACCTGCTGAACAGCAATTGGGAGGGACTGCTGACCAGACTGGACTTCCCGGAGAAACTGCAAGCTGCTGAGGACTGGTTGCTGGAGCTGGACCCCTTCTGACATGCTGAGAGGGTTACCTGATGTCCAGGTCAGCATGTTTCAGCCTGGAGCCCCAGCTGACCTGGCAGCAGTCTATACTGCTGCTTCTAGGGCTGTGGGCTTGGGCACAGTGGAGTGGGTGGGCCTGTGACCCCCCCTGCTACCCACTGCTTGGGTGGTAGCCTCCCCCTCTCTGCCATTGCGGGCATGCCACCTGCAACCCTCCTGAGCAAGGAGTCCCCAGTCGTATAAATTGCTACAAACTGTTTACTGCTGCCCTGCCCTGACCAAAGGCTGGGTCCTGAACTGATTGCTTGACGCCCCGCTTGAACTAAGGCAGGGCTACAAACTGTTTACCTGCGGGCCCTCCCGGTCCACAGGCTGGGCTCTAAACCATAGACTTGGCTGCCAGCCCTGGAGCAATGCCAGGCCTCTGACTGTTGTTTGCTGGCCTACCCAAACCAGGCCGCCTTTATTATTATTTTGGCGCCCCACTCTGAGGTAAGAGCAGGGGACTCTGGACTGGTTATTTGGACTGCTAATTCCCTCCCAGAGACTGATCTGGGCACAGTGGGTTGGGGTGGCCACCCACTAACCTCAAAGGGGAGGTGCCCCTCCCAGAGCGGACCAGCTTACAGACACAACCAGATATTAGAAATGTTAACACACACAAACCTGTAGGAGAACATTTTAACTTGCATGGGCACTCAAACATGGATTTAAAAGTAGTCATTCTTCTGCAGAGGAATGTCACCAGCCAATTACTGAGAGAGAGTTCAGAACTGACGTTCCTATGCAAATTTGACACTGTTGCCCTGGGCTTGAAGAAAGACATTAACTGGATGTCACATTATAAAGCCAGTCTTCCCTGAATTTAACACAACATTTTTTACATCAAAAGCTAAGTATGGGACACTCCCAGTCCACTTAATTAGCCTCATTAGACTAACCCTACAACTGACAGGTACCTTTTCCCCCTTCTTTTTCTGTTATAAAATACTGGGTTTCTGCTATTCCTCTCCAGCCGATGCAGTGAGTTTTACATACAAAAACTCATGATACTATGTGTATTTTTGTTAGGTTTTAAGGTTCCACTGAGCTACCTGTTGTTTTTGTTGTTTTTAGAGTTAAGGACTAACATAGCTACCCCTCTGAGAATTTATTAATGCTAGCTTAAGCCATAACACAAAATTCCAAAGGAATTCCAATATTGAAAATGAACAACTTTAGTAACTGGGGAGGCATAATACAGCATCTCTAATCCTGACTCTTGCCACAGGACCAAGTCTAACCCATGAAACTGGGTGCAATTTATGTTTGTGACTTTATAAGCCATTTTCTATTCTTGAAGATGACTGCACATTTCATACTATGTCACATATTTATTCTTTTGTAACATTCCTACCTTTTAGGTCTCTGTCCCGGTATGCTCTCTTGTTCCTTAAACATTGTTAGGCTCATTCTCTCATTCCTTTGATATACTAGTGGCGAACTGCAAGGCAACACAACTTATTTGAAATTGTTTGGAATATACCTTCTCCAGCATATGAACACACGTACTGGAGCTGATGGTCAAATCTGAGAGGGGAGACATGGCTTTTTTTACAGGTTAGGGGTTTTATAGCCCAAAGCTATATAAGTCGGATCCTTAGACAGTACAGCTCTGTAGACTTTGGTGGAGCTATCCCAAGTTACACCAACAGAGAAGTTGGCCCATATGTATTTACAAACAGTACTGGACAGAGAAACATAAGGAGCCATAATCCATATGCCTACCATAGCAAGGAAATTCAGAGATTCCACTTCTGAGCTGCAGAAAGCATAACATTTGAACCCAGTCTTGTCAAGACTAGGCCTTTCTAACAGTCTCACAACTATTAATGGATAGAATTGAAATGTGGATTATGCCATTATCCCTCTCACTGTACTGATTTGACTTTTGCAGACCAAAGATCTGCCACTAACTTTAGTGACACTGCATGCCTATAAGCAGCAGCAATATTAGGAGAGGTTAAACCATGTTGAGGTTTGTTGAAGTGGCCTAAGCCTACAGTATCATGATAAGAATGAATAAAATTGACCCACGCTAGTTTTTTACTCTAGTGAAATTATCTAGTGAATTATCTAGGGACAATTGCAGAGTGCCTTTGATAGAAATTCCATTGGAATTTTATGGGGATTCATAGAAAATGCAAAGGTAACAACATAAACAATTCTATAGACATTGAGAAGAAAATGGCCTCTTTTTCTATAGAGTTGCTGTAGACAATTTATACAAGCATTGTTCGAAATGTTTTCTTGTAAGAGAAGGATTCATTGAGTGTCCGTCTGGAAAATAAACAGTTATTGTGCACAGTAAAATGGACCATTTTGTCACCTATACAGAGAAATGTCAATGTTCCCTACATTGACTGAATGTTGAATTTAATCAGCAACTACCCTGAAAAGAAAGCAGTGTAAGCATTATTACAGTAAGCTGCCATTCTTAGGTTTATAGAATCCAATCATGTAGCATACCTATGCAGTCTAGTCTTCTTAACATCTTCTGAACTGAAATTCTTTGCCACATCTTCGTATATGGTCTGGAGTAACTTCTGTAGGTCTGATAAAAAACCAACATATTTATACAAATGTGCCCACTGCACCTTTACAAGGGAAAGTGCTGCACGCACTGGACTCATGTTTTAATTCCAATTGGTGATTTTGGTTGCCCAATTTGAGGCACCTTAGGAGGGACCTGACTTTCAGAGGGAAGGTGTTCATCACTTTCTTTAAGATGTCTCATTGTGGGCACCCAAACATTGAAATATGCTAAGCCATTAGTCATGGCTAGAAATATAGATCCCTGTTCTTTAGCTCTGAAAGAAATAATAAATGAGAAATTAACAAACTTTGTTAATGCTTATAAAAAATGATTGTATAGTAATTAGAAAGTAGGCAACTTTTAACAAACGGAACCAAATATCAACTTCCACTTCCTATGCTCATGCTAGTAGCAGCTGAAGGGCATATTTGTAAATGTTATCACTGCATCCTTATTTAAAATGAAATACGGATTTTAATATCTGATGAGATACATCTTTACCATAATGCATTTAAAGCTGATAATTTATCCTCAACAAGTCTTTGCTTGGTCATACTTGCCTGTCCAATTATCACCGCATCCTTTTTTGTTTCTCACTCCTTTTATTGTCTTCTCTGTCTGTGCACTGTCATGGTTTCCTATACCTAACTCCCAGATTAAATCAATGTTCTCCTTCAAATCCCTTCTCAGAACTCTCCTTTGAGAATATTTCTACCACTAATACCCTTCTGCTTTGGTGCCCAGCTACTACAGAAAACAAAAAACCCACCACAAGAAATACAGTAAAATAATGAACACCATGTTTTGCCCAAAGCCCTGTTTCCTCTCTTTATTCCTTAATGGCTCATCTATTTAGCAGGGCAAAAGTTGAATTAAGATATGTAAGTTCAGCCATGTTAATTGTGTAACTGAAGTCGAAACAGCTTAATTTGGCTTTTTTTTTTGGCACTGTTTACGCAGCAGGAAGTCAAAAAAAGAACACTCTTCCTTTGACTTCCTGTACTCCTTGGCTACGTCTAGACTAACTACATCCCTTTTTCATAAAAGGGATGTAAATTAGATGTATCGCAATTGCTAATGAAGCAGGGATTTAAATTTCCCCCAGTTCATAAGCATAAAAATGGCTTTTTTTCGGCGTGGAGCTTTGCTGGAAAAAAGTGCCAGTCTAGACACTGGTCTTGCGGAAAATAAAACCTTTTCCGAAAGATCCCTTATTTCATAGAGGGATAAGGGATCTTTCAGAAAAGGCTTTATTTTCCGCAAAATCAGTGTCTAGACTGGCCCTTTTTTCCAGCAAAGTTCCGTGCTGAAAAAAAGCAGCAGCCATTTTTATGCTAATGAAGCGGGGGAGATTTAAATCCCCGCTTCATTAGCAATTGCGATACGTCTAATTTACATCCCTTTTACGAAAAAGGGATGTAGTCTAGACGTAGCCCTTGTGTAATGAAGATTACAGGAGTCAGAGTAAGAATCCTCCAGCTCAAAATTATTTTGAAATATTGGCTTTCTGATGTGCACTTTGTTATTTCAAAATAACGCTGCTGTGTAGACGTACCCTAAGACACCGTCTGTTGTTATTAGTCATTATGTTATTTATTTAATTTTGAGCTGATCCTGCCAGGCACCAAATATGTGTTAGGACAGGGATGGGCAAAGGGCCTCCGTAGGCTGGATTCGGCGGTCTGGGTGTGGGGGAGTGCACGAAGCCTCCTCCCGCCCTGCCAGGAGCGTGTGGCGCTTTGAAGTGCCGCACGCAGCTCGCAGGGTGGGGGGCAGAGTGGAGGAGGGTTTGTGCGCTCCCCCGCCCCCAGGCCAATTAGGGCATGAGGGTGGGGGAGATGCATGAAGCTTCCTTCGCCCTGCCCCGGCCCTATGAGGAGCCCGCGGCACGTGCTCTTCGCAGGGCAGGAGGAGGCTTCCTGTGCTCTCCCACCCCTAGGTCCTGATTGGCCTGGGGTGGGGGAGCATGCCAAGCCTTTTCCAGGGCATGGGTGACTAGTGGGAAAGGGGGGCAAAGGGGCTTCCCATACCCAGACCAATCATGATCTGGGGGTAGGGTAGCTCCGCCCCTTCCCATTTAGGCCCCACCCTTTCCAGTTTAGGCCCCACTCCTTCTGGGGTGCCCTGGGGCTACTTCAAAATTTTGTGAAGTGGCCCGTGGGCAAAAATTTTATTGCCCACCTCTGTGTTAGGAAGTACTAAATGATCTCCCCTGGCAATACTATGCACAAACAAGTACTGTGGCAATATAAATTACTACTGCTACTAAATAATAAATACTGCAGAGGAGGTTATGAAATGCAGACATGTACTTCATCAGTTGTCAAACAATCCCAAACTGGCCAAGACTTTAAGGAACTGGTTCTTGTAGTTAGGATATTAAGTCCATATTTAGACATCTAAATAATAGCTCTGGTTTTCTAGAGTGCTAAACACCCAGGCGGGAGAGTCCTGAGTTCTAATTCGGATTCATTCTAACATGGACTCTCACAATGACCTTGCACAAGTCTTAAAGTATGTGTACATGGAGCAGAAAAGCTTTGAGGCAGTCTCGTGGCATACGGAATCAGGCTTGTGATATGGCTCTAAAAATAGCAGTAGAGGTTTGGGCTCGAGAGGGAACTCAGGTTTTAAGACCTACCCCTTCTCTGGCATCAGAGCCTGAGCTTGAAGCTTGTCCACACTGCAATTCAGGGGGAGGATGGGTGATTATCTATAGATATGAATCTTCATAGTGCTGCTGTGACCTAGCCAAGCATTAACTAGAAGCAAGAAAGCTTGAAAGGGGGCTGACCTTGTGATTCGGATGTTGTTTTGTGATTCAGGAGGTCGAGGTTGAGATCCTAGCTCTGACACAGACTCTCTGTGGGAGCCTAGGAAAGCTGCATATCTATGAAATGGAGTTAATGATACTCACTTCTAATGAGGATTAATCCATTTATGTCTGTCAGCAGCTCAGCTGCTACAGTGATGGGCACCTTAGGAAAGCCTACAATTAAAGTGCAAGCTTTATAATAAAGATCTTTTGTGCAAATATATATATAACTTTTCTTTGGAATGTATGTCTTTCTGAGACTGGGTGCTGCACCACTAAATTACTGGTTGAAGAAGTGGAAGCAAGAAATCTTGCTAGCATTTTTCAGATACAGTCAGACTTATGAAGCAAATGTCTGTTGTTTGAAATTATTTGCACAACCATGAACAATTAGGATTACATTTAGTGCAGTGTTATTTAAAACAGGGATGATACAGTTGGTATACATGAAAAGAAGGTTTTAGATGTAGTAAAGAAAGCAAGCTGGAAATGCTAATCTACTTCTGTAAAACCTTTGACAAAGCAGAGGGAGCCTGAAGGATAAATCAGATAACCTCAGCACTAACCGGCTTGTTATACCCTAGCAGTGAGGATGACAGCTTCTACAGCTGAATTGTCAACATGATGTGACTTACAGAACTTTTGGACAAGTGTAGTTCCTCACCCAGCCAGCAATGCTGGAAATCAAACTTATGGAAGCAAGTTCGATACGGTAGCAGTCACAAAACAATACAAATTAAATTATAGCCAGGTAAATGGCTCCATATTAAATTACAGACTCAATCCTGAAGCAAAATAAAAACCTTCTGTAAAAATCATGTTCAAATTTATCTGCAGATTAGTTGCCCAATGCAATATATTTCTCACATGTTTTCCAATAAACATATGTCATTTCAATGGCACTTTGGTGTGAATTATAGGGAGTCTTGTGAGCTGTGTGAGCAGTAGACAACAAGGCAGCTGAGCTGTTCTAATTGAGTTCCTGCTCTGGCTCTGAAGCATCCTATAGTCCCAGACTTTTGTTTAACATGATTCTGTGACTACAGAATTTACCACAGAATCTGTCCACTGCTGTAATATTGTCCTGCAGAAAGTGAGTTATCGCTCTCTATATTAAAAAAACCCGTTTCCTGTGGGACGACAGAGACACACACGTCAGCACATCACTCTGTGTCCCACAGGAAAAATTTTCATCCTGCTGCCCCTCCTCCCCCAGCAGCATGGCTCCTCTCTCCCTCCTCCCCGGTGTCTGGAGAGGGGAGGGGAGAAACTGGTGAATTGTACCCCTGTCCAGGTGAGCAGCCCCAGGCCGGTAGGCCCTGCCAGCACCACGGAAAAATGTTCCTTTAGCAAGTGGCTGTTCTGGGGCTGAGCAGATTGGGATTGGGATTGGCCTATTTGCTCAGCGGCTTCATGAGTTGGGTGCTCAATACCCTTTTCACCTTGCTGCACTATAGCACTGAACCTGAGATGGTATAGGGCCTGCCACCATCTGCTTGCCACTGCTGGAGGTGGCCTATGGCCTGGGCTTATTTCATTGTGGAGGGAGCAAGGGGGGGGGATGGAGAAAGCCCCAAGCCTCACTGTGTGGGGAAGATGCCCTCCCTCCTCTCTCATGCAGTTGGAGCACTAGCACTGGCTAACCGCAGCTGGGGTCTCCCTGAGCCTCCCTGCACAGTGTAAATATCAGTTTACCATAGAATCATACAATACTAGGACTGGAAGGGACCTCGAGAAGTCATGGAGTCCAGTCCCCTGCCCTCATGGCAAGACCATCCCTGATAGACATTTATCTAATCTACTCTTAAATATCTCCAGAGATGGGGATTCCACAACCTCCCTGAGCAATTTATTCCAGTGTTTAATCACCCTGACAGTTAGGAACTTTTTCCTAATGTCAACATAAACCTCCCTTGCTGCAGTTTAAGCCCATTGCTTCTTGTTCTATCTTCAGAGGCCAGGAAGAACAAGTTTTCTCCCTCATCCCTGTGACACCCTTTTAGATACCTGAAAACCACTATCATGTCCCCTCTCAGTCATTCTTGTTGCTCTTCTCTGGACCTTCTCCTATTTCTCCATATCTTTCTTGAAATGTGGCACCCAGAACTGGACACAATACTCCAACTGAGGCCTAATCAGAGTAGAGCGGAATAATGACTTCTCATGTCTTGCTCACAACATATCTGTTAATGCATCCTAGAATCATGTTGGGGGTTTTTTTTGCAACAGCATCACACTGTTGACTCATATTTATCTTGTAGTCTACTATAACCCTGAGATCCCTTTCTGCCATACGCCTTCCTAGACAGTCGCTTCCCATTCTGTATGTGTGAAACCGATTGTTCCTTCCTAAGTAGAGCACTTTGCATTTGTCCTTATTAAACTTCATCCTGATTACCTCAAACCATTTCTCCAATTTGTCCAGATCATTTTGAATTATGACCCTATCCTCCAAAGCAGTTGCAACCCCTCCAAGCTTTGTATCATCTGCAAACTTAATAAGTGTACTCTCTATGCCGATATCTAAATCGTTGATGAAGATATTGAACAGAGCCAGTCCCAAAACAGACCCCTGTAGAACCCCACTTGTTACTCCTTTCCAGCAGGATTGTGAACCATTATTAACTACTTTCTAGGAATGGTTATCCAGCCAGTTATGCACCCACCTTATAGTAGCCCCATCTAAGTTATATTTGCCTAATTTATTGTTAAGAATATCATGCGAGACCATATCAAATGCCTTACTAAAGTCTAGGTATACCACGTCCACCACTTCTCCCTTATCCACAAGACTTGTTATCCTATCAAAGAAAGCTATCAGATTGGTTTGACATGATTTGTTCTTTACAAATCCATGCTGGCTGTTCCCTATCTTCTTATTATCTCCCAAGTGTTTGCAGATGATTTCCTTTTATATGATAATTTAATATGATAATTTTAACTGAAAAATGAAGCTAGCATTAGCAGTAGATATTGGAGCAGAGATCATCTGAGTAGCTGGGTGCTGCTGAGGGTTACTAAATTAGGAGAGTTTAGTAATCCCCATAACCTTCCTAGCCTCTGTACTATTGATCATAAGGTTGAAGAAAAGTGAAGTTGCAGCTTTTCTTCATTGTCAAAAGCCTCAGTTGCATCCTGAGAGTGAAAAACTCTCACACACTCTCTCATATATTCCTTGGTGTAAAAAGTCTACATCCTGCCCCAGGAGCATAAAGTAAACTGAATGTAATGTCAGAATAATTATCACCAAGAACACTGAGTACTGCATTATTCATCTGCAGAGTTCATTTGATAATACACCATAGTCGTTTTAAAAAACTTCTTAAAGCTGATGCAGAATCCTTTTTGCCTCAAAACACAACACCTGTGTGCTGCAGAGATGTGGAGTACTTTGGCACAGAGTACACTGGGCATTGCCTATAACTCACAAACCAGCATGTTCACTTGATTTTGCTTTCTATAAAAAGAGAAGGTTACTCACCTTGTGCAGTAACTGGAGTCCTTTGAGATGTGTTCTCATGGGTGCTTCACTTAGGTGTGCCAGTGCTGCTTTGCACATGGCCCAGAGATCTTTGGTAGCAGTCTGCCGGCCATGGGCTCATGCTGTGCTACTGCTCAATCACACAGGCTGACAGGCTGACAGTTAGGCATGGGCCCAGCCATTTCCTCCGTTTCTTCTCTACGCCAGACTCTCTTAGCCCAGTGCAGAGGGGAGGGTTGGGGTTATGCCAGACTCTCTTAGCCCAGAGCAGGGTGTAGAGGTTGGCCAGTGGCTCTACGCTTTGCTTTGGGATCACAGCCTCTCTTTGAGCAGGATTCCTTAACCCGCTGTATGTTACCCTGATCAGGGCAAGCACTGTCAGCCTTCTTGCCTGGAGATCTTTTATTGCTCAAAAGCAGAATTTCAGTGGGGAACCTGGAGCGTTTTGCACTCTGCTCCTGGTTGTGCTCTCTAGCACATCCCTCTGAGGGTATGTCTACACTACCCCGCTAGTTCGAACTAGGAGGGTAATGTAGGCATACCGCACTTGCAAATGAAGCCCGGGATTTGAATTTCCCGGGCTTCATTTGCATAAGCGGGGAGCCGCCATTTTAAAAACCCCGCTGGTTCGAACCCTGTGCAGCGCGGCTACATGGGGCATGAACTAGGTAGTTCGAACTAGGTTTCCTAGTTCGAACTACCTAGTTCGTGCCCCGTGTAGCCGTGCTGCACGGGGTTCGAACCAGCGGGGTTTTAAAAATGGCGGCGCCCGTCTTATGCAAATGAAGCTCGGGAAATTCAAATCCTGGGCTTCATTTGCAAGTGCGGTATGCCTACATTACCCTCCTAGTTCGAACTAGCGGGGTAGTGTAGACATACCCTGAGGAAGTGTTCCTCTTGCCTTCCATCCCAGGTGGATTCTCTTGGGGATGTGGGGGAGAGGCGTGAGGCCACAGTTTTGTCCATAAAGAGGATTCTCTTCTGTAAATCTCTCGCCCTTTTAGATCGGGGAGCGAGTTTCTGGCAGTGCGGGCAGTGGCTTACTGGGTGGTCCTGCCCTAGGCAGCGCAAACACTGTTTGTGCCCGTTTGCTGCTGAGATAAATATCCCACACCCTGTGCACCTTTTGAAGCCAGAAGGTGCTGGCATGACAGGGTTTTGCTGCTTGAGATGCTGTGAGTGAGCGGGCTGTGGCGGTAGCGCTGGCGTCCTGCTCCGCTTGTTCTTTTTCTGTGCTTTTATCTATGTCAAACAGCTGAAGCTCTTCTTTCCTTCTTTTTTCTTTACTAAAGGTTTTAAAGGGAAACTGTGCTACTTGTGACGGATGCCGGCAGCAGTTGAGAAGGAACTGAGGGAACAGCCGCCAGCATGTGCCTATCTGTCAGCCTGTGCCATTGCATAATAGCGCAGCACGCGCCGGCGGCAAGGGGACTGCTACCAAAGATCTCTGGGATGTGTACACAGAGGCACTGACACACCTCAGTGGAGTACCCACAGATACCTTTGAAGAAGAAGCAGTGTGGTTCAGTGGGTACTGTGCTTGCCTTGGAGTAAGGATGGTTCGGTTCTAGTCTCATTTTTGCTGTTGGGAAGGTCACTTCATCTCTCAGTGCCTGTGCTTCTCCACCCAGTTTTTGTCTGCCTTAGCTTGTAAGCTCTTTGGGGTATGGACTGTCTTATATTATGTGTTTGCACAGCACCTAGCAAAACTGGGCCTCAAACTTGTCTTGTGCCTCCAGATGCTACAGTAATAAAAAGGTTAATCATCTTATATGGTAACTGGTGTTCTCGAGATGGGTGTCCCTGAGGGTGCAGCAGTACCCTGGGTGCTGGCATGCATGCACGGTACCACTCATGCAGTAGTGAGCATGCTGATGTGGATGTGCCATCAACCGTCCCTCAGTTCCTTCTCCTCTATGGAGAGGTGTTACAGATCTGAAGCAAAGGGGAGTGGGAGGGAGGGTTATGAAGTGCCCACAGGGACACCCATCTTGAAGAACACCAGTTACTGCACACCTCTTTTTTTCTTCTTCAAAGACTGTCCCACTGTAGGTGTCTATGAGGCAGTGCCCCGAACATTTGGAAGGAGGGGCGTTGGATCTGAATTCTGAGACACTCCAAATTTTGTTCACTGAGAGTCATACCTATCTATTGCATAATGTTTTATGAAGGTGTGTATTGAGGCCCATGTATTGCAGCCCTACATATGTCAGTGATGGGGACATTGTGCAGGAAAGTCATGGAGCTTGCTATTGCTCTGGTGGAGAGAGCCCATACTTGATTTGGCGGGGGAGGGGAAGATACTTTGTTGATCGAATAACACCTCTGGATGCAAATTGTTATCCACTTGGAGAGTCTCTGTTTGGAAATTGCTTGCCCTTTGGAGTGGTCTGCTATGGAAAGAAAGAGTCTCCGAGAGCGTCTAAATTGTTTTGTTCTTTACAGGTAAAAGGTGATTGTGTGATGGACATCCAAGGAATGGAGGTGAGTCGTGCTGTCATCCGTATGAGGCTTTTGGTAAAAGACAGGTAAATATAAATGCTCGTTAATGTGGAACTGAGAAACCACTTTAGCAAGAAATTTCAGGTGGGGTCTAAGCACCAATTTGTCCTCATGGAATTCTGTAAAAGGAGGGTGGGCCAAGAGTGCAGTGACCTCTCTAACTCTTCTGGCCATGGTGATGGACATGAGGAAAGCAACTTTCACAGAGAGATGTGCGAGGGAATACACTGCCATTGGTTCAAAAGCGTGACCAGTCAAGGTGGTAAGGATGAGGTTCAGATCCTAGGATGGTATGGTCTGCCTCAGAGGAGGGAAGATATTGTTGACTCCTTTCAAGTACTTTTTCGCAGTTGGGTGGGAAAAAAGAGTGTGCCCGTCTAGGAGACAATGCTCACTTGAGATAGCCGCCAAGAGAACTTTGACTGAGTTTGGAAGGTTGTGTTTCTTCAAGAAAAGGAGGTAATCTGACACTCTTGGTGGCGGTGCTATGCAAGCACATTGTGGGTGGCCCAAATTACAAAACACTGCCACTTTTGAGCATAGGTTTTTCAGGTGCTCGCTTTGCAACTGTTCATGATTAACAGAGGTTAATCATTGACAGACCTCTTCCAAATAGGTGAAATTAGGCATGTCAGCCCTGGACAAGCCAAGCTTTGAGGTTGAGCCTTTGACATCTGGGTGGAGAATCTGACCCTCGTCTTGTGACAGGAGATTCACAAAGTGTGGGAGACAAATTGGGGAAGCAATGGACATCTGCAACAGGCAAGGAAACCAAGTCTGCCTGGGCCATGCTGGTGCTACCAATATGATTTGGGCCCTGTCCTGTTTTATTTTCTGTATGACTTTGTTGAGTAGTGGTAGAGGTGGAAAAACATAGGTTAGTCTGCCTGCCGATTTGAATAACAGAGCATCTCCCATTGAGTTCTTGCCCAGACCCACTCTGGAATAGTAGTAGGGGCATTTTGCATTGTGAAACATGGCGTTCTATGTCCAGAAAACCCACTTCTGGAACACAGAATGGAAGACTTGAGGGTAGATCTCCTACTCATATTTCTGATTAAAGTTTTGGCTCAGATGATCTGTCATCACATTTTGCTTTCCTGAGAGATAGGAATTGAAATGCTTATGTGATGCTTATGTGATGCTGGATGCACCACTGCCACAGGGGTGTGGCTTCTTCGCAAGATGGTAGGACCTGGCTTCACCTTGGCTGTTTATATAAAACATGCACACTGTGTTGTCTGTGAGTATTCTTACTGACTTGTTGTGAGTCAATGGGAGGAAATATTTGCAGGCTAGTCTGACCACCCGGAGCTCTAGAATACTGATATGAAGTGCTGACACATATGATACGTGGAGATCACTTCCCATGCATGTTGTGTTCATTCATGTGTGCACCTCAACCTTCTAGCGAAGTGTCTGTGATTACGGTGAAAGAGGCAGAAGATTGTTGAAATGGTGCTCCCTTGCAAAGGTTGTCGGACTGCAACCACCACCAAAAACATTCTTTTACTCCTTTTGGGGGGTTCAGGATTTTATGCAAGTGGTGCTCATGTTGTCGAAAACAGATGCGGCACCATCCCTGTAGGCATTGCATGTGTAATGTGGCATATGGGACCACATGCATTGTAGCTGACATGTGGCCGAGTAACTGGAGACATTGTCTTGCCACAATCGTTGGGCTGTTGATGATTGTTTTGGCCAGTATGGCTAGGGATTGAAAACACTGCATTGATAGTCTGGCTTGTGCTTGGACACAGTCTAGTATCGGGCCTATTAATTCCAGCTCCTGGTAGGGAGTCAGGTGGGACTTCTGTGTGTTTATTTGTAAGCCCAGTGCATTGAACTACCTCTGGGTAGTTTTTGCTGTGGAGTCTTTTGCCATCTGGGCTGTGGGAGCCACAACAAGGCAGTTGTCCTGGTATGCAAAGATTATTACCCCGACCTCCTGATGTAGGCTATGGTCACTGCAAGGATCTTTGAGAATACCCGGGAGCTGAGGAGAGTCCAAAGGGGAGGACACAATATTGGTAGTGATGGTCTGTTAGGGTAAACCTGAGAAATTTCCTGCGTGATGGCCGAATTGCAATGTGGAAGCAGGCTTCTTGTTGGTTAAGAGACGACATGCAGTTTCCTTTCTCTAGAGATGGAATTATCTTCACCCGTGTTACCACAGTAAAGTGGTGTTTCTTTAGGTATTTGTTTAGTCTGGGTAGGTCCAGGATGGGTCTCTAACCTCCTGATTTTTTTGGAGTCAGGAAGTATCAGAAATAAAAGCCCTTTCCCCTCTGTTGAGGTGTACTGGGTCTACTGCTCCCATTTAGGAGAAGCTTTTCTATTTCCTCTTGAAGGAGGGTCTCAAGAGAGGGATCCATAAAGAGGGATGGGAAAGGGGGTTGGGTTGGAGGGAGGCAAAGAAAAAGGATGTATAACCCTTGGAGATTATTTCTAGAGCCCATCTCTCTGAAGTTATTTGGGACCAGGTGTGATGGAAAAGGTGCAGACTGTATTGGTGGTGTCTGGCCATAGAAACTAATGTCAAAACCTTGACCATTTCCTCAAAATGCCTACTTGGAGCTTGCAGGCTGGGATACGGCAGGTTGGTCCTGAAGCTGTCTCTTTTGCTTCCCTTGATGGTGCCTTAGGTTGTAACCCCTCTGTGCAGTGTATGATGGTGATCTGGCTCCAGGAGAGTAGAGGTGGTAGTGTTTCTTCTCAGTCTGGGGGACATACACGCCTAAGGTTTTAAGTGTAGCCCTGGAATTTTACAATGTGTGCAGAGATGCATCTATGGTTATAGAAAATAGTTTTTGATCTTCAAAAGCAAGATCCTCAATTGTATTTTGAACCTCCCTAAGAAATTCTGAGCGGTGCAACCAGGATATTGCCAGGGAGTGCAATGTCATACCTGTGGAATCCAGAGAGGCATGCAAAGTCACCTGGGCTATGAATGACCCTTCCTCCAGATGGGACTTGAGAGAAGCCTTGTTTTCATCTGGAAGGTGTTCAATAAAATTTTTTATTTTGTCGAAGATGTTGGGTAAACCTTAAGACAGTGGCATTCTAAAGTCTTATGTAACGTACAGTAGCTCCGTATTGAATGTATCTTCTGGAAGTGGTCACTAGAGCAATAAAAGAGCCAGTCCAGGCCCATTGACAGCAATTCCAGGCCCCAGGGTGGAACAGTCAATGGGCCCACATGGACACAGACCTCCTGACACTTGGCGATGCTACTCCCATGCTGGGTGGTGCTCAGCAGTGCTGTGCCTGCCCTGGCTGGTGCTGGGCAGGCTGCTGACATGGCTGAGGGCTTTCACATGTTTGCCCATTAGGTTTGAAAACCCAATTGTACAAGCCCAAAGACTCTTGTGTACTTGGACAGTAAGACATAATAAATTGCAATCCTAAATTGCAGGAATGCAGAGGAATATGCCTTGTGGCTCAAAATATCTAGCCTCTTCCAGTCCTTGCCATATAGCATGAACGTGAAGTGGATCTGCTTGCCTGTGGTGTGAGCCACTTCAGCTACAAGGGAGTTGGGAGATGGGTGGGTGAACAGAAACTCTGCACCTTTGGCTGTCACACAGTATTTTCTGTTAGCCCTCTTACATCTTAGCAATACAGGGGCTGGGGTCTGCCAAATGATTTTTGCAGGATCCAGGATAGCCCTCCCTATAAATGAGGCTATTTAAGAGGAAGCGGAGGCCTGCAGAATGCCAGTAAGTTTGTGCTGGCACAATTTTGGGTACTTTGAGTACTTCACCTAGGGAGATGTCAAGTGAATCAACTTCCTTTTTGTATAAAGACTTACAGTCATCCCCAGCTGTTGGTGGCAGGGGCATTTTGGACTCGTCGGGTGAGGATGATGAAAGATGCAAAAGAGGGAGAGTATCCTCCTCTTGCATCTCCTCCAGATCTTCCACGTTCTCCTCGGTGGTGCTGGACCTCGTGGATCCCAAAGACTTTGGAACCACTGACTGGTTTACTCTGTAGGACAGCCTGAGATGCTGCCATCTGGGTTCTAAATGGGCTCCAAGGATCCCATCCTTGCCACACCTGAAGGAAAGGTATGGATGAGAACCATGGAAAAGGCTGCCATAGCTAGGCTTGGCCCTGTTGTTGCTATGGCTGTTACTAAGAGATAGGTTTGAGTGAGGAGTGGCGAAGAGAGAAAGATTTTGTCGTCGTCTTCGCCCTCACTCAGAAAAGGTGAGGCTGACCTAGAGGGTGCAGGAATCCTGCTTAGTCCCTTGAAGATAGGCGCGGCATCTGTGTCGATGGGTGGAGTCCCCAGTACTGACATAACCGTGAGCTCCTGTTGTGTGGTCAATGGGTGCAGTGGAGAAAATACTGGTACCGATGGTGCAGTCACCTGAGTATGCTGCAATACAGAGTTGTTGTGGTGAATCTTGGTTGCCATCTGTACTGGAGAGATGTTGGTACATGGTCCTGGTACCAGGTCTGAGCCGACGGATCTAAGCGGCCCTAAGCTTTGGAGCAATGTGCTGGTTTTGGTGCCACTTGCCCTTAATGCCATCGGTACTGGTGGTGCAGTGCTGGGACCGCAAGGTGTGCTTCCTTAGCTGGGAAGCCACCCCCTGGGACTTGTCCATGCCAGACGGGCCTAGAATCTGCCCATTCCCTGAAGCCTGTACCTGTACTTTTCTGTGCAGGGTCTGCAGGGTCTAGGTTGGAGGTTGGGTGCAGAAGGGCACAGGGGGTAAGGGACTTGGGTGCAGGAGACAGTGTGGGGTCTGAAAGGGTATTTGGGTGGGGAAGGGGGTTGAGACCTGGGTCAGGGGATTGGGGTGCAGGGTCTGGGAGGGTGTTTGGGTGCAGGAGGGGATTCTGGCCTGGGGAAAGGTTGTAGGAAGGGGTACAGGTTGCTGGAGATAGTTGTCACTGGGTACGGAGGATTTGGATGGTGACCTGGGGCGTAGGAGGGGTTCGGGTGCCAGAGGCAGGCGCTGGCTGGGAGGAGTTTACCTAAGTGTCTCCTGGCCAGCAGCCTGTAGCACCCCCAAGGCAGGCTGGGCTCCCTGCCTGTTGCAGCCCCAGCCCGCTTGAAAATACAGGCTGCTCCCTCCACGTGGCTCTCAACTCCTGATGGGGGAAGAGGCTTGCACTGCACCAATCTCTCAGGCCAATCTCTCGCTCCGATTGGCTGGCTATTTCCAGCCAATAGGCGCTGAGAGATTGGCTGAGGTTAGTTCTTATTGGCCAGTTGTTCTGGCCCATCAGAGCTGAGGATTGGGTTGGGGGCGGGGAGATCACACAAAGCTTCCCCCTCACTGCAGAGCAGAGAGACACAGGGGCTGTGTTTTAAACTGCAGCAGCTGCATGTGCCTGAGGGTCCCAGCAGGATGGTCTACGGGTTGAATCTAGTGGCTTGGTGGGCCAGATCCAGCCCCCGGGCTGTATTTTGCCCAGCCCTACCTAGGCACTCTCATGTTGTAGGCCCATGATTAGACTATATAGAAAAATATATGGGAAAAATGCCCTATCACCTATACACCTACTATCACGCACTTTAATTTTTGCTCTTGAAAGTGGTGCACAATGTGAGAAATTCATGGTACAGGTTGGATGTCCCTCATCCAGCACCTCAGGACCTCACTGGTCCTAAATGAGGGATTTTGCTGGATTGGGGGAAGTCATTTCTGGCCTCCTTTCTGCGTGCCCCGCAGTGTTGAACCTGCTGCAAGCCCCACTGCCCTGCCAGTCCCTGCCCCCCCTTTCCTGCCATGCGGGGTAGCCCAGCTCATAGCACGCTGGGTTCCCACCTTGCTGAGCAGCCCCACTGTGACACACCCAGCTCCCCCCCCCATCAGGCAGCTCAGCTGGGACACTCCCAACTCCTGCCCCCCAGGCAGCCCAGCTGGGGCACGCTGGGCAGTGTGGCTGAGCAGCCCCACTGCAGCATGCTGGGCTCCTGGCCCCGCCAGGCAGACTCACTGGGATCTGCCCAGCTGCAGGGATCTAGGCTCCTGGCCCACTGGCAAGCAGTCCACAGCTCTGCCAGCCCTCAGGGCTCCTAGGTTCCAGCCCTTCACCAGGATGTGCTGAGAAATTGTTCTTTCCTCTTCCACTGCCTGGTCTTCGTGGTATTCTGCAGAGGGGGAGAGATTGCTCAGTGGTTTGAGCATTGGGCTACTAAACCCACGGCTGTGAGTTCAATCCTTGAGGGGGCCATTTAGGGATTGGGGGCAAAACTGTCAAGGAGGGTGCTTGGTCCTTCTGTGAGGGCAGGGGACTGGACTCCATGACCTCTTAAGGTCCCTTCCAGTTATATGAGATAGGTAGATCTCCATATATTAAATTTATTCTCGAACATTCATGGCCCTACCAGACCAGAGTCGTGGTTTACAGAGGTTCAACCCGTACTTCATTCTACAATAACAACCATTTTGTCATATACTACAATTCTATTTAGGATTCACCTGATAGCTAATTGGCTGATAAGAAAAGTAAAGTGATGTTGCCACCGCTACGACTGTAAAATCCAGAGCATTGTATTGTGCTGCAGAGCTGATAACTTGGCAACATTGTGTCTTGAGATCATTCAGTGTCATTTATAACATAACAGTACACTGGCTGATGCTGCCCATACATTTCTGTCATAAACAGTGCTTAGTAGTAGCCTAGGGTTTCTGAAACACAACTGTAAAATGCAAGCACTATAGTAATAAGCAGTGTTCCCACTAACATTTTCCATCCCTGGGCAGGCTGAATTTTCTTAAGTGTATCTCCACAACAATCAAAAACCCTAGATATAAATATCCATCTCCAGCATGGAACTGTGGCTGCTGCTGAAGGAGAAGTACCCATCCCCCCAGTAAGGCAGCTCCCTGTGAAGCAGCCCCTGAGCAAGTATGTATGCACAGAAAAAACCTGTGGCAGCAATGATCAGTGCACAAAAAGCAGGCAAGTTGGTGACAAGTTTTCCAAATGTCAGTATTGCTTTCAGAATGTATCTTGCCATCTTGGGAACAAACTGTGAAGGGGGATGCTGTTTTTCAAAGTTAAAACGTATAAAGAACTGTCTTCGGTGTACTATGGGACAGAAATGACTATCTTCCCTTGCACTACTTTCAACTGAGAGTGAACTTTTGAGAAAAATGACATTTGAAGATGTAATCTGTGATATTGCTAACAAAAAGAGTCACAAAGTAAATATTGAACTGTATGTTATACCGCTTCGCTGTTTGTTGACCTGCATTTAACAGATCTTCAGCATTTGCACATGTATTCTAATAAAAATAGCAAATTATTAAGTGTCATTTAGCAGTTTTCTTTTCTTATTCTTGAGTCAATTATGAATTTTTTAGGCCCTAAATTTTTCATAGGCCCTAGGCACTGTGCCTAATGGATAATCTGGCCTTGATAAAGGTTACCAAAAATAAAACATACCACGATCTTCTGAGACACACTCCCCTCTCCTGATCACTATAACACAATGGGGGAGGATTAAACTTTAGTACTTAATAAAAGGAGGTCCAAAACTACCGGCACTGAAAGTTTCCTGAGCTGAGAACTGGACATGATAATCTAGCAAATCAAACCCAACTCCTCCAATAATGCTAATCTGCAAAAATGAAGGAGGAGGAAGACTATATACATTAATAAAACAAATGGAATTACTGGAATAGTTTTTTCCTGTAGTCTATTAGCACAAAGGAAAACACCTGTATAGATGATGCATATAAGAAACCTGGTAATGGAGAAAGCATTATGTGCTGACTGATAAATTAATACCATGCACTTGTGCAGTGCCATACATCCAAGGATGCCAAAACGCTTTACAAACATTAATTAAATGTTATTATGTTTTATTGCCCCCATGGTGCAGATAAAGAGAAGAAGAATTGGAGATGTTAAGTGACCTGCTGAAAGTCATAGAAACTCTTACAGCCAGAAGTTTCTTTAAGATAAAGATCTTGGCAATGGTGGAAACAAATACATTTGTTACTTTGCAGTCAAGTAAAGGCAACTTACAGTAGGAAATAGGCTCTTCATCCTCTTTGGTTTGTCTGCTATATACAGACTCACTGTCTTCACATTCCTTGGCAACATCAATGGTTGCTGTATTCACATTGGCATTGTCTTCAGAGCTGGGGACTAGAGAACTTATGCTGCCCAGAGGAGTTCGATTATGGGGAGATGACAGACCACTAAGCCGAGAGACGCTTACGATGGATGTTTTCTTGTTTGTCTTCTTGCCAAGCAGACTACGTGGGGTTTTCTGGCAGGATTTCTTACCCAGAAGGAAAATAAAGGAGAATGTTTATAACTACGTTTGATATGGATGGCACACTGTATTTCCATATTTACTGCCAATATTAGATTCCTTTGGGCTTTTTTATGTCCCTCAGATTATCTGTAGTGAATTCAACAAGTTGGCTGAACTGCTAAATTGGGAGTCTCTTTTATTGTGGGCTCTTCCCTGCATCCTTCTCTGGCTGGCTTAGTGCCACCAAATGGACCAGTATACTTTTTAAACAAGTAGCACGACAGCTTCACAGAGGTTTGGTAATAAAGAAATCCTCAACTTTCTCACCCTCGGGAAGAAAAGGTCAAAGCTGTAGTGATAAATGCTTAAGCCTCCACCTCTCCCACACCCTGGAAATCAATTTCCTATGTCAGAAATATGAAATCTTGGCAGAGAGAAATTGGTGCACCTGATAATCAGAACAGACTGCATCATATTACAAATACCCTGGAGGAATCCATGTCTCAATCAAAGATTTCGTATCAAATATGAAAATCTCCTTTTAAATAGTGTTTGTGTAAATGATCACAGAGAAAATTCTGTCCAATTTAGGCTATAAGAAAAATAAAAGCCACAGAAACATGAGGGCAGAAAGGAACATCATCAGCATTCACTTTGGATTTCTTGATTCTTATTGATTCAGGTCTTAACTTTAAAGAACTGCTTATCCCACAGGGAAATCTGAAAAACATCCTATGTAGAAACAATTCTGTGAATATTGTAAGATTTGCTGATTCCCCTCTCTCCTTTTTTTATTATTACAGAAAGATATTTGTCAGGAGATGTTGTGAAGCCCAGAAGCATAACAGGGTTAAAAAAAAGCATTAAGTTAGTTCACGGAAGACCCAACAATTTGAGCCTCCCTAGCCTATAATTGCCAGAAGCTGGGATTGGGCCACAGAGGATGGATCATTTGGGCTATGTGTACACTACAAGGTTTTTGCCCAAAAACCGGCAGAGCATCCACACTTCAAGCACATTTTTGCGCAAGAAAATTGACGGAACAGAGGGCTTTTGCCAGTAGAAGTATTCTTCTCCCCACAAGGAATAACTGTTTTTTGTGCTACAACTCTTGTGCAAAAAGGCAGGTGTGGACACTCCGGAGGAGGTTTTGTGCAAGAAACCCCTGTCAGGAAAAGCACAGGTGCTCTGACGGCCATTCTATGAATAGCCATCAGAGCTTACTTTCGAGAGAGTATCCATGCAGCGTGGACGCTCTCTTGCATGGATACTCTTCAGAAAGTAAGCTCTGATGGCTATTCATAGAATGGCCATCAGAGCACCTGTGCTTGAGGTCTGGACGTGGTTTTGCACAAGAAGTTTTTGCAGAAGAACTCTTCTGCAAAAGGCTTCTTGCATAAAACCCCTGTAGTGTAAACTAAGCCTTGATGATTGCCTGTTCTGTTCATTCACTGTAAAGCACATGGCTTTGGCCACTGTTGGAAGATGATATACTAGGCTAGAAGGACCATTGGTCTGGCTCAGCAAGGCTCTTTTTATGATGAAATATGATCTTTGTCTCTTTAGAAGTTCAGCAACTCTTGCTACTGATCCCTCAAGCTAAGTCTTAAACATACTGGCTACGTCTACACTGGCATGAGCGACGAGGAGTCCTGTGGCACCTTAAAGACTAACTGAAGTGTAGGAGCATAAGCTTTCATGGGCAAAGACCCACTTCATCAGATGCATGTAGTGGAAATTTCCAGAGGCAGGTATAAATATGCAAGCCAGGATCAGGCTGGAGATGACGAGGTGGATCCAATCAAGGAGGATGAGGCCCACTTCTAGCAGCTGATCTGGAGGTGTGAATTCCAAGAGAGCAGAAGCTGCTTTTGTAGTTAGCGAGCCATTCACAGTCTTTGTTTAATCCAGAGTTGATTGTGCAAACTTGAAGATGAACTGTAGCTCAGCAGTTTCTCTTTGAAGTCTGGTCCTGAAGTTTTTTTGCTGCAGAATGACTACTTTTAGATCTGCAATTGTGTGTCCAGGAAGATTGAAGTGTTCCCCTACAGGTTTTTGTATGTTGCCATTCCTAATATCAGATTTGTGCCCATTGATTCTTTTACGTAGGGACTGTCCAGTTTGGCCGATGTATATAGCAGTGGGGCATTGTTGGCACATGATGGCATATATTACGTTGGTAGATGTGCAGGAGAATGTACCAGTGACAGTATGGCTGATCTGGTTAGGTCCTGTGATGGTGTTGCTGGTGTATATATGTGGGCAGAGTTGGCACCGAGGTTTGTTGCAAGGATTGGTTCCTGAGTTCGAGTTATTATGGTGCAGTGTGTAGTTACTGGTGAGAATATGCTTCAGGTTGGCGGGTTGTCTGTGGGTTGTCATTGTCCAGGATGGGTTGTAGATCACTAATGATGCGTTGGAGAGATTTTAGCTGGGGACTGTAGGTGATGGCCAGTGGTGTTCTGTTGGTTTCTTTCTTGGGCTTGTCCCGTAGCAGGAGGCTTCTGGGTACACGTCTGGCTCTGTCGATCTGTCTCCTCACTTCCTCGTGTGGGTATCGCAGTTTACAGAATGCTTGTTGAAGGTCTTGTAGGTGTAGGTCTCTGTCTGAGGGGTTGGAGCATATGTGGTTGTACCTCAGTGCTTGGCTGTAAACAATGGATCGTGTGGTGTGTCCGGGATGGAAACTGGAGGCATGCAGGTAAGTATAGCGGTCGGAAGGGTTTCGGTATAGGGTGGTATTGATATGACTGTCACTTATTTGTATCGTGGTGTCCAGGAAATGGACCTCCCGTGTAGATTGGTCCATGCTGAGGTTGATGGTGGGGTGGAAGCTGTTGAAATCATGGTGAAATTCTTTCAGAGTCTCCTTCCCATGGATCCAGATGATGAAGATGTCATCGATATAGCGTAGGTAGAGAAGGGGTGTAAGTGGACGAGAGCTGAGGAAGCGTTGTTCCAGGTCAGTCATAAAAATGTTGGTGTATTGTGGGGCCATGCGGGTGCCCATAGCAGTGCCACTGGTCTGGAGGTATATGTTGTCACCAAATCTGAAATAGTTGTGTGTGAGGATAAATTCACAGAGTTCAGCCACCAGTTGTGCTGTGGCATCATCAGGAATACTGTTCCTGACAGCTTGTACTCCATCTGCATGTGGGATGTTTATGTAGAGAGCCTCTACATCCATGGTGGCTAGGATGGTGTTTTCTGGAAGATCACCTATGCATTGTAGTTTTCTCAGGAAATCCGTAGTGTCACGAAGGTAACTGGGAGTGCTGGTGGTGTAGGGTCTGAGCAGAGAGTCCACATAGCCAGACAGTCCTTCAGTAAGAGTGCCAATGCCCGAGATGATGGGGCGTCCGGGATTTCCAGGTTTGTGGATCTTGGGTAATAGATAGAACAACCCTGGTCGGGGTTCTAAGGGTGTGTCGATTTGTTCCTGTGCTTGTTTAGGGAGTGTCCTGAGCAGATGGTGCAGTTTCTTAGTGTATTCCTTAGTGGGATCTGAGGAAAGAGGCCTGTAGAATTTGGTATTGGAGAGTTGTCTGGCAGCCTCCTTTTGGTAGTCAGGCCTGTTCATGATGACAACAGCACCTCCTTTGTCAGCCTCTTTGATTATAATGTCAGAGTTGTTCCGGAGGCTGTGGATGGCATTGCGTTCTGCACGACTGAGGTTACCAGGGAAGCAATGCTGTTTTTCCACAATTTCTGCCTGTGCACGTCGGCGAAAGCACTCTATGTAGAGGTCCAGACTGTCATTTCGGCCTTCAGGAGGAGTCCATGTGGAGTTCTTCTTCTTGTGCTGTTGGTGGGAAGGTATCTGTGTGTCAGTGCACTGTTCAGTGTACTGGCATGATTTTCCAGAAATGCTTTTAATGGAAAAGTTTTCCGTTAAAAGCATTTTCGGAAAAGCGTGTCTAGATTGGCAGGACGCTTTTCCGGAAAAGCACTTTTTCCAGAAAAGCGTCCGTGGCCAATCTAGATACGCTTTTCCGCAAAAAAGCCCCGATCGTCATTTTCACGATCGGGACTTTTTTGCGGAAAACAGAACTATGCTGTCTATACAAAGACTTTTGCCTGAATGGGAGCAGCATAGTTTTTCCAGAAAAGCACTGATGATTTTACATGAGATCGTCAGTGCTTTTCCAGAAATTCAAGCGGCCAGTGTAGACAGCTGGCAAGTTTTTCCGGAAAATCATCTGATTTTCCAGAAAAACTTGCCAGTGTAGACACAGCCACTATGTCTCCTGATCTAATCCCTGGGCACTATATATACTTTCTTTGTTTTTAGGCAAATAAAGCAAATACCTTTAGTAGTAGTCATAACAAACAAATGTGGGTGAGGACTTATCAGTTCTTCAGTACCAGAAGAGTATCTAAGTTCTCCATAACACTTTCTGTAGTGCACCTAATGTTGCCTTCAATAATGTCACTTCTCCTCAGGTAAAGATTTAAATGTTTGATATTTTAAAAAAACTTTTTTCTGAGTGGCTGTATTTTTTCTTCCTCTTTCCTTTCCTCAACATGCCATATGTGATTTTTGTTTCTTGTATTAGCCTTGGCCATTTGCATTTTGATTTAAATTTTTGCCTTTTAATTACAATTAAAAAATCAAGCTGTTGGAGTTTGTTGGGATGGGATCTTAAAAAGCAAGTAAGGAAAACTAGAACTTGGCCCTACTTAATTGCATAATTCTTAACTCACATTGCTTAAGGTATCCTACTTGGGTAAGCAGGATTCCATCCCTAATTAATTAACAGAGGCAAAATGTGAGGATTTTCAGCTATGCCAAATTCAACCAAAGCCACAGGTATACTCCTGTATCTGGCTAAATATTGTTCTTTCAGTAATCATCATCCAACAGTATTTTTCATCAAAATCCAGAGAGCCACATGTCCCAAGTTTCAAAGCATAAAGATCAAATCAGGGAATTCCAAGAGGGAACAAAACAGAGAAAACAAATATTTTGAAAGTTGGACTAGCTCGTAAATTAGAAATTAGCAATGAAGTTACCTTTGAATCCACAATAAAGTGCTCCCATCTATACCTCGCTGCCTTGTCCTTATTGATTTTTTTAAATGTACTTTTACAGCCACCAGGGTCCCTAAGTGAAAAACAATTTAATGAGTTTTCCATTTCCAGAATCTTGCTTTTATTACAACAGGTTCTTTTTAGAAATGCAATAAATAGAGAATAAATGACAGTCAATCTCTGCTATGACATTTATCTTCACTTGTAAGGAGGAGATGGATAACTCTCAAGTGTTATAGCAGTGAGTGAATTACAGTCAGAGGTGAAGAGAAACATTCTGAAACCTTAGCTCTTATGTATTACAAACATACCATATGTGCAGGGAGGCTGACAGACTCACAGGACCTCTGGACAAGGCAGGGGAAGGGCAGCTCCATGGCACTTCAGGCAGAAGGGACAAGGCTGGGGCTAGTGTCTCCCAGGCAGCCTCAGCACTGCCAGGAGTGTGCTGGGTGGGTCTTCGGAGGCAATTTAAAGGGCCTAGGGGTCTGGCCACCACCGCCATTGCAGTAGCAGCAGGAATGGCCATGAGCCCCAGGCCCTAGGACAATTCCCCCTCCTTCCCTGTCGGTGGGTCTGCACTTGTGCATTAGGCCAAATTCTGCTGCTGTCCGTTATTATCTCTGTGCACTTCTGTGTCCAGAGCACATAAGGCAGTGAAGAATTTGTTCTAATGTGGTATAGCAGCATGCAACTAACTGCAGATTTGGGCTGCTACACATGGAGCTATCCTTGAAAAAGCCTGACCTTTTCATTATAAAGGCTCTGTTTTCAGTTGCTTATAAGATTTCTCCATTCGGGCTGAGGTTTGCCATGCCAAGTGCCTGCCAGTTAAAATACTTCAGCCATTTCCAAGCACAAGATTAGGGAAAATGTATGGACATCAGTGAAAGCAGGGCTGGGGAAGGCAAGCCTTCAGCTCCAACCCAGCCCTGCCACTTTCACTGAGGCCCCTCTCTGGCCATGGATGGAGGAGAGCAAATGGCCCCAGCCTCCCCAGCCCCAGGCCATGGGAGGGAGGAGAGTGTGCACCCCCAGCCTCCCTGGCCCCAGAGCACAGGGAAGATGGGTGGCATGTGGCTCCAGCCCCCCAGGCCAGGCACACCTGGATGGCAGGCGCTGGGGGCAGCAACACTCTGCCTGCACAATGCCTACAATAGGCATTCTGGGGGCGGAGTGTGGAAGGGCCAGGCTGGTGGTTTGGGAAGGCTGTGCCTTTCCCCACCTATTAGACTGGACGCCCATGGGAAAATGCATTGTTTTGACCACTGTAAAAAACTGTCCAGCTATTTCATTGAAAAGCTCTATTGCCTCCATTCTTTGGGCAAGTTATTGAAATTTGGCATGCAGGGAGGGGCCTTTTACTGTTTGCATGGCAATTTCCCCTAATTGGTCAAATGATGAGACTTTGAAAAAGATCTCAGTTCACAAGTGATTTCTAGAGACTCGTTAGTTTAGCAGCTAACAATGCTGAAGAATCTATTTGCACTGAGCATGGTTTAGCTTGGGCCTGTAACGAGTGAGCAGTATTTTTCCTTTGACTGCTGTGCTAGGGGGAGCACCAGAACTAAGGATGTTAAATATCAGTTAATTTACTAGTTGAGTAGTCCATCGACTACTCAGCTAATCAATAGGCACTTCTGCATTCCTCCTTTGAAATGTACAAGTGCCCCTGACTCTGGGCTGCACGTGGGTGCCAGCTTTGAAATGTACTAGAGTCTCCAGTGGAGGCTCTTGTGCATTTCAAAGTGGAAGCGCCTCATGGAGCCCAGGGTCAGCTGGGAACTCAGAGTCCCTCACTCCCCTGGGCTCCATGCTGTGCTGCCACTTTGAAATGCCATGCAGAGCCCAGGGTCAGCTCTGCACAGCAGTTCAGTGGAACCTGGATCAGCCGGGGATCAGCTGTGTGGGGCTGCCCCTTTGGACGCTGCCTCAGTATTTCAAAGGGGCAACACTGCACAGCTGAGCCCAGGATCAGCTGTGTGGTGCTGCCACTTTGAAGTACACCCCCCCCCCCCTTTGCTGCCTCTATCTGGGTATGTCTACACTACCCTCCTAATTCGAACTAGGAGGGTAATGTAGGCATACCGCACTTGCAAATGAAGCCCGGGATTTGAATTTCCCGGGCTTCATTTGCATTAAGCCGGCCGGCGCCATTTTTAAATGCCGGCAGTTCGAACCCCGTGCCGCGCGGCTACACGCAGCACGGAGTAGCTAGTTCGGATTAGGCTTCCTAATCCGAACTAGCTGTACATTCCACGAGGAGTACAGCTAGTTCGGATTAGGAAACCTAATCCGAATTAGCTACTCCGTGCCGCGTGTAGCCGCGCGGCACGGGGTTCGAACTGCCGGCATTTAAAAATGGCGCCGGCCGGCTTCATGCAAATGAAGCCCGGGAAATTCAAATCCCGGGCTTCATTTGCAAGTGCGGTATGCCTACATTACCCTCCTAGTTCGAATTAGGAGGGTAGTGTAGACATACCCTCTGATAGAGACAGCAAGGGGGAGGGATATTGACTAGTCTACTAATTGACTGATTATCTGATAAGTATTTGCTCTAGTCGACTAGTCCTTAATATCCTTAACCAGAACTGGGAGCCCAGAGCATTTATCTCTTGTGTTCTCAATACATCCAGGCTGTAAGAAGAGATAGAAGATGTTGTCTGACTTGAATGCAGAGGGGAGAAGTAGAGGACAGGGGATAAAGGGTTGCGTAGGAGCACAGGGGAAGGAGCAGTGGAGTGGACAGAAATAAAGAACACAGAGAGAGGCTTGCGGTGGGGTTGAGAGACTAGGGTCAGAAGCATGTAAAATCACTAGAGCACATTCCCCTGCTGAACCTGGAACTGAACCCAGAAGTTCTGAGTCTAAATTTCTCTGCTGTCAGCAAATATTTGTGAAACCCACTTGCACAATGTGCTTCTGATCCCAATCCAGTGTCTGGTCTATCTATGCAAGGAGCGGGGGTGTTAAACATTTCACACATAAAACACATTGCACTAAGTTTTCATCTCCTGTCCACCTGGTGAATCCTCTCCAAGACTATTCTGCCCTCTCTGCTGCATAAAGCCAGAGCTTCTATTTGTACCACTTTGATTTTTGGGCATACAGGAAGAGAAACCAGAACAGCCTTGAATAGATAGCTCTTCCCTGTGGATCAGAGAAAATAATCACAATCATTGCTTTATGGTTCTATCTGATATCTGGATATACAATTAAGAAAAAATATGGAATAAATATATATATATTTTAATATTACTATGACCATTGACTGAAAATGTTGAAAAATTAAAATAATATTTACTACTAAATACACAAGTAAAACAGCAAAAATATAAATGTTCTGAACTAACTAATCTTTTAAAAGAGTTCAGAGCCATATGTAAGTGATGAAATAAAAATAGCTAGCAAGAATCATCTGATATAGGCTCTGTACTGCAATCACACAGGAGATAAAATTCCAGCTGATCTCTTTGGAACAACCATGGACAGAATTGGAACCTTAGTAAATAGATTTAACTTGCATAATATTTTAAACCTAAATTTGCCTTCAAATTTTATGATCCTTTCCTTAAGTGCTACAGCATATAACAACAGAAGGACAGGCTATGCTGCTGATTTCTCCACAGAACTCGTTGGTTCCAAAGGATTCTATATGTAACTTGATAACTCGAAATGGCCCAGAATTAGTAATAACACGTCACTCAAATAATTTTTACTTAAAAGCAAAGGGAGAGAAAAAATGTTTAGAAGAAAAAAATCTTATCCCACCAAAGAATATTATGCAATGTGCATGTACTTTGGATTCCAGCAGGTTAACAGAGGTTTTAAGGAATAGGTGGGTTCGAGAGTCAAAGCCTCCAAGAGCCAGTGTAGAGCACAAAGCTGTCGAAAGACTGGTTCACTGTGAAAATGAAGAAAAAACAAACAAGTGCTGTAGTGCAAAGGAGACAGAAGGACCAGTATGATCATTACATGCAGGGGATATCCTGGCAAACAGTCAGGAACTAAATGATTGACAACAATAATCTTGGGGATAAACACAGAATAGATGAACAGCATATCTTGGATCATGCCTTCTGTAAATAATGTCATGTCAGTTAGCCAGTGCACGCTAGGTGATTTTTCCACATATGTTGGTGAGAAAGGGTACATTGTTTGTACAGATCCACATTCCTAGGGATTTGTGCCTTTCTATGCCCTCAGGAATCCCGATTTAAAGTTTGTAGACAATGTTTGCACTTGCGTGAGTGAGAGCAGTGCATAATCCCAGAGCATAAATAGTGTAACTGATCCAACCTCAAACCATGCAGGGTAGTGTAACTGTGTTGGTCCCAGGATATGAGAGAAAGATGGGTGGAATAATAACTTTTATTGGACCATCCTGCATTTAGATGTGATGGTGGGAGTATCATTCCCAGAATCTGGTCAAATAAAAATATGTTGTCTCATCCATCTTCTCTCTCTAATAACATCAAACTGTCAGTCGCTTGTGACTGAGACCTGAAAGGAGAAACGGAGTGGAGGCAGGTAAGTGTGAATGTGGGTCTATGATGGACATTATGAGTAGTGGTGGTCAAATCTCTTAGGCTACGTCTAAACTATGATCCTCTTCCGCAAGAGGAAATGCAAATGGAGAGCTCATTTGCATATGTCACGCTCTCATTTGTATTTCCTCTTCCTTTCCCTTTTGTGCAAGAGGTTTTTGCACAAAAAAGCACTGTGTAAACAACGCCGTTTTGTGCAAAAAAAAAAAAAACCCTTTTGTGCAAGAGCCGTTCTTCCTCATTTTTTGCATGAGGAATTTCTGAAGTCCAGATGGACTCTCATATCACTTAAGGAGATTCAAATCGAAAACCTGACTGTGGATATGATTTCATTTCATGAAGACATTTGACCTGGGTTAATTTTGCTGTGGAACAAAAACAAATGTAAAACCTTGAAAGCTGTGGCAGAACTGACTTGTTGTCCAGACACCTCAATCTATCCTTTTCCTCAGTGCTCTGAATTGTCTATATAGTACGTAAGCTCTTTGGCCCAGGTATCTCATACTATGCTTGTACAGCACCTAGCATAGTGGGACCCTGTTGTCAGCTAAATAAGAAACATTGTAACTGAGTTTGTGCTATGCAAAAGGGTTTGGCAACAGAAAGTGTCAGGGTTTGTATGTTGTTCTCATGGGAGCTCTATGGTGGTCAGCAATTAAATGGGAAGTATTTAACAGGTATTACAAAAGTCTACTTGCTAGCTAGTGGGAAAAAAGCCCAAACTCCTGTGAATGTACAACTCCCATCAAAGCTAATGGGACTCATATGTGTATATCTGAGAGCAAAAGGTGGCCCTTAGTTATCAGTACAAGACAATTGTGGCATATCAATTTTCTCAATGTTTCCTTTATATTCTGGACTACTCTGAACTTCTATATATGCAACCCTGAGTTCTGAATGCCCCGTGGTTTCTGGGTATGAAAACTTAGTGGGAGGTTGTGCAGCGGCACAGGAGCCAAGCAAACAGAGCTGTAAACAGGGAAGTTTGAGTGGGAGTTTGTATATTGGAACTTGTTTGGAGTTTGTTTTTGCTGTGGAGGGGGTGTTTTGGTTTGTTTTTGTGTTTACTGGATTAATAGGATTTTGGTGAGACAGTAGATAAAACACAGAGGCATTAGTGGCCATGGCCCAAGTAGTAGAGAACACAAGGAGGATGATTGGATGTGGTAGCTGCGGTATGTATATGATTCTGGAGGGGGTACCTGAAAGGAGTTTTGTTTGCATGAAGTGCCGCCTGATAGAGCTGATGGAAGAAAAGATCCGAGGACTGGAGATGCAGGTGGAAACTCTGGTCAAGTTTAGAAGGGGGTTTGAGCAGATGATGGGGCAAAGGCATGACGTGGCTGAAGGGGAAAGTTTAGATATGCAGATGGAAGCAGGATCAAGGACCTCAGAGGGGGGGACTGCTGGGTGAAGAAAATGGACAGTGGAAGCATGTGACTCAGAGAACCAGGCAGAGGAAAAGATGGGTCAGTGAAGGAAAAATAGAGCTCAAGAACAGGTATGTGGAGCTGGAGAACGAAGAAGGGGTACAGCAGGTAGATAATGAAGATGGAAGGGTGAGGAAGAAGAGAAGAGTGGCTAGCCCTATAGATAAAGGGGAAGACTTAATGGAGACAACAACAATAATGAGCATTAGGAGGATACAGGATGGGTTAAAGAGGATTACAAGGGAAAATAGGAATGGCAAGGACTTGCAGCCAGAGGAAGCTAGAGATAGACCAGAGAATCGCACTGTCACTAGGAAAAGGTAGGTCTATGTGATTGGGGACTCCTTATTGAGAAGAATAGATAGGCCTGTAACCAGGGCTGATCCAGAGAATAGAAGGGTGTGCTGTCTGCCAGGTGCTAAGATATGAGATGTGGAACTGAGGTTGAAGAGGATTATTAAGGGAGCAGGAAGGAATCCATTGATCATCCTTCATGTAGGAACAAATGATACGGCTAGATTCTCGCTGGAACGAATTAAGGGAGACTATGCTAGGCTGGGGAGGATGCTCAAGGAAATTGAGGCTCAGGTGATCTTTAGTGGGATTCTGCCTGTTCCTAGAGAAGGGCAACTAAGACGTGATAGGATTATGATGATCAATAGATGGCTTAGACAGTGGTGCTATAAGGAGGGCTTTGGGATGTATGGTCACTGGGAGGCATTTATGGACAGAGGACTGTTCTCTAGGGATGGACTTCACCTAAGTAGGGAGGGAAATAGACTTCTAGGATGGAGGCTGTCTCAACTGATTAAGAGAGCTTTAAACTAGGAATTTGGGGGAGACAGCTGGGAGATGCCCAGGTAATCTCTACGCCAGATTTTAACACTGAGAGGGAGGAAAACGAAGTAAGAAAGGATATAGTTGGGGGTAGGAGAATGAACATGAGGAAGGGTGGGGTGGATACTAGTCTAATAGGTCATATTGGAGGTATAATGTCCGTGCCAAATTGGGTAAAGAATGTGAATGAGGCCAAACAGCAAAAATTAAGATGTTTGTACACCAATGCGAGGAGCCTAGGTAACAAAAAGGAGGAACTAGAGCTATTGGTCCAGGAAGTGAAAACAGATATTATAGGAATAACAGAAACATGGTGGAATACTAGGCATGACTGGAGTACAGGTATTGAAGGGTATGTGCTGTTTAGGAAAGACAGAAATAAGGGTAAAGGTGGTGGAGTCGCATTGTATATTAAAGATGAGGTAGATTGTAAAGAAATAAAAAGTGATGGAATGGAGAAGACAGAGTCTGTTTGGGCAAAAATCACATTGGGGAAGAAAACTATCAGATCCTCCCCTGGGATAGTGCTTGGGGTGTGTTATAGACCACCAGGATCCAATTTGGATATGGATAGAGACCTCTTTAATGTTTTAAATGAAGTAAATACTCATGGACACTGCGTAATCATGGGAGATTTCAACTTTCCAGATACAGACTGGAGAACAAGTGCTAGTAATAATAATAGGGCTCAGATTTTCCTAGATGTGATAGCTGATGAATTCCTTCATCAAGTAGTTCCTGAACCAACAAGGGGGGATGCTATTTTAGATTTGGTTTTGGTGAGTAGCGAGGACTTCATAGATGAAATGGGTGTAGGAGACAACCTTGGCTCGAGTGATCATGAGCTAATTCAGTTCAAATTAAATGGAAGGATAAACAAAAATAAATCTGAGACTAGGGTTTTTGATTTCAAAAGGGCTAACTTTAGTAAATTAAGGAAATTAGTTAGGGAAGTTGATTGGACTAAAGAAATTATGGATCTTAAAGTGGAGGAGGCCTGGAATTATTTTAAGTTAAAGTTGCAGAAGCTGTCAGAAGCCTGTATCCCTAGAAAAGGGAAAAAATTATAGGCAGGTGTGTTAGACCAAGTTGGATGAGCAAGCATCTCAGAGAGGTGATTAAGAAAAAGCAGAAAGCATATAAGGAGTGGAAAATGGGAGGAATCAGTAAAGAAAGCTACCTTATTGAGGTTAGAGCATGTAGGGACAAAGTGAGAAAGGCTAAAAGTCAGGTAGAGTTGGACCTTGCAAAGGGAATTAAAACCAATAGTAAAAGGTTTTATAGCCATATAAAAAGGAAAAAAACAAAAAAAGAAGAAGTAGGACCGCTAATTACTAAGGATGTGGAGTGGAGGTTAAGGATAATCTAGGAATGGCCCAATATTTGAACAAGTACTTTGCTTCAGTCTTTAATGAGGTTAATGAAGAGCTTAGGGATAATGGTAACTTAACAAATGGGACTAAAGATATGGAGGTAGATATTACCATATCCGAGGTAAAAGCCAAACTTGAACAGCTTAATGGGAGTAAATCGGGGGGCCCAGATAATCTTCATACAAGAATATTAAAGGAACTGGCACATGAACTTGCAAGTCCATTAGCAAAAATTTTTAATAAATCTCTAAACTCAGGGGTTGTACCATTTGACTGGAGAATTGCTAATATAGTTCCGATTTTTAAGAAAGGGAAAAAAAGCGACCCGGGTAACTATAGGCCTGTTAGTTTGACATCTGTAGTATGTAAAATCCTGGAAAAAATTTTGAAGGAGAAAGTAGGTAGAGACATTGAGGCTAATGGCAATTGGGACAAATTACAACATGGTTTTATAAAAGGTAGATCGTGCCAAACCAACCTGATCTCCTTTTTTGAGAAAGTAACAGATTTTTTAGATAAAGGAAATGCAGTGGATCTAATCTATCTCGACTTTAGTAAGGCATTTGATACAGTACCACATGGGGAATTATTGGTTAAATTGGAAAAGATAGGGATTAATATGAAAGTTGAGAGATGGAAAAGCAACTGGTTAAAGGGGAGACTACAGCGGGTCATATTGAAAGGTGAACTGTCAGGTTGGAGGAAGGTTACTAGCGGAGTTCCTCAGGGATCAGTTTTGGGGCCAATTTTATTTAATCTTTTTATTGCTGATCTTGGCACCAAAAGTGGAAGTGTCCTAATAAAATTTGTGGATGACACAAAGTTGGGAGCTATTACCAATTCAGAAAAGGATCGGGATATCATACAGGAAGATCTGGATGATCTTGTAAATTGGAGTGATAGCAATAGGATGAAATTTAATAGTGAGAAGTGTAAGGTTATACATTTAGGGATTAATAACAAGAATTTTAGTTATAAGCTGGGGACACATCAGTTGGAAGTAACGGAGGAGGAGAAGGACCTCGGAGTCTTGGTTGATTATAAAATGACTATGAGCCGCCGTTGTGACATGGCCGTGAAAAAGGCTAATACGGCCTAGGGATGCATAAGGCGAGGTATTTCCAGTAGAGATAAGGAGGTGTTAGTGCCATTATACAAGGCATTGGTGAGACCCCATTTGGAATACTGTGTGCAGTTCTGGTCTCCCATGTTTAAGAACAATGAATTCAAACTGGAACAGGTACAAAGAAGGGCCACTAGGATGATCCGAGGAATGGAAAACCTGTCTTATGAAAGGAGACTCAAGGAGCTTGGCTTGTTTACCTTAACCAAAAGAAGGCTGAGGGGGGACATGATTGCACTTTTTAATATATTAGAGGGATAAATACCAGGGAGGGCGAGGAATTATTTAAGCTTAATACCAATGTGGACACAAGAACAAATGGATATAAGCTGGCTAGTAGGAAGTTTAGACTTGAGATTAGACGAAGGTTTCTAACCGTTAGAGGAGTGAGGTTCTGGAACGGCCTTCCAAGGGAAGTAGTGGGGGCAAAAGATCTATCTGGTTTCAAGATTAAACTAGATTGGTTTATGAAGGGGATGGTTTGATGAGATAACATGATCTTGGTAACTAATTGACCATTCATTATCAGTGGGAAATAGGTCAATGGAGGGATGATAGGAGTTACTATAGAGAACTTTCTGGGTGTCTGGCTGATGAGTCTTGCCCACATGCTCAGGGTTTAGCTGATCGCCATATTTGGGGTCGGGAAGGAATTTTCCTTCAGGGTAGATTGGCAGAGGCCGTGGAGGTTTTTCACCTTGCTCTGTAGCATGGGGTACAGATCACAGCTAGAGGATTCTCTGTATCTTGGGGTCTTCAAAGTATTTGAAGGCTTCAATATCTGAGATATAAGTGAGAGGATTATTCTGGGAGGGGTGGGTGAGATTCTGTGGCCTGCACTGTGCAGGGGGTCAGACTAGATGATCATAATGGTCCATTCTGACCTTAAAGTCTATGAGTTGTGCGGAATGTGAAGTGTTTAGCGTTTTTGGTTTCTAGTGACTTTAATGGAAACTGTGGGCATTCAACATCCAACACCGTGTGAGTTGGATTTGAAGCATGGTGGATTGAAGCATGGTGGATTTGAAGCACCCTTTCTAAAGGATGACCAGATAGGTGAAAAATTGGCACTTGTATATAATAGGTGCCTATATAAGACAAAGTTCTGAGTATTCGGACTATCCCTATAAAATCAGGACACCTGGTTAACCCAGCTTTCTAAGCCATTGTGAATTCAAAGAAGCATGCACATGCACACTCAGTACATAAACATGTTCTCTTTTACATGAAACAATTATTATGTAGATCATCCAAACTTTTGAATTTGACACTATTTTTTAAAATTAACTTGATTTTTAACTCTTCACCATACAGAGTAAGGATCTGTAGGATCAGGGCTTGTGAAACAAATATTTCTTTTGATGTGTGTGCAGGAATTTCATTAAAAGTCAAAAGGAGTCACATGCATTCATCTAAGGATAGAATTTGGCCATGTTGTAGGTTAAAATGTTGTCTATTTCATGAACCACATATTTCTGAAATTCTAGGGTTCATGAGCCATCACACAGACCATAGCTTGAGGCATTAACACTTTGGGTCTCATTTTACTTTGCATTTCTTTTATAGACCGGCAACATAGATTTACTTTAGAACATACGCATGTAATGCAATAGGCTGTGAAACCAAAAGGCTGTTGTAGACAGGGATGAATGGTTGTATGACAGTCTTCTTTTTCTTCTTTGCTTTCTTCCTTAGCAGGGGACCCTCTGTTAAAAAGAAACTAAGGGAAGAGACAAAGATAAATATTAGAAGTGGAACATATAATACATAGGGAGCAATTATGACTGCCTAGCCCTGTTTATACTACCCATGTCCTCCTTCCTCTTCCCTTCTTTTTAAAGTAGCATTGTCTGTTCTGATCTGCCAGAGCTCTGATTGCTGCAACTGAACTCTGAATTAGGCATTTATAGTGAATTAATATTCTTTTGGCCATTATAAGAATTTTCTGTACCATGCTGTAGAGACAAGAATGTGTGAAACTGATTCCACCTACTGTTTTGCTAGTTTTACTTAACTGATGACTTAAGCGGAATTATACAGCTATAAAAGCAGCGTGATTGAGTAGGGAATCAGACCTCTTATTAGCAGGTTGGCTTCTGATAGTTTCCTTAGTGATTCTAAGGAATGAACATGGATGGTTGGTGAAGGTAGAGCTGCCCCAATCTTGTCCTCTCTGCTCAGGTCCCATGCCCCAGCACCACGAAGAGGTAGGGGTGGCATGTGGCCCCATTCTTCCCCCAGCACCTCGGGGAAGGCCCATGCCCCCAGCCTCCCCAGGGCCCAAGCACCAGTGAGGAAGGAGGGTGCATGGCTCCAGAATCCCCAGCCCTGTAGCACCAGGAAGGCTTGGGCTACACACTCTCCTCCCTCCCTGGCCCTGGAGCACAGGGGCAGAATGTGGCCCCTGCCTCCCTGACCCTGGAGCATGCAGTCCCAGCCTTCCAGCCTGGAGCACAGGGAGGGCAGCACTAGGGGCAGCAACACTCCACCCCTATTATGCCTACAGTAGGTGTTCTGGTGGCAGAGGGTAGGCAGGACCATGCCAAAGCCTTCCCTCACCTCTGATACCTGCTGCCCATGGGACTGAAGTTTCGAATGTTGCCTACAAATTCTGCACACATTTTTTCATGACAAACTTATTGCGTGCACAAAAATGCTGGAGATCAAATTGGCTTTCATTTGAAAATTTGATTCGGGTAGTCTCAGGTAACAAAATAATCGAGCAGTACCATTTACAATTCTGCAAAATAGGTACAAAATGCTACTAAATCAGAATAGTAGTGTTTTATACCTATTTGCATAAATGTACATACATAGCTATGCAAAGAGCTAGACAGTGCAGAATCAGGCCCAGCAAACCAATGGGATGTTATAGGACACATGATATCTATCCCTTACAACATACAAAATTACTGTTAGCCATCTCTCTTAGTTCTTGAGCAATACCTCTTCACAGATGGTGGCAGAAGAAAACACTAAGGGCTACGTCTACACTGGCATGATTTTTCGGAAATGCTTTTAATGAAAAAGTTTTCCATTAAAAGCATTTTCGGAAAAGCGCATCTAGATTGGTAGGACGCTTTTCCGGAAAAGCATTTTTTCTGAAAAAGCGTCTGTGGCAAATCTAGACGCACTTTTCTGCAAAAAAGCCCTGATCGTCATTTTCGGTATCGGGGCTTTTTTGTGGAAAACACTACTGTGCTGTCTACACTGGCCCTTTTCCGGAACAGTTTTCCAGAAAAAGACTTTTGCCCAAACGGGAGCAGCATATTTTTTCCGGAAAAGCACTGATGATTTTACATGAGATCGTCAGTGCTTTTCTGGAAATTCAAGTGGCCAGTGTAGACAGCTGGCAAGTTTTTCCGGAAAAGCGGCTGATTTTCTGGAATAACTTGCCAGTGTAGACACAGCCTGAGGTGTTTGCAGTTATGGTGCAGTTTCCATGACTGAAGATGCACAGCCATAAGATGTTAAGTTTGAAAGTCCTCCTAGACTCCTCCCTGAGACTGAACTTGCCCAGAGTAGCATCCACAAGGAACTCCTTTTACCAGCTCTAGCTGGCTATGATTCTATGTCACATCTTTTTTAACCACAGTCTACTTTAGTCTTTATTGCCTTCTGGCTGGTGTGGCACGTCTGGACTAATCTCCCTGGGTCCTGCGCTTCCTGGCAGGGTCTTTGCATATGCCATAGAGGCTCTCGGTGTCCCTACCACTTCTGAGAAGGCAAGGGTACCTTGTTCCAAGAGCCCTTTTCATCATCGGCAAGTCAGAGGTTTTGGAGGCCAGTCCCTCCAATAGTCCAAAGGTCCTTCTTTCCTTGCTGGCAGGCCACCAGCCAGGAGGAGGGATAGGGGGGAACCCAGTCCCATCCACTTGCTTTGGGTTCCAGCCCAGAGCCCTATTTGGTAGCCCCGAGTGGATCTGTGAGACCTGGCCCTTGCCCTACTGAATAGAAGCCCATCTGTGGGCTACTTCAAGGTCTGGATCTTTTCAAGATCTGGGGGGAGGAGACCAACATCCAGGATTTCTATTCCAAGACGTGCAAGGCCATCAGCCTTGTGGACAAAGGGCACACCAGGACCCTGGACAAGGTCTGGATGAAAATGAAAGAACTCTGGCAATCCTACACCATGGCCAGGGAACAAAGTTCCTGTTCTGGAGTGGCAGACCACACCTGCTGCTTCTATAAGCAGCTGGATACCATCCTGGGAGGGGGGCTAGTCACCTCCTCCCCCATCATTGCTGACTCTGGCTAGGAGATGCCGGTGTCAGCCTCCAGGAGAGCAGAGTTGTGGAGGAGAAGGAGGAAGAAGAGCAGGAAGAGGAAGAGAAGGAAGAAGAGGAGGAGGAGAAGGAGGAGCAGGCTAGCCTGGACACCATATTCGTAAGCCAGGAGCTGATCCTCAGCCTGGACTCAGTTTCCCCCTCTCAGGATGTCTCTCCGGGCTCGGACAGTCCCAGAGAAGGCACTTCATCTGAGTTCCATAATATTCCCTAGATACACACGGGGGCAGGTGGTAGTCTGTGAGGGGTTGCACACTCCTCACTCAGCCTTCTCAGCCTGGGGCTCGCACAACAGCTTGTGCACATGGTGTACATGGAGCACTAGAACGGAGCACTCAGCTCCATGACACTTTCACACAGGAGCCCCTTGCTCCTTCTCACAAGATTCCTGCACAGGCCTGCCTTACTTTGGCCTCCGTGGTGGGACACCTTCCCCCAACAAGCCATCACTAAGGAGGCTGGGGTCATGAAAACACACAGCAGTGTTGCACACAGCATAGGCTCATGCCTGCACTCAGGCAGCATCTGCTCCTGGTCAAGAACAGTGGTGCAGAGCAGACTAATCCCCTACATGGGAACCTGATGGGGGGGAATAAGAGGAGGGGATCCCAGTAGCACTCTCTCTGGCAAGTGGCCTCTCCTGCTCACACACACTTCCCCCAACCCTTCCCATTGGTCAGGGATAGACGTTCTCTCTCTGCAGGACGCTGCCAGTGCCAGACCCAGCGTGTGTGGGACGTGGAAGGAAGCTGAACCGCCCCTCCTCACCCGTAGGCTCCTGGCCTACCTGGCACCTTCTCATGCCTGCTTGTCTCTGAGATGTGGAGGTAGTTAGGCTCCCCTGGGACATCCATGCCATGTAAGCAACAGATTGCCTTGCTCAAAGCATATCATCATCATCTAAACTGAGATCTTCAGTTTCGGATCACAGATTAGGGCCAGGCTTCATGCCTAGTGTCTCCTAGCATTACTGCCCTTGTCACTTTTCTTCACAGCCAAACCAGCTGCGAGCACAGAGCCTCCACCACCTCCCACACCATCTGCATAATGGCATGGGATCTGCAGGCAGAAAAGAACTTCTGCGGACCTGTTGTGGGAGCAGATGGCCTGCCTCCAGTCCCTCATCTGGAGTTTCAATTAGGAGTGCCAGGAGTGGGTGGCCAACCACAAGGAGTGCTAAGCTGATCAGAGGAAAGCCATGTGGGAGCAGCTGTTGCATCAGCATAAGGCTATGTGCTCCACAGTAACATCAGTCATGGAGAACAAGGCCGCAGGTATGGAGCGAGCCACCAGCCACTTCCTTATCCCTACTCCCAACTCTCTGCCCTTACACTCCCAGCTTCTCCTTCAAGCACCTCCAGGGGCCACTGGCCCCCCCAAACATGTGACAATGGGACCTCCCTGACAGCCAAAGCCTCCCAAGGTACCCAAGGCAAGCACCAGGCCCAGCCTCATCCCTGAACCCCTGTCCCCACCTCCTCGCCCTCCTATGTTCAGTCCCTCCCCTAGTGTATATCCCCCACATAAAAAATGACAGTTGTTTTTTCAAATAAAAACCCCTTTATTTGGTCTGCAGGGGAGGGAGGAAAGGGAGGGCAGTGGAAGGGAGCTGTGGGGGAGGAAAGGCACACAGGAGCAATGCAGAGGCCCCTTGTGGAGAGGCCTTGGGGAGAGTCTTACAGGTGGCCTTGGCTGAAACTCTCCCTCACGGGCTCCTGGATGAGCACAGTGCCCTAATGTGTTCTCCTGATGGTGCAGGTGTCTGGCTGCTCGTAAACCCTGGCCTGCCGCTCAGCCTCTGCCCCCCACCCTCGAGGAAAGTCTCCCCCTTGCTCTTGTAGAGGTTGTGGAGCGCACAGCAGGCCGCCATTATGGAGCAGATGTTTTGATCACCGAGGAGACTCCTGAACATCCTCTTTAGGCAGTCAAAGACACTCGACCACCATGCAGCCCCCGCTGAGCCTGGCCTTGAAATGCTCCTCGGTGGGGTCCAGGCTGCTTCATTAACCAGGGCAGCAAAGGGTAGGCTGCATTGTCCAACATGCACATGGGCATGTCCATGTCCCTAACCCTAACAGTGCAGTCAGGGAAGAAAGTACTGGCGTGCATCCTCTGGAACTGGCTTGAGTTCTGAAATATGAGGGTATTGTTAGCTTTCCCAACCACCCAACACTAAAGTCTGAGAACCACCCCTTGTGGTCCATGAGGGCATGAAACACCATCAAAATGTACCCCTTTCTGTTGATGTAGTCCGAGGCATGGTGGTCGGGGGTCAGGATGGGGATGTGTGTGCCGCCTATGCACCCCCCACAGTTGGGGAAGACCATGGTGGCAAAGCCAGCGACAATGGAGTCGACCTTCCCCAGGGTGATGACCCTCTGCAATGGGATGGTGTTGACTACCTGCATGAACAGGGCCCCCGACTGTGGATTTCCCTATGCTGAGCTAGTTCCCCATGGAGTGATAGCTGTTGGGAATGGCGAGCTGCCACAGGGTGGTGGCGATGCACTTCTGCAGGGGGATGCATTCCTCACTCAATGCAGATTCCAATCTATAAAGAACTTGACTTAAGCTAAGCCATAGACAGCAATCCACTCAGACTTTAGTCTCTTAGGTCATATGTCTTCTTGCACCCGAGTGACACTTTTCATGGGTTTTTGCACTTGTTGCCACCAGGATTGGCTTTGAACATTGTGTGAGCTGAACAGATACAGTATAGACAGGCTAGCATCGATTTCCCCACACAGTGCAAGCTTCTGTAGCCCAGTGGGAAAACTGCCTCAGAAGTCATAATTTGAAGATGCCTCTTTTTGCTGTATGCTTATCTAGATAGGCACTCCATCCTAAGGGACATGTACTTCCCAGGAGTCCCAGGTGTACATAAAACTATAATTGCATGCAGTTTGTGAAGCCTGTGATTGCCACCATTCATACTTACCTTGCATAATCAAGTGATGTCAGACATGGCTACACTACTCTACAGCAACAAAGAAGGGGGAGTGAGATCCGTACTTGTATGTACAGAAGCTGTCAATCTTTGGAACTGGTGTATTTGCTGTTAGCTCACTCAGCTGACAGTGTAATTCTGAAGGATACACAATGCACTCACTGGCAGGGAGCCTTAGCAGACAGTTTTCCAAGGACCATGAATGGGAACTACATGATTCCATAGTATGGACATATATTCCCAATTGGGATGAGGAGCTTTCCATCCTAGAATCTAACTGCATTTTGAGATGACTATTCCAGAGGAGCTCAGAGTCAGAGATTGATTGGGACAGCTAATGTATGCCTTCCCACCTATTCCTCTCTTACCTTGGATTCTGAGGAAGATCAAACGAGATAGAGCATTGGTCACTCTAATTACTCTCAAGTAGCCAAGACCTTTCTGCTTGCCCAATATTTTCAAATGTCACCGTGTACTTACATTGGTATCCAATCCTTCCTGGACTTGTTCACTTAGGACAGGTAAGGTCACATGTTTCAATAGGCAGCAGGTTTAAAACAAACAAATTATTTTTTTTCTTCATTCAGTGCACAATCAACCTGTGGAACTCCTTGCCAGAGGATGTGGTGAAGGCTAGAACTTTAACAGGGTTCAAAAAAGAGCTAGATAGATTCATGGAGATTAGGTCCATCAATGGCGATTAGCCAGGATGGGTAGGAATGTTGTCCCTAGCCTCTGTTTCTCTGGAGGAGGGTGACAGGGGAGGGATCACATGAGGATTACCTGTTGTGATCCCTCCCTCTGGGGCATCTGGTATTGGCCACTGTCAGCAGACAGGATACTGGGCTAGATGGGCCTTTGGTCTGATCCAGTGTGGCCGTTCTTATGATGGCAGGTCTCATCTGGGGCTCCTGTCATCTGAGGGCAGGGGTGTGCCACTTGCAAAGTTCCTGGAAGGAACCTGGCCTTGCGCATGCAGAAGTTCTGGAGTCACTGCTGGTCATCCCATCACTGCAGGACGATGTGGTCCCACCAGTCAGAACTGGTCTCCCTCTGACTGAAGCAGCATTCCACGCTGTGCAGGGGATGGAGGATCATTTGCTGCATCAGGAGTGCCAGGGCCTGGGTGAAGGGGCCGCTCAGACTGGGCTGAACATCATGGTTCTGAATCAATGTGTGGGCTGTGTAGATCAACTGCACCATGAGCTGCAGCATGCGACCTGCGAGCCTGGCACTGCTTTGCAGCAGTTCCAGCTCCACGTAGCCTGCGCTGTGGCATCTACAAGGGCAACCCGAGCACACGGTGTGAGTCTGGTGTCCCGCGAGGGGGTAGGCAGTGGAGAAGTGGCATGTGAGATGCGGTCGAGGAGAGGAGCCCCTTTAAGCACGTGTCTCAGTAAGCCTCTGCAAGCAGCTACAGAAGTGTCCGCTCTCCTGGTGCTCTCTCAGGAGAGCTTCCGGGGGCTTTAAATGCGATGCAGGCTCCAATCAGTGTGGTTGCACTATTTCAAAATAATTCTGAGCTATTTCAATGGTGCCTTGTAGTCTGGACCCGCTATTTCAATTACTATTTCAAAATAAGTTATTTGGAAATAATTTCCTACTGTAGACATGCCCTAAAGGTATATATATCTACGTGAACATATAGTTTGCAGCAAGCTGGAGTGTCAATCTCCCCCTCACTAGCTTGCCCTGGACTAACTGTCCACCAACTACTTAATACATTTTTATCTACTTCCATTTCAGAGAGGACTAGATCAAAACACATTAACAAACTGTTACGTGCATCAGCAGGATCCATACCCCAACATACAATGGCAAATTAGTGAGGGGGAGAGTCCCAGCCTAGCTAGCTATGAAGAGTTGTGTAGATAAACAGTAAGAATCACTTCAAATCATATCATTTTCCATTCCAAGTGCACTTCAACTTGACTGCACAAATAAAAGCACATATGTAAGGGGACTGTTAGCCCCTTGCTAAAACTCTGTGGGAGTTTTTGATTCGCCAGCTCCCAGTGTCAAAAGGGGAAGGGTCCATGAGAAATCAGGGCCCTGGAACTGACAGACCCCAGAGACAATGGAAAGCAGCCAACACTCCAGCTCGGCCTGATTGACAGGTTGGACAGGCCAGTGAGGAAAACAAGAGGCCAGGCCCCATCCTCCCTGTGAGCTGGGTTTTGTTCTGGGTCTCTCTGAGTAAACAGAGAGCTGAGAGACAGCTAAGAGCAGTGCAAGCTGTGTGCAGAAGAAGTCCTGTAGTGACAGAGCCAGACTCAGACAGCCCAAGGACTGCAAGCTGTGTGGAGAGACAGTTTTGCAGCAATAGAGCCAGGCACACACAGCTCAAGGAGCACAGACCCTGTGTTGAGCAGCAGACTGGCAGTGCTCGGAGAAGCCAAAAGGGACAGAGAAGCAACGCAAGGAGCTGGAGACTGACAAAGCAGCGCAGCCTGCAGCTGGGTGTAGTGAGCAGCTGGGACCAGCAAAGTGTGGGGAGAGGCTCTGGGCAGGGAGATATCACCAACCAAGAGGCCCAGCAGGCCAGACTGGGAGAGGGGTCTGGCCACTTAGAGCTTGAGGCTGTGTGGTCACTCCTTGAGCAAGCATGTCTAGCCTGCAGCCCCCCTGCAGCACATCCAGGGCCTCTAAGGAAGAGACTTGAACTGTCCTGACACTCTGCAGGCTGCTGTTTTGATGTCCCTGTGCTACAAAGCAGGGCTGTGTGTTCTCATTTAACCATTCTCATTTTTTCTTATTCTTTTCTCTTTAATCAGTTGATGTTTAATAAATTGTATTTGCTTTGAACCTGATGAAATGATCACTGGGCCAAGAAAGCATGCAGTGTAAAGAAAGCACCTCAGAGTGGGGACTCCCTAACTCCTGCCCCTAGTGACTACAAGGTCGGGGAATAAGCCCCAGGAAACCTGGGCCCAGCCTTGTTGGGGTTTCGAGGACTCGGCTACTCAGGAGAGTGGAAGGGGAGCCCTCAGGATCAGGGGATCCATGGGGTAAAGGAAGTGGGAGCGGGGACTCAGATCCTTTCGCTGGTCCATTTCACCGGGGTGGTATAGAAGCCAGGAAAGTTCCTCACAATAGCGGGACCATTCCCCCTCTTACACATAGCACTTTCAAACAACAAAGTACATACACAAGTTTTTTTCCTGGAATTGAAGAGAAATGAAATATCAGTCACATAGCTTAGTATGTCTACACTATGGGGTTTTTTGGGATACCAACTCTTCCGTGTCCAGGAAATGTATCTGCTCTTCTGGTTTTTTTTGCGGAAGAGCAGACGTGCTCTTTCAGAAGCCCTGTCTTCCTCTCCACACAAGGAAGAAGGGCTCTTCTGAAATAGGAGGCTTTTCCAAAATTTGGCCCAGTGTAGATGGGCCAAATTTCAGAAAAGCCTCTTCCAAAAAAACTATTAGAAAAAGATACGCAAATTCTGGAGCGCAATTTTTCCAACAGATCATTGTAGTGTAGACATAGCTTGGAAGGCCTCATGTAAAAGGTGATAAGTACAACATGAGAAGCTGAGTGAAACCTTTGTTTTATGCATTGTCACTTGTTAGGAGGTTGGAGTTGCCATAAGTTCTTTTTTCCAAATTTACTCTTTGGGGCTTCTCTATCAGCATGATGCTGCTGGCTGGCTGTGAATTGTAAGATGGCGGAGATCACTATACAGGCAGTCCCCGGGTTACGTACAAGATAGGGACTGTAGGTTTGTTCTTAAGTTGAATCTGTATGTAAGTCGAAACTGGCGTCCAGATTCAGCCGCTGCTGAAACTAATCAGTTTCAACAGCGGCTGAATCTGGACGCCAGTTCCGACTTACATACAGATTCAACTTAAGAACCCCAGGCATCCCCAAGTCAGCTGCTGCTGAAACTGATCAGCGGCTGATTCCAGGAAGCCCAGGGCAGGGGCTTCCTGTAGTCAGCCGCTGGTCAGTTTCAGCAGTGGCTGACTTGGGGACGCCTGGGGTAGAGCAGCTGGGGTGCTGCTGGGTTGGTCCAGTAGCGCCGCTGCTCCTCGGCGCTACTGGACCAACCCAGCAGCACCCCAACTGCTTTGCCCCAGGAGTCCTGATTCAGCCGCTGCTGAAACTGACCAGTGGCTGAATCAGGACTCCTGAGGCAGAGCAGCTGGAGTGCTGCCGGGTTGGTCCAGTAGCGCCAAGGAGCTCTACCACAGGCCTGGGGCTTTGCTCCACGTCTCCCTGGTCTGCTGGGGGGGGGCACACTAGCTGCGTTCCCCCCCCCCCAGCAGACCAGGGAGACGCTGAGCAAAGCCGCGGAGGACCCGGGCGGGACCACAGCGCTGATCTGGCTCCTCTTCCCCCTTCCCCCCCCAGCAGACCAGGGAGACGTAGAGCAGCTTTTCTCGCCCCGGAGGACGCGGGTGGTGGGACCGGGCATCCCGCTGCTCCCGTCGTCCGGGGCGAGAAAATCCCTGTTCGTAACTGCGGATCCGACATAAGTCAGATCCGTGTAACTCAGGGACTGCCTGTATGTGCATGCCTGGGGTCACTTCTAGCACAGAAATGGGTTTTCCAAATATAGCAAGGCTATGTACTTGGCTGAAATAGGAGTTAATACTCCTAGACATAAATATCTTGGATAGATTATCAACATGCTAGGACAAGAGGACACTACCTCTTGTACAGTGTTCCAAGGATAAACCATGAAAAATAAAAAAGAAACCTCTGTGTCCCATATGGATTGTCAAAGCTTGTCTGCCTTGTTAGACTTGGGGCAGATGAAGCAAGCTTTTAAAGCTGACAGTTAATAAGACTGTGTGAAGAAGCAAGTGTGCAGCAGCAGAAGAGTTATGAAGACATGAATAAGTGAGGCAGGTTTCCCAGTGCTCATCATTGCATTAAATAACAGAGTGATAGTGGAACAAGACAAAAAGCAAAGAGCAGGAGGAGGGTAAAATATCAAATGCATAAGGCTGTGATAACAGTTGGCTTTTTCACTTTTTCACAGGTGCTACTCAGTAGAACACTCCAAGGAGATGGTTATGCAAAATAATGTAGTGGATCCAAAATGAACAGACAATAGTGTATATTACAATTAGTAATATGATAAATTGATGTAAATCTGAAATGATACTGTCCACATCAGAATAGCTGGCAGGTAAGATCACAGTCAGAATTCTTAAAAGGACACGCAGAACTTTGAGAACACAGTCTTATTAGACAACGGAATACACTTTTGGAAAAAGGTTCTCTTTATGAATATGAAATAGAACTTTAGAGTGAACCCCCTGCTGCTAATTATAAGATATATGTAGTTAAAATCAAAAGAAAAAATATGTGCTCCTGGCAATTCACAGCTACAATTTTCCTAAAGCAAAGCCACGGTGATAGCAGATACAACATTAGCATGGCAACATTCATCTCACCATTGAGTTAAGTGACTCAAATACTGCCTAAGCACCAACTATTACACAACATGAACTATCAGCTATCTCAGTGTTCTTTAGCTAATTCAGAAATGAAGACATGTGACTATTCAGCTCTGCCTAATGTGTTTGATACTATAGAAGGGACCAAGGTTGCAGTCTAATGGGATTTACCTGGGGCTGTGACAACTGTCTTGCAGTCAAATGGCATGGTCTCTCTGACATCACACTTTTGGAAGCAGATTCTTTTTCATATGAACCAGTCAAAGTTACATTCTACATTAGAAATGTATGCTGATTCAAAGTGAACAGGGCTATGTAACCCCCAGGTTCCATTGTGCAAAATGGAACATTTTCATGCTTCTCCAAATCAGACTCTCTCTTCCTTTTTTCTCCATTAGCCTAAAGAAAGTCTGACTGCAGGAACAGAAATGTTACAACCCTCCACATTTCAGAATTGCTCAGAAGTCCTGCATTCCTAACTAAGAGAAGGAAGAGTGTTTCTACTCTCTCCATTGATTCCTATGATGGTGTTGATGGCACGTTTCTAATTATTGATGCAATAAAAAAGTCATAACACAATTACAGGTTGGACCTCCCTGGTACAGCACTGTCAGGCCCTAATTAGGCCTGAATGGAAGAATTTGCTGGACTAGGGTAGGTCTCCTGCCACCAGCCCCTAAGCCTATCGCCTGCTGTCTTGCCCTCTGATACCCCACAATTTGGCTGGGCTGCTTGCCCAGCTGTTTCCAGCTCCCTAGGCAGCACAGGTTCTGGCTCCTGACATGGGGCTCCAGCCCTACGCATTCAGGGACAGCCATAAGGCTCTAATCCTGACCCTGCACTTGAGGGGGTTGCCATGGGGCTCTGGCTCCAGCCCTGCACTCCAGTGCACTGCTATAGGGCTTTGGCACTGGCCTCCTCACTCCAGGGGGCAGCTGTTGGGCTCTGGCCCCAGCTGCATGCTCCAGAGGGCAGCCATAGGGCTCCAGTTCTGGCTTCATGCATCTATGTTGGGCTCTGGCCCTGCTCTGCTGTGGGGCTCAACTCTAGCACCATGCTCTCGAGAGGCTGCCACGGTGCCCTGGCACTGCACTGCTAGGGTGGTGCCTGAAGACTCTGGCCCTGTGCTGCTGCAGAGCTCTGGTCTCAGACCTGAGCTCCTGGGGGCTGCTGGATGCTGACAGTGCTCTAGCCCCAGTCTCACACTGTCCCCAGCTGGGCTGCCGAACTTGTTGCCCCAGCGTGGCTGTCCCTCCTGGCCTTAGGCTCCCGAGCTCTCTGGTTCAGGAGCATCCATGGTCCTGCTGGATGACGGAGGTTGCTGGACCAGACAATTCTGGTTTTTGGAGGTACAACTTGTACATGCTGCAGTATATGTAACAACAGTAATAAAGTCCCATCAATTGCTCGAGACCTACTATAAGTGACATAAAATATACAAGATTAAATGTGTACAAGGGGCCTATACCCTCTGCTCACTATGCTCGCCTACCCCCCTCTCTCTGGCCACTTTCACTTCACCGAGAAAGCCTGTTGATGCTGCTGACGCTGCTAACATGATGATGAACATTCTGTTGTCTGTCAGAAAAAACTTTTGTATATGTAGAGATAAATTTGTTTACTGGACTAAGCCACTTACTCTTTCTAAACAAAAAAAATAAGAAAAATTAGCTAAAATTAGCCCTATTCCACTTTTTCAACTGAATCTGTGAATGAAAACCAGGACAACACACACCCCTGGAAAGAAGGCGCGGGTGCATCAAATCATCTAGAGATACTTACAAACAGTTTACTAGAACTAAGCTTTTATGTGAAGTACATATTTTAGGGGTCCAAAATATGGACTATTTCTCAAAACATCCAATCATGTAACATATTCATATCTCATTTCAACTAAAGTATCCCCCAGGTGGGTAACTTAAGCTCTGGAGAAATAAACATTCCTGCATTGAAAGGGGAATAAATTAGGATCTCTAATATATCCTCGCTAACATGACTTAATGACAGAACTTCTTGGGAGCTATGAAATCCAAGAATTGAACACCTGCTATTTCTCATTAACTGACATCTCTGAAAAAAACTTAAAAAACAATGAATGGTCCTGTAGCACCTTACCTTATGTCTCCACTACAGGACAAAGTGGAATTAAGCTATGCAACTTCAGCTATGTTAATTGTGTCGCTGAAGTCGAAGTAGTTTAATTTGGCTTTTGGTGCTGTCTACACTGCAGGAAATTGAAGAAAGAACACTCCTCCTTCGACTTCCTTTATGCCTCATGAAATAAGGGTTACAGAAGTTGAAGTAGGAAGCACATTATTTTGAAATTATTTGAATATAACAGGCTTGCTGTGTAGATCTGCACTCTGTTATTTAGAAATAACACAAGTTATTTTGAAATAAGCGTTCAGTGTAGACATAGCCTTAGAGACTATGGGCTCATCTAGACTATGGGGAAGATGCGAAAGAGGATATTCAAATTCTGTGGGAATTTGCATATCTTCTTCTGATCTCACTTTTGAAAACAGAGCTTTCAAAAGTGAAAGTAGTTTAGATGTGCCTTTTTTCGGCAGAACCTCCCCCTTTTGTCGAAATGCTGCTTTTCCTCAAAAAATGAGGTTTACGTGACTTTTCGACAAAGGGGTGGGAGGGTCGTTGAAAAAGCTGCATCTAAACTACTTTCCTTTTGAAAGCAGAGCTTTCAAAAGTAAGATTGGAAGAAGATATGCCAATTCCTGTGGAATTTGCATATCCTCTTTCGAATCTTTCCTGTACTCTAGACATAGCCTAAGAAGGGAGAAGAGATGGGGGGAGGGGAAAAACCAGTCAATTAATGTGTCCTTGAGTGTTTTTTTTCTTCCCTCTCTCCCCTTTTTTCTGCTATATATTTGTACCCCTGGACTCCTTGCTCTATTCATCTGAAGAAGTTGGTGGTGCCTACAAAAGCTCCTGATACTATCTATGTTTTTTGGTTAGTCTCTAACATGCTATAGTCATTTGTTGTTTTTTATGCTTTTTTAGTTACAGACTAACACGGCTACCCCTCTGAGATTTTTTAACATATCTCTGGTGGTTCCTAAATTAGAGATTAACTGCTAATTTATTTTATATGCAGATCCCTCTCTATGCAGGTGCTGTAGGAATCAGGTTAATTTTAATCTGATTTGCAGCTTTCCAGATCTCTGTTACCAGAGAACACTCACAAAATACTGCCACAGAGTGATGAATCCATCACCATTTAAGATACTTGAAAAGAACATCTTTATTAGCCTGTACTGGGAAAGGAGCACAATCTGTGTAAAATGAACTGCTGTGGTTGATTGTATTTATTATAATCAGAAACTTCACAAAATTAAATTTAAACACACCAGTACATTGTCAACAGATAGAAAGCTGCTGTAAAGAATGGTTTTGGTTGCTCATCCATAAGCCATTTAAGCCAATATTCACACTTTCAGTCCCCTAGTGAAAAAAAAAAGACTTTTGAAGAAAGAAAAAGCACCTTCATAACTCAATGGCTCTGATTCTATACTTCCTACTGGTTTTGTAGTGGTGTATCTCCATTAGCCTCAATGGAGATACTCAGGCATGAAACTTACGTAATTAAGTGGAGAATTAGGGCCAAACTATCTGCCTCAGTTTGTCTTCAAGTTATACTTGAGGGAAAAAAAACTAATTTACTTTTGTTTGAGCAATAAAACCCAGATAGCTATGCTAGAGGCTAGATACTAGTCTTCTTCACACACCAGCCATAAAACTGTCTGATAAATTCTGATTGCAGAACATTCATTCTGATTAAGTCCGAGGCAGAAGAACACGACATAGATTTTCCTATCACAGGCAGAGTTCATCATGTTCATGGCTTAAAAAATCATCTTTTGATTTTTTAATGTAAAGAAGCATGGAGGTAAGTAATTAAGAAAGAGCAAGTTTGGAACTTCATGATGACTTTTATAGCTATTTTTGTTACTATAACTTAAAAGCTTGTGTTTTAAGATTTGTTTGAGCAATAATGTTTCTCCAATGTGTAAGATAATCAAGTACAGAAAAAAATGCTGTATGTTCAATAGCTTCTGCTGAGATTTCCATTCTCCTGAGTAAAAGCTGTAGTAAGAAGCTGTATTTTATATAGAAAACACACATATAAAAATCGTATGTAGAAAGCTGAGACTAGATTTTATCTGTTGAAAAGAACTTAAGTGGTCCTTTCCAAAGCAATCTTTAAACGACTTTAGTTCCCTTCTTTCCTCTGTTGAGTTCCCAGTTTTTAAATTCAGCACTGCTACAACCAGCAGTGAAATAACAGATAACTATCCCTATTTTCCCTGCATAGACTGAAAACAGCTTTTTAACTGCTTGCCAAAGCATTCAAGCAAACATGAATAACATGACAAGGATGAAACTAACACCTGATAGCAGGGATCCTGCCTCTGCATAAATTGCATCAGACAGTTTGCATATAAAAACAAAGGCCTGACAAAAGAGTCCATTTCTTTCATTAGTTTCAGTGTGCATTCTTGTCCCATCCTACACATGGTGGAAGAGGGCAGCTCAGTTTCCAATTAGGAGAATCAGGGACCTCAACTCTAATTCTGCATTTAGCTCACCTTAGTCTAAAGATCTTGCTTTTTTAGGGGCAAAAAGCCAATAAAGCAGGTCATATTTTTTTGAAATCAGTGGAAGAGAATGACAAGTAAAATGCTGAGCAAGTAAATAGTCATGGTTACCAACTTTACTCCCTTGGATAGATCTCCACAAAAGTATTTTGGCACTATAGCAATGTCAGTTAGGCATGTGATTTTTGTGTGTGCGTGTGCAACAGTTCTGTAAGAGCAGAAGTCCGCATTGAAAAGGCAGTTGAAAGCATCAAAAAGAAGCAGTTGTCCCGTATAGTGTTTACTAGTTCAGAGAGCAAAATAAGCTATACTGGCAAAAACATTGAACAACTTGTAATAAATTTGACCCCAAATGACTTGTTCAAGGTCACATGGGGAGTCTGCAGTGAACTCAGGTTTCCAAAGTCCTAAGTCCAACTAGCAGCTCCCTCACATTCACCCTTCCTGAGTGATCTATCCCAGTTGGATAGTGCAGTGCCCAGCAGCCTTTGAGATTTTGAAATTCTTAGTCCCAATGGAAAGCAGGAATAATATATACAACATCTGACAATTAGAGAATGTTGAAATCCAGACCAAACAGAACCTACGTAGAGAAACTGAAGGGCTGGGGGAAAGAGGCAAATTAGAAAAAGATTAAAATTCAATTTTGCATTTATTTAATTCCTGTATAGCTAGAAATTATTATTAGAAACCAACAGAGTATTATTAAAGAGATTAAACAGATTCTGAGAAGAATGGCCCATGGTTAGCACATCTCAATGGTAGAAGCATAATTATCACTAGCTACAACCTCAGCTAACAGGTTAGTAAGCAATGTCATGGGAAGTTTCTGATTCCTTGAAATTAAACTGAGGGTGGGGAGGAAGTGGGAGAAACAGGGCTCTAGCCAGGGGTGGGCTTAAGTGGTCCATGGCCCACCCACTTTACAACCAGGCCCACTCCTGCCACCTTGCCTGGCACTCTGGCTGGGGAGCAGGAGCTGGAGAGTACCCAGCTGTGTCCCAAGAGTGGGATTGTGAACTTGTCCTGCTGTACCCTGGTGCTCCAGGCCAGGCAGTAGGGGCTGGGGCCTGCTCTGCTGTATCCCAGTGCTCTGGTCTGCAGAGTTGGGGACCAGGACTAGCTCAGCTATATCCCAAAGCTCTGAGCCGGGGTGTGAGGGCTTGCCCTGCTGTAGGGTAGGGTGTTTGGGTGGCCAAGGCTTGCCCATTCCAACTGCTGGGGAACAGGGTTGGGGCTTGCTTCCCATCTCTTCTCCCCCCACATTCTTGCCTACCCACCCAAAGTCAGGGCCCACTCATCTTCTGGCTGGGGGGAAAGAAAGGAAGTTAGGACCAAATGAACACAAATAAACCACTGTATTTCGTGTGCCATCCCAACTTGTTCTTAATGCTTTAGGGCTAGAGTGTTAAAGCTACTTAGACTCCCAAAGATGTAGGTAGGAGCTTTCTAGGATTTTCACCAATGCCTGGATACCTCATTTCCATGGATTTCAATGTAGGTACTTCTGAAAATGTCATTAAGCTCCTACCTGCACCATCAGAGGCCTAAATACACATACAAATCTGGCACTTAATTCCCAAGTTCCTCTCTTATGGCAGGAACCATGCTCATGTGGGACAATTTAGAGAGCTAAACATTGTAGATTTCCTACTATGCTCCATCCTTTTCTCTTCACTTGACCAGCTCTCGTCAGCTGGCTCCGAAGTCCCCTCTAAGCCAACTACCCTGTCCCACCAGGCCCCTCCTTCTTGGGTACCTTTTTTCAAGCATTTCTGTTCCACATTCATGAATCAAGTTTCCATTCTATCAACTGACTGTAAAAGCATATCAAGTTTCTGTTGCATATAAGAGGAACTATTCCGCCTTAGGCACCTGTGTTTAGACTCCCAGTTCCAAAAGTTGGTGCTGAAGTCAGCATGCAAGTGTCTGACTACTCATTTTAGGAGCAGAATTTGTTGTTCTAACATTAGGGTCTAAGTTTAAAATATGGGGTCTATAAATGGAGTAAGAGAGGTCCAGGAAGGATTAATCTTGCTTGCAACAGTGAATCAAATGTCCAGATATTGACAGCAGTGACAATCAGTTTAATTTGAAACAGCCTTTCAAAGCCACTGAGTCTAAGATCACAAAAATACTCTCCGCCTCCCCAAACAGCACTTACTCAGTTAGTTCTTCCTCAGACTCTTCCTCATCTGAGGAGTCTCTGGGTGGCTGCCATTCAGTTCGCCATTTTGCCATTTGTTTTTGTCGTGCTGATTTCAGTGCATTCTTCCTCTCCAATGTTTCTTTCTGAAGTGTGTGGAAATACCCCCGCCCCTGCTTCACTGAATTGATCAGATGCCTGCCAATAAATGATAGGATACCAGAATTTAAAAGAAAACCAAAACCTATAAACTGTACAGATGTAGCCATGTAAGACTAGTGATGTCTTAAGGTGTTCTCTCAGAGGGACATTTCTATTCATTTAATCATTAGGAAATACATGTTGGAAACTCTAGTCAATTGTATATTTGACCGAGTAAACAGGAAGATTAAAAAATAATCCTATATATTAAAAATAAATATATCAGAGAGACATAGATACTCTCATATCTCAGCAGTAGCAAATTTTGTCAGAACTGTTAAAATATTAACCAAACTCTGAGATGGCCCAAAATGTCAGATGAAACAAATGATTTTTAATGCAATGAAAGCTTAAATATAGATTTTTCCAGATCACTAAAATCTTACATCTCAGTGGTAATTTGGGTGAACCAAGGAACATTTCCTCAGCAGTTCACTAATGAAAACATGTCTAAATATATGTGTGTATGGTGGGAAAGGAGGTCAAAGAGGAAGATCAAGCTGGCATTGCTGTATATCAGTAGTACAAGAAGGTGTGAAATATAGGAAATAAAAGAAATTTCAGAAAGGCTAAGGAAATTGTGGGGAAAAAATAGCTTAACAGATCTGTCATAACAACTTCCTTGGAAACAGCTACTCAGAACTCATCAAGTTAGCATTAAAGACTCTGTATTTGATTTTATACTTTCAGATGAGAAATGTGAGCTTATAAACCACAACCTGAACATAGAAAATAACCTCTGTTGTTGTCTTCAAGCCCCAGAGAGAGCCAGGATATAATGTGGAATATAGGGTATGTGTACACAGCAAAGTTATTTCGGAATAACTATGCGAGTGTCTAACAGCAATTCCGTTATTTTGAAATATTTTTGAAATAACAGGCAGCTTATTCTGAAATTGGTAAACCTCATTCTATGAAGAATAATGCTTATTCCAAAATAGCTATTTTGAAATAAGGCATTCCACTGTTGCTATTTTGAAATAGCCCCTCACGAGAGCCATTCCAAGTTATTCCTCCCCAGTGCCTCCTAGGGCTCTAAATCAAGATAGCATGTCTACATTAGGGAAGCCTGCATCAGACTAATTTTGAGGCTTCCCTGCAGTGTAGATGTGCTATTTTGAAATAAGCTGTTTTGGAATAACTATTCTGGAATAGCTTATTTTGAAATTGATGTGCAGTGTAGACATAGCCATACTAACCTATAGAAGATTTGGGGAGGACCTATTAATAGAGATGCTCTGTGTTCTTGTCAGGAGGAGAGGATGGAAGTATGAGTCAGATCACATGAGACACAATCAAATAAAAAAGAATCTAACACATCAGGAAATGGCAGACAGATAAATAGTGACAAATTATTAAAGTGCTTATACACAAATGCTAGAAGTCTAAATAGTAAAATGGGTGAACTAGAGTGCCTTGTTTTAAAGGAGGATATTGAAATAATAGGCGCCACAGAAACTTTGTGGAATGAGGACAATCAATGGGACACAGTCATACCAGGGTACAAAATATATGTATGGATTACAGGTGAGGGATCACATGAGCATTACTTGTTGTGTTCCCTCCCTCTGGGGTATCTGGTATTGGCCACTGTTGGCAGACAGGATACTGGGCTTGATGGACCTTTGGTCTGACCCAGTATGGCCATTTTTATGTTCTTTTGTAAAGACCACAAATCATGTGCTACCAACAATAGAGGTCTCTTCAAACATCAAGTACACAGATACTCTATTAATACCAATAACAGAGAGCTGAAGAATTTTCTATCATTCATTTCATTTGAACATAGAGATTTCCTTACTGGATCAGATACATTGTCAATCTAGTCTAGCATATCGGCTCTGACGGTAGCCACTATTATGTGCTTCAGTGCAGGCAATCCTATAGTACACAATTATGGGATAACCTGCACAATGGGGAAGTCTTCTCTTCTAATAGAGATTGGTTTAAGCCATGAAGAACAAGATTTTATATCTCTTTCAAACTTTTTTTTATTATTTTGTAAATTCTTGTTATCCATACACACGCCCAGTCTTTGAATCCTGCTACATTTTTGACCTTACCGATACCATATGGCCATGAGTTCCACAACTTACTTATGCATTTTTCCAACAGCTTCCCACTGCATAATCCATTTTCTCCAAGTACAGAAGTGACTTGTACTGGGGAGGATAGCTGGTTTGGAATCTTTTCAAATGTCCTAGATCATACTGAAATTTCTGAGTCCGATTTTCAATTGAGTGTGATAGAATTACACCGGCAAAAATAGTGTGGGCAATCAGACTCTTCTGACAAAGCCCAGGCTGGGATGATTTAGTTGGGCCTGGTTCCGTTTTTAGTAGGGTTTTGGACTAGATGGCCTCCAGAGGTCTCTTTCAACTCTATAATCCTATGATTCTAAGGAATAGTGGAGAAACTAATAACTCTCCAAATAGGGGCCTATTCTAAAACTGGAGCTTCTCTGCAAAAGTGATGTGCTGGCCAGTATATTTTGGATGCAGGTGAGATGCTACAGCTACAATGCTACAGTCCAAGGATATAAGTGTCAACAAAGGTAGCATATTCTGCTCTAATTATACAGGGTTATCAACATTTACTGAATATCAGCAAAATTAAATATTTTCTTCTACACCATGATGATGAAGAAATATCACCCATCAAAAAGAATGGAGAGATTCCTCATTCCCAGTAGATCATTCCTGGTATCTCTCAGGGTATGTCTACACTACCCTCCTAGTTCGAAGTAGGAGGGTAATGTAGGCATACCGCACTTGCAAATGAAGCCAGGCGCCGCCATTTTAAAATCCCGGCTCATTCGAACCCCGTGCCGCGCGGCTACACGTGGCACGGACTAGGTAGTTCGGACTAGGCTTCCTAGTCCGAACTACCGTTACTCCTCGTGGAATGAGGAGTAATGGTAGTTCGGACTAGGAAGCCTAGTCCGAACTACCTAGTCCGTGCCGCGTGTAGCCGCGCGGCACGGGGTTCGAACGAGTCGGGATTTAAAAATGGCGGTGCCTGGCTTATGCAAATGAAGCCCGGGAAATTCAAATCCCGGGCTTCATTTGCAAGTGTGGTATGCCTACATTACCCTCCTAGTTCGAACTAGGAGGGTAGTGTAGACATACCCTCAGTCTTTACCACAGTATTTTGAGTTAATCCTGGCTTTCTTCCCACTTCAGATTAAATAACCTCGTGGTTAACTCTAGCTTGTAGCATAGTGTTGGCCACTATGCTACTTTGTACCTTAGCTTGATTGTCACAAGCTGACAGGTATTACCCTGAAGCCACCTGTTAGCTGCTAAATTCCACTAGCTGCCACTGAGCTTCATTGTCAGAAACAGGGAAGCTGTCAATGAAGTCTGTGAGTGACTTGGAGACAAGAGGCAGGGGCATTACAGGAAGAAGAAAAAAAAGCAGAAGCTATAATGTACTTTCTGTAGGATGATAGGGACAGAAAAGAGAAAGTGCAGCCTAGCAGTAAAACAAAAATGGCACAGCAGAATCGATACTTTGCAGCCTTTGATTAAAATGTGTAACTAAAAAATGGCAACGGATCCAAGTCAGACATGCTGGTTCATTGAACATATCCATCTAAATTAATGTGTTTCTGAGTTCTGGATTAACTGTGATCAGGCTGTACCTAATCTTTTATCACAGAGCTGTGCTGAAGTGGGGCCTGGTTCATTTTTACCAAACCCTTTTCTTAATTGAGATGCCTTAAAGTACCCAAAGGTTAAATAGGCACCAAACAGAAAGTATTTAGTTCACTAGTTCTCAACGTGAATAGCCCCCTCTCTTCCTGCCTGCATTTATGACAAATTAGAAGACTTATGAAGATCTTTCAGGGCAGAGAGCTGGGAATGTGGGGGTGGGGGGGGGGGAGTGCAGGCGTCGGGGCGGGGGATTGGGCATTGTGGAGGCTCAGGGCAGGGGGCTAGGAATGTGCGGGATGCAAGAGTCAGAGCAGGGGTTGGGGAACTCAGGGCAGGAGTAAGGGTGAAGGAGTCAGGGAAGGGGGTTGGGAGGTGTGAGGAGCTCAGGAGAGGGTATGGGGGTGGCCACAGGCCACCCACTGGCTTCTTCCTAGAGCTAAACCAGGATGGTGGGGGGCATGCAACCCTTCTGCTGATTTGTTCTTGAACAAAGGAATTCACAGATGGACAGATGGACACACTGACAGATGCATTTGCCATTTATGAGCCCAGCAATTGCAACTGCCATTCAATCCACCTCTCTAGTTCTGACAGAAGGTAACCTCTTCGATAGACCTTTCTGTACTCAAGAATAATGTGAAAGAGCTGCTTTCATAAAACCAAGGCCTTATTGAGAGATGCTGTATGCTTTCTAAATTCACAAGAATTCTGGAATAAAGTCAAGTTGGCTAATTGTTCTTCAAGGTTTTCACAGAAGAAATCTCTCTCGAAAGATTTAATATTTTAAATAACATGGAAACCTCATGCTTCGTTTTTGTGTTATTTTTCTATAGATTAGAAATCTATCATTGCTGCTGATTATCAAGATATTAGTGTAAAAAGATGTTTCCTTCCTTCATACTGCTTTTTCCACTTGTAGAAGCATTGTTGTGGCTACTGATTATGATGCCATAAATACAAGAGAATAAGGCTACATCTAGACTGCAGCACAGATTGACACTCGAAGATGAATTCATATGCAGTCAATTTAGCAGGTCTAGTGAAGACCTGTCAAATCAACTGCAGGTCGCTCTCCAGTCGACCATTTTACTCTACCCTAGATGAGAAGAGTAAGGTATAAGTCGACGGGAGAAACTCTCCCCCTGAGGTGCAGACTCTGCAATAACTTGATTTAAGGTATGTCAACTCCAGTTACATTATTCATTTAGCTGGAGCTGCATAGCTTGTTGAATTTCTGCTGTAGTGTTGATGTAGCCTAAGATTATAAAATGAATCAAAGCGAATAAGAGAAAAAAAGAGAATTATAAAAAAGAAAATTTCTTTTACACCCAAACTGTTTCAATAGTCAGCAATATTGGGAATATATATATATAAGTGGGTTGAATTTAAATACAATTTTGTAAGATTTACTTGGTGTAAAGGGTTTTAAAATTTTTTATCTGTTTGGCAAGCCTATAGAAAATGTGACTTCAGCCAATTGTAAATAAACTCTTCTTCGTATATGGCTTCCAAAATGAGTTGTCTACAAACAACTATTTTATTTAATTAGTTTAATCCAATTTTCAAGTAGCAACAAAGAAATAAAATAGGTAAAAAAATAAAGCAAAGGTATGCAGGGCATTTGTCAGATTTAAATGACAAATTCACAAATCCAGAAAATTTCATTTTTGAGCAAATCAAGAAAGACCTTAGAAGTCTGTGTACTTTTGGTGTGGAAAAAAATTAAATAATCCTAATCTGGAATATATGGGTAAATGAAATATATTTCTATCATACAGATTTACATTATATTAAGGAATGGCACAGCAAATATTATTGCATTTAAATGCTAGCATTAGAAAGCTCTGTTTATACAACAACTTAATAAATTTAGCTTGGCTGCCAAATTGACAACTAGGTGAGAATCATTCATTAAAATGCAAATGCAATTGAGATGAAATTTGGAATACATTTATTAAAGTAATTGAGCTTCAGTCAACTGTAGTCACAACACAGATTTTCAACTGTCTTTCAGACAAAAGGATGTGCATTATTTTTGGTAAGTTAATACCTTTGTCAGCATGAAAATTAAAAGAATTTCTTGAGTGCTAATAATTTACGATAGTATTCTTCACTTTTCTTGATAGGCATAAATTATGATAGATAAAGGTCAAACACATGAACAAAAGAATGACCTAGTAGCATATTGTATATGAAGCAAATTGATTGCGAGCATATTTTCAGTGCTTAGTACTACTCCATGCTTATTAAATTACTCTTTAAATCCTTTAGAGTCTCTGGGTCATCAGTTAATTGTAATGCAGCACCATAAAAGTATTGCTGAGTAAAGCTTTTGCCTGCAGGGTTAGAGATTCCTGATGCATTTCTTTGCATAGGAATGGCCCAGACAAAAGGAATCCATTAATTTGCTTCTCTATCATAAATCCAGTGTTGGGATGACTTTAGGAAGCTAACACAATGATGTTAAAAGCTTTGTTATTAGTGTCAAACCAAATCACATATTTACAACCATGTTTACATTTTATTCATACAAATGAAGCCAATTTAAATAACACGGGTAGCATTACACCAGAGATGTATTTGACCCTGTGTATCAAATTTTACCAAATTCACCACCATCCTCACATATACAGTATAAAAACAGGAAAAACTATAAGTAATATACATACAGAACAAGGCACAGCAACTATGGATAAATAGTCACATCCTCAGTGAACTGCTGTAAATTGGCACAGCTCTCTTGACTGCCATAGAACTAAGCCTATTTACACCAGCTGAGGCTCTGTCACCCTAATATTACCTCAGCATTCTGATGACCACAGATTCTGAGCAATGAGAAAAGAACATAAGAACGGCCGTACTGGGTCAGACCAAAGGTCCATCTAGCCAAGTATGTCTGCTGACTGGCTAATATTAGATGCCCCAGAGAGAGGGAACACATCAGGTAATCATCACGTGATACCTATCCTGTCACCCATTTCCAGGCAAACAGAGGTTAAGTACACTATTATTTCATTTGATTCTACATTTTCTTTCACATATAGTGCCACTCCCCCACCAACACAACCTGTTCTGTTCTTCCAATATATTTTGTACCCTGGTATGACTGTGTCCCATTGACTGTCCTCATTCCACCAAATTTCCGTGATGCCTGTTATATCGATATCCTTCTTTAAAACTAGGCACTCTAGTTCATCCATCTTATTATTTAAACTTCTAGTGTTTGAGTATAAGCATTTTAAAAATCCGTCACTATTTATCTGTCTTCCGTTTCCTGATGTGTTGGACTCTTTAATTTGCTTGTGTCTCATCTGATCTGACCCATACTTCCATCCTCTCCTCCTGACTAGAACATAGAGAATCTCTATTAATAGACCCTCCTCTAAGAGATGTCTCTGTCCGATCCATGTGCTCCTCTGCACCAGCTGGCTTTTCCTCAGCCGTTAGTTTAAAAACTGCTCCGCAGCCTTTTTAATGTTAAGTGCTAGCTGCATAGTCTCCCCCATCCCAAAAGTTTCTCCAGTTCCTAATAAATCTAAACCCCTCCTCTCTACACCCTCGTCTCATCCATGCATAGACACTCTGAAACTCTGCCTGTCTACCTGGCCCTGTGCGTGGAACAGGAAGCATTTCAGAGAAGCCACCATAGGTCCTGGATTTCAGTCTCTTTCCTAGCAGCCTTAATTTGGCCTTCAGAGCCTCTCTCCTACCCTTTCCTAAGTCATTGGTACCTACATGTACCACATCCACCGGTTACTCCCCAGTACTACACATAAGACTATCTAGATGTCCTGAGAGATCCGTAACCTTCGCACCAGGCAGGCAAATCCCGGTCATCACAAACCCAGCTATCTATGTTTCTAATGATTGAATCCCTCATTACTAATACCTGCATTTTCCTAATGACTGGAGTTCTCTCCCCCAGAGATGTATCCTCAGTGTGAGAGGATACCATAACATCCTCTGGAAGGAGGTCCCAGCTATGGGATCATTTCCCTTTGCTCCAGCTGATTGTTCTCCTTCCCTGAGCCTCTCATCCTCCTAACAGCACAGGGGTTGTCTGACAGGAGATGGGACAGTTCTACAGTGTCCTGCAAAGCCTCATCAACGTATTTCTCTGCTTCCCTTAGCTCCTCCAATTCAGACACCATGGCCTTCAAAGCCCGTATACCGTCTCTGAGGGCCAGAAACTCCTTGCACCGAATGCACACATATGCCACCTGTCCATAGGGCAAGTAATCATACATGCTACATTGGGTGCAATAAACAGCATAGACCCCACTCTGCTGCTGGGCTGCTGCCTGCATTCTCTCCTTCAGATAATTAGATTATTGATAGGGTTTTAGTTTAGTTTAAAACAAGTTTTTTTTAAAAAGTGTACCTACCCCTCTTCTACTCCCCCTCTAAACTCTGTCATATTAGCTGCCCCATTCAATGCAAGTTATTTTGCCTTCCAACAAATCTAACTGGGTGCATATAAGTTATTTATTTGGCCATGGGAGTTGTTAGCCTTTGCACCACAGGATGGCTCATTTATACACACTTTCCTGGGTTAGTGGTGTATAGCTCCTATGTGATTAGAGCAAGAGGTAGAGTATATCTCTGTGCCCAGGCACCATAAGGAAAGTATTTAGCTCTTTGCAGAGGTTTATAGTTAATTTTTATAAAGAAATACAATATAGGTGGCATTGATTTGCTTCCTAAATGCAGTTCCATATATTTCATTACATCTCAATCCTTATCTGCAGCAATTCCCTACTAATCCAGTGAAGTCCCTTCCCAAGACATTCTGCCAATTCCAAAATTGTGCAGGAAGTATTGTGATGTAAATGTTCCCTAGGGATTGCCAAACTCATTGCACTTGTGACAAACTGAATATAAGACCAGGTCTTCTGAGGTGAAAAGCAATTACCATAACCTATATTGATTCTTAGCTTCTTTGGACCAGGATTCTTAGTAGCAGAAAAAAAATCTATTTTTAATCAGAAAACTTAGCTTTGAAAGTACAATAAATGAAAACTAAAAAATATATACTACAACATTCTGAATATGGCATACTGTAAATCCAGGGACTAAAACAAATGTAACAAATATTTTAAATGAACACTTAAATCACCTGCAGCCCATCCCATCAGATCTCTCAAACTAAGGAGGGGCAAGGCAAATCAGTATTTGGGTGGAAGAATTTGCAGGAAATGGTGATTCAGCAGGTGGCTGGCCCACTTCATTTTGATTTTGTATGCAGTCAGTGCTCTTGCATGGATTTAGGGTGCAGTCCCACTGAAAGTACTAATGAAACTGAAGTTCTGACTACCTGCAGTCATTAAAGACCCCATAGCAATTTTTGTAGAAGTGTTAACCCCTTTGCCCTCATAAAATTTCAATTCAGTTGATTCAATTTTGGTTTCTTCACTGCATTTGCAATTGGATAGAATGATTTTTTCATTTCCTGTCCTAAAATTCTTATATTGTGTTGCTATGGATATTACAAAGCTGTCACATTTTACTTGAACAGCTACCTTTCTATAGCTGAAATGATCTCTGGGCATCTAAGTTATAAAATTAAGCCAACCCCAGTTATGTCAAGATATAGCCACTACAGTAATTAAATCTCATGCATATGTCCACCCTTTGTTCCTTGTGTCGGTGGTGCATGTCCTCGCTGGGAGCACTTGCACTGATTTAACTATCAGTGTGGGGAATTATGGGATGGCTTCTGAAAGACTGATATAAGCAACATTGAATGTACACTCTGTGTCACCTTAACTATGTCAACCATAGGTCAACCATAAGTCTACACGTATTGCAGAAGTGGAGCTAGTAAGTCAGTCTAGTGGGCAAGTTTCCTCAGTAGGAGCTACATTTTAGAGTAAGTGCTGACAAAGTTTGGTTGACCTGAGCTGCCTTATGTTGACCTAACTCTATAGGATAGAACAAAGCTCTGTATATCCCTTACCTACTGACAGGCTAGTGTGAGGATTAATTAGTTAATGTCTGTACAAAAATTGGAGCCCCTGAGATAAAAGCTATTACACAAGTATAGTGTATTATTCTTACTTACACACGATATATAACCTAGATCCTCATTCACTCTGAATTGGCATGGCCCTATTGATGTCAGTTAAGGTACACTGATTTATATCAGCTGAGGATTTGTCCCATACCTATTACTAATACTATAGTAACTGCAAACTATTTAACACAGCTACTTCTCTGGAATATAATTAGTCTATTTCAGCAAAAACTATAAGGAGTCCTGTGACACCTTAAAGACTAACAAATGTGTTAGAGAATAGCTTATGCCCTAACACATTTGTTAAGTCTTTAAGGTGCCACAGGGCTCCTCATTGTTTTTAATTATTTTCTCAACTGCCTTGCATCTTGCATAATCATATATATAGTAGCACATTGTCTGTGCGTCTGTAATACTGACGTACAAGGCCATGTCCCCTGGCTGTGTACGTCAGCGCCCCGCCCCCCTTCCCCTCCCTCCATGGCCGTTTGGCCAGCCCCACGGCCTCCCGGACAGCCCTTCCCACCAGCGCTGCTTCCCTCCCCCTTCTTCCAGCCCCCCCATCTTCCCCTCCAGCCCCACAGCCCCCAATCCTCCCTCCAGCTCTGCTTTCCAACCCCCTTCCGGCCAGCCCCGCCCCCTTCTCCTCCCTACGTGGTGCGCTGTGGTGTGCTGCGCCACTCCCAGCTGAGCGGCGCTCCCACTGGGCCCCGGCAAGCGGCCCTTTAGGGTCTGCGCTCCCCATGTGTGGGGAGCGTGGGCCCCAAAGGGCCGCTTGGTGACCCGGGCCCAGCTGACCGCTGCTCCTGCCGGGCCCAACTGAGCGGTACTCAGCTGGGCCCCGGCGGGGGAGCAAGTGGCAGCAAGCAGCCCTTTGGCCAAAGGGCCGCTTGCCGCTGTTTGCTCCCCCACTGGGGCCTGGCGGGAGCGCCGCTTAGCTGGGAGTGGTGCAGTGCACCACAGATGGGGTGGTAGGAAAGGGAAGGAGGGTGGGGCACCATGCAGGGAGGGGAAGGGGGGTGGGAAGCAGAGCTGGGGGGTATTGGGGGATGTAGTGGAGGATGGGGAGGCCCAGAAGAAGGGGGGAGGGAAGCAGCGCTGGCAGGGGCGTGTCCGGGGGTGCCGTGAGGCTGGACAGGAGGAGGGAGGCGGGAAGCAGACCTGGTGGGGGGAGTGCAGCTGGACTCCAAATGGCCACTTGCTCCCCGGCTGCAGCCCAGCTGAGTGGCGCTGGCACTACACCGCTCAGCTGAGCCCCAGTGGGACAGGAAGGGGGGCGGGCGGTGATGTACATGGCCAGGGGGTGAGGCCATGTACGTCACCGCACCCCCTTCCTCCTCCTGCCATGGCACCGAGTGGTGTGCCCCTCAGCCGGGCCGCTGCGGGAGGAGGAGGGGCGGTGACGTAGACAGCCTTGCCCCCTGGCCGTGTACGTCCCTGCCCCACCCTTCCTCCCCCGCGATGGCCTGGCTAAGCATGCAACACTCAACTGAGCTGCCACGGAGGCAGGGGTAGGGGGCGGTGACTTACACGGCCAAGGGGCGGGGCCGTGTACGTCACCATCCCCCTTCCCCTCCTGCTGTGGCACTCAGCTGAGTGCTGCGCCCCTCAGCCAGGCCGCCGGGGGAGCCAGCAGCACAAGGGGCTGTTTGGGGTCGCCCGGGGTGGGAGGGGAAGGGAGAGCGGTGGTGTACACGGCCCCACCCCCGGCCGTGTATGTGACCGCTCCGCATCCCTCCCTTGTGGCAGCCCAGCTGAGCAGGCAGGACTCAGCCAAGTGCCACAGCAGGAGGGAAGGGGAAGGGGAAGAGGAAGGGGGGCGGGGAGAGATGGAGGGGAGAGAGAGGCAGGAGGAGGAGGAGAAGAGAAAGGGAGAGTGAAAAGCAGGAGAGGGAGAAGAGAAAGAAAGAGATGGAAAGAGAGGCAGGAGGCGGAGGAGAGTTGAGGAGGGGGGGAGGCAGTAGGAAGAGAGAGAGAGAGAGAGAGAGAGAGAGAGAGAGAGAGAGAGAGAGAGAGAAGACCTGAAAATCCCATTTTATGATGGGATAATTAGCTAGTTATTTATATCTGTCAAAGTTGGGCCTAATTTTCATTTAACAATGGCTGCTTTATACCCTCAGACATACAAAATCCCATTCCATTTCCAGAATTGCGTACAGTGGCCCTATTGTAGATGAGGATTAGGCCCTTGAAAGCAAAGCCACCTAAAATGCTCTCATGTAAACAAATGGACAATTTGGATTTAGGAGCATTTTAAATCCGTCAGGAACAGTTGTGAATAACCACATAAAGGTGCAAGTAGTGGAGAATCAGGAACATGGTAATTGGTATGTACTGGCTAGGGCAGGTAATTACATAGTTAACGTAAGTTATTTTTATCTTGTAAAGTACAGTGTTGAGTACATAATTAAATTAACATTTATTAAATGTAATTAATGTCACAGAAACCTGCAAATATGCTATCATTACATATTACAGTATCCTCCTATTTATCCAAAAAACCTCCACATTTTTCCCAACCCCTTCTTTGTCCGCCAGCACAAGACATGTCCTCGATGCAGCATGTAGCTCATGCTGGGGACAAGGAAGGGACTGGGATAATGAGGAGATTCAGATAAGAGAACAGAGACATCTGGCCACCACTAGAAGGTCTCCAGTAACACCACCTTGCGCTGATTAGCTCCTTCAGCAATGCAGGGAGACCACTGGAGACCCGCTGTCAGGGAAGTGACTGAGTAGGCCTGTGACAGTAGAGCTGTAGATGGCTTCCTACACTGTCACTGGGTCAGTGACAACTGACACCAGCAGGTGGAAGGTGAGAGAAGGAGACTCGGGTCCTGGTGAAGCAGTTCAGCCTGGCCAAGGCCTGTGAGGAGGAAGAGAATGAGCCCCCAGGCATGGGGGAAACCACCTTACTGCTGAATGACTTGTGCAATCTTGAGTATCACACTTTAGATTATCCAATAAAACTGGTGTCCTGCAAGCTATTTGAACATCAGGAGTATGCTCTATTTACTAAGCTAACTTATTAAGCAATTAAGTGGTACTGTGCCAAATCGACATCAGTCCTGTGTAGCAAGAAGGACTTGCAATCTGAAACAAGGTAATTATTTCAGATGCAGATTCCCATTTGTACCCTTTCTTTGTTCTTTTGTACATCCGTCTCTATGAGTTCCATATGTGTTTGTTAAATAAAACTAAAATTAGAATCTATGTTACAGTTGTATTATCAAGGGGACACACGGTCATTAAAAATATGAATACACCCAACAATTTCTCTTTCTATATCAGGAGGTTTCCTGGCAATAACTGAGGCAAGACTAAAAAGAACCAATAGAAAAAAAAATAAAGATCTTCAACAGACAATACAATATAGCTGTCAAAACAGACATCAGTTGGGACAGTTATTGATTTACTATTAAACACTTGGAGATGCTTCATAGGGTGTGTCTACACTGCACAGTTATTCCAGAAAAACAACACTAGCGTCTACACAGAGACTGCATTATTTAGAAAGAAAAACATAATAATGGATGGCTTTTTCTGACATTTATAAACCTCATTCCATGAAAAATAAGGCCTCTTCCAAAATAGCTATTTCAGAAGAGAGTATGTGTGGACATGGCACAGGGAGTTTTTTTTTTTAAAAGAGGCCTCCAGGAAATCCCACAGGTACCCTGCTGGCCACTCCAGCCACGCTCCTCAGGACTCTATAGTTCCTCTTCCCCTGCAGCTCTTAAAGCTGCAGACTCAGGGGAAATGGCTTGTGGCAGGAAGCTGGCCCTTATAGCCTCCGGTCACACTGCAGCTGCCAGTGCCTGACATCTGGCCATTATGGCAGACTCCCATGCTTTTCTACTGCTGTATAAAGCAAAATCTCTGACTCAAGAAAGAGGCATTGGAATGTTGAGAATCAGAGCTATTTGAGTTGGCAAACTGAGATACAAAAGTCACAATAGAAACTATGTCTCTGTTTTTTTCCCACGTCATGAGTCTTGGAGCCATTAAAAGCACAATGGAAGGGAGAGCCCCCAAATCACGATTGCTTGTTTCCCCACCACTGCTGGAAGCATATGGAAGCCCCTCTTCAATAGTAATAGAAATGTAGCCAAAAGTGTCCGTCTGCTATGTACATTGGACAAACGTCTCAGACACTTCGCCAAAGGATCAATGCCCACAAAACAGATATTAGACAGGATCACAAAGAAAAAACAGTTTCTTGCCATTTCAACCAGAAAGGACATTGTCTCAACGACCTAATCACATGCATCCTACTCCGGAAGACTTTCAAATCTGCACTTGAAAAGGAATCCTCTGAACTGTCATTCATGCTAAAATTCGACACTTTACATCTGAGTCTGAACAAAGGATCTAGTTATCTTACCCATTACAAAGATAGCTTCCCCAATTATCACCTCTAATATCATTAGCCCACAGACATTCACCTCCCCCCCCCCCCGCATCCCTCTTCTGTTCTGAAATTTGATTTGTCCTTTTCATATGTGTTCATTTTTTTAATTGTATCCTTTGGTATATATGGTTGTGACTATTGTCTTCCACTATTTGATCTGAGGAACTGGGTCTGGCCCACGAAAGCTCATCATCTAATAAACCATCTTGTTAGTCTTTAAAGTGTTACATAGTCCTGTATTTTGCTTCCTCTTCAATAGTGCAATGTTTTGCTTCCTATCAGATGGTATTTTTGCTAATTATTCTTGTAGAAGCTCATGGTTTTTTTGGTAGGGAAGTAGAAGATAGGCATGCTGGGTCTGCAAATTCTCATCCAAGAGCTGAGTATAGGGATGCCTCAATCCCTGGGGCTGGCCCTACTGAATCTGAGAGATTTCAAGGTGACACCTCAAACTCTTCTCCCATCTTTTTTGATGAAACTATAAGTAAAACATTTTTCAACATAAACCTCAAATTTTCTGGGTCCTCCAGAGTATAAAATGTGATTTTATGTTATACATAAACAAGCAAATGTATTTCTTGTTTAAGCAGAGGAAAATTTCATTAAGTTTATTGGTATTGCATTTGTATATACTACTGGTCCAAGATACTCAAGTAGAAGAAGAGGACCCTCAGACTCTAGGTCATTGGCTGTCTTCATAAAGATAGGTATGCAGGGAACAGTAGCATTCTACTACCTATAAAACAGAAAACCTGTTGTAAGTTCTTAAAGCTGCTCAAATCTCCTGTGAGGAAAAGTATGTGTCACTTAGTGTCATATTGTATAGGACTACAGTGTGATGTGTTTGGATAGACAGTAAAATCTAATAAGCAACAAACTTACAACATTTCCTACACATACAGACACATTCTACCATCGGGGGGGGGGGGGGGGGGTAAATTGAGCAGTGAACAACCTGGAAAGGCACAAATGTTGACGGGAACTCAAAATAGCATTTTTCCCAGTGACTGATGATAGAGATAATGATTCATACAACCATATACTTAAATAGATGTCTTTGCCCATGACTGCTGTCTAATTAATGTGAGCCATCATTCATGTAAAAGGAAATTTTTTCTTCTGGAAAAAAAAAATGCTGCAAGCTGCCAGCAATGACAGTGCTAGAAGCATGCCAATTAGAATGATTTCTGCCAAGCAGCAAGAGGCCACAGAACACTGGTTTCCAGGCAACTGACATTATGAAGTATTAACTATAGTGAAAACTAATACAGGCAGATAAACATTCCACCTTTACAGTTAGCATTGCCTGATAGTCTCCTTATATCCTTTCCTTGCTTCTTAACTTCACTCTCTCTCCTCCCCCCACTTCACTAAATTCTGCAGTAAACATTTGCACTAATCAATGCCAACACATCAATAGCCCTGAATATTGAAGTTCTTGGTGTCTACACACATTAGAGCTGATACAGGATTGACTCACACAGTATATATTCAAGAAAGATCATAACAAAAAAACCATCTAAAATCCAACCAAACAAATTCCAGTAGATCTTTGAGCAGTTGCCCTTGTCATTTCAATCACAAAAATAATCAGTTTTCTATTAAAAAAATAGGCAATAACTGTTTCTTGTCCGCAAGGGCTAAAAGAAATAGGAAGTGCTGCTGTTAGCATAGCTGTCAGTTCAGACATGAAATATGCATTAGTAGTGGCAGAGCTTTTTGAACGTAGATTGACTTCTGCAGTTTTCCCTTCAGGAGCCTTTACAGATTTTAAAGGCGAAATATCCAGCTTCTAATTCAAAGCATAAAAAAAGACAGTAGAATATTGCTAAAGATTAAACTGCCAACAGTTTGACACTTATTTTATTCAACCAATACTGCATAGTGAAACAGATTCACAGGGGACCATTTTCTTCAAAACTAGGAAACACAATAAATCTGCATTTTGTAAATAAATAATTTGAATTGTTCATGAAGTGGTACAGATTCTTCCCTTTTGAGCTTATATCTTACAGCTGTCAGTTCCCAGCAGTTGTTGATATGGGATGACATCTTGTCAGTTTTGCATGGGTTTGTTTGCTTGGAATCTTCTACATATCACCCTCAATTCTTCCTTGTCTTTGTTTTACTGACATCAGTGTGGTCCTTTTTCTTCCACTTACTTCTGATAACATAAATCTATGCTAATCTACTCATACAACTGGATCCTGGAAGACATGCACAATCTGTGATTATATACATACATACTTACTTTCAGTCTGCTTCAAAGGTATATAGAGGCACATATTTTTCACTATGTCTGAGCAATATCTTTTTTTATATTTAGGGAAACATCTCTTCACCTGACGGATCCACTGAAAGTTACCTCTGAAAGATGTCAACAGATGATCACTTCTAACTACAACTGGTCAGAAAATTGGGGAACAAGTCAGGAAAATTCTCAAGTTTTGTTTCCTAGTTTTTCTTTCAAAATGTATTTTGATGGACATTTTCTGACCAGCTTTACTTATAAACAAAGAAGTAGATGGTGCTTGAGAAACCTGTAGTATGAAGTCGCATAAAGATTTAGAAACAGACAAACAGGCATCTGAGGCAAGTAAGTGAAATGAAAGTGTAATTTTCAGCATCATTCAATTCATTGCTTAAGTAACTGGTTTAAAAGCTCTCTGGTAAAGGATTTTTCTTTAATGCTGTTGAGCAGATAAAAAATGGTTAATGGATAACCCTATTTGGATACATAAGATTGAAATCTAATCCCTGACAAAATAGCAGAATCATCTGTCTATCCAACAGACTTTCATAAAAGATGTGAACAGTTATTCCCTATTCTACTTAAAGTCACTGATGAAACGAATGTTTTGGAGGATCATCTTTATCTTCAAAGCAATAAAGGCTATCAAAATTGTTGAGATTTCCATGTTAAGTATTATGCTTTTGAATATGGAATATAAAGTAAATCACCAAGTCAAGTACCCTGCCTAAATAATGTAATTCTCTTAATTTGTTCACAGATACCAACTACATTTTGTAAGAGGCAAACTTTCTACTGATAATACAGGAAAAATACTTAACCTAAGTTGCCAAACCCAGTTATCAAGTTGCACTTCAAAAATCTTTTCCCTAGATCCAGATAAGAATAGAATTGTCATTTCTTATGACAGAACTAGGAAAATTTGATTTTGGTTCAATTTTCCTTAATTGGGTTGAAGACTTACAATATTGTCTCTTGCATCTCTACTGACTAATGGAATTCCTTTCTTTGTTTTTCAGTTAGAAAGAAAAGAGGGGGAGAGTAGAGATGTTATAGACTAGTTGATTAGTCGACTATCTGATAAGCATTCACTCAGTCGACTAGTTGATTCCCCCTCCCCCTTGCTGCCTCTATCAGATAGAGGCACCAAAGGGAGGAGGGAAGAAGGGGTACTTGAAAGCAGCAATGCAGCACAGCTGAGCTCAGGATCAGCTGTGTGACACTGCATGCATGGAGCCATGGGTCAGCTGGGAACTCCTGAGCTGATCCAGGGTTCCGCAGAAATGATGCACTGGAGCCTGGGATCAGCTGGCGAGTCCCCAGCTGACCCTGGTTCCGCATGGCATTTCAAAGCACCAGCACAGCATGGAACCAGGAGCCAGTGGGAGACTCTGAGTCCCCCGCTGACTCCGGGCTCCAGGCTGTGCTGCTGCTTTGAAATGCCACGTGGAGCCCCCACTGGGGATTCTTGTGCATTTCGAAGCTGGCATCTGTGTGCAGCCCGGAATCAGTGGGACTTCCCGCTGGCCCTGGGCTGCAGACAGAGTTCCACGGGGGCTCTTGTATATTTCAAAGGAGGAATGCAAAAGTGCCTACTGACTAGTCGAGAAGTCGATGGAAATTCCATCGACTACTCGACTAGTCAATTAACCGCTAGTTAACATCCTTAGGACAGAGCTGTCCTTCTTTCCTCTCCCCTTTTATTAACCTTTTTAATTCCTAGTGATACATAAGAATTTGTCTGCTACTGAAGATATAAACAAAGATGAGCACAATATTCATTTTTATGCAGGTGATACAATTCTGTCAACATCTATGTTTCCAAAACTTCCTCTAAATAATTCTTTCTCAGTTTCTTCAAAATTTACATTTAGGGTATGTTTACACTGCCACCTCAGTTCGAACTAGGGTGGTTAATGTAGGCATTCGAACTTGCAAATGAAGTCCGGGATTTAAATATCCCGGGCTTTATTTGCATGTTCCTGGGCGCTGCCATTTTTAAATGCCCCATAGTTCGAACTACATGCCCATGACAACATGCGGCACGGACTAGGTAGTTCGAATTAAAGCGCCTAATTCAAACTACCGTTATTCCTCTTGCAAGGAGGTTTAATGGTAGTTTGAATTAGGAGCTTTAATTTGAACTACCTAGTCCGTGCCGTGTGTAGCCACAGGCAGGTAGTTCGAACTACGGAGCATTTAAAAATGGCAGTGCCTGGGAACATGCAAATAAAGCCCGGGATATTTAAATCCCGGGCTTCATTTGCAAGTTCGAATGCCTATATTAGCCACCCTAGTTCGAACTAGGGTGACAGTGTAGATATACCCTAATAGATTAATTTGGAAAACAGATCCCAAAGGTCAGATACTTTGCATTTTCATCATGTCCCATATCAAACCTACAAATGAATTACATACTTCTTCATTAAAACATGAACAATTTTTTTCTAATGTCATCCATACAATCTTTGCTTCTGGTAAAATACTCCATGACTTTCAAAACTGGCAGCTTTTCTCCCTTATTCTTAGTGGCCAGAACTGAAACTGTGGAAATGATTTTATGTAGTGTTTTTGTAACTATGTCCATGTCAGGATATTAGAGATGCATGGTGTCTGAGGAAATATCTTTCATTGGACCAACTTCCACTGTTGAGAGAGACAAGCATCAGAGCTACACAGAATGCTTCCTCAGATTTGTGTCCTGGGATTACTTATGTGTCTGCTAATGATGAAGATCTGTTTTATTATTGAAAAGTTGAATGAGTTAATCACATAGCATCTATGGAAAAGGAAACAACTCAGTTTATCACAAAAAAAACCTCTTCTAAGCTTTATCAGCTGGAAACAGACCTATATCACTATCATTTGGCCTGGCAGTGCATTTTAAATGAATTCTACTAACATGGAGTATGCCCCAATCTCATTTAATATTGAAAAGCACACAGCAGTACCAATTGGTATGCTCCATTACCTAACTAAGTCATCAATGCAATCTCTTTGCCCAGACTGCCTAGGAGATATGAATTATTTAAATACTTAAAGTTGTCTCACAATCTTATCAGTAATCTTAACCAAAAAAAAAAAAAAAAAAAAAAAACCAAACAAACCCTGATTAACTTGTCAGCAAGATTATCAATTTAAAGGGATATATATATATATATTTACATACAGGAGCTTCATTTGGAGAAGCCAGCCATCTCTCCACTTAAAAGAGAAATTGATAATCCTTCTTCACCAACAAGACATGGGGTCCACAGGTCTTCACCACTCTAATAAGGCTAAGCTTGCTGCTCTCCCATCCTTTTTGGTGTCTGAAGAAAATATTTTCAGTGGTGCTCATTTAAATAAAAAAGAAGTTATTCACGGTCGTACAGTAATGATGGTTCTTCGAGATGTGTCCCCGTGGCTGTTCCACTGTTGGTGTCAGGCTCATCCCAGCGCTGCAGATCAGAGACTTTAAATAGCCGTTGTCAGCTGGGCTGCGGATGTGCAATCAGTGCCTCTTGCTGTTCATGTGCTTTGATCGTCGCACGCAGCCCGGCTCCCACCAGTTCCTCTCACCGCTCAGTTATCTGAAACAATAAAGAACAAGACTCCAGAGTGGGGGCAGGGTGGGACATGGAGCACCCATTGGGGACACATCGCGAGGAACCATCATTACTGCACGAAGGTGAATAACTTCTTCTTCGAGTGGTCCCCATGGGTGCTCCACTGTTGGTGACTATCTAGCAGTACTCGATGTGTGACTCCGGAGTTAAGGTCTGTCAGTGACTGAAAGTACTGCTGAAGCCACCGTGGAATCTGCAGCCCACTGTTGAACTATTGCATAGTGGTTCATAAAGGTCACATTGGATGACCATGTGGCTGCTCGACAAATGTCCGGTAATGAGACTCCCCGGGCAAAGGCAGTCGACATGGCTACTGCCGTGGTGGAATGTGCCCTCGATAAGCTCTGAAGGGGTTTGTTGTGGATGGAGTAACAGGTGGTGATGAAAGAAACTATGAGCTTAGAAAAATGCTGCGAGGACAAAGGATTGCCTTTGGCGCGATCCACTATGGATATTAATAAACGGTCCATTTTGAGCCAGCCCCACATTCTGTCAATGTAGAAAACTATAGCTCAATGTATGTCGAGGGTGTGAAGCAGTGATTCTTGTACAGAGGCATGTGGTTTTGGATAAAAGGAGCAAAGGACAATAGGTTCAATGACGTGAAACCGTGAACAGACTTTAGGGATGAAAGTAGGAGGAGTGCATAATATAAGTGAGTCTGTTGAAGACCATGAAGGATGACATTGCCATCAGCGCTACTAGTTCATTGATCTTGAGGGCAGACATAATTGCCAACAGAAACACTACCTTCATGGTAAGCCTGCATAGGGATGTTGTGGCCATTGGCTAAAAGGAGGGTAAATCAAGATGTCTAGTACCAGGTCCAAGTTCCAGGAGGGGGGGTTGGAGTCTTCAGGGAGGTTTAAGGTTGGTTAGGCCCTTTAATAGCCTCTTAGTCAATGGATGGGCAAAGATCGATTTTCTGTCGATAGTTTCGTGGAAAGCACTAATTGCTGATAAATGTACTCTAAAAGTGAAAATGGAATGACCCGCTTGATCAAGAGCGAGGTTATAATTGAGGATCTCATGTACCGGTGAGGTGTGTGGATCGATGTGGTTACTCACACACAAAGCCATGAATCTATTCCGTTTTGCCAGGTAAGTCTTCCTTGTAGACTCTCTTCTGCTGTGTAACAGAATCGCCTTTATCCGATCTGAGCAAAGACGCTCCTCTAAGTAGAACCAACTAGGAGCCATGCTGTTAGATGCAGGGTCTCTGGTCTCAGATGTATCAGAGAGCCGTGGTTCTGAGAGAGGAGATCTGGGAGGAGAGGCAGAGGGCATGGAGGTTGCAGGGATATTCTGAGAAATGGGTACCATGGTTGTCTCACCCAGGCAAGGGCTATAAGAATCACTTGGGCTGAATCTGCTTTGATTTTCTCTAACACTCTCGGTATAAGCACCGAAGGCGGAAATGCATAAAGCAGACATCTGCCCCATCGGACTAGCAGTGCATCTCCGAGGGACCCCTTGCCTATGCCCCCTCTTGAGCGGTATAGGTGACATTTCCTGTTGTTGTAGGTGGCGAACAGATCTATCTGGGGGGACCTTCAAGCATGGAAGATGTGTCGCAAGACATTGGAGTGGATTTCCCATTCATGGTCATGCGGAAAATGTCTGCTGAGTGCATCTGCCATTACATTGCTCATGTGAGTAAGTAAGAAGCTATTAGAGTGATGTGATTTTGACACACCAATTCCATAAGCGGACCACTTGTGCACAGAGCAGCTGAGAATGCGCCCCTCCCTGTTGATTGACATAACACATGGTCGCTATATTGCCCATAAGAACCCTGACGGTTATACCAGCAATGTGAGAATGGAAATACTTGCAAGTGAGGAACACAGCTTTGAGTTCTAGAAGAATCATGTGCAGGGTGGATTCTTTTGATGACCATTTCCCTTGCACAGATATGCTGTTGATGTGTGCGCTCTAACCAATAAGGGAGGCATCCGTAGTTAATTGAATTGATGGTTGCTGATGGTGAAAAGGTACCCCTGCCAATAGATTCTGGAGCTTCAACCACCAACATAGAGATCTGCGAATGAGAGTAGTCGGACTTATCTCTCTGTGAGTGCTGTGCTTTGTGGGAATATACACAGATGCCAGCCAATGTTGCAGACAGCGGAAATGGAGTCTTGTATGATGAACCACAAAGGTGGTGGTGATCATATGTCCCATGAGGCGAAGGCACGTAAGTACTGTCACTGTGGGAGCATGCATAACGATGGTAGCTAGTTCTTGTATGGCTTGAAAGCACTTGTGCGGTAGGTATGCTCGAGCCGCAATGGAGTCTAGTTGTGCTCCTATAAAATTTATGGTCTGCGTAGCCTCTGTTGTCGATTTCTGCTCAATGATGATGAGACCAAGTGATTAGAAGGTTTGTCTGGCTAGAATGATCATATGCAATGTCTTTTGCCTCAATCGGCCTTTTATAAGATAGTTGTCAAGGTACGGAAAAATAATCACACTTCTGCACCGCAGATGGACTGCTACAACTGCCAGAGTCTTCGAAAAAACTCCGTGGCTGCAAGACCAAACGGTAGCATTTGATATTGAAAATTACTGTCGACAATGGTGAAGCAGAGAAAATGCCAGTGGGCTGGATGGATGGCTATATGAAAATACGTGTCTTGCAGATCAAGGGCTGCAAACCAATCGTCCTTGTCCAATGAGGGAATTATAGTGGAAAGGGTCACCATTTTGAACCTTTGCTGTTGGAGGTGCCGGTTTAATTTTCTGAGGTCGATGATAGGTCTCCACCCTCCAGATTTCTTCTCTGTGAGAAAATAACGGGACTAGAACCCTTTTCCTCTGAATTGGGGTAAAACGACTTCTATAGCTCCTATGGACAGGAGATGCTGGATCTCTTGTTTCAAAAGGGCCTTGTGAGATGGGTCTGATTCTATAGCTGCCCATTGAGCTTGAAAAGGTCATAATCGGTGTTGAAAAAGGTAGATGATGCAATGCTCCGCCTCTGTGGAAAGGATTTGTTATATACCCTTGATCAAGAAGTCAAACCTGCTGTTTAGAGTTCGACTGGTTGGTTGTACGGGGTAGCGTCTACACTGCGGACGCTGTCTTGCACGGGGTTGATCTAGGGGCCGATGTTGTTGTCTCTGAAAGGAATAATCGTACCTCCTCTGATAGGGATAGTATCTTCTGTGCCTAAAGGGAGGTGCGTACATCCTCAAAGTACGGAGCGTTGTGCGGGAATCTTTTCCTGAATGGAGGACCTCATCTGTTTTGTCTGAAAAATAATCTTTTCCTATCAAACGGGAGGTCCTCCACTTTGTATTGAAGCTCCTTGGGGACTGCAGCAGAGGCAAGCCAAACTGAGCGCCTCATTGTGATTGCTGTCACTGTGGTGCAAGACGCTGTGTCTGCCACATCTAGTGAGATCTGCAAGCTTGCTTGAGCTGTCGTGAAACCCTTTTGCACGTGCCATTTTAAGAGAGGGTGCTTGGATTCCGGTAGATATTCGAGCAACTCCGCTATCACTACCACTTCCATATCGCCCAATGTAACCTGCATTGGGAAATCGGACTAGGGAGTAAGAATGGCATGACGACCATCTATGCAGTGGAGAATATGATCGTCGCCTATAGCAACTGTCATCACGAGGATGGGACCTATGTGGTGAGTAAGGACTCCTCTGATAGTAATGATGTTTTCGACTGTGATGGCGGTAAATGCGCTGTAGTGGAGAATGATATAATGGAGGCGAATGCAAAGGTCCAGGTGAAAACGTAGGAGATGGCGAAATGGGACTTTTTGCCTTCCTGACTTGACTGGAGCTTTCATTGGTGCTGGTGCACTTACCGGTGCTGGAGCAGTATGTGCCAGACGGACCTCATCCGGTGCTGAGGGCTCGAGACTGCGATAAGTTGGTGCCTGCTGGTCCGGTGTTGTGGGTGCCAGCGGTACCTGTGAGGCGTGGGTGCCTTTGCCCAGCGCCGATGGTGGTTTCGGTGCTGAGCGTGCCGAGCGAGGGCTGCCATTTTCTTAGCTTTCATGCCAGAAAGCAATACAGAGGTCCATGGGGTCAGGCCTAAGGTTCCTGGTTTATCCCCTCTTCTGACGCTGCTTGCCGGATCAGGCAGCAATGACTGAGCAGGGGACACCATCCTCTTCTTGTGAGAGGTAGACTCAAGGGAGGAAGCCCTACGCTTCTGGGCCATTTCCAGTTGATGGCCTTATGACGGCGTATCTGGCTGCAGCACCTTATGAAAAAGTAACATTTTGAGGTGCATCTCTCTGAGCCCTAGCCGTGAGCTTGGAGCAGTGGGTGCATTTTTGGGGAATATGTGCCTCTCTCCCAAACAGCGTGTACACGCTGAATGGCCGTCTGAGGCCAGAATCGCCTCTTGGCAAAGTGCACATTTCTTAAAACCTGGTGATCTAGGCATCATGCCTATCTGTATTGAACTATTTTCTTCCTCTTTCTCTTATTAATATTCTTCTTCTCTTCTCTTTTTTTTTCATTTTTTGCTTTGGCAAGGTGCTTTAAACAGCAAAAAGCGGCAAGCCATGCACAGTTCAAAAAACGTCGTCTGCCTTCCTTCTTCTTCTTTTTTTAAGTAGAGTAGAATAACATCTATTACAGTGGACTAACGTATTTACAACTAAATATTTACAGGATAGATGAGGTAACTCTGTGAAGTGATGCAGAAGAAAGAGGAACTCCGTCTGTAACTGAGGATGGTTGAGAAAACTGGCAGGAGCGGGGCTGTGCGTGACGATCAAAGCGTACGAATGGTGCTAGGCGCTGATTGCGCATGCGTGGCCTGGCTGACAATGGCTATTGAAAGTTTCTGATCTATGGCACTGGGACGAGTCCGACACCAACAGTGGAGCACCTACGGGGACCCACTCGAAGAAGAATCACTCATAAGTATTGTGTGTAAAAATGTGACCGTTTCTAGTGTATTTGCAACTTATTCTGGTTGAGTTGGGAGCATATCTTTATGGATTTACAGGTATTCTCTTAAAATACAAGAATATGTACAAAAATCAAGTGTCTGCCTATTATTTATGATTAGTTATAAAGACCTCAACATCTTTGGTTCTCAAGCAGTATCTTCTCACCCAGAGTTGTACCTTATTTTTGGATCACATTTATGGATGCCATAGGAACAAAGCAATAAGAAGGGATCTTTCTCATACAGAGATGAATGTAATTTCAATGATCAATGCTTGAGTTTGTTTAGTTTTGGTAAAAATAGTATGGAAAATATATATAATTTCATTTCTACTTGAGAAATGAAAACATAATTATTTGCTCAAAATACTAAACATATCTGAACACTCAAGGATAATGACTTTGATACTACTACCATATTGTACTCTGTCCATTAAATCATATACTGGGAAATATTTGGTCAAGTTGGACAGAGTTAGTCTATGGGGACTCATATTCATTAAAAGAAAGAAGTTGAAGAAAAAGAACAGATCATTATCAACAGACTCTTCAGCTGGTTTGTCTGGTTCTTCCTTCATAAAGATAAGCAAGCTTCTCATTGTGTTTTGATATGGGGCTTTTGGAACTATGATGTTGTAGAATTGACTGAATTCTCTTTCAAGTGACCTGGCATAGCCAATCATTTGGAAAATCCTGATTATAGCAATCATCAGAGAGTCTTAATAGTATTTTAAGTGAATCTGTGATAGGGTAAGGGGAAGTATTAGAGACTGACACTTCTTGCTTGTGACTAGTATGGGTAACTTCTCTTTTCTACCATGGTCCTCCTTTATGCCAAGATGATCACTTACAGGAAAATACATTTCTGTACAGGAGAGAGAGTGTTTTTGTAAGCGAGTGTGTAAGGTGAAAATTACAGGGCTTCACATTATTTTGACTATGTCTTTATGCCTTAACTAGAATATTAAAGCCTTGGTGACTGTGGTTAAATACAATCCTGTAATAGCTTTTCAAAGATCTGAGAGAGTTTTAAAATTCATATTGTCACTATGACCACTACCAATGATAACTTATTCTTGGTTTCTTCCATTATATCCTTTAATACAAACAAGCAGTAAGACTATAGAAAAGACCCTCTGCAAAAATGCAAAGACATATCAATTAATACCTAATTAAGATGAGTACCAAATACTCCCCTTTTGTCATGAGGAGGAAAGACAGCACACATCAAGCACTGAAAAGCATTTATATTCAACCACTACTCTGTTTGTCAAACTGCTTTAATTGAAGTTTCAAGGAATCTATTGTCATTATTACACATTAGCTCCCCCCTTTCTTGCATTTCCCGCTCTACTTATTCCTTTCACATCTAGCTCCTTTCCGTCGGCTGCAGTTGCTATATACAAGTATTTCAACAAAGGAATTTGGCTCCCAATAGCAATGCAGTTCTCTAAAGTGGGTATTTAACCAATTCTGCAGTTCCCTATCTTAACTATTTATTTAATTAGGGATAAAATTTTCATTTCTTTACTCCTTTTTTCAATCACTGTTTCATTACCCAGTGAATTTATATAAAATAATACCATTTAAATTATCAAGACAAGTGGGAAGGACTATACAATTGTTGGAACATTTTTTTTATTGAAATTGCACATAAGAGGGATCAAGACATTTCAAGGCTTATAACATTTATACAAGAGTAAGCAGAGCATACAATCATTCAGTTAGCAGACGATATCATTGAGCGATTATCAGACATTATGCTTGTTATATAAACCCGCTATAACAATTAAAAATGGTTGCAGTTATTGGTTGTCTACTGTTGCTTTTATAAAGCATGAGACAAAAGAGGTCCATTTTTAAAATTCAATTTTTTAGGCAAAATTCATCATAGCCATTATATCTCACGTATCACAATTTTTGTTGCCTTTGGAACCTGGTGAGTGTGAAGATGTTTTTCCAGAATCTCCCCCAGGAACATCTAGTAAAGGTTGTGTTGAATGATATTAGTTGAAAAAAAACATTGCTTGTGCATGCATTGAGACTATTGTGATTTCCAGAAAATTTAGATTTGAAGTGAAGATCCTATATATGATAGTGACTATGCAGGTTTCTCATAGGTATTGAACAGTTTTGACTAGACTTAGATAAAATGGATTTCTCTTTAAAAAAGTTAAGCATGTGACATTCTTCACTTATTTATTTTTCCTGGTTTAATATTATCTATCCCCATTGTCTTGTACTAATTTCAATTTTTATGAAGTTTTGGTAGACTAAATTATTTTACACTGAAGTATTTGGAATTGCAAAAAGCCACTTTTGCATGGAACTGCAAATTAAACTTATGGAATAAGACTATATCAAAGCATATTAACAGATTACAATAATGTGCATGAGTAGGGTGCACACAAACAGTTAGACCATGGCACCCTAACCTGCTGCAAACCAAATGTTTCGAAGACAAGCCCACAAATGAATATTTGATGCAATCAGAATTTTGTTTCTTATAACAGTGCAGGAAATTGAGAAATGTCTTCAGTTAAAAGAAGGCTTCAGAAACACTAACTATTCTGTTGGAGCTACTCTGCAGGGTCCCAGAGATAGATATAAATAGTCTTTTTTAGGAGCTTGATTTAGTAGACAGTTAAAAAAATATTAATATAGGAGAGCTAAGTTCAGATGCATTATCCAGTTTCTAGTTCCAATTTACAGCTTTCTTGACAGAGGTGCAAAAGGTCAAGTGATTTGCACAAGGTCATACAAAAAGTTAACAACCCAGCCAATAGCATCCTCATGATTTATACCCCCTTATACTCACCATTAGATCATATAACATTATTAATATGTGAATGTTGTCATAATACCTGTAGCATATTATGAAGCAGAAGCAAAATGTCTGGAAAACCAAACTTTTTTGACTTCTCTGTATAATCTGGATTATATCCATCTGCACATCATGTACATTTGCATTTTTATCTGGAGATTCTTGATGGCTGCAAAAAGCAATCACTTACATTTGGCTTGTTTGGTTGTTTACTGTCCCTGTGTTAGCCTCTTCAGGTCAGCTTTGCAGCACAATGGAGTTATTCCAATCTGAAATCTGTGCATGAACTGATCTAAAGCAGCGGTTTTCAACCTGTAGTCCTCAGATCCCGGTGGTTTGTGACTGTACTGTAGGGGGTCCACGGAAAGTTTTCGATCCTTGGCCAGGTTGAATTTTCTTTAGGGCATGTTAAAATTTCTTATGTGCACCACCAGTTTTGAGGTAGTGCGTGTATGGATGGGCACCACCAATACAAACAAAAAACACACACACAAAATTTTAAGCAGACCGTATATGTGGGAAAAATATATTAAAACAAGGGATATCTAACAGGGAGCAACGCATACAATATTCAATATGAAATCAAATAAAAAAGAAAATGAACACTACCATTGTTCATTAAGAGTACATGTATCAGCCTTTCTAACAGCTCAAGCTAGTACAGTAGACTTCCGATAATCCGGAACCTATGGGACCTAGGTGATGCCGGATTATCAGATATGCCGGACTATCAGGAGGTACTATAAACTGGTTATATATATACACATTATATTCTGTATATAAAGTGTTCCTAGCCCTTTTTATTGTACATACTGTATACAGTATACTGTAATGTTATAGTTTTTTTAAGCCTTCTTGACCCTTTTTGCTCAGTTCAGCTGCTGCTGCTGTTACCTTGTGACTCATTGTTTGCCGAAGCTCACTCACTAAGCTCTTGCCATTTTGATGCCGAACTATCAGAAGTGCCAGACTATTGGATGCTGGACTATTGGAGTTTTACTGTACTAGCTACATCTTACTCGTAAGATCTGGTCTTAATGCAATACAATATACCATGTATTAATTAGTAACACATATTTTTAAAAAAATCATTAAATTCAGAGTTTTAGATATCTACAACACTCCAAAAACATTGACTCCTCATCAGCCAATTACTCACTCAATCCACATCCCCACAGCCACTAATCGTCTCATCTCCCTTTTAACTAGCTCTGGGAGCTCCTCAGTTCAAGCAGGCAGCTAACTCCATTTAGCTGCTTGCTCAGTGATATGCCCCTCCTCCGGCTAATCAGCTGAGTCTGTGCGGGAGCTTTGAACTTCTAAGCAAAGCTCTGAAAACTGCACGGGCACACATTTTACAGGGAACCTTGATTGGGCCCACCATGGGACTGGGACTTTCTGCCAGGTGATTCTTGTCCAGGGCTCACTGTTCACAATCATCTGCCCTCCCACCTCCAGCTGCACTGCCATTTATGCTCCAGTCCTCTCCTCCCTCCCACTCCTGCAGTAGGGCCAATCCTTACTTTTCTTTTCCTTTTCTTTTTTTCCCTCCCCCATGGCTCTGTGCCTGGCCAAGGGCAGAGTGCTGGGGTGAGAGCTGCCTTTGGCATGAGAGCCTCCTCGCCGTATCCTCTGTAGTTGGGCAGGAGATGGAAGGGGTAGAAGCTGAGGAATCAGTTTGGGCCAAAGGATGTGCTGGACACTGCTTCTCACCACTTCACTTGAACCAGAACAGTGAACAGCAGAGACTGAAAGCTGACAAGCTCCAAGCCTGCAGATGTTCCACATGGATAAAAAGTGGTTTGTCCTGTGGTTTGTCCTGCTGGGCTGGGAAGTGATCCTGAGAAGTGCTGCAGACTCTGCTGTATTCCGCTGCGATATTTATTTGCTTGCAGAGTCTGAGTTTGTTTGCTTGCAGGTGCAGAACCTCTCAGTCCCCGTTGGCTGCAAACAGCAGCCAGTGGGAGCTAAGAAGCTCCGTTCCTTGCAGTCTGCACGTCCCTCAGCCTGCGCTGAAGCTGACAAGTTGCTATTGTCCTCTAGAATTGGCTTATAAATGGGTCAGTCACTTTTTACAATTTTTTCTTTTTAAGCCATCATGTTACGTGAATACATGACCCTGCTCTAATCGTTCAAAAGCTATTAGAGTGGCAGGAAAGGTTTAGTTGGGCCGCTAGCAAAACTGGATTGGTGGATCCAATAAAATATTATTCAATAAAAATATATGGCACCTCAAAGTTGTTACATTTTAATGTGGACACCCTGTATTATCTCTCAATACTACTATACTTATTTTAAATGATTATCAAATAATGGAATGTTTGAAAACAGCTACAGGGAGTCCCCGAATTACGCAGATCCGACTTATGTCGGATCCGCAGTTACGAACGGGGCCCGTCTCCCTGGTCTCCAGCAGCCCAGGGAGAGGAAGCAAAGCAGCGGAGCACGTGGGCAGCAGACAGCCCAGACGCGTCTGGGCTGTCCGCTGCCTGCATGTTCCATGGCTTTGCTCCCCATCCCCCTGGTCTGCAGACCAGAGAGAGGGGGAGCAAAGCAGAGCAAAGCCGCGGGCAGCAGGACAGCCACGGCGCGTCTGGGCTGTCCCGCTGCCCGTGTGTTCCGTGGCTTTGCTCCGGACGCCTGTGGTACAGCAGCTGGGGCACTGCCTGTTGGTCCCGCAGCGCCACTCTGGGCGCTACTGGACCAACCCAGCAGCACCCCAGCTGCTCTGCCCCAGGCGTCCTGATTCAGCCACTGCTGGTCAGTTTCAGCAGCGGCTGAATCAGGACACCTGGAGCAGAGCAGCTTGGGTGCTGCTGGGTTGATCCAGTAGCGCCAAGGAGCGGCGGCGCTACTGGACCAACCCAGCAGCACCCCAGCTGCTCTGCCCCAGGCGTCCCCAAGTCAGCCGCTGCTGAAACTGACCAGCGGCTGACTACAGGAAGCCCCTGCCCCGGGCTTCCTGGAATCAGCCGCTGATCAGTTTCAGCAGCAGCTGACTTGGGGATGCCTGGGGTTCTTAAGTTGAATCTGTATGTAAGTCAGAACTGGCGTCCAGATTCAGCCGCTGTTGAAACTGATCAGTTTCAGCAGTGGCTGAATCTGGACGCCAGTTTCGACTTACATACAGATTCAACTTAAGAACAAACCTACAGTCCCTATCTTGTACGTAACCCGGGGTCTGCCTGTATATTGTTTGGGGAGTGTGTAAAATTTTAACAGATTGAAAAGGGGTCCATATGCTTGAAAAGGTTGGGAAAGATTGATCTACAGTGCTGTTACAATAAGATCAACTGACAATTCTCTGATTCAGCAAGATCTTGAGAAACTTGGCATCATAGAGTCATAGATTAGAAGAGACCTCAGGAGGTCATCAAGTTTAACCCCCTGCTAAAAGCAGGATCAATCCCAGCTAAACCATCCCAGCGAGAACTTTGCCGAGCCTGGCCTTAAAAGCCTCTAGGGATGGCGATTCCACCACCTCTCTACATAACTCATCCCAGTGCTTTCCCACTCTCCCAAGGTATGTCTACACTACCCCGCTAGTTCGAACTAGCGGGGTAATGTAGGCATACCGCACTTGCAAATGAAGCCCGGGATTTGAATTCCCCGGGCTTCATTTGCATAAGCCGGGCGCCGCCATTTTTAAATCCTGGGTGGTTCGAACCCCGTGCCGCGTGGCTACACGCGGAACGAACTAGGTAGTTCGAACTAGGCTTCCTAGTTCAAACTACCGTTACTCCTCATTCCACGAGGAGTAACTAGTTCGAACTACCTAGTTTGTGCCGCGTGTAGCCGCGCGGCACAGGGTTCGAACCAGCCGGGATTTAAAAATGGCGGCGCCCGGCTTATGCAAATGAAGCCCGGGAAATTCAAATCCCGGGCTTTATTTGCAAGTGCGGTATGCCTACATTACCCTCCTATTTTGAAATAGGAGGGTAGTGTAGACATACCCCTAGTGAAATAGTTTTTCCTAATATTCAACCTAGGCCTCACCACTGCAACTTGAGACCATTGCTCCTTGTTCTGTCATCTGTCACCACTGTGAACAGCCTCTCTCCATCCTCTTTGCAATCTCATTCAGGTAGTTGAAGGTTGCTATAAAATCTCCCTTCTACTTGTGTTATACCAGTTCTGTATAATATGGTAGAGAGCACCCTCTCCAGGACTCACACACTAGTACCTTTCAGCAGGGGCGGATAAAGGGCAGGGCGAACGGGGCGGCCGCCCTGGGCCCCGTGCTTCGGAAAGCACCGCGCATACGCCGTGGCAAAGAGGGGCCCTACGGAATTATGCTGCCCGTGGCCCCGCAAAACGGTCATCTGCCCCTGCCTTTCAGAAGCAGAAAGTTAACTTGAAACCTCTCAGAAATTATGAGCTCACAAGCCTGTTATTACAATGTCCATTACATGTGAGAGAACCTTTTGAACTTTTTTAACAGTACCTCTAAAGAAAAGCTTCTCTGAGCTTAAATATTTCTAGATGGGTGCAGGGCCATTTCTGAACTCCCTGTTGGAAGTATCAGCTGATAGGCTAAGTCAAGCCCTCTTCAGTTTACGTAAATCTAGTGAAAATTATACTTGTAGCAAATGATTTGAGATAGCCCAATTTTAATTAACAGAGTCGGTGAGGTAATATATTTATTGAACTAACTTCAGTTTGTGAGAGAGACAAGCTTACTCAGAGCTCATCTTCTCAGAAAGCTTCCCTTACCAACAGATGTTGGTTCCAAAAAAAAAAAAAGATATTCCCTCACTCATCTTGCCTCTCTAATATCCTGGGACCAACGTGGCTACAATCAAACTTTATACAATGTTAAACAGTTATACAATCACAGGGATAGCTTGCTTCAACCAGGTCCGTGATGGAGTCATTTGGTTTCTCATGTCAGAAACTCTTCTCCAAGGCCTCCCCAGGAGAAAACTTTCCCATGAGCCATCCTTCTCTATTAAAAAAACAATTATGCTGCAATCAGATCCTGCTAATGGAGTTCCTCCTGCTCTGATCATGAATTAGCCCCGTAGTCAGTGTTCCTTCTAAGATTTTCCCAACCACGAGCTGAGTGAGTTGTGGCTTGTGTACCAATATTGAGGTCATGGGTGCTGGTTTGGATGTATACCACCGTGGAACCCGATTTATTAACACACACATGTTTCCGTCTGCTGGAACAGAACCCTCTCTTCTCCCCTCTGCCTCCCCCCCGCCCCCCAATGCAGCATATCCCATTCCTGGCCACCGGAGCAGACACCTCCCTCGCCATCTGGGGGATCCTGTTCCCAGCTGCCGGAGCAGACCTCGCCCTCCCCAAGCCATGTGGCATTTTCTGTTCCTGGCCGTTGAAGTAGACACTCCTCCCACACCAGGAGGTAGGTCCATTCCTGGCCCCAGCCACCAGAACAGGCCTCAGCCCACCCTGCCATGTGGCAGCCCTGGCCACTGGAGCAGGCCTCCCTGCTGCGGCCATGGGTCAGGTCCTGCTCCCCCATCCCAGTAGCTCCCCCACCACGCTGTCTCAGCCGGCCCAATCAGCTAGAGCAGCTGCCTGGCGTGTGAGTTCTGCTGTGCAGCTCTCCAAAGGAGGTGGGTGGGGGAAGAATTTTTTGTGCATGGTGTGCACCTTAGTGGGAACTAGGCCCATGGTCCTTAAATTCTCAGGTGCATCAGATTTTTTCTGAATGATTCAGAGAACTGTTCCTCCAGCCCTAAAATACACATATTCATTTAAATTAAGTTAGGGTTTCTGAGAAGTATAAAACTGCCAGCCCTCATAAATAGGGCTGCCAGGTGTTGGGTATTAGACTGGACAGCCCAGTATGTGTGGCATGTGTCCAGTAAAAAAAAAACAGAAAAAACCGGACATGTATAATGTCTGGTATTTTCTGTTTTTCTCAGATGAAAGGCCACTTGGTAGGGAGAGTGTGTGGGGATTTAAAGGGGCCGTGACTTTTTTGTGTGTGCGGGTTTTGGTTTTTTTTGCTCAACCAATTTTTTCCCTGCCATGTTCGGTATTTTTTGTGAAACTATCTGGCAACCTTGCTCATAAAGGAAACTCCAGATCCTATCCACAAAATAGATATGAGAGGAATTATTCACTTCCAACACTGTCTAGATACAAAAGGTTTATGTCTCATCTCAACTGTAATGGTATCACCTCTAAAGAAATGAGGCGTCTTCACTCTCAACGCCCAGTCAATCACAGGCCTCTGCAAAGATTAATAATGATTCCTTTAGTGCCAGTTGTTATGGTGGATTTTGTCCAAAGGGAAAAAATACAGAACAACATGAAGTGAGCTCCATCTAACTATATCACAAATTTCAAGAAACAATACTGACCAGAGGGTTATCATCAAAAGAATTTTAATTTGACGTCAAAGAGGCAATCACACTGAAGATTAACAGTGAACAATGCATAAAGACAGCCAATCTAGTGTAGTTCTCTTGAATAGCAGCTAACAATAAGGCTTTTATGGAAAAAGTAAGTCATGCCTTATTGCCAAGTGGTCTATTAGCCTAGATAACATACTATTTTGTTTTATTTTATTGACTATTTATTACCTAGATTATGAGAGAAAGTTTCATTAAGATTTGAATAAGCAAAATAATCAGAGAAGGAGTTCAGAGAGGGAGGGAGAATGTAAGAACGATCATTGGTTAAAGCAGAACTCTGATAATACCTGTCATAACTAGAATGGAATTCAGGGATAAAATTTGGATCACGTAAAACTATCATGCTTTTGTGAATTTTAGTCTTCTAATTATATTGCCGCGTATATGTACAAAGAGGAGAGTAAAGCTTTCTGTGAGAAACAGCTCTGAATTTTCTGATTTTTGTGCAATTCCAATTTCAGTCCAAAGTTAGAAAAATGTAATTTGTGCTTTTAACATATATTATGCTGATAAAATATTTCAGACACTCAGAGAACACACATTTGCCCAGTTTAACCTAAGAAATTATCTGCTTCTTGTACCAATGTCTATCTTCTTTATTGCTGCTTGCTTTAATTCAGCTACTGTTGTCTGGAGAATGATTTTCAAAGTCTACAGTTCTCGTTGTAAACACTTGTATAATCTGTATCCCACTGGGGTTGACAGTGGTAATTTGTCAGCATTTATTTGCAGCAGGCTCTAACTAAACCTCGCCAGGAGTAAAAAAAAAAAATCTTTTTTGTGAATAAATGCTGGCTGTTTTATTTGCAAAAAATGTTTACTTTTTCTTACTTTGACACGCAAATTAAAGAATGCTAGAAGGTTCCAAGGAAATATTTCAGAAGACTGTAGTTACCCACTGCAAAGCATACACAATGCAATTTAATATCTAGTTAAGCTATTACTGAGCAAATATAGTGAATGGTCTCTAAGTAGTGCAGTGCAATCTGGCAGAACAGCAGACCAAGGAGTTATTTAGATGTTATTCTTTTTAACGTTTCACTACATTGATTGTGAAAACAGGAATTAGACTGCTCAGTTACAAGCAACGTCCCCTCTAATTTTTTTCATTTGTATGTGGAATAAATTTAGTTATGAGCACCAAGACACATATGGATGTGCACCACCACTAGAAACACTTGCTGCCAATTGTTAGTGCTGTGGGCACTTTTCATTTGAATCTCTCCTTGGTGGCCACCCAAGCACTCAGCATACAGGAAACACTGGTTACAAGGAATTAAGAGAAACTTTGGGCCTGACTCTCTAATTTACATTGCACCAGTATTGTACCAGTTTAAAATCATAGTAGACAATAAAGAGGCACAAGTGTAAAATTAGTAAATAACAATGGCGAGTCAGAGGACTGGATACTCATTTACAATAAGGATCTTTCACACTAAGGCTCAAATACTTTGGTTTAATTCAGTTGTTGGGTTTAGTGTGCAGTTGTGGGTGGCACTGGTGGCTTGTGACACAAAGAGAGATGATCTAGTGGTCCCTTCTGGCCTGAAACTATAACTCTTGACCAGTTTGGAAGTATAGAAGGGCCTTAAAGTGAATGCAAGTATAATTTTACTTCCACCTTACATACTTTAAGGTCCCCTTACATTGTCAGAGAGGTATAAAGGGGCCTTAATTTACATGAGAATCTGAATGTGATAGGGTGTACTGGGCCATGTGAGCCTACCACACTTTGCTCCACCAAAGGAGCAGTGAAGGTGGGTCCTCCAGGCCTGTCTAGAAAGGCTGCAGGGAAGCAGCCAATCAGAATACAGCAGGATCTGATAAAAGGAACTGCATGCGATAAGCCAAATGCTTGTTTGGCATCAGAAGAGTAAGGAAGGGTGTTCCTTCTGGGTGTCATGGGAGAACCAGAAGATAGTAATTCAAATAAAACAGGATTGCTATTTGTATGGTCCCTGCATTGGTACCCACAGTAGTGGGAGAGCTAATGTGCACCCAACCCAGCTGCTGGGGAAGTGGCCAAAGCCCCAAGAAGTAACAAGTTTGTTTTAGAAGAAATTGGCTGGGCCATTAGACCCAGGGATGAAATCACCAAAGAGGGTCAACCATTTGTTGAACTTTAGTAATAGAGATGTAGCTGTGTTAGTCTAGTCTCATCACCTAATAAACCATCTTGTTAGTCTTTAAAGTGCTACATAGTCCTGTTTTTTGTTGAACTTTGTTACTCTTCCCCCATGCCCCTGGAAGGGGTCTGAAGTTAAGAGAAGATCTGGCTGGAGAGCTGGAACACCACAGAAAAACTAAATGTGGAGTCTCCAGGGGAGAAAGATTTGGGTCACTATTCTCTAATATGGCAGGGACAGACTTAAGAAAGCCTGGAAGAGGCTGAGGACTGAGCCCATAGACAGAGCTAAAGATTTTAACAAGGGTGGAGGAACAGGCCCTCTTGACCTTTTACCCAGGAAGGGGTTTGCTCATTCACACATTAGCTGCATGTGACTTGGTTGGAGGGCTGAAACACTGAAGATCTGACAACATTAACATACAACAAACAGTGCTGAGTATATATGTGGGTTCACACCCAGTTGACAGGAGGTGCTCACAACTGATCCAGAGTCTTTACTACTCAATAGTTAAGGTAATGTTGAGTTTTATACTTAAAGCAAGTTTTAAATCTCTTACATTGCAGATTAAAACTAACAGGGGGAGCTTTTCAAAAGCACCTAAAGGATTTCAGAGCAAAAGGCTCACTTAAAGTCCCACTCCATTCTAACATGTGGATGTACTCATTACAAAATATAAGGAGTTGATTGATATTCAGGTCTCTTCACCCCTGAGTGGGTATGTCTACAGTACAATTCTATTTCAGGATACCGGAATATCCCAAAATAGCTATCCTGCATCTTTACAGCAATCCCATTATTTCGAAATATAGCAGGCTCGCTATTCTGACATCCCTGTAAATCTCATTCCATGAGGATTAAGGGACATCTCCCACGGAATAATAGGTTATTTCAAAATTTGGCACTGTGCAAATGATGAAATAAGCTATTTTGAAATCAGATCAAAATAAGATATGCAATTTGAGCTAAAGATGTTAAGGACTAGTTGACTATCTGATAAGCAAATGTTTATCAGATAGTTGAGTTGACTAGTCGCTTCCCCCCCCCCCCCTGCTGCCTCTATCACACAGAGGCAGCAAAGTATGGGGGAAGAAGGGGTACTTCGAAGTGGCAGCGCTGCATTAAGCCTGGGCAATGGGCTCTATGCAGTGCTGCTACTTTGAAACACTGTGGCAGCATTTCAAAGGGGCAGTGCTACACAGACTCCAGGATCAGCTGTGCGGTGCTGCCCTTCTGAAACGCCACAGCGGTGTTTCAAAGTGGCAGAGCCATGTGAAGCCCAGGGTAAGCTGGGCCCTCGCTGAGCCTAGGCTCCGTGAAGCATTTCTGTGGAACCTGGAGTCAGCTGGGGACTGGAAATGCTGCACGGAGCCCAGGGTCAGCTTGCCCTGGGTTCTGCATGGGATTTCAAAGCTAGCATGCTGTGTCCCAGGTGCTTCCGCTTTGAAATGCACAAGAGCCCTGGGCTTTTGTGCATTTCAAAGCGGGCATGCCGCATGGAGCCTGGAGTCAGTGGGACTTCCTACTGGCCCCGGGCTGCACATAGAGTTTCAACTTTGAAATGCACAAGAGCCCCCAGTAGAGCTCTTATATATTTTGTAGGAGGAATGCGGAAGTGCCTATCGACTAGCTGAGTAGTTGATGGAAATTCTGTTGACTACTCAACTATTAAATTAATTGATATTTACAACCCTTAATTTGAGCTACAGTGACGTGTAGACACACCCACTCTGATTACAGGTTCTCACATCTCATGGAAGGTGCCAGAGAGGGAGTTTGCACCCTGGAAGCCCAGAGAGAACCAGTGACTCGGCTGCTGCCCAGACCCAGCTGGTTTGAAAGCACATGGGAATCCAGAAGCTGGGGTTGGTTATAAGTGTCTGGTGACTCCACATCCATTTTTAAAGTTGTATTACAATATTGACACTACTATTTTCTACCGTCATTCTTTATATACCCTAAGATTTTGCTCACTTTTTTTACTGCTTTGATTACTGATCAAACCACAATATAGATTTGGCAAAGACTGAAGAGAGGGTGGCAAGTGTCTTAATAAGTTATATTATAATAATGCTGTGATGGTGCTTTGTTAAGGCTCTGTAACATAGACCTACATGCAGGCAAGACATTATGAATAAGCATAAATGATGGAGATAGAGTAAAACTCCATTTCTGAACTGTTGGTAGGTAAAGTAGCCTAGTTTGTCCATAACCAGATTGCTGCTATTGCAGCCCAAGGAATCTCTTTTCTACCCATGGCCTTAGTCAATTTCTGTGTACTCTCAATTCTTACCTTGTGTGAATAAGATCTTTACTAAGAGTCTTCAGATCCTTTTCTATTTGTTTAAATGATGGGGGCTTTTTCAAAGGTGCTTGTGCAGTAGACTGTAAATATTTGTAAGGAAAAAAATTGAATGTTAATGAAAATAGTTCATTAAAGTGGAGGCAGCAGATGCAGCTAAATTTAAGATTGCACAATAGTTCTTTTAAAAATATTATTAGCATCTATGTTACAGCTTTCCTATATTTTGTAATGGGGAACTCTTTATCTTTTGTTTACTCTATAATTTGCCTTCACATTTATATACCAAAAAATTAGGTTCAATCAACCTTTCAACATTCAGTTTTGTGCCACACACAAGGGTGATATAGCAGATTTAAAATAACCAAAGGGTGAGAGCACAATGCAAATAAAAAATAAAAATAGAAGTCTTGTAGCTAGAATGTCAAATGCAACCCGGGCAGAAAGGTACTAAGAAGGAAAGGTACTTTAGAATATCCAATGTAGTAACCAGCTTTCAAGGCTTTTCTTTAAATTTATGCTGTAGGAATTGCTTCATTGTAGCTAGCCACAGACTATAATGTGGTTTTGCATTGTTATATTACACATCAACTAGAACATATGCTTGGGTGGTTTTTGATGAATTGCAGCGACAGACTTGCTACAGTAATTGTTCTGTGCTTAGCAGAAAGAGACATTTGAGTAAAATATCTACAAGACATTCAATAGTCAAAAATTATGCAGTTAGGTCACTCCAAGTAAAGGCTGGGAAGGTTCTATTGTCAGTGGAATAACGCAAATATATACCAGCTGGTCCTATAGATCTAAATATGTGCTATGGTAGCAGATGTTCTAAAAATCAATACAATATAAATAACTTTAAAATGAAAGCTATAATAATGTGCTAACCATTTTTGCATTGAGAATCAACATATGTTAAGATTCAAGCCTTTTAAAACTTGTAAATGGAAATAAACAGAATGGAAGAGATTAGCATTACTAAACATGGGCACTAACAGCAATTGTGATACCAAATAGGATCCAATCCTACTATCCTTACAAAGGCAAACCTTCTGCAGACGTCAGATTGCAGGTGTAAGAAATTGGCCCATGACATTCAGATGGTTTATCAGTTAGAGAAAAAGGATTTTTTACTACCTTTTGAGAAAGGGGTTCAATGAGGTTGAAAGTAAGGGTGTAGTATTACAATTATAGTAAGGATTTAACAAAAAACAGCACTATGTAGCACTTTAAAGACTAAAGACGAATTTATGATCTGGACGCATGGCCAAGAAACACTGGAGACATTCCACAGAGATTTTAACAACCTACACCCCACCATCAGTCTCAGCCTTGACCATTCTACATGAGAGATCCATTTCCTGGACACCACAGTACAAATCAGCAATGGAAAATTAGACACCACTCTCCACAGAAAACCCACCGACTCATACAGTTACCTACATGCCTCCAGCTCCCATCCAGAACACACCATACAATCCATCGTCTATAGCCAAGCCCTTTGATAAAACCGCATCTGCTCCAATCCCACTGACAGAGACCAGAAACTTCAGGATCTCTACCAAACAATTATAAACCTCAACTACCCACCTGGAGAAATAAAAAAACAAATTGAAAGAGCCAGACGAATACCTAGAAACCATCTACTTCAAGACAGACCCAAGAAAACCAACAATAGAACACCACTTGTCATCACCTTCAGCCCCCAACTTAAACCTGTCCAACACATTATCAATAAACTACAGCCTATACTGGAACAGGATACTAAACTCCGAGAGGCTCTGGGAGACAGACCCATAGTCTCCTATAGACAACCACCTAATCTCAAGATGGTTCTTACCAACAACCACAGGACATACCACACTAATACCAACCCTGGAACCTTCCCTTGCAATAAATCCCGTTGCCAGCTTTGTCCACATATTCACTCTGCTGATACCATTATTGGACCTAACCAATGGAGTTATAAGATCAAGAACACATACTCCTGCGCATCCAGAAATATAATCTATGCTATCATGTGCTGAAAGTGTCCGTCTGCTATGTACATTGGACAAACATCTCAGACACTTCACCAAAGAATCAATGACCACAAAACAGATATTAGACAGGATCACAAAGAAAAAACAGTTTCTTGCCATTTCAACCAGAAAGGACATTGTCTCAACCACTTGATTACCTGCATCCTGCTTCAAAGACATTTTAACACCAGACTTGAAAGAGAATCCTCTGAACTGTCATTCATGCTTAAATTTGACACTTTAAACCTAGGTCTAAACAAAGACATTAATTACCTTACACATTACAAAGATAGCTTCCCCAATTATCACCTCTACTATCATTAGCTCACAGACATTTACCTTCCCCCCCCCCATCCCTCTTCTGTTCTGAAATTTGATTTGTCCTTTTCATATGTGTTCATTTTTTTGATTGTATCCTTTGGTATATATGATTGTGCCAATTTTCTTCCACTATTTGATCTGAGGAAGTGGGTCAGGCCCACGAAAGCTCATCACCTAATAAACCATCTTGTTAGTCTTTAAAGTGCTATATAGTCCTGGGTTTTTTTTCAGCTACACCAGACTAACACGGCTACATTTCTATCAGTAAGGATTTAGGCCTTGATTCAGGAAGGTACTTACATAGATAAGTAACTTTCAGGATGTGAGTAGTCTTATTGGCTAAAATTATGCATGTGTTTAAGAACTTTGCTGAATCAGAACTTTAATGAGCAATTTGAACTCACCTTTGGTCTTGGGGAAGTCTTTGCAATAGTTACTTCATCCACTTTCTTTAGTACTTCTTCCTGAGTAGCAGATACCTCCTCTTTTAGTGGTTCCTAAAAAATAAGTCAAACATAATTATTATGTACTGCTAATGCTAAATTTCTGATTATTTGTGTAATATAAAAACATGATCTTCTAAATTAGATGCACTAATCAATATTCTTGTGCTAATCTATAAATATGCACAGTCAAAACAATGGCTGATTTTCATGAGGAGAAAGAAATACAAATCTGTGTAATTTTGGCACATAAAAATGTATTCACATTTGATGCATATACAAACAGACCTCTGTGCAAAATGCATGAATAATTTTTAAGTTAAGTTGCTTGAGTGCTTAAAGTGCTTCAAAAACAACATTTCTCTTGGAAAATCGTTTAGCTGGGCCATTGTGTCTAACCGAAAAGGAAAATCCAATTTCCAAAACTAGAAATAGGAAATTAATTATCTGTAAATGCTGTTCTCTGAAGTTACACACTGTCATAGATCACCATTGGGTCTGTGTTTCAGCACATAACCAATGTTTAGATACATGCATGCCCTGAAGTGGAAAACAGACACTTCCTCTCCTCCAAGCACCAGGGTTTTTTTCCCAAGTAGGAGGAAAATATATTCCCAAAGGTAAAGAGTGTCCCTTCTATAAGTCACCCTGGTATACATCCATTCAGCACTAAAGTTGTTGACGTTTGTAGGAACTGATGAGTTAAAAGTCCTCTCATTCCCTGATCTTAAGTTGCACCAAAAAACCAAACCAATTTGCACAAATGGAAGTCAGCCATGGGAAAAAAATTCCCTGCTTTAAGTTGTTTCAGTGTAAGTACAAGTTTTTTGGAATATATCTTGGACTTATAGCAAGGATGGCCTGTACAAAAAACAATATATTTTAAATATTTTAATAAAAAAAGACAAAAGGTTACAGAACTCTTAAACTAAGCTCTAAACTCTCATGCTGAGAGGACAGCAAAATGATTAATTTTTCCTACAGTATTTTTGGACTAAAGAGCTGATGTATTGACTAATTTAATCAAAACAGGACTAGCTAGAGACTTTGGTTAGCTGCATCCAGAAGATTATAACAGAGTTGACTGTTTACTAAAGAGGTCTGCTCTTGAACACCAAACTCAGTGCTTTGGGACAACTGGTCACGGAGCAGTAAGTGTTAAGCACCACCAGAGGAGCAAGTTCAGGAATGGAGGGTGTAGAAACTCCCAATCAACACAGAGTTTTTCACCAGAACAATGGTTCAGTATGTGGGAGGTACACAATTCTACAACATTGGAAAGTTGTCAAGATCAATGTTCCAATGTGTGTCTGATGCAGTCTCCGATGCCTACAAATGGGGACAAATGAAAACAATTTTATAAAAATGGAAAATAAGGTACAAGAGTCAAAGCATCAGTGCTTGAGATAGAAACAAAATACAGGACTATGTAGCACTTTAAAGACTACATAGTCTTTAAAGTGCTACATAGTCCTGTATTTTGTTTCAGCTACACCAGACTAACATGGCTACATTTCTATCACTAATCTGCTTGAGATAGGATTTTTTGAGAAAAAGACATAAGATATCTGAGGAAATGTTGAGATAGTGAAAGGTAGCTGAATAGCTAGAGGTCCCAGAACGCATTTTCACTGCACAAGCTTTCCTGTGGTTGGAGAGATGCATTAATGGGCACCTACACAGGTCTTGGCAGCACATGTTTACTGCTGAAATCCCCAGTTTAGAACTTGGAGCTTGGGAAGCTTCTGCCTTGGAGTATGGGCCCAGGAGTGAGGATCTATTTATCACATTGATCTCTCTACAGGAAGTGAGGAGAGAGAAGAATGAAATAAGAAAGCCTGCAGGAAAATACAACCTAGAACCTTCCAGCTCAGATATAATCTCACTTTGTTGTTCATAAGAATATAGATTAAACTCAGGAAGGAAATGAATTTGTGTATTTTGGTAAATACCTCATACATGTGCATGCATGCATGCAGGCAGGTACTCTTTTCAGAGTAGGGTGAAAATTATCCATTCAAAGAAATTTAGAACTGTTCTAGGGATTCTTCAGTCTTCTTTCCCTCCACTCCTGATTTTTCTGTTTTCAATTCATGTTTAATCCTTTATAGTGGATCTCTTCTCTCCCTAGCAACTCAGCAACAGTGGAAATATTTGCCTGTCTCACTCCGGTCAGCATGTCTTTCTGGGCCAATGACACCTAAGGCTAGATTCTGTCTCACTTATTATGATGAGTAGTATCCTGACTCTCTAAGTAATACCACTAAAATCAGTGGGATAGTTTGTGGAGTAAGAGCAATAGAATCTAGCCCTAATATTGCATCAGTTGTCTACATCTATGCAGGGGCAGATGACCGTTTTGAGGGGCCCCGGGCAGCATAATTACGTGGGGCCCCCCTTTGCCATGGTGCATGCGCAGTGACGCCATGCGCATGCGCGGTGGTGCCACGGCGCATGCGCGGGGCTTTTTGAAGCGCGGGGCCCGGGGCGGCCTCCCCGTTCGCCCTGCCCTATATCCGCCCCTGCATCTATGAGAACATGTAGCAAGGACTATTGTGAAGCTACACTATCTCAGCAGGTGCATTAGGAGGCAATGTGCCTCAGATAGGCTCAACTCCTCCTCGGAAGAAATCCGTAACCATCCTTTATGGGACACAAGGTACATCTGCTTCTGCTTATGGCAGCTCTGTTGGCTACTGAGAGGCAGTGGAAGGGCAGAGACATGCCTCCAGCTATTCTGGCCATTGTAGCTGGAATATATCCCTTGCACTAGAGATATGATTCAGGCAGCCCTAAAACAGAATACATGAGGGGATTGTTCTCTGTAAAATGCTGTTAGCTGAGGGCAGAATCTAGCACTGAAGTAGAACAAGTACATGTGTAATTACCACACTATCATATAACAACAGAGTTCTGTCTTTTTAATTTTCAGTGTCTGAAATTGGAAAAAGTGAAGAAAACAATATAGAAATGTCTCATCTGTTCAACTCCCAACACAATATTATCGAAATGATCCTTATAATCATGACAAGGATTCACAAAAGGATTTTTTAAAATTTTGTTTCTCTGAGTAAATAGGCTGTGAGGAAAAATCCCATCTCCTTTTAAAATATTTAAAAGAACAGTTCCAGTGATCATTTCCCATTTTCAGTATTACTGAATTGCCATGACACAATATCACACAAATCCAGAGGTAATGAAGCACTGGTATTTTTATAAATACCAAAATCCATAAATTATCTATGACAACATGGCCCAAAGCAAGACGCATGGGAAATCATCCAAAATATTTCTGAAGAGGATGATTAAGGTCAGTAATTTTTGCTGAAATCAGGACGTATGTATCTAGTACAGTGTTTCCCAATTTTATTTGGCCACAGAACCCTTTTAAACTTGAAAGACTTTTGTGGAATCCCTAACAGCAGTCTTATATATGGAGCTCAAAAAGTAGACCACAAATAAGTAAGGGTAATAAACAAATGCTAAACAAGGTCATGAGATCAACATTTAGTTTAACTGCACATATTTAAAAACCAAAATCAAATTAATTAATAAATATTAATTATTATTTTTTAATCATAAAATATTATTTTAATGGAATTTTCTTGCTGGACCCTTATTTTTACTTCACAGAACCCCAGGGTTCCACGGAACACCATTTGGGAAACACTGATCTAGCAGCTCTGGAGAAAAATGAACTGCAGAAAAGCTACAGCAGGTGGAGCTAGATGCCACTTGATTGGACTCAACTTTGTTCTTGCAAAACTGACTCTGAATCCTTCCCATGCCTTTCAAGTTGCATAGGGCACCAATGAAGCCATCCTTTGTCCATTCTCTATGTTGTTAAGTTCTATAGGCTTTTTGTCTCTAGGTACTGTTTTACACATTGATTCTATCAGTCACCTCCTTTTGTGTGTTCCTGCAGCTATCCAATGCATGGATCCTGCCACAACAGACACTCTAGGGCTCCATTGCTAAAACATGTCCCAAATATGTTGTGTGCTGAGCCCACGAAAGCTCATGATACCATGTACATGTTTTGTTAGTCTTTAAGGTGCTACTAGACTGTTGTTTTTTAAGTTTTTTTTCTGGATAATGTTGGAGATAAAGAGCTGTTGAACACTTGGACAAATCTCAGCGTTTTTTTTACATTCTCTCCATTGAACATCTCATATTTTCCTGAGGTATTTGCTTTTGAAGGCACTGAAACACATGCCTATATCTTTGGTGGATTTCTAGTTTTCACATCTATATATTAAGGTGGAAATAACATTTAAGTTGATGATTCATAGTTTGGTCTTTTAATGGTAGATTTTTGATGATCATCTTGTTTAAACTGGCGAATGCAGCTGTTGCCTTGCCAATTTGTGATATTATTGCCTTCTGGCTATCCCCAATGGCTTGCATGTTACTGCCAAGGTATGTGAATTGGCTCACTGCTTGTATTACTTTGCCTTCTAAAGTAATGCATGAGTTGGGAGTTTTATTACTGCTTTACAGTTATAGTTGCAAAACGTTAATGTGTTTGAAATGAATCTGTGCTGCCTCCATCACAGAGCACCCATTAGCCATATGACTGACTTAGTGCATTTGTTGCTGGCCTACCATCAACCTAGTAAAGATAACTCTTAATCATGGCAATAAATCTAATCAGCTCTCATGAAATCCTGGATGTTGAGGTGCCAAAGCTTCATGTTTTGGCTGCTTACAGGACTAAATTCTGAATGCTGTTTTTTATAGGCAGTAGTCAAACTGAGTTCCAATGTGGTACTCAGAGCTTTAATTTTATTTTCATTTTTTAGAGCAACTATCTAAAAACACCCTTTCTCCTCTGATAGAACCAGGAAATATGAAAAAGGGGCATAAGGACTGAAGGAGAGTTCACAATTAAACAGAGATTTCTAGGCAAAAAGCTTCATTAAGAAAGAATAATGCAGAATTAAGATTGTGCTCAAAATAATATTATTGAAGAATTTAGTATTTTTTTAAAAAAATCCAGAGATAAAAAAATCATAGAAACGATGGAAATTTTTAGAGATAGGGCTTGATCTTTTGATCCATATTAAGGGTGTACTACACCAATCTAATGATGCAAGGTATCATTGGTCATTTGAGAATTCTCTTTGCTAACAGGAACAGTTGACTAAAGTAGATTGCAGTAGTTACCATGCCATGACTGAGAGCAGAAGGAGTAGGGCAGGGGTGGCCAACCCATTCTGGGAAAAGAGCCAAGATATCAGTGGATCCAGCTTGAAGAGCTGGGGCAAAGTTGTTAATAATAAAAAAAGAATGCCCTTTTTGTCCCTTTCAAAGGATCCCCCGGTCACGTTTGGTTGAGGAGAAAGAAAGAAAGAAAGAAAGAAAGAAAGAAAGAAAGAAAGAAAGAAAGAAAGAAAGAAAGAAAGAAAGAAAGAAAGAAAGAAAGAAAGAAAGAAAGAAAGAAAGAAAGAAAGAAAGAAAGAAAGAAAATGCGTTTAGAGGCTTTTTGGCTGCATCAGGCTCCCACCTGTCTTTAGTGGATGCACCAAACGGCTACCTTGCCCAGGTCAGCACAGGGAGCTGGGAGCAGAGGGCTGTTTTTGCGGGTGCAGGGATGGCTTTGCGAGCCATGAGGGGTGGCGGGGCTTCATGAGCTGCTCCCAGGGGGTGGGGTGGGGAGGAGATGAGCCGCATGCTGCTCGCGAGCTGCGGGTTGGCCACAGCTGGACTAGGGAAATAGTACATGAAGTATGTAAAATGAGAAGAAAGGTGGGTCATTTGCTCAAGGCATGATACACGGGATAAATTCCAAGCTCTGACATAGATATCCTGTGTGACCCCGGACAGATCCCTCATCCAAAGCCCACTGGGAGTCTTTCTAAGGACTTTGGATCAAATAAAGACTCTCAGTATGCCTTTGCTTCCCATCTGTAAAGCTGGAAGAAATGACACTTCCCATCACACTTATCCTATACAGGGATTTTGCAAAATAAATTCATTTACAAAGCATTCAGATGCTGTGATGATGGGAATCATAAGGGTACATAGAAAGGAGCCGCAACCCTGCTGTTTCGGTACGTGAAAAAAGCTTAAATAGCCTTGTTTTGTTTATCCAGTCTGTTTCCCTCAGCTTATTAGTATACCTCATGGAGATCCTCTTTTTATTTCCATGTCTCCAAGGCTCAGAGGGGTAGCTGTGTTAGTCTGTATCTGTGAAAACAACAAGGAGTCCTGTGGCACCAAAGACTAACATATTTATTTAGGCATAAGCTTTCATGAGTTAAAAACACTTTGTCAGATGCAAGAAGGAAAGAGTGCTCCAAGGAACACTGATCTATTTTTTTACTTTTTTAATCATTAAAATCCTCGGGACAAATTAATTCTTGGTTTAACTCTGCTAAGAGTTTGTGTTGGACCCTTGAGTGGTTTCATTATTAGGTAGCCCTCTTCCTTATCAAATCTTGTCATGATAAGGTAACTTGAAATGCACACAGTATTTCAAGTGGGTCACAACAAGCTGTTAGAAAAATGTTTTCATATTTGTAAATAACATCTCTATTTTCACATCTCAGATTCCTGCTTGCTTTTGTGTTTTGTTTGTTTCATTTATGTGGTAGTTAAGTAACATGCCAAAGAGTTTAGCTTTATACAACACTCCCCAACTCATCTATTCACAGAGTTTTGTAGTGTCAGATGGATGAAAGTATTTCCACTCTTGGTTAATGTTTTCTAGACATCATCCCATTTACTGATGTCAGAAATGAAAATGCTTTCCCTTCATATTCCCTCATTTTATATTTAAAAATAAGATGTTTTGGACATGTATTAACCCATCCCATTAGAAATGGATATAATCTGTGAACTGAAAATATATTTTTTTTAAATCTGCTTTTTAGACCAAGAATGGTACAGACTATCATTCTGGTGTTTAGTAAACTTTAAATGGCATTTAAAGTGAAGTGAAGTAGTACCAGTTAAAGAGTGCCAGTCACATAACTATAAACAGATTTGAACACTGATAATTTCAGAGGCAGGATTTCTTATTGGACTGCTATATTAAAATATGAGACCTTGTGAACTAAAACAGGAGTTGCTAATAAAATTATCAGGTCAGTATCTTCTAGAGCATGGTCTCTATTCAGGAAAATATATATAAAAAGAACAGGCTATTCTGTCTTCTTTCACAGAGTGAATAAAGTTAATTTCAGAAGGGGTTGGGAAAGGCACAGCTGGGGAGCCTCAGGAGATTCAAGGAAATGTATCTGAGAAAGAATTATCTCCTTAATTACTTTTGACCAAATCAATAAAAACTGTAGCATACAGAAGCATGACTGCCTCATGGCAGAGGAGGAAGAACAGCAAAGTTGAAGATGCCCACAAACTTAAAGAAAAGGCCAGACATGATGGGAACTTCAAAGCACTTCTTTCTCTCAGAATGGAAAGATGCCAGTAAAATAAACAAATACATGCAAGGGGCATTGGCTATTTCTGATCAATACTCAGCACTGAAGATTGTTGAATGTTCACTTTATTGTTTTAATATGTTAGAAATTGTAAGTTTGTTCATTTCGCCAGCTGGGGGGTGAGAGGGAGCAAAAAAAAATCTGATTTGTTGTTTCCTACTTAGCTTTGACGTTTCTCCATACCTGCATGGGGAAAGAGAGAAGGAGGAGGGAATGATTTAATTTAATATGGTTTTACACTTATTCTTGTGAATGTATTTTAGTAAGTTAGGTCAAAATGCCATCTCTCCCATGGTTTCATTTCCAGATCAGTAATAACAGTGAAGCCTGGAGGTCAAAGTGCATAGATCAGTGTGGTCAGTTATATATAAGATATGATGGGGAACTATCTTCTGCCTAGTCCAGAAGGAAAAGAATGTGAAGGCTAGGACTATAACAGAGTTTAAAGAGAAGCTAGATAATTTCATGGAGGCTAGGTCCATTAAAGGCTATTAGCCAGGGGATGAAAATGGTGTCCCGGGCCTCTGTTTGTCAGAGGCTGGAGATGGATGGCATGAGACAAATCGCTTGATCATTGTCTTCGGTCCACCCCCTCTGGGGCACCTGGTGCTGGCCACTGTTGGCAGACAGGCTACTGGGCTAGATGGACCTTTGGTCTGATCCAGTACGGCCATTCTTATGTTCTTATGTGTTTGGATGCATTGGCTATTTGAGCATCTGTTAGCAATGAAGATTTCTACTAGGACCTAAGGTAGTTTTTCTCAAAGTGGGACGTAGATCTGCCTGGGTAAGTTGCTGGCGTTGCTTTGTTCATCTAAAATACCTACAGCCATGAATTCTTGCAGCTCCCATAGGCTGTGGTTTTCTGTTTCCAGCCAGGGGGAGCTGTGGGAAGTAGCAGCCCAGGCTATGCGAAGCTCTGTGGCTATGGTTGAAATAAAGCAGCACAGACCTGCCAACAGCTTAACTTGGGTGGGCCTCTGGCCCACTTTGAGAAACTCTGACCTAAGGCTATCAATCGTAGGTGCATATAAGCACCTTCCACACAGTAGTTTAGCATCTTTAATGTATTTATCCTCCCAACACTTATGTGAAGCAGAGGACTATTATCCCCATTTTACTGAACCCAAGTCTCCTAAGTCACAGGCTAGCAACCTAACCTCTGGAACATCATTCCTCTCTTAAAGGCTGGCTGACTTAGTCTTTTCTGTGGATTCATCAGTTAAGAGGATGAACTCAAAGGCATCTGACTGTTGAATGACCTTTTCTTTTATTTCAGGCTAGGAGGGAACAGAATGGCTAATACCTCTCCAGATTTGTTTTCCATGTTTATGGATATGTGGTGAATTGTCCTCAGGTGATCCAATACTGTTTATGTGGTGAAAATTAGCCAGGTAGCTGTGCTTCAGAGCAGATCCAGCAGATCATTGACAATGAGATCCTGGAGGGTGATGGGTTTATTCATCACAGAATTTGCACTGACCATCATAAAGATGAAGTTCTGGTGTAAATCTGATTTGGAGCTGTGGTAAGTAGCTGTGTGTGGGTTGCTCCAGATTGGACACAGTTGTATAAATGCCTTTTTTCTTGGCACCAGCTGGTGTTTCCTCTAAATTTCCTTCCTGATTTTGACTTGTGTTGGAGAGGAATGCAGGTGAGTGGCCACTTTAACTGGCAGAAGTGGTAATTACAGAGTGGCAAGTCTGCTCAGCCTCGTAGGTTCTGAACTACATTTAGGGATGCACAAATGCTCATAACCTGGCAAGTGTGCTCAACAACCTGGGCACTGTAATGTGTTATGCGAATGGGGCAAAACTGGTAGAAAGAAGACTTACAAATGGGAGGTGTTTTTAAAGGCTCAGGCAATAGGAGAAGAGGGCAAATAGGGGAGAAGGAGTCACTTACGTACTGACTGAAGTAGGGCAGTGATGGGCAATCTTGGCTAGAGAGTGGGCTGCATAAGTGGCCTTCCTTCATCTCAGTAAGCCTCAAGATTGTCATAACCAAGATGTTCTCCCAGGGTGGGGTAGTTTTTCTAACTGCACTTGTGTGCCTAGAGTTTGTGGGTTGTGACGATTGAAGAATTGCAGTACTCTGAATGGATGCAGAGGGATCACACAGCTCTCATAGTCAACATATACCTCACTTCATGTGCTCTTGCTTGAAGTGTGTGTCACTTTAGTAATACCAGTAAAAATAAAAATATGCAGATGGAAACCAGCAGAATCTGGCAATCCTGTGTGTGGCAAAATGTCTCGAAGACCACGCATAACTCTAATGAGCTTCATGAGACCCACGGGATGCAGGCTGCCCACCACTTACCAGAGAAAGGGAGAGAGAATGAGCTACTGCTAAAATATATGATCCTAAGAAGAGATGAGAGACTGAAATAGGTAAGTGTGAAATAGTTTGCTAAATTCTTCACTCAATACCAGCTTGCAACTGCAGCGCCACACATATAACTAAGAATTTACCCATTACATATAAGCTAACAGGGGTGGAACACGCAACAATGGCGTAGGAACAGCCTAGCAGATAAAACACACCAATTTGATTCTCTATCTTTGTACATAGTATTTGACATTTCAGCTGTCCACAACTTTCAGAATTTCCAAAAGTAGTCAACATTTTCCAAAAATTCAAAATTTCAACGATTTTTGTAATATGTGTTTGTATTTTTTACCATCTCCATTTAAAGTACAGACATGACGATATAGATAATTCATTTTCTCGACAGAATGACTTTGACACTTACCAAAAGTACTAACAAAAGGTCCAGAAAATCTGAGCGAGACTGGCTACTTTGTCTGTTACTACCATGTCATGTAATGGAAAAGAAGCTCTTCAAATGACAACTAAGCCAGAAGATAGCAATGAAAAATGATGAGGACTGTATGGCTTGTGACCATATTGTCTATAGAAGTTTCGACCCATTGGGTAGTTGTCTTTCTCCCATTACTATGGAATAAATATATTCATGATCAAAGCCATCATCATAATTGGCATCCCTTCCTGTCATCCAAATTGAGATATTCTTTCGGGGAAATAGCAGGGACAAGTTGCACTACTGCTGCTTGTTATGTGGATAAGCAGAGTATTTCAGTCTGCAAGGCTGTCAAGCTGGCATCTCTTCTAAGAACTAAATTCATTTCATGCCACACAAAACCAAAACAACAAAAAAAGTGAAAAATGCAACATGACAGACTGCTTGGCACAATTTCCCCACACAACAGCTGGTCCAATATGTACGTCTCAAAAGAAAAAAAGTTGGCTGTTCTTTCTAAAGAACTTTGTATAAAATAAGCCAAATCCTAAAAGCCCCTTGATCTTAAGAAAGAAGAAAGTCTTTTTAGACGGCATAATGGCAGAAGGGAAATACCAGTGAACAACTAATTATCATGGAACTCAGGCACTACCATTCAAAGGAATTGTGGATGTGGAAGCAAGTACATTACATATACATTTTCCCCCTTATAAACACAGCATAGGATAGGTCAGTCACTGGCACTTGTAACAAGCTCTGAGATTACAGTTACTTTCATAGCTTTTTAAAACTCCCTTTTATGTAAGAAATGAGCACAGAAGATTCATAGATTCACAGTTGCATCAGTTTTTTCTGGACTTACTATTTTGCACTTACTAACATCTCAGGTATAATATCTGAAACAAGTTAATTTTAATTATTTTTATTTTATTCTCTGGGGTTTGGGTTAGAATAATGTGAATTACAAAAAACTAAATTCTGCTCTCTCTTTGGGTGTGTCTAGACTACACCTCTCTATCGACAAAGGGATGTAGATTAGGCATGTCAAAATTTCTAATGAAGATGGATTTAAATATCCCGCCCTTCATTAGCATAAACATGGCCAGTGCTTTTTTTCAAAATGGAGCTTTTTTTTTAAAAAAAATGGCAGTCTTTTGTAAATGTAGTCTACAGGATCTTTCGAAAAAGGCTTTATTTTTCGACAGATCTGCATCTAGACTGGCTTTTTTTTAAAAAAGCTCTGTTTCGAAAAAAAGCGGCAGCCATGTTTATGCTAATGAAGTGCGGGATATTTAAATCCCTGCTTCATTAGCAATTTCGATGTGCCTAATCTACATCTCTGTTAACAGAGAGGTGTAGTCTAGACACACCCTTTATGAGTAGCATGCACTGAAGTCAAAAAGCTTCAATAAGCACCTGACGGGTACATCTTGGTCTAAAAATTTGGCTATTAATGCTGTAGAAAACAGATCATCCTCAGATACTATGGAGTATCTGGGGGCAAATGAAAGACTAAAATATCTTACGGATACATCTGCTTAGGTCAACATAATCTTCAGCCAGTGAATCCTTTACGCCCTTTTAACATATGCCATGTACACCGACAAGCTAGTTTACCATATTGTTTTCAAAATATCAGATCCTTCTCACTAAAGTAAAGCTGTGAGCAACAGAAATTCCAGGGCAAGATTTGCTAATTTCTTTAGATTATTAAGGTAATTTATTCTAAACTTGACTGCACATCAGTATTTTTAATAGTGTGGACATTAGTGAACCATTTCTTCAATACAACTGAGAAAGACCTGCTAATAACACCTTTTCTTATGCAGAAAATTGAAATCTTCCTATTTAGGATTATGCAAAAGAGATCCATTTTGGATTCATCCACTTGCAGAATATTTGATTTATACAGTCCTAAACTAGAGCTGACAATGATGAGCTATTCACAACTGTCTCATCTGATTGTGATTACATTCTCAGTTCTTGCAGATTGCAATAAGGAAATTTAAGGTCTCATTGGACAATGAATAAAATAATCTTGTTCTGTCCTCTGCTTGCTCACATTCAAAAACATTCATTTAGATATATTTTTTCCCTATATCATTTAGCTTAACTCATGGTGAACATTTTGGTAGGTATTTCAGAAAATGATTGTCATTCCTCTACTCTCTGATTTAGTGTCTGGATCACTAAATTGATGTAAATCAATGGCCTTCAAGAAACAAATGGTTAATACTTAGTTTCTTGGGCTATGTCTACACTATACGCTTATTTTAAAGTAAGCAATTTCAAAATAATAACCCCCAACATAACAATTTTGAAATAGTGCATCCACACTACAAATTACGGATGTTAAATATCAGTTAATTGAATAGTCAACTAACCTCACAAATTCTTATCAGTTAGTTGACTATTCTTTAGTCTCCAGGGGTGGGACTGGCAGCCAGTGCACTCCGACCCCACTGCTGGGGAGCCCCTTGCCACACCACGCTGCTCCACCTCTATCAGAGGCAGCAGTGTGCAGTACCAGGCGGGAGCTGTCCATGAGGGAAGCCAGTTTAAAAACCAGCTCTCCTTGCGGACTGGCTGCATACCACCCTGTGCTGCTGCCTTTGATACAGAGGCAGCAGTACAGAGTGGCAGCAGCCGCTGTCCAGGCAGGAGGGCCTGAGCTCCTGGACCCGACATGAGCTGGAACTGAGCCTGGCTCCTAAAACACTTAAATGTAGAGCCATAGTGGCAGGAGGTCCGGGACTTGATGTGAGCCAAGGCTGAGCTGGGCTGCTGGCCAGCCTGCTAAAAAGTTTACTGGGTGGGGGGATGCATTTAGTCTAAAGCATTAACCTATCAGCTTTTGTTTATCAGTTAATTGGGAAAGCAACTATACTGTTACATCCCTACTACAAATCCCCATCTAAAGATCTTAGAGCTATATCAAAATAGCGCATTCACGCTGATTGGAGCCTGAATCGCATTTAAAGACCCCCAGAAGCACTTTGGACAGGGCATCAGGACAGCAGTCACTTCCTGTAGCTGCTTCCTGAGCAGCTCCTCTCTACAACAGTGTCTCAGACTCTTCGCCATTGCCTATCTCCTCGAGGGAGAGCAAATACATACCATGTGTTCTGCTTGCCCTTGAAGATGCCACAGTACCTCCAACATGGGGCCGGACCTTATGCAAAGCAGTACCAGGCTCTTTGATGTCCTTACCCAGCCCTGGGCATTCCTCCTGAACCAGATATCCATCTGTCTTCCCTGGCACACTGTGCACCACCACTTCTGGTGTTGGGAGACCACTTCCAGCTGGTGGGACTGCATTGTCATGGAGTGGTGGGGTGACCAGCAGTGTCTCCAGAACTTCCGCATGCGGAAGGACACCTTCCTGGAGCTCTGCAAGTGGCTTACCCCTGCTCTCCAGCAATGGACCAGGTCCAGTTGGGAATGAGGGGGTTAGGGTTGTAGCAGAGACAACAAAAAAAGCTACCTATATCTGCAAAAAAATGATTTAAATCATTGTGGGACCTTGGGCCTTTGACATTTTTTCCCTCACAACTGAGTTTTCATCTATGTGACTGGAGACTGGAGTAGCTTCTGTGATTAGTGATTCTACATATGAAATGCTGTTTACAGTCTTTGCAGAGTTTAGAGGTTTTGAAAGTCATAATTAATTGTTACTGTAAAGTGATTTTGCTTGGTTTGAAGGTGAGCTTAGCCTTTAAATTAGATGTTCATCTCTGCATAGGAAATTTTTGTATTTCTGTTTTTACTTACATGTCTTCATATACAATAACCATATCAGAGTCAGCTGTAAGCTACCTCTTCATCCAGTTTTAGATTCACCTTTAAAGGCTCTTTTGTGATAATAAGCTTTTAATTCTAGTTGTTTAATAAACTTTATATCTAATCTGGCAATTGTCCTGTGTTCATAGCCATAATAATGCACTAATTATTAGAGGACTTTAATAATGGGAACAAGTTAGCAGACAAAACTTCAAGACTTTGAAATAAGGCTGTAAAGACTGTTATAAATAACACCCCTAAACCATTATTATATAATATTAATTGCAAAGTATATACAATTAACATTTTGTATAATCAATAGACTTTAACAAATTAATTTATTGTGTGTTCCTGTGTTAAAAAAACCCTTTATAAAAATGAAATGAAGATTTGAAAGTGTTGCAAGTAAGAGACAGCGAAAAAGAATGGTTACTTACCTGTAACTGTTGTTCTTTGAGATGTGTTGCTCATGTCCATTCGAATTAGGTATGCGCACCACGTGCACCGCGTCTTCTGGAGCGTTTTCCCTAGCGGTACCCGTAGCACCGGCAGGGTGCCCCCTGGAGTGGCAATGCCATGGCAGGGCATAAGTACCCCTGCCGGCGCTGCCCCACCTCAGTTCCTTCTTGCCGGATGCTCCGACGAAGGGAAGGTAGAGGGGGAATCGAATGGACATGAGCAACACATCTCAAAGAACAACAGTTACAGGTAAGTAACCGTTCTTTAATTCTTCGAGTGGTTGCTCGTGTCCATTCAAATTAGATGACTTGCAAGCCAACCTCACTTCAAGGAGGAGGGGTCGGATTGCATGGATTTGCGAAAAGGTTTGGTCCTATCAATATAAAAAGCTAGTGCACATCTAGCATTCAGGGAATGGAGCACTTGCTCCTTAGGGGAGGCATGGGGCTTTGGAAAGAAAACCAGGGGGTAAATTTCTTGAGACAAATGGAACGGTGACACCACCTTGGAAAGAAAAGCTGGGTGAGAGAGGAGCCTCATGTTATTGTCAGAAAACGGCAGGTAGGGCAGATTTATAGCTAATGCCCTCAGTTCGGAGACCCTGCGAGCCGACATAATGGCCACAATGAACGCAACCTTCATAGAGAGGTGCTTCAAAGAGCACGTGGTCAGCAGCTCAAAGGGGGGGGGCGACACAAGTCTAGACAACACGAGGTTGAGGTCCCAAGCGGGAAGAGGGGGTCTAACTGAGGGGTACAACTTATCCAAACCCTTGAGGAACCTTTTTACCACAGGATCAGAAAACAGAGAAACTCCTGCTGAACCAACATGGAAGGCGGAGAGAGACACCACATGGACTTTGATAGATGAGGTAGAGAGGTCACCGGACCTAAGTTCAAAAAAGTAGTCCAGAATGGATGGGACAGGTGCACGGGATGGATGCACTCCCCTTCTGAACACCCAAGACGAGAAGCGCCGCCACGTGGCTGCGTACGATCGCCTGGTAGACAGTTTTCTACTACTTAGGAGCACCATCTGTACCGCCTGGGAACATTCCCTTTCCGGTTGGGTCAACCACGGATAAACCAGGCCGTCAGGTGGAGAGACCTGAGATTCAGGTAAACCATGGTCTCCCCGTCCCAAGGTTGGGTCAGGAGATCCCGAGCTGGCGGGAGCATTATAGGCTCCTCGCTGAGCACATCCACCAATATAGGGAACCAGAATTGTCTGGGCCAGTGGGGGGGGGGGGCTATCAGGATGACCGTGGACCTGAAGGTCTTGACCCTGGTCAGAACTCTGGGAATTAGGGGAAATGGAGGGAAAGCATAAAGGATGCCCGCCAGCCACGTCACCGTCATGGCATCCCCCCAGGAGTGTTCCCCAAGCCCCAACAGGGAGCAGTAACTCTGACACTTGGTATTGCGTGCCGAGGTACGGTGAAGGAGATCCCGCTGCACACCACAGCCTCCTGAGTCCACCATTGTAAGGAGGCTATTACCTTCGGAGGCACTGTGAGAACTGTGTCCCAGAGACCCCTGGATTGGTTGAATGCCTTTGCCAACCAGATCTGCAGAGGCCTGAGCCTCATTCGAGTATGGCGTACCAAATACGTACACGCCGCCATGTGCCCCAGCAACCTTGAGCAGACCCGAGTGGTCATGATAGGGAACTGAGTTAATTTGGAGACCAGCTCCACTATGGACAGGAACCTGGCTCTGGGGAGAAGTGCCCTCGCCACTCTGGCGTCCAGGAGGGCGCCCACGAATTCAAAGTGCTGAGAGGGAGTCAGCGATGACTTTTCCTTGTTTAGGATGAGTCCCAGCCTTACGAAGAGGGCCCTTGTAAGGGACACATGGGTCTCCACTTGTTCGTAGGAACGACCACGAATTAGTCAGTCATCCAGGTATGGAAATATGTGTACCCCTTTTTTGCGGAGGAGTGCCTCTACGACTGCCATGCATTTTGTAAAGACCCTTGGTGTCGTTGAAAGGCCAAATGGGAGCACTGTAAATTGGAAGTGGCATCAGGAAACAATGAAATGGAGAAACCTCCTGTGGCTGGGTCTTATTGCCACATGGAAGTAAGCATCCCTGAGATCGAGAGTAGCGTACCAGTTTCCTAACTGTAGGACCAGAATGACAGAAGCCAGGGTTACCATTCTGAATTTGGATTTCATGACCGCCTTGTTGAGGTCCCTGAGATCTAAAATGGGACGGACCCCGCCCTTGGGTTTCAGGACAATGAAATATCGGGAGTAAAACCCCTTGCCCTCCAGATGTGAGGGGACACTCTCCACAGCTCCCTTTTGGAGGAGCGCCAACACCTCCTGGCGGAGCGTGCCTTCATGAGAGGTGTCCCTGAAAAGGGATGGGGCAGACGGGTTGGAAGGGGGCTAGCCCAGAAAAGGGATGGTATAGCCACTCCTGACTATGTTTAGGACCCAGGCGTTGGTCATGATTTCAGCCCAGGCCTGAGCAAACCGGGATAACCTGGCCCCAAACAGGGGACCAGGGTGGAAGGCTGGTGCGCGACTCTCTGGGAGCCCATCAAAATTGGTGCTTGTGCTGCTGGGAGGGACCTTGACCAACCCCATGGGGGTTGTCCCCTCTTGGGCGACGTCTACGACCCCTTGTGGACGAGGGGCCTGCAGCCGCCCCCGCACTCCCACCGGGAGGACGAGGACGGCGTTTCCTGTAATCCCCACGGGGGACCTGGGACTGCAGTCTCCCCTGCTGTCTGTAGGGCAGCTGATGACGCTGAGGAGCAGGTGTGTGGATCCCCAAGGACCGAAGGGTAGATCTCGTGTCCTTGAGTATATGGAGCCTTGAGTCCGTATGCTCCGAGAATAACACCTTGCTGTCAAAAGGCAGATCCTGAATAGCAGACTGGACATCAGGAGGTATTCCAGACACCTGCAGCCAGTCACCACAGTGCATAACCACACCTGACGCCATGGCAGCTTGTCCTTAAACTTATCCACGGCCTGCCAGGTATTAAAAGCATAACGACTCAGCATCGCTTGCTGATTAGCAATGCGGAGTTGCACCCCACTGGTGGCGTACACCTTCCGGCCCATCAGGTCAAGATGCTTGGACTCCCTAGCTTTCGGGGACGGCTCCGGCTGGGGAAGCTTCTCCCTTTGGGCCGCAGCCTGAACGACCAAGGACCCCGGTACAGGCTGGGAGTACAGGTGTTCATGCCCCAACTGGGGAATGTAGTAGCGCCTCTCGACTCCTTTTAAGGTAGGGGTCAGGGTCGCCGGTGTTCGCCACAGGGCATTGGTAATTTTTGCCACCATTTTATTAAGTGGCAAAGCCAAACGGGCGGGCGCATCGTCCAAAAGAATGTCAATCATGGGGTCCGTGTCCTCCACTACTGGCTCCACAGGGACAACCAGATTGGAGGCCAGATGCCTGAGCACCTCCTGATGTGCTCAGGCATCCATAGTAGGCAGCGTCGGTGCAGGATCCGCCAAGGCTTCATCAGGAGATGATGATGACGATGACTCCTGGATCAGTGCCGGGTCCAGCTTAGGAACCGGGTGAGGCACTGGTTGGACAGGCGGTACCACTTGCGGAAGCGGCTCCGGTACCGAGGCCTGTGTCTCAGCTGCAGGATCCGACGCAAGCAGCCTCTGGGAGGAAGAAGGGGGTCGTGACAGCGATGCTGATGGTTGCGTTCGACGACCCGAGGCTCCTGACACCACAGAGGAGGGCACAGGCCCCTGCCACTGGTGGTAAGCCTATGGAGTCCAGAAGGACCACTGCGGCCAAGTCTGCTGCACCTGTGAACGATCATGTTGGTGCCGGGAACGGGATCTATGAGCCGAAGAGGCTCCCGAGGACTCCGACCTGAACGATGTTGCATCAGAATCCGACGAGTAATCAGACGTCAGATGATGATGTTGCCGTATACGTTGCCACAAGGCTAGAGTGGTACGGCACCGGGGCAGCCAAGAGGGGGACAGGGAGAGGTCCCAGCACCAAGGAAGGCTGAGCCCAGTCGGGTGCCGGGTGAGGCTTGGAGGCCTGCGCTGAGACTGGCACCGGTGAGGAAGCAAGCGGTACTGGTCCCACCGGGGATGGTCCCGCTGCATAAGTGGCCTGAGCCGGCTGATCATGCCAGTGCGGAGGTAAAGCCAGAGCCAACATGGCCTCCGGCGTAGGCAACCTCGACCCTTCCACTTCAACCGACGATGGAGGGGAAGTAGTGAGGCTAATGAGGTCCTGCGCTGCCTCAAAGCTGTCTGGCATGGAAGGGCGGTGCGAGGGTAATTGCCCTGGACTGGACGGATATCCTGCGCGCTTACGTTGCACTGTAGAGGATGAGGATGTGTGCACCGGTGAGTCAGCACCATGGTACAGGTCCGACCTGGGTTTCTGGCTCGGAGACCTCCTACGAGACTTTCTTAACCTCTTCGGTGCCAGAGAGTGAGACCAGTGCCAGGCCCTTGATGCCGAGGCCCAGCCTCAGGATGGAGCATCTCGCAAGGACGCCGGTGCACTGTGTACTGCAGAATGCCCAGCCGGTGCCAGCTGTAAAGCTGCCCCATGAGGAGGAGTTTTAGACGAGAGACTCTCTCCCTCTTAGTGCACGGCTTAAAAGACTTGCAGATCTTACAGGCGTCCATAACATGGCCCTCACCCAGACACTTCAGACAACTGTCGTGAGGGTCTCCTTTGGGCATGAACTTTGCGCAGACAGCACACGCCTTAAAGCCTTGTATTCCTCACCCCCAAAGGGGGAGAAAAGAACGGTTACTTACCTGTAACTGTTGTTCTTCGAGATGTGTTGCTCATGTCCATTCGAAGTAGGTATGCGCGCCGCGTGCACCATGTCTTCCAGAGCGTTTTCCCTAGAGGTACCCGTAGCGCCGCTGGGGCGCCCCCTGGAGTGGTGCTGCCATGGCGGGGCATAAGTACCCCCGCCAGCGCTGCCCCACCTCAGTTCCTTCTTGCCGGATACTCCGACAAAGGGGAGGTAGGGTGGTAGTCGAATGGACATGAGCAACACATCTCAAAGAACAACAGTTACAGGTAAGTAACCGTTCTTTTCTTCTTCGAGTGGTTGCTCATGTCCATTCGAAGTAGGTGACTACCAAGCTAACCCCATGGAGGAGGGGTTGGAACAGTCATAGCACCAGTCATAAAGGAAGGTGAACAATAAACAGATTTATTTGAACAATTCAACACTGACAAGGCACCAACCAAGAACAAAGACAACCAAATATATATAAATATTTACATCACAGATTCGAGGACTGCAGAGCCCACCCTTGCATCCTCCCTGGCCTGTTGAGGTAGTGCATAGTGTGTTGCAAACGTGTGACGGGAAGACCAGGTGGCTGCCCTGCAAATTTCTGTGATTGGTACCTGGGCACCAAGGCTACCGAGGACGCCTGCGCCCTGGTAGAGTGTGCCTTCACCCTGGGAGGGGTTTTACCAGCCAGTTGATAACACTCCGCTATACATTGCACCACCCATCTTGATAACCTTTGCGAAGAAATAGGTGAACCTTTCCCTTTATCCCCAAACGCAACGAACAATTGTTGGGATTTACGGAAGGGCTTGGTTCCATCAATATAGAATGCCAGCGCTCACTTGGCATCCAGGGAGCGTAGAACGCACTCCTTAGGGGAGGCGTGTGGTTTAGGGAAGAACGCTGGTAGATAAATCTCCTGGGACAGGTGAAAAGGTGAAACCACCTTCGGGAGGAAGGCCAGATGAGGCCGTAGCCTTACGTTATCATGCGAAAAAAAAAGGTAGGGCTGTTCTATAGTCAGCGCCCTTTGCTCTGATACCCTTCTAGCAGATGTAATGGCTACTATGAAAGCAACCTTCAATGAAAGGTGCTTCAATGAACATGTAGCCAATGGCTCGAAAGGAGGGGACATACGCCTGTGTAGGAACAGGTTGAGGTTCCAGGCAGGGTGCGGAGCCCTCACCGAGGGGTACAATTTCTCCAAACCAGTAAGAAACCTTTTAACCACCTGGTTAGAAAAAAGAGAGGCTCCTGCCATACCAACATGGAAGGCAGAGAGAGATGCCACATAGACTTTAATAGAAGAAAAGGACAGCCCACTAGATCGGAGTTGAAAGAGATAGTCAAGAATAGTTGGAATAGGGGCCGAGGATGGGTGTACTCCTCTCCGGGACGCCCAAGACGAGAAGTGCTGCCACTTGGCAGCATATGACCGTCTAGTAGAGGGCTTCCTGCTGCTAAGGAGCACCATCTGTACTTGTTGGGAACATTCCCTTTCTGGTTGGTTCAACCATGGATAAACCATGCCGTTAGGTGAAGAGACTGGAGATCCGGGTGAACCATTATCCCCCCGTCCCAAGGTTGGGTTAGCAGGTCCCGAACTGGAGGGAGTGCTATAGGGTCTTGGGTCAGCATGTCTACCAGGATGGGGAACCAGAACTGTCTGGGCCACTTGGGGGCTATGAGGATGATCGAAGACCTGAAAGTTCTCGCTCTGGTCAACACCCTGGAAATTAGGGGAAATGGGGGAAAAGCGTAGAGAACGCCCTTTGGCCACGTGGTCGTTAGGGCGTCTCCCTTGGAGAATTTCCCCAGCCCCAGCAGGGAACAGTAGTTCCTGCACTTGGCATTGTGTGCCGAGGTGAACAGGTCTAGGTGGGGATAGCCCCACCTGCGGAAAATCTAACTGAGGACAGAGTCCTTGAGCGACCACTCGTGGGCTCCAAAGGATCTGCTCAGAGTGTCCGCAAGTAGGTTTTTGCACCCGGGGAGGTACTCCGCCTGAGGCGTGATATTGTGCATGACACACAGGTGCTAGAGACGCAGAGCCTCTTTGCATAGGAGTGGCGAACGCGCCCCACCCTGCTTGTTGAGGTAGAAAACCGCTGCAGTGTTGTCCATACGCACCAGGATGGAGTGGTGGGAGAGCCTCGGCAGGAATGCTTCGCAGGCCTTCCTCACCGCCCGTAATTCCCAGACGTTGATGTGCAGGGTCCGTTCGGAGAGGGACCAGAGGCCCTGAGTTCTGTGGCACCCAAGGTGTGCTCCCCATCCCAGGTCGGACGCATTGGTGACCAGCGTCAGTGAGGGGGGAGGGGCGTTGAAGGGAACCCCGCTGCGCACCACGGATTCCTGGGTCCACCAGAGTAGGGAGTCCAGAATGTCCGGGGGCACTGTGACTATGGAGTCCCATAGACCCTTGGACTGGCAGAAGACCTTTGCCAACCATGCCTGCAGAGGTCTCATCCTCATCCTGGAATGTCGCACCGTGTAAGTGCATGCCGCCATGTAGCCCAGGAGCCTGGAGCAGACCCGAGGTGTAGTGATGGGGGACCGAATTAGCCCTGAGATCAGCTCCACTATGGAGAGGAACCTGCTGTGGGGCAGGAACGCTCTTGCCACCTTCGCATCGAGGAGGGCTCCCACAAATTCTATCTTCTGGGAGGGGGTCAGGGATGACTTCTCGACATTTATCATGAGCCCTAACCTTAAGAAGAGCACTCTTATGAGTGTTACGTGAGCTTCTACCTGCTCGTACGAGCGACCTCGGATTAGCCAATTGTCGAGGTACGGGAACACATGTACCCCTCGATTGCGCAGAAAGGCGGCAACCACAGCCATACATTTTGTAAAAACCCTTGGTGCAGTACATAACCCAAAGGGGAGTACCGTAAACTGAAAATGGTAATGGCCCACCATAAACCGGAGGAACCTCCTGTGACTGGGCCTGATAGCCACATGGAAGTAGGCGTCCTTTAGGTCGAGAGTTGTGTACCAGTTGCCCAGTTGTAGCACTGGGATGACCGAGGCCAAAGTTACCATTCTGAACTTGTGTTTTACAACCGCCTTGTTTAAGTATCGAAGGTCCAGGGTAGGACGAACTCCCCCTTTTGGTTTCGGAACAACAAAATAACAGGAGTAAAACCCCCTGCCCCGCAGATGCGGAGGGACCCTTTCTACTGCTCCTTTTTCGAGGAGCGCCACCACTTCCTGAAACAGGATGTGTTCGTGAGGGGTGTCCCTTACTAGGGACAGGGTAGGGGGTTTTGAAGGCGGTGGGCCCAGGAATGGGATAGCATAGCCCGTATTTACAATGTTCAGGACCCAGGTATGTGATATTATCAGGGTCCATGCCTGGGCAAAACAGGATAGCCGGGCCCCAAACGGGGGGCCAGAGTGGCAGACTGGTACAGGACTCTCAAATACCGTGTCAAAACTGGGGCTTGCCCTGATTGGGAGGGCCGTGGGGACCTGCCCGCTGGGGATCTGACCTAGGGTGACGACGTCGACCCCTAGGCCCCGAGGGTACGCAGCTGCCCCGGAACCTCCACCGGAGGCCCGGGAGCGGCGCCTCCAGAAATCCCCACGGGGGACCTGGGGCTGTGCTCTAACCTGCTGCCTATACAGCAGCTGTCGCCGCTGCGTGGCTGGCGTATGTATGCTCAAGGACTTCAGAGTTGACCTAGGGTCCTTTAGGGTATGGAGCCTGGAATCGGTGTGCTCTGAGAACAAAGCCTTCCTTTCAAAGGGTAAGTCCTGGATGGTGTGCTGCACATCCGAGGGAATCCCCGAGACGTGGAGCCACGCCCTGCGACGCTTAACGACACCAGTCACCATGGTGCAGGCTGCTGAGTCCACCGTGTCCAATGCCGCTTGGAGGGCAGTTCGTGTAATGACTTTACCCTCGGCAGCCATAGCCGCAAACTCTTGGCGGTCTTCCATCGGGAGCCGCTCTCTAAATTTTTCAACCGCCTGCCAGGTGTTAAAAGCATCGCCTGTAGCATAGACCTTACGGCCCAACAAGTCCAGCTTCTTAGGCTCCCTTGCCTTTGGAGAAGGCCCGGGCTGGGGAAGGCTTTCTTTTTGGGCCGCGGCCTGTACAACCAAGGATCCCGGGACGGGCTGGGAGTAAAGGAATTCGTGCCCCAACTACGGGACGAAATAACACCTCTCTACCCCTTTTAGGGTAGGGGTCAGAGTTGCTGGCATTTGCCACAGGGCATTAGTAATTTTTTAAACAGTTTTATTGAGTGGTAAAGCGAACTGCGTAGGGGTGTCCTCCGTGAGGATGTCTACCATTGGATCAGTGTCCTCAATTATGGGCTCCACCGGAACAGCCAGGAGGAGGTCCTGGCGCCGCAGGAGGTCTTGATGTGCCCTGGCATCCATTGATGGCAGCCCAGGTGCTGGGTCCGCCAGTGCCTCATTGGGGGAGGACGACGACGACGACTCCTGAAGCAACACGGGAGCGGTCGTGACCAACTGTGGGGCTGGTTGGACGGCCTGAGCCTCCGGGGGGCCTGCCTCAGGTACCGGTGGTTGCGGTGCCACAGGATCTTGTTGTGGCACTCGAAGAGGGGAGGGAGGTGCCCTAGACATGGACGCCGACAGGTGGGAACGGTGCCCTGAAGCCTCCGACCCCATAGATGGTGGTGGCTGGCCCTGCCACTGATGATAGGCCCAGGGGGTCCAAAAAGGCCACTGCAGGTGAGCGGGCCACATCTGCTGGTTGTGGTCCCTCCGGTGTCTGGATCTGGACCTATGAGTCGAGGATGCTCCCGAGGACCCTGACTGAACCGACACCGAGTCCAAGTCCGAAGAGTAATCGGACTCCGGCCAAGGCGGAGCCGACGAGGAGTGTGGTGCAAACTTGACCATCGACTCAGGTTTGCCCGCATGAGCATGGTGAGGACATGCTGTCTGCGGCACCGGGGTACCCAAGCCCGGTGCCAGTTGCGCCGTCAGTAGCTGCGGCACCGGGGTGCCCAAGCCCGGTGCCGTTTGCAACGCCACTATCTGCGTCACTGAGGTGCTGAGGGTCGGTGCCGGTTGCAACGTTTGTGGCATCGGGGTGCCTAGGCCCGGTGCCGAGTGCGTCGCGTGGAGTTGCGGCACCGGGGTGCCCCGGCCTGGTGCCAGCTGCGTCGCCAGTAGCTGTGGCACAGAGGTGCGCAGGCTCGGTGTCGGTTGCGATGCTAGGAGATGCGGTACCGGGGTGCATAGGGCCGGTACTGAGTGCGATGTGTGAAGCTGCGGCACCGGGGTCGCGACGCCAGCAGATGCGGTGCCAGGGTGGCCATGCCCAGTGCCGATTGCGTCGTCTGGAGTTGGGGCACCGGGGTGCTCAGGCCTGGTGCCGATTGTGTGGCCAGCAGTTGCGGCACCGAGGCGGTGCCCGACTGAAACGGTACCAGGGTGCCCAGGCCTGGTGCCGGGGTAGACCACTGGGTCGATGCCGGTGCCGATGATGGCACGGAGACGGACGCTGACTCCTGGGAGGCCACATGGCCATGGGGGCCCTGGCAAAGTGGAAAGCAGCGATCTGCCATGGCTCAAAGCTGCCTGAGAGTGAAGGTTCGGCGTCGTGAAGGGTACCGTAGTAGTAGCGGGAGCCGACCCCACCGGGGGTGGTCCTGACGCATAAGCCACCATAGCATGCTGACCTGGGCCATGCAGGGGTGACGACGGTGCCCTCCGAGCCTCCAACGGGGGCGACCTCGACCCGTCCGAGTCGAGCGAGGACGGCGGGGAGGTCGTGAGACTAATTAGGTCCTGCGCCGCTTCAAATGTGTCCGGCGTGGACGGGCGATGAGAGGGCAGGCGACCAGGGCTAACCAGGCCCCCTCGGTGCTGACGGTGTGCCGGGGGGGAAGCATGCACCAGTGAACTGCTGCTGCGGTGCCCAGCCGACGTAGGCTTTTTAGACGGAGACCTGCCCCAAGACTTCTTCACCCTCTTAGATGGCGGAGAGTGAGACCGGTGCCAGGATCTCAACCCCGGTGCCGGTGTGCTACGCACCGCAGGCTGGTCCGGCGGCACCGGTTGAAGCGCCGTCTCCATAAGGAGAAGCTTCAAGCGGGAAACTCTTTCTTTCCTCGTACGGGGCTTGAAAGACTTGCAGATTTTACAGGCAATTGCCAGATGAGCCTCACCCAGACACTTAAGACAGCTGTTGTGTGGGTTGCCCCTGGGCATAAACTTCCCGCAGTCAGCGCACGCCTTGAAGCCTTGTGGCCCTGGCATTCCTTACCCCCAAGGGGGGAAGGAGCAAAACAAAAAACCTAACTATCTAACTACACAACTATTTACAAAGTGAAAAACGGGAACCATTAACTATCTAAGCCTAAACAGACAGAGAGCGAGAGATGCTCCAACGACCGACACGGCGGTAAGAAGGAACTGAGGTGAGGCAGCGCCGGCGGGGGTACTTATGCCCCGCCATGGCGGCGCCACTCCAGGGAGCGCCCCACCAGCGCTATGGGTACCGCTAGGGAAAACGCTCCAGAAGACGTGGTGCACGCGGCGCGCACACCTACTTCGAATGGACATGAGCAACCACTCGAAGAAGAAGGAACAAAACAAAGAGACACTAACTACCTAACTAATTGAACTATTTACAATGCTAAGAGAAACGGGAACCATTAACTGATCTAAGAGAGAGACACGCTCCAATGCCAGTCATGGGCGGTAAGAAGGAACTGAGGTGGGGCAGCGCCTGCAGGGGTACTTATGCCCTGCCATGGCAGCGCCACTCCAGGGGGCACCCTGCCGGCACTACGGGTACTGCTAGGGAAAACGCTCCGGAAGATGTGGTGCACACACCTAATTCGAATGGACATGAGCAACCACTCGAAGAAGAAGTAACAGAGTGAAGCAACAGTTAAGAGTTTAAAGCCAATAACATCATTTCTTGTAGAAAAGACGCCTCAGTCATTACACGGTGACCATATTGACAGTGACACTTCCACTTCTGATGACAAAAACTTTGTACCCATAAATGACATTTCAATGTCACTGCCTCAAAATGAGGTGGTCATTAATCAAGACACAGAAATGCCAACAGTAGTGAAAGATGCAGAATCTATGCTTGATTTAGCGACTGTGCAGGCAGAAAATGGGGACCTCGGAGATGCTGCACAGCAAGAGCAAGAACTTACAACTAGCACAGGACACAGTGTAACAACAGTGGTATCAGAACCTGATATTGGATTGCTTGATAAGAACAATGTTGCTCAAATGCAGTCGTTCTCAAAATTAGTTGTTTTCAGATTCCAAGTAATATCTGGAAAGATGCTGAAAATCATGCTTTTTCCACTCATCTGCTGACAAAATCTCTCCCAAATGGAGACATCTACACACAAGACTGGCTCTGCTGGAGCATGGAAAAGCAGGCTCTATACTGTGTACCCTGTTTCATTTTTAGCAGTAATACTTCAAATGCATTAGTATTGTCTGATCCATCCAGTTGGAGCATTAGTAGAGGTTGGAGGAAGTTGAAAGACCAAATACCTACCCATGAAACTTCAGTATCACATAAAGATAACTATGTTACATGGAAATCAGCTAGTAAAGTAGCACAAGATGACAGTTCAATTGAAAACTCACTCTTGAGTGAAATATACAGAGAAATTGATAACTAGAAAAAACGCTTTGAGTGCATATTGAATGTCATTCGTTTTCTTTCTGAATGGGGATTGGCTTTGTCTGGTTCCAGTCAATATATTGGTGACCCTACAAACAGAAACTTTCTTGGTATACTTGAGCTTCTTAGCAAGTATGATTCACTTTTATCAGGCCATGTTAAGTGTGTTTGTGAATCACAAGAGAGTGGAAAACTCATGAAAGTACATTATCTCTCTCCCAGGATACAAAACGAGTTTATTGGCTGTATGGGACATTGGTGCAAACAACAATTCTTGAAGAGATACTACATGCAAAATACTTTTCAATTATTATTGATGCAACTCCAAATTGCTCTCACAAAGAACAGACAACCTTGGTTGTTTGATATGTTAAAATTGCAGGAAGCTCAAAGGTTTCAATTGAAGAACGATTCATTTTGTTTGATAATTTCATGAGAAAAACTGGAAAAGAAATTGCTGCTCTTGTATTAGAAATTCTGGAAATCTTCAAATTAAATTTTCAAGTCTGCATTGGCTACGCCTATGACAATGAAACCAATATGGCTGGGAATTACAACAGAGTACAAGCAGTCCTTCTTGAGCAACATCCAAACTGTATTTTCTCCAGTAGTGGCAACTAAACAGTAAATCATGCAAGGAAACAATCACATACTTTGGAAGAATCCAGCAATTGTACAGCCTCCTCAGTAGCAGTCCTTGAAAGTGGGAAATTCTGAAGCAGCATCTGCCTGCTTCTCTTCACGGCATATTGACAAAGAGATGGTCAGCATAAATTGATGGTGTTAAACCAATTGGACAATATTTGGACTTTGTGAGAGACTTTATGTGAGCTTGAATCTCTTACTCTCACAGCACAGGCTTTCACTGAGTTTAAGTCAATTCAGAAGTATACATCCAAATTTGATTGCATTTTAATGCCATCCATGTGGATGAAGCTGCTAAAAATGATCCATAAAATTAATCTTGTAACTGAAGCACACAATGCTACATTACATATTGAGAGGGCTAAAACACTGAACAACTTCTTAAAGGTATTTAAAAGATTTATGATCAATGGGACACAATCCTTTCTGAGTCCAAATCAGTAGCACAGGGTATTGCCATTTCATCTGAGTGTTCCACCAATCACAGTCTAACATCTCAATCTGATGCAGAAAGGCACTATTCAGTTGATGTATTGTTGTTGTTGTTATTGACTCCATCAAATCTGGTCTTACAAGTTGATTTGAGTCACTGCAACAAATTTGTACCCTTTTGGATTCTTTTGAGAGTTCAGAGAATTAAGTGATGAAGATCTATATTCAGCAGTTGAACAGTTTCAACAAAGATACAAGTTGTACTTGCTATTGGTATAATGACATAATTGTTAATAAATACATGTCTCAAGTGTTCATTTTCATATATTCTTTTGGTTTTAGTATGACCCTGTAGTTGATAAGTTAGATATGTCGGGGATCTGGGGCTGAGGTTGGGCTAAGACCTCTAAAATCAAAGTGGTCTGGGCCTCTGTCATTCTCTGAGAGGGCCTGGATGGAACACCTGGCTGAGACTTGCCTCCTCCAGAAGCATGTTGCCATTGCACTTTGGAAGCTTGCCATGCCAGACAGCTAATGTTCTTTGGGGAACCAGTTCAGTGTGGGGAGACAGAAAGTCAGGGCTGTGCTCATACAGGTTTGACTGTCTTACTATTGTCCTAGGAGGGCGGTGAAACACTGGAATGGGGTTCCCTAGGGAGGGCGGTGGAATCTCCGTCCTTAGAGGCTTTTCAGTCCTGGCTTAACAAACCCCTCCGGAGTGGTTTAGTTGGGGTTGCTCCTGGAAGGGGGTTGGACTCAGGGAATTCCCAAGGACTCTAGCAAACCTGTGATTCTAGGTTTCTATGATTCTATAGGTGGTGAAGGCCATTCATGCCATCCTGCTGCACAGGGTCATGAGCTTGGGCGACATGAAGCCCATCCTCACTAGCTTTGCCACCATGGGCTTCCTCAACTGGTGGCGGAGGTGGGGGGGGAGTGAAGGAAGGCCATTGATGGCACCCACAACCTCATCCTGGCTCATGACCACCATGCCTTGGACTTTATCAATAGGAAGGGGTACTTTTCAATGGTGCTGCAGGCCTTTGTGGACCACCAGGGCCAGTTCACAGCTGTGTACATTGGGTGGTGAACGAAAGTGCACAACATCTGCATGTGCAGGAATTCCAACCTCTTTTAGAGGATGCACACTGACACATTTTCCCCCAATTGCGCCATCAGGGTCAGGAAAGTGGACATGCTAATCTACATCATGGGCAACACAAACTACCCCTTGACACCTGGCTAATGAAGCCCTCCATGAGACACCTGGATCCACGAAGGAGACCTTTAATAACAGGCTCATCAGGTGCCGCATCATTGTGGAGGGTGCCTTGGCTTTTCTGGAGCCCCAACTCAGCCGCTCCTTGTTCCCCCCCAGAGCAGGAAGCCAGCACTGGCGCTACAGCCTTATAACGCCCCCTGCAAGATTGGAACACCAGCGCTGGCTTCTTTTGAGGAGTCTGGGGGAGAAAGCCCTGAGGCTCCGAGCTGGATCTGGTCTGCAGGGAACAAACAGGCTAAAAATGGCTCAGCGCAACAGCATTCTCCTTCCCCCACATGGAGGGGACCAGGAACCAAAGGTAGCTCCATGGGGCTGCTATTTCTTTGTTTCCCCGACACAATTCTTGCAGGCCTTCCCTATGAGCCCATCCCAGAAGCTTCCTGCAAGCAAACAGGAGCAGTGGGGGGGGGGGGGGGGAGAAGAGGAGGCGTGTTACACAGCGCCTGCCACCCAGCCTGAAAACAAGTAAGTGTCCCTCACCCCTTCATGCTTAGACCCTCACTTATCCCTCAGGTGAGACAGCCCGCCCCTGCCCCCAGGCCAAAATCCCCCCTGCCCTCTGGTCAGAATCCCCTCCTGCCTTCTGCTCCCTGGCCAAAATCTCCCAGGCCCCTGGCCAGAATCCCATCCTGTCCCCAGCCCCTGGCCAGAATCCTCCCTTGCCCTCTGCCCCCTAGCCAGACAGCCCCACCACCCTCTGCCCCCAGCCAGAATCCTCCCTTGCCCTTTGCCCCTGGCCAGACAGCCCCACCGCCCTCTGCCTCTGACCAGAATCCTCCCTTGCCCTCTGCCCCCTAGCCAGACAGCCCCACCACCCTCTGCCCCCAGCCAGAATCCTCCCTTGCCCTTTGCCCCCTGGCCAGACAGCCCCACCGCCCTCTGCCCCTGGCCAGAATCCTCCCTGCCCTCTGCCCCGTGGCCAAGTACCCTCTTCCACCTGGCTTCTGGCCAGGCAGTCAGCCCCCATCCCACTCCTGCCCTCTGCCCCAGCAGCTTGCCCTCTAGCCAGACCTTGCACCCTCACCCCCTCCTACACTCTACTTCCAGCCCAGATCCTGTACTCCCATCCTGTCCCATTTACTGGTAGCCCTGTCCCACACACTTAACACCTCATTTTTGGCCCTAACCAAAAGCCTGGGGGGGGGAGGGAGGCACAAAATCCACTAAGCCTGGAATTGCAGAAGAGTTAATCTGGTTGGAGGCCTTTAACCTCAGTCCTCCCTGACTATGGGATTGGAACATCAGGGGAGTGAAGTGTTTCCATTGGGGGCGGAGGGGTCACATCAGTGAGGGTTGGGAGGTTTTGGAGGGTTTTTTTTTTTTTTGGTTCTCACTTGTGTGGTCTTCAACAGATTTTTCTGTGGGTCATTGGCCCCGGACCCAAAAAAGGTTCCCCATTTCTGCCATAAATAAAGGCAACGTTGAAACCTTTTGTGTTGGACATAATATTTTACTTTATTTAAAAATGAAGCCTGGCCAACAAGCCCCCTATTGGGGCCCAGCTCCTATCTGGCCGCAGCATCATAACACTCCTGCACACCTCCCCACACACCTACCCTGAGCCCATCATACATCTAAACCCCCTGCCCTGAGCCCCTCATACCCCCACATCCCCAGACTCCTGCCATAACACATCTGCACCCCCATACACCCCAAACTTGTGCCCTGAGTCCATCATACACCCCAATCTCCTGTCCTGAGCCTCTCATACACTCCAACCCAGACTCCTGCATGCCCACATCACCAGCCCCCTGCCATAAGATTGACAGAAGATATACTGAATGCATGCATGAAGCTGGATTTGACCAATTATGATATAAACTTCAAAGAACTGTGCAAAAAGATACAGCAGCAGAAGTCCCATTAAATAAAATGTGATACGTTTCATTTGTGCTATTATTAATCATTGTGTCAGTTATCAATAATATTAAGTTGCATATTTTTAGTCATGCAAATGGGTGTTCTTATATGGATTTTTGTTGACCATTTGTTCAAAATTTTTATATAGATTGGCTCTTTTTGTTTGAAAAGGTTGTTGACCCCTGCTATCAAGTTTTGAGGGGTGTGGACAGAGTGACCACTAGGGCAGCTGTGAGAAGCCCTGGAGGCTAATTATTTTAAAATAAGCACAGCTGAGCATCTACACTCACCCTATTTCGAAATAGCAATTTTGAAATAGGTATTATTCCTTGTAGAATGAGGGGTTATTATTTCAGTATAGCAAGCCTGTTATTTTGAAATACTTTTGCAATAACACACTTGCTATGTAGATACTCACCTTGTTATTTTGAAATAACGTGAGTTATTTTGAAATAACTCTGTAGTATAGACATACCCCTAGAGATTTCCACATTGTCTATATGCTCCAGTATTAAACCTTGAACCAGGTTTCTACATTGAGCCCTGTGATTTGTTACTCTGGAAGAGTTGGCTTTCTTGAAGATAAAGTAAATGTACTGACAATGCATTAGAACGTAGAACCCTTATTCCAAACTGAAATAAATGAATGAAAAAGAAGATGTTCTTTCAATGCCCTGAATTCTGCAATCCTGTGTTTCATACTTCTTTGTGATGAATGAGAGAGTAATACCCTCTTCTGGACATTCCTGACATTCAGTTAACTAAAATCCTATTTGTCTTGCCTGTACAGGTTAAAACCATAGACAGCATGTGTGTGTTAGAAAGTCCCCAGGAATGCTACGGAAGAAGGAAGTAAGCCAGTAAGGCTATGTCTATACTGCAGGTTATTTTTTGGAAAAAGGTACACACATTGCGAATGGTAATTTGAGTACCTTTTTCTTATTCTTTTTTTTTTTTTGGAATAGGCTTTTCCAACATTTGGCCCATTTACATGGGGCCAAATGTGAGAAAAAAAACCTATTTTGGAAGATCCCTTATTCCTCTTAAAATGAGGAATACAGGGCTTCCAAAAAAACATGCCCGCTTTTTTGGAAAATGATCCAAAAAAGCAGACATGTTCCCTAGATGCACCAGTTTTTCCGGGATACCAGAGGTATCCCGGAAAAACTGTAGTGTAGACATAAGCCTAAGTTGGAAGGAGGCCAGGAAAGCCAATGGAAACAGAGCTTTTGAGTTGGAAGCAGTGACCTTCCTGTTCCATTTAGTGCATGACTGGAAGAGAGCCTGGGAGACATGAATTAAACTAGGAAATCTTCCATGCCTAGGGAAGGACTAAATCTTGGAACAGCAGATACGTGAGTAGAACAGAGAATGGTTAGACGCAATCAGATCTTTATTTTTTGATTTGTTGGACTTCTCTGTGCTGAGCACATGCAACTACCCCCTTTTATTGTAACTATCCAAACTGAACACCAAGGAAACAATTCCCTGTGTTTTAATCCTTCTCTTTTCTTCAGTTGCTCTGTAACACCTAGGAACCAAATAACATTTCACCAAGTGTGTTTCTTTGTTTTCTTAATAAAAATCACCTTTTTTAGACCACAATCTGATTCCTGTGTCCTAGAAATCAGGAGATTTTGGATGCACATGCTTAAGACTGCAAAACCTAAGGGAAATTATAGTTTTTAAGGTCTCTCCAAAGGAAGGGTTAACATTTTGAGGGTACCCCACAAGAAATAATTCCCAAATGTGCCTTCCTGGGTTCTCAGAGGCATCAATACCAATCTAAGGCCGGGGAGTCTGTGATCTTAGGGAGTTTTAACACAAGCCTTTAATGGCAAGATATTTTTAAAGTATCTCTGTAAATCTACATCTTGACAAAAATGATTATCCCTGAGCTATACAGTGAGCATATTAACTTTGTTATGAAATTGCTCTACACTTCATATAAACAATTTTTTCTTCCAAATTTAAACTTCAGTGTATTTTGTGCAACCTAATCTTTTGGAATATTCCAAATCCTATTTTAACAAATTCAAATGATTGAGTTGGTATAACTAGAGATTTAATGACCTATAAAATGAATAGTGTACATCTGGCAATCCAAAATAGTTTTTCACCACCTGTACTTTACAAAATTGGATGCAACATTCAATTTCTATTTTTTTTCAGGCAGCTCTCACTGTTTATTCCACAAAAAGGACACATACTTCTGTATGTAGTTGCACACCTAGATTAATAAAAAATCTTTTAAGAATATTTTAAATACAATTCAGAGCATCAGGCAACAGTATTCAGTGGTGCTATATATATGGATGTATAATAACTGAGATGTTCCAGATATTGAAAATATGTTAATGAACAAAAATAAATATACAGCAAAAATCTGGACCACTTTTCAATTGCACTAAAACAGGCATAGGGCCAAATTCATCTTTGGAGTGAAAGTTCTGACTCTAGTGCAGTCAAACCAAACATTATTGAGTCCATGTTGCAAAAGTGGCATTGTGTACCCATATTTTGGTTGACAGCTATCCCTGAACTCACATTACTCCTGTCAAGAATATGAGAGAGTGAGTGAGAATGAGAGAGAATATGAGTGTTATATAAGGCATTGCTAAGTTGGGGTACTCCTTGCCATCAGACTCTATTTAAAATACAGTTCTCTGATTCTGGAGATCCCATGGAACCACCTCTTCATGGATTTTAGAATCAGAATTTGGTCATCAATCTTCTTAACTACAGTCTCCATTTTAGATGTGTGTTTTTTTCTTTATGCAGGAGTCTCAGGTGCAAGATGTGACTTAGTAATTCAGGTGATTTCACTGCATAATGCAGTAAATATGAGAGTATAATTAGGCAAGCCAAAAAAGAATTTGAAGAGCAACTAGCAAAAGACTAAAAAAACCTGCTGTTAGTTTTTGGAAAGAGGAAGCTTGCCCCCTCAAAAAGATTAGTGGGGTCACTGGACAATCAAGGTGCTAAAGAAACCCTCAAGGACAAGAAGGCCATTGCAGATAAGCTAAATGAATTATTTGCATCAGACTTCACTGTAGAGGATGTGAGAGATTCCCATACTTGGCCCATTCTTTTTAGATAACATATCTGAGGAACTGTCCCAGACTGAGGTATCAATAGAGGAATAAACATAAGTTAAACAGTAATAAGTCACCAGAACCAGATTCGTCCAAGAGTTCCAAAAGAACTCCAATATTAAATTGTAGAACTAAGAACTGTGGTATCCAATCTATCACTTAAATCAACCTATGTATCAGGTGACTTGATTGCAGGGAATGTAATGCAGATTTTTTTAAAAGACTTCAAAAGCGATCCTGGCAATTACAGGCCAGTGAGCTTAACTTAAGTACCAGGCAAACCAGCTGAAACTATACTGAAGAACAGAGTTACCAGTTGTTCAAATTGTTATAATATGCTGGGGAAGAATCATCATTTTTTTTATAAAGGGAAATCATGACTCTCCAATTTATTAAAATTTTTGAAGGGGGTCAACAAAAATATGGATCAGATATATCCACTGGACATGGGTGGCAGGTTTCAGAGGCAGGGCAAAGCAGAGCCTTGCCAATCTTCCATGTATTGCTCTGCCCACATTCCACCCTCAGGCCTCTTCTGCCTTAGCATGGCTCCCTCTAGTCACTGGGACTGCCTGCCCTTGCTTTGCTTCAAGACCAGGGAAGCTGATGCCATGCACTGCCCACTCTCCCTGTGTTCTGTGGCCAGAAAGGCTGGGGTTGCGCGCTGCCTGCCCTCTTTATGCTCCATGATCATGTGCTGCCGGAAAGCTGGAGGATGGGGGTGGGCTGGCGGGCTGCCCTAACAATGGATACTGTGTAGTTGTACTTTCAGAATGCTTTTGATAAGGCCCTTCGTCAATGACTGGAAAGCAAACTAAGCAGTTATGAAACAAGAAGGAAGCTCCTCTCACAAATCAATCATTAATTAAAAGAAACAAAGGGTAGCAATAAATGGTCAGTTTTCACGTTGAAGAGACGTAAAAACTAGGGCCTGATGAGAAGTTGTATCTGGACGAGTGTTGCTCAAAATATTCATACATAATGTGGAAAAAGAGCTAAACAGTGAAGTGGCAAAGTTTGCAGACTATACACAAATACTCAAAATAGTTAAGTGCAAAGCTGACATTTAAGGCTTACAAATGGATCTCACCAAACTGAGTGACTTGGCAACAAAATAACAATAAAATTCAATGTTGACAAATGCAAAATAACGCACACTGGAGAACAAAATCCCAACTATACATACAAAATAATAGGGTCTAAATGAGCTGTTACCATTCATAAAAGAGATGCTTATGTCATTGCAGATTGTTCTTTGAAAACATCTGCTCAGCAGCAGTCAAAAATGCTAAGATAATGTTAGGAACTATTAAGAAAAGGATAAATAATAAGACAGAAAATATTACTCTACTCTATAAATCCATGGTTCTCACGTACCTTGAATACTGCATACAGTTCTTGTTACCCCCATCTCAAAAAAGTTCTAATAGAATTGGAAAAATTATAGAGAAGTACAATAAATTATCAGAGGTAGAGAACAGTTTCCATTCAAGGAGAAATTAAAAAGACTGGGACTCTTCATCTTAGAAAACAGATGACCAAGGAGAGCTACAATAAAACTTTATAAAGCCATGAATGGTGTGGAGAAAGTGCATAGGGAAGTGTTATTTATTTACCTCTTCCCTTAAGACCATAACCAGGGGTTACTTGATTAAATTAATAGGCACGCTGTTCTTGCCACCAGGCATCTCTGTTGCTCCTATTGGCTGGGAACAGAGACTTGTAGCCAATGAGAGCCAATGACTTTTTGCAATGTTTTTATAGGCCAAGTGTGACGGACCCTGCCGGGTCCGCACTAGCCACGGGGAAGGAACTTCCCCCTTGGCTCAGGGAACGGCTGCCGCGGATGGCAATGGCGGGGCCGGCTCTGCACAGCCGGAGCCTGGACACAGGGCAGTGTGGGCGAGCACGCGCCGGGGAAAGCGGGGGTGGACTTGAGCCATGGAGAAGCATCCTGCCGGAGGGGGAGGAGCGGGGGGGTGGGGCTAACCCTCCTGACGTCAGTCCCCGGGGACTTTAAACGTGGCGGCCGGACGCCTAGGAAGGGGGGAGCGAGGAAGCAGCCACCCTGGCTTCCAGGGGTACTAAGCCTCCTGCCCCCCGGGCAACAAAGAAGGACAGCGCCAGCAGTTGGCGGATCGTGTTGGGATGGACCTGACGTCTCCGACGGGGTGAGTGACCCAACACACGCCCTGCCGCAGGAGCCGGCAGGCAGGGAGTGGAAGGAGCCCAAGGCGGGGCCTTTCTGGCGCCTGTAGGCAGACGAGTTGAGGGCAGCGACCCCGTCTGCCATGGAGAGCAGCCTGTAGGCGCCAAGCTCCATTTAGGGTCTCAGGCTGGGACCCGGAGGAGAGGGTGGGCCTGGGTCCCCCACTCCCCACACTCACACGCACAACCCCAACCCCAAAGCACCCCCCAGTGACCAAACCCCCTCCCCTCCACGACGAGGGCACCGTGCGGACAGCGGTCACGATCCAGCCCTACGGACACACAACTGCCCTTCGGGAGGAATGAGAAAGGGGCCGGGACCCCAAGGCCTGCAGTCGGGCCGAAGCCCTAGCCCCGCTAGGGGCGATGCGTTGACGGGTCCGCTGACCCCCCTCTGCCGGCTGGGGCAGAGGGGTGATTGCACCCAGCCCTCATACCGGACAGACCAAGGCGGAGGGTCCGCGGAGCCCCCCCATCCCTCGTGGGAGGAAGTAGGGGAGCAGTGCTTGCACCCGTAAACCCACCACACCAAGATCCTGCACCACAGGAGTCAATAGAAGTTTTGCCATTAACTTCAGTGGGAGTATGACTGAGTTTATGAATACCAACTAGTTGTAAACTGTTACTATTTGATAGGCCTCGTGTGGCAGCTAGGCTAAGTTATCCATCATCTGGTCAGTCTACCACATACAACCAATGAAAATGTTGAATGCAAGTTATCTGTAGAATAAAGGTGGTGATTGGCTGAGCTACCTATAATATCACAATGGTCTAGGATTCTTAGCACAGCACATATACAGGCCTTATTTAGCTGTACCACACAGGTGTAATTCATAAAGTCAAAAAGGCTGAGTGACTGCCCACTAATCTCAGTGACAATTAAATAGAGATATTCTGTACAACAGGAGTTCAGACATGTTTGTAGCTGTTTCCACCATTTTATACTAACTCAACAGATGTTCTAGGCCAGTGTTTCTCAACCTTTTTTTATAAAGTACTTAGGGTTGCCAGGTGTACGGTATTGTACCGGACAGTCCGGTATTTGTGCACTGTATCCGGTAAAAAAAAATCAGAAAATACCAGAAATGTGCGGCCTCCGATTCCCCCCCAGCTGTGCTATTACTCCCCCATTACTCCCCGCTCCCTCCTGGCCGGTCCTCCTGTGCCTGATATCCCGCGGTCAGCCCTGTTCCGCCCGACCCCCCCCCCCCCCACAACCAGCTCTGCTTCCCGTTGGCCCCCCCATTTCACCCAGCCAGCCCCGTTGCCCTCCCCCCCTTGTTAGCTGTTCCCAGGCCCCCTTCTTCCCGGCCAGCACTGCTCCTTTCCTGCCCCCCCCCCATGAAGCATATCCGGGGTTTTTTTTTTTTTTTTTAATGACTACCTGGTAACCCCTAGCAGTGATCCAGGTCCTTGGAGTCTTTTTTTTTTCTTAACAATTTTGTTCCCTCCCCCCCCCCCGCTTTTTCTTCCTTCAACACAAATTTTTCCCAGTGGTTTTTTTTTAGGGCGGAGGGGTGGGGGGTGTTTGGTATTTTTGTTTCATCCATCTGGTAAACCTAAAAGTACTCCTTTCACACACAGAAAAAATAAATTATAAGTACCTACAGTACCTACAGACACACACATTTTTTTCTACCATTGCAACACATTATTTTAAACAACTTAATCGTAGCCAGACAGGCGATTACATTTTTGGGTGTAAAAAGTACAAAAATAATAAAGCACTGTAAAACATAAAACAAAAATTAAGTTTTCTCCAAATTTCAGCTGTGTTGATGTACCCGCAATTTCTCTCAAGTACCCCTAAAGGTACTCATACCGCTGGTTGAAAAACACTGTTGTAGACTACAATTTGACATATGAAGTAACAACCCTGGAATCTTATTATTTATTTAATATATGAGGTATGTGATCAGTCAGGTACCTGGACTCTTTCAGCATACTATGGGACAAAGAACTGAAAGCAGAGGGTGTAATCCTAACCTGCTCTAAATCAACAACAAAACCTCCCATAAATTTTAATGGGGACAGGATTTCTTGAGAAGTGAGGACATTCAATATAATGTCATTACATTTTTTTTTTGCTTTAACTAACACTATAAAATAAAAGAAACAAAGCTCTCTCAAATTTCAATTTTTAGACTTATCATTTGGAATGCTGCAAAAATTGTTTCAATTTTTGTGTTTTTAAAAGTCATATTTACAGTGACAATATCACTACATTATGAAATAATTAATTTATTTTTTCAAATGCCTCTAAGTCTACTCTATAAGCAAAGACACCAACTCATAGATTCAATCAAAACATTAAAGAAATTCCCCGTGTTGCTGAATAATAAAGAGCGAAGTGTACATTGACTGTTTTTTATTAGGAATTGATATTTGTCTGTGCACTCGCATGTGTGTTTGTATGCATGTGCATGCATATTAGGGCCCACGATGACTCACCAATAACTTACCCCAGCTAAGGAAGTGGACCTTGAACATTTTACCTATGGGTTGCATTGACATATTTAAACTATTTCAATTTTACCCTTATGAATTACGTTACCACCTACAGCTCTCAATAAAGACACAGCTCTGACCAGTATGATTTAGTGAGCATTATTCTGTTTATACAGGCAGTCCCCGGGTTACGTGGATCCAACTTACGTCGGATCCCTACATACGAACGGGGCTTTTCTCGCTGAGAAGGACGCGGGCAGTGGGACCGCCCAGATGCGCCACGGTCCCACCGCCCGCGTCCTCCGCGGCGAGAAATGCCCCCCCAGCAGACCAGGGAGACGTGGAGCAAAGCCGCGGAGGACGCGCGAGGCGGGACTGCGACGCGTCTTGGCGGTCCCGCTGCCCGCGTCTCCCTGGTCTGCTGGGGGGGGGGGGGCGCAGCTAGTGCGCCCCCCCGCCTCTCCAGCAGATCAGGCTTTTCTCGCCGATGCCTGGGGTAGAGCAGCTGGGGGGGGGGCTGCTGGGTTGGTCCCACAGCGCCGAGGTGCAGCGCTACTGGACCAACCCAGCAGCACCCCAGCTGCTCTGCCCCAAGCATCCCCAAGTCAGCCGCTGCTGAAACTGATCAGCGGCTGACTACAGGAAGCCCGAGGCAGAGCTGCTCTGCCCCGGGCTTCTTGGAATCAGCCGCTGATCAGTTTCAGCAGTGGCTGACTTGGGGACACCTGGAGTAGAGCAGCTAGGGTGCTGCCTGGTTGGTCCAGTAGCGCCGAGGAGCGGCGCTGCGGGACGAACCCAGCAGCACCCCAGCTGCTCTGCCCCAGGCGTGTCCGATTCAGCCGCTGCTGGTCAGTTTCAACAGAGGCTGAATCTGGATGCCAGTTCCGACTTACATACAAATTCAACTTAAAAACAAACCTACAGTCCCTATCTTGTACGTAACCCAGGGACTGCCTGTATATATCTACACCACTGGCAGTTGACTTTCCAAAGGATAACTATAACCAGCAACATTTTGTGATAGTAATGACAACTGTAGGCATAAACTGTATCATAATTGCAGTCCAGTTGCCTCTGTTTTGATTCTAGGATTGTATTCCATTAGTCCTAAGGCTTCATCAGGTCATTCATCCATCAAATCATTGTTTTCAATTGACAGTGTCCTTTTTAGATATTCCCACAGAAAAACATTACCAAATTTCTAAGAGTTGTATTTATGCAATTGCTATTATACCCAATAATGCTTGAAAGCCTCACTCCCAGGGCATGTACCTTGGTGGCAGCAGCAACAATGTCTCCAATGGCTAAATTACTCTGACTTGCAAGTTACTGCTTTGCACCATTTCAGATCTAAAATGTCTTATGCAGGTAATACAACATAACATTAATTTAGGAGAATAGGAATACTAAGCCAGCTGAAAGAAAAGAACTGCGACAAAAATACTTTACTGGAAACTGCTTTTTATAAAAGGGAATAACTGAAGCTTCTCTGATGACATATAATTGTATATAACGGCTGTTCAAAAAAGGATGTTTTTTATCTGCTGTTCACTAAAAGATGATTGGATGCACAGTCAATAAGAGTGATTTCCCACTGTCAAGCAGAAGAGCTGGATGAATCGAACATTGGTGAGCTTTCTGAAAAGGCAAGACCTTCCGCACCCCCCCTAAATTTCAAATTGTCATTTGACGAACCTGGATAAGGATTGTCAGGGTCTTACATATATTTAATTTCTCGTTTTTCATGGATTGTCATCATTGCTTAAAACCTTGGCTGCTGCCTGTGACATAGGCCTGATACAGGATGACAAAAAGAAAGCAGAAATGCCTCTGATGAGGGTTTAAAAAGCTTATTTTCCAGAAATCCACATACAAGCTTCACCAGCAGACAATGGCGACATTTGCCCATGCAGAGCTAGTGTTTGAAAGTGCCTGCCAATACTATACTGATGCCACAGCTGTATGTGCAGTTCCCTGAACTGTAATGAGCAATTTGTCTCACAGCCTTGATCCAATGTCAGTTTAGCTGCTACTGACTCCAAACATTAATTTCTTACATTTCAGTAGACAGAGGAAAAAAGAAGAAATATGAGGAGATATTGAAGCCTATCAATCTGCTGTTTCAGTTAGCTGAAAAGTTAAATATAGAGGACACTGGGTCCCTATTCTTTAAAAATAGAATATGCAACCCTCCATCATAAAATACCAGTTTTAATCCCTATTTTTAAATCATTTTTTTTCTCCACTAGTATTTACAAATTTCTTTCCTTTTTGTAATTTAAAATGTATATAATAGTGAGGGAGAATTTTAAAAAACAAGTCCTTTAAAATTAAAAAAACCCACCCCCACAAAAGTAGGGTAAAAAAAAATAAAAGCATTCTACCTATGGGAAGAGATACACACACCAGTCTTTTGATTCCAGTGTCCTTACTTATTCTTAATATACTGTGCAGATATTTTCTTACTCCACCTTAAGACAGGAAACCTTTACAGGAAGTATTTTTAGACCTACTCTCAGCTTCCAATTTTTTTTAATGTGAAGACTACTGAACTAGGAATGTAATCACAGAGATTTTAAATTAAATTATGAGAATTGTTATGGATTTTCAATTATTTTGTCAATGCAATGCAATAAGGGCACAGCATAAGAATTAGCAGTATTTCCAACTTTCCCATAACTGCTCAACAGTTAAACAGAGCAATGGGTATCACCTCTATTATCTATTTATGAATTGGATGTAAATATTTAATTTCTATTTTACTATTAAACTGGCACTTCTGCAGGTAAGTCATATATGGTATGCATTAATTTCATCTGCTTTCAGTCCATTGCCAGGCAAAGTCTTAATGATTGCTCTGCCATTAGTGAATCTGGCTTTGTTCTAACCTTCAAGGTTAAGGACAACCACAAAACTATAGTGCTGCCTCTCAAACAAACATGAACAGCAGGACTGTAATATGAAAAAAAAAAGAGTATGGCCTAAGAAATTAGATAAAATCCTATATTGTACATTGCAGGACATCAAATCCAGACCCCAGTTCTCTGTAGGCTTGCCAGATGCTTTCACCAAAAATCCCGAATATGGCAGGAAAAAAACTTGATTGAGGGGGAAAAAAACCCAGGAGAAATCAAACTTGTTAAGCAAAAAAAAAAAAAAAAAAACCACCACACCACTTGCGTCTTTAAGAATCCCCATGCTCTTCGCTTCCCCCACGCCAGAATGTCCCTGCCAACCAGCCAGCCAAGAAAAACAGAAAATAACGGTATTTTCTGTTTTTTTTTAACCGGACAGGGGCCAGAAATAACGGACTGTCCAGGCAAAAACCGGACACCTGGCAACCCTAGTTCTTTGGGACGTCACCCATCTCCCATGTGTTTTTTAAGATAATGATTAAGAACATAAGAATAGCCATAATGGATCAGACCAAAGGCCCATATAGCACAGTATCTTGCCTTCCAAGAGTGACCAATGCCAAGTGCCCCAGAGAGAATGAACAGAGCAACTAATCATGAAGTGATCCATCGTCTGTCACCTATTCTCAGCCCTGACAAATATTCCAAGATTGCTTCAGCTAGTTTCTAAATATCCTAAAATGAACTGAATCAGGCCCTGCTAACTTGATTATATCTAATTTATCTAAATATTCTTTAGCCTCTTCTTTCACTATTCTGGCCTATGTTTCTTTCCCCTTCATGTTAATATTGATTGTGTTAAGGATCTGCTCACAATTAACCAGTTTAGTTATAATAACTGAAAGAAGATAAGGATTCTTGATGTCCATATTAGCTCTCCTTCCTTGATAAGCAGTGGATCTATACTTTCGCACTTTCCCTCATCCTTCTCTTTCCTTCGTCTTTCTCTTTTTATGTGGAAGAGGAGGATATGACCTTAGGCAAGCAGCTGGCTCCATGGCAGAGTTCACTCAGCTACTAGGTATTGCCCCCAAGTGATTATTCAGGAGTTTGTTTCAACAGTATATAATCCAGCAGCAAAAGCAGAATTCCTTCTAGCTAGATAAATTCCATCTGCAACATTTTCTGAAATTCAGATGCTTCTCCAATACTCCACAACATTGGAACTTCTGCTACCACAGTCACAGAGCTTCAGTCACTATATGGATGCATTCTGAGGAGAATTTAACCTTTGTTCTTACAGACATAGATTTTTGCAGTTAAGCGGCTCTCTTAAATGATCTGCTTTCAGACATTTCAAAAGAGTTTGAGCTAAATCATCTGCTATGTAATACTTCTATGAATACTGCATATGATCTTACTACTCATTAGTTACACTGTATAGTGATATTGGGTTAGTGGAATGTTTATGATATGCCTATATATTGCTTTAGTTCAAAAAACTGTTGTCAGGAAGAAAATAAGTTCCAGATAAAAACAACCCAGGACACACTTGAAATGGGGAAAGCTATTTGCTTCAAAGTTCCTAAATTCTGTCTCCAACAAAGTTGCAAGCTTTGCTTTGCCAATGCTAAGAGCTAACAGATCAAAGCTGTATAAACAGTTGAAAAAGTAACTTAAACACTGTGAAGTACAGTGATCAAAAGACTGAGCATGATTTAAGGACACATGCTCCCTGAAGCTGAGAACATGCCTTGTGAGTTAAGGGAACAGATATATGCTACCCAAACCTTAGGGAATTTTACACCTTCCAGAATCTCCATACCTGGAAGACTACACGTGTACACAGTTGTAAAATCTTTTTTTCTCATAAATGCTTTTGTTCAAAATAATGCTTTGTGTTAAGAAAGCTGTCCAGTCGTGGCTACCACTGGCGATAACTCCCAGAGAAAAGTGGTGAACCCAAGTTGGATCTTTTCAGATGGTCATGGTTAATATCAAAGGACCATATAACCCATGGTCCAGTCTGAGAGTGGGAAAACTGCAGAACCACATGCCAAGAGAAGTGAAAGCTCAAGGCTTGAGACCTAGAAGGAGGTGTACCAGAAAAGACAAACAGGGGGTTAGACATGCAGTTAGCCCTGTAATTTCTTTAGTTGCAATAGGGTTTTTTTATGTAGTTTTAGACTCTATTCCAAGTGTATTATATTGTGCTGCAGCTCATTTGTACAGAGTGAAACTAGTTCTGGAAAGGAAAAAGTTAAGACTTACATAGATGTAATTAATAGATGAAAGAGTGATTGTCCCAAGACAGATCATGAACAACTTGTGTAGCATCTTTGGATCCTCACTGAAATCGTGTTCATACACAAATGAACGATGTTAAGAACCCTTTCTCCTGGTGAATTGTACCGTACTTTGTGGAATCATTGAGGAACTCTGTGAAAATGTTTCTTAACTAGGTTGGAAAGCGTTAACTAGCCAGGTTAAAATGCCATTAAAAATGTCATGTACCAGTTATCATTTATCACAAAAAGTGAAAGCTTAGGAAACTATTTTCCCAAATGAATAGAAATCACATTATAACATTATAGCTACTACCTCTATTCTGCATATCTTGCTTTTAAGCTCTTAATGTAAAGTGTGACAGTTATATAGCTGCCTAATTAACTTGACTATTGTCTGCTAAAAATACCTTCTATCTTAGCTCTCCTTCTGTGCGACTAGCATAACGTTAATTTAATGGAAAGGTCACATTATACTACAAGGAATGTAGTGACATTCTATTATGTCCCTTTCCCCCCTGCTTCCTTCCCCCCCCCCCACTTTATATTTGTGCATTCAACACACTTTCTAAATGCATTTCATGAATAATGAGAAACTACACCAGCCATGAAAAACACTGCTTTCCACTGCTTGAAATTTAACGCACATCACTCTATCATTTAAAAAGAAGTGAAATAACACCAGTCTGATTTTACAGAAATGTTTTCTATATGTCAAAACCCAGACTTCATATATTGTTTCTTTCACTATTAAACACCTTTGTCCAGTAAGTCTGCATCAGGAAATATTTTAATTTAAATGGCACTTGCAAGCTTTCAGGATTGAAATTAACGTATCTTAAAAACTGTTATTTTTGTAAATATGATGACGATGATGCCTGCAACAATCTTTCTCCACTCTGAAGTACTCAAGGATATTACCATGGTGTACTGGCTAAATTTCAATGTGGATAATTAAGTTTTGACCATTTAAATACCCTCTACTGTTTCAACTGGATCCATTATTCTTTGTCAGTTTCCAACTTAAGCTGCCAATGGATTTTTCAGCCTACTGTTAACAAGAGGTAGCTGTCATGATCTCTGTGTGCAGTTTCTAAACTGCTCTCATGCCTCTTTTAGGGTGAAAGGTAGTATTTAAATCATATATGTATATGCATACATAAATAAACGTGTGTCTGTCTGTGAGTCTGTTTGTTCAAGAACTCCTCCTAAATGGTAGTAGCTAGGGCCACCAAATTGGGTAAGCAGCTTCCTCTTCTCCCCAGGCCAGGTGTTGGTTGTGCCAGGACACCTGGAAGCTCCATGAAAAGGACTGTTTTCCATAACATGTAAAGGGAGGGGCTGCTGTTGGTTGGGACACAATACTGAGAGTGGTCACTGGGGTCACTGCTGCAAAATCCTACCTCAATGCCTCATCATGGTGCAGCGGTGACCCTGGCCGTCTGACAGCTATGCTAGCAGGGCGTATGCCCTGATAGGTCTAACCATGCTACAAACGTGTCAGACTATCCAATCCAAGAAGGGGATTGCTTTCTCAGTTTTTCCCTCTCCTTAGAGGTTGGAGGCTAGCTAAGTTTGAGAAGGTACGCATGCCTGCTCACCTAGCCAGTGGGATGGCTTGAAGTCAATGGCTAAAACAACACGAGTAAATGAGTTTTAGTCCCCTGAGTATCATCGAATCATTCTACAGTGGCAGAGTGGAAATTGACCGACGAGAAGCTGACAAAAATTTCAGGTGCTAGGCCAACATGGAAAAGGACAACCCTCTCTGTGTGTACTTACAATTGTAGATTGATGGTGAGGGAGGAAACGTTAAACCATTTGATGGAGGAAAAGAAAAGGAGAAGATGTGACATCCTCAGTGTCTGCGAAACCTGATGAAAGACGGAGCTGGAAGTCAACTGGAAGGATGGAAGCACTGTGAGGCTCAGAAAGGTAGACGGTGCTAGAAGCGTTGGGGGAGTCGGATTTATCGTCAGTAAGGAATGGTCTTTGAAAGTTATATTATGCCAGCTAATATCATCACATATTGGTGTATTTCATCTTCAGATAGAGTCAAAGGTTACCCTCAAGGTCATCCAGGCCTATGCCCCCACAAGTGCGAGTGAGGATGAAGAAGTGGAAGAATTCTACCAAGAGCTTGAAAGAGCCCTCGCGCAAAAGTCCACTTACACTGTCATGATGGGAGACTTTAACACCAAGGTTGGACAAGGGAAAGCTGATGAAAAGTTCATAGGGAGTTACAGCAGTAGTGAAAGGAATGGAAGAGGAGAAAGGTTAGCAGCGATGGCAGAAATGAAAGGACTGTACATGGCAAACACCTGGTATAAAAAGATTGCAAGAAGGTGGACATGGATCGCACCAAACGCGAAGAGCCAGCATGAAATCGACTATATTTTAGTCCATAAAAGGTACATCGTTCAAGATGTCTCTGTGGTGCAGCCTTTCAGCATCGGCAGTGACCATCAATTGCTTAGAGCAAAGTTGATTTTCGACAACGTGGTGGAAAAGAAGGCGTTACAGATGGCAAATAGGAAAGAGTGGCCGAAGACATTCGATGAAGCAAAGCTGAAGAAAGCGATTTCTGAGTTTGACTGGAGCCAGACGGAAAAGTGTGATGAGGACTATAATATCTTTGTTGACAAGCTGAGATGTTGCTTAAAAGCAGCTGAAATTGAAAAGTCGAAGAAAGTGAAGGGAAGAATCTCGAAGGAAATGAAAAGCCTGCTGGAGAAGTGGAGAAACATGAAAAGGAGCTCGGATAACAACTTTGAGTACTCCATTCTGCGCAAGCTTATACAGCAAATGCTGAAGGATGACTTTGAGAACTTCCAGAAAGAAAATCTCCTCAAAATAGCTGAATCACACAAAAGCTTCAGGAGATGCAAGCGGGAATTGACGCAGTATAGACTGAGCGTAACAGCATTGAAGAACAAGGATGGAGAGACAGTAATCAACAGAGCAGGGATGGAGGAGGTCTGTAAGGACTTCTATACAGAACTATTCAAATCAAGAATCAATGTCCCTCTCCCAATGCTCCAAGAGTCAGAAGAACGTGTCCCCCCAATAATCATCAGTGAAATCCAAAGCGCACTATACCAGATGAAAAAGGGAAACGCTCCAGGCAAAGATGGAATAACATCAGAAATGATTTCTGCAGGAGGTGAAAAACTTTGGAAGGCCCTCGCTTTAAGATTCAGTCGATATCTTGAAGAAGGAAAAATACCATCAAGCTGGAAGGAGTCGAATACCATCTTGCTGCATAAGAAGGGTGATGGAGAAAATCTTAAGAATTACCTCCCTATATGCCTACTCTCATATTTACAAGCTCTTTACAAAGGTGGTAACAAACCGACTTTCACAGAGCCAGGATGAACAACAGCCGAGAGAGCAGGCAGGGTTTCGAAGAAATTTCAGCACAGTCGACCATATATTTGCCCTTAGCCAGCTCCTAGAAAGAGCAAGGGAACACAAACTTCTGCTGTGCATTGCTTTCATTGACTATGAAAAGGCCTTCAATAGCGTTGAGTTCAATGCAATATTAAAGGCGCTCGCAGAGCAGAGCATTAACACGCAATACATCAATTTGTTGAAGGAAGCAAATACTGGATGTACAACAGCTATTACTAGCCTCGAAACTCCCCTCCATATCCCAATAGAGAAAGGCATGAAGCAAGGAGATATGATTTCACCAAAACTACTCACTGCATGCCTCGAAATGGTTATGAACAAGATCAGTTGGAGGAGTGGTGTCAACATAAATGGAGAACGATTATCCCACCTCAGATTCGTGGACGACATTGTATTAATTGCCAAAAGCACCAACCAATTGAAGAGCATGCTACAAAGACTTGACATGAAAAGCAGTCAGGTCAGTCTGAAAATGAACGGGTGCAAAACGAAATACATGTGATCAGACGTCTTACGAAAAGCCCGAATAAATGATAACAGGAGAAGAAATCAAAGAAGTGGAACAATACATATATTTGGGCCAAGAAGTTAATAAGTGCCAAGACCTTAATGGAGAACTCTCACGAAGGATTCAGGCAGGATAGTGTGCATTCAATTCTATCAAGGATGTCCTCAAAGGAAAAATCAATAAGACCGCACATACAAATATCTTCAATTCAACAGTGCTGCCAGACATGTTATATGGCAGCGAAACATGGGCACTGATGAAGAGAGAAGAACAGCGACTATTGGTAGCTGAAAGGGCAACGGAGCGAGCTACATTGAGAATTTCCCTTCTGGATCGTATTCCAAATGAAATGATTAGAGAATGCAGCGTCATGAAAGATACTATCATGGAAAGCAGACATAACAAAATGCAATGGGCAGACCACACAGCACAGCTCACAGACAATAGGTGGACCGCAACTATTGCTGAGTGGTACCCGCGAGAACAGAAAAGACTACCCGGTGAGCCTCCAAGAAGATGGGAAGATGATATTGTTAAACATTTTGGACAAACGTGGAGAAGAAAGGCAAGAGTGCAAGAAGAATGGTGGACATGTTGTGATCGGCGCAGTCTTAACGACAGCTGAAGATTGATTGATCCAAGTGATCCAGGTCATTGGGAGCAACAAGCCTTTAGGGAAGAAATATCTTGCAAAGTGTCCACTTGGGGCAGCCATAACACCAAGAAAGCAGTCAGAAGGGCTGGGGCTCTGTCATCTTGCCTTCCAGCACTGGTAAGTGACAGAGATGCAGCCGTGTTAGTCTGGTCTAGCTGAAACAAAAAACAGGACTATGGGTACACGATGGGGGCAAAGGGTTTGTGTTATGTAGGTTAAGGGGTAGGAGTGGGGGGCACAAGATTGAGAAGAGAGGGACTGGAGTACCTGCGTGACTCCTAGCCAGCAGCCCAGCATGTTTCTGAGGCAACCTCCCTGTCTGCTCTGCCCCTGTGCAGGCTGCAGGGGTCCTGTGCATGTGTGAATAACTACGAGGGGAGGTGGCGTGGTGCTTTTCTAACAGGCAGCTCCCATTGGCCAGAAATCAATAGGATTGTGCTGCGGGCAGAGGCAGCTCATGAAGCCTTCCCACCATCCCTTCTGGGCTCACAACTGTGGAAGAGAAATGGCTGTGGCAGCTGCTTTTCTGAGTAGTGTGCAGGTGAGGCAAGGTAAGTGGGGAGCCTCCTTGGGACTCCACGGGCCAGATCCGGTGGCTTGGTTGGCTGGATATGGCCCGGAGGCCATATTTTGCCCAGCCCTGTCCCTGAGTCTGATCGTCCCTTCTAGCAGGGACCTATCTGGCCAGCAAGTTGTAACCAGGCTTCTCTCTAATTAGGGGAAGCTGGGCTTTGCTGTTCTTCTGGGTCAGCCCTGAAGTGGGCTCAGACTCCTCTTTTTAATTCTCCTTTCCACACCTAATGTTTGCTGTAGCCAAGTGTAGCAGGACCAATTTGGTCCACAGGCCTTTCTTAAATATCTTAGGGTATGTCTACACTATCCCACTAGTTCGAACTAGGAGGGTAATGTAGGCATACATTGCAAATGAAGCCTGGGATTTGAATTTCCCGGGCTTCATTTGCATAAGTGGGGAGCCGCCATTTTTAAAACCCCGCTGGTTCGAACCCCATGCAGCGCGGCTACACGGGGCTCGAACTAGGTAGTTCGGACTAGGCTTCCGAGGTGTACTGGTAGTTCGGAATAGGAAGCCTAGTCCGAACTACCTAGTTTGAGCCCCGTGTAGCCGCGCTGCACGGGGTTCGAACCAGCGGGGTTTTAAAAATGGCGGCTCACCGCTTATGCAAATGAAGCCTGGGAAATTCAAATCCCGGGCTTCATTTGCAAGTGCGGTATGCCTACATTACCCTCCTAGTTCGAACTAGCGGGGTAGTGTAGACATACCCTTATTGTCAGTGTGAGGCCTGTCTACCCCATTGCATCCCATTAAATCCTGTTAATTGAATCTGGGGTAAATATGGTTTAATGAAGGAATGAGAAAATTTGAACCATCAGCAATTAAATTCTTCATAAGAAATATCTTAATGGTTGGATGTGGTAAGTATTTAAAAGGTTGTTACAAGGAGGAGGGAAAAAAGCTATTCTCCTTAACCTCTGATGATAAGACAAGAAGCAATAGGCTTAAATAGCAGAAAGGAAGATTTAGACTGGCCATTAGGAAAAACTTCCTAACTGTCAAGGTGGTTAAACACTGGAATAAATTGCTGAGGGACAGAGTGAAATCTCCATCACTGGAGATTTTAAGAGGTTAGACCAGTGGTCTCCAACCTTTTTACACCCAAGATCACTTTTTAAGTCTCAGAACAGGCGAAGATCTACTGCCCCACCTCTTCCTTGAAGCCCCGCCTATATTACATGAGGAAATCTAATGTAAATGTGCTGCGCAGGTGCGCAGTTCAGAGAGGGCTCAAGAGCTATTCTTGGAGCCCTTGAGATCTACCGGTAGATCGCGATCTACTGGTTGGTGACCATGGGGTTAGACAAACACCTGTCAGGGATGGTCTAGATCAGGGTTCTCAAATTCCTGGCCTGCACATTTGGCAGGCACACTTGCTGTGCTTCCTTATGGCTCTTGCCACTGCAGGGAGTGGGGGAAGGCCCGACTGCTGCTGCCACACTATACCAGGCTCCTCAGTAATCCCCAAAGCCTCATCCTCTGGGGATGGGGTGCCATGACGTTGGGGAAAGGGCAGTGGCAGGAAGGAGTGGAGCTTGGGAAATGGGAGCGGACGCACACACACCCGGCGCACCTGGGCTCCTGGGCTGACTGGGAATGGGGGAGCTTGAGTCCCTCAGTACATAGTGCTTAGTCTTGCCATGAATGCAGTGGATTGGACTTGATAGTCTCTCAAGGTTCATTCCAATTCTAAGTAAGACTGTGTGAGAAACTCATTGGTTTCACAGAAAACATGCAGTTTTTGTGGAATGAATCTCTGTGAGGTAGCTCTGCATGTTTGTTACCATTCAGAAGTCTCAAATTTGAACCCACAGGTTGCACTGCAAGTCAGCTGAAATAGCAGAGTTTCATTTCATTTCATTGCAAAACCATGTGAAACCATTAATGATTTGATGCAAAATCATGAACTAGCTCAGATTTGCTCTAAAGATTTAGAAACCTTCATGAACTTTTTGATGAATGTGCTCAGAATTTTACATTTATAACAAATGAGGCAAATCAGGCAAGCTGTATTAAACCATTTAGTTCCAAGACTTATTTTGGATAAGAAAGTGTTATTATTACACTTGCTAAAAATATAAAAAAAACTGTTCTAACAGCATTTTTCTCACCATTTCTCCTTCTTTCTCAAAAAAGTTACTATTTGACAAAATTCTCCCAGCTTTGATAGCAAATGTCATTCTAGTTCCCAACTGTGGCAGCAGAGCAAGGGGTATTGCCAATAGATGGAACAGTCTGTTCCTTTTACCATGTATCATTGGCTGTGTCTAGACTACACCTCTTTGTTGACAGAGAGATGTACATTACGCATGTCGAAATTGCTAATGAAGCAGGGATTAAGTATCCTGTGCTTCATTAACATAAAAAAGCCGCCGCTTTTTTTTTAAATGGAGCTTTTTCAAAGGGGGGGAAAATGGCAATCTAGATGCGGATCTGTTGAAAATAAACCCTTTTCGACAGATCCTGTATTCCTCAAAAAATGAGGTTTACAGGATCTGTTGAAAAAGGGTTTATTTTTTACAAAGCCGCGTCTAGACTGCCGTTTTTTTAGAAAAAGCTCCGTTTTGAAAAAAGTGACGGCCATGTTTATGCTCATGAAGTGCGGGATATTTAAATCCCTGCTTCATTAGCAGTTTCGATGTGCTTGATTTGCATCCCTCTGTCGACAGAGGGATGCAGTCTAGATGGTAGTCTTTGAAAGAATTTTTAAGGCACTGCTTAGGAGAAGCAGATACTAAACCGATTAAAATCTAACGCTTTGAAAATTCATTGCAAAGTGCCACCTTTGTAATGTGTTTCTTTCCTGGCTCAAGCATGATATTCCAGATAGATTACCAAAGCTGAGTAAGCAATGCAATTCACAGTAAGAACAATTCAAGCTGTAATCAGGCAAGTATAATATAGCACGACTGTTCTAGCAGGTTGATTTTGGCAAGTTTACTAAGACCTTAATAACAATGCATTATTACATTTGATTTGCTTCCCTTAATTCATTCTGGAAGCAGCCTTTAGGAATAGAAATTGAACTTCTAAAATTGGTTAGATTGTTTTGAATTTAATAGCATGGGGATTGTATGGACTCAACTGGATAGTTGTTGTTCCAGAAAGATAGCAAACTAATTTACTAATCATAAAGTCTTTACTTTATGGAGCATCTTCTATTCTCAAGTAGTTATAGTAAAGTTAGAATTACCACCTAAAGTCTAATATTTGTATTCAGAAGGAAAGCAACCATTTTAACCAAATGAGGACAATGGTATATTCTAAGAATATTATTTTGGAGCATGACTTATTTCTAGTCTATGTTTCTACAACTGTGGTTTAAATGTTCTGAATATTGTTGCCAACTCTGAACTTTACATTTTAAAGCAGAAAGTAGCTACTTAGGAAGGTGTACTGCAGAAAGGGATCCAGGGGTCAAGACCAGAAGTTAATTATGACTTGACAACGTTGCCAAAAAGCAAGTGTGACACTGTTGCCTAAAAGCAAGCATCATTCTGGGGTATATTAGAAGAAGTGTTGTAAGCAGGCCATGAGAAGAAATTCTCCCGCTCTATTCTGTGCTGATTATGCTTCAACTGGAGTATTGTATTGAGGCTATATCTTTGGGTGTGGACAAATTGAAAAAAGTCCAGAAAAGAGCAGCAGCAATAATTAAAGGTCTAGAGAACATAACCTCTGAGAGAAGACTGAAATAGCAGGTTTTGTTTACTCTGGAAAAGAGAAGAGAGAGGATACATAAGAGGGCCACAAACATGATTAGAGGGTTGGAGCACATGACTCGTGAGGAGAGGCTGAGAGTTTTGGGTTTGTTTAGTCTGCAGAAGAGAAGAGTTGTAGGGAATTTGATAGCAGCCTTCAACTACCTGAAGGAGGGTTCTAAAGAGGATGGAGACAAGCTGTTCTCAGTGGTGACAGATGACAGAGGGAGGAGCAATGGTATCAGGCTGCAGTCGGAGAGGTCTAGATTGGATATTAGGAAAAACTATTTCACTAGGAGGCAGCATTCCCTCTAAGATTTTCCCAACTCACGAGCAAAGAGAGTTCTGGATTGTGTACCACTACTGAGGTCATGTGTGCTGGTTTGGATGTGTGCCACCATGGCACCCAATTTATTAACAATTTATGGCACACATTCTCGGCCACTGGAGCAGAACCCATCCCCTCCCCCGCCGTGTGGCATATCCTGTTTCTGGCTGCCAGAGCAGACTCCTCCCCCACCCATGCGGTAGGTGCCATTCCCAGTTCTGGATACCAGAGCAGGCATCCCCTCCCCTCCCCCGCCATGTGGCTGCAGAAGGTCCCACTCCTAGCGGTTCCCTCACCACATCATCTCAGACTGCCCTGCCCGACGGAGCAGCTGCCTGCCATGCAAGTACAGCTGTATGGCAATCCAGAGACGGTGAACAGGGGAAGATTTTTTTGTGCACAGTCATGCACCTTACAGGAACTATGCTAGGAGGGTGGTGAAGCACCGGAACGACTTATTTAGGGAGATGGTGGAATCTCAATCCCTAGAAGTTTTTAAGTCCTGACTTGACAAAGCTCTGTCTGAGATAATCTAGTTGGGACTGATCCTGCCTTTAGCAGGGGTTTTGACTCAATGACCTTTGGAGATCTCTTCCAACCTTATGATTCTATGACATGAACAGCTTTCAAATACCTAAATAGTTGTTACAAGGAGGAGGGAGAAAAAATATTCTCCTTAATGTCTGATGATAATACAAGAAAAAATGGGCTTAAATTGCAGCAAGGTCAGACATTAGGAAAATTTTCCCAACTGCCAAGATTAACCATTGGAATAAATTGCATAAGAAAGTTGTAAAAATTTCCAGTGATGGAGACTCGAGGGCTGCGTCTACACTGGTGCGATCTTGCGCAAAAGCAGCCACTTTTGCGCCAAAACTTGCTGTCTCTCTACACTGGCCACGAGTTCTTGTGCAAGAACACTGATGTTCTAATGTATGAAATCAGCGCTTCTTGCGCAAGAACTATGATGCTCCTGCTCAGAACTATGATGCTTCTGTTCTTGTACAAGAGGCCAGTGTAGACAGGCAACATGAATTTCTTGCGCAAGAAAGCCCGATGGTTAAAATGGCCATCAGAGCTTTCTTGCGCAAGAGAGCGTCTACACTGGCAAGGATGCTTTTGACCAAAAGCACATCTCTTGCACAAAGGCACATGCCAGTGTAGAAACTATTGCTTCAACACCAGTATAGACACTCTCTTCTGGAACACAAGAACTCTTCCGCAAAAGAGTTCTTATGCAAAATCATGCCAGTGTAGACGTAGCCTAAGGGCAAGTTAGACAAACACCTGTAAAGGATGGTCTAGCTAGATGATGCTTGGTCCTGACATAAGCACAGAGGACTGGACTTGCTGATCTCTTGAGGTTCCTTCCAGTTGTATGATTCTATGTTCTGGTCAAGTAAGCAAGAGCTGGGAATCTGGAAATTCTCAGTGCTAATCCCAGGCTTGTCATTAACTTATTGAATGGCTTTGGGAAAGACACTTTACTTCTCTGATTCATTTTCCTTTTGTGTAAAAATGGAGATAACATTTGCTTAAGGTTCTGAGGATTAGTTAATGCTTACAAAGCAATTAATATGAAAAGTGCTGAGTATTGTGACTAATAATCATAATAAATCTAGGTACTTTACCTTTCAGAGATTGACACTCCTCTTCTATAATTACTTCAAACAGCTGAGAATTTGTAATGGATACATAACCAGAAACAATGAACACTGCAGCTGCCAGTTAAATCATACATATGGAGCAATGGAAACAGAAGGATTTGGAATGGGTTCCATATAAAGAAAGATTAAAAAGACTTGGACTTTTCAGCTTAGAAAAAAAGAGACTACGGGGGATATAATAGAGATCTATAAAATCATGACTGGTATGGAAAAAGTGAATAAGGAAAAGTTATTTACTTATTCACACAATATAAGAAGTAGGGGTCACAAATTAAATTAATAGGCAGCAGGTTTAAAATAAAGGAAGTTTTTCTTCACTTCGTACAGTCAACCTGTGGAACTCCTTGCCAGAGGATGCGGTGAAGGCTAGGACTCCCCTCCAAGCTAGGAAGTTACACACAAATAAACTACTTTGAAATAAAGTTATTTAGGTTCCTCAAATGGTAGGAACTGCCAAATTTATGGTTACAACTTTAAACCTGCTGTGTTCTGTATAAGTATGATGACACCATCACCCCTCCCCCCCATTTTTTATGAAAACAGGCTTACAAATATGCATAACTCAAAGATGCTTTATGCAAAATATATCACGTAACATGTCAATTTTAAAGTTACAGGTTTGCTGAATCTGTATATTTTATTCTTGTGCATGTATCATTCTTGTATATGAAGTTAGAAATATGAAGTGTGAATATGATTTTAATTCTAAATATGCTAATGAGGGCCATTAGAGATACTTTAGGATCTTTAAAAGTGGCGAGGAGTCCTGTGGCACCTTATAGACTAACCGAAGTGTTGGAGCATAAGCTTTCGTGGGCAAAGACCCACTTCGTCTTTGTGATCTTTATGACTTTAGGATCTTTATGACTCAGTTCTATTCAAACCAACCACAAGTGAATGGTTTTATTTTTCTTGAAAGCCCACACTGTGGTTGGTCCCAGAAAGATATGTGACCATGCCAACTGGTACTGGAATCCATCTTGTATTTGGTATTTTTCCTTGGGACTGGGGAGTGCTAAACAAAGGGTTCCCACCCTGGGGGAAAGTCTATTTAAGGAATGGAAAGGAATCAGTCTTTGTTTTCACCTGGCTTTTAAAACTACCATGCCCAACCCAAGAGGATACACATGAAGGAGCCTGAAAAAACATGAACTCTAAAAAACTCTGAAAAGCTGTAGACCCAGGCCAGGATAAAGATCAGTTTCAACTTGAAGAATATTACCTAAGATAAGATCAACTATTTAGGGTAAGAATTTGCATGTAACAAGTTTCTTAGTATATTAGAATTAACTGGAGTTTTTTGTTTATTTTGGCTTAGTAATGTACTTTGATCTGATTGATTTCATTTGTATCCACCTAAATCCTACTTTTTATACTTATTATGAAGCCCAGTATAAATAACTATTACTTGTGGGGGAGGGAATAACCACTGTGCATATCTCTCTTTCATTGATGAAGAGGAACAACGAATTGTACCATTACTGTTGTCTGCTTTGTGTTCAGTTATCCTTTGTTGCAAAGACTGTCCCGTTTGACGAATATGGCAGAGGGCATTGCTGTCATTTGATGGCTTATATCACATTAGAGGATGTGCAGTTGTATGATGTTGTTTCTTATATGCTTAGGTTCTGTGATGGTGTCAATTGTATATATATGTGGACAGAGTGGGCAATAGGATTTATTGAAGAGGTAAGTTCCTGGATGCATCTATTTGAGGTGTGCTGTTGGAAAGTATTTGCTTCAGGCTGAGGGAGTTGTCTGTAGGCATGGATTGGCCTGTCTCTCAAGGCCTATGAGAGTGAGGGATCATTTTCCAGGATATTTTGTCAATGATGTATTGGAGGGTTTTAATCTGTGGACTGTAGGGCTGAGTCTAGACTGGCATGATTTTCCGGAAATGCTTTTAACGGAAAAATTTTCTGTTAAAAGCATTGTCGGAAAAGAGTGTCTAGATTGGCAAGGCCACTTTTCCGCAAAAGCACTTTTTGCGGAAAAGCGTCCGTGCCAATCTAGACGCGCTTTTCCGCAAAAAAGCCCCGATCGCCATTTTCGCGATCGGGGCTTTTTTGCGGAAAACAAATCTGAGCTGTCTACACTGGCCCTTTTGCACAAAAGTTTTGCGCAAAAGGACTTTTGCCTGAATGGGAGCAGCATAGTATTTCCGCAAGAAGCACTGATTTCTTACAGTAGGAAGTTAGTGCTTTTGCGGATATTCAAGCGGACAGTGTAGACAGCTGGCAAGTTTTTCCGGAAAAGCGGCTGATTTTCCAGAAAAACTGGCCAGTCTAGACACAGCCTAGGTGTTGACCAGTGATATTCTGTTATTTTCCATGTTGGGCCTGTCTTGAAGTAGGTGACTTCTGGGTATTTGTCTGGCTTTGTCAATCTGTTTCCTTCCTTCCCCAGGTTGACCTTAAAAGGGTCAAGAGGGTTGACCTTAAGAGCTTTCTCTATGTAAAACTTTTGTACAGAGTAAGACAGATTTATTTGGGGCTTTATGGGTTGGTTTCCTGGGTGCTGAGCCCCTGTAACTGAGCCCTCCCAGGACTAAGCTGGCTGAGTGTCTGTGTTGCTCTGATGGGGAGTAGAAACCTCAACTCTGCTGGGGACCAGAGCTTCTGGATCAGCAGAACAGGGTGGTGGAAAACCCCATAAGGCAGGAAGATAGGTTCAATGGCTTGATCAGTACACTGGGGGCAACCTCAAGGGGATTTCTGTGTCTGTGATGGGTTGGATCGCAATCTTTAATGGCATAATCTATAGTAACTGGTGCCCCAAAATTATGATTTATTACTATTTAAGAATGTCCTGGCATCAAGGCCTGTTAGAAAGATAGCACAGAGGTTTAAAAAAATAAAAGCCCAAGGTTCATGGTTATCTTCAATAATCTGAGCAAACAAGAGTTATTGCAGCCTTTTGCAAGAACATACTGTTGGTTCAACCAAGGAGACTTCTCCTTTCCACTATCTGTGAATAAGTGAATGAATTAAAACCAAACATTCAGATACTATATGATGTGTCAAATATAGTAGTAAAATAGGGAACTTGATAGAATATAATATTATAACTAAAATGGATACAAAAAGAAAGTCAACTATAAGTGATACTGCTTTGGGCAAAATATAAACTTTAGTCGGGGTTGCATTCATATTGATTATTTTATTTTAAGTAATAAAGTGAAGAAGGAAGGTTATATTTGCAATCAAGCATGTTTTCACTATCAAGTTGGTGAAATACACTTTTTCTGACAGAGGGTAAGTCTACACTTGCTCCGTAGTTCGAGCTAGGGATGCAAATATAGGAGACCAAAATTGCTAATGAAGTGGAGATTTAAATTTCCCGCACTTCATTAGCATGAACTCGCCGGCATGTTACTCTATTCAACAGCTGATTCAAACCAGGAAGTGTGCGCCGGGACGTGTTAGTTCGACTTGATTCGGACTAACGTTACTCCTCATTTTTTGGGGCTTGGTTCGAACTTACGCGTCCCGGCATGCACTTCCTGGTTCAAATTAGCTGTTGAGCGGAGTAACGTGCCAGCAAGATCATGCTAATGAAGCACGGGATATTTAAATCCCCGCTTCATTAGCAATTTTGGTCACCTACATTTGCATCCCTAGCTCGAACTAGGGAGCAAGTGTAGATGTACCCAGAGGCAATAAATAAAAGGAACTAAAACCAAATACAGTAAAACTCCAATTGTCCAGCATCCAGTGGTCCAGCACTCCCGATAGTCCGGCACCAACTGGAACCCAGAAGTGCTCCAGCAGCTGCTTCAAGAAGTTGTTAGTCACTTACACTACCGCCCGCTGGATCCACAGGTGACAGGCTTGCAATTTATCTTTCCTCTACTGCCTCTGGCGGGGGTGAGTGGGGTGAGGAACGGCGCGGCGAGGGCCAAACCCTCTGCCATTTTGCAGGGAGGCAAAGCCTGCAAGCAGTGGTGGCAGAGAGGGTGTGAGAGGCAGACAGCTGCTTCAAGAAGTTATTAGTCAATTACTCTACCTCTGGCTGGATCTGCGGTAATGTAATTGACTAACAACTTCTTGAAGCAGCTGCCGCCACTTGCAGGCTTTGCCTCCCTGCAAAAAGATGGAGGGTTTGGCCGTTGCTGTGCCGTTCCCTGCCAAGTCCCCACTCCCCCGCCCCCACTAGAGAGAGGCAGTGCGGGTCCCGGCAGACCTGTCACAACCCCCCGCTGGAGTACCTCCTTATAGTCCAGCGTATCCGATAATCTGGCACCACCTGGGTCCCAAAGGTGTCGGATTATCGGAAGTCTACTGTATCATGTTTATAAGGACACTTGGTCACAAAATGAAGTAATCAGAGGTGTAAGGCTATGTCTACACTATGAGTTTTTGCCAGAAGAGGCAATGCAAACAAAGCGCTGATTAGCATTTTGTGATGCTTCATTTACATAATCTTAGGCATAAGGATCTTGCACAAAAAGGGGTTTTTGCACAAAATGGCCACAGCCACACTGCTTGCTTTTATGCAAAAACAGCTCGGAATAGTTATGCAAATGCCACGTAACAAAATGCTAATCAGCGCTTCGTTTGCATTGCCTCTTTCGGCAAAAACCTGTAGTATGGACATAGCCTAATTGTTCGGTTAAAATTGAAGACTCTGCCCTGCTATGCATACCAAAATCTCGTTTTTAAAACTAGAACAGAAATGGAAGATTTATACAGTTGTTCCATCCTGCTGGCAAATAACAGTTCTTGAAATGACTTTTCTTTATATAATAGACCGTTTAAAAAGTTTAAAGACCACCCAGAAAATATGTAGGTACTCTGTATAAATTATATCAACTTTAACCTGACCATTTCAGAAGTCAGCAAAGCATTGATAAAGAAACTACAACCTACCTGAGCATAACCACAAACTTAGTTAAGGAATGCACCGTGGAGAAGTTCTCAAGGTAAAGGAGAAGTGATTGATTATGTGACTCTTGGAGTAAGCTGTGGTCCGTAGTGTATGTGTTTGTGGCGTATTTGCTGCTTGACTGAAAAAGCTACCCTGTGCTCTGTTTGTTTGGAGCACTATGTGCTGAGGCTAGCAGCCTACTAGTCAAGGTTGACAGCTTTTTAACAAAAGAGAGGACTATGCAGCACTTTAAAGACTAACAGGATGGTTTATTAGGTCATGAGCTTTCGTGGGCCAGACCCACTTCCTCAATTCTGGAAGAGAATTGGCATGACCATATATACCAAAGGAATACAATGAAAAAAAAGTGAACACATTATAAAACTGACAAATCAGAACAGAAAGGGGTGAGGGGAAGGGCTAGTATCTATGGGTATGTCTACACTACAAAGTTAGTTCGAACTAACGGATGTTAGTTCGAACTAACTTTGATAGGCGCTACACTAGCGCTCCATTAGTTCGAACTTAATTCGAACTAACGGAGCGCTTAGTTCGAACTAGGTAAACCTCATTCTACGAGGATTAAGCCTAGTTCGAACTAGCTAGTTCGAATTAAGGGCTGTGTAGACCCTTAATTTGAACTAGTGGGAGGCTAATGCTTCCCAGGTTTCCCTGGTGGCCACTCTGGCCAACACCAGGGAAACTCTATTGCCCCCCTCCCGGCCCCAGAGCCCTTAAAGGGCCACGGGCTGGCTACACAGTTTGTGCCAGTTGCAAGGCTGCCAGCACCCGTGCCAGCAGACCCTGCACCTGCCACACCATGAGCCAGCCACCCGAGGACACCCAGCCCCCCACTGCTCCCCAGGACCAGCCTGGCGGCTCCCAGGAGCCTGCCCGGGGGCGCAAAAGGCGGGCACCCGCTTGGTCAAGTGCGGAGATCGTGGACCTCATCGAGGTTTGGGGGGAAGCCTCCAATGTCCACGATCTCCGCACTAGCCACAGGAACGCGGCCGTCTATGGCCGCATGGCTGCCAGCCTGGCCGCCAGGGGCCACCAGCACAGCCGGGAGCAGGTGCGCTGCAAGATTAAAGATCTGCGGCAGTCCTACTCCCGGTCCTGCCAGCCAGGGGCCGACCCGGAGGCCTGCCCCCACTTCCACGCCCTGGACCGCCTCCTGGGGGCTCATGCCTTCCCTGCCCCCTGGGACGTGATAGACCCCGGGGCAGAGGGCCCGCTCCAGGAGACGGAGAAGGAGGAGGAGGAGGGCTCTGAGAGCCCGGAGCCTGCTGCCAGCCTGCCCGGGACCCAGGACCTCCGAGGCACCCCACAGAGCCGCTCGCCTGTGTCGTCTGAGGCCGGGGAGGCGTCCACATGTGAGTACCATCGTGTTCCCCTTATGTGTATGGGGGGCTGGGGCGAGAGGGAGCCCCGGGACCGTGCGCCTGGGCCTTGCCCACCAAGGAGCAGCAGCTGGGGATCCTGCAGGGGCCCTGGCCTTACAGAGGGGAGCTGGGTTTCACACACCTGGGCCCCTGGGGTAATTGACTGCTGGTCTTGTTGCACCACAGACGCAGCACATGGGCCTGCAGGGTGCACCACACCGCCTGCAGCAGCTGCCCGTGCCCGGGAAAGCAGGAGAGCCAGGAATGAGGAGGAGTACCAAAGGCGGCACCTCCGCTTCATGGATCACCAGCTCCGCACCCAGGACCACTGGGTCCAGGAGGACCTGAGGCTGCGCCGGAGAAGTCTGGAGGCCCTGAAGGAGCAGGGCCGTGCCCTGCGAGGCCACCTCCAGAGCCTGCTCGACCGCTTCCCATTTCCTCCTCCCCCTGCTCCTCCTGCTCCCGCTGCTCCTCCTGCTCCCCCTGCTCCTCCTGCTCCCGCTCCTGCTTCCGCTCCTGCTTCCTCCACACCCCCTGTCCCTCCTGCCCCCCCCCCTCCAACAACCATTTCCCACCGACGTCCCCGGACCCGCAGTGTGGCGAGACGGGAGAGGCAGCCGGACTCCCACCACTGAGTTTTCCTTTCCCTTCCTCCCTTCCCTCCCCTTCCAGCTCCCTCGTCCCAGGTTTCCCCCTCCCCTCTCCCACCCTCCCCCCTCCCTCCTCCCACCCCACTTATGTTAAATAAACATAAGTTTTTGTTTGAAAAACAGGTGTCTTTATTTTACAGTAGGTAGGGAGGGGAAAGGGGAAGAGGGGTAGGGTGGAAGAAGGCCCCAGTGGGGCATGCAGGGAGAGGTCAGTCCTCCTCCTCCACCAGGAAGCTCTCCCGCAGGGCTTCCTGGATCCGGACGGCCCCCCGCTGGGCTTCCCAGATGGCGGCGGTGCGGGGCTGACCGTAGTGTCCAGCCATGCGGTCAGCCTCAGACATCCAGGCTGGCAGGAAAGCTTCCCCCTTTCGCTCACACAAATTGTGGAGCACACAACATGCTGCCACCACGGGAGGGATGTTGTGCTCAGCCAGGTCCAGACGGGTGAGGAGGCATTGAAAGCGGGCTTTCAGTCGCCCGAAGGCCCCCTCCACCACAATGCGGGCCCTGGTCAGCCTGGCATTGAAGGCCTGGCAGGAGGGATTGAGGTGCCCCGTGTAGGGCTTCATCAGCCACGGCTGCAGTGGGTAGGCGGCATCCCCCACCAGGCACACGGGCATGTCCACGTCCCCGACCCTGATGTGGCGGTTGGGGAAGAAGGTCCCGGCCTGCAGCCGCTGGCACACGGAGGAGTTGCGGTACACCCGGGCGTCGTGTGCTTTGCCGGACCAGCCCACATTAATGTCCGTGAACTGGCCCCGGTGGTCACACATGGCCTGCAGGATCACGGAGAAGTACCCCTTGCGGTTGACGTACCGGGACGGCTGGTGTTCCGGGGCACGGATGGGGATGTGTGTCCCGTCGATGGCCCCGCCGCAGTTGGAGAAGCTGAGGGCGCCGAAGCCCCGGATGACAGCATCCGGGTCGGCGAGGCGGACCACCCTGCGGAGCAGCACCCGGTTGATGGTCTTGACTACCTGCGGAGAGAGACACAGCAAAGCGCCAATCAGTGGGGCGCCCAGGTGGCTGGGAGTGTTTGTGCCCTGGCAGTGCCCCGCGCCCCACTCCCGGTAGCAATCCCCCTGGCGGCGTGTAGTACGGCCGGGACAGCCCGACCCCTCCGGTGCGGGGCGCTTTTGCCTCCTCCCGCCCCCCCTTTGTCCCTGGGGCGGCCCATCCCCTCCTCGCAGCCCCTCTCCCCCCCGGCTCGGTGGCCGACGAGTGCCATACCTGCATGAGCACCGCTCCGACGGTGGATCTCCCCATGCCGAACTGGTTCCCGACGGATCGGTAGCTGTCTGGCGTGGAGAGCTTCCAGAGGGCGATGGCCACCCGCTTCTGGAGGGGGATGGCGGGCCTCATGCGAGTGTCCCTTCTGCGCAGGGCAGGGGCGAGCCACTCGCAGAGCTCCAGGAAGGTGTCCCTCCTCATCCTGAAGTTCTGGGTCCACTGTCGGTCCTCCCAGCGCTCCAGGACGATGCGGTCCCACCAGTCGGTGCTGGTGTCCAGACGCCAGACACGGCGGGGCACGCTGGTGCCGGGGCGCCGCCGCGGCTCCTCCACGGCCCCCAGGGCGGCCAGGCGGAGAGGCAGGGGGCTGACGTGCACCAGTAGGTGCCAGGCAGCCTCGAGCCATTGGTGGGAGGCTTGCAGCAGCAAGTCCAGAAAGTGCACCAGAAGGTGCAGGGCGAGCTGTGGCTCCATGTTGCCACCTGCGGCGGCCCCCCCGAAGGGAAGCACCGACACAGACGGGCACAGAGACCAACGCTTTGCTGTCCCTCGGCGAGGTTGGCAAGCAAGCAGGAAAAGCTGAGAACCGGCTGTCCAGGGGGGTCCCTTTAAGCTCGAGCCTCAGATAGCCTCAGACAGCAGCCACACAAAGCAACTACTGACCTGATGCCCTGCCAGAACCTGTTTCAGCTGCCCTTAAATGCCCCCCTGTGTCCAATCAGTGTGGACGCGCTAGTTCAAATTAGCAAAATGCTAATTCGAACTAGTTTTTAGTTCTAGATGCGCTAGTTCGAATTAGCTTAGTTTGAATTAACTAATTCGAACTAAGTTAGTTCGAATTAGCGCTGTAGTGTAGACATACCCTATGAGATAATGATACTAGGGGTAGAAACATGGGTAGCTGAGTTTGCAAAGTTTGGGAGAACTGTATCCTGACTTGCCTGTCTGGTTGTTGATATGTCAATACTTCTAGATAGAATTATGTTTAATACTGGCACCATGCCAAAAATAAAATCCCTACAAGCTGCATGGAAACTTTTTAAAGACACTATCATATAGGCTCAACTTAAATGTACACATCAAATTAAAAAAGGGTATGTCTACACTACAGTGTTATTCCGAAATATCTTATTTTGAAATAGTTAATTTGAAATAAGTTATTTCGAAATAGCGCATCTACACACAAAATGCATTTCAAAATAGCGTTTTACTATTTCAAAATAGTGTGTCCACACTGAGTGGACTGTGAATCGCATTTAAGGCTGGCCGGAACCAGTTCTGGCAGGGCACCAGGTAAGGACTTACTGTGTGGGGCTGCTGCCTGAGGCTAACTGAGGTCTGTGCTTAAAGGCCTCCTTTCCCCCCCGACAGCCGGTTCTCAGCTTTCCATGCTTGCTTGTCTACCTCGATGAGGGACAGCAAAGCATTTTTGTCTCGGCGTGCTCTGGTTGCCCTCACTTGGGACACCACAGCACTCTGCAACATGAAGCCAGAGCTGTCCCTGGGCGTTCTTGGTGCTTCTCTTGGACGTGTTGCTGCGAACCTGGCTGCACTTGGTGCAGGCTGCCATCCGGGAGGTCCATCAGGGTGCTGTCAGTATCCAGGAGGCCCTGTAGGAAAGCTTCCACCCTGAGGAGCACTAACAGTCTCCCTGGTCTGCCCCACTAGGGGCTTGTGCCTCATTCCCGCCCTCACGTCCTTCCACTTACCCTCCCCCCCAACTCCCCTTCCTGATGTAAAATAAAATACACGTTTTTTCATTAACACTAACTGTCTTTATTTAGCAAAACTGGAGTGGGGGGGGAATGAAACTCTGGTGAGACTGGGGAAAGGAGGTGGGAAAAGGGAGGAGAGAGGGTGGGAGAAAGGAGGGGGAAACCTGGGAGAAGGGAGCTGGAAGGGGGAAGCAAGGGGAACAAGGGGGAGGGGAAGCTCAGGGGTCAGGGTCTTACCAGACCAACTGTCTCCAAGCATCCCGGATACAGGGGCCTCAGCATCCCTAGGGGATGGAGAGGAGATGGAGGGTGAGGAGGATGTGGAGGGAGAAGCGGGAGGGGGAGAAGGGGTGGGAAGAGGAGCGGTATCTGGGGAGGCAGCAGGCACTGGAGTGGCAGGAGGCAGCACACTGCACCAGGGTCTGCAGGTGTTGGCAGATGGCACGGCCCTGGGCAAACTTCTCCCACCGAAGCTCCAGGTCTTCTTGCACCTAGTTCTGGAGGGTGCAGTGCAGGGCTCGCCGTGCCCCCACCTGCTGCTGTCGGTACCCTTCCACTGCACAGGTGGTCCCGTGGAGCCCTTGGGTGCGGGAGCATGTCCCGGGTGGGGTGGTGCGCCCTCTGGAGAAACAAGAAAAGTGGTCAGTTATCCTGGGGACACAGTAGGTGAAACCCAGCCCCCCCATGCAATGTGAGGATGACCGTTCCCTGCACCATCAGAGCCGATGTGCTTGCACTCAGGCCATGTTCGGAATGTTCTGCTATCCCCGGGAGTGGGAGCTTCCCCAAGACTGCACCCATTCCCCTGTGCTGTGTATAGTGTGGGTGAGGTGGTGGTGGGGGGGAGATGTCCCCTGCCTCCGTGTAGAGAGGGAGTCCTTCTGTGTCCCACCCCGGGGTCAGAAGCATGTCATGTCTCTTCACACATGCGTGTGTCTAACAGGCCAAGGCCCCTGTGTGGCAGCCAGCTGGGGCCATGTGCCCAGGGGTGGCATGGCACATGCTCGCACATGCACAGGTTGCTGCATGATCCGTGGTAAGCAAAGCCCATGCACGCAGTCCATGGTCTCCCTACCCACCCCCCAAAAAGGGGACACTGATGGCACTCACATGTTGTTGCCTCCCCAGATGACACTGGTGACGGGTCTGCTGGGATGGCTCGGGGGTCCTGGCTGCATGGCATGCTCCCTCTAGGCTCCTGCAGCTTCTGGCGCTCCTCCTCCATGTTCTGGTCAGGGCCCTCTGCTCCAGGACTGATGACCCCTGGGATGGCACAGACTGTCCTGCCCCCCAGGATGCAGACCATGGCATCAAAATAGGGGCAGATGTCTGCCCCTGTTTGGGAGCTGCCCCTTTTGGCCCTGGCATAGGCCTGCCACAGCTCCTTAATTTTCATGCACACCTGCTCCTGGGTGCACATGTGGCCTTTGGTGGCCAGGCTGTCAGCCATTCGTCTGTAGATGGCCACATTCCTCCATCTAGTGCGGAGATCATGGACGTTGGAGGCATCCCCCTAAAGCCTCAATCAGGTCTATGATTTCCGTACTGGACCAGGAAGGTGCCTGCCTTCTCTGGCCCCTGGCAGGCTCCTGAGAGCTGGGGGACTGGGCCTGGGGAACGTGGGGGATTGGGCCTGGGGAGCAGTGGAGGGCTGGCTGGCACTGGCTGCCTGACTCATGGTAGGGCCACTGGGTCGGGGCAGTGACTGCTGGCTCTTTGCTGGCAGGCCTGGAGCTGGCACAGGCACTGTGTCTAGAGCCTACCCCTTTAAAGGCTTCAGGGCTGGGGGAGAGGAGAGGAAGTTTTCCTGGTTGTGCCCAGAGTGGCCACGAGGGTACCCTGGGAAAGGCTATTTCAAAATAAGCATCTACACAGCACTTATTTTGAATTAGCTATTTCGAATTTGGCGTTATTCCCCAGAGAATGAGGTTTACCACATTTGAAATAAGTTCTCCACTATTTTGATTTAATTTTGATATAGGGTTTGGCTGTGTAGACACTAGGAAAGTTATTTCGAAATAACGGCTGTTATTTCAAAATAACTTTGCTGTGTAGACATACCCAAACATAGTAAGAGAACCAAAAAAATGCCACCATGGCTAAAAGATCAATTAATATAAGCACAAGAGACAAAAGGCATAATTTAAATTCTAATAAGGAAAATAGAAAGGATCACAAACTCTGGCAAATGAAGTATAAAAATATAATTAGGCAGGGCAAAAAAGAATTTGATGAATAGCTGGCCAAAGACTCAAAAAGTAATAGCTAAAAATATGTTAAGTACATCAGAAGTAGGAAACCTGCTAAACAAACTGTACAGCCACTGATCAAGATGCTAACAGAGCACTCAAGGATGATAAGTCTATTGTGGAGAAACTAAATGAATTCTTTGCATCAATCTTCATGGCTGAGGATATGAAGGAGATTTCCAGATGAGAGCTATTCTTTTAGTTGACAAGTCTGAGGAACTATCTGGGACTGATATATCATTACAGGAGGTTTTAGAACAAATTGGCCAATTAAACAATAAGTTACCAGAACTAGATGGCATTCACCCAAGAATTCTGAAGGAACTTAAATGTGAAATTGCAAAATTACTAACTGTGGTTTGTAACTTATCCTTTAAACCAGGGGTCTCTAAACTACGGCCCGCGGGCCGGATGCGGCCCGCGAGGCCCTCTCATCCGGCCCGTGGAGACCTTTTTGTCTGGCCCCGCCTTCTTCCGCGTGCCGGCGAGATTATCCCTAAGGCGCTTGAGTCCGAGCATTGGTGTCAGCGGGAGAAACGGATTCGCAGGCGGCTGCGCGAGGCCCCAGCGCGCGCACGGGACAGCAGGTAGCCCAGGTCAGGGACGGCTCCGCGTGCCGCTTGGCCGGGCGGGCGAAAAAGGGGGGTCTTGAAGGCGGGCTCCGGATCAGACCTGGTGGCAGAGGATCGCGGGAGGCTGGACGGAGGGGAGGAAACCCGACGGTGGTTTCTCAGGGGCTAGGAGCGAGGGGCTACTTCTCCGGGGGCGGGGCTGAGGAGCTGGTGCCCATTGCAGGAGGCGGTCTGGTTGCTGTGGCACAGCCTCTGGGTGACGCTGTGCCATGCCTAGCGCGCTGCCCTGGTCCCTGCAGTGCGCCCTGAAGAAACATCCCTCTCCCTTCCACGTCTGGTCTCTCTCATCCACAACCCAGAGCAGCACCGCCCTGCCAGGTATCAGTCTGTGGGAGCGTTGGGCACTGCTTTCCAACTTCCTTTACCAAGTGATAACGTGTCTGCTTTCAAACCAGCTTTTCCCATTAAAATGCATGCCCCTTGTTCCATGGGGCTATGTTACAAATTGTCACCTCATTCCCTGCATGATAGGAGAGCGATCACATCTCTTCAAGTGTGAGTGTCTTAGGCTGAACATATTGCCAGCATTATGTTGCTTACAATTTTCATCACATTGCGCAGGTGGAAATGAGTTCTCAGCAGTTTCCCCGTTCTGGAGCCCCTCCTGCAGGACTAGGACAAGCACCACCCCCAATTTCAAACAGTGATTTCTAAAGCCAGAAATGTCTGCTATTTTGGCATCCAGGAAACAATTTCACCATTCACACTAATACAGGTGTTCATCTGTAGTGTATCAATGTGTTATTAAATAATAACTGAATAAAATAATATTAAATAAATAATTAAAAACAACATCCATTTTTTGATTGTTTTTTATTTGGACCTCAAGTGTGTAGTCGGCCCCCGAATTGCTGTTTGATAGTTAATGCGGCCCTCGGGCAGAAAAGTTTGGAGACCCCTGCTTTAAACCATCTTCTGTGCCAAATGAATGAAAGATCACTAATGTGATGCCAATTTTTAAAAGGGGCTCTTAAGATCATCCTGGCAATTACAGGCCAGTAAATCTAACTTCAGTATCAGGCAAACTGGTTGAAACAATAGTCAAGAACAAAATGGGCAGACATATAGATGAATAAAACAACAAATGATCTGATAGCACTTTATAGACAAAACATGTAGATGGTATCATGAGCTTTCGTGGGCACAACCCACTTCTTCAGATGAATGTAATTTATTAGGGAAGAGTCAAAATGGGTTTTGTAATGGGAAATCATGCCTCGTCAAACTACTGGAATTCTTTCACAGGGTCAACAAACATGTAGACAAGGGGGATCCAGTGGATATAGTATGCTTTAGATTTCCAGAAAGCCTTTGACAGGGTCCCTCACTAAAGGTTCTTAAATAAAGTAAACTGTCATGAGATAAGAGGGAAGGTCCTCTCATGGATTGGTAACTGATTAAATGATAGGAAACAAATGGTAAGAATAAATGGTCACTTTTCAGAATGAAGTGAGACAACTAATGGTGTCCCTCAAGAGCAAGGCTACTCAACATGCAGCCCGGGGGCCACCTCATAAGAGAAATAGAATAAAATGATGTCTCCATCTGCACTTTTGCTTTTTGAAAACAGACACCTAGACGAGAGAAGACTGAGGTGCTTGATTGACCACCTACGAGTCCTCTTGGTGACATCAAGTACCTACCTTGGATGAGCATCTTTAACTCTCTATTTTCCAGCAATCTGGGCCGTCTGCTTGTGCACCAGGAAAAGACTATAGTTATGTCTGTCTTTCAGGCCACCTGTGTTTGCAGCATCAGCTCTATCTGTGAATGATTTCTGAGCTGAAATCTGAAATGTGAGCAAAAATCTGGTGATAAATAACACAGGCTTTCTCTTAGATAACCACTCAAATTAGTCAACTAACCACTTAGTAAGGATGTGTATATGTTTTAAAGATTATGAATGTTACAGCAGATGTTGTTGGTTTGTAAAATGTTCCTATCATGACTTCTGTAATGCAGGTTTAAAACTGAACAAGTTTACAGTTATTAGCTAAGATTGTATACCACTCCACTGTATGTGTGTCTACCACAGCTAATGGTTTCATACTGCCTTTTAACTTCTAGGTGTGTACAGACATACAATGAGACAAGTTTGCAAGCTTTTTGAATTGCACCCAGTCTGTACAGTCTGGCATAAATGTAGGCATTTATGTTAAATTAAAGTGTTAGATCCTGGGGAGATCAGACACTGAGAAATAGGTAGCAATATAGCATTGGAAGGAGACCTTAGGGAATTGGCATGTAAGCAGTTGGCCAAATTTTCAAGTAAATTTTGGACTGTTTTTCCTCTGATTGTGTTAACAGTATTTGAGTTAACAAGCAGTTGACATAAATTAGGCCTTTTTGGGAGATACTCTGTCAAAAATCTAAACAAAGTCACTTTTTCAAGATAGTAATTGTGACTATAAGTTTTAGTAGTCTACTGTGGTTGTGTGTTTTGATTCTGACAATTAGAATGGTTATAGTGACACATTTTCTAGTTTATATTAGCCAAATCATAGTCCAGTACAATTTATATCTTCCTATACTGTAAATTATTAATTGCTGTTGTTAAATAATGTCAACAAGACTCTATAAAAATTAAATTCTACTTGAGTGCTTTCCTTTAGGTAAGCAATCAAAAATAAAAGACCTCTAAGAAAGATGGTATGGGTAATCACTGAAAAATAACCCATGCCAAACACTTTAGCCTGAACCATTTGGTACCATGGGAATGCCCAGCTTACAACACCAACACATAGAAATCTCAGGCCCCCTTACTGTGAAAGTGGTCCTCAGACCCTTCCTGATAGTGACGGCCAACCTATGAGCTCTTCTGACAGCCTGAGTATCTAGCTGTTCAAAGTGTCAAAGTGTGAGCCCAAGCACCATGCCTCAGTGTTCCCCCAACGGGAAAGCACTCCAATGTTACGCTCACAGAAATTATGTAAGCAACAGCATGTGCCCACCATCCTGGGGATTAGGGATATTAAATTGTGGTTAATTAACTAGTTGAGTAGTCGATGGAATTTCCATTGACTACTCAACTAGTCAATGGGCACTTCCACATTCCTCCTTTGAAATGTACAAGAGCCCTGCTAGGGCTCTTGTACATTTCAAAGGAGGAATTCAGAACTCTCTGTACATCCTGGGGCCAGTGGGAATACCCAATGACTCCAGGCTCCATGGTGCTTCAGCATTTTAAAAGGGGCAGTGTTGCACAGCTGAGCCACAGATTAGCTGTGCGGTGGCTGCCCCTTTGAAATGCTGGGTTGGGGTTTCAAAGCAGCAGTGCAGCACAGCTGATCCCCAGTTCAGCTATGCGGCACTGCTGCTTTGAAGTGCCCCTTCCCCCTGCCCCTTTGCTGCCTCTATATTATATGTTATAGAGGCAGCGGGGGGGAGGAGGGGCGAATCGACTAGTCGACAGACTAAGCTAATGCTTATTGGATAGTCGTCTAGTCAACTAGTCCTTAACATCCCTACTCGGGATATGAGCCTCCAAAAGGTCCAGCTTGCTATACAGACACCTGCATCTTCCTTTCAAACTGACAAAAGCACATTCAACAACCATTCAGCAGTGGCTTAGCCTGTTGTTGAACTGCTCCTTAATGCTGTCCAGGTGTCCTGTGTAAGGCTTCATGAGCCAGGGCTGCAAGGGATAGGCTGTGTTACCCTATGATCACTATTTCCACATTCCCCCCATCGTAAACTTCTGTCTGGAAAGAAAGTGCCAGCATGCAGCCTCCTGTACGGCCACTGTTCCTGAATACATGTGCATCATGCACTCTTCCAGACTACCCCACATTTGTGTCTGTGAAATGCTACGGTGATCCGCAAGCACCTGAGGCATCATAAAGAAGTACCACTTATGATGGATGTACTCTGAGGCAAGATGGGATGGTACTATAATGGGGATGTGTATCCCCTCTGTTGTCCCACCACCATTAGGAAAGCTTTTTTCAGCAAAGCCAGACTCTATGTCACACACATTTCCCAGAGTCATAGTCTTGTCCATCAAAATGTGATTTATTCTCATGTGCACTTGCAGAAGTACTGCTCCAATGGTAGACTTGCCCACTCTGAGATGATTCACAACTGAAGGATAACATTCTGGTGTGGCCAGTTTCCACAAAGCAATGGCCACACATTTCTCTACCAAGAGAACAGCTCTCATTCAGGTGTCCTTGCGTTGCAATTGAGGGGCCAGCTTAGCACACAGCTCCAGGAAGGTTGCTTTATGCATCGGAAAGTTCTGTATCCACTGCTCTTCACACCTGCATGACAATGCACTGCCACCACTCAGAGCTGGTATCACTAGCTCAAAAGCTATGTATGTATCCACTATGTATACCAGACCTGCCATAGCCCTATGATATATCAATTCATCATCCTCTGAATATGAATCTAAATACGAATTTGAGTCCAAATAAGAATACAAATCTGGATACAAATCTGATAAGTCAGCGTCATCCATTAGTAGGTCCATAAGTAGGTATTCTGCAATGTGTAATGTCCTCTGCACTCTGCTCATGATAATATTTTCCCACCATTGATGCTTGAATTGGCACTACAGTAAGCCACAAACATAGGGATGTCTGGAAAGGAAATAGATGGCTGATGGGATGTTTTTCACATTCCCAACATGCCTAGCGCTACGTCGTGCTTTCCAGCAGGGCTTAGCGAGTGAAGGTGACAAAAGGCACTGTAAGATGCAAACTCACAATGCTTTACTCTTTCTGTAAAGGGAGGGAGAGAGATGTGGTTATTGATAACAATGAGTACCAGAAAACCGATCTGACAAGTTTCCAGTTTTGGCAACTTTTGCCTATTGACAGCACTTTCATCCCCAAAACTTGCAAGTGTAGATATAGCTGTAGTGCTACCTTAGACTCCTCTCTTTCCTTTGATGTCAAATTCACATTGCTTAATTCTGTCACATCTTTCACTATATCTCCCTGCATGCTCTCTCTACTGTGCAGCCAAATTATTAATCCTCCTATTTACCACTTTGACTATGTACCCTAAGACAATATACACAATTAACAAACTATATATAAAACAAGCACTCTGCATTCAACGAGATATCACCAAAGCAATGCAAACAAGAGAGCAAAGTTAAGGTTTGGCAGGGTGTGTAATTTGGATGGCTGATCATAAATGATAAAGAATTGTCAATGGTTCTGGGCAAAACTTTAGATCACATTACTGTTTAACTTCAGACATTCTAACATTTGGGGTTTTTGAGAGAATGGTAAAATGCAACTTGTGTGGGGTGCTACTTGGAGTCCTTTAAACACACTTTCAAATGTAACTTTTCTTAAAATTATGTATTTTTTATAAATATAAAATTTATGGTAACAGAAGACAAAATACTCTCAAAACATTAAGTAATTCAGATTCCACTTATTGGAAGGTACTCGTTAATACAAGTTCTCAGTTGATTATTGCTATATAGGACCTTGGGGAATGTAGGAGGTACTAATAGGTCACAAGCTTTCTCCAAAAAAAGTAATACTAAGGCGTAACCTCACATGAATAACATGAATGGATGTGAACTTACTTGATGGGTAACTCACAATGGCAAAGTACTAATTGAAAGGGTTATTTAGATCATTCCAAATACATCAAGTGTTCATACACACATATACCATTGGTGGTTATGAAGCTTGTGCTAAAGGTTGATGGCCTAACTTTCACAAGTTACTTTTCTGTCATTGAGTAGAACAGCTGCTTGGTCACATGTTCTTAAAAGGAGAAAAAATATATAATTTCTCTTGTGAGCAGATTGACTAGTAAAACTGGATCCTTTCAATACTGAGTCAGTCCTTCTCATCAGTGGGCAAGAGTCTTTGCAGGTTAGTACTTAAGTATTGCTTGGAATTGAAGTACTTTTATGGTGAGACCTTTACAAAAGAAACATCTTTTACATTAGGCTTTATTCGATATTTTTCTTAGAATCAACTTTTTCCTATCTCTTCCCCATGCAATGATTGCCCAGATTCCTTACACTGCAGTGGGAGAATCACCTCTTCAAGAATTACAATAGTTACTGCTCCAGTGCCAAGGAAATCCACACAGAGGAAATAAGGGGATGTGACTGTGAAGTCCGCACTTTTAGTTTATCCAGTTACCCAAAGTTGCTCCCATTGTCACCTGTGCATTTCAAATGTAAAAATTACTTTGGAATCAAGATGGTGTAATATATTGGGTTGTACAAGAGTTGCATCTACAATGTTCACCTAGTGCATGTGAACCAGAGTCAAACCACAAAGCACCTACTCTAGGAAAAAGGCGATTTCATTATGTATAGCTTTTGCTGCTAATCCTGATGGGCTACAAGACACTGTGCCTTAAACCTGTCACAGGGCCAGGACAAATAAATAATCTGAGAACAATGCAGTTTTTAAGGCAAATTCCTCATTTTGAGGAAAGGAGGAAACATTTCACTGGTGAATTGTTGTTGTGGTGCTTTGTTTTGCTTTTAAAAATGGAAGTTGTTTGTACACGCTCAGATGTTTGTACAAAAGCAGGAGAAAGCAGGAAAAAAGGCTGACAAAGTGCAGTTGAGACTGTCAGTGATTTGATACATGCAATTTATCAAATGGCTTTAGAGTGTATCAGCTGGTTATCAACATATGATATTAGTTACAGATAATGTAAAACAAAAGAGCTGAGCAAACATGATTACTCTGTGATTATAATTTCAGAGTTCATAGTATCGCATCATAAGAGATATTTCACTGCTTACTATGTAAATTAAAGGGTACTGCATATTATGCCCCAGAGAGACATGGCTGGATGTACATCAAGAAATGTTTGAAAGACTTTAATAGCCTTGGTATTACCTTCTGTATAATTTAAATGGGTATATGAGGATGCCCAATTTAGAGTTTTTTAGAGAATTCTTGTGGTTATTGTGGCTGGGATTTTCTGATATTGTGCCCCTGCAAATTTGCTTTATTTTTAGTTTATAACATTTAAACTGTTCTATTTTTTTCTTTTGACGTTAATCGGAGAAATTACATATTTTTTTCTCCTTCTAAGAACATGTGAACAAGCAGCTGTTCTATTCAATGACAGAAAAGTAACTTGTGAAAGTTAGGCCATCAATCTTTAGCACAAGCTTCATAACCACCAATGGCATATGTTTGTATGAACATTGAATGTATTTGGAATGATCTAAATAACCCTTTCAATTAGTGCTTTGCCATTGTGAGTAACGTGGCTTTCCAAATCTATGCCCATGTCAACTTTATCTCTCTCTTAGGGTATGTCTACACTACAAAGTTAGTTTGAACTAACTTTCATAGGCGCTAGACTAGCGCTCCATTAGTTCGAACTTAATTCGAACTAACGGAGCGCTTAGTTCGAACTAGGTAATCCTCATTCCACGAGAACTAAGCCTAGTTCGAACTTACTAATTCGAATTAAGGGCTGTGTAGACCCTTAATTCAAAATAGTGGGAGGCTAGCCCTCCCCAAGTTTCCCTGGTGGCCACTCTGGCCAACACCAGGGAAACTCGTCTGCCCCCCTCCCGGCCCCAGGCCCCTTAAAGAGGCACAGGCTGCCTACGGTGCCCGTGCCAGGTGCAAGCCAGCCAGCACCCAGCCAGCAGACCCTGCACCTGGCATGGCTCGAGCCACCCTCCCGATGCCCCCCAGCCCTCCCCCTCTTCCCAGGACCAGGCTGGCGGCTCCCGAGAGCTTGCCCGGGACCGCAAGAGGCGGGCACCCGCCTGGGCTAGTGTGGACATCGTGGACCTCGTCCACGATCTCCGCACTAGGCACAGGAAAGTGGCCAGCTAGGGCAGGAGAGCTGCCAGCCTGGCCACCCAGGAGCAGGTGTGCATGAAAATCAAGGGGGTCCACTGAGACCCCCGACCCTGAGTCCTGAGCTTACAATGGCCGTACTGGGTCAGACCAAAGGTCCATCTAGCCCAGTAGCCTGTCTGCCAACAGCGGCCAAGCCTAGGGACCCCGGAGGAGATGGACCGAAGACAGTGACCAAGCTATTTGTCTCGTGCCATCCCTCTCCAGCCTTCCACAAACCTTGGGCAGGGACACCCCTAGCTAATAGCACTCCATGGACTCAACCTCCATGACTTGATCTCACGTCCCTTTAAACTCTGTTCTAGTTCTAGCCTTCACAGCCTCCTGCAGCAAGGACTTCCACAGGTTGACTCTTTGCTTTGTGAAGAACAACATTCTGTTACTAGTTTGAAGCCTGCTACCCATTCCTTTCCTTTGGTGCCCTCTAGTCCTTCTTTATGGGAACTAATGAAGAACTTTTCTGTATGCATCCTCTCCACCCCACTCCTGCTTTTAGAGACCTCTATCCTGTCCCCCCTCCATCTCCTCTTTTCTAAGCTGAAAAGTCCCAGTCTCTTTAGCCTCTCTTCATATGGGACCTGTTCCCAACCCCTGATCACTGTAGTTGCCCTCCCCTCTCCCAGCCTCTCTCTTCCCCTCTCCCACCTCCTTTTCCCAGTCTCCTCCAGTTTTGATTAATAAAGACAGATTCCATTTTTTAACACAATTGTCCTTTATTTTGTACATCAAGAAAAGGGGCTAGGGAAGGGTAAGTGGAAGGAGGTGAGGGAGGAATGGGGTACGAGCCCCCGATGGGGAGGACTGGGCTGGCTCTGCGGACTTCTAGAGGTGGAAGCTCTCCTGCAGCCCCCCAATTGTCCCCTCTCCCCAGATGGCAGCCTGCAGCAAGTGCAGCCGGTCTGATGGCCGAGTGGTGTGATGTGCCCAGTGTGGGTAGTCCGGGCACTCCAAGCCAGGACTGCTTTGCAAGCGGGGCACCCCTGAGAACTGTCTGTCCGGGGTGGGGGTCGGGGCCCTTTAAGCGTAGCCCTCAACTAGCCTGAGACAGCATCTCCACGCTCTAAGTCCTCCTCTGATGCCCTGCCGGCACTTCTTCCGGCCATCCTTAAGCCCGGTTCAGGGTCCACTTAATGTGGACATGCTAGTTCGAATTAGCAAAACGCTAATTCGAACTAGTTTTTAGTTCTAGACACGTTAGTTCGAATTAGCTTAGTTCGAATTAACTAAGTTAGTTCGAATTAGCGCTGTAGTGTAGACGTACCCTTATTTAGTTACTATATCTCTTTAAGAGAAAAATAATGTAAAAAAATATTTATAAAGATGTAGCCTTTTGCCTTGTAAAGCCTGCCACCTTGTTAGTAGAGCTGACTGAATTAAAATAAAATTTCATATTGATTAAATTTCTCCAAAAACTACTACTTAATTGGATGAATGTCATCAATTCCCACAGATTTCAATGGGCTGTTAGCACTCATCATTAAACAGGAGGCACCAGCACATTGCAAGAAGGGGCCTTACATTATAAAATGTTACATGGTATATAACGATACTTGAGTGTAAAGCAGAACTTGTCTGAACTTGGTAGATTCATTCCCTTTAATAAGTGCCATGTTTTTCATTTGAACCTGAATGTGAATATACATATAAATCACTTCTTTTCCATTGATGTATTAAACTATTAACAAATTCAATTTACTCTTTTAAATCTATCTTTTAAAATACAGATTTTTTTAAACTAAAAGACATTTTCAGGTATTATGATTGCAGCCATACTGACTCGAACTGATCAGCATATACAGGCAGTCCCCGGGTTCGGTACAAGATAGGGACTGTAGGTTTGTTCTTAAGTTGAATCTGTATGTAAGTCGGAACTGGCGTCCAGATTCAGCCGCTGCTGAAACTGATCAGTTTCAACAGCGGCTGAATCTGGATGCCAGTTCTGACTTACATACAGATTCAACTTAAGAACCCCAGGCATCCCCAAGTCAGCTGCTGCTGAAACTGATCAGCGGCTGATTCCAGGAAGCCGGGGACAGAGCAACTCTGCCTCGGGCTTCCTGTAGTCAGCGCTGGTCAGTTTCAGCAGCGGCTGACTTGGGGACGCCTGGGGCAGAGCAGCTGGGGTGCTGCTGGGTTGCTCCAGTAGCGCTGCTCCTCGGCACTACTGGAGCAACCCAGCAGCACCCAAGCTGCTCTGCCCCAGGCGGCCTGATTCAGCCGCTGCTGAAACTGACCAGCAGCGGCTGAATCAGGATGCCTGGGGTAGAGCAGCTGGGGTGCTGCTGGGTTGGTCCAGTAGCGCCGAGGAGCGGCGCTGAGGGACCAACCCAGCAGCGCCCCAGCTGCTCTACCCCAGGCGTCGTGGGCAGAAAAGCCTGGTCTGCTGGGGGGTAGGGGGCACTAGCTGCCCCCCCCCCAGCAGACCAGGGAGACGCGGAGCAAAGCCGCAGAGGACGCCCGCAGTGGGACAGTCCAGGCGCGTCGCGGCTGTCCCGCTGCGGGCGTCCTCCGAGGCTTTGCTCCCCATCTCCCTGGTCTGCTGGTCAGACCAGGGAGACAGGGAGCAAAGCCTCAGAGGACGCCTGCAGCGGGACAGCCGAGGCGCGTCTGGACTGTCCCGCTGTGGGTGTCCTCCGCGGCTTTGCTCTGTGTCTCCCTGGTCTGACCAGCAGACCAAGGAGATGGGGAGCAGCTTTTCTCACCCCGGAGAACGCGGGCGGCGGGACCGCGGCTCATCTGGGCGTCCCGCCGCTCCCGTCCTCCGGGGCGAGAAAAGCCCCGTTCGTAACTGCGGATCCGACATAAGTCGGATCCGCGTAACTCGGGGACTGCCTGTACAGTGAACTTTCTCAGACTTCCTATGAAGAAATATATTGTGTGCATATAAAGGAAAAAAATGTCTTAAATATTTATTTGCATTTTGGACTTTTAAGTCTGTCTAAGCCATAATACCTTGTAGGAGCTGGGGAGAGGTGTAGGGAGACACAAACACTTTCTTACTTTTAGAAGTCAATGGTAGCACTCCCTACCAGTTAAATCTGCCTTCTCTGGCAATACAATATCCACCTTCTTTTTCCTGAGCTCTGCAGGGTGGCAATTGAATTCTGACTGTCCCCTGAGAGGGTGAACTGAGAGGGAAAAGGCTCATTGCATTATTTCCCTGCACACTCAGGCAGGAATGGCCATAATTTGTCCCTTCTTTTTTGTTCACTGGGCAAAAAAGATTTCATAATGGAAACTGGCAAATCCCTAACTATAGCAATATGAGTAACACCAGTGTAATTTCTATCCAAATAAATTGCTCAGTTTTATTCTGTAGTGCTAGTTGAAAACATTTCATTGCTGACACTGTTATCAATCTTATCTAGTGACCTATTTACCTAACGCACACAATTACAGAACATACTCTTATCACAAGTACAGAGTAGGCAGGGACATTAATGATACTGCAAATTCTGTGGAATTGGATTGTTTTGGGCTTGGTCAGAAAGGCCACCTTTCTTTCATGTAAAAAGTCAACAAGCTACCCCAAAGGTTTTGCAAATGGATTTTTTACAGCAATTAATGAAAAGGAAACTATATGAAGATGATAAAAGGGTGTCTACTATCATCATGCACTTTTACATCAACAAATCACAAAAAGACCTTTCACATACTGCTCTGGACACTTAGGAAATCAAAAATGCTGTCTGGAAAGTGACATTCCTTGACTTTCAATGAATCAGCACTGTCTGCTTAAGAGTGTGCCCAACATTTTGAGAGAGGAAGAGAAACAACACCTAAAACTAAATCAAGTTACTTCAAATTTTATGTAGTAGGTGCTTTTAAAGGGTTCAATCATGCCGTTCAGATACAGACTTAAATCAGTGGTGGTGCACAATGGTATAAAGGAGAGAAGTTTTGGAAGGGATAAAGGCCCATTTGGTTTCCTAAATACAGATAGAATGGATTGGGAGCAAAAACTAGGGATAGAGGTACAAAGCGGGCATGGGTAGGTCACACTAAAAAATGCGGACATTATGGAATTGGAATGCCAGGACATCTTAATTCCTGCAGACATCAAAGGCTCATGCAATGTTGGGCCATCCAATTGCCCTCAGATAATAAAATTTTAGTGGATTACAGGCAGTCCCCGAGTTACGTGGATCTGACTAGCGTCGGATCCGTACTTATGAACGGGGCTTTTCTTGCCCCGGAGGATGCGGGCGGCGGGACCGCCCAGACGTGCTGCGGTCCCACCGCCCGCGTCCTCCGGGGCGAGAAAAGCTGCTCCGCGTCTCCCTGGTCTGCTGGGAGGGGAAGACGCAGAGTAAAGCTATGGAGGAAGCGGGCGGCGGGACCGCCCAGACACGCCGCGGTCCCGCCGCCCGGGTCCTCCGCGGCTTTGCTCTGTGTCTCCCTGGTCTGCTGGGCGGGGGGCAGACCAGGGAGACACGGAGCAAAGCCGCGGAGGAACCGGGCGGCAGGACCGCGGCGCGTCTCGGTCCCGCCGCCCGCGTCTCCATGGTCTGCTGGGGGCGGGGGAGAGGGGACGCTGCTAGTGCACCCCTCCCCACAGCAGACCAGGCTTTTCTCGCGGACGCCTGTGGTAGAGCAGCTGGGGCGCTGCCGGTTGGTCGCGCAGCGCCGCACCTCGGCGCTACTGGACCAACCCGGCAGCACCCCAGCTGCTCTGCCCCAGGCGTCCTGATTCAGCCACTGATGGTCAGTTTCAGCAGCGGCTGAATCAGGATGCCTGGGGCAGAGCAGCTGGGGTGCTGCTGGGTTGGTCCAGTAGCGCCTAAGAGTGGAGTTACTGAACCAACCCAGCAGCACCCCAGCTGCTCTGCCCCAGGCGTCCTCAAGTCAGCCGCTGCCGAAACTGACCAGCAGCTGACTACAGGAAGCCCGAAGAAGAGTTTCTCTGCCCCGGGCTTCCTGGAATCAGCCGCTGATCAGTTTCAGCAGCAGCTGACTTGGGGACACCTGGGGTAGAGCAGCTGGGGTGCTGCCGGGTTGGTCCCCGCAGCGCCGAGGTGCGGTGCTGTGGGGACGTACCCGGCAGCACCCCAGCTGCTCTGTCCCAGGCATCCAGATTCAGCTGCTGTTGAAACTGATCAGCGGCTGATTCCAGGAAGCCCGGGGCAGAGAAACTCTGCCTCGGGCTTCCTGTAGTCAGCCGCTGGTCAGTTTCGGCAGCAGCTGAATCTGGATGCCAGTTCCGACTTAAGTACAAACCTACAGTCCCTATCTTGTACATAACCCGGGGACTGCCTGTAGATGGAAGCATGCTCCCCAAGTCTTCTAAACCCAAATACTAAAATTTTTTAAGTTCCATCTACAATGGACTAATACTGGTTGTGGCTTGGAAGTGTTCATTTTGTTCCGGTTGATCACAGAATCTTTAGTCTGATTGGCTGGGTTTACTTAGGCCTTAAGTCAGCATAAGACAATGTATATTGGAGCCAAAGGAATACACTTTGCAGTGCTCTTCTTGCCAATTTACCTCTCCTGCTATGCTAACACCCCAGCAAATGGCACAACGCCTATGGTCATAGGCACCAACTTCTGCTCTAACCATGGGGTGATCCACCGCAGAGCAGACCACATTCCACTCCACTGTTTCCCCCATGCCTCTTTGCACACCCTCCCCAAAGTGCATCACATCCTCACTCCTCCTCTTTCCTCCCAGAACCTCTCTACTCTGCAAACAGATGTTTCCCAGTGGTAGGAGGCACTGGGTGGGGGGGAGGAGGGTGGGACAGAAAGGGGAAGCTAAGCTGCTGGTGAGTGCTCAGCACCTTCTATTTTTTCTCTGTGAGTGCTGCTCCACAGGGGAAGCATCCATGAAATTAGTGCCTATGCTTATGGTAACGCAGTTGAGTGACACAGTGTCAGTGTAGATACCAGGGACTGTGTATGTCACTCTAAATAACTTCCAGGACATGTCCTACATTACCCATACTGCCTGCTCTGGTCACCAGTTTGAATTATGCTGCCATGCAGTCAGGTATACAGGTGCGTACCCACCCTACTTTAAAGCTCCAGGAATTTTTGAAATTCTTCCTCCTAGCACATTATGGAGTGTTCATGTTATATCTACCAGCTAACCATGCTGGCTCCCTGAAACATACATGCTCCTGCCTGAAGTACAATGGAGTTAGTTGTTGGATCTGCTGTCTCTGTGGAGAGAACAGGCTATGCAATCACAGCTCCACTCAAGCCACAAGTACTTTGGTACCATAGAGAGATTGCTTATGGAATGGAGGAGAATGGGCATGACACAGACATACAGCAGTGTTATGTCAAAATCAAGGAGCTGAGACAGGTGTACCAGAAGGCAAAGGAAGCCAATTATCGCTCTGGTGTGTCACCAAAGAGATGTTGCTTCTACAAGGAGCTGCATGTCATCCTCCATGGTGACTCCACTTCCATGGCTAAGAGTCCCATAAATACTTACGGTGAGCTGGAGACAGGGGCCTGTGGCCTGAACCCCAAAGATGATGTGGTGGATGAGGAAGAGGACGTGGAGGAGGATAGGGGACATGCAACAGGGACACTAGTGGCATGGTGAACCAGGATCTCTTAACAACTTCACAGGGGTCTAGCTAGTCCCAGCACTTTGGCTCTGGCACACCTGATGCAGGAGAGGGGAGCTCCAGGAGATACTCATTGTGCTTTAATACTGCAGAGATACATGAGGGAGAGGTATTTTTTAAATCAGGTTTGGAAGGATTGAAATAACCAACTCAGTCACAGTTTGTATTTGCTTCTCATTCCCCTGTGCAGCTAGCTAGAGGGGACCCTGAGGTAAAGTTTGCTGATACACATCAAGATGTCCCAGGAATCCTCCATGGAGATCACTAGGAAACTTTCCTAGAGGTACTCTGCAATTTGATCTGCCACAGGTTTCCTGAGAGGGTTGCCTTCTATCTTCTCCTGTAGGAAACTTATTATTTCTGCAGGCAACAAAGTGGTTTATTGGTGAGTAGTGTACAGACCCGATCTGTAGCTATACACAATCACAAGTTTCTCCCTTGCATCCTCATGAGCACGATATCAGCTGCTATCACATTTGCCTGTGGAAAACAATGCCAGTACAGGCAGTCCCCGGGTTATGTACAAGATAGGGTCTGTAGGTTTGTTCTTAAGTTGAATCTGTATGTAAGTCGGAACTGGCATCCAGATTCAGCCGCTGCTGAAACTGACCGCCAGTTCTGACTTACATACAGATTCAACTTAAGAACCCCAAGCGTCCCCAAGTCAGCTGCTGCTGAAACTGATCAGCGGCTGACTCCAGGAAGCCCGGGGCAGAGCAACTCTGCCTCGGGCTTCCTGTAGTCAGCGCTGGTCAGTTTCAGCAGCGGCTGACTTGGGTGCTGCTGGGTTGCTCCAGTAGCGCCACTCCTCGGCGCTACTGGACTAACCCAGCAGCACCCCAGCTGCTCTGCCCCAGGCGTCCTGATTCAGCCGCTGCTGAAACTGACCAGCAGTGGCTGAATCAGGATGCCTGGGGCAGAGCAGCTGGGGTGCTGCCGGGTTGGTCCAGTAGTGCCCAGAGTGGCGCTGCGGGACCAACCGGCAGCACCCCAGCTGCTCTGCCCCAGGGTCCACAACAAAAGCCTGGTCTGCTGGGGGGGAGGGCGCACTAGCTGCGCCCCCCCCAGCAGACCAGGGACATGGGGAGCAAAGCCGCAGTGGTGGGGTGCCGCGCATCTGAGGCTTTGCCAGAGCAAAGCCTCAGAAGCGTGGCACCCCGCCACGGCTGCGGCTTTGCTCCCGGTGCCCCTGGTCTGCTGGGGACCGTCTCCAGCAGACCAGGGGCACCGGGAGCAAAGCCGCAGCAGCGGCGGGGTGCCGTGCCTCTGAGGCTTTGCTCTGGCAAAGCCTCAGAGGCGCGGCACCCCACCGCTGCGGCTTTGCTCCCCATGTCCCTGGTCTGCTGGGGGGGGGGGGCGCAGCCAGAGCAAAGCCTCAGAGGCGCGAGACCCCTCCGCCTCTGCTCCAGGTGTCCTTGGTCTGCTGGAGACGGTCCCCAGCAGACCAGGGGCACCCAGAGCAGCTTTTCTTGCCCCGTAGGTCGAGGTGGCGGGACCGCTGCGCTCTGGCCAGTCCCGCTGCCTGCGAGCTCCGGAGTAAGAAAGCCCCATTTGTAAGTGCGTACTCGGGGACTGCCTGTATTCAGAATAGAAGCTCTAGGTGCTGGCAGTGATACCCCTGTGGAAACCCTCCTCTGAGTCCCTTCTTGACCCTTCTCCTTTCCAGGCCTAACTCATGATGACTGGGGTTCTCACCATACTATGTGCCTGTCAAGGGAAAGTGGTGTTTCCAACTTCTTTGAATCAAGGCAGTGAGTACATTAATAATAGTGCCTCTGTTGCTTCTTTAGCATCTATGCCCTGATCAGCGTTTCTCAACCAGTGGTACGGGTACCCTTAGGGGTACTCGAGTGAAGTCTGGGGGGGTACGTCAATACAATTGAAATTTGGAGAAAACTGAATTTTTGTTTTAAGTTTTCCAGTGCTTTATTATTTTTATACTTTTTACACCAAAAAATTCCATCGCCCGCCCGACTACGATTAAGTTGTTTAAACAAATGTGTTGCAATGATAGAAAAAAATTGTGTTTCTGAAAACTGTAGGTACTAGGGGTACTTATAGTTTTTTAAAAGAGATATATTATTAAAAAAAGGTTGAGAAACACTGCCCTTAATAGTCTCCTTCTGCACATCGTCTTAACAGATTCATCACATAAGGAGACGAAACAGGAGGCGTAAGGAACACATGTTCTGGGAGGTGCCCTAATCTTCTGATGCTTCTGATTGCTATCAGAGAAAGAGGCTATTCTACATATGAATAACCAGAAGAGGAAGCAGGAGTGGAAGTGGATGATATAGCAGCTATGGGACCAGACAGACACACAAATGTCCCTGACTGAACGTCTATGTTTGCATCCCCTTGCTGCCCATACAGGACTGCCTTCCATACCCTCCCCATAATCCTCCTTCCCACATTCCTTACACATTCCCGTGCTATCTCAGAACCTCATGCACTCCATCCTAGTGACATTTATCACAATGACAGCTGGATATACACCCAACTGCAAGAGCCTCATTTGAAAATGTGTTTTTTTTTTCATTTTCATGTGCCTTGCAGAACAGATCACTGTTGAATAAAAATGAACTTATAGAAAGATAAGAAATCTTTGCGTCCTACTAATAGTGATTACAGCTGAAATACATACACAGTAGCAATTAGTGCATGAGCGATGTAAAATTAATATACACAACACAATTATTACAAGGGTATTACTATAGTGCCAGAAAATTATGGCTGACTATACAGCTAAACAGACAAACTTATTTCTGGGCTTCACTGTCAAAATGCTCCTTTAGAGCTTCACTGATTCCACTCTCCTCTCCCCTGTCCAGACCTTCTAACAGCCCTAGTATCTGGCTGCTCAAAATTAGCAGCACCCACCTCAACACTCCATTCCTGTGAAAATTCCTCCTCACCTCCCCCCAGCTTCATAAATGTTATTCAGAGCACAGCAGGTTGCTATGATCATGGGAATATTTTCCTCACTGAGGTCTAATCTGACAAAAAGGAAGCAGAGGTGATTCTTTAATCAGTCTAAGGTTCATTCAACAATATTTCTCCTCCTGTTGAGCTTGTTGTTGAAAGAATCCTTACAAACACCACAGTCATTATCAGACTTGCAGCTCATGAAATACGGCAGGACTAACCATATTATATTCACTATGAAAGTTCATAGTGAAAGTTTAACCATGTACATGGTTAACCAATGAGCCTGGGCTCATCAGTGAATGTTCACAGTTACACGCAGCCTTCTAGTATATGTGGGGAACTGGCCTACAAGTCAGCTCCTGGCATGCACCAGCTCCCAAGGAGCTGCCTACTACCCCGCACGTAACTGTGCAACCACTGAAATTTTCAGCTGCTACATGGTTACTTAATTACAAGCATTTTAACATCTCTAGTTCCCATTGCTCATTACAATATTGGACAGGAAGGCTGGTCTCCATGCTGCGAGACAGAGATGGTGAGCTTGCTCCTACAAGTCACTGGTTTCCAGAAAACGAAGCAGCAGTTGGTGACAAATTGCACCGTTTTTTGCCTTTTTTGTTGATGCAAGAGCACCAACTGTGGATGTGCTCTGCCATCATATGGAGTGTTGTGTGGTCATGCAAAACTAATTTAATTACATAGGTGGATAATCATTTTCAGAAGTTGACATTATAGTGTAGACATGGCCTTAAAGTTTTCATCGGAAGATAGACAACACATTCCAAATAGTTATTTAAGAAAAAAGAGCAGATTTTTCAAAAGGCCAAAAGCTAAAATATTCAAAAAACAGTTTCCAGGGATAATAGATGTACTTTAAATAATAATAATGCAGAAATGCATCAGAAATGAGCAGAAAATATATAGCTTTTCTGGACATATTTATTGACTAGAATCATACTCATCACCACCTACCACTTAAATAACACTGTAGATGTGCAATTAGCTAATGATTATTATACCCTATGCCCATATCTTCCTATGTAATCACTTCATAACAAGTCAATTTACACAGTAATGTTTGTCAATACATAGTAGCTCACAGGAGAGCACCAAATGAAGTCCTATTAAATCCAGACAGTTACAAAGTTTTTTAGTTTTGTTGTTTACAGACTTTATTATTATGCGCCATCATTCTCTGGCTATTTTGATGACCAAAGCAAATGGTAATTTGTGGGAGCAAATTCATTAATCAAAGCTATTACGCTTTTCACTTGTAGGAAGACAATAGCTCTCACTCACACAGTGATTAAAAAGTATAGTTCTCAAGTCTGCAGTCATCAGGTACCTAGTGAGGGCTTGTCTTCACTATGCCTGAGATCGATGCTGCAGCAACCTATCCATTGGCCATCAATTTATTACATTGGCTTAAATTTCCAAATACTCTCCTGTTGATGCAGTTTCTTCACCAGAATGAGAAGAGGAGCTGGTATACTAGCCAGGAGAGCAGCCACCGCCAACCTTACAGAACACAAGATGTTATAGCCGTGGTCCCCAACACGGTGCCCGCGGGCACCATGGCGCCCGCGGGGGCATTTCCATGCGCCCGCCAGGTGCTCGGGGCTGGCCTGGCACCCGGCGTATGGCGGGGGGAGCGCCGGCCCCGGGTGTGCGGCGCTGGGCGGGGGGAGCGCCGGCCCCGGGCTCGCGGCGCTGGGTGGGGGGAGCGCCGGCCCCGGGCGTGCGGCGCATGGCAGGGGAAGCGCGGCCCTGGGTGACCGGCACATGGCGGGGGGAGCACCGGCCCCGGGCGCATGGCGCATAGCGGGGGGAGTGCCAGCCCCGGGCGCGCGGTGCTGGTGGGGGGAGCGCCGGCCCTGGGCGCGAGGCGCTTGGTAGGGGGAGCGCCGGCCCCGGGTGCGCGGCGCTGGCGGGGGGAGCGCCGGCCCCGGGCATGCGGCTATGGGGGGGCCGCCCCCGGGGTGCAAGTGTCCCCGCCCCTGGCGCCCGGCGGGTGAACGGCCACGCCCCCTGGCGCCCGACAACCTCGAAAGGTTGGGGACCACTGTGTTATAGTAAGTACATCAACATCAACATTAATTTCAACTATGCTATTTGCATAGCTGAAGTGATGTAGATTAGATCAACAGTGGGGGTTAGTATAGACAAAGCTTCAATTACAAAATAATAACGTATATGATAATTCCTCAGTATTTGTAGCCTTTTGGGATAAAAAAAATGTTTTATTACATAACTAGAAGATTTACCTGGCATTGCTCAGGACCTTAACGCAATTAATTTTTGTGTTTTGAAATATAAAATGAAAATGTATATATTTCCTTTAAATCATTGTTCTGGGATGGAACAGGGGATAAGGGTTCAGTATGAAAACTGCCCTGGAGAGAGAGGACTATTCCAGCTCTCTCTCACCGCAGCATCTTGTGGCCGTTGAGCAGTGCCTCCCCATGATTGCTGCAGCTCCAGTGGGCACAGCTGGTGAGATCCAGGTTCATTTGTCCCCAGCACTCCTCAGCCAGAGTGAGGAATGCAGCAAACTGTGCACTTTCTTTTCACTTCCTGACAAGGGGAACAGCCACCAATGACTCCATATGAATCTGAGAAAGGGGAGCTTCAGCCCCAATCACCCTCCGTAAAGTGTACCTGGGGATGGAAGGCTCGGGGTTGGTGCAGTTCCGGATAGGTGGAGGGTGTGCCATGAGCCAGCCCCTTTCACCTCTCTGGTGATTCTGTCTCTTTTCTGTATGGTTTTATAAGTAACAATCCCATTCCAGCCACATCCCATTTTCCTGGCACAACCAAACTCTTACATTGCTTTAAGTTATAAGAGAAAGCTGTATTCTAGAAAGCTGGTCCTAGCTCTTACCTTTTGGAGGAGTTTTCATCTGTTATAGACAGACAGACAGACAAACTCTCTCAAATGTATAGCAGATAAGATTGAGAATTTCAAATGTTAGGGGGCATTTAGGCACACAACACCCATATAAATGAACAGGACTTGAGTGACTAAATCCCCCTACTGGACTTGAAAACCTGTAATTTAATCTGCTACCATTATAAACAGTATTTTCAATGCACCTTCCTGGTCTAGATCAAATTACTCAACAGAAATTACACATTTTAACTGGCTCATTTAGTTCAAATCTCAAACAACAGAGTTCAAACTTGATTCTAGAACCAACTTAAGATTCTAAGGGAAGGGCATTTCAGGGGTTATATGCCATCAAGGCAAAAATACGGCATGGGCAAAAATACTGGCAAAACTTCTATACAACGACACACCTATAGAACCAAAAGTCTATCCCTTTCAAAATGATGGCATGTTAGAAATTCAGTTAAATATAGTGTATGGGAACCAGTCTCTCTTTAGAGCTATAAATATTTCATCCAAAACCTTAAGTTGTACATTCATTATAGAAGGCAGTTCAAAAATTATGCAATACCTAAATCCCTTTGTAGATCTGAGCCAAAAAGTCACTACAGTTTGCATTACAACTGCTAAGACAGAAAGGAAAAGGACAGAGGAAGGAGGGGTGACTGCATTCTGGGTCAATTCAGACTGTAGTGTTGTTGCTGTCTTGAAGAAAAGCAACAAGTCCATAAATTATAGATTTCCTTGAATAAAACAACAACAATGAAGAAAACAAATACTAAGACTTTGCAGTTGAATTTCATGGCAACCAGGCAAACAATATTTTTGGCATTGTAAGTCAATGATTAAATCAGACACTAAAAGAGACCAGAGGAAGAGTTCCTGTGTGACAGCAAAGTAGGCCAGAATGAGATGATAGTTATACTGGTAGTCACAGTACCATATAAATAATCATAGTTAACCAAAAAAGACTTTCTGTGAACTCACATTTCAGAATATAAATATGCCACTATAACATTTAAATCTGTATAACTTCTATCCCTACTTGACATAAGAACTTTCACACCATCTCTCTAACAAATCTCCTTAATCCAAACCCTCCATCCTTTTGACTGTTTGGTGGTTTCATCTCCCATCTCCAATTCTGAGGTGTCCCTCATATGCTCATTTTCTAAGCTGTTGTCCCATCCTCTAGATGCCATCATTTCCTGATTCTTAGCTCATCCTTCCCTCAGCATTAATTATTTTGTATTTGCTCATTCACTGCAGTTTTCTAGTATGATCAGGTTACCTCTCCTTAAAAATGCTATATAATCCCATTACCCTAATTTTCTCTTGTATTCTTCCCCAACCTTCTTTCTAATTTCTCCACTCTACTGAAACTGCTCTTATTAAAGATTCCCAAGACCAAGTTTAAAAGACTTCTCTGTTCTCAAATGGCAAAATATAAGGTCAAAGCATGTTCCTCAGGTCTAATTTTTGACCAATGTTCTGTGATGTGATTATTAATTTGATCATATAAGAACACTTAATTATACGCTGGCACAATGTTTCACACTGCCTTTTTGCTCTTTAAGCAGAAATTGACTATTGACTCTTCAATTTACTTACATGATGATGCTCTGTTTTTTATGGAAACCAGGAATGAGAAGAGGAAAGCCTACCTGAGGCAGCTGTCCCAAATAGTGGAGGGTGAGTTTCTTTGGCTCTAGGTAGAGAATCTCTCCAAGCTCCTGGTATGGTTTCCAGCTGGGTGTCCAATACCCATGCTGAGTGAGTTGCTTGTGCCTCCGATGGTAGCTCTCCCAAAATATTTGTTCTCTTGTGGCTTCCCAGCAATTATAAACTGTGCTACTTCTAGCTTGGACTTTTGCACCTTTCTGTGTGGGGATGGGCAAGGGTCTTATTAGTACAAAGTAACGAGGATCCAAAGTCCTAGTGTTCCCAGGCATCCTGGTCTTGCTGATTATACCGGTCCTTGTCTGAGACCCTAGTGCTTCTGCTGATGCTACTGATGATCTTGATCCTCTTCCTTTCACCTCCAAGCAACCCCCCCGCTGCAGAACACAGCCCTGCAAACCAACAGTCACCTGCTGCATGGACCCTCCTTTTAATTTACAAGGTAGAATAACTAAAGTATCTGCCACAAAATAACTTGAGAGAAAACCAATCCACTGTGCAGTACCCTCAGTCAAGGGAACTAAGTAATTAATGACCAAACCCACAACTTGGCTGCCCCACCAAACAAACTGACAGGCCAGCAAACCTGCAACACACAAAGTTACATGGAGTGCTCTCTGGTATCCCAATGAACAACTTTATGGAATCATTTCAAAAGACACAATAAAAACCGTCTCCTTGTGACTTGTATTCTGAACAACAAGACAACAGGTGGGCCCCCTAGCTCTGCCCTCATAGCACAGAGACCCCTGTCCAGAGCTCAGGAGCAGGAGCCACACAGCTCAGAGACACACCCTCTCGAGTTAGGGTAGCTGATGCCCCCTTTCAACTGAATCCCCTCAACCCTCTCTTTGAGCACGTCTCGCGTCCCCCCTGCCCCTCCCACCGCTGTGTCTCCCTTGGGGTCCAGGTGCTGAGACACCCCCCAACTGTATCCCCCGAGTCCAGGTGCTGATCCTCACCCTCACTTAGCCCCCCCCCCCAGTGCAGGTGCTGAACCCCTCCCCCACTGATCCCCCTCCGGGAGTGCAGGTGCCGAGCCCCTCCCCCACTGATACCCCCTCCCCCGGGAGTGCAGGTGCCGAGCCCCTCCCCCACTGATACCCCCTCCCCCGGGAGTGCAGGTGCCGAGCCCCTCCCCCACTGATACCCCCTCCCCCCTAGGAGTGCAGGTGCTGAGCCCCTCCCCCACTGATACCCCCTCCCCCGGGAGTGCAGGTGCCGAGCAGCGCGTGTCCCGGAAGCGGCGCGTCTTGCCCAGGCCGGCCGCCTGAGACCGCGTCCCCGTTGCCCTGACAACGCGACCCGGGCCTCGGCCGCCTTGCCCGCGTTGGCGGTGCCGAGGTGGGGCGGCGGGGGGCGGGGCTCGGCTGCTGACGTCACGCTCCTAGCGACCAGGCGGTGCAGCCGGAGGTCCTGCCGCGGAGGGAATCGCTTGGGGCCCATCCCGAGCCCCCTCTGCTCTGATAACCGGGACACCCCCCTCACCGCCACACTCCGCACCCGCAGCCTGCCGCGGGGGAGAGCCCCTCCCCCCGTCGGGACAGCGGGGAGCGGTGCCAACCGGGAGGGGCGAGAACTGAGCGTGCTGCTGCAACGCCCAGCTTCCCGTGTGTGCAGCCTGTGCAAGGCAGGGTGCACAGCTCAGTGGCTCTCGGCACCCCCACTGTACACGCTGTTCCAGCACCCCGATTGCAACCCACCCCAGGTCCCTGCACTGCATTACCCATGCTAGAAGAGGCGGGCAAGGTCTGCAAGCCCGGCAGACTGAAGCTGGAACAGAAACAGATTCAGAAATGGGGGGAGAGGGGAACCAACAAACGTCCTAACAATTGCATGTCATTATGTGTTATATGGGATATAGGTTGAACCTCTCTAGTCCAGCATCCCTGGAACCTGAGAATTTGCCAAACCACAGGCATTCAGTATTGTCTAGCAGTATTACCATCACATCCACAGCTTACTGGGCTCTTAGAAAACAAAGGGTAGTCCTGTGGCACTTTTAGGCTACAGGCTTTTTTCAGAAGAAGCTTTTTTCGGAAGAGAGTCCAGACGCATGTAAGCTGTGATTGCTATGGACGCAATGACCACCAGGGTACCTATGCTTTTTCCTCTTTCCTCTTCTTCCGAAAGAACTCCCTCTTCCCTGTCCACACACGCCTTTTTGCGAAAGAGCTCTTTTGGGAAAAGGCTTCTTCCTCGTAGATTGAGGATTACCAATGCCAGAAAAACCCCTCTGTTCTTTTGATTTTCTTGCGGAAGAACGCAATTGCAGTGTGGACATTCCTTAAGTTTTGTCGGGAAAACAGCTGCTTTTCTGACAAAACTCTGGGCTGTGTCTACACTGGCACGTTCTTACGTGAAAACAGCCGCTCTTGCGCAAAAACATGGCTCCTGTCTACACTGGCCGCGCGTTCTTGCGCAAGTAAGCTGATGTTGTTCTGTAGAAAATCAGGACTTCTTGTGCGAGAACTCTGACACTCCCTCACGGGAATAAGCCCTCTTGTGCAAGAGCTCTTCTAGAAGAGGCCAGTGTAGACAGGCAACATGAATTTCTTGTGCAAGAAGCCACTATGGTTAAAATGGCCATCAGAGCTTTCTTGCGGAAGAGAGCATCTACACTGCCATGGATGCTCTTGTGCAAAAGCACATGCCAGTGTAGACACTCTCTTGTGGAAGAGTTTTTGCACAAGAACTCTTCCACAAAAGAGTTCTTGCACAAGAAGCTGCCAGTGTACACGTAGCCCTGGGGTAGACATACCCTTAGGCTACGTCTACATTGCGCTTTCTTGTGCAAGAAGATCTGAAAATGAGTGTAGACTGCTCCTTCTTGCGCAAAAGCCTCTTGTGTAAAATGGTGGCTCATTAAGTATGCAAAGGAGGTGCAGTGATATTCATCACCGTGCCTCATTTGCATATGTTCTTGTGCAAGAAAGTGCAATGTAGATGTAGCTTTAGAGACTAACAAATATATATATATATATATATATATATATATATATATATATATATATATACTATCAAGAGCTTTCATGGACAAAACCCACTTCCTCAGATGAGTTTGAGGTGTCATGTCTCGAGATCATCTGATGAAGTGTGTTCTGCCCACAAATGCTCAGGATACTATATATATATTTATTCGTTAGTCTTTAAGATGCCATAGGACTACTCATTGCTTTTAAAGTTACAGACTAACACAGCTACTCCCTCTAGACTTTTAGGCTCTTAGATGACACTTAGGAGTAAATTACAGCTAAATAATAGCACAGAACACTGTGAAGCATTTTATTCCCATTCATTAGACTGGAACAATGAAGTAGAGATCTGAAGTTCCTTGAGTCAAGGAAACACTGAACCTGCTTCTGCTTCATTGGAAATAGCGATAAAACGAGTGAAGGGGGAGTTCCTCCTCCCCTAGCGCATGAGCTGTGTAAAATTAGAAATCAGGTCTCCTAACTCCAACATCCACATTCTACAAAAACAACCGTTCCGTAATTTCGCTTTGTCAGAGAGCTTTTTCAGTAAAACTTTTCAAACTTCACACAAATCCTGTCAAAGGAGCCCTAACTGGTGGAAAATGAGAATTCAAGATGAGTTTAATACTATATCTTTACTGGCTGACAATACATGCAATAGCTGCAGAAATAGCGTATTATGTGTAATACACAGTTTCCAGTGAAGGAATGGTTTAAAACGTTGAGGGCAGTACTTACAAATACATGTTCTGTTTCTCAAAAGGGAGACTTAAGTGTGTGTGAAGGGGGAAGGGGAAGCCCACAGTACTCCCCTTCCATTTTATTTTATTTTTCTTTAAATACTCTGCTAGAAATAAGATGAGATTTTAAAAAATAGTTATGTATCGTAGCTGCCCTCAAGATGTCATCTTCTGCAGCAATGCTTTACAATAATTTATCAAACCCTCCTAGCTGTGGTTCACAGTGGTCTACCAAAGGATATATCCACTCACCTAGATATTTGCCTACTTTTACAAAAGGCTACATTAAAAACACTAGTGAAGTTGGTACAAAAGTAAAATTTCAGACAGGCAGTGACTAGTTTATATTGCTATATATCAGTGGTCACCAACCAGTCGATCGTGATCAACTGGTCGATTGTGGAGGCACTGCCAGTCAATCTCAATGCAGTGTTCCCAGCCCTTCTTTGCATCTTCCCTTCCCCCCAATGAGGAGTCCATGCTGGCATTACAGTCTCCTGACCCTCGCAAAATTGGAACCACCGCTGGCTTCCTATGGCAGGAGGATGGGGGCAGAAGTTCTGAACCTCTGAGACAGTTTCTCAGGAAGCATGTGCTGCTTGTCCCTGCCCCACAGCAGTGTGCAAGCTTTCTTCTCTTCTCTTCCCTTCCTTCCCCTGTGCTCCAGAGAGGAAGAGTGTGGGGGGATTAAGACTGCGGTGGAGCATTTGGAGTGACTAGATTTCTTAAAGGAGCTGCACATGTGCTTCTTCCAGAACTGCCTGCAGATCCTGCCCCAGAGATCCTTGTCCCTGGAAGCCCTCCGGGTACCGGTCGAGCTGCCCTTGCCCCCTGTCCCCTGCCCAGACACCCACCAGCACCCAGCTCCTGCCTCCTCTTCCCTGGCCAGACACCCACCAGTACCCTGCTCCTGCCCTGTGCCCAGACCTCCTCCAGTACCCTACTCCTGCCCCTATCCTCTGGTCATACACCCACAAGCACCTTGCCCTGCTCCCTTTCCTCTGGCCAGACACCCACCAGCAACCTGCCCTTTCTCCACTGGCCAGGCCCCATCAGCATCCTGTTCCTGCCCGCAGCACTTAAGAACACCCTGCTCCTGCCCCCTCTCTCCTGGCCAAACACCTACCCCCAGATTGCTCCTGTACCCTACTTCTCATCCAGATTCTTCACTCTCATCCCGATCCCACTCACTGGCAGCCCTGTACCACACAGTGGATCCCTCATTTTTGGTCCCATCCCAGAGTCTGGGAGGGGCCCACAAAATCCACTAACCCTGGAACCTCAGAAGAGTTAATCTGGCCTGAGACTTTGAACCTCAGTCCTACCTACTCCCCCTCCTCCCCACCAGCATGGGGCTGGAGAGCCAGGGGAGGGGTCTCAGTTGGGGCCATATCAGTGAGGGCTGCGGTTTTTTGGAGAGGCTGGTTTTTTTCATCTCACTTGTGTGGCCTCTGACCGATTTTTCTGTGGGTCAGTGGCCCCTGATCCAAAACAGGTTCCCCACCCTCCCATCAATAAAGACAATGTTTTGTGTTTGACATAATATTTTATTTAAAAATGAAGCCTGGCTTACAAGCCCCCAATTGGGGCCAAGTCCCCATCTGGCTGGAGCATTATAACACTCCTGGACAACACCCCCACATCCCAACCCTTAGCCTATTGTACACTTGAACCCCCTGCCTGAGTCCCTCACATCTCCAAACTCCTGCACCCCCACATCTCCAGTCTTGATCCATAGCACTCCTGCATCACCCACAAACCTGTGCCCTGAGCCCATCATACATCCAACTCCCCTGCCCTGAGCCCCTCATACACTTCAACCCAAACTCCTGCACCCCCAAATCTACAAGTTTGTGGCTTGCTCCACACCCTAATCCTCAACCTGACCCCAACACTTTCCAGCCAGGAGCCTCCTCCCTGAGCCAGCATAGAATCATAGACCACTAAAACTGGACAGGACTTCGAGAGGTCATCAAGTCCAGTCCCCTGCCCTCACGGCAGGACCAAGCACTGTCTAGATCATCCTTGATAGATGTCTATTCAACCTGCTCTTAAATATCTCCAAAGATGGAGATTCCACAACCTCCCTAGGCAATTTATTCCATTGTTTAACCACCCTGACAGGAAGTTTCCACTTCTCCACCTCCTCCTGCACCCAAATTCCCTCCCAGAGCTCACACCTTTCACCCGTTCCCACACCCCAATGCCTCATCCCCTCCTCTTCCTCCCCCCCCCAGCCCGCACCTCGGCTGTGTCTACATTGGCACCCCTTTCCGGAAAAGGGATGCTAATGAGACAAGTCAGAATTGCAAATGCCGCGGGGGATTTAAATATCCCCCGCGGCATTTGCATGAACATGGCTGCCGCTTTTTTCCGTCTCGGGGCTTTGCCGGAGAAAAGCGCTAGTCTAGACGGGATTTTTCAGAAAATAAAGCCTTTTCTGGAAGATCCCTTATTCCTCTAAAAATCATGAATAAGGGATCTTCCGGAAAAGGCTTTATTTTCCGAAAGATCCCATCTAGACTGGCGCTTTTCTCCAGCAAAGCCCCGAGCCGGAAAAAAGCGGCAGCCATGTTCGTGCAAATGCCGTGGGGGACATTTAAATCCCCACGGCATTTGCAATTCCGACTTGTCTCATTAGCATCCCTTTTCCGGAAAAGGGTGCCAATGTAGACACAGCCCTCCTGTCTCAACCCATTGAGAGTGAGTAAGGGCTAGGGACAGGAAGTGACGGAGAGAAGGGGAATGGAGAGGTCAGGGCCTCAAGCAAGGAGTGGGGTCTTGAGGAAGGGGTGGGGTAGATCTTGGCTTGCCCTGACATTTAAAAAGTGATCTTGTGTGTAAAATGTTTGGAGGCTACTGCTCTATATAGTATGAACTGAAATGTAAGTGCAATATTTATATTCCAATTGACTTGTTATAATTATATAGTAAAATGAGGAAGTCAACAATTTTTCAGTAGCGATGCACAATAATACTTCTGTGTCTTTATGTCTGATTTTGTAAGCAAGTAGTTTGAAAGTGAAGTGGAACTTGGGAGTTTGCAAGACAAATCAGATTTCTGAAAGGGATACAATCTGGAAGGTTGCACTCCCGGCACTGAGCTGAAAGACTAAACTTTCTAGCCAGAACTAGATACCAAAGATGAACTCTTTTTTCTCTCCCAGTCAGGCTTTGTGCAGTCATAGGGTGTGTCTAAACTACATGGCTCCCTTGATGGAGCCATGTAGATTAGGCTGATTGGCAGAGGGAAATGAAGCCACGATTTAAATAATCGTGGCTTCATTTAAATTTAAATGGGTGCCGCACTCTGCTGACCAGCTGATGATCAGCTGTTTGTCGGCAGATCGGGGCAGTCTGGACGCGCCGCTGTCGACAAGAAAGACTTTGTCTACCGGCGCAGGTATGTCTCGTGAAATGAGGTTTACCTGCGCCGGTCGACAAAGGATTCCTTGTCGACAGTGGCGCGTCCAAACTGCCCCAATCTGCCAACAAACAGCTGATCATCAGCTGGTCGGTAGAGCGAGGCAGCCATTTAAATTTAAATGAAGCCGCGATTATTTAAATCGCGGCTTCATTTCCCTCTGCCGATCAGCCTAATCTACATGGCTCCATCGACGGAGCCATGTAGTTTAGACACTCCCATACTGCTCTTTCTTCTTATGGACCATGTCTAAGACCTGGACTTTTCTATTTCTGTGCAGAGCAAGATAGGGTTTTCTCTCTTCCCCCTCTCTCACCATTTGTCTACAGGAAGTTGAGACTTCAGATTTGGTAGCCTGGCAAGAAAAAATTGTTTGTCCCACTTTTCCAGCTGTTTCTCAAGGGCATTCAAGTGAAAACTGTCACTGTTGCACATGTCTAAAAGCATTTCTTAAAATTTTGCTTGGTTTGTTCTGGATGATTGTGACTCATTTCAGATTTTTCATTTTAATTTTCTTGGGTGTTAATGTGTCCAACTCTCGGGTGCTCATAAATTTAGTTTTGAACTCAAATATAAATTAAAATGTCACCTGCACTCTGAGATGGCAAGTCAGAGCTGAGACTAAGCACCAGCAGCAGTACGAGTATGAGGTAATACTAGAAAGCTTTATTGCTGTCTAAAGGGTTCTGACAAACAACATAGTCTTGCTAATTTCATTTTGCTGCTGCCTCTGCTTTTTGCAACACAGCGAACAGCAGCCTAGATTCTGGAGCTCCCTGTTTGCACATTTGTGAAAATAAAACTGTACGGTGTACACTCAATTTACATGTGGAGGATTGCATTTTGCAAGCATACATTTTAGAAGTTTATTTGAAATGAAAGATTGAATTCTACCTACACAGAAGACTGAAGCGCCCACACTTGCCAGGAAAAGTTTCCCATCTGCATTGGTGAGAGGTCTGGCACAGATTTTCCAAACCTAAATCTACTCTAAGTAAGATTTTGAATAGAAGCATTGAACATGCAATTTCCTGCACATATCCCATCAAACAGAATTTAAACACAGACTCATCCCTCTAAAAAGAAATATTCCACAGAATATTAGACAACAGCTGGAATAGTAAACCAGGGTAATGTAGTCAGATGATGTTTCTTGATAAGTGTGTATATAAATGTACTAAAAACTTTTAGGAAATAATTCATTTCCAATATTTTCTTAATACACATTGCATCATCTCAGAGAAAGGGCCTGATTATTATCATGAAAAAAAATTGGATTTAAGGAACAGCCTTAATAACTACAAATTTGATTTTACATAAATCATTGTCCTTAAAAAATTGATATTTGATGGGTTCAGTGATTTGATTGCATAAGAACAAATCTCATATTTCTGCAGACTAAATCTCATAAATCTGCAGACTAAAGCAAGTAAATATTCCTGAACTCATCTCCTGGCTCAGTTGCTGCCTCTCACTGTTTGTTTTGGTGGCTGGGCAGCATGTGTACATTGTGTGTGTGCACGCACATTTCTAGTGAATAATGCTTCAAGATCTCTTTTTACTTATTTTAGTTCGTTTTGCTAATATTCCTAATATAGACTTTATGGCCAGAAGGGACCTCTGTGATCTAGTCTGACCTCCAACATATCGCACTCCACCGACCCTCAATCACCCACTCCTGTAATAGACACCTAAGCTCAGGCTGAGTTACTGAAGTCCTCAACTCATAGATGTAAAGATTTCCAGTCACAGCAAACCCACCATTTACTAATTCAAACCAGCAAGAGACCCATACTCCAGGCTGCAGAGAAAGACAGAAACTCATTAGGGTCTCTGCCAATGTGACCTAGAGGGAGAATTCCTTCGCAACACCAAATGCGGTGATCATTTAGACCCTGGGCATGTGGGTGAGACACACCAGCAAGACACCAGGGAAAGAATTTTTAATGTTAACTCTGAACCCATGATCTCTAGTGTCCTGTCTCCAGCTATTGGAAATATTTGCTGCATGCCATTGCAGCAGATCATACCATCCGCTCCAATAATCTATTAAGCTCAGCCTTGAAACCTTGAACACAGTATTTATTTCATTGGAAAATCCACCCATCCAGTGCTTTGAGCATATCTGATAGTATGGCATACAACCCTCTTATCACTGTAATCATGAACTCTTCTTTCCCCGCACAGTCATAATGCACAGAAAGTATCCCTTTAGCTCCCTTACTCTCTCCTCCAAAGACTGAATGAACAGATGACTTTCTGGATATGCCTCAAGTGCTTACAGGCATGATTCATACATAAAAAATAATTGACAATACTGGTACAATTCATTCTTTGCTAGGTGTGTTATGGAGCAGTGGATAGCCACAATATGTATAAAGAACCCTGTGTCAATCCTTGGGCAGAAGACAGTGCCTGATGACAGCCCCCAGCCAGTGTCTCTAGGGTGCGCCATCTAGAGCAGGTTAAGAGTTTGGAAAACCCCACAGCAGCCCCGGGGAGCGGAGAGGGAAGAAGAGGAGGAGAAGGGGTAGAGCTGAGATGCCATTGGGAAGAGGCTGGTGCCACACCAAATCTCATTTGGGCAGGCATGGACGGATGCCACAAGGAATCTGGGACAAATGGTGTACTGGAGTAATTTAGGACTTGAGAGCTGCTTTTTCGAATTGCCTCCACTCCCGCTCAATTTGGAATAGATGGTCATTCTAGGGGAAGAGGTCTCTGGTTACGTGCAAAGGAAGTGGCAGCTCATGACATGAAAGAGAGCCTGAAGTAGGCACAAAACCATGTGGGGTAAACCTACAGAAGGAGAAGCATGGAGGGGAGAGGAAGACAAGGTCTGTGAGCCCCAGGAAATGAAAGTAAATGTGTATGCAGTAGGGATGTAATGTAGTCAATTAACCGATTAACAGATAAACAAAAGCTTATTGGTTAATGCTATTGACTACATGCATTTCCCTCTCCTCTTCAGAAATTTTTTTAGACGGCTGGTCAGCAGCCCATCTCAGTCCTGGCTCATGCTGGGTCTGTAATCTACCCCCACTGTGGCTCTGCATCTACAGAGTATTAGGAGCCAGGCAGGCAGGCAGACTGGCTCAGTTTTGGCTTGCACTGGGTCCAAGACCTCAGCTCCCTCCTGCTTCAGACAGGGGCTACTGCCACACTGTGCTGCTGTATCAGAGGCAGCAGTGTGGGGTGACAGGCAGCTGGTTCACAAGGAAAGCTGGTTTTTAAACTGGCTCCCCTCACAGACCGGCTCCCGCCTGGCACCTCACTTTGCTGCCTCTGGTACAGAAGCAGCAGCACGGAGTGATAGGGGGATCCTCGGGAATGGGGCTGGAGCGCACTGGCTGCCAGCCCCACCCCGAGGGGCTATAGAATAGCTGAGAAACTGATAAGAATTCATGACATTAATCGACTATTCAGTTAACCAATATTAAACATCCCTAATATGCAGGAGTAGAAATGTGCAGGGTCGGCAACTGGACAGGGGAACCGTGAACTTGATACACGAAGAAATCCCTAGTGAGAAGGATTGGCGGGTGTGCTGGGAGAAAACTGACAAATGTTTACAATGGGACTTTCTCTCCTCTTCTTTCTGCTTTTGGGAACTTTGTCTTTGCAATACAGTCTTTGCTTCTAGGGCCTAGAGTTCCTTTCTAATTTTCTAAGACAAAAAAAAAAAAAAAAGGTGCCTCTTGCACATGCATTAGCGATCCCCCTGTAAGAACATAGTGGAGACAAGTTACTTTTGTTTTACCATGAGGTAAACTAACCAAGATGGGGGAGAAAAGGGGAAAGCATAGTTCTGATCTCACAGGAAGCACTACAACAGTCTGGGCAAAATATGTCCTTGCAGGCTGGATCTGGCCCACCGTGCCACCGGATCTGGTCTGCAGATGCCTCAGAGAGTCCCTGGAAGGCTCCCTGCTTGCCTTGCTCCACCCGCACGCCTGTCAGAAAAGCAGTTGCTGGCCGTTTTTCTTTCACAACTGTGAGCTTGGAGGTGAGGAGGGAAAGGCTTTGTGAGCGGCCCTCTCTCCCAGCAGAATCCCATTGGCTGGTTTCTGGCCAATGGGAGCTCCTGTTGGAAAAATAGGCAGCACACAAAGTACCGTCCCCCTCTGGCTTGTAGTTATTTACACATGTACATGGTCCCTGCAGCTTGTGCAGGGGTGGGGCAGGCAGGCATCCTGAGAACCCTGCTGGGCTGCTGGCCGGGAGTCACTCAGGTAAATATCCCAGCCAGAGCCTGCCTCTGCCACTCCAGCTCCTCCCTCCCCCAACCATCTCCCCACCACTCCTTCCCCCTACCCCACATAACCCAAACCCTCTGCTCCCTCCTGCACCCATCCTCTCCCAGATTCAACACCCCAATTTTCTGCCTCAGATCATAAGCCCTCCTGCCCTAGGTCCCAACCCAAACCCCTGCACCCTAGTCTCCTGCCCTAGGTCCCAACCCAAACCCTTGCACCCCAGTCTCCTGTGCTAGGTCACAGCCCAAACCCCTGCAGCCCAGTCCCTTGCCCTAGGTCACAACCCAAACTCTTCCACCCCAGTCCCTTGCCTTAGGTCACAATCGTCTCCTTCACCCAAACTCCCTCCTAGACTCCACTTTCCCTCCTGCACCCCAATCCTTTATCCCAAGCTCCCTTCTGTACCCAATTTCCATTCCAGACCGCACATCTCCTTCATTAATATCAAGGAAGAGTGCGGCCCTTGACCACTTTCCAAAATCTTGGAGTGCCCCACCCCATCAACAATTATTGCCCACTCTTGCACCTTACAGCAAGATAGCTAATGCTATTGCTCTGTGTAAACAGCAAACATAAAAAGTACCTTTATCAGTGAAATTGAAGCTTTTATCATTTAGCTAGTTAGTGCTGCAAAATTAGTACTGCTTCTAGTCTTCCTCCCAAGCTCTCTCATCCTCATGCCTTCTCCTTTCCACCTCCACCAACACAGAATCTCCTGCTTTTCTACCTTTCACTTTTTCACTTCCACTATGGTTTCACTTCACTATGACTCCAAGTGTGAAGAAGTGAACCTGACTCTTGGTTTACATGAGGTTTCTGCACTAGCACCCTCTAAGGGTATGTCTACACTACCCCCCTAGTTCGAACTAGGGGGGGTAATGTAGTCATACGGAGTTGCAAATGAAGCTCGGGATTTGAATTTCCCGGGCTTCTTTTGCATAAAGCCGGCTGGCGCCATTTTTAAATGCCGGCTAGTTCGGACTGCATGCCGCGCGGCTACACGTGGCACGAACTAGCTAGTTCGGATTAGGCTTCCACGTGTAGCCGCGTGGCACGCAGTCCGAACTAGCCGGCATTTAAAAATGGCGCCGAAAAGCCCGGGAAATTCAAATCCCGGGCTTCATTTGCAACTCCATATGACTACATTACCCCCTAGTTTGAACTAGGGGGGTAGTGTAGACATACCCTAACTTACCAGGCAAAAAAAGTATTTATTTCAGTGGGAGATTCTTTGCTTTGATCTACAGCTTTAGGTCCTATGTTAGGAAGGATCAGTCAGTCTTCTTTCTCCACCTCCTATAGTTCACTTCTTGCTGAAGTTTGCCTCTCAACACTCTTTCATCTCCTTGAAAGTTGGCTAGAAAATTCCCATTGAAGGGGCTGACAATTGAATCATCGCCAAGATGCTAAAGTCCCTTGCCCAGCACTGAGCGTGTCTTAGTTTAGCCTATTTATATGGAAATGCCACTGTGTTTTCTTAAAGGCTGCACTTTTTATACTATTCAGAAACAAAGAAAAAATGGACTTACAGTTTTACATTTTTGGAGACAAAGTGTGCAAATACACTTCTATTCTGTGGCACGTAAAAATCATGAGTTGAGGTTTCCAATTTGGTCAGCACCTGTTCTACAGGCATCAGATTATTTTACTATATTTTTATCCTATCTCAGATAAATTTATTTGCTGTTCCATTTATCGTCTAGTCACATTCTCAAGGGTTATTCTGAGAGAGACTGGGACGAATATATATTTTTAAAGGTTTTCTGTCCGTAATTTCTCCATCCAACATACAATTTTGGAGGCAATTTAACAGCTCTTACAAATTACATTCTTATCATTTCTTGGTTGTCAGAATAGCAGACATGTCTTTTTACCACATTTTTTTTTCAATTTCTTATTGCCACTGTATTTAAGAACAACTTTTTCTCTTCTTTTTTATCCTTCACTTCTATTTTCTTATTCCTCAAGGGCAGTCACAGAAATTCAAAGCTGATTCCTTACTATCAGATGATCCAATACATTCTCTTTTGTTTGGGTAGTTTTGTAGAAGCTCTCTCTTCCATCAGTTACTTCCACATAAATGACACCTTTTACTCAATAAATTATCCTTTGTTTTTCAAACAAACATCTCTGATTGTGACATTTCAAATATATAATAGTTGCATTCCATGGTATACCTTTATCAGGCATCAAGCACAAGGCCAATAGAAAATCACTGGTGCAGAAAATCAAAAGATTTGCATATTTTTGCTCTTGCTCTCTTGTCCAAAACAATTGTGTTCTATTCTATATTTTCAAAGTTTGATTTTAAAATGGAAGGAATTGCTCTTTATCTTGACAGAAAAGCTTTCCCCCACCTCATTTAAGTTATTGAGCCAATCTTTCTGCCCAAATGGCAGAAACAATCGCATCTGCAAAGGTATGTGCCTCCTTCTCAATCCGAATGGAGTATTATCTTCACTATGTGTCATTTCAAGTCATAGTGTAGAGATGGTGGAAGCTGGCCCAATCAGAAAGCCTAATCCAGCAGCAAAGAGTGAGTATTATTCCTATCAATCTTCAGGCATTTGAGTTAAATGTGTATTATCCCCACAAAATTGGGAGTGAGTGAGAATGGATTAACAGAAACCTTTGATGTTCCCTCCAGCCTTACATTTCTATGAAAATTGGTTGAACACACAACATTCTCTGTGAATATCTGAATTTTCAAACAAATCTGGTTCTGCTCTGTTTATTCTCTTTCTGATTTAATTATCTCAGAAAGACATTATGGCAGGAGTAGACAGAGATCGAGGACATTGGATATTGCAGGATAGCTTCAGAAAATGAAGTGTGCTTTCTTGGGGTTGTGCATTTCCACACAAGAAAACCAATGTTAAGGCTTGGCCTACACTAGGGCTGTGTCTACACTGGCACCCTTTTCCATAAAAGGGATGCTAATGAGACACTTCAGAATTGCAAATTCCGCAGGGGATTTAAATATCCCCCGCGGCATTTGCATGAACATGGCTGCCGCTTTTTTCCGGCTCGGGATTTTGCCGGAGAAAAGTGCCAGTCTAGACGGGATCTTGCGGAAAAGGGCTACTTTTGAAAGTAGGAATAAGGGATCTTCCGGAAAAGGGCTTATTTTCCGAAAGATCCCGTCTAGACTGGCGCTTTTCTCCGGCAAAGCCCCGAGCCGGAAAAAAGCGGCAGCCATGTTCATGCAAATGCTGCGGGGGATATTTAAATCCCCCGCGGAATTTGCAATTCCGACTGGTCTCATTAGCATCCCTTTCCCGGAAAGGGGTGCCAATGTAGACACAGCCTAGGAGTATAGTTCGAATTCAGCCGTGTACAGTCGATTTTCTAAATGAGTCCACATTGCCATGCCCTTTCCATCGACTTTAAGGGCTGCTAAAGTCGATTTTGGTACTTCTGCTTTTCCTGAGGAGTAATGCTAAATTCAAGCTTGTATGGCAGACTTTATGGTAGTGTGTTGGCAGCACTGCAAAAGCTGATATTCTTGGCCTCAGGGAGGCATCCCACAGTGCCCTGATGTGACCGTTTTGACCAGGACTTGCTACTCAACTGCCCTCCAGGTGAAAAGGAAAAGTCCAGGGAAACTTTGAATTTCATTTCCTGTGTGGACAATATGGTGAGCACGCCTCAGAGTACAACACACCCGAAAAAAAACCCGGAGTCTGGACACGGCCCTACAGAGTTTCTGAGCCTTATCTGGTCTGAAGAGGCCCTCGAAGCCCAACACTGAAAGAAAATTTGAAGTTATAGGGGGACCAGAATAAATAAGTGTTAATCCTCTATTCACAGTGATGAGCTGGAAGTGTTTGTATTGCATTTGCAGATCAGTTGTTCACTCTGGTTAAAGCAAGAGAGAGAACTGTAAATTAAGAAACAAAGAATAAATGGGTAACTGCCCTAGAGTACTGTACATCCTCTCCCTGTCGTCTGTTTCCAATGGCATGTCTACACTGCAGTCAGAGTGGTAACTGCAGCACCAGTGAACATACCCCAATTAGCTTGACGGAGAATTTAATCCGAGGGTTCGGATGGGGGCCCCAAACCCCTACCAAATCAATTCCAGACACCCTTCTTAAGCAACCAGCTTTATTCAAGAATGCATTCTAGGGCAAAAATCTCCAGGATACTCAGGAAAGTTTCTGCAACTGCCCAGACAAAAGGCAAGGTCTTTTGTACTACCTTACATGGTAATTACCCCTCTTTCACTGACCACTTACAATTGCATGCATATACAGGTCATGCCCCTTTGCACCAAATTCCCTCCAATCATTATTTGTCTCCTCACAGTCCCTTTGCAGGCCTTACAACAGGTTCAAACCAGTTTCACCTATCCCCTCCTTTTGTATACCTATGTTCAAGCACGTACCTCTTTACAAAGACCAGACTTAACATCCAGGTGTCACAGAGGTCATACTGACAACAAATTAAGTTTATCCTTCAAGCTTTAATCTAGTTCACTGGTTCTCAAACTTTTGGACTGATGACGGCAAGCCTCTGAGTGCAACTCCCCATACCTCATACATTTAAAAAGCCACATTTTTATATTTATTTAATCTACTATATATTTGAGAGAGTTTGTCGGTCTGTCTGTCTGTCTGTCTGTGCAAGAACTCCTCCTAAATGGTAAGGGTATTGTTGTGCAAGGAAAAAGGGCTGTGCCTGGACTGGGGTTGTTTTTCATAAAACCACACAGAAGAGAGACCGAATCACCAGGAGGCGAAAGGGACTGGTTAGGTTGGGAACTGCCCCATCTCCAAGCTTCCTATCCCCCAGGTGCTCTTTAGGAAAGGGGGATGCTGAAGTTCTCTCTCCCACTTCTCTGATTCATAGAGGGACGCTGTTGGCTGTTCCCCTTCATCAGGGAGCAAGGGCAGGGTTGCCAGGTAGTTTTCACCAAGACTGTCCATAATTTGGGTCCCCAGTCTGGTAAAAAACCCAGAAAATACCAGACATGTGAAATGTCTGGTATTTCCTGTTTCCCTCGGACAGAAGCCCGGCAGGGACATTTTCCCCTGCTGCATTTGGCAGGGTCGGGGGAGTGAAGAGTGTGGGGCCATTTAAAGGCACAGCGGCCTCTTTTTCTTAACAACTTTGGTCTCCCCCTTTTTTTTCTCAACAGAATTTTTCCTGGGTTTTTTTTTGGGGGGGCGTGGGGCGTTCGGTATTTTTTGTTAAACCATCTGGCAACCCTAAGCAAGGGGAAAGTGCACCATTTGCTGCATTCCTCCCTATGCCTGTGGAGCACAAGGGACAGATGAGCTGTGCACTTTGATCTCACTCCCTGACAAGGACAGGAAGAGAAAAAACAAATATGAATCTTGGGGGGGGGGGGTCTTCAGCCCCAACCTCTCCCCCTGCCCAACACAGAGTCCTTGCCCAGAGCCTCTCCTAGCCTCCCAAATCTGGCAGGGAGAAGATTATGAAAACTAAACATGGCATTAGTTCCATAGTGAACACAGCAAGCTAAGCCCCCAGCTGGACTTCCAGACTTTGAAAGCAAAGAAAAACTTTGAGAATAGAAGCAGAGAGAGAGAGAGTGAACCATCTTGGCATCCTTCACCTAAAGGGACAAAGAAAGAAATCCAACCCTTTGGGCTTTGTGTTGGAGTCTGGCCACATATTGGCAAGCCATGCTGCAAGAGTTACTGTTGAGAAAACTACTTGGAACCAAAAAGACTAGTTTGTTCAATTAGGTTGTAGTCTTCAAAGTGTATTTTTATTTTTGTTTGTTTGTTTGTAGCCATTTCTAACCCAATCCTTCTCCTTGTTATCACTTAAATCTCTGTTCTTGGTTAATAGACCTAATCTTTTTTTATTACACTGCCAGCTCAGTGCAGTATTGCAAACTGGAGAATAAAATCCTCAGCCAAACTAACAGGCTGGTGTGATGTACTGTTGCGATGCTGGCAGAACAGGTGCTGGCTCATGCCAAGGCCCCTAGGCCTCACTGAACACGGACAAACACATATCTAGAAACCAGTCACTTGTGTGATAGTATTGTTAAAATAGGCATTAGAGTTATAAGAATGTGTTTAATGTTTAGACTTTATGAAATGCTTGTGAGTTGCTGCCTGCATTAATCTCATTTGTAATGTCTGTACCCTGTGTTATAAGGTTGCTCTGTAACTGTAAGAGTGCTCTAAAAATATAACCCCCCCCCCCATTCAGGCGAGAAGCATTAGCAATCTTGAAGTACTAATTTACTGCAAGAGGAGCCATCTGCTCCCCAACAAAGACGGCCCATAGACATCAGACAAATCACCATGAAACATCATCAGTAGAAAAGAGCCTTTGTTGATTGCTTCCCTCACACCCATGAAGAGGAGATATGCACAAAACACTCATCCCATCAGCTCGATCTCTGGGGAAAGGGAATAAAAATTCCCCTTAAGAACAAACTGATATCCCTAGGCTGCGAGAAAGGGCAGGATTTCTTAGCATAAGCAAAGGATCACCAGCCCCTTTGCTTGAGAAAGCCCTGAAGGCCGGGGTTGGCCGTAATTTTTGATGCAAGGCTGCTCCAAGAATTTGGTAAATAGTCAAGGACCATGCTTTTCTATTATATTAATGGAGGAGGTGCAGAGACTGGGATGGAGGGTAGGGGCAGAAGAGAGCTAGGGGTAGGGGACCTAGGTGCAGCATGAGGAGTGGGGTCTGGGAAGGAATTGTGATCTGGAGCAGGAAGGGGTTGTGACCAATGTTCCCTGTAAGCTGAATCCTTGGGTGGCTACCCAGAAGAGATTTAAATGCTGACCAGCTGATGACCAGAGTGCTCACAGAGCCCAGAGTCAGCAGCATGTGTTTCTATGGTGGTGCACAACAATACATGCTAAGGTGCATATAACAAAATGTATTATGCACATGGCTGGAAACATTAGCGGAAACATTGGTTGTGACCTGGAGCAAGGATGCAGGCATTTGAGTTGTGCCCTAGGTCAGGGAAGCAGGGTACAGGAGAGGAAAAGGATAAGATGCCAGGTGCAGGCACTAGCCAGGAGGCACTTACCCCAAGCAGCTTGCAGCTAACAGGCCCCCTGCCTGCTGCACCCTCACATGTCACTCTAAGTGGCCATCTTCTGGGGACAGCATGTGTCTCTGTGCAGCACATCATGGAGGGCATTGCAAGATGTCTGTGCCTGCAAGAATGGCCCAGGCAGTTCCCACTGGTTGGTTTCCACGCAGACCCACACACACACTGGCCACAGCAGCTAGTCACGTTGAGCGGCATCTGGAGGTGTGGCAGGCAGTGAGCCTGCCTGAGGGTACCGCTGGGTTGCAAGTCATTGGAAGCCCCGAGGATTGTGGCAGGCTGGATTGGTGGGCAGTATTTTGCCTGCCCCTGTCTAAAGGGTATGTAGAGCTTGAACATGAATGCTGCTTCTCTTACTTTTTGAAACTTAAGACTGTAACTCAGGTGTGTGTGTGTTAACTTTATAAAATGACTCATTTATTTCCCCCTAGCTAATAAATCTTTAGCTAGTTCATTAGAGGATTGGCTACATGTGTTGACTTTGGCGTGAGATTGTAGGTACAACTGACTTGAGCATTATTGCTGGTTTTGGTGCGGGCTTGCTGGGTGGCAAAATGACTGAAGTACCCCTGGGACAGCCTGTGATTCCATGGTAAGGCTGTTACTGGGCTTGGGGCGTTTGTTCTCGATACAGGATTGCGGATACAGAAGTATAGAACACACAACCCATTTGGGGTTTGTACCCACCTTCTTAACAGTCTCGTCTGTGGTTGGCACTCCTGGTGGTGAGCCACTCCAGGCTGCCTGACAACTCTGTCTTTGCAGGAGCAGTAAACTTGAGATGGTTTTGTGAGTGCTGAGTTCTGCAGGGAAAATGGTTTTGGGGTGGAGGGCGTGTCTTGGGACCAAGGTTCCTTCTATGCTATATGGCCTCACAACTGCTTGCTGAGCCTTGCCCAGGAACTCCGGGCTGCTGTGCATATTGCTGCCTGGCTGGGGAAGGGACAGAGGGCAGAACAACGAGCTCAGCAGGGAGCTGCTGCTGTTACTGATGGAGAAGTGCCCCTCCTCCAGCCAGGCAGCTCCGTGTGCGGAGCCCTGAGCTCCTGGGCAGAGCTTAGAGGGAAGCTTGCTTGGGAATGTTGGCGTCACACTGCAAGGAGTATCCAGAATGGGGGAACTAGGCTAACATCATTGTGTTGCGAGCAGGCTGAGACAGTTGTAGAGGAGTTAGAAGCTGCCAGAGTTACAGGGCGTCTAGGCGAACCCTCCCAAAGCATCACAACACAACCATCTTTATACTGTTGCAAAAGTTTAAATATAGATGTCAGTGTTGGGAGCAAATTATGCCACCAGGCATAGGGCAATGATAAATAGTTTTATTTCTCTGGGTTGTTACAGATTTGCAGTAGTGGCAATGGATAAATAAATGTCAGCCCTTATCTGCTCATCAACCCAGCCTTCTTTGATTGGCTTATCTCTTACCTTCACCCCGCTGAGGTGAGTCTTGCAATATCTGAAGGAGGAGAGGACAGCAGGTGCACAAACTCAGCATTGAGTTTGTGTACTGCAAGTGGGCCACAGCATGCAACGTGGGGCAAAGTCCATTGTGTGAGAAGCTGAAGAAAGAACAGGCACTTTTCACCCCACATGAAGGAAACCAATTGAAAAGTCTCTGTGGAAGCTGCCAAGATTTGGTCCCCAGCCTCCATAGCTTGGGACGTTCCAATTGCATTTGTTCACCGCCTGTCTTCCTCCCAAGCAACAGACAAGCCAAACATTATTTTATGATCCCAACATCTGGCAGGCAGTTCCCAGCAACCCTTTAAGCCTGTCACCATAAAGATAAATCTGCACATTTCAGTGGCCGACTTCATAAAAGTATATGAAAAGTAGTTAACAAAGGGATGTTTCACAAAGGCAGTAATATAAATGCAACCTCTGAGCTTACTAATTAACTAAAGCAGCAATAAAAAGGGAAACTGGCTTCCCATCTGTGGAAATAGATGTTATTTTATGGAGGTTCTAATTAGTTATGCCAGGTCCTGCAGTTTATTTAATTTCATCAGGAAAAGTGATAATGTGCTAGAAGTTGCAGACATCACAAATAATAGTGCTTTTGAGGTAAGCCAGGTGAGGATAAATGAAGCCAGGGGAAAAGAAGATGCCATTGGAAGAGCTTTTAATTAGGCCCTAGAATATGATATCCTCACTGTCACTCATTTTCATCTGGGGGCAGAGGATGGAGTTTTTAGCTGTGCTGAAGTAGCAAACCAATGTTAAGGACGGCTTGCTGAAAACCTGTGTCGCAGCTTTGTACCGGTTCCTCCAGCAGAGAGCAGCAACTAGTCTGTCATCATGGTGGGAAAGGCAAGGTCAAAGCCAAACTCAGTTACCAGTCCTCCAGTGGAGAGCTGTGACTTGTTGGAATAATGCCCCCGCTGGAAGCTTTTCACATCCTTGACTATGCAACCCAGCTCTGGTTTCTTCAGACTGGATGGCATGTGGACTGTTTCCAATGAGAGTTCGAGAAGGGTGTATTTTGATTCAAAGTCTGTTTTCATTAAAATCTTTTCACTCTAAAAATGAAGACTCCTCTTGCCTGGATACAGTCCTCATGTCAGCTAAACTTTCAGCCATCTGGAGAGGGTGAGGAGGGATGGAAAGATTTAAGCTCCATTTTGAATGCTGTTAATGCTGGGTTTGGTTATAGATAGAGCAAGTGTTAGTTTATTTTGCAGGAATGTCTATGGCACCATAGTCCAAGCGCCTCTTATGCTTTAATGAAACTATCTACACATGTTCCCTCAGCAGGTAGCAAGTATTTAAGGCTGCTTACTCCATCAAGAGCATTTTCTGACAGAATGGTAGACTTTCTGCTAAGAGAATTTTGTGCAAAAATGCCAGCTTTCCCTCAATACTTCAGTTTTCCTAGCATTTAATTTCCAAGACCCAATCTTCCAGCTGTTAAGTATGAATATATGTCGATGGTCAGAAAAACAAACTGCCCATTTCTCCCCCCAATTGAAAAATCAAGGACTTTTTAGTAATGTTTGGCCATGTGATTTAGAGTTTTGATTGCCAAAAACCTAACCGCTTTCTGGTTTTTTGATAAATTTCCCTCCCCCTCCAAGAAAAAAAGCATTCAGATTGTTCATGGAAAACACAAGCTGTTTTCTAACCTGCTGTAAGGGTTACTTTTCCACACTGAATCTCTGGGAAACTAAGGCATGGAACCATGACACAAAATTGCCCAAGGTCACTTATAGGGGGACTAATTTTCCATTGTCCTGCAGCTTGTTTTGTCACTTGCATCTGTGCAACATGCCTGCAAAATTCTCTGCACCGGTGCAGATGACAGCAGAGCAACAGAGAAATCCACCTCTGGGAGTCTGTCAGTGCCAGGAGCTGACTCTGGGTCCCCTAATCTTAGTCCAGGGGTGGGGAACTTCAGGCCTGGGGGCCAGATGCAGCCTCTGTCTTGCCTGGATCTACCCCAAGGGTCACCCCTCTCCCCTGAATTGAGGAGCTCATGCTGGAGTTCCAGCTCCCCCGTTGCCCCTCCACAGGGCTAGAGCACATGAAATCTATTAGGTTTGCACCCCTCTAGGCGCTGGAGTGTGAGGGAAATGTAGGGAGTGTATTTCTCCTTCTCAGCTGGGGACCGTGTCAGTGAGGGTATGTCTACACTAGTTCGTTAGTTCGAGCTAGGTAGGGTAATTAGGGCAAGCGGAGTTGCAAATGAAGCCCGGGATTTAAATATCCCGGGCTTCATTTGCATGTTCCCGGGTGCCACCATTTTTAAATCCCCCTTAGTCTGCACTCCATGCCCGCGGCTACACGTGGCACAGAGTAGGTAGTTCGAATTAGAGATCCTAATTCGAACTACTGTTACTCCTCGTGGAATGTTTAATTCCCGGGCTTCATTTGCAACTCCGCTTGCCCTCATCACCCAACCTAGCTCGAACTAACGAGCTAGTGTAGATGTAGCCTGAGGGGGGTTTGTTTTTGTTTTGTTTTTTTGCTTTTCACTTGTGTGCGGCCCCAGACTGATATTTCTGTGGGCCAGCAGCTCCTGACCCCCCAAAAAGGTCCCCACCCCCGTCTTAGTCCATTGCCCTTCACCACAGGACCATCTTTCCTAGGTCAAGGTGAAGGTGGAACCTACTCTACTGGGAGGCACCTCTTTTAAAAACAAAGTAGGTCTAAGTGGCCAGCAAGCAGAAAGGCAGGCATGCTGGGTGGTGAGTCAGAGGCCTGGTCATTCCATGTGAAGGGTGTTATTGCATTTCAAGAGTTCACATTTGTTATTTGCTTGGTGACATCTAACTCTAGAACATATAACCAGTTTGGCGTTTGTGCCACGGTTTGCAACACTTTGCCCTGAGGTTGGCACCCATGTTGGCACCCAGACCGCTTGGCATCTCCATCTGGCCAAAGACAGACAATTACCCAAGGTCACTTACAGGTGGGCTAATTTTCCACTGCCCTTCACCTTCACATCACTGACAACTGCCCTCTTACGAGGTTTAGTGGACCCCAGGGGCCCTGCACATAGCCGATGAGGCTGCTGCAAGTTGTCTTGCAAGCTCTGTATCGGACAATATGCAGGGCTAGCAGCGATCAGCACTGCTAGCGCACTTTCAGCTCTGTAGAAATCGGTCTGAAAAGGCGCCAGTGCTCAGCCCACAGAGGGATGGGTGGGGTGTTTGCCATGTAACTTGTTTTAATAAATATATCCTCTCATTCAGCCTGGTGTCACCACCTGGAGCAGGACTCCTGAGATGCACCTAGGATCTTCCAAATGCTGAGTGCAATAAAGGATTTAGACACAATTACTTTTTTCATTGCTCCTCTGCCCGCAATGGCACTTGTGAAGACACCTTAATGTCCAATGAACTCATCATGATTAATGTTCTAAGAGCACATAGTGAAGGGATTAGTCATAACTGGGCCCTGAGTCAAAAATATTACCTCCTGCCCTTTTTCAAGTACAAATGCTATTGATGCAAACCAGGAGTTCTGGGCGCTCTGCTGCTGCTAACCCGTATTTGTCTTGCCTTGCTCAAACTGAGGCAAGTCAGTGTCGCGATAATCACAGGTTCAATGATACATACCCAAGGGGGGAAGGACAGAACCAGGTGGACCGTTTTAGCAAATAAAAAATATTTATTTATAACAGTGATGAATTTATAGTATTTATTCTAAGATTTTTAATAGGCCGTGTTAATAATGAATTTACAGTATTTATTATATTTATTCTATGATTTCTAGTTAAACGTGTCGGAGATATAAGGATGGGAATGGCAAGGGGAATAGTCTCTATTCTAAAAATATCCAGCTACACTAATTAAATAACAGTGATAATTACAAACTCTATGTACTACCCAAAACAACTACAACACTAAGCTTATACAACAAGAAAAAATCAAATCATACCTACCAACTTACACAGCACACAGAACATTTCAAAGATACTGGTTTGGTTGCGAAGGCCTTGGTTATGCCTGAGAGTCGGGGGAGGTGGCTGGTTGGTTGATCAGGCCGGCAGCGCTTTGGAGTATACGGGAAGGCACACACACGGTGGTACGTGTGTTGCGAAGACCTCCTCGAACGAACTGTGCGATGGGTATTTATTCCCAAATCTGCACATTGCTTTCCTGCGCTTGCATATTATCATATATGGCCCAACGGTCACCAAGTGGGGGGTCTGTGTCCCAGGGGTTGGGCTGAAACTGTGCAGGTTTCATGCGACCAGGTAAGCCTCGCAGTTCTCACGCCAAGGTGAGGGGTGGGAAAGTCTGAGGCTATTTTCCCCTTTTCACACCTTCCCTTTTTCTAAAGGCAATGGTATGCAGGAAGGGTGTGGCCGGTTTCTCCCAAGGAGTACTGCAGCCCACTATAGCAAGAGTGGCCTGGCCAAACTTTTTATTGGGGGGGGGACAGGTTTTTTTCTAACAGTCAGCAGTAACAGAGAGCAGAATCAGACTAATTAGGCACCTTGTATGTTCTGATTGTGCCTCATGAAGCAGAGACGTCCATCATCATCAGTACTATATGGGAAGAGTTTCCAAACTGACCAGAGAGTAGGAGGCAGTGCAGATGAAATTCTTGTCCCACTGAAGTCAATTGCAAAACCCCCATTAGCTTCAGTAAAGTTAGGATTTCACGCTGTATCTTTTGAATAACTACAGTAATTCCTCATTTAACACGGTAGATACGTTTCAGAAAATGATCGTGTTAAGTGAAAACGTGTTATGTGGGGTCAATTTTCCCATTGAACATAATGGAAAAGGTGGGGGTTGCGTTTCAAGCACACGTGTGCTTGCAGCTCCAGCCTGCATTTGTTAGCAGCTGGGACTGGGACATAAGGTTGTGGGAGAAAGGTGACTGGGTTATAGCAGGGAGGGGAGGTGTTTGGCTCTGGGGGAGGGAAGGGAAGGACAGTGGAGGAGGCTTGCAGCCGGCGGTTCGGTTTCCCCAGCTGGCCTGTCACCGGCAACTGCGCAGGGCTTACCCTGCCTCCGGAGGTTCACTGCTCGCCGTGCCATTCCCCGGCGACCCCCTCTGGCCAGATGCCTCGCTCCCTCTCCTCTACCCCCGGCTTGCAGCTGGCGGCTGGGTTTCCCCAGCTCACCAGTCACCGGCAGCTGTGCGGGGCTTCGTCTGCCTCCTTACAAAGCGGCAGAGATTTGCCGCTCACCGCTCAGTTCCCTGGTGACCCCCTCTGGCCGGACGCAAGGCATCCGGCCAGAGGGGGTCACCGGGGAACTGCGCAGTGAGCGGAGAACCTCCACTGCTTTGTAAGGAGGCAGATGAAGCCCCACGCAGCTGCCGGTGACCGGCGAGCTGGGGAAACCCAGCCGCCAGCTGCACGCAGGGAGCAGAGGAGAGGGAGCGAGGCATCCAGCCAGAGGGGGTCACCGAGGAACAGCATGATGAGCAGAGAACCTCTGCCATTTTGCAGGGAAAGCCTCGCGCAGCTGCCGGCCACTGGCCAGCACTAGGGGAAAACGTGTTATTGCGGGGACGGGTCATGTTGTTCGAAAAATGTTCCCCCCAAAAAGCCATGCTATCGCAAAAACGTGTTAAGCGGGCACGTGTTAAGTGAGGAATTACTGTATTCTTGAGAAAAAAAACTTTGTGAAAAAGCTAAAAAGCCTGAATCTGCACTACCTAGGTACAGCTCCTCCTGACTCCTACCTCCTAGGACAAAGATCAGCTCGCACTAGAGAGGAATGAGTATAAACTCACATTCTAGAGCTGAAATGTGAGCCACTTAGGTGACTCTGATGAGATGAGGTAACAGTTTTTAATTAGCCTCACTTGGAGAGCAGCCATGTCATTTAACATAAGAAGCAAACCCAAAATACAGAAGAGTGCAACACTATTAAAATATGATGCATCATAATGTCAGGTGACTTGCAATTTGTTTGACACAGTGCTATATTTGTGCTTTTTCAAAAGAATATCTCCATGGAGGCTAATTAGATGTTGCTAGAAAACAGACTGGAATTGGCTGTGGTATGGTCTGCCTGCTGCCAAGCATTACCTAGCAAACAATCCCTGATGCAGAAACCAGCAAACTGAGCATTGACAAAGTGACAAGTATTTTTAGATGCTCAGAAAAGTCTGCTAAGCATCAGGGCTGGATTAAGGTTACAAGGGGCCTATGGCTCGTGGGAGGGAAGGACCTAAGTATGAATTACATATGGTGAAAAAATTATGAAGTCAAACATTTATTTTTATATCTATAAAATTAGCACATTTATTCTACTCTCACTATAGTCAAACAATTTTTCCCACTTTACTGTAGCAAAGTCATGGAAAATGTCATCATAGTTCGAAGAGCTGACAATTTCATTCTCAATGCCCAAGAGGGACAAACCACTGAGATTTTCTTGAGTCATGGTGGATCAGAGGACAATTTTGACCTTTGTTAGAAGGGAAAAGGATTGTTCTCCACTATCATTAGTGATTATTAGTGACAAATACAGCTGTAATGCCGTTCCAACATTTGGGAAACATTCTGTCACACTGGATTCAGTGAGAACTTGGTTCTTCCAAATAGATAAGCTTTCATTATCTTTTCTCTCTATAACTGAGAGTGGTTTGAATCCAACAAATTGAAGACATTCTTTAGTAACTGGGGGTATGTCTACACTACAAAGTTAGTTCGAACTAACAGACGTTAGTTCGAACTAACTTTCATAGGCGCTACACTAGCGCTCCGTTAGTTCGAACTTAATTCGAACTAACAGAGCGCTTAGTTCGAACTAGGTAAACCTCATTTTACGAGGATTAAGCCTAGTTCGAACTAGCTAGTTCGAATTAAGGGCTGTGTAGACCCTTAATTCGAACTAGTGGGAGGCTAATCCTTCCCAGGTTTCCCTGGTGGCCACTCTGGCCAACACCAGGGAAACTCTATTGTCCCCCTCCCGGCCCCAGAGCCCTTAAAGGGCCACGGGCTGGCTACACAGTTTGTGCCAGTTGCAAGGCTGCCAGCACCCGTGCCAGCAGACCCTGCACCTGCCACACCATGAGCCAGCCACCCGAGGACACCCAGCCCTCCAGTGCTCCCCAAGACCAGCCTGGCGGCTCCCAGGAGCCTGCCCGGGGGCGCAAAAGGCGGGCGCCCGCTTGGTCAAGTGCGGAGATCGTGGACCTCATCCAGGTTTGGAGGGAAGCCTCCAATGTCCACGATCTCCGCACTAGCCACAGGAACGCGGCCGTCTACAGCCTCATGGCTGACAGCCTGGCCGCCAGGGGCCACCAGCACAGCCGGGAGCAGGTGCGCTGCAAGATTAAAGATCTGCGGCAGTCCTACTCCCGGGCCTGCCAGCCAGGGGCCGACCCGGAGGCCTGCCCCCACTTCCATGCCCTGGACCGCCTCCTGGGGGCTCATGCCATCCCTGCCCCCCGGGACGTGATAGACCCCGGAGCAGAGGGACCGCTCCAGGAGACGAAGGAGGAGGAGGAGGGCTCTGAGAGCCAGGAGCCTGCCGCCAGCCTGCCCAGGACCTGGGACCCTCGAGGCACCCCACAGAGCCGCTCGCCTGTGTCGTCCGAGGCCGGGGAGGCATCCACCTGTGAGTACCATCATGCTCCCCTTATGTGTACGGGGGGCTGGGGCGAGAGGGAGCCCCGGGACCGTGCGCCTGGGCCTTGCCCACCACGGAGCAGCAGCTGGGGATCCTGCAGGGGCCCTGGCCTTGCAGAGGGGAGCTGGGTTTCACACACCTGGGCCCCTGGGGTAATTGACCGCTGGTCTTGTTGCACCACAGCTGCAGCACCTGGGCCTGCAGGGCGCACCACACCGCCTGCAGGAGCTCCCGGAAGCAACCCCCCTGGCGGCGTGTAGTACGGCCGGGACAGTCCGACCCCTCCAGTGCGGGGCGCTTTTGCCTCCTCCCGCCCCCCCTTTGTCCCTGAGGCGGCCCATCCCCTCCTCGCAGCCCCCCTCCTCCCCGGCTCGGTGGCCGACTAGTGCCGTACCTGCATGAGCACCGTTCCGATGGTGGATCTCCCCACGCCGAACTGGTTCCCGACGGATCGGTAGCTGTCCGGCGTGGAGAGCTTCCAGAGGGCGATGGCCACCCGCTTCTGGAGGGGGATGGCGGGTCTCATGCGAGTGTCCCTTCTGCACAGGGCAGGGGCGAGCCACTCGCAGGGCTCCAGGAAGGTATCCCTCCTCATCCTGAAGTTCTGGGTCCACTGTCGGTCCTCCCAGCGCTCCAGGATGATGCGGTCCCACCAGTCGGTGCTGGTGTCCAGACGCCAGACACGGCGGGGCACGCCGGTGCCGGGGCGCCGCCACGGCTCCTCTACGGCCCCCAGGGCGGCCAGGCGGAGAGGCAGGGGGCTGACGTGCACCAGGTGGTGCCAGGCAGCCTCGAGCCATTGGTGGGAGGCTTGCAGCAGCAAGTCCAGAAAGTGCACCAGAAGGTGCAGGGCGAGCCGTGGCTCCATGTTGCCACCTGCGGCGGCCCCCCCGAAGGGAAGCACCGACACAGACGGGCACAGAGACCAACGCTTTGCTGTCCCTCGGCGAGGTTGGCAAGCAAGCAGGAAAAGCTGAGAACCGGCTGTCCAGGGGGGTCCCTTTAAGCACGAGCCTCAGATAGCCTCAGACAGCAGCCACACAAAGCAACTGCTGACCTGATGCCCTGCCAGAACCGGTTTCAGCTGCCCTTAAATGCCCCCCTGCGTCCAATCAGTGTGGACGCGCTAGTTCGAATTAGCAAAACGCTAATTCGAACTAGTTTTTAGTTCTAGACGCGTTAGTTCGAATTAGCGCTGTAGTGTAGACATTCCCTGGGAGGTTATCTGGTTACTTCTGACAGAAGTTTGGTAAGATGCAGAGCCCTGTGCAGGGACCCTGGCTACCACCACGTGGCTTTTGGTTAATGTGGGAGCTTGAGAGCTGGGGTACCTACTATAATGTCTTGTCTGTAGCCAGCAGACTAAATGCATTTCCTCTGTATTCATTAGCTCTTCCATAATTAAGATTTCAGAACTGGAAGGGATCTGTACAGATCATCTAGTTCAGAACCCTGCTCTTTCAGCTTTTGAAGAAGTAAGAAAAAAACAGAGCTACCTGTGTTGTGTTCTCTGCCCCCCTTAACAAAAGACTTCATTGAAAATTGACATCTCAGAAGAACCATCAAGTTTGTTTACTAGGCTGGTGTAGAAGGAAGGATTAAGCAGACCGACTTTGCTTCTCTCTTCCTGCCAAGGGAAAGAGTGATTGAGATTCTGCTCTCCCAGGTGTGAAAAAGCAGAGGTCCCCTACATTTATTCCTGTGCAAAAATCTGTTCTCCTGGATCCTGGCCTGCAATGAATAAGGCTACAAAAGTGTAACTGGCCCTTGTTCCCATTCCCTTCTCCAATCTCAGTCATTCTATGCTTACCCAACATTTCCCACTTGGGAAAGAAGTTAGTTTGAGTTGGGGCAGAAAAAAGATTCACTTCCAATTTATTTAGTTATAGTTTTTGCAATGAAACCTGAGGTGAAGGTAAGGCAGTGCACCCTGCTGCGTTGATGCAGTAAGATTGTGCTAAGCAGCAGGCAGGTGCAAGGCACTGGCTGGGGGTGTGCCCCACACCAGTTCAGGACTGCCTGAGCGCCCTCCTCTGCATCAGTTAGGAAGGGCAGAAGGGGCTGAAACCTCCCCCTTCTCTCTCCCCCCAATTCCTACCAATGCTGCCTGTTGCTTGCAGTTCCCCTTCCGTCACTGTCAGGGAGCAGGAGGGAGCGTTTTCTAAGCCTCAGGGGCTGCTTTGCCTTGTCTTTGCTTCTGGGTAGGAGTACCCCAGGCTTCAGCAGCGTTATGTGGGCAAGCTCACTCCCTCTTCCTCACCTGGCCTGGCCCTGCCTCTTGCCTGAGCAGGAGGACCTCAACAATGGGAGGGCCTAAGGCTAGAGCCTTATTAGCCTAATGGGTAATCCTCCAGGTCAAGCATCCAGTCTTTGAGAATGGGCTTGGGCTGCTCCTGCCAACATCTGTTTCTCATAGTTTCACGTGGAGTTACTCTCTTTGTCCTTCTTCCCCTGCTTCACAACCTCTCCTTTCTCCGCCTCCTGATATTAAGGCCATCACATTTTATTCATTGGCGACATGTCATAACAGACTGTGACACAGACACCTAGGTTTTAGAAGCCAGGAGATGGTTGGGAGAGCATTATGCTTACACTGGGAGATAAAGCAACCTCTCTTTCTTTGGGACAGCTGGTCAGTCAGAGACTGTGGCAGGCCAGGTTAACAATTGCTACCAAAATAAACCCTCCATAGTGCAGGGCAACGTTCCCTCTAATCTTTTCCATTTATGTGCAGATTTTTTCCATCCAGCTGCAGAATAAACTTTGTTATGTGCACCGAGACATGTGTGAATGTGCATCACCAGGTGGTCGCTCAGCTAATCAGCTGGGTAGCCTCGGAATCTCTCCTGAGCAGCAGCACAAGCTTACAGGGAAGACTGGTGCAGGGGTGTTTTTACTTCAGCCTGTTAATGTACTGTCCCAAAAGAGCAATTACAGGTTGAATCTCTCTAGTTCAGCACCCTCTGGTCTGGCAAAATCCAGGAAATGAACAATAATGTTCAGCAGATTATGAGTTTTTCAGTGATTCATTGCAAGGCAACCTCTGTTTGGTTGAGTGTGTTTGCCTGCATTGGCTTTTAAAAAGCCTTTTGGCTTCTCCACCCTTTGGCCGAGTCATACAGCCTTGTGTAAAATCACAACACCCTCCAGGGGATATGTTTTTGCCAGGAGCCCATCCTAGCGCCTCACTGCAGAACTCAATTTAGTCCATTTCCCCATTCAGTAGGAGAGTGGCATCTGCAGGGTTTCTCCTCTCAGAGTCAATGTTCTAACAGTTCCCACCCCGACTGCCCTTGGGTCTGCCAACCATCCCCTGAATTTCTCCCTCCCAGGTCTGGGCTACATCTGAGCTTCCACTAGGCCTACAGTTCCTTATATAGTCCCTCCTGGCAAGAAAGCCTCCACAGGCTGGAACCAGCTTGCCAAGTGGGTTGATCTGGCCCACAGATGCCCTGCTGATCCCCCATCTCCAGGCCAATCAGGACCTGGGGACAGAGGAACGTGCAAAGACTCCTTCCCTGCCAGAGGTGCTCGGCACCACAGGGAACCACCAGCTGAGTAGCTGGGAGTGCACTCTAAGCACTATGCGTTCGTTGCAGGGTGGAGGCAGGGAGCGAGAGACATGGTGGCTGCCCCGCCTCCAGGCCCTGATTGGTAGGGGAGAGCATGCAATCTCCTCTTGTTGCCAGAGATGGGGATCCTTGGAACTGCCAGCTGTTCAGAACAGCTGGTGTTTCTCTCTGAGGGTGAGTGGAGACAAAATCTTCCCATGCTTCCGCCACCCCAGGTCAATTGGAGTTTGTGGGCGGGAGAGCACGGAACGTCTTGGCCCCGCCTCTTCTGCCTGAGGACCCTCCCCTTTCAGCATGACCCAGGGCCACTTCAAAAATCTGTGAAGTGGCCTCCCTTTTAAAATTATTTCCCACCCCTTGTGCTAGACTATATTGACCTTCCACAGTTCTGTAATTTCTCTGGTCCAGCACCGGTCAGGTCCCGAGAATGCTGGACTCGAGAGGTTCAACCTGTATTTAGATTATAGGTATCACAAAAATGCTTACACATTAGATTGCTCAGGATTCCAGACTTTTATAAAATGCCCCCCCCCAACTCAATAAGAAATGAATTGCTTCTTGCCACCTTCTGATCCTCACTTTTGCAGTTATCGTCTCTCTTCTCCAATGAGAGGAGACATGGGGTGGGAGGGAGGAAAAAATATAATTGAGATCAATAAAACTGTGCCTATGCCTCTTTGAAAATGAAGTAACCATAAAAAAGCTGATGTTTCTTATTTTTTTATTATGCAACAGCTGTGATGTAGCTTTACTGTAAAGCAGTGTGGAAGATTGGCGGTGAGATTTATAGGCTGAGTGAAGTTTAAACTCTGTGCAGTGTGACATACAGTGCATTACTGGTATGGGGTGGATTACTCACAAAGTGAAGGTACTGGAAATATCCACCGGTGATTTCCAAAGCTTGGGGGAAGGCGGGGAATAACGGATCCCAGGAAGATCACTTTCCAACCCAAGTATCTTCCTATAAACAGAAATGCAATGTTGACACAAGGCTTCCAGGGGTTACATTAGTAGAAATAAATAATAAATAGCATTGGGGTCTTGGAGTGCCACACATATCACGGACCCAGTTCTGTAGCCCCTTAATCATTTTGAGTCCAGTGGGGATGCTTAAGCATGTATTTCTTAATGTGAGTAACCGCTACAGAACTGAGCCAGCATGTGCAAAGTGTCTCATTGTTATGTGGGCGACTCCACAAAACACATTTTTCCTCTGTGTGGGCAGGACCATCAGCGTAAAAGGAAAAGGAAAGCAACAAAAGCAAACTACCCTAAGCTATGGTATTCAGGGCCCCATCAGGGAAAGCTCTGTTCTAGCTGCAATATAAACCCCACATGCTGAAGTCCCTGGCGAACATTTCTATTGCCCTTCCTTTCCTAGTCCAAAGCTCCAGCTTGCAAAGCTCAACGATTTCAGAAATCTGTCTTCGCTGCTGCTTAACTTCTTGAAAAATTCTGTGCAGCATTTATACTGGACGAAGGCATATTACTCATCTGTCTTTCAGTGTCAAAAGCTGCCTTCATTTGAGATCCAACTAGAGCTAATATCGGTCTCATATAATGGATCTGTGCAGGTTAGAACAAACAGAGGAGGAGGGAGGAAACAAAAGCTTTCCCTTAAAAAAGCAGCCAACTACCATATTAGGAAACAGCAACTTGCAACGTGCTGTCATCCCGCAGTTGTTCATTTCCATGTCACCACTTTCAGCATCTGCAAGACAGGGTCAATTTCAGAGCCCCTGATTACGAATTCCTGGCATGCTTTTGAAAGAATTCTCCAGAATGTGTCAAAACTTCCTCAAGTGCAATATTGAAGCTACATTCTTGACTGCAATATTAGTTTGTTAGAATAATTAAAATGTTGAGGGAAAGTCATTAAAGATATCTCTCATTAACACCATTCCTTGCAGGCCTGGGGAACTGAAATTTCATCCGACTGAATCATCATGCAAATGCTTCCACACTTTACAGAAACTTTTCCAAAAAGGAGAAAAAAATTACATTTCACACTCTTGAAAAAATACATCTACCTATCTATACTAAGAGTGTGTTTACCAATATATTTTAATATATAAGTGTAAAAAAAGATGTGAAAGCCTTTAGCCAGTAGCAGTTGGCAGCCAGAAAGGTTGGCTTCAGCATCTAGAGGGTTCTTTCAATAATGTAACCAAACTGGCTCAAGTCCCCACCCAGTAAACTGGAAAAATTTCAACCTACCCACTGGATGACTTCACATGCAATTGTTCCCCTCTTGCAAGCACTGAATCGGAGATAGAAACAATCTGTTTAATAACAGTAATCTAGAATTAATTGAATGAGACGCACATAGACAAAGAAAACCCATAAGCAAGACACCATCTCCAGAATCTGCAGGGCAGCATCCTTTGCGTCAAGCTCTTTAGTCCAAGCCCTCACTCATATAGTTGCCTTCCCCCCACTTCAACCACCCCACTCCCAGCTCTGTCCAGTCAGTGCAGACCCAGAGTTCATAGGCACATCATTGTGAAGTCTCTTCTTGAGCATGGGGCAATGCTGCCCACTCACTGCTCCTGATAACTGATCCTGCCAGCTGCTCCCACCAGCTGCTTGCCACTGCTCCTGCTGGCCCACAGCCAATCTTGTGGTAGATTTTGCTCTGTGCTAAACCTAGTGACTTGACCCAAAGCACAGTCCAGCCCCACCCCCTCCTCCCGGCTTGCACCCCCCTCCCATCACACACACACACACACACACACACACACACACACACACGTTCCAGCATCCACTGGAATAAATTTAAAATAATAGAAGAGACTCCTTATGGAGTCTATCATTAGAACAGGAGGAGAAACAGGTTGAACAAGTCTTATAGCTCACTCCTGGAGGGCGTGCAGCTTGCCGATTTAGAGTCCTATCCTCTCCAGGTTAACTTCATGGATCTTTCGCACAGTGGCCCTTGTCCATCAGAGGTTCTTTACACTGACAGTCTCTCTCCTTTTGAACTGAGTTAAACACAATCTGATGTTACTGCATTTCTACAATAACTGCAAGTATTGGTGATCATATTTCACAATTCCTGCATTTAGTGTTAACACAGCCAAATTTGCCACAATGGGCAAAACACCATTGCAACAGATGAATATCTAGTAGGCCTAAGTAAACTGAGTGAATTGTATTTACATAAACACTCCCAGGATCTCTTTCCCATTCCATTTGGCTGTAATGGAAGCATTGATTCAGACCCTTCTTACAGATGTTTTTTTTGAAATCAGCAAGTTCTTTTGCTTGTAAAGTGCCATGTTAATTATAAAATCTCCAACAACTTTGAAACTCTTTTCAAAAAAGTATGATCTCACAAGGAAAAACACAAAACTGAATGATGACTAGCAAGCAAAAAAACACAAACCTTCCTCATACCCAAAACATGAAACCTAGATTCCAAGCTCGGCAGGGACTTTTATGGTCCTCTGGACTAACTCTCATAACGTCAGTTGGAGAACTTTCCCAAAATAATTTCCATTCAAACTATATATATATAGTTTATATATATATATAAAATGATGCTGTCTAAATCTTTTATTACTACTCAAGAAAAATCTTGGAATCGTTATGAATAGTTCACTGAAAACTTCTGCTCAATGTGCAGCAGCAGTAAAAAAAAAAAGTGAACAGTCAATAGAAAAGAGGAAGATAGTAAAACAAAATATCAGGATGCTGCTATATAAATCCATGGGATACTAACATCTTGAATACTGTGTATCATTCTGGTCACCCCAGCTCAAAAAAAGTTATCAGAATTGGAGAAAGTATAGAGACAGATATCCGAAATGTTTGGGGGTATGGAATAGCTTGAACAGAGATTTAAAAGGTGGCCAATTCAGCTTAGAAAAAAAAGGACTAAGGTGAGATACATAGCAGGTTTTAGCAGGTTTTATGGCCCTCTGGGGTCTCATATTTTAATTTTTTTATATATATTTGTATTGTGTTTTAAAAATTTTTGAAACCTGCCTTGAATATTTTAAATAGAGAGGCGAGGTAAAAATATTTCAAATAAATAAATACATACATACATACATAATAGAGGTCTATAAAATAATGAATGGTCTGGAGAAAGTGAATTGTTATTTACTACTTCACATAAGACAAGAACCAGAGGTCACCCAATGTTGTTAATAGGCAGCAGCTTTAAAACAAACATAAGGCAATGCTTTTTTTTCCTGGCAATGCATGGTCACCTGTGGAACTCATTGTCATAGGATGTTGTGAAAGCCAAAAGATACAACTGGGGTCAAAAGAAGAACTAGATAAGTTTATGCCTTGTAGCCAAAATGGTCAGGGACACAGTCCCATGTTCCTAGTGTCCCTGATAGGATTCTGGGCTACATCAATCATTGGTCTGACCCAGTATGGCTGTTCCTATGTGGTTTAATAATATTAAGGATAGATCTACAGTACAACTGCTACAGTGGCTGCAGCACACTCATGCAGACACTTGCTGCAGTGCTGCAAGGGTTTTTTCAGTGCTAGTAAATCTGTCCTTCAGAAGGGCACTTATAGGAGGCTACGACTAGACTGCAGGCTTCTTTCGGAAGAAGCTTTTTTGGGAAGAGATTTGAAAACACTTCTTCCGAAAGAGCGCGTCCACACACAAGAGTGCATCAAAAAAGCCACGCGCTTTTCCGAAAGAGCAAGTCAGACTGATTGGATGCTCTCTCACATAAAAGGCCACCCGAAACCACTTCAACCAGGGCTTTAGGTCACCAGTTGCTCCCGAGTGCTGGTTCCGGAGCCTTGCAGAGACACATGCTTAAAGGGACACCCCCCCCGGACAGCTGTTTCTATGCTTCTGCTGCCTGCTTGCTCCCTCTTCGAGGGACAGCAAAGCTTCAGCAGTGTCTGTTGTGGTTGCCCTGCTTTTTTGGACACCACAGCTTTTTCTTTTGTGCCATAGAGTTGGAGCTGTCCCTGGGCATGCGATGGCCGCACACGGCCATGCTGCAGCACTTTGTGCCAGCTGCCTTCCTGGTCATGACTGATCAAGACCCCAAGCTCCTTCTGGGGACCTTTTCCCTGGGTGCGGGTGCTACACTCTGGCAACCGCACCCCAAAGTGGAGAGGCGTTTCTGGAGGTACAACACCAGTTCCAACTAGTGGGACCGGCTGGAGATGAAGCGATGGGACGACCAGCGATGGGTCCAAAACTTTGGAATGTAGAAGGCCACCTTTTTAGAGCTGTGTGCCTGGCCTCGCCCCCACCCTCCAGAGACATGACACCTGCCTGCAGCCAGCCACCCCTGAAGAAGTGGGTCGCCATCACCCTCTGGAAGCTCGCCATCCCTTACCAGTTGGTGGGCAACCAGTTTGGAATGGGGAAGTCCACCATCGGGGCCCTCCTCATGGAGCTAAGGCGTTCTCAGGCTGCAGTCCCTGTACGGGGGAGGGGAGTCCTGGAAAAGGGGGATCCTCGGGAAAGGAGGGATTGGGAGCTGTGGAGGGTGGAGTGGAGGTGGGGAAGAAACCCTGTCCCTGGGGGTTGCCCCATCCCACCCCCACACAGCCCTGCTGCTGCAGGGGCAGCCTCATAGGGGGTGACTCCTAGGTTATTTGAGGGGGAGAGAGGGGATGAGAAGGAGACAGGCACCTCCCAAGGGCTCAGGCACTCCCTCTCATTCTCTGTTTTGTGTGTTTGTTTGTCTCCTTCTGCAGGTGGTGAGGGCCATCAACTCCATCCTGCTGTGGAGGATCATCCGCCTGGGAATCCTGGACCTGATCATGGCTGGATTTGCTGCCTTGGGTTTCCCAAACTGTGCTGGAGTGACTGATGGAACCCGCATACCGATCCATGCACCAGAGCATCAAGCATCCCAATAACTCAATCACAAGAGCTACTTCTCAATGGTGTTGCAGGTCCTGGTTGACCACCGTGGATGGTTCACGGACCTTTTTGGCAGGTGGTCGGGTAGGGCACACGATGCCCATGTCTTCAGGAACTCTAGCCTGTGCAGGAAGCTGGAGGTGGGCACATTCTTCCCTCGCCATGAACTTGCCGTTGGAGATGTGCAGATGCCATTGTGCATCGGGGGGACGCAACTTACGTCCTGATGCCATGGCTAATGAAGCCATACACAGGCCACATTGACCCCAGCAGGGACCAATTTAATGCCCATCTCAGGCAGGCCCGGATCCAAGTTGAGTACGCCTTTGGGCGCCTGAAGGCATGGTTCAGGTGCCTGCTGACCCACCTGGATGTGGGGGAGCACATCCCTGAGGTGATCACGGCATGTTGTGTCCGAGAAAGAGGGAGGCCTTTCTCCCGGGGTGAGGGGCAGACACCGGCAACGAGGGGCAAGCCTTCCATCAGCCGTGGATAGCTGCCATTCACCAGGCCCACCAGGCCGGTGTGCGCATCCAGGAGGCCCTGAGGGAGAGGTTCTCTCAAAACCCCCAGTAACTCTCCCCAGGGCTTCCCCAATAGGGGCCTCTGGCTTGCTGCCCTATCCCTTCCCCACCACAACCCCACCCTTCACCCTTTCCCTGACCTCTCAATATAAACACCTGTGTTGTTTCCAACAAAACAAAGTCTCTATTTATATTACATTTAAAAAAGGTATGCAGGGGGAGGGGGACTCATAACCTGGAGGGGAAGGGGAGCTCGGAGTGGCATGTGGAGTGGCTAGATGTGCCGTGGCTAGATGTGCCATCTCAGGTGTGCGGACCTCATCAGAGTTGGAGTTGGGTAGGTCCAGGGAACACGGGGAGTGGAAAGGGGGCTGGAGCAGGGTCAGGAATAGCAAGGGGAGGGGGAGGAGGCATAGGCACCACTGAGGGAGGGAGCATGAGCATTGCTTGGGGACAGGGCATGGGTTTCACCTGGGGAGGGAGCAGATGCATCGCACAGAGGGCAGGCAGAGGGGGAATGGGCATAGCAGGGGGGCAGGAGGGTGGAAGTCAGGAGCAGTGACAGCAGGCGGGTGTGCCATCATGCGGGACATGATGCCACACATGTTGCCACAATGCTGCATGATCTGGTCCCACGCGTGGTTCCGCCACTCAGTGTCCTCAAGGATCTTCTGCGCCAGGGTCTGCTGCGTGTCGCACAGGACACTGACATGCTGCCGCACGAGGTCTTCCTGGACCCTGGTGCGCTTTCATGTCTCCCAGGCTCTGGCAGCTGGCTCTGGAGGTGCGGCTCGCCCCTCAGTCCCAGCTGGTCTGGATCTGGAGAACACACAGAGGGGGAGGTGGTCAGTCATGCATGCAGACACTGACCCTGAGGCCGTGCCTGAGCAGCGACCAATAGGCCTCAGGCCAGAGGAGGAGAATGTCCTGGAAGCAAGGCCATGTGTGGCCTGCACAGTGGGCCATGCCTCACAGGGGCCCCAAAGTGCCCAGGGGACCATGCTGCCCACTTCCCAACCCCCCACGGGTGGCAAAGGAGCCGGGAGCAGCCTGGCCCTGCATGGTGTCTGCACATACACCTGCGGCTTGCAGCACCCCGTGTGCTGCGTGCGGCACTGCTCGGTGCATCTGGGATCGTGCCTGCATCCTTGTGACTAGCCTGCTTCTAGCCGTGGCAGGTGTTAGGGGGCCTCTCCCCCGTGGCAGGATGCATGTGGCCTCCCCTGAGCCTGGCAGCAGGATCCCACCCATGCTCAGGAGCTGCCTGCTGCATCCGCAGGCGACACACTAACGCTGCTCATGGTTGGACTGCAGCACGATGTCCAGCCCAAGAAGCCTGAGCGACACTCACACCCAGCCCCCTGTGCACCCTCCTCCCCCACCCTGTGTGTGTGACAAACTGAGACCACTCACATGAAGATCCCTTCCCGGCTCTCTGGCTGACCGGCCCTGGCTCCAGGGACAGGGTGACAGTCTCCGTCTCCTCCTCCTCTGGCCGGCCCTGGTCCTCTTGAGCTCCTCCTCTGTGACCTCCGGGTGGGTGACAACATGGGTCTAGAGGCCAGAGTCCACGACAATGGGGGGGGGGGGAACGTTTCCTCCCTCCCAGGATCTGATGCAGCTCCTGGTAATAGGGGCAGGTGTGGGGTCCTGTCCCAGAGTGCGAGCTGCACTCTCTGGCCTGGACACATCCCTGACGGAGCTCTTTGACCTTACTCTGGACCTGTTCCAAGGTCCAGGGTGGGTGTCCATGCTCCTCCATGTGCTTGAACATGTCAGTGTTTCACTGCTTAGAGTGGAGATCCTGCAAGGTGTCACAGCTTGAGCAGGGACAGGATCTCTGCTCCGGACCAGAAGGGTGCCCACCTCTTAGTCCCACTCTGTGACTCCTGGGACCCCTGGGGCTGCTCCTTGCAAAGGCCAGGGGGTTCGCAAGGGGCTTTAGGCTCTGCCATGGGTGGCAAGATCTGTGTCAGAGGCAGCCATGTGGTCAGAGTGCTGCTCCCAGGCTGGCTTCCTGCCACAAGGCTTGTCCAGGTGCCTGCAGCTTTAAGAGGGGTCAGGAGATAGGAGCTATAAAGTCCTGATTAATTTGGATGGAGTGTCCACCATGGCCATTTTTCCAAAAAAACTCTGTAGTATACATACCCGTAGAGAAGTCCGTATCCTTGGGGAAGGGAGTAAACAAGGCTGGCATACAGCTTGCACTAATGTAAACACGGCTGGTGAGAGAGAAAGAAAGACATACACACAGTCCCCCAAAACTGGTGCCTCCTGTAATATTTCTCTAAAGCACATCTCTTCCCAGAGGATTATCCCGTAGAGTGCCTGTCTTTTTCTGGGCACTCAGAGGAAGTCATGCAACAATGAATATTTAAATTTTTTCATAGGTTTGTTTGAGTATCCTTCAGAAGATCTAAGTGCACCTTCCTGGAAGCAAGCCTTGGCATTTGAGAAACACCAGCCTACAAACACTTGCTTACAGCTGGGAGATGGTGGTGTAGGAAGTTCTATTGTAACTGCACTGGTTTTGCTTTTAAACCCATCCCCATTTCTCCTATGCATGGGATCAGATGTTATTTCAGTGCTTTTGCAAGTTGTTAGGATTTTAATAAGATGGCAGCCATTGCAAGACCAAAACTGACATGGTTAGCTGAGGAAATGCCAACAAAAGAATACGAAGTGAACATGCACATGTACACCCATAGGCTGTGTCTAGCTGTCTACACTGGCCGCTTGAATTTCCACAAGAACACTGACTTCCTACTGTCTGAAATCAGTGCTTCTTGCGGAAATACTATGCTGCTCCCGTTTGGGCAAACGTCCTTTTACGCAAAGCTTTTGTGCAAAAGGGCCAGTGTAGACAACTGAGATTAGTTTTGCGCAAGAAAGCGTCTAGATTGGCATGGACACTTTTCCGCAAAAAGTGCTTTTGTGGAAAAGCGTCTGTGCCAATCTAGACGCTCTTTTCCGCAAATGCTTTTAACGGAAAACTTTTCCGTTAAAAGCATTTGTGGAAAATCATTCCAGTCTAGACATAGCCAAAGAGAAAAATCTTTACTGTGGTCTTGAAGATAATGGGACAGATCCTCAACTGGTATAAAAATCAGCACAGGCTCAGTGACTTCCATGGAGCAAGCGTGACTTGTACTAGCTGAGGATCCAGCCCAGCACCACTGGTCTTTTCTTTGGGGGAAGGGAATATGCTTTAGGCAGAAGAAGCAGGCATTCAGACATAATTCTGTATCGGAAAGAAAGAGGAGAATGCACTAAGATCTGAGAAAGTTGTTGTTTTATCCATTTCTGAAAAGCATACTCTTGGTAATTTTAATTAACTTATATTCCTCCATCCCCAAGAGGAATGGGCCTTAACTAAAATCCATGGTAAAGGTAAGGAAAATCCAGTTCTTTTTTGCTAAATGAGACAAAGCTGCCCCTTGCTTGGCTAAGCAGCACTGCTGACTCTCAGTGGCACGGTTTCAGTCTTCAACTATTGTTGAAATCATACTGCCAAGTGTTGGCCCTGAATCTACAAAGGTAACAAGCAGGCAGGGGTGGCCTGTGACTATAGGCGGACTCGGCAGTTGCCTAGGACACCACCTTCAATGGGGCGCCTGGGGCGCCTGAAGACGTCATGGGGCGCCTGATGATGATGTCCCGGGGTGCCTGGGGCACCCAATGATGACATCAGTCCATTGACGGCCCTGCAGGTGGGGGCGCCGATCACACATTCTGTCTGGGGCTCCAGCTGCCGCAGCCCACCTCGGACTGCTCTTGCAGGCAGGACCCCAGACTTCAGGGGGTTCAAACTCTGGGTGCAAACCCAGAATTTTCCCAACAACTGAGCCACCTGGATTCAGTGTTCAGAGGCTGTGATACGAGCCTCTGTCTAACTCCACGTCTGAAGCTACGACTACACTGCCATTTTTTTGTGGAAGAGGATATGCAAATCTCTCGTTTGCATATCTTCTTCCAATTCTTTTTGGCGGGAGAGGTTTTACCGATAAAAAGCCTTGTGTAGACGGGGCCATATGTTGGAAAACAAAACCTCTTTCGCAAGATCCTGTAAACCTCGATTTTTGAGGAATAAGGGATCTTGCACAAAAGGGGTTTTTTCCCCCTGACAAATGGCCCCGTCTACATGGGGCTTTTTATTGGTAAAACCTCTTCCACAAAAAGAATTGGAAGAATGAGAGTGCGATTTGCATATCCTCTTCCACAAAAAAACAGCTGTGTAGCCGTACCCTGAGTGTTTGGTGAGGGAGGGCCTCTCTCTACTGTGCTCTTTTTCTGGTTATAAGCAGCTAACGGACAATCTGCTTGTAAGTAAATCATGGGCTAGATAAAGCAACTTTCTCAGACGCAGATCTCAGGGCCCGCGTGCCAAAGAATTTGCTAAGATGACGGTGCTGCACACCCTACGGGAAGGCTGCCTTGTTTCTGTGGGGTTCCTGTGAAAAGCTTTGACAGCTTCATGCAGATTAAAAAACAGAGCTGTTTTTAGTGAATTAAAGTATGTAAGCAAATAATATAATTAGTAAAGGATTCTTTGTCAATTTAGAAAAGAGATGTCCGGGGGGAGGGGATTATGCTAGAGTTCTATAAAATCATGAAAGATGCAGAGAAAGTGAATAAAGACATATTCTTTGCTTCACATAAACCAGGAGTGGGCAAAATATAGCTTTTCCCCTACCCCAAAAGGAGCCTCAGGTAGGTTCTCTGCCTGTCCCACCCCTGTGCCCCAGTCAGAATTGCTGGCTGCAGGGGCCATGTGCTTCTCTGAGCACTGCTGTGAGCTTGGATGGGCTCTGCATGCTGTCCTGCCCCCAGCACAATCTTGCAGCTCCCACTGGCCAGAAACCAGCCCTGTTTGCAGGGCAGGCACCCAGGAGTTGACTGGCAATCAAAATAGGCCTGGGAACGGCCCTCCTCATGACGTCACACCTGCTGTGGATCCCGCCACCCACTCAACTTTATTTTTTCTGATGGATTTATTTGGTGGTGCTTCCACTCCCCTCACTCCTTCCTGGCAGGTCACCACGGCAGCTTGGGAGGAAAATTCTAACCCAGAGTAATTCCCATGTACTTGCCAGATAGTTGGAGACTACAAGAAAATAACACAAACACATACACTATATTCAACACAATTATATTAAACAGGAGACAAATGAAATAGAACAGGGTAAACCACTATTTTTAGGTTCCCCGGTGCCCAGCAACTGTAAGGTTAGTGTCCCGGTGGTAAGCATACTTTGTTCGGGCCCTTGAGGACTTATGACCACAAAATTCTTCTCTGCAGTGGTTTAGCAGTGAGGCTGACTGGGTTTAGTACAGCCCAAAGGACTCCCAAATGGGAGAAGGTGGTAAATCCCTCCATAGGTTTAATATGCAGCAGGTTATAAAATCCTCAAACAAATTCCCTGAGGGTATGTCTACACTACAAAGTTAATTCGAACTAACAGGCGTTAGTTCGAATTAACTTTGATAGGCGCTACACTAGTGCTCCACTAGTTCGAACTTAATTCGAACTAGCGGAGCGCTTAGTTCGAACTAGGAAAACCTCATTCTACGAGGACTAAGCCTAGTTCGAACTTACTAGTTCGAATTAAGGGCTGTGTAGCCCCTTAATTCGAACTAGTGGGAGGCTAGCCCTCCCCAGCTTTCCCTGGTGGCCACTCTGGCCAACACCAGGGAAACTCTATTGCCCCCCTGCCGCCCCTGGACCTCTTAAAGGGGCACGGGCTGGCTACTGTGCCCGTGCCAGGTGCAAGCCTGCCAGCACCCAGCCAGCAGACCCTGCACCTGGCACGGCTTGAGCAAGCCACCTGATGCCCCCCAGTCCTCCCCCTCTTCCCTGGACCAGGCTGGCGGCTCCCGGGAGCTTGCCCAGGACCGCAAAAGGCAGGCACCCGCCTGGTCTAGTGCGGACATCGTGGACCTCGTCCACGACCTCCGCACTAGGCACAGGAAAGTGGCCGGCTAGGGTAGGAGAGCTGCCAGCCTGGCCACCCAGGAGCATGAAAATCAAGGTGGTCCACTGAGACCCCCGACCCTGAGCCCTGAGCTTACAATGGCCGTACTGGGTCAGACCAAAGGTCCATCTAGCCCAGTAGCCTGTCTGCTGACAGCAGCCAACCCTAGGGAACCTGGAGGGGATGGACCGAAGTCAGTGACCAAGCCATTTGTCTCGTGCCATCCCTCTCCAGCCTTCCACAAACTTTGGGCAGGGACACCACTCCTACCCCCTGGCTAATACCACTCCATGGACCCAACCTCCATCACTTGATCTAACTTCTCTTTAAACTCTGTTCTAGTTCTAGCCTTCACAGTCTCCTGCAGCAAAGAGTTCCACAGGTTGACTCTTTGCTTTGTGAAGAACAACTTTCTGTTACTAGTTTGAAGCCTGCTACCCATTCCTTTCCTTTGGTGTCCTCTAGTCCTTCTATTATGGGAACTAATGAAGAACTTTTCTTGATGCACCCTCTCCACCCCACTCATGCTTTTATAGACCTCTATCCTATCCCCCCTCAGTCTCCTCTTTTCTAAGCTGAGAAGTCCCAGTCTCTTTAGCCTCTCTTCATATGGGACCTCTTCCAAACCTCTGATCATTTTAGTTGCCCTCCCCTCTCCCAGCCTCTCTCTTCCCCTCTCCCACCTCCTTTTCCCAGTCTCCCCCAGTTTTGTTCAATAAAGAGAGATTCTATTTTTGAAAACACGTTTTCTTTATTTTGTACATCAGGAGGGGGGGCTAGGGAAGGGTAAGTGGAAGGAGGTGAGGGAGGAATGGGGTATGTGCCCCCGATGGGGAGGACTGGGCTGGCTCTGCAGGCTTCTGGGGGTGGAAGCTCTCCTGCAGCCCCCCAATTCTCCCCTCTCCCCAGATGGCAGCCTGTGGCAAGTGCAGCCGGTCTGATGGCCGAGTGCTGTGATGTGTACAGTGTGGGTAGTCTGGGCAATCCAAGCCAGGACTGCTTTGCAAGCGGGGCACCCCTGAGAACTGTCTGTCTAGGGTGGGGGTCGGGTCCCTTTAAGCACAGCCCTCGGCTAGCCTGAGGCAGCAGCTCCACGCTCTAAGTCCTCCTCTGATGCCCTGCCGGCACTGCTTCTGGCCATCCTTAACCCCGGTTCAGGGTCCACTCAATGTGGACATGCTAGTTCGAATTAGCAAAACGCTAATTCGAACTAGTTTTTTAGTCTGGATGCGTTAGTTCGAATTAGCGCTGTAGCTAAGTTAGTTCGAATTAGCGCTGTAGTGTAGACGTACCCTGACTGACTAACTAAAAGATGCTGCACTCACACACTCCATGAATGAGCCTCAGGTTCAGAGATTACTCAGTCACTGCAGAGGGGCTGGTGTCTTCTGGCAGGGATCCTCCTCAGGCAAGAATCAGGCGGCTTTGGTCCCAGAATTTCCCCTCACCACAAAGGGGTGCAGGGCTCAAGGTGCAGGCCACATAACTGCACTAAAATTCGAGCTGTAATCTCTTATCCCAGCATTCAGACCCACACAGCAGCCCTGAACTAGCAGGCAGAGCAGAGCAGACTATGCGGTGACTGGTCTCACCCAGGGAGCTGGAGAGCTAAGTCAGCCTGGCTGGGGAAGTTTCCCAGCCAACTCTACAAACTGGGAATGAACAGTGGAGAAATAAAACCCAGCTGAGGGATCTTGCTTTCAGGTCCCTAGAGGCTAGTTCTCAGGGGGACACCTTGCATGCAGGCCTGGCACTTACTCCCACACAGTCAGTCCTCCCCTTGCCCTGGCTGGCTCCAAACTCCTCCAACAATGGCTTCTCCTCCACCTCTTGAACTCCCTGGGAGGGGCATCTCACTCTCCATGGGTTGCCGGGCAGACTCTGCCCCTGATAGGGAGGGGGAGCCAAGGCAAACTCAGAGCCTCTCCCTGAGCTGCCAGCAGACAGAGCCCCAGGAATCTAGGGAATCTCCTTGGGGGTTACACAACTATGAGATGCTAGGATTCAGATATGACTATTTTCCAGCTGTCCTCTTAGGACCTAACTAGTGCCATAAGGACCATGTTAGATCTGTTTGATGACACGTCTGATGTTATTTCAGTAGCAAAGGTTGGTGTGGGAAAGAGACCTATACGTTTTTAAACTTCCTTTAGCTGCAGTTTATCTGCACAAATTGAAATAGTATGTTTCTTTCTCATCATCTTGGTAGGTACCTCTTTAAAAAGCATTTTATTATGTCATGGCAATTTCAGAAAGACTTGCTGTATAGCTATGAAAGAGTAAGACACCGTTTGCCTAATTTTTTTGTATCAACATGAAGGCTTTTGAAACTCAGTTTCAGATTTTGAGAGGTTTGGACAGTTTATTCTCACCGATTTAGGAGACTTCTCCTCTTGCATTTTAGATTGCACGTGGCAGGAGTCATTGGCAGTGATGTTGTCCAGTTAGATCAACTTAAGGGTTTACAGAATCCAGATTTATTTCCCTTTTATCCTTTCTGTTGGTTGTCCAAATTCTATCTTGTTAAGAGGAAGTCCCATTAGCTCTGTGCCTATTTTTTTTTTTCATTTAATGAGTGGGAATTTTAGAATTGCTTCCGGAGCAACCTGAAGTTAAATGAAAGCCAATGGTTTAAGTACAGGAGTGTGCACCAAGAAATTTAGTTCTCTTTCTCCCCTTCCCCACTTCACCTTTGATCTGCCATGTGATTTTGGGGCAAATCATCTGACTTCTCTGTGCCCTTAGCCAAACCTAAAATAGGGTGATTTATACTTACTTACATCACAAGGGCTTTGTGAGGCTCACTTAGCAAAAGGCAGTGTGGTTTAATGGGCTGGGTAGTGGATGGAGGAACACAGGAAAATGGTACTCCATTCCTGGCCATGCCACTGTTCTGCTCTGTGACCCTGGGCAAACCACTTGCACTATGTTTCTGTATAGTGCCTAGCACAACGGGGCCCCCAATCTTGGTTAGGTCTTCTAGAGCCTTCCATTATACACATAGTCAGTAATAATTGTTATTGCATGGAAAGTATTTGGGTAGGAGGTCTCACCAAAGTGTTACTACTTACTTGGGATTCCCCGTGATCCCCCAGTGAAATAGAAACAAATTGGAGTAACCCAGGTCTTGCCATTCCCACTACCAAATGTTTCCTTTTCTGATCAGGAATTTGCTACAGACTTTGTAAAAAACACGCAGGACTAGGATTGTTGGTACGATCAATGGGTGTGCATCTGCCATGGAGGGTCTGTACTTAACAAATATAAAAACAACCATTAGCACCCCTGCACCAACTTTTGAAAACATCCTCAGCAACTGGAAATGAGAAATGCTGGCCTATCGCCCAACCTACTAGCAATTCCCTTCCCTCTTTTCTACCCCCTTTGTCATCACGAGGCAGTCATTAATGTCCAGTGAGTGCTAAACAGCTAGAGAAAGCTATATAAATAGGTATTACAAGCCCCTAGAACTTAGACACATTAACTTACTTCCAAAGCAGCTGAATAGTTATTGTTGCCCAGTCAATGTTAAGTATTAATTGGCTCAACATTTAATGATTGCATAAACAATCAGACACTAGCTTTGGTTCAGCCAGTTTATCAAGGCAATAATCTATTCCTTACAAATCGAATGAGACAAACCTTAATCAACTGCTTCACAGCGTATGTAAATAAAACAACCCTCGGATCAATAAAGAATTGCCGTGTGTTTCACTACAACTGTCAGAGATTTAACTCATGGTATGCTTCACTGTTTCATTGCCATGGCAGAGCATAGATAATTCACAAAGTCAGTACCCCTGAGGATATGGAGAACAGATTTTCATTGGATCTGGGGCACACTAAGATGTTTCAGTTTGGAATTTGGGTTTCCTCATTTCTCCAGTGATCTACACCAACAATGGATAGAAGGGGTGAGGGGGTCTGTTCATCTCAGCAAGGCCTTTTGGTCCATCCCAAGGGGCATGTATACAGTAGGACAGTGTTTTTTAAACTTCTTAAGACTGAGGAACTCCAAACAATATTTTTTTATGAGGAACACCAAGGATTTTTTGCTGAGCAAAAAGAAAGAAAAAAAAAAAGGTTGGGGGGAAAAGGGTCGAGGGAAAGTTATTGAGAAAAAGAAAGGTCTCCTGCCCCTTTACGGGTGGCCATTTTGAATTCTGTTGTTCTCTGCAGCACACCTCCAACTGCAGTTTAAGAAACACTGCACTAGGAAATTATTTCCAAATACCTTATTTTGAAATACTAACTCCTGAAATAACAATTTTGAAATAGTGTGTCCACACTACAGGGAAGCCTTGAAATTAGTCCAAGGTAGGTTCCCTTAATGTGGACATGCTACCTTGACTTAGAGCCCCAGGAAACACTGGGAAATAATTACTGTGAATGTCTCCGGGGAGCACTTATTTCAAAATGGCAGTGTCTACACTACTGCTATTTCAAAATAACTATTTCGAAATACGCCTTATATCTGGTAGAAGCAGGAGTTATTATTTTGAAATAGCCAGCCCCTTATGAAATGAAATAATGGGCGTGGCAGTGTGGACACTCTGCTTGTTATTTTGTAACTGAGTTAGGTCACTAGGGGTCATCCCAGGTGGCCTGGGCTGGTTCTAGTGAGTTCTGTGTTATGAAATAAAATGGACACTTGCAACTGCTCAAACTCTCTGTGTTTCCAGTTATTTCTTCCTAAACTGTGGAACCCCAAACGATACAACAGCCTTGGCCAGTCTACACTAGGGAGTTATTTCAAAATAACAAGTAGTGGCCCCTCGTTCTTATATTATGGGAACAAGTAAATAACTTTTCCTTATTCATTTTCTCCACACCACTCATGATTTTATAGTTAAAAGTCAAGGATGACTGCTATGAGGTTTTCTGTATGTCAGGTCATCTTTAAAGGGACCAGTCATCATCTTTCTCTCCAGCTTTTAAAAGCCCACAATTCTTATTGAGTGAGTCAATGGTAGTCATAAGTACTCAGCACCTTTGAAAGTCCTAGTGGTCCCACGTTAATGTATCCTTTAACACTCTGAGCCTTTTACACACAGAAGTGGGAATTTGGGGAGCAATATTGTCTCGTGATCAGGCTAGGGTTGCCAGATGGTTTAATTGCCAGGCCACTCCCCTGACACTCCCCCCACCCCCGCTGCGTGTCCATTGGGCGCTGAGCTGGGAAAAGCAGAAAATACCAGACATTTTATATGTCTGGTATTTTCTCAATTTCTTTACTGGACAGAAGGTGGAAATACTCAACTGTCCAGTTCAATTCCGGATACCTGGCAATCCTAGATCAGGCCCCAATGGTTAAGTAGAAAGGGAAGCATGCAGGAATAGGTAAGTGCTTTGAGATCTACTGCTGCTATGGTATGTAGTGATTGACAATAGCCCAAATCCTCTGCCCAGAGAGCTTGCAATCTGACTAGACAGGATCAGGGCAAGGGACATAACTTGCCAGCTGCTTGAACCTCCTTTCTGCAGCCAGCTTCTTGCTGTCTTTTCCCTTAAATTTCTTTCCCCAAGCCTGCAATGCTGGAGATACAGAGGATGCATACGGACAGCCCAAATTGCGTACTCTATTTTGGTTTCAACTATTTATTTCAACATACAAAGTTGACAACTACATTTTCTAAGTGTGGGTTTTTTTTTCCATACATGCGCAGAGCTTGTGTAACATTGCAATGTGTAACACTGCATTCTAAGAGTTCTCTACATGGCTTGCACAGCAACAGTGGCCACCTGTGTGTACTCCCATGTGCTTTAGGGCCCAGTTCTAATGATAGCCTTTTGCCAACATGTTTTATCAATAATGGGCATAATCCTGCAACTCTCACTCACCGCATTGACTAGTCAAGTGAGAAAGGACCATTGCCCTGGAAAAGGCAGTGGACAGAGCACTATCAGAGGAACAAGTATTGCTAGCTGGTCTACTTTTGTCATTGGGCTACAGTGTAACCTTGGGCAAGTCATTTCACACTGGTGCCTGAGCTTCCCAATATGCGGAATAGGTATTATTAAGACTGCCCTCCTTCCTAGAGCATTAGGTATTTTTATTATTAGCAGAGTAAAAGTTGCAGGGTCCTTGTCACTGTTTGGTATTTAAGCTACTGCAGCATCAGGGATTCTTATGTTTCTGTGTTGTGTTTCCCTGCCATCCGCCTCTGCTCCCCTCTCCACAACCTTATCTGTTGCTTGGGCAAGGAAGCCCAGGTGGAGCTGAAATTCCAAGCATACTTTCCCAGAGCTTGCGCTGATTATCAGAAATTGCAGGATGTGGGCGCCAGTCTAAATTGGTCTTCCTTTCCCCCTTATGCTTTGATGTTAGGCGGAGAACAAATGCAAAAATTCTGCTAACCAAGGTGTTAAAAGGATGTATATCCTCATGGATTGATTAGATTGTAGGAGTAAAAAGGAGAGCAAGGAGGGATGGGTGGGTTGAAATGTTGGGTCTCCTTATGAGAAAAGGGCTGGCACCCACGCCTCTGTGCATATGAAAGGCTCTAAATAGAGAGAGGAAAATACCATTTCAGAGAGCATTGAACCTTGAGGACAATAAATATAACTGTCAGCTCCATTCAGTGAGCGGTTGGTCAGCTGCAGGATGCTTAATTTCCCTTTCTCCGCACCCCTCCTTAGCCACAGATAAATGCTTCCTAAGCTGCACACATTTATTCCGTCTTTTGGTAGAATGAGGAAGACTTTACAGCAGTGGTCCCCAACCTTTTTGTGGCCAATGCACATTCATGTTTTCAGAAGAGTGTGGTGGGCGCCAACAATTTTTTAAGCTTATTTTCTATTTGTACATTAAATAATATGAAAACATCATATTTAATATCACATAATATATGAATCCATAAGATAAAAAAGGTAATTTTACATGTAAAAGGTATTAATTCAATTATTCGGCAATTATTTAGTCCCCCTTTGGAGAAAAAATAGAAAAAAGGCATCAAATGCGCAAATTGAAGGCTGTTTTCATATTAAATCAGAATTGGGTATATTTGATAGAAACATAATTTAGTTTGTTAATTTTCATTTTAATTATATTGTAATTCATTTTTAAACAAAATTCTACATTAATAAAAAGGAGGGATGTACAAATGTTGAGCAAACAAAGCACCCCCCCCAAAAAAAATCATGGCACCTTTAAATTTCACACTCCCCATCCCCACCATGCCCCCACCATCTGCTGCCATGACTCCTCCCCTTGCTCCATCAGCTCCCCTGGTGCCTGCTGCCCCCCCAACCTCTCACCCTCCTCTGCTGTCCTGACTCCTGCCCTTCTCGCTGCCCTCAGCCTTCCTGAGACCTGCCCCCCTCCACCAGCCCTTCTCCCCCGCATGTGCCCGCTCCTCCAGTAGCCCCACTCTCCTAACACCCGTCTCTCTACACCCCGAGAATCTCCTGGCACCTGCACCTTCCCTTACCCTTGCACCCTCCTGGTGCCTCCCCCTTCCCTCACTGCCCCTGCCCCCTTTGCCCTCTTTTTCCCTGATGCCCACCCCCTCACCACCCTCTGCTCCCGTTCCCCTCATGCCCTGTGCCCTCACACATGCCTTGCTCCATCCCCACCTTCCTCATGCCCACCCCTCCTTTCAAGCCTTCTCCCAGTACCTCCCTCTCCCCCCCCTAGCCCCCAATGCCCTTACCCTCTCCTCTCCCAGCATCACCCTGTCCCCCCTCCCACTGACACCTCCCCTCCTGCCCTTTTCCTCATTGTCTCCACTTCGCCCCCTGGCATTTGTCTCTCCTCCATGCTGTCCCTTGGTGCCTTCCCCTTTCTTCTCCTGACCTGACCCCCTCCCCTCAGCACAAGCCCCTTCCTCTCCCACCCCTTCCCCCCTATTTTTCCCACACCCCCACCTTCTGCCTTCCAGTTTGTCTGTGATTGGGCCCAGCCCCTGCTGCTTCCGTGACCCCAGACCACGTGCCGAGCCTGGAGCTGGGCCGTGCGGTTTTGAAATTTAAAGTCCCGGGCCGTGACGTCATGGGACGCCTGGCTTCTCGCGGCTTAGCTGTTGCGCGGGCCTTTGAACATGCCGCACATGCGCTCCCTTGGATGTCTTGTGAACCTGGCGTCTCCCCTCTCAGCTGTGCGTGGTGGGGGTGCGTGAGACAATCGGAGGGAGCGCATGCCACTGCGCAACAGCTGAGAGGGGAGACACTGGTTCACAAGACGTCCGAGGGAGCGCATGCACGGCGTGTTCGCCGCACATACGCTCCCTCAGATGTCTTGCGAACCAGCGTCTCCCCTCTCAGCTGTTGCGCAGTGGCATATGCTCCCACCCCATTTTGCAAACCACTGTTTTAAAACACTGGCACGGGGGCACATAAATGCCCCAGCGCACTGCATTGGGGACCCCTGCTTTACAGAGTTTGGTGTCTCAGCTCTAACAGGACAAAACAGATCTTGGAAGCTGTTCCATCAGGATCATATTTTATTTTGATGCCTTTTTACAGCCTTGGGACTATGTCTACACTGCAACACTATTTCAGGATACTGGAGGTATCCCAAAATAGCTATCCCGTGTCTTTTGAGTGCACCTGTTATTTCGAAATATAACAGGCGCACTATTCTGTCGTCCCTGTAAACCTCATTCCATGAGGAGTAAGGGACATTTCGGAGTAGCGGGTTATTTCAAAATTTGGCACTGTATTGACAGAGCAAAATTACAAAATAGCCATTTTGAAACTCACTTGAAATAAGCTACATAATTTGTGTAGCTCAAATTGCTTCTTTAGAGCTCTGGGTGCAGTGTAGGAACACTCTGGGTGTTTATACCATTCTATCAACCTCAGGCTTTCGGGCCTAGAATCCACTCAGTGGAGCACCAATGAAGTGAGGAGCCTAAATATCTTTGTACTGAGGCCCAAGTCCACATAAGTTGTGCAACCCAACCTCAGGCCCTTCTAAGCTGCACTGCGACCTAATAAGTGCCATGCAGTTCTCAGGGCTGCGGTGGGAAGAGATGCCTCTTCCCAAACCCTGGATCTGCCACAGTGTCCCAACCCAGTCCCACCATAGATCTGCCGTGGCTGAAGAAGGGGACTGGTGCCCTAGACCTTCTGTGGAATGGTGCCCCTCCCCGGGATTGGCCTAGCCTAGCCCAGCTTTGCTGGAGCTGCCGCAGCCAGGAAGAGGCCCCTCTCCTGAGTAGCTGTGGAGAGAGAGAGGGGCCTGGGGATGTCCTCTCTCCCTGCTGCGGCCCAAATCCAAGAGCCCCACTCCAAAGCCTGTGCCCTCACTTTCTGCCCCCAACCCAGCCGTGAATTTCCTCCTGCACGCCAAATACCTCACCCCCAGAACTCTCACTCCCCCCATATTCCAACCTCTTGCCACAGCCCTCTCCCACACTCTGCACCCCTCAGTCCCATCCCCACCACTCACCCTTCATGTGTGGAATTAATGTCGTTACGTGCACCAAAATTCATTCCACACATGGACATAAAAACTAGAGGGAACATAGAATCCAACTGCCTTTTAATTTATCATCTAAATAGACAAGTAACTCCATTTTGTAAATGGGGAATGGGAGTGCAGACTAAACACTAGGTTTTCAAGTACTCAGTGCCCACAGTTGGAGCTAGATTTCCCAGAGGTGTTCACAGGCCCAAATTAGGACATTCTAAACTATGTCAAGTGTCAAAAGCCCCATACCATAAAAATGAATTTGTTATTTTCACAGAAAGGACAAGGACTATATAAACACAAAAGCTTTATTTTTCTCATAAGAAATGTCATGTAATTTTTTTACTCCCCAAGTAAGAAAAATTATCCTTCTTTTCATGTGAAGGAATGAAAAAACCCACCCACATTTGGTTAATTGTGTGAGGGGAAATACAAACATTACTCAGACTATCTATAAAATATATTTATCACGTGTTTATTCCAATTTAATTTTTGCTATGAAAAAATGAATTGTTGGGATTTTTCTTTTGCCATACTATAAAAATTACTATAAAGGTTCCCGAAACTGACAAAGGGAAGCCAACATAAATTTATGTTCTTCAAGATCTACTTGACCTCAGTCCGTGAGATCTTCAAACTCAATTATGTGAAGCACGGATAACGCACAAAGCAGAGAGTGGCATGCATGCTAAAATACACATTTTGTACTTAGCTACAGATTGAAGGAAGAAAGAACACGCCAGCACTTAAGAAAATGAAGAAAAACAGTTTTGCAGACACTATACAAAAAATGAGCATGCTAGACCACAAAAAATAATGGTGGCTCCAGTTAAGCCAGGGAAGGGGGACTCTACATGGTATCATTGCTAGGACGCATGAGCTTGGAGGATTCACGACACTGCCATCCCTGACCTCACATTTTTCATGGTTTTTCTCTGCAGTGAGATTATTTATTTAAATATGGTACAGCCAGAATTTAACCAATAGCAGTTGGCCAATAAAATGCTGCCTTGGGAGTGTGCTAGCAGACTTGCTCCGAGAAATACTCATTTTACAAGTGCAATTCTCATTTTTTTTCTCAGCCCTGGCATCCTACTTGACGATAATAAACAATTAATAGGATAAGGGTATTTGTATATCTAGATAGATATATGTGTCATATTTGAATGAAAATGCCTCTATTTAGAGAGGCTCTTCTTTTTATCTCCTTTATTTATTAACCAGTTTCGATATAATTTGAAACAGAGTCTGGTTTTTTTTCTTTTTTAGAGGCCCTAAAATGCTGCTTAGTTAATTTACACCTTAATCCAGCACTGAGTGTTCGTCTCTCAGTCTGACACCAAGTTAAGGGATAGACTTGCACCTTCTGGGCCAGTAATTTTGGTACTTAAAACCCCTCTGAGATCTTCTGAAAAAAAATCCAGCCCTTCCATAACTTGCCCAAAGTCGCACAGGGAGTCTTGTGACTGAAGCAGAAGGAATTGAATCCAGATCTCAAATCTCACCCCAGGGCCTCCTACAAGCCAATGGAAGAGCAGCTCAGAAGTAAAGCAGGAGATCAGTTAACAGAGGGAAGCTATTTCTCTGAAATCCCAAGCAGTACAACACTGAATAGAGGCATTTTATCTGCTTACTTTGAATTTAAATGTGAACAGCTGAATTCCTCCCAAATGGCATTACACCAGGGGGCCAGATAGCTTCCCATCCTTAACAAAGATAGTTGGGACACTTTCTTTGGATATTTCCTAGCAATAGATATAGGTTGGGAAGGCAGAGGGCAGCCTTCATTTGGCATTCTTTACATTCTGTCCCAGCTATTTCCATGTTTTCCCCATCTATAAATCTGAGCCAGCCCCCCCACGGGGATTTTTCATGAATGTAGTGCCTATAAATATGTAGCTAATAGGATTTAGGAATAAGGCAGCTTTAATGCAATTAGTAACAATGAAAGCAAGAAGGTTTTCAGGAGGTTATTAATTATATACATAGCTGTTTACAGGAGAACAACATTAGCTCCATTAATCATAGTTATCAATGCATAATCATTTCAACTTAATGAAACTAATATATTTCATAGGGACAGTTACACACATTCTTGACTGGTTGAAACTATGGGAATATACTAGCCAGTTGGTATCAAGTTTTATGGGAAGCCCTAGCTGAAAACATCTTATCCATCACTTTTCACAGAAAAAGTATTGCTCAGTGGTAGGTCTGCTCTAATCGCCACTTAGGTTCCTGAGTGCTATGCCAGTTCTGCTACTGATTTAGTGTCTGACCTTGATCAAGTTCGTTATTTGTGCTTCATTTTACTGATTTATAAAATGGTGCTATTAATACTAAAGCCTTAAAGGAAAACTGGAGGCCATTCAATTTTCTACAGGACCTGCCATTATAATACATTGGAATATGCCCTTTTTTTTTTTTGCCTTATCTTGGCATTGCTCTTAGAATGAAATTCTGTGTCACCCCACACAAATAAAGTGATTTCTAGTACTAACTCCCTACAGCGAGTGGCCTGAGTGAATGGATGAATGAATCCCCTCCCCATCTAAAAATCTGGAAACCAAGGTGAAAAGAGATGGTAACTCATCCAAGAAATCAAAGGTACAGTGTTTTGTTGCAAAAATGGCCATTTTCTGACAAAACCTGAGTTATGTCCACACTGAAATTGCGTTCTTCCAAAATAAAATCGAAAGAACAGAGGGTTTGTTCCAGTGATGGTAATCTTCTTTCTATGAGGAAGAAGCTTTTTTCCGAAAGAGCTCTTTCAGAAAAAGGCGCATGTGGACAGGGAAGAGGGAGTTCTTTCTGAAGAAGAGGAAAGAGGAAAAAGCACAGGTGCCCTGGTGGCCACTCCGTCCATAGTAATCACAGCTGAAATGTGAGACAGCATCCATTCAGTGTGGGCACTATCTTTCAAAAAAGCAGACCGCTATTTTGATGCGCTTTTGTGTGTGGATGCTCTCTTTTGGAAGAAGTTTTTTTGGAAAATCTCTTCCGAGAAAAGGTTATTCCAAAGGGAGCCTGCAGTCAAGATATAGCCCAACAATAGAATCCCAGGTAAAATCCATGCCTTCCGACTCCCATGCTGAGAACTACCCATGAGACAGCTCTGCCTCTTATGAACACTTAAAGAAGGAGTCCTGTCTCACTTTAGAGACGTAACAAAAATATAGATGGTATCATGAGCTTTTGTGGGCACAACCCATCATCTTATGAAGTGGGTTATGCCCATAGAAATTCATGATACGATCTACGTTTTTTGGCTAATCTCTAAGAGTATGTCTACACTACAGCGCTAATTCGAACTAAGCTAATTCGAACTAACGTATCCAGACTAAAAAACTAGTTCGAATTAGCGTTTTGCTAATTCAAACTAGCATGTCCACACAGAGTGGACCCTGAACCGGGGTTAAGGATGGCCGGAAGCAGTGCCGGCAGGGCATCAGATGAGGACTTAGAGCATGGAGCTGCTGCCTCAGGCTAGCCGAGGGCTGTGCTTAAAGGGTCCCGACCCCCACCCCGGACAGACAGTTCTCAGGGGTGTCCTGCTTGCAAAGCAGTCCTGGCTTGGAGTGCCCTGAGTGCCCACACTGGGCACATCACAGCACTCGGCCATCAGACCGGCTGCACTTGCCGCAGGCTGCCATCTGGGGAGAGGGGACAATTGGGGGGCTGCAGGAGAGCTTCCACCCCCAGAAGCCCGCAGAGCCAGCCCAGTCCTCCCCATCGGGGGCTCGTACCCCATTCCTCCCTCACCTCCTTTCTCTTACCCTTCCCTAGCCCCCCTTCCTGATGTACAAAATAAAGAAAACGTGTGGTCAAAAATAGAATCTCTCTTTATTGAACAAAACTGGGGGAGACTGGGAAAAGGAGGTGGGAGAGGGGAAGAGAGAGGCTGGGAGAGGGGAGGGCAACTAAAATGATCAGAGGTTTGGAAAAGGTCCCATATGAAGAGAGGCTAAAGAGACTGGGACTTTTCAGCTTAGAAAAGAGGAGACGGAGGGGGGACAGGATAGAGGTCTCTAAAAGCAGGACTTGGGTGGAGACGGTGCATCAAGAAAAGTTCTTCATTAGTTCCCATAAAGAAGGACTAGAGGACACCAAAGAAAAGGAATGGATAGCAGGCTTCAAACTAGTAACAGAAAGTTGTTCTTCACAAAGCAAAGAGTCAACCTGTGGAACTCCTTGCTGCAGGTGGCTGTGAAGGCTAGAACTAGAACAGAGTTTAAAGAGAAGTGAGATAAAGCCATGGTGGTTGGGTCCATGGAGAGGTATTAGCCAGGGGGTAGGAGTGGTGTCCTTGCCCAAAGTTTGTGGAAGGCTGGAGAGGGATGGCACGAGACAAATAGCTTGGTCACTTTCTTCGGTCCATCCCCTTCAGGGTCCCTAGGGTTGCCTGCTGTCGGCAGACAGGCTACTGGGCTAGATGGACCTTTGGTCTGACCCAGGACGGCCATTGTAAGCTCAGGGCTCAGGGTCGGGGGTCTCAGTGGACCACCTTGATTTTCATGCACAGCTGCTCCTGGGTGGCCAGGCTGGCAGCTATCCTGCCCAAGCCGGCCACTTTCCTGTGCCTAGTGCGGAGGTCATGGATGAGGTCCATGAAATCCGCACTAGACCAGGCGGGTGCCCGCCTCTTGCGGTCCCGGGCAAGCTCCCGGGAGCCGCCAGCCTGGTCCCGGGAAGAGGGGGAGGGCTGGGGGGCATCGGGTGGGTGGCTTGAGCCGTGCCAGCTGGGTGCTGGCAGGCTTGCACCTGGCACGGGCACCGTAGCCAGCCCGTGTCCCTTTAAGAGGTCTGGGGCCGGGAGAGGGGCAATAGAGTTTCCCTGGTGTTGGCCAGAGTGGCCACCAGGGAAAGCTGGGGAGGGCTAGCCTCCCACTAGTTTGAATTAAGGGGCTACACAGCCCTTAATTCGAACTAGTAAGTTCAAACTAGGCTTAATCCTCATGGAATGAGGATTACCTAGTTCGAACTAAGCGCTCCGCTAGTTCAAATTAAGTTCGAACTAGCGGAGCGCTAGTGTAACGCCTATCAAAGTTAATTCGAACTAACGTCCGTTAGTTCGAATTAACTTTGTAGTGTTGACGTACCCTCAGGTGTTAGAGGACCACTTGTTTTTTAAGTTTTTTAAATTTTATTTTTTCAGTTACAGATTAACATGGCTACGGTTCTGAGAATCTCATGAACACTGTTAGCATCTGATGGTATTAGCAATTCACTGAATTCTGTTGCTATGCAATGAGCACACTTTGCAGTTGGATCCGTAAAGGCAGCACTAAGGGTTTGTCTGGAATGTGCTTTAAGAAATGCAGGAAGAAAAAAAGTCAGCTCCCTGCCCCCCAGCTACATCTCCAGGTGCTTTCTATGAACGTGTAGGTAAGAAACAACCCAAAAGCAGCATTCTGATCAGGGAAAAACTAGCTCTGAAGCAGCTTTAGAATTAAGGGTGTCATTGTTTATTGGTGTTTAATTCAGCACAGGGAAAACAGAACTCTGTTGTGGATGACCTGTCAGTTATAAGCCTCATTGTTCAGGGGCAGGATACTACAGCTGCCTTCCTGTCCTACATCCTATGTTTGCGTGTGGGTTAGAACCACGGAAGGGTTGACTGACAGCTTAGCTTCTCAATGCCATTTGAATTCTGTTGGCAATTTGTTCCCTGGAACATTTCTATTTGAAAGGTTTTGACTTTTAATAAAAAACACAAACAAATGCACAATATAAATTCAAAGGATTTCCATCTCAGTATTCTGGGGACAAACCACTGCTACCTTAGGGCTTTATCCTCCCTGTAATGCATGAGGAAAGGTAAAATACAGCACAGGAGCGGTAAAGAGCCCATGGGTGAAGTAGGGTCTGGGGTGGTGGTGGTAGATAGTGGGTAAAGACTGAATAGTCCTAGAGCAGTTCAGTCAAGGGATGCTGTGACGCAAGATCCATATCCCTCTCAGAGATAGGGATAAGGATCTTGCGCAAAAAGGTTTTTGTGTGCAAAATGGACCTGTCCACACTGCCTGTTTTTGCGCAAAAACCTTTTTTTTTTTTGCGCAAAGAGCATCGGAGGAGATTATGCAAATGAAGCATGTCAAAATGCTAATCAGCGCTTCATTTGCATTGCCTCTTCCCGCAGAAAACTGTAATGTAGACAAAGGGAAGCCACTGAAAGGAAGAGAAGCATCTATCCAGAAGAATCATGAATGCCAGTGCCTATCTGCTCATAGGCTTGTAATGGTTGTGAGTAGGGATGTGATAATGTAGTCGATTAACCAATTAACCAATAAGCAAAAGCGTATAGGTTAATGCTATAGACTACACGCATTTATCTCCACCTCCTGCCAGTAAATTCTTTGACAGGTTGGCCAGCAGCCTGGCTCCATCCAGCTTGCAACCGGTCTAGTACCAACCCCTGCTGTAGCTCTGCATTATGAGCCAGGCAGGCAAGACAGCCCAGTTCCGGCTCGCACTAGGTCCGGGAGCTCAGACCCCCCCCTAGAGAAGGGCTGCTGCCACGGGCAGCTAGGCTGTGAAGGGAGCTGGTTTTTAAACTGGCTCGCCTCACAGACCAGTTTCTGCGTGGCAGCCTGTGCTGCTGCCTCTGATACAGGCTCCCTGCTGTGGTGGGCCCTCACATCCGGTCCTATGTTTATTTCACCTCTACTCTAGAGTTCGCAAAAGGGGAAATCAGAGCGGACGCTGCCAGAAGAGATTGACTTGTGGCAACACAAAGGCTACGTCTACACTGGCCCCTTTTCCGGAAGGGGCATGTAAATTTCATGAGTCGTAGTAGGGAAATGCGCGGGGGATTTAAATATCCCCCGCGGCATTTAAATAAAAATGTCCGCCGCTTTTTTCCGGCTTTTAAAAAAGCCGGAAAAGAGCGTCTACACTGGCCCCGATCCTCCGGAAAAAGTGCCCTTTTCCGGAGGATCTTATTCCTACTTCGAAGTAGGAATAAGATCCTCCGGAAAAGGGCACTTTTTCCGGAGGATCGGGGCCAGTGTAGACGCTCTTTTCCGGCTTTTTTAAAAGCCGGAAAAAAGCGGCGGACATTTTTATTTAAATGCCGCGGGGGATATTTAAATCCCTCGCGCATTTCCCTACTACGACTCATGAAATTTACATGCCCCTTCCGGAAAAGGGGCCAGTGTAGACGTAGCCAAACTGTAGGGTCTGACCAGTCCTGAGCTCCTTCCAGCCCTCTTTGATTGTGCACCTAGTGAAAAGGGAAGTAGATGGTGTAACTATAGTGGGATGCAAGAGGGGGAAAACGGAGACAATAGGAAGGGGGGAGGCAAGTATCAAAGTGGATTCACTGTATTCCCTTGGGGGTAGCACACACACACCAATGAACCCACCACCAGTCTTGCCAGCAAGCCTTAGTTCTGGATGTGGCAGCCACCCAGTGGAGCCAACAGTCACCGTGGGCTCTGTGGCAAGGTGGGAGGGGCAGTTTCATGCCCCCAGAAGGGGCAGGACAGCTGGCCCTCAGTGCCACCCAGACCACAGCGCTGTCCCCCCAGCCTTCAGTGCAGTGCTCTGGTAGAGATTTACAGGGGTAGCCAGGAGCCCTGGGCCTTTTGAATTGGTAGACCCCAGGGCAATTGTTCCTTTTGGCCCCTTGTTGGCACACCTGCAGCTGCAATCTTGGCCAGCATACCAGGAGTTGAACCCAGATCCTCTGGTGCAAGAAGCACAAGTAGCTTGAACCCCTGGCTGGTGTGTATCAGACGCATGTCCTCCAAGACTCAGGCCCAGGCAGGGAACTGTAACCAGCGAGCCATCCTGGTTTCTCCCTTCCCTTACTTCCTCCAAGACGACTTTTGGACAGCTGAGGAAGCCATTCTAGCGGCAATTATTTCATTGCTAATTAAGGCCAGAAATAATTTTGCTTCTGCTGTGTGTACTACAGTGATATGACAGAGATGAAAAGCACTGCGTGGTGCTTGGCAAGTAATAAAAACCTGTGCAAACTTCAGTCCACCACCTATTTTTTCCGAAGCGGCTAAACAAGTACAGCAGCTATGCTTCAATTAAAGATGCCCAGCCCAAATTTGGAAACAATCAAAAACCCCATTATCTTAGATTTACCATTATCTTCATCTGTCGATTTTCTGCCATAGTGCAGAGCATGGGTAATATCAGTGGAGCAGGTGTCACTTGGGACAAACCGGCTCATCCATCCTAGGCTACCCTCTGCTCCTTATGAAAAACATTCACTCAGCGCTAGGGTTATCTTCATAATCTTGCTTTATTCCAAGTAGGCATAGGTTATTGTTTTAATGAGCTCTTCTGCAGGCTTTATTTGCTTCACACCCATCCTCCTCCTTGGCTGTGGTGATATACTTACAGGAGTGCTCCTCATTAAGACTTCCAAGACCTCACTTTCTTCCTCTTGTTTTAAATACTTTGCAATGTTAAAGAAGCAAATCAAGACGACTTTTTGGAGGTCGCAGTGGATTAGCTCTGGAGGGCATTTGGGTCTTCCTTTTTTGGGGATTGGGGAAATTGACAATGTAAACCTCAGCAGCAAATATGCCACTCATCCCCCAAAAGAGTCTCCTGATGTTTTGTTTGTGGGGTGTGGCACACTGGCAAAAAAAAAAAAAAAAAGAGAGAGAGAGCCCATATTCTGTCCGTGGATGAGCACAGAGTTTCCTATCTTGGACATCAGGTAGTCCTCCCCTGCACCAGACAGGAAAGTTTGTATTTTGTCTAGCATAAAACTGGGAAACAACACACGATGGCCATGTTTACACTGGCAGATACAACACTGCTCACAGAGTACAGCTGTGAAAATGCGTTGGGTGTCCACACAGTCAGCCATCAATGCTACCGCCTGACCATACCTGCGGCAACTCTTAGAGCAGTGCAGTCTGGGCAGCTGTCCCACAGCGTACCTCTTCCTTTTCTGCCACAGAGGGGAGACATGGGTACGTGACAATATGTCCCTTTTTTTCCGGGACAGTCCTGGATTTAAGGGTTCTATCCTGGTGTCCCAATCAAGGTGGCAAATGTCCCAGAAAACCCATTGGGATCCAACTACAAACAGCACAACCATTTCCTCCCCTCCTCAGGACACCCTCGCAGGCACCCAGTGCTAGCGCGGCGCAGCAGCAAAGACCCGCCTCCACCAAGCACATAAGCGGCTCCCTTGGTGCTTTGCGCGGGCACCCAGTGCCGCTGCTGGTGGTGCGCAGTGTCCTGAGCACCACGCTCCCCTTCAGCACGCGTCACTGTCCGGCATGGTCCCCCGTCCATTCCCCTCCGTGGCCATTCCCTCTCGCTGTGGGACTGCCTCCACCGCGCGCCTCCAGCCTGGCCTTCTCCATCCACAGGCGGCCGCCGCTGCTGCTGGAGGGGAAGGAGCACTGGTCAGAGCCGGTGAGTCACTCCTGGGAGCTGCCACCGGAGTCCTGGCAGGGATTGCGCAGAGCTCGGCTGGAGCGCTGCAGAGCAGGGAACGTTCGGGCTCTGCCAGTGCACTCTCTGCACAGCCCTTTCTCCTCCCGCCCCTTCCTGCTCTTCTGGGGCAGCGTCAGTGCATGGACCAGCTTGTACAGATGTGCTCCGCAAGCCGGGTCTGGTGGGGTGGGGGCTTCCCCTCCTTGCCCCCCATGCTCCTGCTAATGGGAGCCAAAGCTGGTGTGGAGACTGTAGTAAAATTAGCACCACAGGCGGCCCAGCTCCAGGCCTGACAAGCAGTCCTGTCCCAGAAGCAGCTGGGGCTGGGGCAGCGGGGACTTCTGGGGCCCGGCCACGGATTCCAGCAAAGCAAACTGGAAGGCAGAAGGTGAGGGAGGGGCAGGGGGAAAACTAGGAGGAAAGGGGTGGGAGAGGAAGGGGCTTGTGTTGAGGGGAGCGAGGCAGGAGAAGAAAGGGGAAGGCCCCAAGAGACAGGGTGGAGAAGAGACAAATGCCAGGGGGCCAAGTGGAGACAATGAGGAAAAGGGCAGGAGGGGAGGTGTCAGTGGGAGGGGGACAGGGTGATGCTGAGAGAGGAGAGGGGTGGGGCATTGGCAGCAAGAGGGGGGAGGGGGAGGTGCTGGAAGAAGGGTTGAAAAGAGGGTGGGCATAAGAAAGGTGGGATGGAGCAAGTAATGTGTGAGGGCACAGAGGGGCATGAGGGGAACTGGGACAGAGGGTGGTGAGGGGGTGGGCATCAGGGAAAAAGGGCAAGGGGAACAGGGGAAATGGGGGTAAGGGAAGTTGCAGGTACCAGGGGATTCTGGGGGTGAAGCAGAAAGGCAGACACCTGCAGGGGAGGGACTAGCACCAGAGGAGAGAGGCAGGGCAAGTGTAGAATGAGGTGTTAGAAGAGGGGATGAGGAGGGGTAGCTCACATGATCAGAGTGGGGCTACTGGAGGAGTGGGCACAGAGGGGAGAGAAGGGCTGGTGCAAGGCAGCAAGTCCCACGAGGGCTGAGGACAGTGAGAAGAGCAGTAGTCAGGACAGCAGAGCAGCATGAGGGGTGGTGGGGCAGCAGGCATGAGGGGAGCTGATGGAGCAAGGGGAGGAGACAGGGCAGCAGAGCAAAAAGGTAGAGGTTTATAAGATACTTATTAATAACTTGGGTGCCACAGTGGGACATCCAAACAAGACACATGAACTCAGTAATGGTGCACTACACAAAATTCATTCCGCTCTTGGGTGGAAACTCTTAGAAGGAACACTACCCCCAGCCTTCGCCCTTCCTCCCAAGTTAATGTGACACCAATTGGGTTAATGCAATTGCAGGATAGTTGCATGATGGGGGTTGGGTGGGGGACAAACTCATCCCTATTAGTAAGAGGATGATGGGAAAAGTTCTTAGAGGGGGGTCACATGACACCTTTTACTTCTGGTCATGTGTCCATCTTGACCCTGAGAGTGTTACCTCCAAAGGCATGGCTAATGGGGGTCAGGGTGTGGCTAATGGCAGTCAGGGGCATGGCTAATGGAGGTTAAAGGGTGTGGCTAATGTGTCCCTACTTTTGGTTCAGAGACTATGGTCACCATAGACATGGAACAGCCTGGCTCCTCTCCTAATACCCTGTGGTACATTGCTTCATGTTCCAGCAGTCAAAACTCCTATGCTAAGCTCCAGATGTCCAAGGTTCAAATCTGTCCAGGGGTGGTTACAACTTGATACTGGTGGGCCAGAATTTCTTCCTTCGAGCTTAGCCTCAGAACCACTACTGGGAAGCTGAGGTGATCTACAACTCACGTTGCCTGCAACATGCATTTTAAAAGCACGCTGCAGCTCCCTGGCCAGTGCAGCAGTCTGGAGGTTGTTACCAGGGCTTAATTCGTGCCAGGGTTTGCCAGGGCTGAGCTTTGGCAATTCTGGGCAGGGCGGCCGTAGGGTTGGACAAACTGGGCCTATGCCCAGGGCATCGTAGCCAGTGGGTGAGGGGCAACTATGCATGGGTATTGCTGGGTAAAAGGGGTGAAGAGTACTGGGCAGGGGGGCAGGACACACTGGAAGTGTGTGGGCCGGGCTTGGGAGCACAGGTGGGAGGAAAGTGCAGGGTTTAGGATAAAGGGAGCACTATGCAGAGGATGGGGCGAAGGGGGCGCAATGCAGGGGTTAGTGGTAAAGAGAGCATAAGATGGGGTGCAGGAGTTGGGGAGCCCTTGTTTGCCAGGGGAAATAGGTGGTGCTATGGTCAGAAGGGTTAGGGGCACCAGGGCACCATTTTCCCTAAAGCCTGCCCTTGCCTCTGGACTTGCTGCATCAGTTATGAAAGTAAAAAAGTAAAAAATTAAGCACTGGTCATCTACCCCTCCTCCCTCAGCTACTTTCCATTCAGCCTATTCAGATACAGCACTTGGAGGTTTCTCTGCAAAATGGACCCGTGCTTTAGACTCTTTGTGCCTCATGTTGAGATCTTTAGAACAGGTCCCTGAAATGAATGGAAACCTTACAAAATATTATTACCACACCCCTGTGGATGTGTCACTATCCTGGAACCAACACGGCTACAATGTCACTGCACATGGGAAAGGACTGACCTTTCCCAAAAGCATAAGGGTGGGAAAGAAGTCAAGTTTCCCTTGCAATTGTCCAAAAGAGCTTTAGAGCCATATGGAACCAAGTTTGAAGTCTCACATCTTACAGGTGGCAAGAATTGTTTCCTCACTGTTGTTTTTTCAGCATTCTGCACTTCTCTTTATACAAAAGGACAACTTGATGATGCTTGGGAATGAAACATGCGCTTGTCAACAGTAGCAACAAACAGCATAATGCAAATCATCTGGTATCCGATTACATAATTATGTCAGTCTCTAGCTTTGATTGGGTGTTTTAGCAGGACTGACTTTTTTGGGGGGGTAAAATCTTTCAAACATCTGGTCTTCGATCTATAGCTAGGCTGAAAATATGCAGCCAGGCATCAATTGGAACAGAAGATATGACATTTGCACCATTGGGAACATTTTGTTGCACAATAGGATCTGAAAGATCTAATTAGCATAATTTCCTGTACTGCTAAAGGATGCTAAATTATTTTGTTTTGAGTGATATGAATATTGATAAACATAATGAAACTCAAGTGCGGAGAGTTGCTTGGCAGGCTACTATTTATTTTTACTAACATCTTAGAGTGGTTGAAAGAGAAGGGTGTCTTCATTTGATGTACCATATGCAGAGTAACAGCCTATTCAGTACAAATCTTTCCTTCCTCTGCTATTTTCCAGTTGGGTTTTGTTATGGGGTGAGGGAGAAAACATAAATTCAATTGACCTGCATATTGTGGCTTTAAGGAGGTCTGGCCCCTGGAAATAGCTCTTGCTTTCTCTCTCCATTGTGTTCCCCTGGACCACTACCTTTGGCAGATCCATCCATTCCTCTCCAAATATGAAAAGCTCCCCTCATTAAAATTCTGTGCATCGATGTCTCCATATTAAAGCAGATATTAAGCCATAAAACGTAATATGTTATGACACCATAAAATGCAGTGTAATTGCTATAAAACCATAAAATGTAATGTAATTGGCATAGCGGCTATTATCTCTCTGCGTTATGGTTCTAACTGTTTGAAACAGTTATCTTACTCTACGGTTGAGGACAAACAAACGATTCATATTCTTTACTACTAGAAATTAGAATGGTGAAATGACTCAGTGTGAACCCCTCTCCTCCAGCCACCTTGTTGACTCACTTCCTGTTTAGCAGCAGTAAAGAATAATGTCAAATGTTAACATAAATGCAGGAATGCGACATTGTTTTAAAACAGTTATTTCCCCCCTTCATTGCCATTTGTTACCACGCCAAGGGGGAATTTAAAGAGCTTCCATCAGTTCAGTAATTAGATAACACTTAAAAACAAAGCTACATGTATAAATATATTATTAAATACATAACATTTCATAGCATGCTAAATAACAATTTTTAAAAAATCACTCTAAACAGATCCAGATACAAAAATACCTATATAATAGGTCATTATTTTTAATTGCTCCTACCGTCCTTGCAAATTAAGAAGTTATTGCTTATGTATTTTACAACATGCTTTATAATAAGTTAAGGGATTCATCAGCTAATAAAACCAAACACAAAATAAGGCTCTGATTGAAAAAGTCTATTTTTGATTAAATAAATATGTAAAGAGCCATTGCTTAGTAATTTAGGCTCAGTAGTTCACCAGCCTTGGAACTGTGGTCTTATATGGAAAGTTTTTTTGCATTTTAAAGGTCAGGCTGCCTTGGTAGCATTTGTTACCCTTCCAAGGAAGCTGCCCATGAACAGTCAAAAATAGAATTTGATCCTAAATATCTCTCTAAAATAATAACCCAAACTCATCCGTTCTATTGCAGCAAAATTTAATAAAACAGCAGCAGCTGTTCCAGTGTTGCATTAATACTGTAAAGTTTGTTTTGCAGCTGCAAAGAGAGCTAAACCAAAGGGCATGATCCTGGGAGTTTTCCAGCACCTTCAATTCCCACTGACATTAGCATTGTCCAAAATATCAATGGGATCTGACCAGTGGCGGGGTGGAGGCCGGGGGGGGAGAGAGGGGCAGTTGTCCCCAGGCATCATGCTTGGGGGGTGCCTCTCCCCCTGTTATCCCTTGGCTCACCTGCTCTTCCTTTGCCCGCTGCCTCTGGCTGGAACCTCCTCCCTGCCTCTCTGCCCTCACCCTGACCCCTCTCCATCTCTGCCGACGGGTTAGTGCACGCGGGGACCCATCCCCAAACTGGAGGGGGTGAGGGAAGACACGGTACAAGCTCCCCCCACTCCTCTCAGAGTTGGGCTCAACCGCGCACCAGGTTCACAGCGGAGTGTGTGCAAATTTTTCCTTGGCTCCTAGGAGCATAACATCCTCACTACACCTCTAGATCTGACCCATTCTTAGTCAGCTATAGGAGCCCAGGTTACCAATGGAAGGCTTGGGCCAGCGTCAGTCATTATGGCTATGACTACCCAGCCTCGCTTATTTGCATGCGATTAGGTCAAGAGCAGGAAGGAAGTGGTGGCAGAAGCGAATGTTCCTCCAGAGGAAGAGAGGAACTAAAAATGTGGCACCTGAAAACATTAGCTAGATGGGGGAGGCCCTTTGTAATCCAGAGCGAAGTGGATTACTCACATGCAATGGCCATAAAGGAAGGCAGATTGGAAAAAACAGTGTTACCTTGAGAAATCCCTCCGCCAAAGGGTTATCATGTAGTTGGCTATACGTTGACATGCCTGCACCTGGTGACTATAGTGCAGCGTGCTAAACAGGTCCTTAGAGAATACAACGCTAACAAATAATTCATAATTGCAGTGATTATGATGCAGCCCTGGAAGATCACAATCTACCAGCTGCACTCACAAAGTGGTGGCATGCTTATGAGTTTTCACTGTGAAAGCCATGTGAAACTTATTGGCTTCACTTCAGAGTGAATCCCAGAGGCAATTTAATCCATTGCTATAAGAGAGAGGTTGAACCCTTCTAAACTCAATTGCAAATTTCAATCTCAGTCAAAACCAGGTTATTTTACCTGGGTTGATTTCCAAACAACAAGATGCTACAAATGAACAACAGTAATAAAGATATTAATAATACCTTATGTTTCTATGGGGGGTGGGTCTTGATCAGTAGATCTCAAAGAACTTTGCAAAGGCCCATTTTACAGACAGGAAAGATGAGGAATAAAAAAATTAATTGAGGTCTCTGGAGGCTTAGCCCACTGTGCTATCTATTAAGCAACGCTGATGTACAAAGGCTAACAGCCTAGCTCTTACAGCACACCATCGAAGTGCAGTGATTGCTATCCACTAACTTCCTAATTCTCATAATTTCTTTCACATTTAAAAGTGAGAGGAAATGGAGCTACAGAGAAGATATACAAAGCTTGCTCAAGATCACTGGAGCAAGTCTGTGGTAGGGTCTGGCTTAGAGTATTACTCTGCTCTTTCCATGAGATAACAGAGTGGTTCCCAACCTTTTTTATTCTGGGCACCTGCAAATCCATTCACAAACTTTTGGTGGACCAGTAACATGTTATTTGCATATTTACATTTTCATTATGCAAATAATAAAGATGCAAATATACAAATACAATGTTACATGGTTGTCCAGCCCCAACCCAGCTCCTCGATCCCCAGTGCCTAACATGCTTTGATCTTCACCCTAAACCCCATGCTCTTTGTCCCTTTAACCCCTGACCCTATAGCCCATGCCAACACTTTCTTGCCTCGTGACCCCGCCATATCCTCCCCCAACATCTCTTTGCTCTCCCACCCAACACTCCCCAGAGTGAGGTTGCTCCCTTAAGGAGCGTGTCTGTTCCTGCCCCGTGTGCGCGCCCACCTCCTTCACACCCCCAATTTCCCCAAGTGCATCTTGTGCCCCCATGGGTGGGGGGGAGAATGGTGCTCTGGCTGGCCGCCATTACTGAGGGGGGAGCAGGGAGAGAGGCACCTCCTCCTGCCGCCGCCTCAGCCCTCCTCCTTCTTTGCACCTCCTCCTGCCCTGCCTCAGCCATGATGGCTACCAGAGCTGAGCTGCCGTGAACAGCTGGTTTGAGCTCCGGTAGCTGCTGTGGCCTGGCAGCCAGCCAGTCATGGACCAGCAATGGTCCATGGCTTATCAAAATACTTAAGCTTCCACTAAACAATAGGGAGCAGAATAAAGTACTATCAAAATTCTGAATCAACAACAGTGAATAAAAGGCACCGCTATATGAACTGAGGTTTGTCAAAGCAGCGATCTTATGCATGGATCATAAAAACATAGGAATTACAACAGAAGTGTGTGACAAAGTGGGGATTGTATTCGCTCTGTTCGCTTGTTACACTGCACATGATTTCTCATGGCGTGCGACTCTCATGGAGGGTAGGCCACTGGCAGGCTCTTAATACATTTAAAAAGCAGAGGCGCAGCGTCTGGATCTGAGTGCGAATCAGAAATCAGCTGATTCCTGGCTCATGCCCAGTCCCTGCTTGTCCCCCTGCTTCCCCTTCCCTCTGTGGAGATGGTATCTGGGAGAACCAGCTTTTAAGCTAGCTTCCCCCAGCACCGGTTTCTGCTCCTCTCTGCTTGCTGCCTCTGATAGAGGCAGAAATGGGGGGTGGGGAGCAACGAGTCAAGGGACTAGTCGATTAGTTGCTTATATCCCTAGAAGGGACTGCTCAGGCCCAGTTTACAACGCCCCCGGGAGTTAACCCCCTTATCAGCTAGTTGAATATTTGATGGAAATTCCATCGACTACTCGATTAGCTTATTAACCACTACTTAACATCCCTAGTGCAGGGCCTGCTGACTCCCCACACCTTGGTGACAAGAAATCAGAAAGTGATCAAGCTAGCAAAGATAGCCAGCAGTGTCATAATGAGGGTAAAAGCTAGCAGCATTCCAGAGGCGGTGGATCCAGAATAATCTCAAGCTTTGTGGCCTTTATGGCACAGCACAGGTATTCATTAAAAGAATGAAATCAGACGCTGCACAGAGAGGACTCTGTCCCCAGGAGAATTTAAATCTCTGAAGTATTTATGTAAGAAGAAGCTAATAACCTGGCTTTTACATCATGTTTTGCATACTGTCCTGAATGAAGGAAAGAATATCTGATTATTTGCACAATGCTATCGTTATGCAAAAGAGTCAGTGTCTCAGTGCCAAATAAGTGAGGCTGTAAAGGCCCAAGTGGAGACGCCACATAATTATGCAATAGAGTAAATAAAACATGGCATTCCCAGGAAGCATCTGCCCGTCACTTTTCCAGGCCAGCAGGGTGGAATTGCAATGTCACAGCCAAAGGGATTATTAGGGTGATGCCAAACGTGGAATTTACAGCCAGGCAGATGAAGGCGAAGCAAACGTTGCGCCTATTTCCAGCCTTGCCTCCCTCACTGTGTGATGGGAGTTGTGTCTCTAGTGTAATTTTATGAGGGGGCAGTTTGTGAGTGCTGATTACCCAGGCCTCTTGGGTGCAGGGGCAGACCGTGAGCCTGGGTGAGCTAGGCAGCTGTCTAGGGCGCCGCTGGCCCGGGCACCTGATGATGACATCATAGGGCACTGGGGCGCCCTGTGATGATGTCACAGCCATTGACGGCCATTCAGGCAGGGGTGCCGATTGTGCTGCCCCGCCTAGGGCGCCAGCTGCTGCAGCCGGCCTCGGGCCGCTCCTGCTCAGGCGTGCTCTGTTAGTGGGTGTGAGTGTCCATGTGTTGCTAAGGTGGGAAGAGCCCCATCCTGAGGAACCTAGTTCCTGCAGGAGAGCTCCATTGGGAGGGGGAATTGGCAGCAGGGAGAATTCAGCTCCATATAAGACCACAAGGAAGCCCAAGCAGCACACGGATAGAATTGTTAACCTTCTCCCAGTCCCATAAGAGTTACCCTAATAAATGAGCATACCCCAGAATACTGGGCAAATCTGGTAACAGGTGGGGGAATTCCAGGGAGTTCTTTCCGGAGGATTGGCACAGGTATCAAATAGGTCCCATCTCTGTAAGACAGCGGGGCTGGTAAAAATCGACTTAGTGTCATTGACGGCAGTGAATCTAAGATGATTTGCGCCAGCTGAGGATAAGACTCAGTAAATTGTGATTCAGCTTCTTGTTTCTGAGGGCAACATTCTCTCTGTAGTTAATGTCATTGTGGAGAATTCTCTGAAAATAACCACTCAGTGTGAAGCAGCAGTCAACAAAGCAAACAGAATGTGTAGGAGCCATTAAAAAAGGGATAGAATATAAGAGAGAGGCTATCTTCTTGCCTCTATAAATCCATGCTATGCCCACATCTTGAATACTACGTGCAGTTGTGGTTGCCTCACCTCAAAAAAGATATATGGGCATTGGAAAAGATTCAGAAAAGGGCATAAAAATTATTAGGGGTTTGGAACGGGTGCCACAAGAAGAGAGATTAGAAGACTGGGACTTTTCAGTTTAGAAAAGAGGAGACTAAGGGGGGATATGAGGGTACGTCTACACTACAGCGCTAATTCGAACTAACTTAGTTCGAATTACTTAATTCGAACTAAGCTAATTCGAACTAATGCGTCTAGAACTAAAAACTAGTTCAAATTAGCGTTTTGCTAATTCGACTAGCATGTCCACATTAAGTGGACCCTGAACCGGGCTTAAGGATGGCCAGAAGCAGTGCCCGCAGGGCATCAGAGGAGGACTTAGAGCATGGAGATGCTGTCTCAGGCTAGCCGAGGGCTGCGCTTAAAGGGTCCCGACCCCACCCCGGACAGACAGTTCTCAGGGGTGCCCCGCTTGCAAAGCAGTCCTGGCTTGGAGTGCCCGGAGTACCCACACTGGGCACATCACACCACTCGGCCATCAGCCTGGCTGCACTTGCCGCAGGCTGCCATCTGGGGAGAGGGGACAATTGGGGGGCTGCAGGAGAGCTTCCACACCCAGAAGCCCACAGAGCCACCCCAGTCCTCCCCATCGGGGGCTCGTGTCCCATTCCTCCCTCACCTCCTTTCACTTACCCTTCCCTAGCCCCTTTTCTTGATGTACAAAATAAAGGACAATTGTGTTCAAAAATGGAATCTGTCTTTATTGAACAAAACTGGGGGAGACTGGGAAAAGGAGGTGGGAGAGGGGAAGAGAGAGGATGGGAGAGGGGAGGGCAACTAAAATGATCAGGGGTTGGGAACAGGTCCCATATGAAGAGAGGCTAAAGAGACTGGGACTTTTCAGCTTAGAAAAGAGGAGACGGAGGGGGGACAGGATAGAGGTCTCTAAAAGCAGGAGTTGGGTGGAGAGGGTGCATACAGAAAAGTTCTTCATTAGTTCCCATAAAGAAGGACTAGAGGACACCAAAGGAAAGGAATGGGTAGCAGGCTTCAAAGTAGTAAGAGAAAGTTGTTCTTCACAAAGCAAAGAGTCAACCTGTGGAACTCCTTGCTGCAGGAGGCTGTGAAGGCTAGAACTGGAACAGAGTTTTAAGGGACGTGAGATCAAGTGATGGAGGTTGGGTCCATGGAGTGGTATTAGCCAGGGGGTAGGAGTGGTGTCCCTGCCCAAGGTTTGTGGAAGGCTGGAGAGGGATGGCACGAGACAAATGGCTTGGTCACTGTCTTCGGTCCATCCCCTCCAGGGTCCCTAGGGTTGGCCACTGTCGGCAGACAGGCTACTGGGCTAGATGGACCTTTGGTCTGACCCAGGACGGCCATTGTAAGCTCAGGGTCGGGGGTCTCAGTGGACCCCCTTGATTTTCATGCACATCTGCTCCTGGGTGGCCAGGCTGGCAGCTCTCCTGCCCTAGACGGCCACTTTCCTATGCCTAGTGCGGAGATCATGGACGAGGTCCACGATGTCTGCACTAGACCAGGCGGGCGCCCGCCTCTTGCGGTCCCGGGCAAGCTCCCGGGAGCCGCCAGCCTGGTCCCGGGAAGAGGGGGAGGGTTGGGGGGCATCGTGTGGGTGGCTCGAGCCGTGCCAGGTGCAGGGTCTGCTGGCTGGGTGCTGGCAGGCTTGCACCTGGCACGGGCACCATACCAGCCCGTGCCCCTTTAAGGGGTCTGGGGCTGGGAGGGGGGCAGACGAGTTTCCCTGGTGTTGGCCAGAGTGGCCACCAGGGAAACCTGGGGAGGGCTAGCCTCCCACTAGTTCGAATTAAGGGGCTACACAGCCCTTAATTCGAACTAGTAAATTCGAACTAGGCTTAATCCTCGTGGAATGAGGATTACCTAGTTCGAACTAAGCGCTCCGTTAGTTCGAATTAAGTTCAAACTAGCGGAGCGCTAGTGTAGCGCCTATGAAAGTTAGTTCGAACTAACATCCGTTAGTTCGAACTAACTTTGTAGTGTAGACATACCCTGAGAGAGGTCTGTGACATCATGACAGGTATGGAGAATAACGAAAAGTTATTTACTTGTTCCCATAACATAAGAACTAGGAGCCACCAAACGAAATTAATAGGCAGCAGGTTTAAAACAAACAAAAGGAAGTTTTCCTTCACACAATGCACAGTCAACCTGTGGAACTCCTTGCCAGAGTATGTTATGAAGACCAGGACTACCATCAATACTTTATAGCTAGAATGGGTAGGAATGGTATCCCTAGCCTGTTAGTCAGGGTCTGGAAATGGATGACAGAGGAGGGATCACTTGATGATTACGTGTTCTGTCCACACCCTCTGGGGCACCTGGCATTGGCCGCGGTTGGCAGACAGGAGACTGGGCTGGATGGACCTTTGGTCTGACCCAGTATGGCCGTTCTTATGGTCTTAATGTCAGATTATATTCTTTCATGCAATACATGCTAGACCAGCGAGATGGTGGCCGGGCGGGGGGGGAGGGGGGGAGGAAGGAGGGGAAGCAAGGGGAGGAGGAACAGCAAACCAAAGCAATGCAATGCAATATTTAAATAAGCAATTTGCCATTTGGCTAGCCTTGTGAGAATATTTGGTTGCTGAAAAGTATACTTGGTTTTAACAAAACTATTTAAATGATCAAATAGGAATTCAAGGCAAGGAAGCCAATTCAGATCTATTGTGAAGGGAGGAACTGGTTCAGTGCCAACATACCTTTATTAGTAACGCACCGAGCTACCTTCCTCTCAATGGTCTCCAGCTTAATTAAAAATAAATCCGCAGGATCCCAACCAAGAGCAGCGTGCTCTCTGTGATGAACACTGCAGAAGTTTGCCAATTCCTTAGAAAGTCTTATTAACAAATCTTGCATGGTGCTTTTATCTCCTTGGAGCTTATTATAAAGGTTCTCAAGAGTCCAGCATAAATCATTTGCCAATACTACAGCCAGATAATTAGCTGCAATTTGCTCCATCCACAGGAGCTCTCTATTGGATACTTGCAGGGCAAGGATTGAGGCATCTGTAGAGTTTGTTGAGCCGGCAAAGAAGTAAACCGTTGATAACAGCAGATCTGGGAAGCCCTGCTGGAGAGCTTCCATGTGGAGGAGGACTGAACTCTCCCTGTATGACCTGCGGCAGGCCTTCTTCCACCCTCCCCTCCTTCCCCTTTTCCCTCCCTAACCCCCCTTCCTAATGTAAAATAAAAACATGTGTTTTGCCAAAAAAACCTCTCTTTATTGTACATAACTGGGGTGGGGGGAGGGAGGAATAAGGGTGGGAGAAGAGAGGGGGAAACCTGGGAGGAGGGAGCTGGAAGGGGGAGAAAGCGGAGGAAGGGAAGGGAAAGCTCAGGGCTCTGGGTCCTGCTGGCTCTCCTGTCTCGCAACACTGTGGATGCGGAGGTGTCGGGGGGGAGTGGGTGTGGAGGGTGGGGAAGGAGGGACGGGGTGTGTGGAGGAAGAGGGAGGGGGAGCAGGGGTGGGAGGAGGAGCGAGAGCTGGGGCGGCCACAGGGGCTGGCGCAGGAGGAGGCAGGAACCTGTCGACCAAGGTCTGGAAGTGGCCTCTGAGGGCACGGCCCTGCTCCTCCAGTGCCTCCAAGCTCCACTGCCACAGCCGCAGATCCTTCAGGATCCAGTGGTCCTGGGTGCGGAGCTGGTGCTCCAGTAGCCGCAGGTGCCACTTCTGGTAGTCCTCCAGGTTGCAGGTGCGCCTGCTGGCCCGGGTGCAGGTGGCTGTTACAGGCGGAGTGGTGCGCCCTGCAGTCCCAGATGCTGCGACTGTGGTGAAACAAGAGCAGTGGTCAGTTCTCCCTGGGGACAGAGTGGGGGAAACCCAGCCACCCCTGCAAGGCGAGGTCAGCGTGTGGGGAACGGTCCAGGCTCCCTCTCCACCCCTCCCCTCCGTACACATAAGGGGAGCTTGATGGCACTCACATGTGGAGCCCTCCGCGGCCTCAGATGACACAGCCGATGTGCTCTGTGGGGTTCCTCGGGGGTCCTGGGTCCTGGGCAGGCTCCGTGCAGGTTCCTGGCTCTCGGCATCCTCCTCCTCCTCCTCTGTGTCAGGGACGGGGGCATGGACTGCGTGAGCCCCCAGGATGCGGTCCAAGGCCTCCTAATGAGGGCAGGCCTCCGGGTTGGCCCCTGGCTGGGAGGCCCTGGAGTAGGCCTGCCGCAGGTCCTTGATTTTGCAGTGGACCTGCTCCCAGGGCTGCATGTGGCCTCTGGTGGCCAGGCTGTCAGCCATGTGGCTGTAGACGGCTGCTTTCCTGTGGCTAGTGCGGAGATTGGGGATGTTGGAGGCCTCCCCCCAAACCTCGATGAGGTCCACGATCTCCGCACTAGACCAGGCAGGCGCCTGCCTCTTGTGGCCCCGGGCAGGCTCCTGGGATCTGCCAGTCTGTTCCTGGGAAGAGGCAGAGGGCTGGGTGGCAGCGGGTGGCTGGCTCATGCTGTGCAGGTGCAGGGTCTGCTGCCTGGGTGCTGGCAGGCTTGCAACTGGCACAAGCACCGTAGCCAGACCGTGCCCCTTTAAAGACCCTTTAAGTGGCTACACAGCCCTTAATTCGAACTACTTAATTCGAACTAGGCGTTAGTCCTCGTAGAATGAGGTTTACCTAGTTCGAGTTAAGCGCTCCGCTAGTTCGAATTAAATTCGAAATAGCTGTTTGCATGTGTAGCCCCTATTAAAGTTAATTCAAACTAACGGCTGTTAGTTCAAAATAACTTTGTAGTGTAGACATACCCAAAGGTATTAACATGACCCTGTCACTGTCCAGCTGTTTTAATCAAAATGGAGGAGTTGGTTTACAGAGATTTCAGCTTGCTAAGTACCATTGCAAACACAACATTCAACACTCTTTTATACAGAAAAACAAGGAAAAACAGTTAAACCCTTTGCAATGGAAAATATTAAATAAGTCTTTCATTTTAACGCTGTCCCTTGTTTCTTATCTCGCTACAGCAAGTTTTTAGATAGGGCCTCCTTTGTTTGAAAGTCTGCGGTGGGTATTATTGTCTTTTTGTGGGGAAAGAAATGTTAGTTGAAATGGTCTGGAATTGCTGTTACACCAGGGGATGGTAAAGTTTGATCCTGTTTCCTAGGAGCCAAAGCAAGACAAATACACAGCAAAGGAGAAAGAGAAAAGAGCAAATACAGAAAAAAGCTGCTTCTGTCTTTGATGCTGGTGCTCACTTGCGGTACTATTTTGGGATACTTCTTGACAGCACACCCATTATTTCAAAACAGCTTTTGAAATAACAAGCTCAGTATTCCAACATCCCTGTAAACCTCATTCCACGAGGAGTAAGGGATGTTTCGGAATAGTGGTTTATTTCAAAATTTGGCGCTGTTTAGACAGCACCAAATTACAAAATAAGCTATTTCAAAATTAACTTGAAATAAGCAACACAATTTGTGTAGGTCAAATTGTATAGCTTATTTTGAGTTAAGGGTGCAGTGTAGATGCATCCTTGTGTAGCAGACATTATCTTACCACAGTCCTGGAATTATATCAGTAAGCCTTTTTTGTGTGGACTAATTTAGTCTTTTGCCCTTTTTGCACCTTTTCACAGTCACGTTTGTTGTAGGTTACTGTGACATTTTATGACCTTGCCCTCACTTTTCACAGAGTAGCTCACAACTAGGGTAAATGTGTAGGTCCAATTATTACAAACATTCAGCTTAGCTTCTCTCTGTTCCCTTCCTTAAAATACCCTCTTCCATAATGCATTCAGAAACTGCCCTTCATTCAGCAGGTGGTGAATTAGGATTGCTGCTTCTCATTGGCTATGAGCTATGTGCAGAGCTAGTCTGTATTAAAACACCGTGGCTGCGTCTAGACTGGCATGATTTCGCGCAAATACTTTTAACGGAAAAGTTTTCCCATTAAAAGTATTTGCACAAGAGAGCGTCTACACTGGCACGGATGGTTTTGTGCAAAAGACATCTTTTGCGCAAAAGCATCTGTGCCAGTGTAGACACTTTCTTGCGCAAGAAATTAACTTGCCTGTTTACATTGGCCCTCTTGCACAAGAATAATTGCGCAAGAGGGCTTATCCCTGAGTGGGAGCATCAAAGTATTTACGCAAGAACCATTGATTTTGTACAGGACAAAGTCAGTGTTCTTGCGCAAATACTCACGGCCAGTGTAGACAGGCGGCAAGATTTTGTGCAATTTTTTTTGTTGACAACAGAATCCTTTAAGAATGTTGAGGAACCCCAGCCAGGAAAATCTGTCGTGCAAAAAAAACCCCATGCAGCCTGTCTCTTTAACAGGGGGAAGAAGAGGGAGGGAGTCCCGAGTTCTCGCAGAACCCTTACTTTCGCTTCGTAGAACCCCAGGGTTCCGCGGATCACCATTTGGGAAACACTGGTCTACACAAAGCAGGAGGTGCAGAAGCAGAAACGGCATTTAGTCAGCTAGTCTTGCTGGCACTGGCTTCAAACTTGCCTCCTGCTCTCCTAGGGAGCTAGTCCAGCCCCTTTAAAGTCCATGACAGAGTGATTGACAGCAGTAAGTATTCAATCAGGCCCTTGGTCAGGAAAAATGGCATGGCCTGGGGAAACTTGGAAGGATTTCCCTGCCTGCATCTGTTCTTTCTCTTTCTTTCTCCTGCTCCCCCAAAATGCTTTCCAGCAAGGTGATAGGCAAAAGGAGCCTAGATCAATTCTCTTGTTTAGCTATGCAGGCCATTGACTGTGCAGTGACCTTGTACCCCGGGCACATTGTAAAAAGACACAGAACACTGCATGACTCAGGTGCTTTTGTTCTCTCCCACTTATTTCTGTTGCTTTTTTAAGGAACCCATTGGGTCAGCACTCCCTTTGTTTGGGTTGGTGCTCGATCCATGAGAGGCAGCTCACCTTCCTTGGCTAGGCAAGGCAACTTGCCGCAAGAGGCCGCAAGGGGCCCTTTTACTACAGTTAACTTCAGGTCATTATTGACAGTGTGCTGGCAACAAGAAACAGGGTGCCGTACAGGACCTAGAGTTACCAGATGGTTTCAACAAAAATACTGGACACATTTGACATTACACCCCAATCTATATTACATCTTATTTAGAAAATACCGGACATTCATATTTTCTAATTTATATTTTCTCAATTTGTTTCCTGAACAAAAAGCTCAAATACTGGAATTGTCCGGTTCAGATCCGGACACTTGGCAACCCTAACGGAACCCCGTGACTCATCTATGACTGTTTTAGTTTATGTTTTGCTTCTAGGGTCATGTCACATAGTCTCCCTATCCGACAGTCCTGCTGAACACAACCATGGCTGGTTGCAATGGGTCCTTTTATCTTGTGGTAAATGAAGGAGAGGTTCTCCCTAAACTGAGAGCAGCTGCATGCTTGGAGGGGCTTAGGGGCTGTTCCCTCAGAAAGATGCTCTGTCACTCCCCTGCCCAGCTCAGTAGTTCCAACGGAGGTGATTAGCAATGGCATTGAGGGGAACTAAATTCAGGAGGAAGCCTGGAGAAACATCATTGAATGAGCCTAGAGTTAGATGCTGTCTAAGCTACAAGTACAGGTGTGTCTTCATAACCAGCTCATCCCTCTTTGGCAGAGTCTGTAACCAAGCATGCAATAGAAAGGAGTATGCCTAGTCTGCATCCCTCTGTCGGCAGAGGGATGCAGATTAGGCAGGACGACATTGCAAATGAAGCAGGGATTTAAATCTCCCGTGCTTGATTTGCATAAAAATGGCTGACGTTTTTGCAGACTCAGCCTTTGTCGGCAAAAAGTGGCAGTCTAGAGGGGGATCTGTTGAGAAAGAAAGCTTTTTTTGACAGATCCCTTATGCCTCCTGCAAAGAGGTTTACAGGATCTGTCGAAAAAGGCTTTCTTTCTCGACAGATCCCTCTCTAGACAGCTGCTGTTTGCCAAAAAAAGTGCTGAGTCAGCAAAAACGGTGGCAATTTTTATGCAAATTAAGCGTGGGATAGTTAAATCCCCGCTTCATTTGCAATGTCGACCTGCCTAATCTGCATCCCTCTGGTGACAGAGGAATGCAGTCTAGACATACCCAAGGTGTCCACATGGCCACTTTTCGCCCAGTACGTCCCTGTTTATCTGCTGAGCTGTGATAGTGCATCCTGGGAAATTATAGGAAGCCATCTACTCTTCTCTGTGAGAGGCGAGCCCATGCAGGAAGGGCTACTGGCCAAGATATAACAAGAAATGAACTGCGGCCCAGGGTGGGTCATCTTTATTGGTGGCTAAGACAATTTAAGGGCCAAGACTTTCCAAAGGAGCTAGTAGTACTGTCAGGCCAAACTGAGGGTATATCTTACACTGCAGAGTTTTTTTGGAAAAACGACTGTTTTTTAAAAAAAAACTCACTTACATCCACACTGCAATCGTGTTCTTTCAGAAAAAAAATCGAAAGAACAGAGGGTTTTTTCCGACATTGGTAAACTTCTTTCTACGTGGAAGCAGCCTTTTTCCAAAAGAGCTATTTTGGAAAAAGGCTTGTGTGAATGGGGAAGAGGGAGTTCTTTTGAAAGAAGAGGAAAGAGGAAAAAGCACAGATGCCCTGGTGGCCACTCCGTCCATAATGATCATAGTTTAAATGCGAGAGAGCATTCATTCAGTGTGGACGCTATGTTTCGAAAAAGCAGATCTCTTTTTCAATGCACTTTGGCAGTGTGGACGCTCACTTTTGGAAGAAGCTTTTTCAGAAGAGCTCTTCCAGAAAAGCTTCTTCCGAAAGAAGCCTGCAGTCTAGATCAGTGTTTCTCAACCTGTGGTATGAGTACCCTTAGGGGTACTCGATAGAAGTCTGGGCAGTACGTCAACTCAACTGAAATTTAGAGAAAACTGAATTTTTGTTTTAAGTTTTACAGTGTTTTATTATGTTTGTACTTTTTACAGCCAAAAATTTCATTGCCCACCCAGCTACGATTAAGTTGTTTAAACAAATGTGTTGCAATGGTAGAAAAACATTTGTGTGTCTGAAAACTGCATGTACTGGGGGTACTTATAATTTTTTTAAAGGGGTACTTTATTAAAATAGGTTGAGAAACACTGATCTAGATGTAGCCTGGGACACTTGGCAAGAGTCTTATGTTCGGAGCACGAGATTCAGCTCTGTCTGACATTCAAACCCTTTTAAGGTACCTCATAGAGGGCACCTAAAAGCAAAAAGGTCACTTTGCAAATCTTGGTTCTGAGTTGTAGCAACATCCACCACTTCGATGGGCCCAGCCTGTAGCTCCAAACAAAGCCTGGCTCACCTGTCAGCTCTTCAAGAAGTACAGCTCCATTCCTTACAGGGCGGCTTCTGGGTGTATCAGACCTCAGGTGCTTGGGGCTGGAAAATGCTTGGCTCAGCTTGGCTTCCAGGTAAAGATAAACAACAGGCCCTGTCCTGTCAGGCGGTTGCCTGGATTTGGTTCTTCTGAGATGTCAGTTCAGTCAAGACACCCACCCTTACGCAGCATGTGAGTGGTTGGGCCTTCCCTTCCTCACTCTACCTTCTCCTGAGCACTTTCACACAGGAGGGCTACGTCTAGACTGGCATGATTTTCCGGAAATGCTTTTAACGGAAAAGTTTTCCGTTAAAGCATTTTCGGAACAGAGCTTCTAGATTGGCACGGACGCTTTTCCGCAAAAGCGCTTTTTGCGGAAAAGCGTCCGTGGCCAATCTAGATGCGCTTTTCTGCAAAAAAAGCCCTGACTGCCATTCTCGCAATCGGGGCTTTTTTGCGGAAAACAAATCTGAGCTGTCTACACTGGCCCTTTTGCACAAAAGTTTTGCGCAAAAGGACTTTTGCCTGAATGGGAGCAGCATAGTATTTCCGCAAGAACACTGACAATCTTACATGAGATCGTCAGTGCTTTTCCGGAAATTCAAGCGGCCAGTGTAGACAGCTGGCAAGTTTTTCCGGAAAAGCGGCTGATTTTCTGGAAAAACTGGCCAGTCTAGACACAGCCAAGCTGCATAGCTATGGCCCTGCCTCTGGGAAACCATGTTAACTCTTTCCTCACCCATCGAGGGACAGGTCCTGCACACCCCATCACACTACCTCAGTAGGCAATAAACACCCATAGCACCTAGAGCAATGCAGTCTGGGATTTCCTGCTGCACACAGAATAGGGAGGATTCAGGAACATGGCTGAGAAGGGTTCTGTCCATACTGCCAAATCCTGTGGTGTGACCTGTTTACAGCAACAAAGACACATGTGAGCCTAGGTGGCTGGCAAGGGCTACACGTGGTTAGCTGCCATGGTTTCCACCCAACTATATTGTGTGAGGAGACCACCTGTGCCACTAACTTTTTTGTTTAAATAAAGTTCTAGTAGGAACAGGGCTTGTGCTGATAAGAAGTGTGCCAGGGGGGCATGTCCGAACTAAAGGGGCTGTTAGTAGGGTTGCTAGATGGTTTCACAAAAAATACCGCCCCCTCAGCCCCCCCCCCCCCCACCCAAAAAAAATCCTCTGGGAAAAAATTCTGTAAAGAGAGAAAAAAAAAAGCCTGCAGAAAATGTTGTTGAGCAAATAAAAGTTGTTGTCCTAAGCGGCCTTCTGTCGGGCGCCCAACCCGGGCCTCGGGATGTCTGGTATTTTCTGAACTTTTTTACTGGACGGAAGGCACAAATACCGGGCTGTCTGGTTCAATACCAGACACCAGGCAACCCTAGACGTTAGTATAGTCATTATGAGGAAAAATATTGTCCTAGTAATATGCTCATTTTGCAGCATTGTAGGATGCCTGAGGGAGACATTGGGTCCATTAAAGCCCCTTAGCAGTAGAGCTTGTTGAAAATCAGAGTTGCCAGCATGTGGAGTTTTCTGATATTTTGATATTTGCTTTTATATGGAGTCAGGGTGAAAAGTAAAACATCAACGTTTTCTAGGGGGTGGAAAGTTCTGGACAAAGTTAACTGAGAAGTGTCAAAACATTTAGTTTGTAGAACCAAACTGAAGTGTTTTGTTTTACCTCCATTCAACATTAATTTGTCTCTTTTTGAGCTGCTGCAGTGCTCTTTTGGGAATTGTTGTTTGGATGCCTGCGGGCCAAGCCTCCTGGCTGGGCTACATCATCTGTGATAGACTGTGATCCTCTGACTCCCATGATGCACTGCACCAGCTTCACCACAGAGGAAGATTATGGTGCATCATTAGAGGGATAGCTCGGTTGGCTGGGAGGTTTTCCCACAGAGGCAAATGGTAGCAAGAATCTATAACTCCCTCTAGGCACCATGGCAACTTGGACAGACACAGATTAATGATAAACTGATATTAAAAATACTATTTTGTTTTCCTGAGTTAAAAAGATAAAAAAGATTCAGCAACACAGATTTCCCCCATAGAAAATTCTGATTTTGCAGAATTGGGGGGAAAAAAAGTGTCATTTAAATTTCTCAAACAGCTCAACTTAAATGTTACCTCCTGTCACAACCCATCCCACCCACCACAAAATTCTGCTTTGCATCCCCCTTTCATTCTGTCATCCCCTGAACCAGTCTGATTCCAATTGGTTTCTGGAAAGACAAAACAACTAAGAATGTCAACTAGTTTTATTCATCAAGTTTGTCCAATAAAAGCACAAATTCTCGTTGGAAAAAAAAAGAAAAGGTTTAAAACACATTTTACATTGCAAAATATGTCAGAGCTGTCTGTTTGCCTGTCTACAAAGCAACAACATCTTTCCATCACAAGCCCTGATGCTGCTAAGAGGGTTTTTAAGGACTAGTATTTCAAATAATGACAAAGATGTACAACTGGTTTGACTAAAAGGTTACATTTAAATTGAAGAGATTTTTGATAGTGTCATACATATTCCATCTAACATATAGCAAAATAACAATTAAGAAGACATCTGTTTAGTTATGTCTGATATACAGATAAATGAAACTGGAGCATGTAAGACCTCTATAAAACTTTGGTGAAACTGTGGGCCATATTGGATACGTATTGCTGAGGAAGAAGTATTGAAGAGAGAAGTTGAAGCTATGGAGTTATCTACCCCAATTTCAATCAAAATGGATGCTTGGAGCTAGGAGCAGAGCCCATGAGAAGGGGATTTTGACCACTGCTTGGACCTTGCTATGGTCAATTCTCTGGCCTGTGCTGATAGGTGCCAGCTAATAGAGAAAAACAAGTGACTATTAAGAACAAAAAGTGTGTGGTCTAGTAATTAAGGCCCTCATCTAGGGATCAAGAGAGTTGTGGGTTCTATTCCTGGCTTTGCCAATGACCCTGGGTGAGTCACTTCACCTTCCACCCTTCATCTGTCTGTTTAGATTATAAACTCACTGGGACAGGGACTGTCTACTACTGTGTGTATGTTGAGTGCCTACTTCTAGTAAAATAGGGCTCTATGCACCCGTAGGCCATCTAGGTGCAATCAAAGAATAACATTAGTGATGATACTGGAGGCCTACAGCCCACCACCTTCTCCCAGTGCAAAATTAATCTGATAAAAACTGGAATATGTTTGTAAAATGTGAGGAAACAGGGCCCTTTAAGAAAATACTCAATGTACACGTCCGCACAACTAATGCAATCACATCTGGAATTGGGGAGAAATCTTTTCAGGGAGGGAACAGGGAAAAAAGGGGAATGGGGAAGAAACATTAAGCACAGGTTGCTTCTTGGTTATCCATTGGGATCTCGGTGCCATAGCTGCTGTCTCCGTACTGACAATAGGGAGGTATTTGTGGAGCTTCAATGATCAGCAAACCCTCTGGTGATAGGGAAGCAAAAACTGTGGTGGGATCCACCTCATATGGGAGTCTGGAAAGAGAAATGGAAAATTAATGGATCTGCCAATCACTTTTTCAGCATCTATCTCTTGCTCTCCTCCCACCCCCGCCACGTGCTTTTCATACAAGCACTTGTGATTGTTACCTGCATTTTATTTTCCAAAAATGGGATTTCTGGGACTTTCATTTTGGCATCACAGCATCCTATGTTGCTACATCATTACTGACTTGTCTGGCCTTCATATTTTCCACTGGACAACATTGCCTAGGAATAGCCAAAATGGCTAGAGTCCTTCAAGGATACAAAATTTGTATCTGGGTCCATATCTGCAAAAATGAGCTGAAGATACCTGCACCAATATCCCTGGCTGCGGCTACCACGGATATAAAGAAAACATCCACGGATTTGCAGGGATCTAAATACTACTGCTGACGAACACAACTGCTCTATAGAAACGTAGATGCAAGTCTCTCAGGGTTATGTCTACACTGCATGACCATTCTGAAATTAGCTATTCTGGAATAGTTATTCCAAAATAGCTTATTTTGAAATAGTACGTCTACACTGCAGGGAAAACTCAAAATTAGTGCAAGGCAGGCTTCCCTAATGTAGACATGCCATCTTGATTTAGAGCTGCAGGAGGCACTGGGGAGGAATAACATAGAATGGCCCTGGTGAGGAGCGATTTCAAAATAGCAGCAGTGGAGCGTCTACACTCGCCTTATTTTGAAATAGCCAGGGCTTGACAAATAATACAATCTACTTGCCCGTGGCGAGTTGACTGAAACCCGGAAGAGCCGGGTTCGGGCGATCTGTGCATGCGCAGATCGCCGGATAGCCCGCCTGGTGAGCAGGGCTCGCCATGGTTTGGCAAGCCCTGGAAAGAGCTATTTCAGATTAAGTATTTCCTTGTAGAATGAGGTTTAGAGAAGTCAGAATGAGCTGCCCACTATTTCAAAATTATTTCCAAATAACAGAATGGCTGTGTAGATGCTCGCATTGTTATTTCAAAATAACGCTATTTAACTCAAAATAACGATGCAGTGTAGACACACCCTAATCAATTGATTCTTAAACATAGATAGACGATAGTTCATCTGTAAGGACCATGAAGCTGAGTAAAATGTCTCCATGATTTGAGGTTAACAAATATTGCTAATAAATAGCAATTAAAAAATTATGAGGCACATCTAAGATATTCAACTGTAGACTTTTCTTTGCAAATGATCTTTACACTGCTTTGAATACACCCATGGAAATCCTCATTCAGGAATGGCATAGCCAGTTGTCACTTTCAGAGAATATGGTAATTAATAAATTGGACTAAATGCATTTAAGAAGAATGGCGCTAAGTGTAACGCACAGGACTAGATCTCAATAGTCTTGGAATCTTAACCACCCTGGCAGAGATTTGACTATGTCACTTAATCAGATCTTTCTGTGCTTCCGTTTCCCTGTCTGTAAATTGGTAGTGATAATATTTACATACATCATCGGCTCTTATGAAGCTAGATTGATTAATGTTTGTAAAGAGAAGCCCAGATGAAAAAACTATACATATGTAGAAAGAATGATTTATATTAAAATGAATTAATCTTAAGCAGATCCAGAAACTCATTTACCTGCACAGAGAACTGGTAATGCAGGTTTATTGGTATTATTGATTATTATTATTATAACTGCGCATATATATGTAGTTTTAAAGACCTGTCTTAGCCTTTCAAGATTTTCTGTTTAATCTCCTCTGCAGCTATGTTTGACTAGGTGTCACTCGCAGCTTATGAAGCTTGAACTTGTGCAAAGCATAAGCAAATCATCTTTATATCACAGCCTGCGTCATGGCAAAAAAATCCATGTCTAAATAAGGAGCCTCTCTGGTTACTGAGTAGCTTGCCTGGGCTGGGCTAGGAAGCATAAGTTTTACTTTCACACTGTTATCTCCAATCCCACCCAACGAGTTTGTACTCAGATTGGCTTGCATCTGGGCAGGGAAGCCTCAATGCAGAGTTTACTTCAATTTGGATTTCCAAAGAAATCCCCCATTCGGTTGGGGGCAGAGTGTAGGTGGGCCCAGGCTGGCAGTTTAGGAAGGCCATGCCTTCCCCCACCTAACATACCAGCTGCCAGAGGGAATGGCCACACAGCCACAAACCTAAATCCACTCTGACCGGGGAACACAAATCTCCCCAAAGCTGTTACAGCCCCTGGGCACTGCTAGTGACAGCAGCACAGCCACATCCTGCTCCACTACAGCACTGAACGGGGGAAATCCCTCTCTGCTGTTTTGCTCCTACTCCACATTCTCAGAGAGAGCCCAAAACAGGAGGCCTGGCTTTGGTCTCACCCAGGTAACTCCACCAACATGAGTGCTTCTTACTCCAGACTTACACCACCCAAGTGGCAGCAGGGTCAGGCCCAAGGTGTCACCTTTGGCATCATGCTGCAGAAGACAGGAGAGTGCGGGGCCAGGTGGGCTACTCCATCACAGCCCTATGTACTGAACAAGAAGGCCTGGTAAGGTGATTCTGACATTTAAGGGCAGGAATATCGGGTTTGGGAGGGGGAGAGGAGCTAGCATCCCAGGGCAAGAGGTTCTAATTTCACCGAGGGCCCCACCTGATGCATTTATAGTATCCTGAAAAAACTCTGCCTTTCGCCAGTTCTGATCAGACAGTTTCACCATGCCATAAGCAAGGGGCTCTTAAAGTCAATGTACCCACCACTTCACACCTGTTAAATACATGGCTGAGCTGAAAGGTGCAAAGTGAGTACTGTAATCTAGGACTTTGTCTCCCAGTCCAGCCAAGCACCTGAATGTGTGCATAACTTTAAATACACAAGCTGTTCCACTAACCTCTCTTTGGCTATGTCTACAAAGAAGCATTATATATAGTCTGCCATCTACACTACAAGCAGTTATTTCTACATAGTGTCAAAATAATGGCAAGCTGGAAGACGTCTTACTCCAACTCCTATAACCCTCATTACATGAAGAGTAAGGGAAGGAGAAGGAGGAGTGCTCTTTCTCGGACTTCCTGTGCAGTCAGCGCCAAAAGCCAAAATAAGCTATTTCAACTTCAGCTATGCAATTGTCATAGCTCAAATTGCGCAGCTTATTTCGGCTTTAGCCCTGCGGTGAAGACATGCCCTTTAAGTTATAAGTGTTCTGAAGTGTTTTCCTGACCTTCAGTCTTTGTTTCCATTCTGTGCCCTTTTCATTGTCTTTTTAAGAGTGAGCAATTTTTAAAAGTTAAAAAAAAAATTAATAAAAACTCCTTTTTTGAACCTGCGTATCCTTTTCCTGACAGTTTTGACTTCCCCCACTCATCTAGTTTTTGGAGGCTATGACATAATTTTCTTGCTCCCCTCCTTTGTCTTTATTTCCCCCGACATAAACACTCCAGACAATTCCAAAAATATTGTCACAATAAAAATAGTTAGGGTTATGGCTGGGTAAAGAGTAAGAAAAGATCCTTCATTTTGCCTTAATTATGAAATATTTATGAGCACCATGAGCTAATGGGACATTTGTCTTGTGTTACAGACCCACCATGGGACTCACTTAGCCAGAGTCAGGGATATCACAGGCAATAAATCTGTCATGTCTGGCTGTGATCTGGGAACACCCACCAGCTTTAGCCCTTCCTACTTGTCCAATCTGGTTCCTTTCCAGCCTGTTCTGTCCAGCTTTGACTTTCCTGGCAATGGAAAGAATATTTGCAAATATGTCGTGACATTCAGGTCTATGCCTGTCTGCATTCTGTATACTGTGACAGGGTAGGTTATAGGACTGGATGGAAGGGCAGAGAGTCAGCTCTAAAAAAAAAAACCAGACCATCAACAGCCTAAGACAGGGCTGCTATAAATCAATTAAGAGCCAGGTGAGTGGATTTCAGGTGCCCTGGGACCTATTTAAAAACCTTGGGGGTGGGGGGATAGAGGAGAGTGGAAGTGAATGAACAACTGATAAGAAGAATCAAAGAGGCTGAGGAGAGTAACATCAGCACTGACAAAGGCTGCAGGGGGAAGCGAGGGGCTCTGACAGGGAGTGTTTGGAGGCCCCCTTCCCCCTAGGTGTCTAGAAACTTCAGCAGGTAGCTGAGGAGGACTGTTTACTCAGTCCTGATTAAACATTCCTGAGTATGCCAAAGACAGAAGTCCAAAAGCCAAGAAAAGGCAAGTGGGACTTGTCCTGTGGCCTTTAAACTGTGGGATAGTGGGCAGAACAGGGGTCTGGGACCCAGGAGCGGGACTAACTCTGCCACAATACACAGAAGCTTAAACATGTATGCAGTGAAGATTAAACACTCACACCCCAACCACACTTTGTGCCTTTGTGGCTGAAAAGAAGCTGTCAGGCAGTGGAGTTAAAACTTGGAATTGTCTCAGGATGTCTAGTTCTTGGCCCTTCAAAAGAGCATTTTTGTCTATAAACTACAGGCAGTCCCCGGGTTACGTACAAGATAGGAACTGTAGGTTTGTTCTTAAGTTGAATTTGTATGTAAGTCGGAACTGGTACATATTGTAGGGGAAACTCTAGCCAAACATTTCTCCAGAGCTCAGTTTTATTCTCCCACACCTCACTTCCCTCAGTCCTTTATTCTCAAGCTGAGGTGTCTGCTGAGAAAAGCCGCTCTGCATCTCCCTGGTCTGCTGGGAGGGGTGCTAGCTTCGCATCTCCCTGGTCTGCTGGGGGGGAAGCAGCTAGTGTGGGGTTGCCTCACTCCGTTTGTAAGTAGGGATCCGATGTAAGTCGGATCCATGTAACCCGGGGACTGCCTGTATAAAGTGCTCTTCAAAGCTGGGCAAGACATTAGAACTGTTTTACAGATGAGGAACCTGAGTCACAGTGACACAGCAGGTCAATGACAGAAAAGGGAATAGAATCTAGGTCTCCAGCCTTCTAGGCATGTTATAAATGTAGTTTCCCCTACGAGTGTACAATTCCGTGAAATAGACATAAGTCTGCAATCAGACTTGAACTGCCCTGAAGGGAAATTTGGAGCTGGATTTGATTTGACCTCTTCTCTAGTAGACAGCAGTGAATTTTGGGAACATTTGGCCCTGAAGATAAGAGGAATTTGTTGTCTTTGGCTTGTTTTCTAAGACATCCCATAAGGGGCCTGTTTTCGCAGGAGCACCTGTTCAGTAGGAGCAGGATGGAGACACATAGACTCATCTCACTCCTCTCACCACATGGAAATGTCTTTCTCTGTCACGGTCAGGCTGGGGTTGAATGTGAGCTAGTAAGAACATTGCCATCAGCTGTGCAGTCTTGTGGCTTTAAATTTCATAGAGCTTTCTGGAGCATGACTCATTCGCATCGTGTAAGTATCAAGGACTTCAGTGGGTTTTTTTTTTTTGTTATTACTCATGTACTCATAAATAGTTCAAAAAGATATTGTGGCATCATCGGTCCAAATTTATTCCTGGTGTAACTCCACTGAAGTCAGTACGATGACATAAGAGTGAACTTGGCCCCTGAGCTCTTTTGCACAAACACAGACTCGGGCTTGTAATAACAAAGTCTGAAGGAATGTGGTTTTGTGGGCAGGGAATTCAACACTTTTTAAACACATTTCACTGATTTATGTTTCCCACCGAGCTTTACCAGGAGCCAGACTTTATGGCTGTGGTTTTCAAAGCTGTCCAGGATGTTAGATACATAACTAGGGATGTAAAATACCTTGTAAATTGTTAACTGGTTAAGCTATAGGTTTAACCAGTTAACTGCCTGCCGTGCTGGGCTGGGGAGGGCAGTTCCAGCTGGGCTGGAGGGCAGTTAACTGTTTGCTCCAGTAAGCATGCGGGTAAGGTAATGCACACTGGTTAACCAATGGAACTTTTACAACCATATACACAACTCTAACTAATGTCAATGAGAATTTTGTCTCGGTCAACTAGGAAGCCTTGAAATATCTTAGCCTGTTTGCTGGTGGACTCCATGCAGGTGGGGTGGGAAGGGAGGAGAGGAAGGCTCAGCATCTGCTGAAGAGGATGGAGCGGATGGCTGCTGGTAGGGCTGGCCTCTGAGACCAATGCTGAAATCATACCCCAATACAGTGTTACAGTGGGGTTTGGTAACTGGCTCCAATAGATGGACTTGGAGGCTGCCCTTTCAAGCCAGAGAGCTTGCCACCAGTTTCCCTAGGAGTACACGGCCTGTAATAGGACTTCAGCATCCATATTAACCCCATCTAGATGAACCGTAAGGCTGCATCTACACTGGCATGATTTTGCGCAAATACTTTTAACCGAAAAGTTTTTCTGTTAAAAGTATTTGCACAAGAGAGCATCTATACTGGCATGTGCCTTTGCGCAAAAGATGTGCTTTTGTGCAAAAGCATCTGTGGCAGTGTAGATGCTCTCTTGCGCAAGAAAGCTCTGATGGCCATTTTAGCCATCGGGCTTTCTTGTGCAAGAAATTAACGTTGTTGTCTACACTGGCCCTCTTGCGCAAGAGGGCTTATTCCTGAGCGGGAATGTTAGAGTATTTGCGCAAGAACCACTGATTTTGTACATTACAAAGTCAGTGTTCTTGAGCAAATACTCATGGCCAGTGTAGACAGGCGGCAAGATTTTGCGCAAAATCATGCCAGTCTAGACACAGCCTAAGGACACAATCTGCCCATTGGCCTATCCCATTGAAATCCATGGGACCCAAGTCATCTAAGTGCAGCATCTGTCGAGCAGAGAGTTGAGGGAGAAGGACATAATGACTTGCTCAGAAGATAATTTCATGCTCTGAAAAATAAGAGACTCATCATTCCCAAGTCCGGCATTCCTCTTCTCTCTGCCCCAATACAGAAGTCAGCCCTACCAGACAAGTGCCAGATAAGCAAGAACCGAGAGAAACCACTGTGTATATTATACATACTGGATTTTCTTGGTGAAGTTCTTGGAGACAATTCCTCCTTCTACCTGTTGCTCTTCATGTTTACCTGGAGGGGACAAGAAAACACAATGTGATGGGCTCACCAGGCTGTTTTATGAATTGGAAAAAGAAGTTCCACTTGGAATTTTCTTCCCTCCCCCACGTTCAAATCTCCCTTCACAGTTGACCCAGCAAAGCTCCTACTCCTAGAAGAAAAATAACACGGGGAGAGACATATAGTGAAGGAACCTGCTGTAATAAGCCTAAAATTTAGCAACAAAACAGGAACCGTGGAAGAAGGAACTCTGCCCTCTGCATCTAGGTTAGTGGGCCTAGATCTGCTCTCCCTTACACCAATGCAATTACATTGGCCTCCATGGAGTTGTTTCTGATTTACACCAATGTGAGAAGATAGTTAGGTCTGGCCTCTCAATGATGAATTGTAAGTTGGTGACATGGGGTCAAGGCTACCCTACCCTTTATATTCTGCTAAATGGGAGGGACTCTTAGACAGACGGGGGGTAGAGGGAAGGTTACAAGGAGATGACTAGGTATGGAAGAGATGGAGAAACACTGATCTAAGACAACCTTCTAAAACACTGATATAAGACGACAATCTAAGACAACAGCCAAAAGCATGTGGACAATCCAAGTTCTAGATGAAGCAAATACAGAAAAACCTGTTCTCACTTCCACACTATCCAGAAAAAGGAATAGGTTAATTGGGTAATGCTTTTAGAGGGCCTGTTCCTGTACCATCAAAGCCAATGGGGACTTTGCTCTTGGCTCCAACAAGCCCTGATCCAAAGTGCTCAGGATGTGACAACCAATCAGCGCTACTGGAAGATTTGAGGCGAGAGGGAATGGGGGGTGGACAGAGGCAAAAATAGTGTGTTAAAGATACTTAGAATGCAGTGTAGCAAGGTGCTTTTTGACTGTTTGAACAGCTGGAGACAGATCAATAAAAAAAAAACAGGAAAATCTATATAAATTCACGGGCAAGAGGGTTTAAATAACCTGACGCATTGACAGGTGAGGTCTTGGTGGGCCCAGTTTTCTGGCACTGCTGGCTGTTTCGTATTGCTGCAATGAGCAGAGAAACCCACACAATGGGAATAGTTTAAGTCAAGCTTCGGGGAAGCACCTGAACATTTGTGTGCAAGGCATGGATGAAGATTTCACAGCAGCTGTAAGTGTGTCCTGTATCACCACCCATGCCCGTCAAATTATCAGAGTCTCCCACCCAGCGTTGTAAAAAATGGTTGTGAATCCAAAAGTGATTCAGTGTGGGAGGTTAAGAGAAGTAGCTGTAGCTAAAGAAATGAGGCTATGTCTTAGGGAGGACTGTGACAGTCCACACCTCCACCTTCTTCCTCCTGATCTGCCTCTCTCTTAGCTAGTGGAGCTCCCCTTTCAGCGTAAGTGGTGAAGACCCATGTTTTCTGAGCTGACGGCATGGAGTGACTGTGGGAGATCTAGCTATATGTGGCTGGGGTTTGCTACACTAACATCAACCTCCAATGAAACATGGAATTAACAAGGTGCGCTGAACTTCTCTGCTCTGTCTCTTTGGTTTCACCAACCCCATGCATTAAAAATTCATGAGTAAGCCCCGTGCAAACCATGACATTGGCTTAGCAATCATGAAAAAATGTTTTCTGAGGTTTTAAGTTCACCGTCAGGCCACTTTTTGACACTTCACAGCAATAAGGGCTAGACCGTTATCTTTACTGCATTGCGAAAGCCAAGATTCTCACTGGATTCACTGGATTCCATGCCTCCAGGTCCTCGAGCTTTAAGAAAAATCACTAATAATCATGAGACCCCTATTGAAATCTCATAAGGTGGCAACACTAGTGCCCTCGTATGTGTCTGCAATGTCTCTGGCCCACTTTGGGTGCTCCTTAGCTATTGATAATGGACAGGGAATCACTCTCTGCTACACAATGGCCAATATTCGGATTCAGCTTCCTCAGGGTTAAATTCCAGAAGGGAGCACGTGGCTGAATTAGAACATTGTGTCAGAGAGCAGTGCTAAGGGTGAAACATTATTGGAGTTGGTTCTGGGCAGATGTCTCTAATTAAACCTGGGGCATTGTCTGCCAAGCAACAGACTGACAGAAAACCCTATGCCTTGTTTCTGTGTTTAAATGCAAGTTTAAAATCCAAGTGGATGCTCTGTGATTCTTCGTTACATGGCAGATGTATAGCTCAGAGGCCTATAATAAATATACTGAAGTAGATGTGGAAAAATAATTAGAGGGTCCCAATTGTGATCTCACACCTGCATAAATCAGCAGTGACGATATGGCGGTATACAGTTAGGACAGAATCCTAGAACACTAGAACTGGAAGGGACCTCGAGAGGTCATCGAGTCCAGTCCCCTGCCCTCAAGGCAGGACCAAGCACCATCTAGATCCAGAATGGAGCTGGGAGAAATTCTTCAGACAATAAACTCTCTTCATTGACAGATACAGATTCAAGCAGACGTAAACGTATTGTGAATCCGTGAAGAATTTGCTGTGTAGCATCTGTTAATCACCTCCCTCACCTCCCAAAAAATCAAAATAGTCAGTACTGCAATTACCTAGGGCAAATGTTTTGATTTTTTAAACTGATTTTCTTTCAAATTTAATTTTTTTGTTTTAAATGTACAAAAATCCAAAAAACGAAAATGGACCGTTTGTTTTGGTCCCGAACAAACCACCCCTCCTGACTTTTTCAGTTTGGCCAGCAAACAAACAAACAAACAAACAAATTCAGTTTGGTGCCCAGCTCTGGTCCTGTTTCAGACTTGCAGTGACAGCTGCTGACCCAGTGGCAGAATTTACCAGAAGACACATACTCTATTGATGGGGAGCAGAGGGCTTCCTACAGAAAGAATTACCCCTTCCCCAAGTCAAATGCCGCAGGAAGAAAACTGGTTTCTAGCTGCAACTCCTTAGTTCCATTTTGAAGGCAGATTCTGCTTTCATGGCAGCGGGTGCAACTCCCATCGACTTCACCTCTCAGAAGGAGTTACCTTCTTTGCTCTCTACGGGGGCAGAGGCCCAAAGAGCTGCCATCAGCTACAAGGTCAGGTTCCAGCCCGAGAGGGAAGCTCCTACCAGCAGGCAGCTCAGACATGTTGACTTACAATTTAACAGATCAACTCCGAACCACAAGGACATGCCCTCTCCCCCTGTGGCATTCCCAGAGCAAGCTGGGAATGAATGGGGTGTCCTTTTGTTTGGTTCATCCTGGCCTTTACTCATTTGTTCCTTTGAAAGAGTCTGTGGGCCAGAATTCCCCAGGTGCATCCCAATGCTCCTGCAGGAGTCCCTTCTGGAAGGGGGAAGACCTTCCCTCTCAGGTAAGCCCGCTCCTCTGGCAAGGCTTAGCAAGCTCTCTCCTGCTCTCCCTAGGCTTACTCTGGGTTATGGTCACTTTTGCTGTGGCTTCCCTTACTTCTTTGAAGCACAGAAATCCAAGCCTGGTGAGATCCATGAATAATCCATATTCTCCCTCCATCAGCATAGGATTGGCTTAACACTTTACCCACTCTGGTCTGATGGGTCATTACACTCCCAACATTTTCCCATTGTTTTGCTGTAGTACCAGTCTCCCTCCTGACATTTCAGGCTAAAAGCACATCTCGATGGACTCCCCCCCCCTCCACCCTTCCCCTCCCAGGAGCGGCCTTTATGTATTTCTCTCCTATCCCTAGTATAACCCTCTTCCTTCCTTCCTGGGGGATGGGCAGGTGGTCAGAGCACTTACTGCTCTTGTCTCTGAATCAGCTCCTTAGCTGGAGTAAACCAGCACGGTTCTTTTCAAGTCAAGGGAGTGAAACTGGTTTAAAGCAGCTGAAGAGGCAGCCATGGTTCTTTTACTTTTCAGCTGTTCAGACCCAGAGCCGCATTATGACTTTCATGGGCCCTAGGCACTTTTGCCTTCGTGGGCTCCTTCCTCCATAAAAAAAATATATATTAAAAATTATTTTTGATATAACTTTAAATACTTCAACATTTTTTTTCTGTTTGAGGCAAAATTTAATAGATTTTCGTGGGCCCTAAAAGTTTCAATTTTTTCTGATGTGAGAAAAAAACTAAAACATTTTCTTCGACCCTAAAAGTTCATTTTTTTCCTTCTGATTTTAAAAGACATTAAAACATTTTCATAGGCCCCTAAAAGTATCGTGGGCCCTAGGCACTGTGCCTACTGGATAAGTCGCTTCCTTCCCCCTGGCGCTTGCTTAGCAGGGCTGTGGAAAGAGAATCTCATCAGGGATTTTTTTCCCCCTCTGCCCACTTTGTTTTCCTGGTAACACGTTATTTTTAATGCTGCATTAATTGCAGGGGAAATCACAATAGAATTTTTATGGACGAGCTTATGGCCTCTTCATTCGGCACCAGCGAATTGGCTCTGTCATCAGTGTTATTGCTGGGGCTGCTAAATGAATTAATGATTAGACACAACGTAAAGAAAGGGTTCCCCCTCCCCCCAGGTTATTTCTTTTGTTGTTTCTACTCTGTTAACCTCTCCCTTTGTTTTCCAATTTTATGTTGGGTTTCCATCACCCTTCCCTGACTCCATTGCACAATGTATGTGCTTTTTCTCCTGGGTTGTTAATCCTGCCTTATTTTAAAACCTCCACTTAACTCTTTGCACTCATCTCTTTCCCAGCCCCCCAGCCTCCTGCTTTTCTTTTGGTCTAGTTGTCCTGCCCCTTTAAGACTTGCAACTGTTTGGGGACTGTAGAGGAGGGGCATTCCTGACTGGTGAATGCCCGAGGACTGTAATTAGACTTTGTCCCTTTAAAGGAATTCCCCGCCCACTTAGCCTCCCCTCCTGCACCCCAGGGTAGCATAAACTCTGAAATGATCCGTAATTAAAAGAATGAGCAAGGAGCCCAACCCTGCAAACCCTCACAGCAAGCAGGCTTGGGCCTACTGACACAGTGATACTCACGCCCAAAACTTAAGTGTAGTTGCATATATATACAAATATATACTCAAATATATGCAAATAGCTTCTTTCACACTTTTGGGGGGGGGGGGAGCCGAGTCTGCACAGGATAAACTTAAAAAACAACAAATGGTCTGGTAGCACTTTATAGACTAACAAAACATCTACGTGTTTCGTTAGTCTTTAAAGTGCTACCAGACTATTTGTTGTTTTTTAAGTTCTTTCACACTGACGGGCACAAATTCAAAGATTAGGGCAAGACTACACAACACACAGGCCCCATTTAAGTCAGTTCTGCTGATATTAATAAAATGCAATAATTACCTGATTTCCACCCTCATGACAGCACCAGGAATTTAACTCCTAAAACGAGTATCAACAGAAGACCATTCTATTGACTCCACTGGCTGCATTTTGAGCCCCGTGTAAAACCAAACAGCACTGTGGAGTGCAAACAAACAGGCTGCGTGTTGAGTGGCCCTGCTCTAGGCCCTGAATGCTGTCTCCCACTAGCAACAACTCCATTTTTAAGGACCTAGTTTTATTTCCATTCCCCTGTGTTCCTCTTTTCTGCGCTTCCCTTCCTTTTCCACTGGCCCCTCGCTCACCTGACACTTCCACAAAGCCATCCTTGGTTTTCACCGTCAGCTCCTCAGGTTTAAAGCTCTGCACGTTGACACACACCTTCCAGGGCTCCCCAGAGAAGGGAGCAGGACTCCGATCTTCAGGGTAACTGCCGAACCTGGAGCTGTACCCAGGAGGGGACATGCCAGGGGAGGCTCGGGCCATTCCTGACCGCAGTGGACCAGGCCATGTACTGGTCAGTCGCGGGCGAGCCCAGTCCAGCAAGTCTGCAGTCAGGTCCCCAGAGAAAGGGCACATGCCAAAGTCATCATCCAGGAGTCGAGAGGACAAGCCGGGCTCTCTGAAGCGGTCTCGGACACTTCGGTGCCTGGTGGGGTAATGGCAGGAAAAGGGCATCTGGCCATCAGCCATGATTTTATTCTATGGTAAATGCAACAGCAAGAGAGGATAAAATTCTTCCGACCTTATCCAGCTTCTGGTGCACCAGCTGCCCCAGGAAATGTCTGTGTTTGCTTTTCTGTTCCTGAGTGCCAAGCTTCAGTGGAAGAATTTCCCAAGAAAGATTTGTCCACTCCCCCAAACCAAGGAGAGAGGAACTGCTGTGCCTTGATTCTGACAGGCAGTTTATACCAGAATCCTCCTGCCCTCCAAAACAACAAAATTTAAAAAAAAAAATTAGAGCTGAATCATTCAAAGATTTAAAAATGCAGAAAGCAGTGAGAGGAGAGAACAAAGTTTCCTGTTTGTTTTAAATCCCACACAAGAGAAAGAGGAGGAGAGGGGGGAAAAAAACCCAGATGAAAATCTCTTTGTGGGAATGAGAAACTTCCAAACTCGAGAGCCTTGTTTCTTCTTTCTTCCTGCTTCTTTATCTTCAGATCCCTGGCAGGAGCTTAAATAAATGTGTGTTCTCCAAGTCCAGAAACTTCTCTAACATTCCAGCCAGCTGGGAGCCTTCTATTTATATGGAGCTTGGGGAGAGTGGGAGGGGGAGGTTGTGCTTTGCAATTCTGGCCGTGTCAGCTGGGTATTTTGGAGAAGATGAAACACCCTTGGAGAATCTGTTGCGACAGCTGACCTCTCCCACTGGGCCGGGAACACTTACGTGGGGCAGCCAAGTTTAGGTAGCTTTCCTCACCTGCCACTCCCTCTGCTCTGCTCCCTCCCTGCCTGCCTCCTTAGCCTGAGGCTGCTACACTGCAGCCAACATGTTGCTAATAGCTTCAGGGCAGGCTACAGCTCTCTCCTGTCACCATGTTAAAATACCCACTGGCCCTAAATTTTAGCAGAGCCGTGGTGCGCCCAACACTGTAAGGACACCGGGAGCAGGGCCGGAGTGAGCCAGGCAGGGAGCGTGAGTCATTCCCGTGTGCTCTGTGCCTCTACGGGGTTGCATGATGATCTGTGGTTCTGCACGAGGATGGAGTGGGGTTTTACAGACGGTCCTGGTGCGCCAGAGCAGCAGGCTGACTCGGCCCTGGCAGTGACACCTAGGACTTACTGCTGTCAGGCTTAGAAGGCCAGTTCCCAGTTGTGAGCTAGATTGGACCCTGCTTTGCCCATGGCACCCTAAGCAGCAGGCAAGTGTGTGTGTGTGTGGGGGGGGCAGGTTGCCCACCATATGGAGCACCACTGGCTGGGGAGGGTTTGACCAGGGTGGCTGGTCTTTCCCGTTGACGTTCCCAAAGCAAGAAGCTGTGGGGCAGACCAGCATTTCCCCTCTCCTTGTGGCCCCCAGCCTCCCCACAGGGCTGCAGCAGGCAATGCCAGAGCAGGAGGGGAAACTGCATCCCACATCAGTGCTGTGGGGAGGTTTTGCACCCAGGCTCGTGGAGCACGGTGGATGGCTGGGTGCTGTCTAAACCCACTCAGGGCTGGGCCAGGCTCCGCTGCCCCCCTGCACTGCCTGGCCACGTGCAGGGAGGTTCCCAGTGCCAGCACGGGGCTGCCGTAGACACTGCTCTCCCAGGCAGCGCAGCAGGTGTCGGGGGGCTTGGGGTCACGCTCACCCCAGCTGCTGAACATTGACAGACCTGGGGGGAGGTGCTTTTCGCATCCCCCGCTGCAGCTCTGACGCTCGTGCCAGTCGCTACGGGTCTATAATTTCAGTATGCAGCAGGCCAAGCCAAGCAGACGCACGCCTCCATCCCCACGGGGCGTAGGGAATAATGACCAGCCCACGTCGCTCGCTCCTCCTCTTTCTCGCTGCTTTGAAGGCTGGCCAGGCTTTTCTCTGGGCCTCACCCAGCTCCCTTTGAAGTGCACAGAAACTCTCTTGGTGGCGTCCAGGGCTTGGACCCATCGCATTTGTTGAAACAGGCCTGGGCTGCCTTTGACCTTCACAGATCTTGCCAAAGCTCCAGCTGGGGCTGTCAGTAGCGCTGTGTGTGTGTGTGTGTGTGTGTGTGTGTGTGTGTGTGTGTGTGTGTGCGCGCGCGCGCGCTGAGTCAAAACAACACACTGTGCAGTGCTGCCCTCTGGGGCGGGGATAGCCCCACAGAGGCAATGGGAGAGGTAGGGAAATCATTCCCTACCCCTCCTTGCCCTTTGGCAGCTGAATTTTATTTCCCTAGTGCCATCCCCCCCCACCCCTCATGCGTCCCGAAAAGCCCGTTGTCCCCATGGAGATACCAAGGGCTGGCTTTTAAGGCCCTTCCTTTCAGAAATGGACCACTGGGCTTTATCGTGGCCCTGGGATCGCCGCTGTTGGGCAGTGGGGGCAGAGGACGTCTACGTGCTTGTGCGGAACCAGGTGAGATCACTGGCTCACAATAAGACAGAATGACTTCACTGGTGCCTTGGCAGGCTCCACGCCAGAGCAGCGCTGCCTTGCAGTCCTCCAGAGATGGTGCGTCTCCCAGGCCTCTAGAGGAATGCCCAGCTCACCCAGAATTAGCCTGTAGTTACAAAATGGCAGAGCGCTCCTTCCTGAAGAATTGAGGCTAAACAAGGCCTATTAGGTTACCCAGTGCACTCCCCTGCCAATGCTGTACCTCCACCTGCCCTACATCCTCTAATTTAGAACAGGCTGCTTCCCGGGAAGACCATTCCAGAGGCTATTCAGTGCGTGACAGCCACCTAGCCTGATATCCTTGCCTCAGTGTTCTGCTTCATTTCAGCCCATTACTATACCTCTTCCCTCCCTCATCCTCTGCCCCGACTCACTGATTAGCAGCCGTACCTGACAGTGGCGAGGTGGTGATGGTTCGGCTCTGAGGCCTCCCTCCAAACGTTACCTCAGCCTCAGACTAATCCCAGGGTGCGGGACTTGTGAAGGTGTGAAAGTGTGGAAGGAGCAGGGGGCTAGGAGCCAGGAAGACATAGGGTTGCCAGATGGTTTAACCAAAAATACCGAACACACACACACACAAAACCCAATGGAAAAAAAATTCTGTTGAGAAAAAAGAAGGGGGAGGCCAAACTTGTTGAGCAAAAAAAAAAAATTAAACATTAAAAATTAAAAATCAGCATGGCCCCTTTAAGAAGAGGCTTTTTTTTGCCAGTGGCCATTTTGTTTTTCTGTTCCAGCCATAAGACAAGCCCCTGCAGAACCAGGTAAGCGGGGGAGTTTCTGAGGGGGCCTGGCAAGAGGTCAGGGGACTGGGACCAGTTGCTGAGTGTGTTGTAGGGTTGCCAGGTGTCCAGTATTTTCGCCTCCTGGCAGGGAAAAACCCCCACAAAAATACCGGACATTTTAGGTGTCCAGTATTTTCTGAATTTTTTTAATGAACAGGAGGTGAAAATACCAGACTGTTTGGGTGAATACCGGATATCTGGCAACCTAGGCAGACACTTCCCGGTGGTGCCAGCTCAGCATAGTGCAGCTTCTGGCCTTGTCACTCGATCGCCTCTAGAGCAAGAATTAAGTTCTTTGCACTGAAATCAGCCGATAGAGCGTTTCCAGAGGAGTTTTGAGAGGGCACTGGGCACAAGCTAGATCCTGCAGCAGAATGAAGTCACAAGGCCTGACTGCCTGTTGTGGTTCAACCGCTTTGTTTCCAAGAGGAATACACCACTGCCTCTGTCCTCAGCCCCTTGCCTGTTGGGGGCCTCTCCCATCATTCAAAAGTGTCGCCTCCCTTCCACCTAGGGACCCAAGGCCATAGGGAGCTAATGCACAGAAGTGCAGCTTAAACTATCGTGACATTGACGCTGTCAGCCAGGCCTGGTCTGTACTTGACAGCGCACTTTGGGAAGCCATGGTGAGCAATGGGATTCCCCGGGTGAGGTTACCTGCCGGGGACCACAGTGGCTGAGTTGTAAAGAGCAGACGCAGACTGCAATCCTTTCCTTGGCCTTAGGCACTTCAAGTGACAAGACCTGCCAGGTGCACAGCCGTCTCTTTAGCCACTCATGAGCAGTGTTGTCTTCAAGTCATTGTTGTCAAGTCCAAGTCGAGTCTCAAGTCACTACAGTTCAAGTCTCAAGTTGAGTCTCGAGCCCCTAACGTCACTTTCGAGTCAAGTCCCAAGTCGAGTCTCAAGTCTTAATTTAAAAAATGTCAAGTCACTTTTGTACAAGCCATCAATATCGGCATTTTCGGACAGTTTTTTCACCAAGTCGATTTAACAAAATTAGCAAGTCTCAAGTCGAGTGTCAAGTCACAAACAATGAGCCCGAGTCAAGTCTCAAGTCGAGTCACCTAGATGACTTAAATCGGAATCAAGTTCAAGTCGTGGGACTCGAGTCAACAACTCTGCTCATGAGCAACACAGCAACCCCCTCTGTCACAACAGAGACCCAGGGACAAGAAAAGCCTCCTAGGCCTTGAGGTGTCCCGTGGCAACCAGTGGAATTGCCGAGGCAGGAAGGGGCTGTTTAAGGGAGGAAGGGTGTCAGACTCAGGCCCCTTGCCAAGCAATGGTTAGGTCCTGGTTTCCATCCCACACCCCTCCCAATCTTTTAACACTAATGACTATTGTTACATATCTTTCAAGCACAGGAGCACTCTGCAGACATGCAAGGAGTTCCCTTCGGACCCAGTCACTGAAGTTAGGCCTTGGTTTAAACACCTATCGAATCAGGAATTGGGATGTCACCTTGCGAGAGGGATCTGGGTGACAGTTAACTGGCAGCAATGACAGTGGCGAAGGGAAAGTGGTGCTGTTTCGGAAGGGCAGGCATTTGGATGACGGTGTCCTCACCACTAGGCATTGGGGGGCAAATGCTCCTGTTGGATGGGCTGGGCACAAATCAACTTCAGGCTTTGAAAAATCACCTTGGCTCTTCTCTGCTCCAGGAGAAACTCAGCCAGGTCGGAGGTGCTCGTCCTATAGCTGGAGCCAGCATCCACTGTCAGAGGCCCTGCAGCAGTTAGTGGCATAGCTAACTTTTCATAGCTCATCTGTGCACTGTGCTCCTTCTTTCCAACACATACAAGTTCTCCCTCCACTGGCCAGAAGTAATTATACCAAAACCATCTTAATATACAGCAGGGTAGTCATTAACTCCTTGGGTGTGCACCGTAAAACCATTAATCACAATGAACTAATGTGCTACTAATGGGGAAGTGAGCGCAGGTCCCCTGTATGCAATGGGAGCCATGTCAGTCCCAGGAAATAAGAGAGAGAGGCACAATCGAAAGCATGACTTTCTCAGCAGCAGACATCGGTCTAATGGAAGCTATTACTTCTCCCACCTTGTTTCCGCAATCCATTGGCACTTGGAGCACTTATTGCATGTGCTAGTCAATACGTTTCCTCCCTCTCCGCAGGATGCTCTGATTTATAGCATAACTAAGTCTTGGAATCATGCAGGGGTGGGACTGTAGGATCTCTGGCATACAGTCTGGAAACCAGCCTTCTTTCATAGAATCATAGAACACTAGAACGGGAAGGGACCTCGAGAGGTCATCAAATCCAGTCCCCTGCCCCCACGGCAGGACCCTGTATTGTCTAGCCCATCCCCAATAGAGTCTATCCAGTCTGCTCTTAAATATCTCCAGAGATGGAGATTCCACAACCTCCCTGGGCAATTTATTCCAGTGTTTGACCACCCTGACAGTGAGGAAGTTTTTCTTAATGTTCCACTTACACCTCCCTTGCTGCAGCGTAAGCCCATTACTTCTTGTCCTATCCTCAGAGGCCAAGGAGAACAATTTTTCTCCCTCCTCCTGGTCAGGTGTGAAATGTCAGTTCTGGCTTCTCTTGGTGGCTGCTCTGAAGAGCCAACTTTCTGGCCAGTGTGCAGATAGCCCCCACCCGCTACGTCCAGGGTAACCAGGAGTCCAACCGCCAGAAAGGCCACATGCCTTGTGCCGGGGCTACAGTCCGACTCTTGCCTTAGAGGGGCTTTTATATCCACATCTGGCATCCAGCAGGGATCCAGGTGACACCCCCTAGCTCACCAGGTTCCAGCTCAAGGGTCCTGTACTAAGGGACTAGGTTCTGCTTTCTCTGACTCTCTGCTCTGATGACGCCCTACCCTCAGCTGCCCCGAGCCCCTCTCCCAGGGCCCGTTTTGCCTGTGCATTCCTGGAGGCTCCAGTTGCTTGCGCCATAATCCTGCAGCATCGTCACTGGAAAAGCAGCACCTGTTTATGTCTCTGCTCCACTCTCTCCCCTGCCTCTGGTGCCAGGATGAAGCAGGGTGCTCTGCCACCTGCCGCTAGGAGGGTGGGGAACCCAAGCTTCTTCCTCTCTAGAGATTCTGGGATTCAGTCCAGCTTGTCTCTCATGATAAGGGTGGAGGGGCAGTCTTGCAAAATTCTGCTGCCTCGTCTTACCCACCCCTGACCTGGTGACACAGTGCACAGAGGGAGAAGGCAAGCAGAGGCCTCATGCCCTTAACCATTGCTCAGATGCTCTGGCGTGTATTCAGGGAAATACCCCAGTTCCCAAAGCAACCCATGCTTATTAACATCCATCTGGGAGGGGCTGCTAACCCAGTCTGTTCCAGTGTTGGTTTCAGTCCTGCCTGGCTTGTGTTACTAATTTCTGCCTGCTCCTTGTGTGCCGCTAACTATTTGGAAGAGAGGGAAAGCAGAAAGGGTGGAGCGGGTCACTGAGCCATACATTCAGTGTTGCTGCACCCAGCTTTTGCCAAGACAATAGTTGATGAGGCATTTAAGTCAGTGGCGGGTAAAGACTCTGCCAGCTGGGTACCGCACTAGTGAATAAGGCGGTAGTGGCTGGCTGCAGATGGCAGGGCGATGCCATGAAGCCATGAGCAGATGGCCAGGCACAAATATCAGGCATGCACTAATAAATAAAAAGCACTTCCCAGGCCAGTCGAAGCTTTGAGGCAGAAATCGCAGTGTCCACAAGCAGCAGGGGGGAAAAAACAGCCCTTGCAAGTCACTTTTGGAAAGGAGAGTTCTCAGCTCCAGCCTTAGCCTATTGGGTAGCAGAAATATAGCTGACGGCCCGGACATGTGAGGCCCATGTGCTGAGCCCCTTCTATGAGTGCTGAGTTCTCTCAGCTGTCACAGGAGTCAAGTCACTTACTTACGGGCCCTAATTTAAGTGCCCCTGTTTGGATCAAGTCCTGTGCAGGGAACAGCACCCAGACTGTAGCTCTAGCCACTAGCCCATTCAGTGCAGTGCAAGCTATCTAAGTTTGCTTCCTTGTCATAGGCTTTCAGTCCCAGGGCTGGCAGGAGATGAGTCCATTGCAGCTGCAGCTCTTTCATCTCTTAGGGAGAGGACGAGTGTCTTGTATTAAACAGCAGCCTGAAAGTCTTATACCTGGGCAGCCTCAACTTGACGCTTATGCCATGGCTGGCCACCCAATGGGACTGACTTGCAGCAGAAACCACTGATCCTACAACGCTGTGAGCCATATCTGCCTGGGGAGTTTGCACTGCCTAGGTTGCATTCTGGCACCAGTGCATCTCTGTCACATTGCAACATAGCAAAAAGCATTGGCACAAGGCCCCCGCATGGGGACTCTGCCTCCTCACAGTGCTCTGGAGGCTAGGGACAGGAAAATCAGGGCTCTCCTACAAGCGGGCGGTTCCATATCTTGCCAGTCTTGGAGGGCTGAGGGCTGCAAGCATTGCCTGGGGGAGGAGAGAAAATAAGCCGGGCCAATTAGGAAAGTCATGAACAGGAGTGACACAACTCCCTCATTGATCTGCCAAGTATGGCTCTTAGACAGTCCTGAAGCCTTGCGATTTACCTTTGTCCTGCAGCAGCTTCCTGACTTGGAGAACTGATTCCACTAACCGGCTGATGTTCCTTGCCTATAGGACATGTGGGATTCTAAGGCTTCAGTTCTGGACCAAGGCCTATATAGATGCCTTGTATAGAGCTATGACCAACAAGTTGCTTTTTTTTTCTTTCTTCAAGCTACAGGGCTCATGATTGTCCACACCACAAATAGATTTTTTTTTCTGTAACAGGCTGAGAGGCTCCTTGTGCTGCACAGCAATTAGACATGTCACTCCAATGTTTGCTAACGGAAGTAGCCTGTGTATTCCATTGTGGTGGGATATTTCCCCCCTGTAATTCCCCCAAACACCACAGGTCCTGGGAGCATGAAGGGCTGCCAAGAACTGCAGATTATTTAGAAGAGCTTTTTCTTTGGAAAGGTGCCTTCCAGGCTCAAGTACTGCATAGGGCATTGGCATCTCTCTCCCAGCCACCACTAAAGTGTGTGGATGGATTTGGGATAGGGGACAGTAGGCAGCAGAGAATCCAATGGCGTCATTCTACTGAAAGCAGTTGTTTTTGCACAACCCAGAAGGCAAGAATGGACTCCAGTCCCTTTGGCAGAGCTGCATGGGGCGGAGTGTTAGTGTCATTGCATGTCGGCATCAGTAAAGCCTATGGGCAGTGCTGAGAGCAGGAGTGTTGCAGGCCGGAGCAGCAGTGTAAACGCAATGCTCCATGGTGTCACTAAGGCTACGTCTACACTGCGGAGCTATTTTGAGATACCAGAAGTATCCCAAAATAGCTATTCTGCATCTTTAAAGCAGCCCGTTATTTCGAAGTAGATTTTGAAATAATGGGGGCACTATTCCAGTGTCCCTGCAACCCTAATTTCACGAGGATTTAGGGACTTGTTGGAATAGCACTTTATTTTGAAATTTGGCGCTGTGCGGACAGTGCCATATTTTGAAATAAGCTATTTTGAAATTACCTCAAAATCAATGACGGGGTGGGGGGAAGTTGCCCCCAGGTGCCATGCCGCTGCGGGGGGGCGGGGAAAGGGCGCACAAATTTAGCTGCCAAAAATTATGTTGTTGAGTTTGCTCCAGCTGCTGGAGTCTCTGCCACCTTCCACTCACTCAGCAGCGGCTGCCTGCAGGTGGCTCATTGCACCACGCGCTGCAGACCAAAGAGGAGTGGGAGGGGGGTGGGAAGCGGGAAGTGCAAGCCAGGGCAGAACAGCCCTGGTGAGTTCTGCTGCATGCGCTCTCCTCCTCCTCCTCCCACTTACACCCTGGCTCTCGTGCGCACACACCGCTCGCGTGCAGCCAGCCTTCTCCGGTTGCAGACGGTGCTGAGCCACACGCTGGGGTCCCCCCTGCCTGCCTCCCCACCCCACCCTCTGCCTCCAGCTCTCCTTGTGCTGGTTGCGTGGTGGCTCAGCCAATGGAGTACATGGAGCTGGCACATGCTGGGAGCCAATGGCAGGAGGGGCTTGGCCTGCACCAGGGAAGAAAAATTGCAGAGGAGACTCTGGGGATGGGATCTAGACACTGATACTCCTCTGCTCCCGTCTGTCTCCCCCCCCCCCCCCATGGGTAGGCTGTGAAGTGTCACTGTGAGAGTGACAGGCACCGGGAGCGCACTGCTGGAGGTGGTGGTAGAAGAACTGGGAGGGAGGAGGGAGCAAGAGTGAAATTAGTGAGTGCAAAATGCTCCTGTAACAAATGATTGGGGGGGGGGGCAAATTTTGCCTTTGCACCTGGGCGCATAACACCCTTGCTACACCGCTTTTCGAAATAAGTGATGCAATTTGCATAGCACAAATTGTGTAGCTTATTTTGAGGAAAGGGTGCAGTGTAGATGCACCCTAAAGGCATAGTAAGGAGGAGAGGAAGCGGGGTGTAGGGGCTGCTCTCTTCCTTCTCCCCCCACCCCGCTGGTTCCTGGTTCCTGCTCCTGCACCAGCCGGAGCCCTCCCCACCCAGCTGCCTCCCTGCCTGCCTGTCCGTCTGCTGAGGCCTGCTCCCCGGACGTCGCTGCACCCCACCACCACCACCACCACCATCACCACCTCTACCACCACCTGCTGCTGTTGCTGCCTGGGGGGAGAGGGGGGGCCTACCAGCTGCCCTCCCTCTCCCCTCCACCACTGCTCCAGAGGAGGAGGACCACCCCACCAGCACCTACCACCCGGAGGCCTTCCACTGCCGCCTGCCCGCTGCTGCTGCTGCACCCCGCTGAGGGGGAGAAGAGGAAACCACTGAGAACTGTGGAGGGGGTTTGTTCATAAACTGAGCTTTTTCAACCTGAAAAAAAAAAAAAAAAAAAAAAAGGAATAGTAGGTGCACTGCTGGTCAGGAGTAGCGTTGGCAGGGCTGTGTTGGGGCAGGAGGAGCAATGAGGGGCATGGCTAAAGCTGTGAAGGGGAAGCTTGCAAAATACTTGGCTATAAGTTGCAGGGCAAGGCCAATGCCAAATGAAGCCAATGGAAACATCCCATTTGCTACCACAGAAGATGATCCAGTCCTAGATCTCTTACTCTAATAAAAATCCTCCTCCGGTGCATGTGAAAGGAACACAGAAAACGAGTTCATAACAAGAACTAATACTGTCAGAACCTTTATTTGAACCTTTGTTTTTTCTTTGAACTTGGTTAACAAATTAAATACCTCAGGAAGACTAAAGAACACAGTATGCTTTTCAGCGGAGATCAAAGGTAGTTTTACAATGACATAAAATGATCAAATGCTTCTGTATAATTTGTTACTGGTCGGCCAACAGTCAACAGTGATGGAGACACACTATTCCCAGAATGGTTCTTCTCCCTTCTTTGTTCTACACATTTTTGGTTAATGTATTAGACACTGGGCCTGCCATTGGGGCCCTGAGAACATCAAGCCTGTTAGATTTGGGGGACTGCTCACCAGATATCTTTCAGGTCATAATCAGTGGACCTTCTATTGACTCAAGCTGGACTTGGTGTCCCAGAAATCAGAGAGTGGGAGATCTTCATCAATGATTAGGGCTGCCGGAGGAAAGGCACCAGTCCTTAGTCAGGAAGCTATGCACAGGTTTTATTTTTAAGTTGAATGGCTTACGGTAATATGAGAAGCTCCAGTACTTTTGGCAATAACCGGTCTGTCTCTGTCACATGAAAATTTCTATGTCACAACAAAAGTCATATGACCTATTGATTTCCTGGAAAAACCTACTGGACAGTAAGGACTAGGGTCAAAATATCCCTCCATGAATGCCTCAAGTTAGGCACCTGAATCCACATTTTTCATATCCTAAGTAAGTGTCCTGATTTTCAGAAAGACCAAACACCTGACATCATTGAGTGAAGTCAATGGGAACAATGATCAGTGCCTATGTCAATCAAGACATTTACTTGGATAACTAAATATGCTACAAGGGCTAGATTGTTAAAGGTATTTAAGTGGCCTCATTTCCACGGGACTTTAGAAACCTAAATAACTTTAAAATCTGGCACAAAAGAATCTAACTTTAGACACCAGTTTTTGAAAATCTTGGCCCTAAAGTGCCAAATAGTTCACCTTGAAGTTAGTGGAAGGCAGCTATTGATTTCAATGGTGCTATACCGGTTTACATCCACCAAGGAGCTGGCCACACCGATTAGCATATCACATGGTTTCACATCCGGCTAAGCTGCACTGAGGCAGGTCATGATTTACATTGATGCAACATGGACTCAACTAGAGATTTGCAGGAGCACAGCTGCACCACTTGCTAACCCCTCCATATCTCCCAGTGCAGTCAAGGCTTCAAAGGATTCCCATATCATCCTCCCCATATGGAAACTTAGCAGCTCCTATGTGGAGCATGTGGAAAAGAGTCCAATCAGGGAATGATAAGAGGAAGGGTGATCTACTAGGGTTGGAACTCGGGACATAAGAACGGCCGTACTGGGTCAGACCAAAGATCCATCTAGCCCAGTATCCTGTCTGCTGACCGTGGCCAGTACAGATGCCCTAGACTCCTAGAGGGAGGGAACACAAACAGGGAATCATAACGTGATCCCTCCCCTGTCATCCATTTCCAGACAAATTGAGGCTGGGGACACCATTCCTACCCATCCTGCCTAATAGCCATTGATGGACCTAACCTCCATGAATCTATCTAGCTCTTTTTTGAACCCTGTTAAAGTCCTAGTCTTCGCAACATCCTCTGGCAAGGAGTTCCACAGTTGCACTGAGTGAAGAAAAACTTCCTTTTGTTTGTTTTAAACTTGCTGCCTATTAGACAGAAGGACAAAAGGGTTCAACTAAATCCCTGTGTGGCCTTGAGGAAGTCACTTAACCAACCCTGTGCTCTGATTCCTATCTGTAAAACTGTAAAACAGTGAAACTACTTCCCACCTTCCCAGGATAAAAGCCATGACTGCTTGGGAGGGGCTCAGATGCTCCCATGACGTTGGCAGTATAAGTTGCCCAGATAGATGCAGGGGCTACTGAGTGATCTAAGAAGCTCTAATAAAACAAGTGGGGAGAGGGGGGAGAGAAGAGCAAGTGTAATCCCCATTAGTGACTTAAATTATAAGCTAAACAACTGCTTCTTGTTACCAAAGATACCTTTTTCAAAGGAGCTGTGACTTTAACAGAAATTGGGTCATGAATTTTCCACTGCTCTATTAGTTTCCATCTAAATGAGGCTTCTCTGTGAATTAGTCATCCTGGTGCAAGCTGATCCCAGTTTGTCTGGCGGAAGTCTCCATCTCAACAGAGCTTATTGCATTCTGCAGTTTCAGCAGTTACTTCTCTGACAATGCCCGTACCCACAATGGCCATGGCCAAATAACCTGACAGGCTCCCTGATTGTGAGGCCTCCAATGGCAGGACCCAAATATCATCTTTAAATAATGCTCAATAAATAGAAGAAATAAATATTAAATAACGGCTAAGTTCTCTTAGCCTTTTCAGTATATGTACAATGCATAGCAAAATAATATGGATTGGCTGTTTGCAGACAATAGTTTGGTACGACTTTAAAATAAAATACATTTAAACCATAACAACTGGAATAAAGCAAAAGATCTGACCTGTGTAGCTCAGTGAAAGCAGCAAGAACGTAATGAGCTTTAACAATGTCCAATTCCTTGCTCTTTAGCACAGAAGCCAAAGAACTGAATTCTGCAGAAAGGTGTAAATTGGATGTGGAAAGCCAGGTCAGAAAGATCACAAGGATTCTGATTTTGCAGAGAAGGGGAGGGCTATTAAGAGCACAAGGAGCAGTTAGGAATAACACAACCCAGAGGGACACGATTTAGAACACTATGCATTTTACAAGTGAGAACCTCGTGAGGTCCCTGGGTTCTAGAATGTAGGAGCTTTAAAAGCTCCATTGGGGTATGGGAACAAGAGAGAGGGAAGGAAGTCTAGCTATTTTATAAACCCTTTAGAACTATCCAGAGAGTTTGAAATGTCCTAAAGAATCCCTTACCCTCGAGAACAGCTGGCTCGCCTCAAATAAGCCATGATTCATATATGATTGAGTTGCATTTCCAGTAAACGAAGGATGCTTTTTGCAGAACATTGGCAGAAATCAGAGAGGTCAGTGTGCAAAAACTCTTCAAAAGCAACAAACAGGCAAAACACTGTTTAAAAAAAAAGCAGCTGGTAAAAGGCACAAAAGACAGAAAAGCTGGAGGGGGTTTCGCAAACTGGCAGAAATCCCAAATGTCAACCAAGAAGCAGGGCTGCCTTTCGGTCTGCCCTGGAAATTAACTTAAATTAAAAGAGCTCCTCTAATGAGTGAAAAAAACAACCTAGTCCAGAGCTTGGCTGGACTTTTTCAATGGTGGTTAGGTTTTTGAAACATCTTCAGGACTGCTGGTTCTTTTATACCATTACTTCCTTTGTCTACAATGGCTACATCATCTCTTGGTAACAAAAAACATACAAACATCCTGTAGATAGCAACCACAGAGGAACCAGAGTTTCTTCTTCTTCTGAGAAGCCAAGTTACATTTTGTGCTTTGACTCAAGGAGAGCAGGGAAATATACTTTTCAGCCAACTGGCATTTATGAGACTAGCACTGGGCTGTTCTGTGATTTCCTTTTGCAGGATTTCAAATTTCCCTCCCCTGTCCCATTTAACCAGAGAGGAAGTGGAAGAATTCTTGTTGTACCCTCTGTGAGATCACAGGCTTTTGAAGCATAAATAGAACCCATCACCATTCATTTCGCCATTGTCACTCACTGGACTCCAGCATAGAGAAGGGTGGACAAAAATGTTGTAATGACTCCTAATTTTCAATGTACAAAGACTATGCAGAATGTCCTTCGGATGCCAGTTGACCTTTCACCCCCATCCCTCCATCACAATAAAGTGGACTTTATTCCGTGTTGCTTTACCATCAACTTTAACATGTGCTAAGGTCAGATACGTCAAGATCTTCCCTTGACGCAAAATGACCATCAAGTTCTGAGCCCATCCTTGTGAGCCTTCGTGCTTGGAAGGGGACATGGATACATGGACACAAACAAACAAATCCAAAAATAACTTATCATTCCCAAAATATAATAAATAAATACTGTTAATGGTGACCAGTCTGACATAGAGTTAAAAATAGACTAATAATCACAAGAATAATAAATAATGTAACAGGCTTACTCCAATACAAGTCTATTTGGGAAACCTAAGGAGTTTTAGCTGCCATGGGATAGTATGATCAGAGGCAATCCTTTTTCAGTGGATCAGCAGGCCTACACAAAGGACAGTGTAGGTGCAGCATGATCCTGGGAGCCATCTCTTTATCCTTGACCCATGTATGCTACTCCCATCAACATGGACTGAGGACAGTGCATGAAGCTTTGTTCGTAGGTAATAGTCATTAAGGAATAGTCATCAAGTCAACACAATGTTATACTATTTACACAAGTTTTACAAAGCCCCTTTCCTGCATCTCCTTTGAACTGCCTGGTCAAGTGCTTAATTACAGCTGATGTGTATGGACACTCAACATATACAGGGCTTATTCTTTCAACAGAAGTGCAATTAGGCCTTGATCAAATGTTCTAGGCCTCCCACAACTGTGACTGCATTCTACTGGGAAAACAGAGATGTAAAATAAGAGACTTGGCTAGCGTTTGGGCATGGGGAGTAAAGATCCTGAAACAGCTCTTGCTGTAAACCACCAAAGACAGAGAGACTGTGTAACATCTAGAAAAGGAGATATGCAGTGGCTGTCCCCTGCATGTTATGATGACACCCCGTAAACACTTACACAGAGAGAGTAGGAGGTATTTATACCAGTCATGACTTTGTAAAGTTTGTAGGTGCAGCCCTAGCAGCAATCCCAGATTTCTCTTTTATAGAGAGGTTGGAAAGCGGAAATCATTTGGACCCTTTTCCCTAGCAATGACACATCAACCCATGGAACACACGGAGTTGAACCTCCACTAAGCAGGGTTCTGGCATATGGGGGCAGCAGCAAAGCTAATAAAACAACCTTTGCTATGTGGCAGCAGTGCAATACCATAGTCCTGAGATGGGTGGGAAGCGAGGGCCTCCATTGTGTGAATGGGCCTTCTGAGAGACAGTGCTGTTGGGAGGGGCACTAAGCTGTGGAGTCAGATCTTTCTATATTTACTGCACATAAACACTTCCCTTCAGGTCATGCCTTTGCCTGTTCACTTTAAGTCTCCATGATTCCGGGGTGCAGGTGGCTCTACAAGTCCAGCCTTCCCTCTCCTCCTCAGTGAGGGCAGATCAACTTTCTTCTTGGCCCCCTCGGAACACTTTGGTCCTTGTGTCATTAGGACTAAATGGGGTAATCGTAGTGCAAGGCAGAGGGAAGGAAGGGAGAAACAAATGACTTAATTTCAAGTGATCTGCTCTGAGCACTCAGCTGTTGTAAGAAAAGAAAACTCTCCAATGCCAATTGAGCCTGCACCTGGGAGAGGCCTTTGTTAGGCAGCAAATCACCGTAACAGCACAGCCAGCTGGGCTGGCAATCATTGCAAAGAGTAAACAAAGGCAGGCCTGGCACACAGGCTGGAAGGACGACCACTGCCCTCCCAGATAAGTGTCAGCAGCTTGTCAGGAAAAGGACGATGGATGGGTACATCCCCCCTTCCTAGATCCTGTGTCTTCCTCCTCATGCCTCCTCTCCACCAGAGTAGTTGTTAGAATACACCAGAAAGCAAAGTGTTCCATGCAGCAGCTGCATCAGAGATCTACAGAGAGGATGGGGGGAGGTGTAAGATGGGGCCGCATTGCCTCCTGCTATGTTGCAAAGGGCAGTGACAGGTTAATTTGGAAGTGTTTCCACAGCAAGCCCTGAAATTTAAGCCTTCTGCTTGAAACTGAAACCAAATTCCTTAGAGCTGAATCTAAAAAATATTCTGTTGCCTTGCATTTGGGTGAGGGGGAAAAGTGCATAGTCTGCTCATTCTTGCACCCGTGATTTTGCAGAAGGAACAATTCCTAGAGGTCTAGTGTCACTGAGTACAATGTATGAGATGTGTGTGTATGGGGGCAAGAAGGGGGAGGCGGGATGCCAGCAAGCTCTACCATATGTCACTGTGAATCTTCCAGCAGCAAAGGCAGGAAGAATTTCCAGCAAATGGATCTGGTGCTAAGAGTAAGGAATCCATGGGCAGGGCCGGGTAGTCATTATTCTCAGCTGTCCCCTGGAAGACAGTTGGGGATTGATTGGTTATTTTGTTCCCAGTTGCTCACCCTTTTCTCAACCCTGCACTCTGCTTTGCAAAGAGAGGCTATCCAGCCAGGACTCTCCTATTCCACCCCAAAAACCACCCCGTCTTGCACTATAGCAGTGGCTCCAACACCCGCGGGGAAGAGGGCTGTTAGTCAGCGGGGTTGGTGGTCTGTAGATAAGTAGCTTATCAGCCACTGGCTGCTCACCTAGGACAGCTCCTCAGACTAACCAACCAGCTGAGACACTTACTGCCATTAAGTGTGCACATCTTATTCATCCTCCCTCCCCTCCCCCCGCACTCCCTGCGCCAGCCTGCTTGTTTGGCTCATCCTCCTGTTATGTCTTAGTCTGCAAGATCATGGGGGCAGGGACTGTTGTTTCCTGTATGACGGTACAGTCCCTGGCACAATGGAGCCCTGATCTGGTTGGCCATTGGGTGCTAAGTAGCTGCAGCAGGGAGCATGGCTGTAACTTGCCCAGTTGCTACAGTATATGGGCTCCTTCTTTCATTAAACATGGAGATGGTCTCCGTTGCAGGGTGGGGGTGGGGGGAAAGGTATTCTCCTCCTCCCTGCCCACATACAACAAATCTCTGTAACGAGGCTTCTGCACTTTGAACAGCTCTGGACCAGGCATTGCCTTACACTGAAGCTGGCCGCGGGGTAAGTAGGGAAGGCTGGAGGTGTTGCTGTCACAAATTGTAAGCTCTTTGGGGCAGGGACCTTCCTCTTTTTTATTTAGCACTTGGTGCACTGGGGTCCATGATTGGAGCTCCTGGGGGCTACATACCAATGCACTGGAATTTTCCATGTCCATGTGAGCCGGTACCAAGAAAGACCTGGAATTTACACTGCAGTATCCTGGCACGGTATAGCATTCCCCTACGGAGCAGCCACCAGCAGAAACCTTCCAAGAGGTGGCCCTGCAGTGCTCTGGGGCTGAAAGCTCAGAGGAGAGGCACAGCCTGAAAATTCTTAAGCGTACTGGCAAGACTTTTCTCCTTGCACCGAACCCTCATTCCCAATTCTGCTTAAAATCTTGCTGGCAGCATCCATCACAGGTCATATTGCTGGGGTGAGGGGAGGGGAAGAGAAACAAACTCGTGACCTAGCAACAGGGACGGGGGGGAAGGAGTGGCCACTCCCAAACATTCTGTTACTCAGTGGAAATTATTTCTATGCATTCCAAGCTGGAATAGGCTGACCTGTGGACAGTGACTGACTATACTTCACCGGGGAAAGGGCACAGTGCGCATGCCACCTCCAGTGAAGGTGAATCAATACTGCAGAGGACTCTGGGTTTCCCTTTGTAGGGCAGAGACCCTGCAGTAATGCTTGGAGGGCACCACACTGGGAGCTTTGACATTGGCCTCAGGAGAGGCAGGGCCAGACCCAGTCTTTCTCTGCCTGTCCCAAAAGCCTTGAAGAGGCTTTCCATTATTCCTCCTCCCACCACACAGTTGGTGCTTGCTGTCTGCGGGCCAGGGAAAAAGCAAGGATTTGCTCACTCTGTGGGTTAGCAGCTGGGAAATGCTTCCTTAGAGACAGGCAAGGGAGGGGTGGGGAAGCTGGTTCATAATCAACCCAGCTGCTGCAAGGTGTCACACCTCCCTCTCTGCCCCTCTCCTCTCTGCCCATTCCTGTGACATGCCCACGTGTTCCCCAGGGCAGCCAGCACTGCTCCAGGGCACTGGTGGCTGCCACAATACAAACATTAAATAGGAATATACCCCCAGGGAGGTTGGAGGAGATAGGAATCGAAAGAGACGCCACCCATGCGCGTGACAGGGAGAAGGGGACGCCCTAGCGCCGCGTGCTGTCATAGCTGTCAGCTGAGTCGTCACTCTTGCTCCTGCTGCTCCTGGGGCCTGAACTCCGGCTCCGGCTCCGGCTCCGGCTCCGGCTGCTGTCACTGCTGCTGCTCCAACTTCTGCTCCGACTGCTCCTGTAGCTGGAGTAGCTGCGACTGCGGCTGGGAGAGCGGCTCACGCTGCTGTGCCAGGAGGAATAGCTGCTGGCGCTGCTGGAGGAGGACGGACTGGGCCTATAGTAAGGGATGGGGCGTTTCCGGGCACTGCGGAGACAAAGAGAGAGTCTCTCACTAGCGGCGTAATGGGACCCTGAGGTGGGGAGGAAGGGATACTATGAGAGCTCTCCACAGAGCCCGTGCCCTTCCCCCGCTGGGGGGTCGGGGAGGCCCCGGGTCACTCCCTTACCTCGTGATGCGACGCGCTTCCAGGTGGCTAGGAGAATCTCTCCTGCGTTTCCTCATGGGCGAGTAGGACCTGCGCCGCCGCCGGTCCCGCTGGGACTCCTTCTCGCTGGAGCCATACTTGCGCTCTCTCGCTCGCTCCCTGGAATGGCCAGGTTAGAAAAGATCACTGCCTGATTTACTCTGCACCGTCAGCAGCACGGTTATGCTTTTGCTGGCAAGGGGAGGAAGAGCGGGGGCTAGAACCAACACCTCCACAGCACAGCCCTCTTTCTTCTCATTCGAGCTGCAAAACTAACCCCGCCAGCCTTCACTCCATGGCGTGACTGGTGCAACAGAGGCAGGAGACATCTATCCCGCCTGTTTATGCCACTACTTAGCTGGGGGGTGAGTGAGGGTGCTTTTAACAGCACCCCCCAGCTGGCTGGGTGTGCACGCCATTCCCAGAGTTGGCCAGTCTGGATGCAGCACTGCATGGCGTGGCCATCTGCAACCGGTGTGCACTATTTCTGTGGGGCACGTCTGCCCCACAGAGCCTCAGCTGTGCCGACTTCATGCAGCAGTTCTCACAGTAGTGTTGCTGGCGTGTGCTGGGAAAGTCTCCCCAAACCTCCCTGATATCCCGCCTGCTGCGCCGTGAGGATCGGGAAGAAACGGGATTGATCCAGTTTAACATATCGCTTTCCCTATGTGCAAAGTGACGAGTGAAATAGGGAACCCTGATTCTCGTTTATTTTTGGGCCTCTTTGCACCACGCTGCCCGGCTGAGTTAGGCCAAAAAACCACAGTGGCTTTTCAAATATGCAAAATGGTTATGATGGGCTCCTAATTGCTGTGAATATTAGAACCTGCTAGCAAAGGTTTGGAATAGGGATGTTAAATTGTGAGTAATTGACTAATTGAATAGTCAATGCATGTTGCGTCCACTATTTGATAAGTCGATGGGGCGCCTCCGCCTTTGAAGAGTAGCAACTGCCCTAAGGCGGTTACTACACTTCACAGGAGAAAGTGGAGCCCAGGATCAGCTGGGGACTCCCCCGCTGACCCCAGGTTTCATGCAGTGTTGCCACTTTGCAATGCCGTGGGGAGCCCAGCGTCAGGGTCCCCACAGCGTTTCAAAGTGGCAGCGCTGCATGGAGCCTGGGTTCAGCAGCGGAGTTCCCAGCTGATCCTGGGCTCCATGCAGCGCTGCCACTTTGAAACGCTGTGTGCAGCTTGGGGACATCCCAGAGGCCCCAGGCTGCCTGTGGTGTTTCAAAGCAGCAGCGCCACGTGGAGCCCAGGGTCCGGCCTCAGGCTCCATGTGGTGCTGCTGCTTTTAAGTATCCCCATCTCTACCCCCTTCTTTCTGATAGAGGCAGCAGGGGGTGGGGAGGAGCGACTAGGGGTGGGGAGGAGCGACTAGTTCGAACTAGGGAGGCTAATGAGGGCAACTGAAATTGCAAATGAAGTGCAGGATTTAAATATTCCGTGTTTCGTTAGCACGTTCCCGGGCGGTCGCCATTTTGGAAATTGACTAGCCCGGAGTAACTGCCCGCGTCTACACGCAGCAGTGAAACAGGAATTCGAAGTAAAACCCTAACTCAAATTAGCTGTTATTCCTCCTGGAATGAGGTTTAATAGCTAATTCGAGTTAGGGCTTTACTTCGAACTCCCGTTTCACTGCCGCGTGTAGACACGGGCAGTTATTCTGGGCTAAACAATTTCCAAAATGGCGACCGCCCGGGAACATGCTAATGAAGTGTGGAATATTTAAATCCCGCGCTTCATTTGCAATTTTGGTCATCCTCATTAGCCTCCCTTGTTCGAAGCAGGTCCTAGTATAGATGTACCTTTGTTGACTATCCTGTCAACTAGTCCTTCACATCCCTAGTTTGGAAACATATAACAGACTAGACTGTACCTAAGTTCCAAGTGCATTTTGCTTCATATGTATTCCAAGCACAAGCATCCGGATATTTAGGAAGTATATTACACCCACTGGTTAAGAGCTATCGTGCACACGAACAGGACAAAGCTGCCTTGGTTTCTAGGTAGGTTTAATCTGCTTTGTTTGCCATTTGCCTGCAGATTTGCAATGCTTTTGTCAGCATTGAAAATAACTGGCCTTAACATAGCAAAGGAAGGGGGAGGAATGTGATCAGGATCGGGGCCAAGCTGGCTCCAGGCTCCATACAGAAGTGATACAAGCCCCGAGTGTATCAACCCTGCGCCCAGTTTGATCCTGTGTAGGGCTTGGTTGTCCAACGTCTTTTGATGAGGCAGCTGGGCAGCCCTGACTGAGTTTCGCTTGGCACAACTGGATTAACTCTGGGATGTGGGTATAACTTGCTTTCTGGAGAAAAAGGCCCATCCCTACTACACAGTCAAGGTCATCCTGAGGATTGATGGGGCCCTATGCAGTGCTGATGGCAGCCAAGGGAGGGGAATTTTTTAGCGGTGTGATTTTATAGTCTTCAGCAACTCTCTACCTTAATGAAACATTTTTAAAGCAAATTTTAAACTAAGGTCCTGTAAATTAACACAGTACTTTCAGAAACTGACAGTACCTGGGGTTGGCAAATGCCTGTTTAATGGCTTCATTACCATTTCAATGGCTCTTTCACAGGTTCAGTGTTCTGCTAATAGCTCTGGCAGACTATTTCAGTTTAAGTTAACTAGATCCTCTCAGGAGGAAGCAGAACCACAGACCAGGGATAGGAAGAGGTGGGTGGGTGGACATGAAGACCGCACATTTTCTGGTGTCGTACACAATTGTGTATTTTGCCTATAGGTAAGGATGTCCCCTGTGCGCTCTTTAATGGACACCTGACATTTGCTCTTTCCTGCCCTGTCCTTTTCTTGTTACAAAACGAAGATCGTTCAGCCTGACAGAGACTGGTGACTGTGGATGGAAGGAGAAATCACATTCTATCCAGAAACACAAAATACACCTTGGGCTATAAACCCACATACAGTGAAGTTGAGAATTTTGTTCCGATAACATTCAGAAGCCCTGAAAAAATAACCCCATAGATTAATCCAGCCGGAATTCCATATAATTTGCTACATGACTTTGAGAGCTGATTTAACTGTCTGCTCTGCATGGAGGATAGAGATTGTCTGGCACTCACTGTGAGAGAAAGGGTTTGCCCTAGCGTCCTTCCTCTAATTTCTACCACTCCCATTGCAGTGCTTTAGCAGACAGCTTCCACCCAAGAGGTGGCTGCATTTCAGTGGTACAATTCACATCTATGGCTATGTCTACACTACAGAGTTTCTGGAATACCGGAGCATCCTGGAAAAACTCTGCCGCATCCAGGGAATGTGTCACTTTTTCAGATCAGTTTCCGAAAAAGCAGGCGCGCTCTTTCGGAAGCCCTGTATTCCTCATTTTATAAGGAATAAGGGCTCTTCTGAAAGAGGAGGTTTCCCCCACATTTGGCCAAGTGTAAACAGGCCACATGTTGGAACAGCCTCTTCAAAAAAAAAAAAAGAATTGAAAAAAGATACGCAAATGGCGGTTTGCAATTTGCATACCTTTTTCCGAAAATAACATGCAGTGTAGACATTGCGTATATAAAAAGAGTGAGGCTCTCTGAGACCCTGCAGGATAGAAAGCACTTGGGAACATTTTACATCCTGGTTCAGCACTTCCCTGTGGTAACTGACCCCTAGTGCAGAATCTGGATGATCACCTTTGTCCTACAAACCTGTTTCTGTATTCCTGGCCTGGGTTGTGCATAAGCCCTTAAGACCAATGCTGAGCTGTTGCCAGGGCTCTCTGCTAAGGTATTTTGGCCAGGAAGTCCCTCAACCTTTCTGCAATGTGCAACTTTCCATATGGCCAGGACGAGCGCCTTCCCCCCTAGATTTCAGCCAGCCTATGCTCATACAGCTTGAAATGTGGGAACGCATAGTAGAAGTGAGCAAAGGACCTAAGTGGCAAAAGGCATTTTGGTAAGGAAACCACCATTGATTCCTACAGAGCACACATAATGTTCTGGGCCAAAAAGAACCGTACTGTGGAGCTGAGCAAGGCTGTTGGCACTGCTGCTAGCTTGTTCTCTGCACAGCGCGCTTTACCAAGTCAGCCAATGTAAGCTCCCTGTGCACAGGGCATTTCAATGAGCCTTCAAAATCCCAGCTGCTAACTGCTGCTCAATTGGCGATTGTATGTTTTTCTGCACCAAGAAAATACTTCCCTGACAATGGCCCAAGCCCTCCAAGAGGCCTGTGGACTGGCATTTTCAAATTCATCCGGCCCTTTGGGCCTGGAGTGAGCTGCAACACCAGACCAACGAGTGCTCTGCTTCCAAAAGGGGTCAAAGTGAAGGCGGCACATTTCAGCAGGCCTCACCCATCAAATTCAACATACATTTTGCAGGCTTAACTTTCTTCAAAGGCCTGAAAAAGCAGGTCATGCCGCATCACTCCGCTCTACAACTGCTTAATGGGACCTTTCCACGGCCGGAATCCAGGTGCACTGAGGAATGGAGGGCAGTCTAGGAGGGAAGGGCTCGGTTGTAGAAATCCCCATATCCAGGTGAGCCTGAGTCTTGCCCCCTTCAGCTCATCTCCTTGCTCAATGCCTCTTCTCTCAAGAATCAGCATCAGCAGAACCAACTGGCAACATGTATGGAGATAGGCCATAAACAATGAGAGTGGGAATGCACAGACTTCAGAGACCTGGACATGCCTCACTCCTTGTCTGCATTCAAGGGCTTCCAATATGTGCGATAGCCAGATCCCCAGTGTATTGGGTGCTCTCACATGCAACTTCATGCCAATGAAGTGCAGCAGAGAAGCTTGCGAAGAGGTCACCCATGTATTATTCATAAACTCGAACTGACATGCTGCAAGGATGCTGTGCCACACTAGGGACAGACAAGTACCTGCTAGGGCTGTAGCGGGAATAACTGGGGCTCCGACGCGGTCGTGAGGTCCTGCTTCCAGGGCTTCTTTTGCAGGACTTGGATGAGTAGCTGGGGGAACGGGAATAGGACCTGAGAAGAGATAAGCACCATAAAAAGGGGGGGTCAAACCACAGCTGTGGTGGGAGGGTTAAAGGTGCACGAGGCTCCTTTTCAAAATCTGGGTTCAAAGGGGAACAAGGTCCCAAGTTTAATGTTGTCGGCCCAGCCTCTGATAAATGCGTCTTCACCTTGTAAATAAACGAGCCCCGTAGCTCGCCATGCACCAACTGGGATCTCTCTGCTGGCCCATCCTTTCAGAGGCAAATCTCATCGGTACTGCCAGAATTCTGAGTCAGCTCAGCCTAACTCTCGCTGCATTTTCAAGGCTCTTTGGCCTGTTGCCCGGACTCCCAAGCACTGTTGCAAATGGGACAGCTACAGACAACATCGACAGCCACTCAACTCGGCCTCACCTTTTTCCCGAGGAGCAGGATCTGCTTCGGGAGTACCTGGGCGTGGCCTTGTGATGCGATGAGCGGGAGCGGGCGGAGCGACTGGAGCCCCGGGAGGACCTCCCTGGGCTGGTGTACGACTCGCTGCGGGAGCCCGGTCTCAGCAGGGAGCTGCGGCCAGGCACATGCAGGGGGCTCTGCTTCTTCGCCGCCACGCCGTCACGACACGGGGACCGGAAACCTCTGCAAGGGACATTTTCCCACCTGGTAAAGTTGTTGATGGTGGCTAGAGAGCCCTGCCTCAGCATGTACTACTGACCAGAGACACCAATTTCCCCTGCAGGTGGAACGTGCTTTGCCTCTCCCTACTCTGTCTCACCCTGCCCCAACCCCTGCCCCATTCCACCCCTTCTCCCAAGCTCTTGAGTGTAACCCATCCTTGCTCCAGCCCGTCCCTCCCTGAACTGCCCAAACAGCGCCAATCAGCTGTTCATGGTGCTCAGAAAGCATTGTGAGGTCAGGGAAGGGTTTGATCAGTGGGCCCAGCTGTGGGCAAGAGGCACAGAGGGAGGAGGCAGAAGGGGAAGCGTGGTGGCCAGTGGGTGCTTCAGCCCATGACCACCCCACGTGAGCACCCCACCCCACGTAACCATTCTGCTCTTAGCGCCGCATGGATGTTGCAGCACAGCGCTCCAGTAGTGATTGAAAGGGCCCGGGGCTTTGGGTGCAGCTACAGTAGCAGCACTGGCAGCTGGGAACCCCAGGCCTCTTTGAATTGCTGGGCCCCAGAGCAACTGCCCTCTTCCCTCCACTCCCTGGTCATTGGGCCTGGGGGAGGTACAAGAGCGGGAGGAGACAGCCCCCATGCAAGCCCTGTTCTCCTGAGAGGCAGCGCTATGGAGGGGCTGAGGGCAGTACAATGTCTTTCCAGGACACTCTACTGGCTATCAGTAGCATGGCAGTGTAGCACGCCAGACCAGACCCGCTTACTTGCAGAGCTTCAGCCACTTATCCATACGTCATACCAGCCCGTACCAGCTTACTTTCACCTCTTGTTCCGGCCTCCTATGAAATCCATTGGGTTCAACAGTGACTGGGTTTATTAAACCGGAGTGGAATCAGGCCCTCAGACAGGGATGGGCAGCCATGAATGGCCCTCCTTCACCTCAGTGGGCTGCAGCAGCCCACAACCCATTGGGGTTCCCCCTACACCCCCCTGGTCTGTCTCCCCATCCCTATGCACCTCTTCCACCCATCCTGTTATTTCCCCTCCCTCCCAGAACTTTTGGAGTCTGTGAAGCACCTGATTCCTGCCCTGTCTTCACTTCTCTCCCCCCCTCCTCCCCTCCAGTTGGAATGCTACAAACAGCTGATTCCTGGCATTCCCGCTCTGGGAGGGATGGGGTAGAGCACAAATCAAGCAATTCGTGCCTCCTTCAAAAGTGCTGGCTGGGAGGGGAAGGCGTAGGAAGTTTGGGGCTCCTGTGCTCCAGTACACAAGAGGCACGTTGGGGCGAGAGCAGCTGGGGGGCTGTGGGTGGAGCCCCAGTGGGCTGCATGTGGCTCGCAGGTTGCTCACCACTGCTCTAACACAACACCAGATTTCAGTGTCAGGCTGCACCTGGGTAAATCTGGAGGGGCAGCCTTGATTCTGGCCACACACTGATGTGAGCACAGGATGTGACTCTAAATTCTGCTGTCAGCTAAATGGATGCAAGTCCCACCCCTGTCAACAGGAGCCGCACCCCTATAGTTGAGAGCAGAATACTGTCTTTAAGGTGAAACACTTGAGACCTGACCTTTCTACTATGAACGTGGCTGTTTTTTTGCTGGTGTAACTCCACTGGCGCTAGCCCTGCTGTACCCAGGTCGGAGCACAAAGCTCTAGCTCTCTTCATCAGACCCTCGAAGTTGTTCACACAAACAGAGCATTGCGCAAGCGAGGCAGCTGGGCACATGAAATGGAAGTGCCAGCCACCAAACCCTCCCTGTGGTTGCCTGTAAACCTCCATGACCCTTTGGCTGTGTACCTCACGGAGGTCAGCCAGGCTGGAGAGAGAAGTAGGGCATGTGTGTGTGGCAAGAGGCTGGGATGCATTCTCCATCATGGGCACTGTCTCTCCTTCCCGGCTCCAGCCATGGCAGCTTCCAGGCACTGTAGGTGACACTAAGTCTGCACACCAGAGAATATGCTCAAAGGAATGCGCATGAGGAACCAAGGGGAAGTTGCTGGACAGGGGCAGAACCTGCAGGGCACAGGGGAATAACTGATTCTGCTGCCCATCTTTCCATAGGGCTTGTGGAAGTATAGTGAGCACAGCTTCTAGCTGGCTACCTCCCCATGGTTCGCCTGGTCGAGAGCCACTGCTGCTCCGCTGCATGCACGTCTGAGGCCTCATGTAGCTAAGCTGGGATACTCAGCACTTGGCCAAGTGAATCAGGTCTTTAGCTATTCCCTCTGGCCTTGGCGTTTAGCCATTCCCTCCGGCCTTGGCATTTATCCATTCCCTCTGGCCTTGGTGTTTAGCCATTCCCTCTGGCCTTGGCATTTATCCATTCCCTCTGGCCTTGGTGTTTAGCCTTTCCCTCAGGCCTTGGCATTTAGACATTCCCTCCATCCTTGGCATTTAGACATTCCCTCCGGTCTTGGCATTTAGACATTCCCTCTGTCCTTGGTGTTTAGCCATTCCCTCCGGCCTTGGCGTTTAGCCATTCCCTCCAGCCTTGGCATTTAGCCATTCCCTCTGGCCTTGGCATTTAGACATTCCCTCCGGCCTTGGTGTTTAGCCATTCCCTCTGGCCTTAGCGTTTAGCCATTCCCTCCGGCCTTGGTGTTTAGCCATTCCCTCCAGCCTTGGCATTTAGACATTCCCTCCAGCCTTGGTGTTTAGCCATTCCCTCCAGCCTTGGCATTTAGACATTCCCTCCAGCCTTGGTGTTTAGCCATTCCCTCCAGCCTTGGCATTTAGACATTCCCTCCAGCCTTGGTGTTTAGCCATTCCCTCCGGCCTTGGTGTTTAGCTGTTCCCTCCAGCCTTGGCATTTAGACATTCCCTCCAGCCTTGGCATTTAGACATTCCCTCCAGCCTTGGTGTTTAGCCATTCCCTCTGGCCTTGGCATTTAGACATTCCCTCCAGCCTTGGCATTTAGCCATTCCCTCCAGCCTTGGTGTTTAGCCATTCCCTCTGGCCTTGGTGTTTAGCTGTTCCCTCCAGCCTTGGCATTTAGACATTCCCTCCAGCCTTGGTGTTTAGCCATTCCCTCCAGCCTTGGTGTTTAGCCATTCCCTCCGGCCTTGGTGTTTAGCCATTCCCTCTGGCCTTGGTGTTTAGCTGTTCCCTCCAGCCTTGGCATTTAGACATTTCCTCCAGCCTTGGCGTTTAGCCATTCCCTCTGGCCTTGGCATTTAGACATTCCCTCCGGCCTTGGCATTTAGACACTCCCTCCAGCCTTCAGAAGTTTGCCCCATGTACTTTCCTGCTCTTTTTCTACAAGTCCACGACAAATCAGTGAGAGAGGAGATCAAGCCACATCAAGACTGCAAATGGCCCAATGGCTGGATGTCTGGATCTAGGTCTTTGACTCATGCCTGTGTTTTGAGCCAAATGGAACCTCTTCTGAATGGCCTTGGGAAGGTGGCGTGTGTGTGTGTGTGTGTGGAGGCTGCTGCATGCAGAGGTTAAGGAATGAGGAGAAGATTTAACAGATTAAAGTTTAACACAATCAAATCTCATCCTTCATGGCACAAACTAAGTGCCACAGAGATCAGGAAGGAATTTCACACACACGGCACCATTGCCCAAGTGCATTATTGGTTACTTTTCACTTTTCTCTGAAGCCATTATTGGAGTCAAGTCGCCAGATTTGCTGCACCTGAATTGGGGTTAACTGCATAAGGAACAGAAGCTTCCGGGGGTAGCCAAGTTAGTCTGTGCAGGATTAACTGAAGGCACAAAAAGTCTAGTAGCACTTTATAGACCAACAAAACATGTAGATAAGGAACAGAAATTCATTCCTATTGGCTTGACCCCTGCAACAGAAGATACTGAGTCATTCCGGGGTGGACACAATAAACACTGACTATTGGCAATCACTGACCTTTGATCCTGTCCCTGGGCTTCTGGAGAGGGATTTTCCAAAGTTGTTCCCTTGCTCCGGGAAAAACAACTGGTGAAGGAATTTCCTGAATCAGAGCTGTTATCGCTGTTAGCCGGTTTGGGCTTCCCTGGTGAGAGGGCACGGCCAAAGCCATTGTGGGCTAGGCTTCTTTTCTCCTGGTTGTCCTTAGGCCTAGATGAGCTTTTCTGAGTGGAAGGAGGGGAGCAAGTATCGTTTCCTGAGTCAAATTCGTGTGACTCTCCATTCCGACTGGCTAGGTTGCCAAGCGGGCTGTCTGTTTTGGTAAAGAGGTCAGCGGATGACCCCGACTGAGAGATCTGAAAGCAAAAAAGCCATTTGGCATTGTTTGAACCTTTTTTGGATTTGTTTGCTATTATATTGTCTGACTTTTTTTTTTAACTAACCCAAGAAATTTTACCATCATGATGCACTGTAACAAAAGGAAAGAAAGAAACAAAGAAAAAAGAGAAGCCAAAAAAACAAAAGTACATATCCCTGAAAAAAATCCACAGAAAGAAGAAACTTCTTTTCCCCCTAACATGATAACTGGAAGATTTAGACATCATGCAAAGAGTATTAGCATGCGATCCATGTTGAACAAAAGCTTTTTTTTCTTTTTTAAAAAAAAGGGGAAACAAAAGAATAAATAAATACAAAAAAATAAAACAGGAAAAATATAAAAAATAAAACTAACAGCCCTCATTTAACCTGAAAGGTGGGGTAGGGAAAAGAAACAGGAATATTTATATAAAAAACTATATACTCATTGGAAATAAAACAAAAATGGAACACAATTCTAAATTATCAACTTTTTGTTTCAGTTTCCTTAATAAGGAGACTCAAATGTCATAAAAAAGGTATTTATGTTCAAAGGAAAAATTGGCAAATAAATAAGTTTAGCGCTTTGAAACTCAATAAAGAAAAAAAGTGTGTGTGGGAGGGTGGGAACAAAAATAAAAAAAAATAAAAACTAAAATCCCCCTGGAAATAAAAGGACTACAGATATTTCTTTGTGTGCGTTTTTCCCCCTGTAGAAGATATAGCTAATGCTCTTGAGTGACCTCTAATAAATTCCCTAGTGTCTTGCGGATAGCATCCACTTACCAATCAAGAATTCCTCCTTTAGTAGGTAAGGTGTAAGAAAAAGGGAAGAGCGGGCAACATAAGTCCATCATTAGAGTCTCAAATTACAAGAAAAAACATAAACCCTCTCTTCAAATCCTCACCGTCAATTGTTTGACTCTTTTCTATTTAAATGTCAAGACTTCTTTTTTGTTTTGTTTTTTATTATGTTGTTTAGTAAATTCCTCTTATGTTGGTTATTTGGGATGAAAAGCCACTGTGTTAAACCCCCATTGGTTTCGTGCTGGCCCACAGATACACTGAAGTTCAAAAAATAAAATAAAATTGAGAGAAATTAAAAATAAAGGAAGAAAAATATTTTTCTCACAGTGTGTTAGATAGAGAAAAGTTGGGGAAAACAAACTTTGCTCCCACAGTCTGGGTGTGTCTAGACTACCTAGTTTTGTCGACAAAAGTGGACTTTTGTCGACAAAACTATACCTGCGTCTACACTACCGCTGAGTTCTGTCGACATAATGTCGACAGAACTCAGCAGTTTTGTCGACGCTGGTAAACCTCATTTTACGAGGCATAACACCTTCTGTCGACGGAACTCTGTCGACAGAAGGTGTTATTGCCTGTAACATTGCATCCAGACTACGGAGTTCTGTCGACAAAGCAGCTTGCTTTGTCAACAGAACTCAATGTGTCTGGATGCTCTTTGTCGACGGAAGTTTTGTCGACAGTATCTGTCGACAAAACTTCCGTCGACAAAACGCGGTAGTCTAGACGTACCCTCTGATCTGTTTGGATAAAGCCAAAGGCCACAAGCAGCTCCACTGATTTTAACAGGACTGCATGCAGTCAGAGCTGTACACCTGGGCAGAGTCCAGAAACATCAGTGGGAATTTTGTGGACTCCAGCATTCAAGTGCAGGAGTCTGTGTGCAGGGTCAGGGCCAAAATTCTATGGCTGTCAGCTGGAACCCTGACATCTCTTTAAGGACTTGATCCAAAGCCCACTGAATTCAGTGGAAGTCTTGCCTTTAGCTTCTGTAGGAGCTGGGCCTTGCTCCCAATAAGCTGTCGGTTTGGTGGCGGGTGTGGTTTGAAGACAGTGTAATAAACATGCTGTTGCTTATCAGAGGATCTCAGAGGGTCTTTAGTGGGATCTAATTTAATAAATAACCTAATAAATAATGGTGACTCAGGTGAGTAGCCCTTCTCCTGGCAGAAACCCACTGAATTCAATTAGGCTGCAAGATCAGGGCCCTTAAAATGCTCAGATTAAACATCTTCAGTGTATATTGCTTCATTACAAATTACGGCTCCAGGGCCATCTCTTCAACAGGTGTCAATCAATGCACTCCAGAGCTGTGCTGGTTCATGCCATCTGAGGATCTGGTGCTCAGGTTTTATAGCAAGCACCTCTATTTGGCTATAGACGTGCATTGTGCAGAGGGGAGCTATGCAAGCTTAATACTGGAGAACACTAATGCAACCAGGGCAGGAAATGCTCCTGCAAGGGAGCTTGCAAAGACACATCACAGCGCTCCAAAACTAACTTTGGCTGCAGGTCCTGTGGCTCCCTGTTGGGGTCAGAACAAACGGGCTCTGCCAGAAATCATACTTCACATCAAGTTTCCCATAACACGTTCCGTGGCCAGTGAGATGGGGCTGTCTCAGAAGGTTCGTGTCATTTGGGTCCCATTACAGGGGGTAGTTCTTTTAGTATAATTGTATACGGCTGTATCTACACTGGCATGATCTCACGCAAAAGTGGCTGCTCTTGCGCAAAAACTTGCTGCCTGTCTACACTGGCCGTGTGTTCTTGTGCAAGTAAACTGACGTTCTACTGTATAAAATCAGGGCTTCTTGCGTGAGAATTCTGACACTCCCGCTCAGGAATAAGCCCTTTTGCGCAACTGTTCTTGCACAAGAGGCCAGTGTAGACAGGCAACATGAATTTCTTGCGCTAGAAAGCCCGATGGTTAAAATGGTCATCAGAGCTTTCTTGCACACGAGAGCGTTTACACTGGCATGGATGCTCTTGCGCAAAAGCACATCTCTTGCACAAAAGCACATTCCAGTGTAAATGCCCTCTTCTGGAAGAGTTTTTGCAGAAGAACTCTTCTGCAAAAGAGTTTTTGCGTGAGAATGTGCCAGTGTAGATGTAGCCTTGAATCAACATCTCCACAATCACAGGCAAAAATTACTAAAGCAAAAGTGGAGTTACTGCAAAGGAAAATCTATCAAAACATGGCACAGGCCTAATGACCCAAGCCTTGCCATGAGCTCTTTGCTCTCTGGGGCTATGTTTAGACTACAGACTTCTTTCGGAAGAAGCTTTTTTCAGAAGAGATCTTCTGCAAAAACCTCTTCTGAAAGAGCGTCCACACTGCAAAAGTGCATCGAAAAAGCCATCTGCTTTTTCGAAAGAGAGCGTCCAGACTGAATGGATGCTTTCTCGCATGTAAATTGGGATTGCTATGGACAGAATGGCCACCAGGGCACCTGTGCTTTTTCTTCTTTCCTTGTCTTCCAAAATAACTCCCTCTTCCCTGTCCATACACTCCCATTTGCAAAAGAGCTCTTTTGGGAAAAGGCTTCTTCCTCATAGAATGAGGATTACCAATGTCAGAAAACCCCTCTGTTCTTTTGATTTTCTTGCGGAAGAACGCAATTGCAGTGTGGACGTTCCTCAAGTTTTGTTGGAAAATGGCTGTTTTTCCAACAAAACTCTGTAGTATAGACATACTCTGGTAGTGCCTTGAAGGTGGAAAATCTCCACGCAGATTATAGGTATTAAGGAATGATAGCTCTCACTATACTTCTAAGGGAGGAATCACCAACCCCATTCAACAGAATGGAATGCTGAGCCACAGAGCAGAGAAATGACTGGCAGAAACTGGGGACAGAAGCCAAATCTCTCACGTCACAGTGCAATGCTTTGGCTACTGCATCTCGCTCTTTGTACTGGGTTCCATGCTTTGATCCCCAAACCAGGGAGTTAATGTGGATGCCTTTTATTGGACCCACACATACCTTTTGAGCAGAGCTGGTTGTAACATAGAAAATATTTTGCACAGAACAGAAATTTCTCAGAAAATAAATGTGCCCATCTTCCGTTCGAGGATTTTCCCAAACTTAGTAACTAACCCAGATGCTATATAGGAGATTTCACCCCTGACTCCAGTGGGAGCAGTCGAGCCCAGTATACACAAGCAATTCATGTGTTAGAAAATGAACCTATTTGCCCCCAAATCTTGTGTATTAAAATAACTTAGCTCTTGGTCCCCAAACATGATCATTATTTACTGTCCCTATTAATGTAGGTTGGGATTTTCAGTAGAGTTCTGTCCAGTCCCCCGTGAATTGGCATCAGCCTCATTGGAAAGAGCCTGACAACCTCTAAGAACTGGGGTTCCACTGTGTTCATTGCTGGCAAAAAACACAAAGATTTTCCTTCTGTGCCATTTCCTACCTCAAAAGATGGAGATTCCACAACCTCCCTAGGCAACTTATTCCAGTGTTTAACCACCCTGACAGTTAGGAAGTTTTTCCTAATGTCCAACCTAAACCTCCCTTGCTGCAGTTTAAGCCCATTGCTCCTTGTCCTATCCTCAGAGGCCAAGGAGAACAATTTGTCTCCCTCCTCCTTGTGACACCCTTTTAGATGCCTAAAAACCACTCTCAGGTCCCCTCTCAGTCTTCTCCTTTCCAAACTAAACAAACCCAATTCTTTCAGTCTTCCCTCACAGCTCATGTTCTCTAGACCATTAATCATTTTTGTTGCTCTTCTCTGGACCTTCTCCAATTTCTCCACATCTTTCTTGAAATGCGGTGCCCAGAACTAGACACTATACTCCAAGTGAGGCCTAACCAGCACAGAGTCTAGCAGAAGAATGACTTCTCGTGTCTTGCTCACAACATACCTGTTAATGCATCCCCAGATTCATGTTTGCTCTTTTTGCAACAGCGTCACACTATTGACTCATATTTAGCTTGTGGTCCACTATGACCCCTACATCTTTCTGCAATACTCTTCCCAAGACAGTTACTTTCCATTCTGCATGGGTACATCTAAACTACATCCCTTTTTTGATAAAGAGATGTAAATTAGACGTATCAAAATTGTAAATGGAGCTGGGATTTGAATTTCCCGTGCTTCATTTACTTAATGGCAGCCGCAGCTTTTTTTCAAAAAGCTGCTTTTCGAAAAAACAAAAAAACCAAAAAAAAACCCCGCGGTCAAGACGGGGATCTTTAGACAGAAATGCCCCGTTTTCAAAGATCCGGTCATCCCCATTTTTTGAGGGTTACAGGATCTTTTGAAATGGGGCATTTCTGTTGAAAGATCCGTCATCTTGACCACATTTTTCCCAAAAAGCAGCTTTTTGAAAAAAAAGCTGTGGCCGCCATTATATAAATGAAGTGCAGGAAAGTCAAATCCCGGCTTCATTTACAATTTTGATACATCTAATTTACATCCCTTTATCGAAAAAGGGATATAGTTTAGAAGTACCCTATGTGTGAAACTAAGTGGAGTCCTTATTAAATTTCATCCTGTTTGCCTCACGCCATTTCTCCAGTTTGTCCACATCATTGTGAATTATGAACCTATCCTCCAAAACAATTGCAACCCCTCCCAGCTTGGTATCATCTGCAAACTTAATAAGCCTACTCTCTATGCTAGTATCTAAATCATTGATGAAGATATTGAACAGAACCGGTCCCAAAACAGACCCCTGTGGAACCCCATTTGTTATTTCCAGCAGGATTGTAAACCATTAATAACTACTCTCTAAGAACGATTATACACTCACCTTATATAGCCCCATCTAGGTTGTATTTGCCTAGTTTATTGATAAGAAGATCATAGGAGACCATATCAAATGCCTTAATAAAATCTAGGTATACCACGTCCACTACTATGGCCACTTTGAGAAGAGATGTGAAATCCAGATTTTCTCCTCTTTACTCTTTCCTTTCTCCCTGTCCAATTCCTCTTCCCTGCCCTATTCAAAAGTCCAGCAACATTTCCAAAAGTGATGACAAAATTAGTGCATGCCTGATACCCATCCCTCAGTGAGACAAATCCCATGATCCTTGCTCAGTTTTCATTAGATGGGAAATTGTGCCTTAAAAACCTCAGGGTTTGGCCATATGATCTCTTCTGCTTGAGATGCTGTTGACACTTCATACGTGCCTGAGACTTGCATGCTTTACCCAACTCAGCCATCCATGGCATTAACCTTGTGCCCATGCCGGCAAAACTGAGGCAAGAGGCAATTCCAGGAGAGACGTGCCCAGTGCTGTGTATTTCACATATGAAGGTCAGAGGGCCTAGCCTGGTGTAACAGCAGGTAGTCAGGGAGAGGAGAACATCTGCCTATTCCCTCCTGCCCCAGCATTTATGACCACCACGAAGTTCCTAACTGAAAGGACTTCAATGTTTCTTAGACAGCTGGCATAAAATTCAACCCTACACCAAAGGACAGGAAACTGCATCACTTCGGCCCTCAAAATAGGATTAATAAGGGGTATGTGTGATGAACAGGCCTTTTGCTGCTCTCTGCTCTGGGATGAAATTCACCATCCATCACTCCTATACTCCCTCCTGTTCCTTTTTGGTGCTTCTGAAGGATCAGCCCTATGAACTGTAACCAAACACCATAGCTGAAATACTGTCCAGAGTCAAGTGAATTCTAATGGTGCTTTTGGGAGTGATGGTGTATGTGTGCATGTTTTAAAATGCCTGTTCTTTTATGGCCTTAATTTGCAGTATAAACATTAGGATTTCTCTCCCCCTGCCCCTCACTTCTAATAAGTAATTAAATATCCTCAGGGGACTTTGTTTCCCTTAGCTTTTGCTGGGGGAATGTATAGCTGCCCTTGGGAGTCAGTGCACTTATTTATTGTTTTTCTGTTTCAAATCATTATTTAATCAAAACAAAAGGGAGGGGGAATAAAGAGGCCCTCGCTTACACTTCAGCATTTAATTTCTACTGAATTCCTACCTCAGGAGACCACACAGTCTAATACATTACAAAAAATACAATCACTAGCAGTATACCAATTAAAGTGAACAAGTTCATTGACTGTGCTTCAAATGGCCCCGTGGAGAGTGAAGGCTATTAGGGATGTGAAGGACTAGCTGACTAGTTGACTATCTGATAAGCAAATCCTTACCAGATAGTCGATGGGCTAGTCGACTAGTTGCTTCCTCCCCCCCCCCACTGCCTTTATCAGAAAGAGGCAGCCAGTGTGTATGTGTGTGTGTGTGTGTGTGTGTGTGTGTCTGAACAGGAGGGGGTACTTCAAAGCGGCAGCACCACTTGGAGCCTGGGGCTAGAACCTAGGCTCCACATGGTGCTGCCACTTTGAAATGCTGTGTGCAGCCAGGAGTCAGCTAGGATGTCCCCAGGCTGCAGTGGGACATCCCCGCTGGCCCTGGTTTGCATGCAGTGTTTCAAAGTGGCAGCGCCATGTGGAACCCAGGATCGGCTGGGGACTCCCTTGCCAACCCCGAGCTCCATGTGGCACTGCTGCTTTGAAATGCCGTGGAGAGCCCAGCATTGGACAGAGGAGTCCCCAGCTGATCCCAGGCTCCATGTGGCGCTTTTGCCTTTGAAGTGCAGCAACAGCGCTGTGGTTGTTGCTACACTTCAAAGGCAGAGGTACCCTATCGGCTAATCAACTAGTCAATGCAAAATGCATCGACTATTCGATTAATCAGTTAGTCAATGTTTAATATCCCTATTGGCTATACATTTTCTCAGCTATATGAGGAATGAGGTTTTGCCGTGAGGTGCTCTGCGAGACACGGCTTATAGCAAGAGGATTTCTTTCCCGGGTCTATGTCTTTTGTAAAACTGATTTCAAATAACCATTTGTTTCTTTTTTAGGAAGTGCCTAATCGTCGTCTTCTTTTGTTTGGCACACTAATAATGAAAGGAATGAAGAATGTGTGTCAACAGCCCCATTGAGCTGTGTTAGTCATTAGAGCAGCAGGTTGTATGGTAAGCACCAATGTGGATGAACTTCTAGAATTGGAAGGGCTACCTGCTGATAGGGATCACTTGGGAAAGCTCAGCAAGCTTTCAGGGGTACACTCTATTACTAATTTCTGGGCCAGACTCTTAGCTGGGGTAAATTGTCCATTACCTTGAATGGAGTGCTGCTGCTTTACCCCAGCTGCGAATTTGGCCCTCTGAGTGTAAGTCCCATTAAAGCGAATGGCCAAAATTCATTGGTGCTTGGAAATTAGATACAACTCTAAGGGGCCCACCTGGCTACTCCAGACTCAAGCAGAACTCAGGGAAAGTTTCCATCATGATTTTGATGAGATTTCTGCCTGCACAGAGAGCACAGGATTGGGCCTATGGTACAAGAAAGACGAGGTTGAGTCTGTTGAAATGATGCCAGACATCTGGCATATGCAAGCAGAGAGGGATATTACAATGAGGCCAGTTTATCGCTGCACTTTCAATTTGTGGCTGGATGTCTACACTCCCTCCTGGACTATATCGGACATCTACTGGCGTGGGAGTTTTCAGCCTGGTGCAATGTGAAGGCTTTGGTGGCCTTGCAAAAGTCTACGAGGTTGGTAGCAAATGCTCTGCGGAGGCTCAGAGAGGACACAGCTGGGGTGATCCAGACTGGGTTGGTGGTGCACTGACAAAGCTGGGGAGAGGGAGGGTGCCCATTACTGGACTCCAGCTAATGGCCGTACTCCTCCCCCCAAGGTGAGTCAGACTGTTCTATCCTGATATTAAACCCCAACAATGCCAGGATTGTGGCACCATCCAGGTTACAGGCTGGGATTAAAAAACAGAAATGAGTAAAGGTTTAGAGAACATGAGCTATGAAGTAAGGCTGAAGGAACTGGGCTTGTTTAGTTTGAAAAGAGCAGACTGAGAAGGGACATGAGAGCAGTTTTCAGGCATCAAAAAGGGTGTCACTTAGAAGGGGTGTGTCTGTGGAAATTGTTCTCCTTGGCCTCTAAGGATAGGACAAGAAGTAATGGGTTTAAAACTGCAGCAAAGGAGGTTTTGGTGGGACATTAGGAAAAAGTTCCTAACTGTCAGGGTGATGAAACGCCGGAATAAATTGCCTAGGGAGGTTGTGGAATCCCCATCACTGGAGATATTTAAGAGCAGGTTAGACAGACATCTATCAGGGATGATCTAGATGGTACTGGGTCCTGCTGTGAGGGCAGGGGACTGGACTTGATGACCTCTCAAGGTCCCTTCAAGTTCTAGTGTTCTATGAGTCTATGAAATTGGAATTTGCATATTTAAGTATGTAAATGACCTAATATTCTTTTTAACTTCTTTTACCCTGGAATCTGAAGGAGGGTGCAGCTGGGTGTTAAAAGAAGCCCCACCCATATTCAAATCCAAAACAAGAGCTGGAATGACATATGGTCAAACCCAGCCTCTTCTGCAAAGCTTCTGAAACTTCCCAGCATGTACATGCCATTTCCCCTCCTCCGTCTTTTTTCAGGCATGTTAGCACAGAAATAATTAGCGTCACTTGGAAACCTCTTGGTGGGTTTGTGAAAACTTTGACTCAAGACTAGATCTGTTCTAGCGGCTGATAAAAGGAATGTCTGCAGAAGTTAGGGTGCTGGAGAGCAGTATCTGTATATAGTCTGCAGTCATCTTCATCAGAGACAACAAAAGCAATTAGATTCATACCCTACAGGTATTTATATTGTTCAGTTCTGCTAAGACTTCCAAAAAGCACAGCAGCATGGAATGTATCTATATCAGTGTGGAGTAAAGCAACTCCAGCAGGTTAGGGGGTTGTTATTCATATGTTTAAAAATAGATACAGCATATTACCCTCAGTTTCTCAGTGCACTGAGGGATAGCTGTGTAATCCTGTTCTGAGCAGGGTTCCATTGTGGCTGCTTGTTATTAATTGCTCAGCAGAGAGAAAACAGAGGAAGTGGCTAGAAAATGTATTACAGAAAAGCAAAGAAGCATGAAATTATTGGTTGTCTTACTCTGCCGTGTGTGTGCATTCCCATGTATATAAGTAAAAAAGAAAGAGAGAGAAGCACAATATGTTTTTTCTCGTGATTTACAGATGTAGCTGGTAAGTAAATTCTTTGTGGAAAATATCAGTGAAAATGAAAAACATTTTTTTCCTCCTCACAAAAATAGTTAGCTTTTTTTTTTTAATTTTGTGAAGGGTGGGGGAGAAAGAGGGAAAGATGAGGGCAGGAGAGAGAGGGAGAAACCTCAGGAAAAAATTGGCCAAAACCAGAATACTTAGATTCAAGAATGCTCCTGCAGTGAACTGAACTCATGCTTGCATTCTCAACTAAAGACCCAGTTTCCTGTTCTGATTACAGCTCCTATGATGCACCACAATCTCTCCTCTTGCTGAGCTGCCATGGTGTATCCTGGGAGATATAGTCTAGCTAGGGAATCCAGCCCGCAGAGTACAATGGAACTACAACTCCCATGAGGCATCCTGGTAGCATTCCTGTATCAACATTTCTCAGTTTTCAGCTTAGGTTTTCAAATGTCCAGTTTTTCAACAAACAGTCCACATTTTCTGCAGAAATCAGGTATATTTTTATGCAAAATTTAATTTGATGGAAGAAAATATTCCACCACCCCTAGCTATAGACTTGACTGCTTGCTCCACATCTGAGTGAAACCATAAATTAGATGTGTCCAGTCATTCCTAGTGCATGGAGTTAATATTTTTTATTTTTCCATTGTCAGTTATTCTTTACATGGTATTTCAGGTCCTTATTCATGTTCAGGACAGTACTTAAGCAGGTGCTTACGTGCTTTCCTAAATAATGGCCCACGATTGTGCATTTTTCTTTGGGACAAATGAGAACATTGACAAATTGTATATTAAATATACGGATACATTTTTGTTATAAGAATATTTGCTCATGTTAGTAGGCTAAAGTATAAAGACTATAAAGAGTAAGTCCCTATGACTTATATTTCTTACCCATAGCCTGCAGCTATCTCTATAAACACTGCTTTTTATCTGGCTTGTGTGGTCATTGATGCCTATGCAAATAGAGGGCAGAATGCCTGAACTATGCTCAATATTAGATTGTCTTTAGAGGTTTCTAAAATGTTTTAGTTATTATCTTTATTGGCAGTTGGTCTCATGAGAGAGCTTGGCGTTTTTAAATTCTAAATGATTTTTTAAAGAATTTGTCTGTAAAGTAAGTGGTTTATATAGAAAACAGGATCCTTTGATGCAATGTAACTATTTGACCAGTCATCTTTTGATATGAGTTATTAACTTATTCATGGTTTCACCACTCTCCAGTAATGCAGCCATCTCAAATTTCATGCCTATAAAAGCTTCATAGCTAATCATTCCATGGCATCAAGTATCAGAGGGGTAGCCGTGTTAGTCTGGATCTGCAAAAGCGACAAGGAGTCCTGTGGCACCTTATAGACTAACAGATGTATTGAAAGCATAAGCTTCCATGGGCAAAGACCCATTTCATCAGATGAATGACACCATGCAAGGCACTGCATTTAGCCATATGGAGTAGAAATCCATTCCATGGCGTATTTCTCTCTCCGTGGGAGTATGTGTCTATTGAGTCCAGTCATGTTATTCCAATTGTTGTAGTAGTGAGAGACTCAGGCCTACAACCTTTACATCTGTTTTGCACAATGTGGACTGCTGCACGGTGCAAAATCAGATCCTCATATATTCCCTCCTGCCCCACCATGAAGACATGTTCTAGGATGCAGATTATATTATTCCACTCTATGGATATGAAAAGATACCCTAAGTATGAAAAGATACTCCAAGACATCTGGCCTGATTCTACCTTTTGTTGCCCTCCCCGCACCCCAATGCCTCTCAAGAGGAGCTACCTACAAGCTCAGAATTTGGCCCTTTGGTTGGTCAGCAAATAAGAGTGATGCTCTTACAAGACACTGAGAGTCAACAAACATCCCCTGCCAAAAATCCCCAACTCATTAAAGGTAAACGTTTCTTTCATATACGTTTGATTCTCTTGCTGCCCCAAAGGACTAGAAACACATTGGATACAATGACCAGCAAATACAAGTTCACATCCAGCTGAACATGCCTGCATAACAAACACTTTCTTGTAAAATACCATTGCTGAAGGCTGCGTTTTTGTTAAATGTCCCCTATTCATTATTCATAGGCTAAAGGCATAGGAAATGTCCTCCCATCCTACCCCACCCCCTCCCCATGTGTAAGCACTGAGGGAAAGGAATGACTTTTAATACATTGGAGAACAGCATCATCAATAAATAATATAGGTTTAAACCAACTTTGTCTAACGTAACTGTAATTGAGTTATAAAAATTTCATACTGGATTTTTCCCCCCCGAGTTTCTCTGGCTAGTCTGTGCAAGGAAGCAGAATACTTACAACTTCCTTAGCCGAGAGAAAGCTGTAGATTGGAAGGGTTTGGCTTGGAGCATGGCTGGCCTGGCCCCCCGCAGAAATGTTTCTCTTTTCTATGCTCTTTGAACCATGCTGGGAGCGTTTACGTCTTGCTTTATGGCCTTCCTCCCGAGACCTGGCTCTACGCCTAAAGAAAGAGAAACATAAAATCAAACCATGATGAATGAGTAGTATTATTGATTTGTCCCCAATGTCCCGTCTTCTGCCTAAGGAAGGCTTTCACCTGGCTATAAACTGGACAGTCTTCTTTCTATGTTCTCTGCCCTTGCCCGGGTCTGGGACAAAACTGGATATGGATTTGTCCGGTATTGGTCAAGAGACATCTTTTAAAGAGTGCGCCACTCTGCACCTGCCGATGTGACCTTAAGCACATGGTGCATGCAAAGTCCTAGCAGGAGGGAAGAGGGATGTGCGCACTATGTGCTCCCTGGGTTGTGCATAGGTCTTGGATATGTGCCAACAGGACATTGCCACCTTGGGAAATGAGGAAGATGTTAAGATGATTCCATAGGAGGGGGCCACCAGCAGCAGGAATTAAATCCGGCACCCTAGATTTAAAAGCATGAGCCTCAACGGCTTGAGACCTCCACTACAATCCAAGCTGGTAACAGGCTCATCCACTCTCTGTGGGTATGTCTACACTTGCAGCCTATTTTGGAATAGGGCTGCAAATATAGGCATTCGGAATTGCAAATCAAGCCTGGGATTTAAATATCCCGTGCTTGATTTGCATCTTCCCGTCCGGGTGCCATTATTTGAAATTTACAAGCCCGGAATAACTGCCCGCGTCTACATGCGTTAGTAAAACGGGCGTTCGAAATAAATCCCTATTTCAAACTACCTATTATTCCTCCTGCAATGAGGTTTAACAGGTAGTTCGAAATAGGGCTTTATTTCGAATGCCCGTTTCACTGCTGCATGTAGACGCGGGCAGTTATTCCAGACTTGTAAATTAAAAAAAAAAAAAAAAAAAGGCGCCCGGCCGGGAAGATGCAAATCAAGCACGGGATATTTAAATCCCGGGCTTGATTTGCAATTCCGAATGCCTACATTTGCAGCCCTATTCCGAAATAGGCTGCGAGTGTAGATATACCCTATGTCAGAGGTTTTCAAACTCCGGGTCACAGCTTGTTAAGGGCAAGCTGATAAATAGCCACAACATGCGTTGTTTAATGACGCCTCTGCCAATCTGGGTGCTCACAGCTCCCATTGGCCACAGATCGGCGTTACTGGCCAATAGGAGCTGCAGGAAGTAGTATGGACCAGGACACTGCTTCCTGCAGCTCCCATTGGCTGGGATCACTGATCTGCAGCCAATGGGAGCTGTGAACAGCCGTGCCTTTGGAGGTGCAGGGAAACAAAGTATCTCATGGCCAGCTAACAGCTTGCCTTTACAAGCCATGCCCTAGAGTTGGAAAATCCCTGCTCTGTGTGACCCAGCTACCACTAGAGGGAAAAGGAGCATCTTGGTGTGTAATGGTGGTTTACACTGAGCCCGCTAAGCTCATTTCAACTGTGTCTCTGACAGAGCTCTGAAGCGAGGCAAAAGGAAGACCAGCTCAGCAAATGGCAACATTACCTGCTTTGGCAGCTAGAGGAGAGGGAATCGGAGCTCTCCGAGCGGGAATGGTGGTGGCGGTGGCGATGGCGATGGCGGTGGGATTTTCGCGGCCGGCTACGAGAGCTTTTGAGAGTGGAAAGAAAACTGTTCATTAATCTAGTAGACAAAGGCGTCCCAAGATCCAGTGGATGGAAGCTGAAGTCGGCAAGAGACAAAATGGAAATAAGGTGTAAATATTTCTAAGAAGTGAGGGCAATCGTCCATAGTGTGGAGTGTACAGACCGATGTCTTTCCATCAGCTAGGCTGTAGCTTAGCGCCAGCGCTGGGTGCAGGAATCACTGGGTGAAGTTCTACAGCTTGGGCCATGCAGGTTGGACAAGAACGAGGTCACGGTCCCTTCTTGCCTTAAGGTCTATGATTTCATGCATCTGTCAGACTGGATGAGCACATCTGACCCGCCAACATCCTTCAGGCAACTGTAACAAACCATTCTGGAATCATCTTATTTTGGGGCCTCTTGGGGTGTGTCTACACAGCAGCGTTATTTCAGAATGACAGCCATTATTCCGAAATAACAATGCGAGTGTCTACACAGCAATTCTGTTATTTTGAAATAAATTTGAAATAAAGGACGGCTTATTCCGACTTCTGTAAACCTCATTCCACAAGGTTCGTCCGAAATAGCTATTTTGAAATAGCTGTAGTGTGGACACTCCACTGCTGCTATTTTGAAATAGCTCCTCCCACAGGGCACTCCCCAGTGCCTCCTGGGACTCTAAATCAAAGTAATGCATCAACATTAGGGAAGCCTGCCTTGGACTAATGTTGAGGCTTCCCTGTAGTGTAGACATGCTATTTTGAAATAAGCTATTTCAGCGTATTTCTCTTAGAATAGCTTATTTTGAAATAAGCGTGCAGTGTAGATGTACCCTTGGTCCGCTCGTAGGAAGTCCTCTCAGCCAGGTCTCTCTAAATGAAACTCTCAAGGTTAGTCCCACAGTCCTTTCAATGCGGGGGGAGGGTTATTAATAAACAGAAGATGGAAGAGAGGCTCAAAATAACACAAAATACAGGGTAACAGACACCTTCCCTACTTCCTCCAGCTGGAAAGAGAAGGCTCATCTTTGCCCTTTCTTGGCTACTACAAAGACTCCTCACAGTGGATTTTCCCTGAGTGTAGGTGACAGGCAGGAAGCCTTAGCTCATATACTAGCTCCTACTCATGTGCCTGGTGACCCCGCAGTTTTAAAGGGACAGGTGCACAGGGATGCATGATTCCCTAGCATCCAGAGACCTGTTCCACTCCCCATTCACTCCATTATAGCAGGTACAATTGATTGTAAGACTCTTGTTGTCGGTCTAACACTGCACTCTGATGCAAGCATTGCCGGGGACTTTTGGTGGCTAGCTATCAGCATCAGCACTTGCTGCTTTCAGTGGCTGGTCAGTGGTGACATTTTAGCTCCCTGTACTGTCTGGATTCTTAGCCAGGAAGGGGCAGGTGCCAGATAATGGAAGAGTCATTTGTTGGAGGGGATTGTTGGTAAGAGGGTTGTGCCTTTGTTACTGGGTCACAGGCTTTGCTTTATTTAGAAGTTCTGGATTGCTGCCACATGTCACACGATTACGGTGAAATAAATCAACATAGAATAAAATCAACAGGCCATGTTGCTTCAGATCTGCATCTTCACTGATACAAAAGAATATTCCGCCCAGAGCAGATTAAACATTTTAAAAACTGGTTCATTTACTTGAAATTCCCATTCGCTGCTTAGGTCAGCCGTTTTTATAGCTTCTTATTTGCTCTGTGCTGGTCGTGGCCAATGAGACAGCATTGGTTTTTTGCTCACAGGAATGTTTGGAGAGTGTTGCCAATTCATGTGATTTTATCACAACTCTCACAAAATTTGGTGTTTTTCTTAGCGCTTCAGCTCCTGGAAGCATGAAATTTGGTGAGAAACTGTCCTTTAGAAACCTTTCTAGCCTCCATAATGGCAGAGCAAAGCTTTGAAATGTAGACCCATTGCAACCTAAAAAACATCAAAAGGCAAATAGGAAGAACCCCACATGCATCTGACGAAGTGGGTCTTTGCCCACGAAAGCTTATGCTCCTACACTTCAGTTAGTCTATAAGGTGCCACAGGACTCCTCGTCGCTTTTGCAGATTCAGACTAACACGGCTACCCCTCTGATACTTGACACCACATTTATTATTATCTTTAAAACAAATTTTCACCATTTTAACCCTCTCATGATTTGGGAGGTCTTGGTTCTTGACTTTTGAATACTTAGAGTTGGCAGTAGGGAATATCTACCCCTTGTACAAAGATCTGTGTTGAAGGCTTCATATGAAAACAAAAATACTAGTTCTTTACTATTTACTATTAGAGATGTTACATTTAGATTAATCGGCTAATCGAATAGTTGATGCAATTTGCATCGACTATTTGATTAGTCAATAAGGGCACCTCTGCCTTTGAAGTGTAGCAACAGCCCCAGGGCTGTTGCTACACTTCAAAAGTGAAAGTGCTGAGGGGAGCACGAGGCCAGCGGGGGACTCAAGCTGTCCCCCACTGGCACCGTGTTCCATGTGGCATTTCAAAGTGACAGCACCACATGGAGCCCGGTGTCAGCGGAGGAGTCCACAGCTCACTCTGGGCTCCATGTGGTGCTGCTGCTTTGAAGTACCCCTTTCTCTCTCACCCATCCCCCCGCTTGCTGCCTCTTCCTGATAGAGGCAGCAAGGGGGGGAGAAGCGACTAGTTGACTAGTGTGTCGACTCTCTGATAAGCTTTTGTTTATTAGATAGCTGACCAGTTGTTCACATTCCTAATTACTATCCTCATTAATCTTGCATTTAAAACTTTTGACATCCCATCATGGTGCAGAAATGGTACCATTTACTGTAGGTGACCAGTCACACACCACAAATAATGAAGCTCTGAAGTGTCCCAAAGAGAGAACAACCAACTGTGCTCTTGCAAGACTCTAAACGTCTAGTTCAAAACCTAGTACAAGAGATCAGCATCTGCCATGGGGACTGCTGCTGTCTTGAAACCACACAGAGAGAGAGAGAAAAGGGGACCAGCATCCTGACTGCGACCCAGATTAAATATCATGGATCATTCTCCTCACCCTCAGCGATCCTAATATGTCTCAAGGTCAGGGGTCATTTTTGGTCTGTGTTCTGCAGTGCTGGTCACATTTCATTTCAGCCTCCCTTCCTGACTCTGTCCCTTATTGCAAGACCACACAAAACCCTTATCAGGAGTTACGATGTCCTTATAGATCCAGGCAGTATTCCAGGTGCATTAACAAATTGTCTCTTTGCTCCCTTGCTTTTCACCCCATCTGGGGCCACAGGTTCAATGAAGGGTCCCAATCTGGGGGTGCATATTGTACAAGTACATTTTACACAGGAAACTGTGCCTGCTGAATGTGGATACTCTGTGTACAAATGGACACTTGTTCGCCCATGCCACCCTTTACATGTGGTCCTTGTGTCCATAATTACCCCACAAACATGTGAATGCATATATTTTGCCAGGGCTGGATTCAGAGCACCCTGCTCCAGCATGGAGCAGATTTGGTCATTGGGCTTTCCATGTGCCAAGTCTCTTGGCACTAGTGGCCATCTCTCAGAGATGCTGTATCTTCCATTTTCCATGAGCACCTAGCAAGACCGAATATGCACTATGTATAATGATTCTGGGCTGCATTAACAGGAGTGTTGTGAGCAAGACGCAAGAAGTCATTCTTCCGCTCTACTCTGCGCTGGTTAGGCCTCAGTTGGAGTATTGTGTCCAGTTCTGAGCACCACATTTCAAGAAAGATGTGGAGAAATTGGAGAAGGTCCAGAGAAGAGCAACACAAATGATGAAAGGTCTAGAGAACATGAGCTGTGAGGGAAGGCTGAAAGAATTGAGCTTGTTTAGTTTAGAAAAGAGAAGACTGAGAGGGGACACGATAGCAGTTTTCAGGTATCTAAAAGGGTGTCATAAGGAGGAGGGAGAAAAATTGTTCTCCTTGGCCTCTGATGACAGGACAAGGAACAATGGGCTTAAACTGCAGCAACGGAGGTTTAGGTTGGACATTAGGAAAAACTTCCTAATCATGAGAGTACTTAAACACTTGAATACATTGCCTAGGGAGGTTGCAGAATCTCCATCTGTGGAGATATTTAAAAGCCAGGTTAGACAGACACCAGTCAGGGATGATCTAGACAGTGCTTGGTCCTGCCATGAGGGCAGGGGACTGGGCTTGTTGACCTCTCGAGGTCCCTTCCAGTTTTAGGATTCTATGATTTGCATCTGCCACTTAGCAGTCTTTGTCCTTTGAAACAGCCACGCTTGATGTTTTGGTCTTTATACTTCAAGTAGAGCTGGTCAGAGAAAAGGGACAAACATTTTACAATTTTTTTCTGGATATTTCCCCTCTCTTTTTCTCCCCAATACTTCAAGTTTTTTTAGTTTCAAAATTTGGAATGTCCAAATTTGGAAAGCACTAACCAGCTCAAATCAAATCCTGTGGGGGCAGGATAAAAGTATCCCTTGTTTTAGCTGAAAAATAAGCGTGTCATTTTAAAATGTAACAGGAGGATTTGAGTGGTGAATAGCCCTTGGCTGCTAATTCCATACAATGCCAAAGAAAAGTTTTCTAGTACCAAAACCTTCCTCACATTGTGACTCTTAAAGGGACAGTTCAGCAAAGACAGTTCATTACATCTCTACTTACTGTTTTTTGTGTTTTCTTTCTTCCTTTCTTTTACTTTTTGGGCTTGAGGAACTAAATAAGAAATAGCTAATTAATTGGAAGATTTCAGTTCTAATCAGCCAAAGCAATCAAACTAAATCTGTTAATCTCTAAGGTGCCACAGGATTCCTTGTTGCAGATACAGGCTAACACAGCTGCTTTTCTGAGACATTTTAACAGGACACAGAATCTCAGAAATCACCAGAATGCTTTGTTTACCCCTGACACAAATGGACACAACTCCATTCCCATCAATGATCTTGGGCTTACTTATCGCACTAGAGTGATCTGCACCATTGTATTTCAGGGAAAACACATATTGTATTATGAACTCCAAACAAAGGGATCGGCCATCCTACCAGCCTTATAAGGGGCCAGAAATATATATTTAATATACATGTACAGGGAATGGCAAAGTTACACCAGTGTAAATCTGACTCCATAAAGCAGTGGAGACTCAGGTACATGGAGCCAAACGCTTCAATGAGGAAGAGCACAATAAGCTTCCTGCACAAGCTATCCAGAAGATGGGTTCTGGTGACAGTCTAGATTTGCTAGTACATTACTCCAGAAGAGAAATGCAGTGTCAGAATTCAGGTCAAGCCACTATAGATCTGCCTCTAGAACAGGAGTGGGCAATAATTTTTGATGGGGGGAACACTCCAAGATTTTGGAAAGTGGCCGAGGGCCGCACTCTTCCATGGAGGATTTGCAGGGTCTGGGATGGAGGTTGGGTGCAGAAGGGAACTCAGGGTAAGGGATTGGGCTGCAGGAGGTAGTGTGGGGTTTGGGTGAAAGAGACAGTTGTAACCTCCGGCACTGGACTGGTTGCATGGGTTTGGAATGTGACCTAGGACAGGAAAGGGTTGTGAGCTACGGTACAGGGGCTGGGGATGTGACCTAGGGCAAGGGACTGGGGTGCAGGGGTTTGGGATGTGTCCTAGGGCAAGGGACTGGGGTGCAGGGGTTTGGGATGTGACCTAGGGCAAGGGACTGGGGTGCAGGGGTTTGGGATGTGACCTAGGGCAGGAGACTGGGGTGCAGGGGTTTGGGATGTGACCTAGGGCAAAGGACTGGGGTGCAGGGGTTTGGGATGTGATCTGGGGCAAGAAGGGGTTGTGATGTAGGGCTGGGGATTGGAGTAGAGAAGGGGGTGCAAAGGTTTGGGTTCATACCTGGGGCAGAAGGGGGTTGGGACCTGGGGCAGGGGATTGGGGTGCAGATTCTGGGGGAGGATATGGGTGGAGGAGGGGGAAGAGGGCTGGGGTTATGTGTAGTAAGGGGGGAGGGGGGGGCAGAGGGTTGGGAGGAAGGGGGGGCTGGGGTGCCAGAGGCAGAGTCTGGCCAGGAGACTCACCTGGGTGACTCCCAGACAACTCCCAGCATGTTTCTGGGGCAGCCTCCCTGCCTGCACTACCTCTGCCCAGGCTGCAGGGGGTAGGTGCACGTGTGAATAACTACGAGCCTGAAGAGAAGAGGGGAGTGGTGCTTTGTATGTTGCCTGTAATTCCAACAGGCAGCTCCCATTGGCCAGAAACTGGCCAATGGGATTGTTCAGGAGTGGGGATAGCTCAAGAAGCCTCCCCTCCCCTCCGCAGGCTCACATTTGTGCACGAGAAATGGCCCAGCAGCTGCTTTTCTCAGGGGCATGCGGGTGGGGTGAGGCAAGCAGGGAACCTGCCTGGGGCTCCCCGCTGTGTCTGTGGGCCAGATCCAGGGGCTTGGCAAGCCGGATGCAGCCCACAGGCCATATTTTGCCCAGCCCTGCTCTAGAAAGAGGCTTCATACTTTCCTGAGCTCAGCTTTCTGAAGCTGCACCTTTCCCCAAACTCTCCCCAATTACACACACACACACACGCACACACACACACACACACCCCTCTCCCCAACCTCTCCCCAATTACACACACACACACCCCTCCCCAACCTCTCCCCAATTACACACACACACATACACCCACACCCACAGAGCTGTCTTGGGAACACGTTTTTCATTAAAAGCCATATTCCATATTCTGGAACCTTTAATTACAGCCAGGATCAAACCCCAGCAGAGTAGGAAACTGACCTCGGATCCTAGTTTGCTCATTTGTCCGTTGAGCTGCTAAGTCTGGATGGAGTTCCCATTCAGCCTTTAAGCTCATTGAGCAATTCGGAGTAAGAACTTTAAACCAGCAGCAAAAGTAGGAGGGAGGGTGACTTCCGCTCACTGACACTGGACCTCCACAGCTAACAAGGTTGCAAATGATGTCTGGTTTTGACAGTGCTGCAGTCCCCAAGCGGCAAATTAAAACCCAAGAGCTAGAGGAATGCCTCAAAGCCAGGATTCATAAAGGGAAAGCTGTCAGGCCCTTTGCTGTAATGGCACAGCATGACACCACTGCAGAATATCTTCCCAATGCCCTTGCGCACAGGAAGACAAAAATAACTCAGTGAATGTGTGACTCCTGTACTGGTCCCTCTCAGTCCAAGTACTTGTCCTTTAAATGTTCACCTCTCCAAATAGGGATTAACCTAGATGTAAATGTGCACTCCAGGGCCCGGCTTTAGTGCTTGTATATGCCATTAGAAGCTTCATCAGGGCAGAATTCCTCTGTGTGTAGAGGGACCAACATGAAACCCAAGCACCACTTGAGTCACGCAACACATAGGGTACATCTAGACCACACCTCTCTGTCGACAGAGAGATATAGATTAGGCACATTGAAATTGCTAATGAAGCGGGGATTTAAATACCCCATGCTTCATTAGCATAAACATGGCCGCCGCTTTTTTTTTAAATGGAGCATTTTCGGAAAAAAACTCCTCGGAAGTCTAGACGCAAATCTTTAGAAAAATAAACCCTTTTTCAAAAGATCCTGTTCGAAAAAGGGTTTATTTTTCAAAAGATCCACGTCTAGACTGCCGTTTCTTTTTCGAAAAAGCTCCGTTTTGAAAAAAAGCAGTGGTCATGTTTATGCTAATAAAGTGCGGGATATTTAAATCCCCGCTTTATTAGCAAATTTGATATGCCTTATGTACATCTCTCTGTCGACAGAGAGGTGTAGTCTAGACGTATCCTACGTGTTGCTTGACTTGAGTGGTGCTTGTGTTTCATGTTGGTTGAAGTAGTCTAGACACAGCCATATTGTTGCATTCCATTCCAGTGGGAGAGACTGAGACAGCCCAATGTAGTGTTCACTTCAGATGCTCTGGGAATGGAGAGGGGAGCCTAGGGCATTTAATAAGCTTTGCTGGGTGAAACATATACCTTCCTGCACCAGGGCTACCAAATCTGCACTTCCCTAGAGTCTGGTGGTGTTTCCCCATCATCCCATGCAGGCAGCAGTAACCCATGTTGCTGAGGTTGGTGGCAAAGTTTTCAGAGCCCTTACCTGTGTCTTCTCTTCTTTGAAGATAACCTGCAAGAAGCAAAGAGGTAAATTGAATCTATATGTCATGGTGGAATCAATGCACACTGCTGCATTTGTTCAGGGACAGACACATCTCAGACTTGCTCCCTCACTGAAACAGGAGAAGGGTGTCAAAATGGCTAAGAGAAAAATCCACCCAGCAAGGACCTTCCAGTAGACCTCCACTGCCATTCAGCCACTTCTTGGTATGTCTACGTCACGAGCTGGTAGAGACACACTTGCACTAGCTCTGACTGACCAACTAGCTGTGGAGACAGGAGTGGTGGGAGGAAATAGCTGCTGTCCTGTGTACCGATCTGAGATGCCAGCCATATATTCCAGCAGCTAGTCCCTCCTACTGCTCATGCTGCTGCAGCTATCTTCTACACACTATTCTCCATATGCTAGTGTGGCTCTATCTCCCCAGGCTTCAAATCATACTCGATAGGCCAGCCTTCCCAAGACAATTTAGCCCACCAGGAACAGAGCAGAGCTCTTGGCCATGCCAGTAAGTGTTGCAGCGGGCACTGTAAACCACATTTTTGGGGGGTCTAAGGGATCTTGCGCAAAATGGGTTCTTCCACCCCAACAAATGGCCCCATCTACACAGGTCTTTTTATTGCAAAAACCTCTTCTGCAAAAAGGATCGGAAGAGACTATGCAAATGAGAGCACAAGATTTGCAAATGAGCGCGAGATTTGCATTTCTTCTTCCAAAAAATTGCTGCAGTGTAGACGTAGCCTTATAAGTGCTTTGAAAATCTGGCCCCCATTTGTGGGGTGCTCAACACGTGACAATCTGACCCTGTGTGCGAGAACACCATTTGGCCTGGGCCTCAAGCTCAAAGGGGAGGGCCTCAAAGTTAGACACTAATTGTTGGAATTTGATAACGTGCTGAAGTAGGCAAAGAACTATCACCATTCAACTATGGGACATGTGGATGGGCTCGCCATGCTTAATAACACTGCATGAAAGCTAGGTTTTCCTGAATAATTTGTGCATTTGCACAGAAAAAAATCTAGAAAACCATTTGTTAAATAAAAAATATTCAAATTATGTCTCACTCTTCTTTTTTTGGTGCCTTATTTTGTTTTCATGCATTGTCATTTTATTATTAATTATTATTATTATAGCAAGGAGCTTCAAAAGCTGGAAATGGCCAAAGGCATCTTTGAACCTCTGAAAAGGCCTGTAACACTGTGCTAAGTGGGTGCTAAAACCTGCTCTTCTGAACTGGGGATGCATTGCCCTCACTCTGCACAGGCGTACATGGCTACACCAGGTGCACAGCAGCAGAGAATCAAATGGGCCCATCATTGCAGAAGCTGGGTACAATCTAGGGAGGAATATGACTTGCCCCTTTGGAGTGAAGTGTGTTAGATTTTTCCCTCTTTGCTACATTCTGCCTCACTCTCTCTTTGAGTTTCAGGCTATGTTTTCACCTTTCCTTTGCACCTTTTGTAAGACTGTCCTGGCTTGTTGGTTCAATAAATTATAAATACATGAACTTTCTGAGGAAGATGGCACCCGTTGTTCTAAGCAAATATTGATTTAATGCTTGGAAGAAGAAACTGGAATGTTTGATATTTAAAATTTTAATCATGTTCTTTACATTGGAGAGGGTCTTGATCCAGGGGGGCTGGAACAATTTATACAGTGGAGGTGCTGACAGCCACTGTACCAAGCTGTACACTCTGTCTATGACGGAAACCGCTACAAGCCCAGGGGTGCCTGGCACCCCTAGTTCCAGCATCTATGGCCCAAGCCTGCACATCTGGAGGTGGGTCCAGCCCTGAGCAGGCCTCCAGTTTGGAAGGCATTCAGACCTGGGGGGAACCTTCTGCTGTTGGCCTGTTGGAGAGAGATGTGTAAGCGGGGAAGTTCAGATCCAGATGTGCACCTGAGATGTTTGAAATGTTCTGGCTGAGTGAGGGAGAGTGGAGTTTGGCATATGGGATTTCTGTGTGAATCTGCGACTGGTTCTTTTGAGGTTCATTGAGCTAGTAATAAAGCAGGATGGACAAGGGGTGACAGACACGGCTAGTGTCACAGAGGAACCTCAATGGTTTAGGCTCAGAAGGATCCCTATTAACCCTGCCTATGAATTTGGTCCTACCTTTCCATGCTATTTCTAGAGTCCTCGCCCCCAGGACATCAGAACATTGCTCATGAGCATTTGCACCTGCTTGTGTTGTATGGGGTGACCCTACATGAACAGTCAGGCCGAGGGACCCTACGTGAACAGTCGGGCCGAGGGACCCTACGTGAACAGTAGGCCAAGGGACCCTACATGAACAGTCGGGCCGAGGGACCCTACATGAACAGTCAGGCCGAGGGACCCTACGTGAACAGTCGGGCCGAGGGACCCTACGTGAACAGTCGGGCCGAGGGACCCTACGTGAACAGTAGGCCGAGGGACCCTACATGAACAGTCGGACCGAGGGACCCTACATGAACAGTCAGGCCGAGGGACCATACGTGAACAGTCGGGGCGAGGGACCCTACGTGAACAGTAGGCCGAGGGACCCTACATGAACAGTCGGGCCGAGGGACCCTACGTGAACAGTCGGGCCGAGGGACCCTACGTGAACAGTAGGCCGAGGGACCCTACATGAACAGTCGGACCGAGGGACCCTACATGAACAGTCAGGCCGAGGGACCCTACGTGAACAGTCGGGCCGAGGGACCCTACATGAACCCTACATGAACAGTCGAGCCTAAGGACCCTACGTGAACAGTCAGGCTGAGGGACCCTACATGAACAGTCGGGCCGAGGGATCCTACGTAAACAGTCAGGCTGAAGGACCCTACGTGAACAGTCGAGCCTAAGGACCCTACGTAAACAGTCGGGCCGAGGGACTCTACATAAACAGTTGGGCCAAGGGATCCTACGTGAACAGTCAGGCTGAGGGACTGTTTGCGAACAGTTGGAGGAACCCTGTATGAGTAGTCAGGCTGTGCTGGCATGTATAGGCCGTGCTGTAGCTGCTTGATCCCAGAATTCTCCTGAATTGTAAGTTTCCATTTAAAAAGGGAGAACAAACTGAAGAGCCAATGGCAGTGACAGAAACCTGAGGCGGCGCAGTCTGTGGGAGTCCGCGGACAGACACACGCCATCGTTTGGCGTGCAATTCAGTGCCTCCATCACGTTAACACCAGAGCCTCCGGAGAAAACACTTCCATTACGCCCACTCCTGTGAGCTCTGCAAGAGGAGGGACTGGGAGCTGGCAGCTTTCCGGCCTTGCACTCCCATGCAGAGTCTACGCACAACCCTTTCAAAGGGCTTCCTGCTGGGCCCCTGCGGATGATCGCTTCCTGACAGCAGGTGAGGCGATAAAGGTCTCAGGGAGAGCTCCCTGAGACAATCAGGGACCCATCTCAGGGACTCCCAGGCACCCCTGAAGTCCCACTTTAGCGCAGGGTTCAGGAGTCGTTCAGAACGCACAGGCCTCGCACGGGGGGAATGCGGCCCATGCAGCCGGGTCGAGCAGCTAGATGCTCTTCACCTCTAAGCCACCTCCTAACTAATACCACCCGGCTGTGTTCCACGGCCTGGTGTTCAGTGCATGGGAGGGGCATGTGCGGGGCTGATAGGTTAGGGGGAATACCTGTTTCTTTTTCGTTTCTTTGAGCTTTTCTTCTTCTTCTTCTTCACAGGCAAGGGGCTATACGATAGGGACCTGGAGAACAGCAACAACACGTTACTCACTGGCCATCTGGCGCTCTGAGCTGGCGGAGTCTGTCTTGCGGGGGGTAAGCATCTGGGACACAAGGGCTTAATACACTTGGCTTTCACCCGGGAGACTTTCACTCAAGTCCTTGCTTAGGGGACAAGTGAAGACTCATTCCCTCCCCGGCTGGAGTTGTTCCTATCATTGGTGATCCCTGAATTAGCCACAATTGCCAGGGAAGGCCTAGAGGCCTGGATCACAGGGGAAGCTGCAGGTTGGGTTGAGCTTTATTAGCAAGGACTCGGGTGCCCACCCCAAGCCATGGCCCGAGAGAGATGCTGGTGACATTTCTACTTGAGCTCCAGCGCTGTGTGGTGGGGTAGGCACGCTGCTTGGTGCTGACTGGGAGCTCTGTGCTGAGAACAGCCTAAAAAATTCTGTGTTAGCTGCACAATCTCTGCATTCCCCCCCTCGCCCAAGAACTCAGGGAATCTCCCTCTGTCACAGCCCTGGCTGCAGCACATACATAATCCTCTTTCCTCCGCCATCTCCATAGCTCCCTTCCCAAATGCACACACCAGTTTTAGGTCTCTTTGCCTCCCATGCAAGTCTGATCTCTAACACTGCCAGCCCTGGCTCAGCGGCTTGCAGAGAAGAAGGTCATACACACTGGCTGCTGAGCCCGGAAATGCAATGGTAGGGAGATGGGCCACTGGTATAGACGTCAGGGATGCTAGGAGAGAAGGTGAAAGTGCCTTAGAGCTGGGGGAAGTTCATACAGCATTCAGTATGGGATCCAGGAACTGACTTGCCTTGCATCCCAATATTCACTGAATCATAGAAATGTGGGGCTGGAAGGGACCCTCTAGACCAGTCCCTTACTCTGAGGCTGCATCAAGTAAATCTAGATCATCCCTGACAGGTGCTTGTCCATCCTGGTCTTAAAAACCTTTATTGATAGGGTTTCCACTACCTCCTTTGGAAGCCTTTTCCTGAAAGTTTTTCCTATTGTTAATGTACATCAGCCCTGCTGCCAAGTAAACCAATTACTTCTTGCCTACTATTGGCAGACATGGAGACCAATTCATCACTCACCTCTTTATAACAGCCCTTAATATATTGCAGGTGTATCAGTTCCCATCTCTGTCTTCTTTTCTCAGGACTAAATACACCCATTTTTTTAACCCTTTCCTCATCGGTCAGGTTTTCTAACCCTTTTCTCATTTTTGTCTCTCTTCTCCGGACACTCTCCAATTTGCCCTTCTCTTTCCTAAATTGTGGTGCCCAGAACTGGACACAGTGCTGCAGCTGAGGCCTCACCAGTGCTGAACAGATGAGGAGACAGTCACCGCCCATTTCTTAACATAAGACAAACTGGTAAATATGGCCCAGAATGACATTATCCCAGTCTGGCACTGCATCATGTTGTTGACTCATAGTCTATCTATGAACCATTATAACCCCCAAGAGCCTTTTTAGAAGTGCCACCACCTATCCAGTTATTCTCCATTTTGTAACTGGGCACATGGTTTTTCCTTCCCAAGTGTAATACTTTGCACTTATCTTTATTGAATTTTATCTTGCTGATTTCAGACCAATTCTCTAATTTGTCAAGACCATTTTATCCCTTAAAGTGTTTGCAACTCCACCCTGCATGTTGTCATCTGCACTTTTTATAAGTATACTCTCTACTCCATTATCTAACTTGTTAATGGAAATGCTGATTAATCCCAATTAACCCAGGACTGATCCCTGTGGGACTCCACAAGATATGTCCTCCCAGTTTGACAGCGCACAATTGGTAACCGCTCTTTGAGTATGATCTTTCAACCAGCTGAACATCCATCTTATAGCCATTTCATCTGAACCACACTGCCATGGTTTGCTGTATTTATAGACAGAGAATGGAAATTCTGAAAGGCAGATTTATTTGTTCACAGCTCTCCCTGGCCTTTTTTTAATTGGGGGACTCTTCCTCTCTAGCAATCTTCCCTAGCTCTGGATTTCTGCCTGGTTTGCTATCAATGAAGACATCGCATTTATTTCAGCAGGTGTTTCTCTGCTGAGTATGCTGGGTGGAATTTCCCATTTTAGGCCAAGGCAATGACAGCTTTGTATTACTGCCATCTCCTGGCACTGATTTTTCACACACACCTTATCCCTGAACTTTAGGTCCGGGCAGCGCAGCCCTGTCCGGTTGTTGCTGGCTGAAGTCCTACTGCGATAAGATCAAGCTATTCAGTCACCCTGGTGATGGGCATGGTAGAACAACCTTAACAGAACAGAACATGTACCATGAAGCTGCCCTGAAAATAATGTGAGATTGGCTACGCAAAAAACACAGGGGCACAATTTGAAATTTCTGGAAGCTAGGGGGTCTTACTTTTGCAGGTCTGGGCTTACGGCCTTAAATGGGTACCTAGCTCAGAATTGTGCCCTCTGATCTATTTCCTAGTGTCTGGCCCAGTCTAGTTTTAAAAGTCCCATGAAATGGGTGTTCCCTTGTTTTGTTTTGTTTTCATAGCCTAACTGGTTTCACTGTAAGGAAGTTTAACTTGACATTAGCTTTTCCATTCCTCTTAATTTCACCCCCTTACTCCTAGTTATTCCTCCTGGAACTATGCTAAATAGTTCTCTTCCTCCTTAGGAGCTAACCTAGTTTCCCCCATAGGATCACATGCTCCCACTACTGTCACCTAGCCTGTGAGATAGTCTTCCTTTGCCTGGGATCTTAGCAGCTACTCGTGTGGAGGGTTTCCCCCTTCTGAACTCACCTCCTCCTCTTCTTACGTGTGGATTTCTTTTTCTTTTTCTTCCCTTTGGACGGGGGTGGTGGTGTGTACTTGTCATCACATGAGGGGCTTGAGAGGAAAAAAAAGGACAATCAGTTGACCTGTGTCAATCAGTGTGACTTTCATCCATTTTCCCAATTCCCAGATCTTTCTGATTTGAGGGATGGTTTCAGAATCTTTCTGCTGTACCATGAAAGATTAGGTTTCATGGCTGATCTATCATGCAGGGTAAATGTTTAATTACCATGTCATGAGCAATTTGGTCATGCTTTAAATTAACTGTCTCCTCTCAGGATTTAATATACGTATAATGAGATAGTTACTGTATGTTACTCACATGCCAGTTGATTATTTAAAAATATTTATCAAGGTTAACAGCTCTGTAACAGATTGATACATTTTTTTACCCTCAGTAAATATATTTTAAATAATTAATTGGCATTTAATTCGCATACAATAATTATGGCAACTAGATGAATTTCTCGAAATTTAATAAGAGAGTTAATGTATGTTAAACAGCAACTGATTACAAAAAACATATTTATTGAGGTGTTAGGGTAGCATAATGAGATATATCTCTCTTACACAGTTGTTAAACTGCAGAAAAATATGTTCCTGAGTATTTTTTTTTTAATTTTGGAACATGCAGCACATAATCTCATTGAGTTTAAATTAATGCAAATCCTGTAGTTAAACACATTTAGAGCACTTAGTTTAAAATGTGACAGTTAATTTGCAGTTTTCCGATAATCAAACCAAACATTCTTAGGAAGTGCTGTCTAGTGGGTAAAGCAAGTGATAAAGATTCAGGATTCCTGACTCTGTCACTGAACCCTGGTGACATTTTGGTCCAATCACATGCGAACACATTTTCAAATTCCCTCAGTGATGATTGGCACACAGCTAAGCCAACCCTGAGCCCTTCTGGAAATTCCACACCACAAGGGGGGTGATTTTCACATTTGCTGAGCATCCCCAGAAATGAGGTAGACTTGCAGATGATTACAACTACTGAAAGTCAGACTGGAGAGTATGTAGTTTGGGAACCACAAAATGGAGGCTTCCAGAATTAGTGGCTATGTTTAACAACACAGGCTTGTGCACACTTGTGCCTCAGTTTTCCCATTTGTAAAATGGGATAAAACACCCATATTAAAGGGCTGTTGTGAGACTTAGTTACTATTTGGAAAGTGCTTTGAAATCCTCAGATATAGAAACTAGACTAGAATGGAACAGGAGCTAGAGACAGCACTAATATTTTTAATAGTCTTAATACATGGAAATCATCAGACACATGAAGATATTTAGGATGACAAAGCTAAGAGGAGAGGGAAGGAAGAGCTGTTATGCAGCTGTCACTGATTTATATTCAGGGCTTTCACTGCACTTCACAGGGCCCAAGGTAGAATCAGTCTAATATAGGCTTGAATTATTACCCAAATGACACTACCATAAAAAACCAATTGTTTTTTTCTTTTAATATACTTTTTTTATTGCCCTACAAAACTAAATGTATGCTAATGTTTTGGCACCCTCCCTCTCAGACCCTGAGTTATCTGTTCACTAGTTTATTTTAACATGGGGAAACAGGTCCCATCATAAATACATTACTCTGACATGCTGGCCAGCATCAGGAGAGCAGCAATCTCCTAGTTACATAGCAACCTGGAGCCAGAATATCACCACTTCAATGGGACTAGCATTTGCCACCCTTAGTCATGACTGAAGTGCACCCTGGTCTGTGACAAGAAGGATGACTTTTTGGGTATGGCACAGTCCCATCCCTCAGGAGATGTATGTTCAATTCCTGGTTTTGCCTGAGTGACTATGGGCAAGTGAATAAGGTCCAGAATCTCAAAAGCACGTCGGTTTAGTGAAGAATAATTAGGCAGGGCAAAAAAGAATCTGAAGAACCACAAGACAAAAAATCCAAAAGTAACAGCAAAAAATAGTTGAAGAACATCAGAAGCAGGAAGCCTGTTAAACAACCAACAGGGCCCATTGGATGATCGAGATGCTAATGGAGCACTCAAGGAAGATAAGGCCATTGTAGCGACACTAAATAAATTCCTTGCATTGGTCTTCACAGCTGAGAATATGAGGGAGATTTCCAAACCTGAGCCCATCTGAGGAACTGTCCCAGACTGAGGGGTCATTAGTGGAGGTTTTGGAACCAATTTTTAAATTAAACAGTAAATAAGTCACCAAGGCCAGATGGTACTTATGCAAGCACTCTAAGGGTACGTCTAGACTACATGGCTCCGTCAACGGAGCCATGTAGATTTGTTTGTTCAGCAAAGGGAAATGAAGCCGCGATTTAACTAATCGCGGCTTCAATTAAATTTAAATGGCTGCCACGCTCTGCCGATTCGCTGTTTGTCGGCAGATCGGGGCAGTCTGGACATAAAAGCCCTTTATCGACCTCCCCGGTAAACCTCATCCTACGAGGCATAACGGGGAGGTCGATAAAAGGCTTTAAGGTCAGTGATCAGCTGTTTGTCGGCTCAGCGCGGCAACCATTTAAATTTAAATGAAGCTGCGATTATTTAAATTTCAGCTTCATTTCCCTCTGCCAATCTGTCTAATCTACATGGCTCCATCGACGGAGCCATGTAATTTAGATACACCCTAAAGGAACTCAGATATGAAATTGCAGAACTACTAATTGTGATATGTAACTGTGATGGGGCAGGGCTGCCCTGCACTCCCGTCCAGAAAGGGGAGATGGCGGCATGGCGGGGGATGCAGAGCGCAAGCCATGGTGCCGCGAACACGGCACATGTGCCGGGAACCGAGCTGACACCTCGGGATGATGTCAGCGGCTGGTGATGGGGTGAGGGCATCACCACGCCCTCCCTGGGAGAGGAGGCAAGGGTGCACATGCTGGTGGATGCTCCGGCAAGCCACGCAGAAGGAGGGAGGAACGCTGGCGTGGAGGGTGGAGTTGGTAAAGGGCTGAAGATAAAGGAGGGAGAGGGAAAGGAAAGCGGGGGGAGAAGAGACCTGTCGGGTGGACAGGTGAGCCGGGGCCGGCAGGAGGCTGGCTGGGAGGAAGTGACCCAGGGTAGGACTAAGTGGACACCCGAGGGTTGGTGCATTTAGGGATAACACCCCACCAACCGAGACGGGAAGGATTCTCCTTCCTTAGGGCCCTGGGTCGGGACCTGGAGAGAGGGCAGGCCCAGGTCCCCCTCCCACAGCCGGGGAGCTGAGCCAGCTGTTTTTCACACTGAAGTGCAAAGAGATCAGAGGGTGGTTCCCCGGGCTGTGCCAAGTGGACTCCAATAAACATGTAATTGCCACAAACTGTGCGGAGGGTCACATGGGTTATTATGCGAATGGTCACATTTGGTGGAGAAGAGGGAGTCTGAGAAGAAAAAAAAATGGAGGATTTGGTGTTTTGGGGGGGGACATCTTCTCTGTCTAAGGGTTCATCATGGAGATGAAAAAGCTACTGGAATGGCTCACTGAAAGCCAGCGGCAACAGCAGCAACATCAAATGCAGCTGGTACAGCAGCTTGCCACACAATATCAAGGACAACAGAGGCAGCTGCTCTGCGAACTGTCTGGCCGGTTGACAGCCGGAGGAAGGTCTGGCCCCTGCCTCTTAAGGGAAGGTGAGGAGGAGGGTGGGGCTGGATCCCAACTACCCATGCGTCTGGCCAAAATGGGACCCGGAGGCATTCTTAGTAACGTTTGAGAAGGTGGCTCTGGTGGCCAAATGGCTGGAAGAGCATTGGGCCATACTCCTTGTGCCCTATTTATTAGGCCAAGCCCAGCTGGCGTACCGTAGCCTGAGACTCTCTTCACTTCTATAAAGTGAAGGAGGTGATACTCGATCAACTGGGAGTCACCCCTGAGGCCTACAGACAGCACTTCCTCCAGGAGAAGTACGCTGCTGGGGAAAGACCCGGGGGTGGTGGCCCAGAGTTTGCGAGAGGCGGGATGGCGATGGCTGGAGCCCAATCAAAGATTGGGGGCTCAGGTCACCAAAATGATAGTGTTGGAGTCGTTTCTGAAGGATAAAGATGGGCCTGGCACCACCAGCTTGCCACGCTATCAGAAACAGTGACGTTAATGGAGGGCCATCTAGCAGCAGAGGAATTGCTAGAGGGAACTAAGGAGGCAACCAAAGTTCTACAGCCCAAGGTGAGCGGTTTGAGCCCAAAGGGACCAAGGGGGGAACTGGAGAAGGTACAGGGCGGGAGGCCAATCCGAACGGATAAGAGGAAGCTAGCACCTGTGTGGCCCGGACCTCCAACTGGGAGCGAGGAGGAAAGACCCCACCCCCGGAAGAGAGGGAAAGGAACCCGAAGGGAGGAACCCTGCTATGAGGCGTGTGTTTCCAGTGTGAGCAGGAGGGACACTACTGACGGGACTGCCCGCTGCTGGATTGCACATTCGGGAACCTGCTAGTATACTCAGCCAAAGCAAGGGTAGGAGAAGGGACGAAGATAATGATACCCGTAAAATAGGGGGAATAGCGGTAGACGCGATGGTGGATACTGGCTGTGGGCAGACCATTGTCCAGGCAGACTTAGAAAAGGGCGATGAGGCTAAGGGCAGACCCATGTGGATGTGCTGCATACATGGCGAGGAGTGAGCCTACCCCACGGCATGGGTCTGGCTGGATGACGGGCGTGTTGCCCGATGCTGAAAGATCACACTGGCCCCAGCCCTGATGTACCCAGTCCTGCTGGGAAGGAATTGGCCGGGACTGGGAGCCACCCTGGAGGTCTGGGGCAAGCAGGCCAAGAACCACGAGACGGCGCCAGAGGCTGGTCCCACCCTCGCAGCACCAGGAGAAGTGCAGGAAAGCGAGCCAGTGGGGGACTCCAGCGACAACCCGGTACCTAGAGGAATAGATCCAATCAACAGGATTCGAAATTTGGAAGTCAATGAGGGCGATTTTGTTCAACTGCAGTGAGAGGACTCCACACTACAACGGGCCTGGGAAAGAGCTCGGGATCCACAAGAAAATGAGAACCCAGAGGCACCCTGGCCAGCTGGCCCCTACTTTGAGGTATGGAATGACGGCCTATATCGGGTGGTGGACGCGGTGGGGGAACAGGGAGGAATGTGGCAGTTAGTGGTGCCCATTCAATATAGACGGAGGTACTAGCCCTGGCCCACTCGGGGAGGAGGACTACGAGATACAACTCTTGGGGAAACAGAGGGATACACAAGTATGCCACGTTAACCACTTAAAAAGGTGGAACCCATGGGTGTGCCTCCTCACAGATCCCCAGCCTTCCAAACCAGAGTGGGGAGCATGGAGTGGAGAGCCGGGGAAAACGACACTCACACAACATGAGATTTCTACAGAACCTGGTAAGAAGGTATGTGACCTGGTGCGGCCTTTGCCACGAAAAATGTGGGAGGTAGTCCAAGAGGAGCTCCAGGCAATGAAGCAATGGGGGGTTATTGAAGAGTTGTATAGTGGCTGGCGGAGTTCTACCGTATTGGTACCTAAGACCGACGGGACCGCATTGATTTCAGGAAAGAGAATTCAATATCCCGATTCGACGTGTACCCCATGCCACACGTGGATGAGCTCCTAGAACGGGTAGGATGGTCCCAGTATGTGATCACCCTAGATTTGTCGAAAGGATACTGGCAAATTCCACTGTCCCCCGCAGCGAGAGAAAAAACAGCCTTCTCTATGCCGTTCGGACTGTATCAGTTCATAACTATGCCCTTCAGGTTGCAGGGGGTGGCGGTGACGTTCCAGAGACTAATGGACCGAGCGCTGAATAAATACCAACAATACACAGCAGCATACATCAATGACATTATAATCTTCAGCCAGACCTGGCCTGAACACCTGCAACAGGTAGAGGCGGTCCTGCAGTCACTAGGGGAAGCCAGGCTTACAGCGAACCCTAGCAAATGTAAATTCGGTAAGAGGGAAGTGTCCTACCTGGGATACATGGTCGGGAGGGGAAGACTAAGGCCCTTGGTCAATAAAGTAGGGGCCATCAGGAACTATCCCCCCCTTTCTACAAAAAAGCAAGTGCGACAATTTCTAGGGCTGGCAGGCTATTACCGCCATTTTGTGCTGCACTTTGCAACAATCATAGCTCCTTTAACGGAAATGACATGAAAGGGGCAAACTCAGAAGGTAGTATGGGCCGAGCAAGGGACGCTGGCCTTTCAGAACCCAACGGACCGCCTGCAGAGGGCCCCGATACTGATTCAGATTTCTCAAGAACGTTTATATTGCAAACAGACGCCTCAGAGGTGGGGTTGGGTGCAGTATTGGCCTAGGAAGTAGAGAGAGCTGACCATCCCATCTTATACATAAGCCACAAGCTGTTTCCTTGGGAACAAAATTATTCCATGATAGAGAAGGAGGCATTAGCCATTAAGTGGGCAGTGAAACTGTTATGCTACTATCTTTTAGGGACCAAATTTATACTGATGACGGACCACACATCTCTGAAATAGCTGCAGAATATGAAAGACACCAACGGATCATGTGGTGGTACTTGGCACTCCAGCCATACTGGTGGTTCTCTGGGCTGTGCCAAGTGGGAGCGAATAAATGTGTAATTGCCACAAACTGTGTGGAGGGTCACATGGGTTATTACATGAACGATTACTTCCATACCAAATGACTGAAGGATAGCTAATGTGACATCAACTTTTTTTAAAAGGGCACTTGAGCTGATCTCAGCAATTACAGGCTGGTAACTCCAACTTCAATACTGGGCAAATTGGCTGAAACTAGGGATGAAAGCGAGGAGTCGAGTAGAGTACTCGACTACTCACTTCTCCCCCACTTTGCTTCCTCTGTATAAGAGGCAGCAAGCAGGGGGTGGAGGGTGGGAAAGAGCTGGAGGACTCTTTGACAGAGGATGTTGTGAAAGCCAAGACTAACAGGGTATGTCTACACTACAAAGTTAATTCGAACTAACAGCCATTAGTTCGAATTAACTTTCATAGGCGCTACACATACAAACCACTAGTTCGAGCGCTTAATGCGAACTAGGTAAACCTCATTCTGCGAGGAGTAACGCCTAGTTCGAATTAATTAGTTCGAATTAAGGGCTGTGTAGCCACTTAATTCGAACTAGTGAGAGGCTAGCCCTCCCCAGCTTTCCCTGGTGGTCACTCTGGGTCAAACCAGGGAAACTCTTCTGCCATCCTCCCGGCCCCGGAGCCCTTAAATGGGAACGGTCTGGCTACGGTGCTTGTGCCAGTTGCAAGCCTGCCAGCACCCAGCCAGCAGACCCTGCACCTGGCATGGCATGAGCCAGCCACCCGCTGCCACCCAGCTCTCCGCCTCTTCCCGGGACCAGGCTGGTAGCTCCCTGGAGCCTGCCTGGGACCGCAAGAGGCGGGCGCCTGCATGGTCTAGCGCAGAGATCGTGGACCTCATCCAGGTTTGGGGGGAGGCCTCCAACGTCTACGACCTCCACACTAGGCACAGGAAAGTGGCCGTCTAGGGCAGGATAGCTGCCAGCCTGGCCACCAAAGGCCACGTGCAAACCCAGGAGCAGGTTTTCATGAAAATCAAGGTGTTCCAGTGAGACCCCCGACCCTGAGCCCTGAGCTTAGAACATAAGAACATAAGAACGGCCGTACTGGGTCAGACCAAAGGTCTATCTAGCCCAGTAGCCTGTCTGCCAACAGCGGCCAACACCAGCTACCCCAGAGGGGATGGACCAAAGACAATGACCAAGCCATTTGTCTTGTGCCATCCATCTCCAGTCTTCCACAAACAGAGGCCAGGGACACCGTTCCTATCTCCTGGCTAATAGCACTTCATGGACCCAACCTCCATGACTTGATCTAACTTCTCTTTAAATTCTGTTAGGGTATGTCTACACTACCACCCTAGTTCGAACTAGGGTGGTAATGTAGTCAACCGGAGATGCAAATGAAGTCCGGGATTTGAATTTCCCGGGCTTCATTTGCATGTTGCCGGGTGCCGCCATTTTTAAATGTCCGCTAGTTCGGACTCCGTGTTCCGCGGCTACACGCGGCACGGACTAGGTAGTTCGGACTAGGCTTCCTATTCCGAACTACCTGTACACCTTGTTCCACGAGGAGTACAGGTAGTTTGGAATAGGAAGCCTAATCCGAACTACCTAGTTCGTGCCATGTGTAGCCGCGGGCACGGAGTCCGCACTAACGGACATTTAACAATGGCAGCGCCTGGCAACATGCAAATGAAGCCCGGGAAATTCAAATCCCGGGCTTCATTTGCAACTCTGGTTGCCTACATTAACCACCCTAGTTCGAACTAGGGTGGTAGTGTAGACATACCCTTATAGTTCTAGCCTTTACAGCCTCCTGTGGCAAGGAGTTCCACAGGTTGACTATTTGCTTTGTGAAGAAGAACTTTCTTTTATTAGTTTGAAGCCTGCTACCCATTCATTTCATTTGGTGTCCTCTAGTCCTTCTATTATGGGAACTAATGAAGAACTTTTCTTTATGCACCCTCTCCACACCACTCATGATTTTATAGACCTCTATCATATCCTCCCTCAGTCTCCTCTTTTCTAAGCTGAAAAGTCCCAGTCTCTTTAGCCTCTCTTCATATGGGACCTGTTCCAAACCCCTAATCATTGTAGTTGCCCTTTTCTGAACCCTTTCCAAGGCCAAAACATCTCTTTTGAGGTGAGGAGACCACATCTGTATACAGTACTGAAGATATGGCGTACCATAGTTTTATACTTCCCCTCCTCCTTCTTCCCCTGGCTACCCCTTCCAGTAACCTCCTCCCAGGTTTTCCCCTCCCCTCTTCCACCCTTTCTCTTCCCCTCTCCCACCTCTTTTTCACAGTCTCCCCAGAGGTTAATCCTCCCCCTCTCTCCAGTTTTGTTAAATAAAGAGAGTTTCTATTTTTGAACACACGTGTACTTTATTTTTTACATCAGGAAGGGGGGCTAGGGAGGGGTAAGTGGAAGGTGGTGAGGGAGGAATGGGGCACAAGCCCCCGATGGGGAGGACTGGGGTAGCTCTGCGGGCTCCTCGGGGTGGAAGCTCTCCTGCAGGGCCTCCTGGATCCTGACAGCCCCCCAATTGACCCCCCTGGATGGCAGCCTGCAGCAAGTGCAGCCAGTCTGATGGCCGAGTGCTGTGATGTGCCGAGTGTGGTTACTCAGGGCACTCCAAGCCAGGACTGCTTTGCTGTCCCTCATCAAAGTAGACGAGGAAGCGGGGAACCCTGAGAACTGTCTGTCCGGGGTGGGGGTCGGGACCCTTTAAGCACAGCCCTCGGCTAGCCTGAGGCAGCAGCTCCACGCTCTAAGTCCTAACCTGATGCCCTGCCGGCACCTGTTCCGGCCAGCCTTAACTTCGGTTCAGAGTCCACTCAATGTGGACATGCTAGTTCGAATTAGCAAAACGCTAATTCGAACTAGTTTTTAGTCTAGATGCACTAGTTCGAATTAGCTTAGTTCGAATTAACTAATTCGAATTAAGTTAGTTCGAATTAGTGCTGTAGTGTAGACATACCCTCAGTGTCCAAAAAGAGCGAGGTAAGTTCATGGAGGATAGATCCAGCAATGGCTATTAACCAGAATGGGAAGCAATGCAAAACTATGCCCTGAAGTATCCTTAGCCTCTCTTTGCCAGAAGCTGGGAAGAGGTGATAGGCGATGGATTATCCGATGATTACCTGTTTGTTCATTCTCTCTGAAGTGCATGGCACTGGCCACTGTAAGAAGACATATTGGGTTCACTGGACCTTTGGTTTGATCCAGCATGGCCGTTTTTATGTTCTTAGGTGTCTAATTCTCAAGCTACCTTACTATCTTTCAAGATCTGGACTTAAATTCTCTGAGCCTCAGTTCCCCATCTTTAAAATGGGATTAAAGCCCCTTCTCTTACCCATCTTTTCTTTTCTGTTTAGATGATAAATTCTTAAGGTTTAGGTCTATTTCTCACCATATGTTTCTGATGTTTCATAGAGCTCCAGGCATTGAGAGATTAAATAATAACAATGATAGTCCTGTTTATTTTGGTGGTCCTACTTGCCTCCTAAGGTACCACTCATCAGGTGTAAATGTGTCTAGGCCTAAGACTAGTGAAAAACTAGCAAGCCCAGTTCAGGCTAACATCACATTGTGATGGAATATAGACAATATAATCCTTACAATTTACTCTTGCTTTATGTCATTTTCACAGTGTTCTGATACCACACTAACTACCAGGTAGTTGCTAACCACCAGGCAAATCATAGGATGACTTCACCTTTCCGTGCAATGCAGCCACCTTGGTGGTGATGGGTGGCAAATATGGAACCACACACAGAGGCACATCACAAGTTAGAACAGCCAATGAAGGTTGCCACATCCATAGCAAAGAAATTCAGCACCTCAGCCCTGTGACAAATTCCCTGGGGTATTAGATAACTCCTAATGGCCAGAGTCATATTGTAGTCCAGGCCCATGCTTGGGGCATTCGGCTTACTACCACCCTTGAGAGAATGGCACTTGTTTGTTAAGAACAAAAAGACAGGGGAAAAGCACCCATGCCCTGAAGAGCCAGCAGCCCAAACGGATAACACAACCCACATGGTGAGACCCAGGGTTGTGTGGTGTGTTGATGTGGGCCAGCAATTTTGTCCTGAGAGGAAGAAGACTGGGCATGTCTGCCTTTTAGCGCCCCTTGCTGGCAAACCATGGCTCTGTGGAGGCCTGTTTCAGATTCCCCTTCTCTCAGAGCTCCTCAAACTCCACACAGGCTCCCTTGTGGCTCAGACCTTCCTTTCCCAGGGGCCGGTCCAATAACAGAATCTGCTCCAAATCCTCACAGTCTCCAAATAAAGTCCAGCCCCACTACGCGCAAGCTCATACTCTATGCTGCCCTCTTTCACAAGCAGCTACTGTGATTAGTTGGGGGGGCCTATTTCAAATACTTGGAGTCAAATTCACCATAGAACTTTAACTAAAACCGCCTTCCACCACATTAGTGTCATTAACACACACAGAATTGTCACCGCGGCCATTAGCCCACTGGGCATGACGCACGAGCATCGCTCTATATCTTACACTGCAGAGCGCGCAACACGGACATTATTATGGTGCTTTGTTTAAAACGGGCGTATAGATCATAAGGAACATTTTACTTCCACAAAACAGACGTCTGTAACATGGGTATTTTTAATACAATTTGAACTTTCAATCGTTACTGTTTTAATATGCAATAAAATAAATGGTCTAAATCTCCAGTATATGCAAATAGAGCTTGGCACGGAGGCCAAATAAAGAGCAGGGCCGTGTCTGGGGGAATTGACTGCACATGTCTCATGCTGGCCCTATTTCTAGCCTTTCTTCAGCACCTCTCTGGGGGTGTGTGTAGATTGCATCCCTCTGTCGACAGAGAGATGTAGACTAGGCATATCGAAATTGCTAATGAAGCAGGGATTTAACTATCCCGTGCCTCATTAGCATAAACATGGCCGCCAATTTTTTCGAAATGGAGTTTTTTCAAAAAAAAGAAAAGGCAGTCTAGATGCGGATCTGTCAAAAATAAAGCCTTTTTCGACAGATCCTGTAAACCTCATTTTTTGAGGAATACAGGATCTGTTGAAAAAAGCTTTATTTTCAATAGATCCACATCTAGACTGCTGTTTTTTTCTGAAAAAACTCCATTTCGAAAAAAAGTGGCGGCCATGTTTAGGCTAATGAGGCGCGGGATATTTAAATCCCTGCTTCATTAGCAATTTCGATATGCCTAGTCTACATCTCTCTGTCGACAGAGGGATGCAATCTAGACTTAGCCTGGGGTTAAGAAGGGTCTTCTGCTTTCTGCAGCCTCTGCAAGGCTTCCTCTAGGACAGGGTGGGGATCTTTTTAGGATCGGGGGCCACTGACCCACAGAAAAATCAGTTGGGAGCTGCACACGAGTCAGAAGCAGAACAAACCAAAAAACCAAAAAACAACCTCTCGTAAGTGGTCCCTAGCTGAGAAGGAGAAAGACACTCCTCACATTCCCCTCACACACCAGAGACTCTGGGGCCCAGCCTATAAACGTTGGGTGCTCAAGCTCTGTGGGAGAAGGTGTGGGGGGAGGGCTGGAGTGCCAGCAATGCTGGGGGGGAAGGGAAACCTGTAGGACCAAAGTCAGACACGCCGGGGGGCACATTCAGTCCTTGGGCCATGTTCTAAGAGCACCCTCACCTCCTTGGCTAAGAAAGGTCACTAGGCAACCAGCTTTCCCAATCTGCTGTCTATCTCCCCTTTTATAAGGCCCTGTGGCCTTCTCTTTCAGTCACAGGTGCGCGGCACCCACCTCCTTAAAGGGGCCACTTATCCTCCAAAGAGCATTTGGAGAGAGCCTCTGAGAATGTGATTTGGTAGCCTGCCTTATGTGCCCTTCACTCACTGTTGCATCAAAAGAGAAACAGCACACACCACAAGTCCTCATGAGAGATCAAATTCCGTTTCCTGTTCCTAAGTCCGTCTGAGATGTATCAGCTTTCTCCCTCATTCTAGGACTATCTTTCCCTTCCTATCACCTTTCCCCCTTTTCCAATCTAGTCTTTGGACACTGGGATTGGTGGATGGATTTCTGATTTACACTGGTACAAAGAGGAGCAGAATCAGTCCCATTCACTCGCATCCATTGTTTTTTCCAGCCCAGTTCTGGGTCAGCAGGCTGCTTTTTAGAGGCGAAGAGACAAGCTTTTTTGCAAGATAACAAGCATCGTGTCCCTCTGTCGCAGAACAGAAAGGGGGATGGAATCTCATTGCATCCTCCAATTAGCATTTAAATATTTCCTCTCTAGTCTCTCCAGTAATTCAAAGATCCAGCGGTAGATGCATTAGGAGTCGTGGTACACTGCCTTCTTGGCAACAGGCTTGATGGGCCTTTAATCTGTGTTAAGGTAAAAGAAATATCATTTGGAGGAGGATCGCTGTCTTTCTTCCAAATCAGACATCTATCTCAGACCAACTGCAGGGGGACTTTTTGTCATCCTCACAAGCTAATTCTTGACTGTGTCATATTGTCCTAATGCTAGGAAAATAATGCTCAGATTGGTTTTCTTCCCTAATTTTTCTGCCATAAGCATTTTCCTTTCACCTGCCCATTATATTTTTCCTCTTGCCACAAGCAACCCGAACACTTTCAGAGTCAGCCACTTATCTGAGATCAAGGAAAAACAACACCCACCTCCTCAAAAAAGAACAAAAGTAAGGTGTTCAGAGACAGCACAGAGGGCTATTCTAACATCTTGCAACCACTCTGCCCCACAACACAGCAGCTGACCCTGCCGGTAGGGCAGGCTTCTTTGAAAGAGAAAGCTGCAGAGTGGTGATGGATCGAGGCCCCGTCTGTTCCCTGTTTCTGTTCTTGAATGTAGATTCATAGGCATGAAGGCCAATAGGGGCCAACAGGGACCATTGCGCCAGCTAATCTGACCCTACACAACCCAGGTTTGAGAATTTCATCCCTCTTCCTGGATCAAGCTTCATCTTGATGGCTTTCCTCCGGTGAGGATTTTCAAAAGACTCAGCCTCAGAGCTCCTCCCTGCAAATGGCCTTTCCGTGTAGAGAAAGCCCCTCTTGTTCTCACGGCTCTAACTGCCAGGGGTGAGGAGACAGCATCCTCTGTGGCCATTACATCGTTTTGGCAGGGGAGCAGTAACCCTGCCAGATTCCTAGGCAAGGTGACGGAAGTCAGCTCTGTGCTCCCAGAAAGGGCAGGGCCTCATGCGGAAGAGATGGGGCAGCCAACCCTCAGCGCTATCCAGAATGTGCCACACCCGCTCCCCCTGCCCAGGCCTCAGAACTGCTCAGAGCACGCCATGCGGCGCTCCAGCGGCAATTTCAATGGACCAGGACTCTGGGCGCTACCGCTGCTGCAAAGGTGGTGGCCAGGAGCCCTGGGTCCTTTAGAATTGCCCAGCCCTGGGGCAGGTGCCTCCTTTATCCCCCATCGGTGGGCCTGTGTAGTGGTCTCTAAGTGTTTCCTCTGAAATATCAAGCGCTGGCTGTTGCGGGAGACAGGATGCTGGGCTAACTGAACCTCAGCTCCAACCTGCTCTGGCCTTTCTTAATGTGGCACCAAAGCTACACTGGGCCAAATTTTGAAAAAGCCTCCTCTTTTGGAAGAGCACTTCTTCCTCTGCAAAAAAAGCAGAAGAGCAGATGCATTCCCTGCAGGTGGCGGAGTTTTTCCAGAATACCAGAGGTATCCCGGAAAATCTCTGTAGTATAGACATAGCCTGAGACTCCTGTCCGATGTTTTAATCATAAAACACTCACCCCATCTGCTTCTATGACTTTCCATGTATATTCATGACCTAATTTACTTCAGTATGATTGTGTTTGCTCAGCACTCTGAAAATCTCAGTTCTCAACCCTTTCCACTGCCTCCTGATAGCTTATCCAGGCACTTTTGAGTTCCAGCATCTCCCTGGCCCACAGGGAAACTCTAGCCTTCTCCCTTCAGCCCCACACTGTAGAGCCTTTCCTGGTTTCTGCAGATAACTTCTTTTGTTTTTGATATAGAAACTTTCTCCCTGAGTTCATTTGATTTAAATTGTTTCCCTCCGATTGCCATCAAAGTCTAATTAAAAATACACTTTTGATTATTGTGCTGGTTAGCTTGAAATCTGAAGATGTGAAATATGCTCTCTCTCTCTCTCTCTCGCTCTGTCTCTTGTAGCTTTAAACAAATAGATAGACTTTAATCCCGGTGATAATTTAACAGGCAGGACTCTGAAAGGCTGTTCACATTGTTTATAAACTTAATTCATTTTCCCCCTCTCAAGTCACCACAATTAAAGAAGAATTGAGGATGATAATAAACCTCTCCCTGAACAAGCCTTGTGTTGGTCTGCGATCTAGGCGTGAGCCAAAGGGAATCTCGGTTACGGTGAACCTCACCTGTTAGCAACCCTATCCCTTGGGATGCCAGCAGCTAGTCTGCCTTCAAACCTCTGCTAAGCCTAGTTTGAAATGGTAGTCATTCACTGCTTTGATGCACGATTGTAGGGTTGCCAGTCTTGCTTGGAGGACTCATCACACGACACGATCGTTAATTAAAGATTAATCTTTAATTCCTGGAGACCCCAGAACGACCCTACTCAAGTGCCCACTGGAAAGAAAGGGCCCAAGGCTGCTGTAGCATCTGGTGGTAGGAGGCAGAGGAGCAGTCTCGGAAGGGCCGATAAACTTGCTGAGCCCCAGGGAAAGGAGGCAGCTCCGACCATGCTCCCGGAGGGGGCATGGCCTCAGCCAGAAGGGGTGGGGCTGTGAGTAACCAGCCCTCAGTGTTGCCTGGAGTGTGCTGTGCCTCCCCCTCCCCCACCCCTAGGCAGCCCTCAGAGCCACCTGGAGCACACCACATGCTGCTCTGGTGGTGATTTAAAGGGCCTGCTTCAGGAGTGGTGACTAGGACTCCCAAGCCCTTTTGAATATCCAGCTGCTGGGGCAACTGCCCTCTTGCCCCTCACTGTTCGGCAGGCCTGGGCAGCGTAGTGAGTGTAGGGGACCTTGCAGAAACCTTGCTGCCCCAAGGGGAAGGATGATTCTCCTAGGGGATGGGGAGCCTATGTATTAGAGGAACTGAGCGAAACAGGAAGCCGGGTTACCGGGGAAACTGCCGGATAAATTAATGGAGCAACTCGACTGTCACAGACTCTGGTGGGCTATTACATGGAGAATGGGATTCCCAGCAAGCACAGGCATGTGGGGGTCCTGCGGAGGAGGTGGGAGGTCTGGAAGATGGCTACGTACACTCCTCCCCTCCATTCCTCACTCCACTGGATTACCCACGGCTCCCAGGAAGGGCCACCGCGGTTGGGATCTTACCTGCGGGATCGGTGGTGGGTGTGCGGTCTGCTCTCCTTTCCTTTCACACAGCCATTGGTGTCACCGGCCTCCTGAGCGGCATTTCCGCTGGGCTTTTCCAGGTGTCTCTCCTCTATTGGGCGCGACAGGCAGCTCGGCGTCTCACTGCTGGGCCACAGAGAAGAGAAACAAAGCCGTGAGGGGCTGTTCCCCCGGGAGGTCGCCGTGTCTGAATGACAGCCACTATTGGGTGTAGGGCCCATATAGCCCACCCAAGGCCGGGTTCTCTGTTGCGAGGCACCGTTCACACAGAGAGCAAGAGAGAGTCCCTTCCCCTAGAGAGCTTATGGTCAGAATGGTCACGTAGAGGGTGGGCGAGAGGCAGGAAGTTTCCCATTTAACAGGTGGGGAACTGAGGCCCAGAGAGATTAAGAGAGTAGCCCAGAGTCATCTCCTGGCTTTCAGGATAGAAGGGGAGGCCTTTGCTTCCAAGCTCTGTCAGCGAGATGGGGCGGGTGAGTTGAAAGAAGAAGGGAAAAGGCTGATACGGGCCTAGGTGGATTGGTATTTTGTACATATTCACATGCACTCAGTGCTCAGGGTGGGCAGTAGAGAGGGCTAGGGTCCTTGTAATCGAAACGCTGGGTGGTTGGGTGGATCTACACGTCTCCCCATCCCCAGTGTCTCGCCGAAGTGAGAACAGGACCCAGAAGGGAAGAAGCAACTGTGGTGGCACATAACATCAGGCCAGTTGCCAAGGCACCGGCCCAACTATCCAGCCACCCATGGGCCTTATGGAGACATCTGAGCCAGGAGCATGTGTGTCTGCTGCCAGAGAGGGGTGAGGATAGGACAAGGAACAGAGAAGGGAGGGCCATACAGGGCACCTGCTGTAGAGACAGTGCTGTAGGAGAGGCAGTAGGAACTACTGGGTAGCCCATTCCCAGGCTGGAGATGTCTGTCCCCACCAGTCTCAATAGTTCCTCTTCTGTACCCTGCTCGTAGGGAGCTTCTGTCCCAGCTGCCTACAGCTCCGGATGGGAGAAATAACATCTAGACTCGGAACGGTAGGAGACAGCTTCGGGATTACACACAGCTCTCAGGGCACCATCACTGCCAATTAAAGCAGCGCGGGGCTCAGGCAGAGAGAATTCTGTTCCCAGTCGCGTGTGTGTCACAGAAAACATTCAACGTTCAAACAAGACTGGAGAAAACACTTGTCTGAAGTCTGGCTCCAGCACGACACAGACACGTTTCCATCCGCTTTCATGCATGAGCTGCCACTAGCATTTACTGACCCAGGCTGGGAGACTGCAGCCTGGCGACAGCTCATTTAACAGGTAAAGCAGGAGAGAAAACAGCTGGCAGGGGAAAGGAAAAGGAGGTCCAAACAGTCACACTTGCTAATGCTGTAGCCAGCAAAGCCCTGAGCGCTATGGTGCAAGATCCCCGCAGGCAGGGTATGTACTCTTATTCCAATTGGTCCTGGCTCCAAGCTGTGCTGGCTAATCTGCCATACTGCACGACCCATGTTCTCACTCCAGAGGTCGGCACCACCCTCATGCAATGTTACCCTAATCCTACCCCTTCCGTTCCTACCAGATGGCATGTCCCTGACAGACCCAAAGAGACTCCCCTAATGAGACAAGCAGTGAGGAGGGGGCAGGAAAGGAAGGCAAGGTCCAACCACCAGCGTGGTGATGGACTGATTTTGCTAATACGCCGTCAGTGTCAATTCCTCATTCCGGGCCAAAGCCTCCTTTTAACTTTCCAGAAAGGGTCAGTTCTGGTTGTGCAGAGCTGTCTCCTGGACAGCTATTCCTGGGGGGGAAGGCCAGGATATAAGGGAGCAGGCCTGCCGATGAGGGTAGGGGGAAACAAAGAGGATAGTTGCCCCAGGGTCTAGCAATTCAAAAGGGGCCCAGAGTGCTGCACTGCTCACTCTGGGCAGCTCTAAGGACTGGAGAGGGGGGCACACCGTGCTCCAGGCAGCATGAAGGGCTGGCTGTTTCTGGCCCTGCCCCTTCCACTAAGGCCCCACATCTTTGACCCAAAGCCGTTCCTCTTCTGGGAATGCTGAGCTGACGCCTTCTCCCCTCGCTTTGCCCAGGGGCCCACGGAGGCGGTCGGCTGCCCAGCAAAGGGGAGGCTGGCCAGGCCCCCTTGAAGTTCTGAGCTTTCCTATCAGTTTGAAGGGGCTTGAGCTCAGCCCTGGCGGTGGCGGCCCCGGTGCAGAAAGCTGGCTGGGCCATGGGGATGAAGGGTGGGGGAAATCCCAAGTACGCAGGGAAATCAACCCCAGCCTTCCCTCTGGCTAGTGAGCGCATCAGCTGTTCCTGCCTTCCCCAGGCTGAGAGAGCATGCTTACTTGGGGGACCATGGAGGCATGCTTTCACACACCCCCTGCATACGAGCCTGAATTGTATGCCTGCAAAGCTGTTTTGATTTTAGCCAAACTGTTCTAATTACTTTCTCAGCTAGTGCGATTCTTCCGCGCCTCTTTACATGTAGCAACAGGAAAAGAGTCATTTCTGTTTTGTTAGTCTCCGTTTTTGTATTTTCTTGTAACTGGATTATCTTTCAATTGAATGTACTTGTGACTTAACTGAGTGACTGATTAATCTGTAAGCTGGCTGCCTAGCAGTGATCCACAGCAGAGGAAGAGTCTGCCTGGACTCCAACCGAGAAGTCCAACAAGCAAGTGGAGGAAAGATGTTTTGGACCCAGCAAGTTGCGCAGATTTGGTGTTCACAGACACTCACTGAGACTTTGGTGAACTAAACATAAGGTTTTGGGAGCTCTCCGTTTCTCCTTACTGTGCTTTGTGAGTTCTGAACGGTTCAAATTTTAGTTTTTGGATTTCTTTTTACTTATGCTTATTGTAATTGTAATGACTGTGGATTATAAAATAGCTATGTTATAGTTGTAAAATCAGACTATGTGTAAGATTTTATGAAGTTATTTAATTAAATTAAGTTCTTTAGTTCCTTTTGGGACTGAAGGTGAGGAGGATGACCCTGAAATTCCTTGAGACTGAACTCTGGGTCTCCAGCTACTTTTCTATTAAGGATGTGAATGGGTAACCAGTAACCAGGTGATGCATAGTGGGTACTGGTTAACCCATACCCAGGAGCATCCCCTCCTCTGCCTGCAGCAGGGGGGCTGGGAGCAGAACACTAAACACTTAAATATCATGGAGGGAGCTGGCGGCAGCAGCTGAAAGCCTCGTGCACGGGGGGCCAGGAGCAGAGGCTGACCCTCCCCATGTGTGTGGCTGCAGCTCTTGCTGCCAGCCCCCCATGTGCAGGGGGAGAGGCATGGCTGCAGCAGCCCCATATGGGTGGTGCAAATGTGGCAGTGGGATCCTGGCTAATCGGTTAACTGGTTAAACCTTAAGTTTAACTGATTAACCAGGATTTTACATCCCAATTTTCTATGGGAGTTGGGTTTCTTTTAAGACACTAGAGAAGGGCAGTGAAGTCTAGCCCCCCCAAGGTCACACAGACATTAGCTATGAATTGACAGACTTCATAACTTGTGAACTTCCTTGAAACTGGAGACTAGACTATGTCACCTCTGTGTTAGCTTTGTTCAAAAATAGGTATTAGTCTTACAATAATGTATTTAGTGTTTAGATGCCATGCAATGGTGCATGCATGAATCTCACGTAAAATATCTATAGCCCACATGATAAAGTGATACTGAAGTGTTAAGTATTTGCTCTGAAACCGTAAACACTGCGGAGTCAGGAGAGAAGCATTCCGGAGTGGGAAATATCAGTTTGCCACAGAAAGTGTTATCTCCTCCCCAATAAAAGAATGCCGATAAAGACAGCAGACGAACCACTGGGGAACATCAGAGAACAAAAGACTTTGTTGATTGCTGCACTCCCAACCCATGAAGATGATAACTTGTTCTATCATCTTGACCACTGGAGGAAAGGAATACAAATCCTCAACAAGAAAAGCTGCATCTTTTTGGCTGCTTGAACTCTGAATGGCCAGAGATTCTAAACAGAAGCCAGGGATTCCCAGGGGTGGCTTACTGGGTCTGTCCTGAAAGACACTTTGACTTGACAGATCACTACAGCTCTGTCATTCTTGGGAGTTAAAAGGTAACTCATCAGGTGGGTATGTTCGCTTTCTGTAACAACCGAAAAATAACTCCTATTCCTTCTTCCTAGGTAATACACCTTTAAATAATTGATTACAAAATTAGCTACTGGTGTTGTCTTTGTTGTACGCTGATTGATCTGGGAGTAAAAAGTCTCTTGTGACAGGAGGCAGCGTGAGTGTGGAATGATTTTTGGTATAAGTGTCTATTTGTCATTAATCCCAGTTTTTCTGGAGGGCAAGATGGGTTTAGATTCTCCAGGCTACGTCTACACTTTACAGCAGCATGGCTGACCCAAAGCAGCTGTACCACTGTAAGGGCACATCTACACAGCACAGCTGAAGTCGAATTAAGCTGTGCAACTTGAGCTACATCAGTTGTGTAGCTGAAGTCAAAATAGCTTAACTCGGCTTTTGGCGCTGTCTGCATTGCAGGAGGTCAAAGGGAGAACGCTCTTCCTTGGACTTCCCTCTTGTGAAAGGAGAGTTACCATGGGTGAGAGTAAGAAGTCCTCCAGCTTGACATTATTCCGAAATAAAAGCTTGTGGTGTAGATGCACTCTTCGTTATTTATTCTGAAATAATGCTGCTGTATAGATGTACCCTAAGATCTCACGTGTAGCTTCTCTATGCAAATAGGAGAGAACTCTTCCCATCCCCAAGGAGGGGCAGTTGCTATGACATCAGGAGATGCTCTCCTGCTCTACCACTTATGCTCGTATAACATATTATTTGAGTACTGATTGTACCCCCATGAGGTGCAATGCATGTTTTACCAACAAAAGTGGTAGGGCAGACATGGTGTTAGGGGACTGGCTGGGATGCCATGGTAAGACTGTTTCAATGATCTAGGAGTTCCACATTTTTTACTGGCTTGGTGAAATCTTATCATGGGACACACTGTTTAGGGTGCCCATGCTGGTTTTGACAGTCTGCCCTTTAACAGGCACCTGTGGTTCTGAGTCACTCCACACAACAGGACAGTAACTATGCACCTGTTGACATTTTCTTACATTAATCATCTGCTTTGTCAAGCCCACGCTCCTTCTGGGTCTGTCTAGCGACTCATGTAATGAGGGCAGGGCTGATGGCAATGGGGTAATATGCAGATGAATAATGGAGGTATTACCAAAAGCCACACACCATTGTGGTTAGACATGATCAGCAGTCCAGCAGACTGTCAGCCCACAGACCAAGCTGCCAATGGAAGCAAAGCGAAGACCTCCAGCTGGAGATGAGGCAGTTTAGGGCAGCTTGCAGTGTACAATGCTATCCCTGCACAATAGGAATGAGAAGAGTTCAGCTGTGGGGCTTTCAAGACAGCCCCTCTCTTCCCGTGAAAGGAACATTAATAATCAGAGAATGATGATCAGCTGGTGAGATATTTACATACTAGAAATTGGGAGGAGGAGGTATTTCAGGACATTAGATTTTGTAATTAAGCAAAAGGAAATTCTGCATGTAACCAAGCTGCACATGGAAAAATTCAGCCCATAGTGTGTTTTTGTGCAAGTTAACCGGCTGCAAACCAATGCACTGTTCTTTGCCATCAGGTATCCAGAGAACAATCAGTCTTCTAAGCCAGGGCAGGAAGCTGCCCCATGAAGCAGGATGCCGGTAACAATCCAGGGTGATCAGACAACCCAAAGCTCATTGCTTGCCCAATTGTCTTGGGCAATTCAGTGTCTCTAATGTCTGTTTAATCAAGAGATGTGGCTGCTGCTTTGGCACTGGAGGGCAAGAGAAGGGAACAAGGTTTGACACATTCCTGTCAAGTGGGTAACAAAGGAAAAAGCAAATATTCTGCTGCGTCTATGTAAATAGCTCCAGTGTGTCTTGGATTGCTAATGAAATCTTTGCATTTCAGATTCAGACAAGACACAGTCAGACAGTTCATGGAGCCTTGTCAGCAGCTTGGAATTTACAATTTATGTTTGACATAACCACAAGTGAGCGTAGGTCATGACTTTCCCTTCCCACCCCCACCTCTCTCCTGAGCCACGGTGCTTTGTGATCAGACGGCTCCTCCCCACTGCCATAGCTGTGCGCTCCCAACCAGAGTCACAACTGGCCTTTACGCTCACAGATTTATTTAGACCCCACTGAAATGCAGCTGAACTCAAACCAGTTTAATGACCTGCTTGCATGTATGCACAGGAGGAATAGAGCAGAATCACAAAGAATGGCTGAAAGGAAGGTACTTTAGTCAAGCTGCCAAAAACAGAAGCCTTTCAAATCTAGCCCAGCTGCAGAGCACCCTCAAAGGAGACAGTTTATTGCTGGGGTGCCCAGTTCAAAAATGCAGCTGACTGGTAAGTTTTTACAAGCTGGTAGAGGAAGTCTGGGGCATTCTAACCACAAATCCAAAGAACTACCAGTCATTTTCCAAGTATTTAAAGACCCCAGCCCAGGTAAGACCTACACTGACACAGGACTTTGTGATAAGTTCTGCTGCAGCTGAGCCCAAGGGAAACTTAAAGAGTTTTTGTATTTTGCTATAGACCCCAAAATGGGGGCAGGTGGGTGACCAAGGCTGGGCAGAGTTTCAGGATAACCTGGCCACTGAACAAACTGGGCTGGAAACTGTACAAAACTCAGTGGCTGATTTCAACCCTAGCAAATGGAGCATGGAGACTTGAGAGCCAAAGTTGCTGAGCTCCTCATGATCCAAATATGCTGCATTCTGTTCCTCAATGGGAGCAAAGGGCCAGTCTCTTGTTCAGCCTGTGTCTGGGGGCATCTGAACCCATGGGAATATTCCCTGCTGCCTTCCCCTGCTGGATCTGAAGGAGACAGGGCTGCACTGGAGCCCCATTGCAGGACGTCGGCACACCTGACCTTGGCCCCCCGTTGGGCTATGCCAGCTGGCTCCTGGCCCTCTGGGAGTCTTGGGGACATGCTGCCGCGTAAGCCAGACTGTCGGCCATTGCGTTGTGGAAATGCTCTCCCTTGCAGTGCTGTGCTAATAACGAGGAGCCAGGGAATGACGGAGTGAGAGCAGTGATGCTGGGTCAGCCCAAGGGCCATAAAGAAGCAGCAGGGCTTAGTCTAGGGGAGAACAAGAATGCCTGCCCTCCCCCATAGCTCAGCACTCCTTGGGAAAGGAAATATGTTTGCAGGCCCCTAAGATGTTTATTTCAAAAGTGAAGAGAGAGACAGCAATAAACCACAGTGGACAAGGTCTCCATAAACCCTATTTCATTGGTGTCACCTGTAGCGTTACTCAAATAAATGAAACAAGCATAGAAACTTTTCATCCTGACCTGGGCCTTGGGGGATGGGACTGGGGAAGTTGACAGGAGGCTTGACTGGGGGGGGTGGCAAAACTAGTGGGCAGCGTGCCAGGGGCAAGGGAGGGCTGTCACATATAAGCCATATGTAGGCCTGCAGGGGTTAAACTTGTATTCCTGCTGGTGAAAACACCAGGGCTATGTCTACACTGGCAGTGTCTTGCGCAAGAACAGCTGTTCTTGCGCAAAAACTGGCTGGGTGTCTACACTGCACGCATGTTCTTGAGCAAGTAAATTTACAGTACAGCGTCGGAAAACAGGGCTTCTTCTGGAAGAGTTATTCCTCTCCCCACGGCTACATCTAGACTGGCATGATTTTCCGGAAATGCTTTTAACGGAAAAGTTTTCCGTTAAAAGCATTTTCGGAAAAGAGCATCTAGATTGGCAGGATGCTTTTCCACAGAAGCACTTTTTGCGGAAAAGTGTCCGTGGCCAATCTAGACAAGCTATTTCACAAAAAAGCCCGATCGCCATTTTCGCGATCGGGGCTTTTTGGCGGAAAACAAATCTCTGCTGTCTACACTGGCCCTTTTGCGCAAAAGTTTTTCAGAAAAAGACTTTTGCCCGAATGGGAGCAGCATAGTATTTCCACAAAAACACTGACAATCTTACATGAGATCGTCAGTGCTTTTGTGGAAATTCAAGCGGCCAGTGTAGACAGCTGGCAAGTTTTTCTGGAAAAGCGGCTGATTTTCCGGAAAAAGTGGCCAGTCTAGACACAGCCCACAAGTAATAAGCCCTCTTATGCAAGAGCTCTTGTGCAAGAGGGCAGAGTAGATAGGCAATATGAATGTCTTGTGCAAGAAACCCCTATGGCTAGAATGGCCATCAGAGCTTTCTTGTGCAAGAGAGTGTCCACACTGCCATAGATGCTTTATTGCAAAAGCCTATCTCTTGAGTAAAAGCACATGCCAGTGTAGATGCTCTCTCGTGGAAGACTTTTTGTGCAAGAACTCTTCCACAAAACCATTCTTGTGCAAGAAGCTGCCAGTATAGATGTAGCCCAGGTGTTCTTTATCAGACGGCCTTCAACAGCTCCAACTCCCCTTGCTTGCTAGAGCCGAGTATGGGATAAAGAATATGACCTCGGCTCTCAGACACGTGGGAACATTGAGAGTGGCATTGGACCACACTCAGCAAACAACTAAAGTATAAGATCACTGGGAGTCCCGCCCCTCTGTGAGTTCCCACCAGGGACTTCACCTTGGAGGTTGTACTGGGTCCGCCAGCTGGAGCCACGTCCATTGTGGCCTGGTGTGAGGTGACCGGAATGGAACTCCCTGCAGACTAAACAGGCATAAGCATTTCCGAGTGCCTGTTGCTCACTTATATACATTGCTTTCTTATTCTTATTGTTGTATTACTTTGCAGTAGCTGTGCAATTATTTGTCAGTATTAAGCCTGTAATAGTAGTGACTTAGAGAAATTAATAAAAGCAACCGTCCCTAATTGACTCTGTCTTGAAGCGAATCCACAACCCTGTTGCCTCCTGGCCCTCTGACTTGACAAGAGAAAATGCTGCTCTGCAATGTGATGGGACAGCTGAGAGCAGAGCTCTTTGGCCCTCTTGCTTCACAGTGGCCTGGCTGCTATGGCTCAGGGCTGGGCAATGGGATTGTGGAGTGCCTCTCAGAGACACCAGCCTCCCGTAGCACATCGCTGGTCAGGGGCCTGACCCCGAACACCCATTGCAGTGACATGAGAATTCCTTCCACATCTGGCAGGCTGACGGAAAGGGCATTCCTCTTTAGGAAAAAGGCCAGGATATTGTACAGAGAGGGAACATAAGAATGGATGCAGGGGGAGTATGTCACAGACACAGCTCTACATGCCCTTCACTCACATAGCTAGCTGAAGGGTTTGAGGTTTGACAGCACCTGATAGTGCTGCCAACTCCTGCAACTTGAGTCTTGTGATGGTTTCCATAAAGCCTCAGCTTCTGGAGGTATGTGCTGTGGCATGAAGCTCAGCTTACATTTAAAGACAAGTTTCTACAGGTTGAATCTCTCTAGTTCAGTGCCCTTGGGGTCTGACCGATGCTGAACCAGAGAATTTGCCTAATCACTTGAGGTCAATATTGTCTAGCAGCATTACCAACACTCCCACAGCTCACTAGAGGTGTAAATTAGAGCTAAATAACAGCACGGAACACTGAGAGCCAGGACTAACACCTGTAAGCAAACTTGATGAGACCTTGGGAAACTTGGCCACACCCAAGCTAAGTGGATATCTAGATAACTAAAGCATGCTGGACCAGAGATGTTGCTGGATGAGAGCGTGCCGGACTAGAGAGGCTGAAGCTGTCGTCTTCGTTGCTGCAGAGCAAAGGGCCTTGGTGTTCCCTAAAGGCTCAGCAAACAAAGGCCACAGAAAAAGGCCCCCTTTTTAAAAAAGTGGTTTTGACACCAGTCTCATGGTTTTGGGGGGAGGGGGGGGAATGCGATTCACAAGTTGTGGGTGCCTGGGGTTAGCAGTACTGCTGCTATACCTTTAACAATCTATCCCCTCCCTCCCCTGTGCTGTCTTACTTGCTGTCTTGAGTGGAAAGAGGCCGATTGGGAGAAGGCAGAGAGGTGGCTCATTCCTTGCTCCCATGATATGCCAGGCATGAAAAGCCAATCAGTAGCTCTTTATTTGCACAAGCTGTACGTTTCAGAGTCACAGTTGCCCTGTCAACTGCATTTAGCAAGTATCTTGATTCCTGCACCATGTGTACTGCACTGATGAGGAACTCTCTTCACAGGCATGGGGGGAGTTGCTGGCATTTGGGAGAACACCCACCCCAAAGGAAGTAAAAAGCATTGCAGTGTAATACAATTCAGTTGCTGATATCAGCTACTCCATACACTATTGGAATGCATCCCAAGAATTATATCCAGAACCAAGGCAGCCTTTGCTAGAAGCTTTTAGAATTCACGGGTGTTCTTTCCATTGAATTGCACAACTACGAGCCGCACATTGGCCAAGTCTGTGTCATTTCACAATGGGGGAGAGGATCAAAAAGGACAGTTGAAAGCAACAAACCCAACAAGTAGGATACAAAGAATAGGGAAAAGCAGTCGGTGGGGGTGGAGGGAAGGGATGTGGTGATAGGGTCAGGCAGAATTTAGGACACAGCCAAATAGGCATTAACTCTTGCTGTCATGGGAAGAAGGGCTGTGTTGTAGGGAGGTCCTGAAAATGTGTCTGTCTGTCTAATAGACGGCTGCCTTCCTGAAAGTCTACTATTTGACTCAAATGAAATGTTGATTGGGAACAGCATTTTTCATATTGTTTCAATGATTTTTTCAGGTATCCAGGAATAGTTAAAGAAAACAAAAAATTAAACAATTTCACCTGGAAACTAAACACCAACTTTCTGCCAGCCCGACAATCTTTCTTAGGGTACATATGCACTGCAACACTATTTCGAAATAACTGGCGCTATTCTGAAATAAATTAGTCTGCATCTACACAGCCGGCAGTTATTTCGAAGTAGTGTCGAAATACTGTTAAGCTGGAGGACATCTTACTCCGATTCCTGTAACCATCATTGTAGGAAGAGTAAGGGAAGTTGGAATAAGAGAGCTCTATTTCAAAACAACTGTTATTTAGATGATCCCTATTTCAAAATAAGCTATTTTGAAATAAGCTACCCAACTGAGGTAGCTCAGTTGCGTAGCTTATTATGAGTTGATGCACCATAACCTGCAAGTATAAGAGGGAAAGGGAAGCAAAATATATAGGGCAGAGATGGATACTGCACATTGATAATATTTAATATCAGGGAACACAGGACTTGCCAAACAGGGGCAGACACAGAGTACATTTAGGCCAAGGTCCTGTCTCTGACATTAGCCAGCACCAGTGCCCCAGAGACAGGTGTAAGAACACAACAGTAGCAGATGTGGGATAATCTGACCCATATCAGGTCTCATCCTGATCTCGAGGACTAAGTAAGAGGGCCTGTCTCCAGGTTTCCAGACCTCCTCCTCTGGGAGCAGAGGAGCCTGAAAGAGCTGAGACACTGATACTGCAAAGGAGAATAATCGAGAGAGGAAACTCGTGTGTTCTCCTGGAATGGTCTCTGTGTGAAACCCTGCTAGAATGCATAAGATGGATTGTGCGTATACCATGCATGGGGATGGGCCATGGGGCATGGCACAGGCAGTATTAGGGTTAGTGTGTCACAAAGATCAAGAGGTGACTTGATCCAGGTATGTAGAGAGAAATTCTCAGGTGCTAAAAGGGCTCTTTAGCCTAATGGAGAAAGGCAGGTTAAGAACCAAAGGCTGGAAGTTACAGCCAGGGAAATGCAACCAAGAAAGGAGGCATACACTGTTAACATTTTTAACAGTGAGGGTGATGAACCACTGGAGCAGCCTGCCATGGGATGTGGTGGTTTTTTCCACATCTTGATGTCATCAGATCCCAACGGGGTGCTTTTATGGAAGGTGCATTTAGCTGGACAAGTTGCTGGGCTCAGTACAGGGAAAACAGAGTGAAATTCTCTGGCATGCATCATACAGGATGTCGTCCTTGTCCTTGCTGGCCATCATTGTCCTTGCTGGCCCTCAGAGTTATCCATCTCTTTGCAACAGAGCTCTAGGCCTCTTCGCAGCTTCAATGTTGTTTTTTAACTAACAGAGACGACACATGGATCATTGATAGATTTGCTCAAAATAATTAGCTTGTGACCTTGTCTGAGCCCCCTTCATGACATTCTGCCTGTCTTTAGAGGCTCCATCATTAGGATCAATTAACATTTTTCCATAATTTGGTGACCTGTGGAAACCTTCTCTGGTTGGATTAGTGACCCAACAATGCATGGGGGGAAAACTCACTGTGGGTTTTGCATGTCCCCCCCCCCCCCCATGTGTCAGGCAGGGTCCATTTGTCCATGAGGCTTATGCAAACTAGGTGGTGTTGAATAGTAGTCTAGCAGCCCATCATTGTGCAAGAGCTGTTCTCTAGGGCACTGTCAGCACAAAACGCTCTCCAGCTGGCATGGCTCTTTAAGACAATACATAGCTCAGCTGCTGTTTTGTGAGGAGCCTGAAGTTTCTTTTCTCGGGTTTTGGGGAGCGGGAATCTTAAGGTGAAGCTCCAGTTTAGACAAATAGGATTTTTTTTGTTTGATCCCGGGGGTTAATTCTTACTTGGCCTCGAGGCGACCAAGAACTACTATCCTGGAATAAGCTATGTAACATTTCCTCTCGGCTTGGGAGTAATTATTGATGGAAATAATTATCCTCCAATCCCATCAAAGGCTGTCTTAATTTCAACCAAACATTCTCTTCTGATGAATACTGGATAGCCTCTAAAGCACTAAACTGACTGGTAATCCCTTTGGATTAAGCTCTGAAGATGTCAATTGATTTTTTTTTTTTAGATCTTTTAGTCTTTCAGTTCTGTAATGTAAAAACAGGTGCAATTTAGCATGAAAGCTTAATCTTACCGGAAAGGAGTAGCACAGGACTTCTCCCCTTCTCCTCATACACAAAATCAAGGAGAAAACACCACACAGCCAACCATCAGAGATCTTTCTATACTCAGACAACCTTTCAAGGGACAATGGGGAATAAGTACAGCCAGTTGAGTACTGGGGTCTTCCCAGCACTGTGGGTGGAATACCATGGATTGTCCATAACAAGAAGGCAGCCTGGTTTGCTTCTCTCTTTGCCACATAATGCAGGGTCTTTTGTTTGTTACATTGGCCATGGTCACGTGCTGCAGTCAGGGTTCAATTTGGATTTTGCCTATCTCCTAGAACTGGAAGGGACCTTGAAAGATCATTGAGTGCAGTCCCCTGCCTTCACAGGGGGACCAAGTACCATCCCTGATGAATTTTTGCCCCAAATCCCTAAATGGCCTCCACAAGGATTGAACTCACAACCCTGGGTTTAACAGGCCAATGCTCAAACCACTGAGCTATCCCTCCCCCCTAGCTAGCAGCATGGATGCTAGCAGCAGGTACCATGCAGTTAGAGGGTTAGTGCTTCAATGGCAGGACTCAAAGCCACAGCGGGCTCTACTGGATTTAAAACAGTCCCTCTCCTCCCTCCCCTGCCCCGCCCCAGCAGTTGTTATTCTTTGTCTTACAGAAGTGCCCCAGCCACAGCTGTCCAGGTGCCAGTAAGAGGCCAGCCCTGACCCTGGGGAGCTTGCAAGGTAAGAGACAAGCCAGACAAAAGGTGGGAGGGCAAATGGAGGCAGAGAGGTGCCCGGAGTTATCCAGCAGGTTGGCAGATTGCTGGGCATGGAACACCCATCCCTGGGGTCTCCGATGAGTACATTGCATGTCGGTATTTCAAAATAATGTCGAGCTGGAGGACTTCTTACTCTGACTCATGGTAACCCTCATTTCACGAGGAGTAAGGGAAGCCAAAGGAAGAGTGTTCTCTCTTCCGCTTCCTGCTGTGTGGACAGCGCCAAAAGCTGAGTTAAGCTATTTCGACTTCAGCTACGCAATTGACATAGCTGAAGTTGCGTAGCTTAATTCGACTTTAGCCCAGCTGTGTTCCACCTTCTAACCCAGAATTTTTAAACCCCATTTTCAATTTCTCCCGCCTGCCAGTAGGTGGAGCCAGTCAGGTCGGGAAAACAGGGATGCATACTAGCCAAGGTTCATTCCATTTCCTATTTTAAAATATCTCTAATATCGCTACTGACCATTTCACAGCCCCAGATCTGTGATTTTTAATGAAGTTTTGGCATGGGAATGTGAAATGTTCTATGGTTTCTCCTACAGGAGCATATCTTTGGCAGAACAAAACATGGATTTTGAAGCTGGTGCTAAAATATTTTGCACAACCAGGATTCTCATAGCAAAAGACTCAGCCAGGCTGTTCAGTGCTAATGCTGGAGGAATAGCAATAGACCAGCTGAATCAAGATGCCTTATGTTTTTTTCAGCCATTAGAAACAAAAATCCAGCCCAAGCTTTAGGGATGACCTGGCTGATCTGCAAAGGCTAATCAAGCATATGTCAAAACAAAAAGACGAGTCAGCTCTTGCAGTGTGAGTTGCTATGGTGCTGGGTGCACTATGAATGAGCTAGACTGACACGTGCCAAATAGGCAAGAAGTACATATGGGAAATGATCACGACTGATAGAGGCCTATGGGAAGAGCTATTGCTAGAGCAGATGGGAACAGTTCATAGATAGCTACTTGACTGAATGGAGGTGCTGTTCTTCAAGCTCTTAATTTTGGGTTAATGACCTGGCTGTGGCCTGAAGCCCATCTGCATTCACCCATGGATGGGTCCCCCCTCCTCCCCTTTAGAGCCCTATTCCTCATGTCCATCCTGACAGGTTCCCCTATGTTAACTGCCCCAGGTGTAACTTCAGTCCCTCCACTGCCTTCTCTCCTTGGGAGGCCAAGCAAGAAGCTGCACTTTGAAGGAGAAGCAGACGGTACCCTTGGGGTGTCAGGGACTTCACAAGTCCCCCCAAAGCAGCAGCTTCTAAATACCAGAGTGAGAGCTTCAGCCCGTGCATGAAATGGCGGGTGCTCTGACCCAGATTAACACCTCCCATCTCTCCTCCACTGCGGGGCATAGCTACCTTCTAAAAGCCTGACCCATTACCCTGGGATTGCAGCTTTATTGAAGCATTTTAATCTTTATTAGGGCATCCGCCTGCCTCTCTTGTTGCACACTCTTGCTTCTGCCCACGCTGGCTCCCTGATGGGCTTTTGCAACTGGGACCTGGTTTAAGTAGCTCCATTCCTTCAGCCGTGACGCGCTGCGGCCTCCTCCGCTCCGTTCGGTGGGAGTAAGAGTCTATGGAAACTGCTATTGGAGAGAGATGTATCAGCAGCCTCCGGGATCACTGCAGTCCATTTAACTGTGCTGCAAAGACAGACGGGCTCCATCCATGGAGAGAGAAAGCCTGCCAGACGGCGCCAGGTACTTCCACGCTCCTCTGTGCAATCCTTGATGGCACCGTCCCTGGGACGGACGTTGCAATTCACCAGTGGAGGGGGAAATCAATCACAGGCTCACGGAGGCTAGACGGAGCCTGACACTGCATCACTTAATTTAGGCTCAGCTGTTCCCGCAATACACAGCAGCAGAGAGAGCAGCTAGCAGCAGGCAAGGCGATCCCACTTAGAACTGAACTTCAGCCAGGTGTGTGTGTGCGGGGGGGGGGGGGGGGGGCAAGGGGAGAGGGGGGGTTGTGTGGTTTGCTACTGACCCTTCACTTAGGGCCTTGTTTATATGCAAAGTTGCTCTCACCCATTTAGCTATGAATCAGTGAGACCCCTGCTTCATTACAAATCAGGACAAAAGCCTATGTGTCCATACAGGAGGTTGCCTTGACATAACTAAGGCAAGTATCAGAGGGGTCGCCATGTTAGTCTGTATCTGCAAAAGCGACGAGGAGTCCTGCGGCACCTTATAGACTAACTGAAGTGTAGGAGCATAAGCTTTCGTGGGCAAAGACCCACTTCGTCAGATGCAAGTGGGTCTTTGCCCACGAAAGCTTATGCTCCTACACTTCAGTTAGTCTATAAGGTGCCACAGGACTCCTCGTCGCTATAACTAAGGCAGTTTAAGACCACAGCTTTAGTTAACCTTGCTGCAGCTCTGAAGACAGCAATGCTAAGGGCTCGGCTGCCAGAATGGATGAGTCCTATAGATCCAGCTGCATCCCGTGGGAGCTGCAGAGGTTTAGCACCTATGTCAGGCCTGATACAGGATGCAGAGGTTTGGTATCAGAGCCCACCCTAGAAAGTTGGATCTGCAGTGTAAATCTGGGAGCTTTCCACTGCTACATTCACTTCTGGCTTGGGAGACAAGTGAACTGAATCTGGCCATCTGAGCTTAGTTTGTGCTGAGTATTTATCTACCTCTCATCCCCTGGCCTGAAGTGGTCCCCCCTTCTGCCTGTATGTATGCAGAAAACCCAAGGCTGGGTCTGGAGGGCAGGAGTGTAGAGGAGTTGTTTTTTTTCTCAGGCACAAGATGCGTCAGTGTAGCTGCTGCTCTGCGCTTTGCTTTGCTCTCCCCTAGAGTCCACACTTGGTCTAGGGTTGTGTGCAACACAGTGCAGATCAACAATGAGAGAGGAGCACAACTTGTCTCATGTCTAGGTTATTTCATACCACCTGCATTAAAGCAGAAGGAATGGATTTCCCGGGAGGAGAGCTGTAGTGTGCAGCCATATGGCCTAGTGGTTAGAACACACACGTGGGAGTCATTCCTAGCACTGCCATAGCCCGACTGTGCAATTTGAGGCAAGTTCTCTCCCTACAGTCCTTCCAAGGTGCTTAAACACTTTCTGCCCTGCATTGGGAAATATTGGGCTGAATGTGCCAGCTTCTGCCTCTCCTCTGAAATCTGCAAGCTCTTGTCCGTCCAGTCCATTTGTTTTGCAGTGTGGATGGTGCTACAGCTATTGAAAATGTAGGGGCAGATTCTGCAATCCTTACCTTGAAAAGCTCTTAGACCAGTCACTCCCTAGCACCAGGGGTGCTACTGGTGGGATTGAGTGTGACTCACAGCGGGGGGTAGGTTGCAAAATTGGATCCTCATAGGCTCCTTTCAGTTTCTGTGTGATCTGTGTGTGTGTGCGACTGGGAATGGAAGGTGGTGGTAGCGGGGGAATCTTCTTTTCATCTACTCTCAGGCTCCTTTACACAAAGTGATGTAGAGCAACCTCTGCGTGCATGAGAACAAGGCCCGAAGCGGCAGCCATGGCTGGTGGCTTCATGAGGCGGAGGTGTGTAGTGAGGACTGTTGGTAACTTGTGAGCCATCCCCTCGTCTGTCTCCCAGGATGCTCTGTTCAGAGCAGCAGCTGTGTGGCACGTTCCCGGGCCTTGCAATAGATCACAGGTAATGCAGACATTAACAGGGGCTGCCCTGTGCACTTTCCGAGCTGTCTTTTCTGAGCACCACAGTAATATTCTCCCCCGGATTAAAGACCGCCCCGGAGCTCTTGCTCTGTATTTGAAGTCCCAGCACATTGGCACTTCCAGCTGATGTGTCTCGCTGACGGACGGGCGAGTGTGCGGAACAGCAATCATTTCTCCCCAATGAGGGCTGGGTCTTTGCACGCCTCAGTCTAAATCAAGTTCCCCTGGTCTCTCGCTGGAGTAAGGGTGGTTTCCTGCTGCAAGATCTCATCCGTCATCTCTTTTCACTGCAGTAGCTTTGCTCCTGGGCACTGAGTGACATTGACTTTCAGGTGACCTTTCAGCCCCCGGATCTTTTCACCCTCCAGCTCCTGAGGCATCTGATTTTTTTCTCTGCATGAGAACTCAAGAGCAACCCACTCCAAAGCTTGGCAGCTTCTCCTGCCCCTCAACAAAGTCCTGCTTTGCCCTCCACCAGCCTTGCAAGCACCAGCATGAACGCAAGAGACAGGGGCAAATGGAAAATTTGCTTTGGCATGATGTTTGCTTTCAGGATGCTTTCCCGAGGCAATTTGGACCAGAGCCGGGCCAAGGAGACAGCAACAGGTGAATCACATAGGGCTTGATTGCTAGCACCTCATCCCCCTTTCTGCTCAGGTAAGCATACGGGCCACCAACTCAGCATCCACATTTGCCAGGGTTACTGCAGTTCCTTCCTATGCAGCTTATGATGGAGTACTGCAGTGGCCAAGGTGGATTGCTTCCTTCCCTGGGCACATGGCCAGCCAGAGAGTCAGGTAGGATTCAAGATCTTAAAAAGGACTTTATTGGTGTATAAGCCTCTGCCCGAGCCAGCTAGCAGTGGAAATACTCTACACCGGGGTCTCCAGCCTTCTTAAGCATGAGATCGCTCTTTGAATTTCAGTGCAATCCAGGATCTACCTCAAATCCAACCACCCTTGCCCCGCCCCCTTCCCACCCCTTTTCTGAGGCCCCGCCCCTGCTTCCTCCATCCCTCATCCTCACTTTAATCAAGCTGGGGGCAGGGGTTTGGGGTGCAGGAGGGGTTCAGGACTGGGGCCCGATGACTTTTGGGAGGTGGTGCAGTGGGGCTAAGGCAGGTTCACCCCTAACCTAGCCCTGCACCACTCCCAAAAGCAGCCAGCAAACTCTCTTCATCCCTACTCCTCCTGGGTATGTCTACACTACCCCGCTAGTTCGAGCTAGCGGGGTAATGTATGCATACCGACTTGCTAATGAAGCCCGGGATTTGAATTTCCCGGGCTTCATTAGCATAAAGCCGTCGCCGCCATTTTTAAAAGCCGGCTAGTGCGAACCCCATGCCGCGTGTAGCCGCGCGGCATGGGGTTCACACTAGCCGGCTTTTAAAAATGGCGGCGCCGGCTTTATGCTAATGAAGCCCGGGAAATTCAAATCCCGGGCTTCATTAGCAAGTCGGTATGCATACATTACCCCGCTAGTTCGAACTAGCGGGGTAGTGTAGACATACCCCCTGTGTTCTTGGGAGATGGGGTACAGGCTGGAGGAAGGGACACCCTGACATCAGCACCACCTCCTCTTCTTCCTGTGCCTTGCACAGCAAGCAGGAGGCTCCTGGGGTGAGGGGCACCTCCAAGGCAGAGGGCAGGAGCAGCACGGCTGTTCTGAGAGGGGCAGATGAAGTGCCGGCCCTTGATAGCCTTGTGGCCAAAGCTGTCTGGATCACCTGTCAGAGGTTTCAAGATCTACCAGTAGATTCTGATGGACTGGTTGGTGACCCCTGCTCCACACCCTAGTACTGGTGGATGCATAGATCTGAGGCATGTCTGAGTTAGGGATGCAAATGTCAGTTAAACTATTAACATTATATTAGTTAACTGCTTAGTTATTAATTTCACAATGGCTGGCTGGAGGGGTACCCACCCTGTTGTCTCTCTTAGAAGATGTCTGGAATACAGTGGGCTAGGGGATTGCGTGCACACAGATGGCTGGCTGTCATACTGCCCCTCACTCTCCCATTTATTAGGTGCTGGCTAATGCAGCTTGTTTGGCAGATCGGGGCCAGGAGAGCAGCAGCGCCAGGGCAGATCCAAGTGTTCGGGTACATTCAGTAGTTCTGGGGAGACCCAGCCCTGCAGCCAGTTGCAAGAGAAGCAGAGCCAGGGGAAGAAAAGGGCAAGTGCCAGGCTGCCCCCAGCAGTGCCCGCCTCACTGGATATGGGTTGATCCAGCGGTGCCCGAAGCTGTGGGAAAGCTGCAAGCTCCAGAGCCCCTGGATATTGCTGTGGAATTTATAATACACATATTAGGTGTTCCAACGTTGCAACGTTATCCTAGGCAGTTTGTTTAAATGTTATGTGCAATACATTAAGGGTCAGACCAGTACTTGTCAGATGGCCATTTAACCATTTAATATTTGACATCCCTAGTCTAAGTATTCAGTTGTGCCTCCATCAGGTTCTGCCGACCTGGCCTGGAGTTGTTTTTGGGTGCAGTATGGAGGAGGCTGGGTTTAGGATAAGGGAGCTGTCCTGGGTTTACTTTGGGGTAGCCAAGAACATGGCTCAGTTTTCAATCTACATCTGCCATTCCCAAGATCAGCTTGACTCTTTGCTTTTCATTTTCAGGACTCACAGCCAGGCGTTCTGAGTCAGACAGTGAGGCAAAGAGAGGTGCAAGGCAGAGCACACTCCATGACCAACACAGCTCCAGGACATGGTGTCCTGCTAAGTGAATGCCAGGTCCTACACTGACACAGAGCAGTTTTGAATGGCAGGGCAGTGCACCACTGAATCAGGGCCGGTCCCAAGAGAACATAAGAATGGCCACATTGGGTCAGACCAAAGACCCACCCAGCCCAGTGTCTTGTCTTCTCGCAGTGGCCAATGCCAGGTGCTCCCAGTGGGAATGAACAGAACAGGGAATCGTCAAGTGATCCACCCCCGTCACCCATTCCCAGCTTCTGACAAACAAAGGCTAGAGATACTTCAGACCATGATTTTGCATCCGTCCCTGTCCTCCATAAACTTCTCTAGCTCTTGTTAAAGCTCTTTTATCATCTTGGCCTTCACTGCATCCTCTGGCCAAGAGCTCCTTATCTTGCCTGCACGTTGGGCAAAGAAATACTTACTTTTGTTGGTTTTAGACCTGCTACTTAGTAAGACGGGCCCTCGTGAACAGTGTGTGGAGGCTGTAACTGGGTAAGTGATGGCAGGTACATTTTCCAGTCCCCGACATAGACGCAGCATTTTAAAGCACTACATAGGGAGTTCTGGAGAGATAATAAAGGAACTTTACTACTTTGCCCTTTTCGGCTGCAAATGGTTTGATTGGCTGCATGGTCTGCAGTGAAGAGGTGTGGTGAGCTGCAGTCAATCAGAACGCAGAATACTAAAAAGGTTAAAGCATTTACAAGAAGCTGATTATTAATTTGGAGTATTTCACTGGGTATAAAATGATGATGGAAGCCTCCCTCCAGCAATAAAATCTATTGCATGGTCCCCTCCCCAGCTGCCTGCTAAAGGACATGAGGAAAGATCTGGGCAAGACACCCAGCGCCCTAGAGGATAAGACAAGGAAATCTCAGCCTTCCAACTGCCCTCTGGTCCTATAAAAAGAGCTGTGTTTTCCCTGATAAAAGTGGGAGATGAATGCTAGTTGATTAAATCAAGGGGAAAAAATCAATTAAATTTAAATAGAGAGAAAGATTAGAAATCAGGCACAATGCTTAGTTAATTACAGCACCTAATCACTCGCTCAAAAAAAACCCACTCCACAGTAACTTCTGTGCATTTCATTTTATATATGTGTATGTATATCTGGAGCTAAAGCCCATAATGAGATGCATATTACCCTACTTGACTAGTAATTGACTAGGGGACCTTGTCTGTTTCATGTGCAGAAATGATCTGCTATAATAGCCAAGGCTTTCAAGTGCTTGATTCTCCCTCCTCCCTTCCCTAGGAAGAATGACACCAAAGAAACTCTTGCCTAACACTGTCGCTTATCATTTCCCCCTGGATGATGTGTTTATTGGGCAGAGATAAGTGCAAAAAGCTTATGGACACAATGTGATTAAATGTCCAATCTGCTTTCCTTTTCAGCCATTGGAATTAGGTTATTGCAAACACATAAATGCTGGAGAAAATAGCTAGAGTTGCAATCAGCGTCCAGCTGCCCGAAATATAAATTACTCAGAACAGGAACCTCCCCCCGCCTCTCCTCTCCTCCCCCCCCCCCCCATTGATTGTTCTCTCTAGGCTGCTTTGTGCAGGTTCGGCTTTTCTTTTCTTATTCCTGTCCTCGGGGCAGCTTACCCCATGGCTGCCCCCACCATCCCTGCAATATAAAATAAATAGTGGCCGCAATGATTTAAATGGAACTTTTTTTTGCAAAGGGACAAACAAAGAAAGATAAAATCCATGTGATAAATGAGTTCCATTTAGCTTCTCACAGTCCCCCTTCCCCAAGTACATGTAGGTTTTACCAACTCTAGAAAACAAACCTTTTGGGGTGGGTTTTTTTACCACCCGGCACCTTGTGCCTTTCTTGAGTAGCGTTGTGCATTCTGTATGCCGGGAAGCAGCGGGGGAGAGTAAGGCTACGTCTGCAGAACCTTTTGGAGCCAGTCTGGATCAGCAGCCTCTGGCTACAGGGTGCGCTCTTGGAATGGTTGTCTACATAGGGCATTGAAGCCGTCATGCTGGCTGGTGCTCAGGCTCCATAACCCACCCCTGTCCCAACGCTTCAGAGCACAAGCTCCATCTTGAGCCACAACTTCAAGCCTCTGGGTGTGCAGCCATTTGTTGAGCACTGGTGGGAGTTCTGCCAGCCACTGGGCTGGGAGGCTTGCTACAAAAGCCTAAGGAGGCCACCCTCAGCTGACGGCAGGTGATGGAAGGGAATGGTGAATGATGGAAGGGAGTGGAACGAGGTGTACCGGTAGTTCGAATTAAAGAGTCTAATTTGAACTACCTACTCCGTGCCGTGTGTAGCTGCGGGCACGGAGTCCGCACTAAGGGGGATTTAAAAATCCCGGGCTTCATTTGCAACTTCGAATGCCTACATTAGCCACCCTAGTTCGAACAAGGGTGGCAGTGTAGACATACCCAGAGAGTGTTTTCTTTCTGTGGGCATGGTCCAGGGTTGAAATGCATGCTCTGCTGCCTACGCACGAGTACCCATTCCCCCTTGCACTCCCAAAGTCCCTTCTCTTCCCTGCTTGAAGTAGCAAAGGCTGCTTGTTGACACCCATTCTGCTCTCCGTCTATCCCAACGCATGCCCTTCCCTCTGTTCCTGCGACGCTCTTTTGTAATGCGTTCACCGTCAGAGTTAGTCTCTGCCGCAAGACAGAACAACACAGGCCTTTTCCAACTCCTGTTGCAATCCGCGTGGGGATTCCCAGGGGCTGTCATGGTGGGTGGATTGGAACCCCAGCAAAAAGCTACACAACCTTTGCAAGGCCCACCATTAGACTTTTGGCCCAGGCTTACTTCTGAGGTGCTGCACACAAGTAGCCGAATCAGCCTTCTCCCAGGCAGTGGCACCAGAGAGCTGGGGGGAGGCAAAAGATCCATCCTGTGCCTGAGCCGCCTCATGTCTCTACCACCATGAAACTCAGGAGAGCAAGAACAGAATTTGGCCATTTGACCAGAAGTTCCTTGGAATGGGTACCTTAGTCTTGTACTTTCCTGTAGCGAACCACAGTAGAAATAACAACGGACATGCAAAAGGAGTGAAACGCCAATACCATGCTTGGTCCCGGAACCCTGCCAGCTGTTCTGCTGTTGGCCTGTGGTTTGCACTTGTGCGGTGCAGTTATTCAAGGACCACCGCACACCTGGCTGTGCATACGGCAAATTCTGTGATGGTGAGAATTTGCCCACACTCAATTCTCTTATACACCAGAAAAGCCTTCAATAAGTGGGCATGGTTTTGACACTAGCATGACACTGATGCGAAGAACTGGGACCGACTGTGGCTTAACAGCTGTTCTCTTTGCTGTACAGCTCTCCTGGTTATGTGAAGCTGTTGAAATTCTGCAAACATAGCTGTAGGAAATACCAGCAGTGTTTCCAAAATGCTACTTTGGGCAGAAAAGCCTTGGGTAGCAAAATTCCCCATTTATTCTCTCTCTCTCTCTCTCTTCTGAGCTGATTGAAAAAGAAAAATGGTTGAAATATTCCTTTGTCCCAGGAGAAGGAGGGAAAATAAAGGTTGTAAAGATATTGCAAAGCAAAACCTCCAGCAGATGTGTTTACGCAAATCTATTTGACACATGCACTAAAAATACCTGTTTAAAATTAGGAGATGAGAAAGTCTCTAAGCTCTTTGCACCACTCAAAGAGGAATACACACAAAAACTCCAAGTTAGGTTCCTTCCCCCACCTTCTTCAAAGAGTTTGTATTAGCATGGCATGAAGCCAGTAGTCTGTTATTGAAAATTATGAGAGCAAATCACTGAGATATTTTCCCTGATTACACAGATTCCAAGCTGGTTCAGTTTTCATCTTCTCTTCACAACTTTCTTTGCAGCAGTGGAAGTGCCAGCTGCAGATGAGCTCACCATTTTCTTTAGGCATTTTAAACGGAAGAAAAAATAAGTTTCACCATGTGATACATTTTTCATCCAGTCTTGCTGGCACTGGCTTTCCACCTTCCCCCCTTTCTCCTGAAGCCCTCCCAGCTACCCTGCCTTACTCCTTCAAGTCAGATTGTGCTAACTGCTCCTTTTGCTGTTTGTGCTGCAGGCACATTGAATGACTTCCCTTGCCATCATCAGGGCTAAAAGCAGCCTGGCACTTTTTTTTTTCCAGGGGTTGATTCGTTATGCACGATTAAATCAGATCACAGGAGCTTCCCAGCTGGAACAGAACAGTATCCCAACCTCCGTGGTGGTCAGTACCAGATGCTTCTGAGGAAGATGGTGCAATTTGACACACTGGGGAGTAATTTCTCCCAGACACCAGCTGGTGGTCTGAGCAGTTCATTTGGTGAGGCATGAGGATTGATAGTTCTTGTGGAGCAGAGCAGCAGGTTCTAAAATGCTACACGGTGAATCAAGACTCTAGCTGACCATCTTTTCATCCTAATCAGGGTCCCAGTTATGCTTGTCTCTCATTCCAGGTAATCTTCTGTTTGTGGCATGGCCACTGCCAGTGTAAATGGCTGAATCGGTGCCCTCCCCCGTGGACCGTCTCACTACTCCACCAGTGATGGCTGAGTCCCCAACCATTTGGGGCCTCTGGCTGGAGCCAACAAGTTGTCCGGTCTGTCGCAAATAGAGACAGCTGGGAATTTCCCAGTGACACAGGCTTTGGTCAAAAAAGGCCAATTTGCTGATCTCAGTTATTACCTTATGTATGTCTTACGAAGGACGACATCTTGGGCTCCAAACAGGAGCAGGACACAGAGGTGGGAAGAATGTGGACCAGGCAGGTCTAACTATGGGGACAAACTGCTGACAGCGGCCTGACTAGTGCTGCCTAGCTGTGCATTGGCAATACGAGCCACATGCAGTAGCTACCAGACAGGAGGGCTCAGATGACAGGAGCAGGAGACGAGAGAGAAGGAAAAAAGACTCTAATGAACAACCCTGCTGAAGTAGAGGCCAGGCTCAATGTTTATAAGAACAGCCACACTGATTCATGATCCATCCCTGGGGACATCCTCTCTTCTGACAGTGGCCAATGCCCCCAAGGAAATGAACGGAACAGGGAATCACTTGGTGATCCATGCCCTGTCACCCATTCCCAGCCTCTGGCAAACAGAAGCTAGAGACACCATTCCTACCCATCCTGTCTAATGGCCATTGATGGACCGAACCTCCATGAATTTATCTAGCTCCTTTTTGAAACCTGTTAAAGTCCTGGCCTTCACCACATCCTGTGGCAAGGAGTTCCACAGATTGATTGCCTGTTAAGTGAAGAAATACTTCTTTTTGTCTGTTTTAAACCTGCTGCCTATTAATTTTATTTGGTGACCCTAGTTCTTGTGTTATGGGAAGGAGTAAATAGCACTTCCTGATCTACTTTCTCTACGCCAATCATGATTTTAATAGACCTCTCCCATAACCCCTCCTTAGTTATCTCTCTTCTAAGCTGAAAAGTCCCAGCCTTATTAATCTCTTCTCATACAGAAGCTGTTCCACATCCCTAATCATTTTTGTTGCCTTTATTGACTGGAATTGGAAAACACTCAGTTCGAACTAGCGGGGGTAATGTAGTCATCCGCAATTGCAAATCAAGCCCGGGATTTGAATTTCCCAGACTTCATTTGCATGAAGCCGGCTGGCGCCATTTTTAAATGCCGGCTAGTTTGAACCCCGTGCCGCGCGGCTACACGCAGCACGAAGTAGCTAGTTCGGATTAGGCTTCTAATCCAAATTAGCTGTACTCCTCGTGGAATCCGAACTCCTCATGGAATGAGGAGTACAGCTAGTTCGGATTAGGAAGCCTAATCCGAACTAGCTACTCCGTGCCGCGTGTAGCCGCGCAGCACGGGGTTCGAACTAGCCGGCATTTAAAAATGGCGCCGGCCGGCTTCATGCAAATGAAGCCCGGGAAATTAAAATCCCGGGCTTGATTTGCAATTGCGGATGACTACATTACCCCGCTAGTTCGAACTAGCAGGGTAGTGTAGACATACCCTCAGAAAGAGAGGCAGGGTTGCTTAGTGAATAGAGCACTGCGCTGGGATCAGGTGACCTGGAGTCTATTGTTGGTGCTGGCAAAGTCACTGTACCTCAATTTTCCCATCTGTACAATGGGGGTTGATGATATTGGCCTGCTTGGTAAGGCCCTTTGAGAGCAACTGATGAACAGCATTATAAATGAGTTGGGTTTAATAATGCACCTTCAGAGGTCCTGAAGATCACAGAAAGGTGCTAGATGCCCCACAGATCCTCAGTTGTGCTCTAGCAAACAGCATCACTCCAAGCTCCTCCTCTTTTCCCTTCTAAATGGACTTGAGCCCCCTGAGTTACCACCCAGAATTCTCCATCCCTGCCAAGTGCTGGGAGCGGATAGTGTCAGGAAAATGTCGCTTGAATTGGGAGGCAATGGAGAGTGTGGGCGTTCCCCAGTGGAATGACATGTCGGGGGCTTTAAATAGCTGGAGTCTCACAGCTGTCCCTGACGCTATCATTTTGAATAGCAACAAGTGTCTCAATGCCAAGATAGGGAGGCAGGATGGGGTGACACTGGATTTTCTTTTTCTTTTTCTTTTTTTGTTAGTTTTTAATTTAAAACCCAACTCATGGTAACAGGATCTGAAAGTCCATGCTATTAAGTAGCTGTTTAGTGAGCTACATGTAGCAAGTTGATGGGTCTCAGCTCAGGTTCTAGTGCCCAGGTCTGAGCCAACCTGCATTACTAGGGGGCAGCGGGCCCCGTTCTTGCCCCATTTGTACCCATCCTGCGGGTGCACAGAGGACGCCTGTATCCACAGCAGCCAGTGCTGATGAGCATTAGGTTTGCTGCTCCTTTGTGACTGGATTGCAGGTTTTCACTTTATTTGGCGTTCATTTCAGGGACTCCCTCTAGCCACAGTAACGCGGCTAATGCCTGCTCTCATCCACTGGTGTAAATCTGGAATACATACACTGGCTTCAAGGGTGTTCTTGGGCTTTCTGCCAATGTAACAGAACAGAGATTAGCCCAAGGAGGCTTCTATTCAATCACACAATCGCTAAAGAAAACCCTGTGGGTTGAAGAGCCCAGAGTATGTCTACACTGCAGAGTTTTTCCAGAAAAATGGACGTTTTCTCAGAAAAACAATACTTACGTCCACACTGCTATTGCGTTCTTTCGACAGAAAGCTGAAAGACTGGAGGGGTTTTTCCGACAACGGAAGGGGTGGTGCCAGGGCAGCCAGGGCCACGTGTTGAGTAGCCCTGCCCTAAAGCACAGATTAACCTCTTAGGTGGCAAAGGTGTCCAGCAAGTGCCCAGAAAGCTGTCCAGCAAGCAAAGTGTCCAGTAAGCTAATCCACGCTGGACTAAACAATGTTGCTCAATGTGTTTGTGACAAATCAGAGTTCTCTGTTCCACAGTGCTGCTCCGCTAAGCCGAAAAAAAGCTTTGCTCTCCCTCCCCCATTCCAAGCAGCAACAACAGTACTTTGTCCCTGTGCTTGTCCGCAGTGGGAGTATGTGCCACAGGAGAGACTTGCCGATGTCCAACTGCTCTGTTCAATTACCTCTGTCTATGGATAAAGCAGCCCTGGCGTAATGGACTGATTAATCTGCTTATCACATGAAGCACATAGTGTAATTACATCAGAGAATTCGGATCCCCGAGCGAGGCATCAATCACTTTATCGTGGGTGATTTTACTACATCCTGTTGGCCAGAGGTAAAATCATTTCTCATCCATCCCACATTCCTTCTTGGAGCAGGGCTCATGCACAGGCTGGGAGGTGCCTGAGGACAGGGCAGCTGATGGAGAGCTATTGACTGATAGGGATGTTGAGAAAACAGGTCTTGGTTTGCTCAGTACAGAATGGTGGAGGCTGGCAGGGTAAGGCATGCTTCTCAGCAGGACCAAATAAAGAAGCGTATTTGGAGTAAAACATATTAGTGTTCAGGATCCATGCCTGAGCTTCCCACCCCACTGGGAGAGGGGCAGGATAGGGGCTGTATCTGTTGACTACAGTAGAGACCATTAAGCCACCTTGCAGCCTGGAAAAAAAAATGTCGTGTTTGCCAGCAGGAGACCTTGAGGAAGGAGCAACAAATTTTCAAACAAACTTTCCCTTGAAAAATTCACAGGCACGGCTGTTGTGCCTACCTGCTGTGGATTGGCATGGATGTTGCTCATGCAAGTGGTAGTGTAACAATTTGCATGCAGATGTAGGGACAGATGTCAGCTGGTGTCCATTGTCAGAGCTCCAATGATGATTGCACAGCGCAATAGAAGATCCAGCCCAAAGCTTATGAGTCTCTATTTACGAATCTGGCCCCTGATATTTATGCAATAAATTCTCTCTTGTCCTTAGAGCCCCATTACAAAATTGCCATCTATCAAAATGACTTTAGAGATAGTTAAAGTGACACTGTGGAACGCCTTCGTTTTGTACATTATCTTGTTCAATTCTCTGGTGCACAAAACACCCTCATTAAGATTTGAGAATAACATTTTATCCATTAGCTTGTTCTGTTTCTCATCTGAAAAACAATGGATTTTCCTCTCCTTCTCACTTTGTTTTTAAATACCTAGAAACTGGCACATTCTTGTCAAAAATCAATGCTGTGACCCAGGGAATTTGCCCCGCGGCTACTACAGAGGTGCAGCAAAGGCAGCAAGGGAGTACCCTGAATTAGAAGGTCAGTGAGTTTGTGTGGGTCCCATTGGATTGGTTATTGTATGGTTCCTGAACTTCTATTTGCATTGGTTGTTCCTAGGGGATATGAGTGCTGTCTTTGATTCTTACAAGCTCTTGTTGATTTGAGTCACAGCCTGATATGCCCTATTGCTGGCTGGGGTGGAAAACATGCCCTGTCACATAATGACTCCTTCAGCTCTGAAAGGAGTCCTGCCCCATATTTCTCAGCTGGCTCAATGGTAAAAGCTCCCAGGTAGGGAGTTGGAGGGCAGGCAACCAGTGGGATGTTCTGTGAAGCACACGGCCCCCAGGATCTGAGCCATGTGTGGAAAGTTGCCTGTTTCATGCTAGTTTTTCAAGCAGGCAAAGAGGGACTGGGCTCTAAATTCTGCACAGGTGGCTTGGCCACTGGCAGTGGCATGAAGTGGATCGAGGACAGGTTGAAGGGGAGGAGGGTGAGATGGCTAAGAGCTTGGCAGCAGCAAGAAGTGGGCCAGGACCAGCAAGAGCAGAGGTGGGAAGTTGACAGCATGTGGCAAAGAAGATGAGCGGCAGACAAAGCAACAGGTGTCCTTGGACCTTTGTAGCACCTTGAGGTGCATTTCAGGGGATCCAGGCGAGCAGAAAACGGTGGAGGCTTCCCGACACTTCAAAGGACTTGCCTCAAACCCAACATTTACAGCAACCAGGCTGAAACTCAGGAGACATGACAGATACTTCTTGTGAGCTGATTTTAATCAGCCGCTCAGAATGAGTAGGTAAAGTCAGCTCAGAGACATCCCGCCCCCCTGGTGCTGCTACTCCCCATGCCTGCATGTGAAAATTATGCACGTCTCCTGATTTCGTGCTTAATCACAGATCCAGGATTTTTATTCTGACATTACATTCAGCTCCCAATCCAGAAAATATTATACCCCCTTCACATCCAAGCTGCCTCTTCCTTTTAGGATCAATTAACTTTAACAAGTACCTTTTATCTCGCTGCTTTTGAAATCCATCAGTTGTTTCTGATGCCTGGGTTGCCAAAGCTTTAGCAGCAGCTCCTTGTGTTCAGCAGCGATAGTGGAACTGTGGAAACTAAACAGACCCTTACAGGGATTATTGCACCGATGGCTTGCAGCAGGGAGAGAGATACGCATCGAAACTTTCAAAAGCCATGGAAAGAGAAGCCAGACGAGGAGATTTTGCATTAGCAACAAACTCAGGAGGAGGTGGATTATTTTGGGCCCCATGCTGTGAAAAGTGATAGCGGGGAGCTCTTGAAAAAGGGATGTTTTCACACATTGGGAGGATATGGTCTGTCCGGCGTGATTTTATGCAAAGTCCAAAGGTACCCCCAGATTCAGCTGCATGGGCTACCTATGTTGCAGGTCACAACCAAAAGATCACAGTTGCTGTCAAATGGCTGGAGCCTCAGATACTCCCCAAAAGCCTCAGCTGAGCTCACACAGATGGGGAAGCAAGTTATGGCATCTGCAAGGGTGCCACCAAGAAATAATGGAAGACACATGGACCAGATTGGGACTCAGTCACAATTTTTCACCTGCAGTGCTCCTGGGGTGGTCTGAAATAGTAACTCCAAGGAAGGGGAACCCCTTCCAATTTAATGAGGCGTTAATGCTGAAACCTAATGATGGCAACTCAAACACCACTGGTGTTAACTGTTTTACCACTCTTTATTGGGGGCAGAAGCCTCTATGTGCCTCTACCACAAGCATGGGCGGAGATGATAGAAGTCAGAGCCAGAAAAGACTTATCAGACCATTTCAGGATAATGCCCTACTTTCTTTCCCAGGGCTCTGAGCAGCGTAGCAGGTGTCCAAAGCAATGAACCTCCAAGCCTTCCCTTGGGATACAGCATCACAGCGAATACCTCTCAGCAACGGGAAAAGGTCACTTCATTTTTCCAGCCAACTTTTTCCTTTTCTGAATCCGATTAAATGACTCAGTTTGTCAGAGCCACCAGGCAAGGATCAGGAGGGCAGCAGCCACCACTGGGGAGGTTGAACTGAACAGAGTATGGGTCAGTTCTGCCCCTATTCCTTGCTCCCTGGCTCAATATGAAGGCTACATTTTCTCCAGTCTCCTGTCATTCTGTTCTGAGGTGAAGTGCTGGTACAAAATGAAATTCCACTGGCAAAGCCTATTGGCAGAGAGAAATGAGGCCTCTGACTCTCGGGTATACCCGAGACACCAGTGGGCACTGCTAGTTGATGAAAAGGCTTAATGACAAATATTTGCATCAATCCTCTTTGCTCCCTTAGGGAGCCGTCAGAACCATTGTCATGCTCCCACACTTTCAGTGCTTTCCCACGGCTTGGCTATGGCTGGAGCACTGTGCAAATACAAGAGCCATTCCCTGCAATTGTTAAGCAAAAGTCAGGCTTGTCTGGCTTTTTGGGGGCACAGCAAGTTTCGGCAGGAACAGAGTGTCAACCTGCCAGGCACAGAACGGCAATCAATGAAACCGTTTCCCAGAGCGCTCAGCTCCTTCTAGTCAATCAGCTGTAATCAGTACCACTGCGTGCTTAGGTGGCTGGCTAGCTCAGGGGAGTGGAAATGGGATAGAGAGCCTTTCCCTGCTAAGTCACAGGTTTTAATCCAGCAGCAGTCAGTAGGGTCTAATATCCATTAACAGCTGTTCAGAGGTCAATGAGAAATGAGTCAGTTTCATTTCAAGTCCAGATGAACAGAGTTACTACTCCCACATTGGGCAGAGAGGGCTAGGAGTGAATGAGCTGACCACAGATGTCACATTTACTCCATCAAATGTTAACCTCCTCCCTTCCTAGCTCAGGATAATTTTTCTCATGCCCCACTGGCTGAGGGGTACTTCCCCAAGTGACTTCCCCAAGGTAGGGGCGTGGCGGAACCAGAATGGAATGCAGGACCACTTGATTCTGGACTCTGCTTGTTCCTTCTGCCCACTCTCTCACTTCTCCCAGCTCCCTGCTTGGATGCAAAGGGGAAGGCTCCAGGTAAGGGATGTGCAGAGTTAGCTGGCTTCCTCTCTGGACAGAGCCAGGTTTTAGCCAGGAATCCTTGAATATAAAAAAGGGATGGTGGCGTGTGGGGGGTGGAGGAGAGGCCAGCCAACCTGGTTCTTGGGCCTGGCCCTATTGGAGGGGCATACTCTACTCACTGCTCCACCTTCACCTACCCTTCCCCACACCTGACAGCCCACCTCTTCTCCCCATTTCCACCCATCCTTAAAAACAGCCCCTTCCCACTTGGGATGTGAAATCCTGTTTAATCAGTTAACCGGTTCAGTGTTACGTTTAATTGGTTCACCATTTAAATGGGGACGCGGGGGAGAGGGGGATACTCTAGCCCAACTGGGCTGGAACAACCTTCCCCCATGGGCAGGGTCTGCTGCTCCAGTTAGGACAGGTCCGCCACAGCTGGGGGCGGCTCAGGCCATCCCAGGCCAGCCACACCTGACTGCAGATGGGGAGCTGCTCCAGCTGGACAGGCCTACCACACTGCACAAAAGGTGGGCAGGGAGCTGCTTCAGTTCAGCTGGACTGCTGGTTAAGCAGTAAGGGTGAAGCTTACCGGTTAACTGGTTAACCATTGACATCCCGACTTCCCACATCCCAGCAGCGACAGAGGCCAAAGGCTCCTGCAGCTGGGGATGCTCTCAGGCTGCCCACTGCAGGGAATGTATGTCAGTCTGCAGGAGAGGGGAGCAAGGAGACCCATGGGCCAGATTTGCATCTCCTGCTTCTGTAACTCAGGAGTGACTCCACTGACGTCAATGGCATTTACACTAGGGAGAAATCAAATTTAGCCCCAACATGCTGCTCAAATGCCAGAGCAGAGCACCCCTGACTTACCCATTCCCAGGCAGAGACCATCTGCTCACCTCCATCACAATCCCCCTCCTTCTCTGTGCTCAGAGGTAACAACATCACACCCAGCTCACAATGGCTGGGCCCAAAACACCACTTGCCACCTGTGCCTTGTCCTTCGTATCGATGAGCAGCCCTGTGCGCACAAGGGAGAAACCTTAAGCCCCACTGCCAGCCAGAAAAGGACTTGCAATAACCTGACTGAGCATTAGCTCTTGGCCCAGCTGTTGGTGCTTTGTCTGTGCTGAGGGTCCACCAAGGATTTCAGTCCACAGGATGTGTCACCCTAGTACCTTCCACGAGCACTAACTTCACCCTTTAATTTTTTTTTAAACACTAAGGAAAGCATCACCGAGTGCATTGGCTGAGATCACAGGGACATGTCACAGGACACAGTAGGGCCATCACCTGTTTCCACAGCTGTAAATTATTAATGGCACTCATTAATATGTCAATTTCACCCTTTTGTTCAAAACCACTTCTTTTGGCAGCGGGAACCACGCTGAAATAAATAGTTTTGTTGTCAATAACATAGCTCATTAAATTTTAATCAAATAGAGGGTTGTAAGCACACAGTTACCAACATGCACCCCATGGGAACACAGAGATAACTTTAAAAATGAATCAGTAATGGAGCGCTTTGGAGCCAGCAATGATACAACAAATGAGGCCTTAGGCAGAATACCCATTTTGGGTTTTAAAATTGGTTTGATTCTCCCAACATCCCTACCCCTCTGCTCTCCTCTTAAAGTTTATTTATTTTATTTTTTAAATTATGATTGGAAAATTAGGACGAAACAAGACTCACAGCCCTGATGTTTACATCCCTCTTTAAAAATGCCAACATGCTTTGACTCAGCTCCAAGCTTGTAGCTTCACATCAGTGCTCTGCCTAACAAGAGAGCGTCAGACAGCCATTCAAGCAGATTAGCAGCTGCTCTCTGCACAGCTGCACCCGCCTGTCCCGACTCCTCCTGGAAGATCCTGGGCAGTGCTTAAAAGGTGGGGTTGCTCCAATGCAAGATGGTAGACCTGATCCTATCAATGGACCTGATCCCAAAGCAAATTATCTTACTCTGACATTTACATAGAAATGACCACCCCATACAAATTGCACTAAAAGAGAGATATCAAGGACTCAGAAGTTAGGACATTACCCAAATTAAGTAAGCTCTTGCAATAGCCACTCAGCCCTGAGCACAGAAGGGACACATTAATATAGACTCCGACCCTGCAACTAGACTCACCTGAGCAGTCTTCTGACTTTTTTGGGATTTCCTGGGTGCAGAGGGTCCAGCCAAGTAGAACAATAAACAATAATCAAGTTTTCCATTTCACCAGAAAAACAGGCATGTGCAATGCTGCCAAGTTCAATTTATAGATAAAACCTTAACATCTGGCCTTTCAGGTTCTCGGAGTACTTGGTAAGTAAGGCTGAACTAGTCATTAACTCTAGTTTTGCATTTAATTTCCCTGGGAAAAACATTAAGGAGAGAGAAAGAAAAATAAAATCCAGATCTATTGAGGCATATGGACCGCAACGGCTTTGCTAATGGGCCTTGTAAATTCCCTGAGACAGATCAGGACCGCCACAAGCCCTGATAAATTAGATGACCCAGGAGTGTGGAGTGCCAGAAGGTAAAAAGACGAGGAACATCTGCCTTGTCTGGAGCAGTAGGGTGTTGCAGCATGAAGACAACCCGCACCAGTTTATTCACACTGGAGGTGCATTCCGTGCCTCCATACAGCCACAACACTGATTTAGATAACTATTTCTAACACAGAGCTGCATCAGGGGCAAACAGGACTAGCGACTATTGATGGGAGACAAGTGAACCATTGAGGGAGACTATCTGGGGGTGGACTCAAGTCACTTTCCCTGGGCAGAAGTTTTGTTTGCCAGATGGCTACTCATATGCATCCAGTTGCAGGGCCAGGGTTTAGTTTAAAGCAGGGGTGGCCAACCTTTGGCTCCACATGCGGCTCTTCAGAAGTTAATATGTAGCTCCTTGCATAGGTACCAAATCCAGGGCTGGAGCTACAGGTGCCAACTTTCCACTGTGCCAGAGGGTGCTCACTGTTCCACCCCCAGCTCTGCCCTAAGCGCTGTCCCCCTCCACCCTTTCTCCCCCTAGGCTCCTGCCACTTCCTACCCTCTCCACTGAGCCTGTTACACCCATGCTTCCCCCCTCCCATGTCTCCCACTGAGAAAGAGCTGATCCTAGTGGGCCGGAGGAGAAGGAGAAGGAGGCGCTGACCGGTGGGGCTGCCAGTGGGCGGGATGTGCTGAGAGCAATGGTGGGGAGATGAGCAAGGCTGGTGACATAACTGTTGCTCTTTGGCAATGTGCATTAGTAAATTCTGGCTCCTTCTCAGTTTTAGGTTGGCCACCCCTGGTTTAAAGTGTACCTGAAGGGTACTGGGTTCAGTTGCCATTGTGAGAGCTAGGGTCATTCTATATAAGGACAAGGCACAAGATGCTATCTCAATGGCTCTGCAGCTGCTGTTCTCCCACCTTGAAAAACCTTCATGCAAAATTCCACTGTGCAGGTATGAAACTGGGTGATTTCAGTGTTCATCACTATGAAAAGATCCAACAAGTCTAAAGGACATATACAAACAAGGAAAGGGTTTGGCTTCAGTCCCTTTGGACCTAACCAAGTGTGACATCTTTGATTGGAGTGTATGGGGAAATACGTATTGTTTTTCCCCCGTGCTTGAACAAACTCAGAAACACCTGATCCAATTTTGCTCCAACTTTCCTGAAATAGCCACTGCTGGCTAAGTAAAAATTCAGCCTCAAAGGGGCTGAGAAAGTTCTGAGCAGCTGCAAAGGGAAGTGAGAAAATAAGTTGTAGCTTAATCTTAACTTAATCCACTCCTACCCCCATAGTTAATTCCAGTGTTAGGCCTTACTGTGAGCTGTTTAATCAGCTAGCGCTGACCTTGGTGCTGAATAGTGACAGGGGCCGTCTCATCAAGGAGCATGGACTCTGGTGGAAGTTACCCGCATGCATGCAGACTCTCATCTGTCTCAAGGACAGCCTGTCCCTGCTGCAAGGAGTTCATTAATATGCGGAATACATATCTATTTTTGAGCCCATCTTGAAGGGTTTTCTGTCTGGGGGCTGACAGCAGAGCTGCTGCTCTTCCTTCTATTATTCAAACCTTCAACCTTCAAGGACTCTGCCTCTTCTCCGTCCCCAGCCCTGTTACAAATGCCGGGAAGGGAGCGGTGTCATGTGCCCATTGCATGACGAGAGCAGGAAATGGATGGACAGGCAGAGGGCGGTGGAGGTGGGAACCCGCATGCTGTGATGGATTTGCCAGGTTTGTCCTTGAAAGGCAAGGCAGGGAAGGAGCGAGCTATGGCTGTGCGGGGGCATCATTGTCCATATCTTTCACCTGAAGCTGCAAAGTTCTGTGGCTAGGTTGATTCTGTAGTAAGGTTCCACTTCTAATTCCACTTCACAGAGCGATGGTGCCTTTTGGAAAAGCTAAGATCCCTGTAATGCCCACTGGATAGGGACCAGCAGTGCTGAACAGACCGGAAGGAGGCCATGGACAGGGTTATGAGGTGAGGCACAGGGTGCCACAGATGCCTGGGCAGAGGACTGCAAACTCATCACACCAGTCGTTTGTCCTGGGCCTGATGGGTGAGCGTTGGCCATAGCCCTGCACTGCTCATGCATGGGCTGATGCCTTGTGTTGAGCACAACAGTTTCTGTAGCTCACTGGCTGGAGGCCTACCTTTCTGGAGGAAAAATTCCTGGGGTTTGTAATCCACTGCCCACTCATAATGATATGTGGCCAGCCGGTGATGGCGGGATGTGCAATCTGCTTTCCAAATAACTACAAAGAGATCAACTGCTGCCCTTATTCATGTCACGATGCAACCCTGCCGTGGGGTCAGGTCAGCGTGAGACCCAGAAGTACCGAGACATCCCCACTGCCTCTCGCAATGAACTTGTGTGCTCCAACAAGACTCATGAGCTAAAGCTTCAAGGCATTCTTCCCTGCTTCATACTCCTCTGGAAGACTCCCAGAGCGTCGGGGAGGTGCACAGATCAAAGATTTGTGCAGGCTTGCTCCTGTGACAGACACTTCACTGGCGGGCCGAGGGCTGGAGATATTTGGGAGGGGAAGCAAGCCTGCACAAATCTGTGATCTGTGCCCCTCCCCACCGCTCCGGGAGAGGCTCTTGCCCATGAGTAATTCAGTCCTTTGGCTCCAATGAGCCCCCCACATTGCACTGAGCAGGTGGCACTGGCAGAAAGCACGCTGGGGCTCATTATGCTCCTTCTGCGGGGGAGGGGTATGAAGCAGGGAGAATGTAGCTAAAGCCTGGACAGAACAGAGCTGAGACCAAGCCAGCGGGCAAGACAGGGAGGTTGCTGTTGCTCCACAAACAGACTGGACTCCGGAATCTGTCCATCCGGCTGCACCCTGCATCTCATGGCTTCACACACACCTCTATCAACATGGCCACCATCTCTGCCTCGCGAGCCAGGGAAGCTCAAGGGTGTGTGTGTGTACCCTCACCATCTCAGGCCCTGGAGGGAGCATACTGGGTAGGGGCCTTTGGTGTGCCATGAAAAAGCTGTCGCTTCTACTTCCCCCAGCACAGGTCCGCCATGGCACCATTCAGACTCACACTCTCCATGGCACACAGCTCAGCCTGGCCTTCTGCCACTCCATCAAGCTCCTCAGAACCATGTGCATGGGCTCATGGAGGCATGGCATGCACCTGAGCTGACATAATGCAGCCCACATAGTGTAGGCGCAAGCGAGCAGATGCGTGCATGCACACATGTGTGTATTATCTGCATACACCATGGCCAACTTCAGACACTGTACGGAAGCCAATGTAGTCAATGCCATGAATGAAAGTTGGCCCTTCCTGTGTTGAGGGACTGGAACAAGGTGGGGTGCTCCAATGTCACACCAGAATTCTGAATAGCAACATTTGTACTGAGCTAGTGCAGAGAGGTTGACCAGGGGCTGAGTTCGATGGGGCCAGCTGCTGGGGAAACCCATCATAGGTGACAGTCCCTGGCAAGTCTAAAAGCCATTAAAGGTGGAGGAGACACACAAATGAAACAGGGCATGGGAGAAAGAGTAGCAAAAATGGGGTGTGCACAGATTTTAGCCAATCAGGAGCAGTAACTAACTTTCCACTTGTCTAGCTCTTATGTGCATCTAGAAGACCTATAGATGTGCATGCATGTTCTCTCTATACACACACACACACACACACACACACACACACACACACACACACACACACACACACATTTCATTGCTGTTTCTTCTTCTTTCTTCAGCACAGTAAGCAAAACTGACACCCGCCGCTATGTTTAAAGAAGAAGAAAACGTTACCAGGGTTACATGGTGGCAGAACTGCTAAATGAGGCATCTGACATCATCTGCTGAAATAGCTATGTGCAAAGCAGATGTTTCTGGAAAATGGGAAGTGTGTCCAGCACTTAATGAGAGTGGGTTGAAATTAAGGGGCAGAATTCTCCTGGAAAGAGGGAAGAAGCCCCCTGCAATGGCAACACCAAACAGATGTTCATAGCTGTTCCACTTCTTTGTTGGTTTAATACATTGGAAAGCTACGGATCTAGTTTGATCTCCTATATGCCACTGGTCAGACACTCTCCTCCAGTCATTTAGAACTAGGGTGGTAGTGTAGACATACCCTGAGGGATCGCAGAGGAAAGCAATTAGTCCACTGGACCAGGGGCGTTGGGCGACAGCGAGACAAACAGCACCTCTTGTCTGAACACACAGGACGTGGAATGTCACTTTGATTGTGGTGGCCTCCCGTTTCGGTGGCTCTCTGCATGCACCCACAGATCATTGCTGGGAGTGGATTCAGGTCCTGGGGCTTCAATGTTCAGAAATCGCCAAATGAACCAGATGGGAGAAGTGTATGTAGCTGAGAAGGATTAGACCAGAGATTCTCTGACCGTCGTGATTCAAGAGCCAAATCAGTGAGATCAGCATTACCCAAAAGAATCGCAGTCATGTGAATTCCTTGTTTCATTTATAGTCATGCTATAGATTCATATTTGAACAGCATGACGGGGAAACACTTAGTTTTTATATTATTCTCACAGTGGAATACTGGCCAAATGTTACTACTGTATCAACCACCATTGGTTAATAACATAGTAAAAGCTTCCTGATTGGTTAATAATTAATCCACAGTGTTTCCGAAAAGCCACATAAGACTCATTAAAGAGCCAGTTGTAGCTCGCAAGCCTCAGCCTGAGTTTCATTGCTTTAGACCATCCAGGAGCGGAAACAATGATGGGTGACATAGATTCATAGACTCATAGACTTTAAGGTCAGAAGGGACCATTATGATCATCTAGTCTGACCCCCTGCACAGTGCGGGCCACAGAATCTCACCCATCCCTCCTAGAATAATCCTCTCACCTATATCTCAGGGTATGTCTACACTACCACCCTACTTCGAACTAGGGTGGTAATGTAGACAACTGGAGTTGCAAATGAAGCCCGGGATTTGAATTTCCTGGGCTTCATTTGCATCTCGCTGGGCGCCGCCATTTTTAAATGTCCGCTAGTGCGGACTCCGTGCCGCACGGCTACACGCGGCACGGACTAGGTAGTTCAGACTAGGCTTCCTATTCTGAACTACCATTACTCCTCATGAAACGGTAGTTCGGAATAGGAAGCCTAATCCGAACTACCTAGTCTGTGCCGCGTGTAGCCGCGCGGCACGGGGTCCGCACTAACGGACATTTAAAAATGGCGGCGCCCGGCGAGATGCAAATGAAGCCCGGGAAATTCAAATCCCGGGCTTCATTTGCAACTCTGGTTGCCTACATTACCACCCTAGTTCGAACTAGGGTGGTAGTGTAGACATACCCTCAGACTTTGAAGACCCCAAGATGCAGAGAATCCTCCAGATGTGATCTGTACCCCATGCTACAGAGGAAGGCGAAAAACTTCCAGGGCCTCTGCCAATCTACCCTGGAGGAAAATTCCTTCCCGACCCCAAATATGGTGATCAGCTAAACCCTGAGCATGTGGGCAAGACTCATCAGCCAGACACCCAGAAAGTTCTCTATAGTAACTCCTATCATCCCTCCATTGACCTATTTCCCACTGATAATGAATGGTCAATTAGTTACCAAGATCATGTTATCTCATCAAACCATCTCCTTCATAAACCCATCTAGTTTAATCTTGAAACCAGATAGATCTTTTGCCCCCACTACTTCCCTTGGAAGGCCGTTCCAGAACCTCACTCCTCTAATGGTTAGAAACCTTCATCTAATCTCAAATCTAAACTTCCTACTAGCCAGCTTATATCCATTTGTTCTTGTGTCCACATTGGTATTAAGCTTAAATAATTCCAGATGACCCTTCAGGCAGCAGGTGACTGGATGGAATGTTTACGGGGAAGTCTGCATGCAGAAACCTGCCTGTGTTACACATCCCACTCCGGGCTCTGGCCACACAGTCTACAAGCGTATTAGCAAAGCTGATGCTTCAGTTCCGGGGTTGGGCAATAATTTTTGATGGGGAGTCACTCCAAGAATTTGGTAAGTGGTCAAGGGCTGCACTTGGAGGTTGGGTACAGAAGGGAGATTGTAATAATCTGTGGTGCAGGAGAGAGGCCCTACAATGGGTGCTTTTCCCGGTGGTGTGTGGGGGGCAGAAAGGGAGTTGTCCTGAGGCTCAACTGCATCCATGGGCTGGATCTGGTGGTTAGGCAGACTGGATTTAGCCTGGGGGCTGTATTCTGCCCACCCCTGTGAAAGAGACTCATGCTTCTGGCTCAGGAGGTCCCCGACCCAATTCTTTTTCCTGGTCAAAGCAGCAGTTATTCCAGCTGCATGACATGGGCAAGTGGATTAATCCAAACTCTAACACGTGCACGGGCAATTGGTGAACAGAACCAAGGACTAGATGGACACCCAGCTCCTGCCTTTGCTAACCCATCTGGGCTCCGTGTACTAGCAGAGAGCAGAAGCTTGTGTCACAATTTTCCTTAACTTACAGCACATACCTGGCCAAATCCGTCACTGGCATAGCTCCATGGGTGTTACACCTGTGACCTTCAGAGGGAGGCGTTCTCCTTCTGGCCAGGCCACACTCCTAAAATAGCCATTTTCCTGGCCTGAGAGGAGAAGGATACAAACTATGACCTTGAGGTCGGCAGTGTGTGCCATGACTGAGTCCAGTCCTCCAAAATGTTGGTCCCTTCTTCTGAGGGGCTAAGTGCCCTTAGCCCCCAAAGGACTGCAGATAGACTTGTGGGTGCTTGATCCCTTACAGTTGGTGTTTGACACCTGGCTGGATTGGGTCCGTGGTTTGCAAATGATAAGGCAAAAGCGCCTTTATATCTTATACATAGCCAGCAGGAACCTCCCTGGAATGTCAGTGTGAGTGTGCAGAGCCAGGGAAGAGAGTGGGAGGACTCCTCTGGTTTCCCCAATAAATCCCACGCCAAAGAAGTCACTCTTGTGGGAAGCCGAGGGTTGCTAAGGCTGTGAAAGGAGGCTGGCTTGCTGAACTGCCTGCCCCTAGGATGCCAGCTCTTACAAATCACTGCTTTTACATAAGCCAAGCAGCCATAGATTTGAGAGCACCCTGCTAATTCCTGCTGAGCCGCTGCATAACCAGAGTGCCTGACCAATAATCTCCATTTGGATGTTCCATGCAGGGGACAGGAAGCACAAAGAGCAAAGCCTATTGCTGGGACTTAAAGGGAACGTTTCCCTGCCTTAGCTGTTCCCATTTGTTCTTGCTTCGTGAACACTGCATGGATCTTCTTGTCATATCTGCCAGCAATGAGGTGTCAAGTCAGCAAAACCAGGGCATGCTTTTTCTGCTCACTCCACCTGTGGGAAAGCCTAGCGCAGGAGACGGGGCATCAGAATGTGTGGGTCCCTCTGCATGGGAAAGTCATTTCACTTCATCTTTAATTGGGTGTAATAGTAATTTCACAGCTCACAGGGATGCTACGAGGCTTGGCTAATTTTGCAAAATGCTTTGATACCCCGAGCTGCAAGGCGATCAAGAACTGCACAGTATTGCAGCTGGTCACATTTGGATAATCCAGAATTATTCATAAACAAAACCCAGGAATATGCAAACACCTTCATTAATTCCTAGAATCACCCCCAGGAAAATAGAAAAATTAGTCCTGTTAACAAATTATCTAGATTCTATATCTACAAGTGTCTATACATATAAGTTCTTAATGCACAAAATGTGACACAGATGACAAGGGTTATGTGGGTTTATTGAGTGCCTTTCAGCTTTATGAACACTTCTTCGGTTTCAGCCCATGCAAAGTAGCTATATCTCTTTTACAAAATGGATGGGTCACACAGCAAGTGGCAGAGCCAGGAAAAGAACTCTCACCTCCTGCTGGCCAGCTACTCACTCCAATCAGATCCAAATTTAGACAGATTCAGGTTTTCAGACCTGCAGGGACCATTCTGGTGATCTGTTCGGACTTTCTGAATAATGGAAGCCAGAGAATTTCACCTTAGTCATTCCTGGAGTCACGTCCAGTAATGCGGGATTGAACTAGAACAGATCCTTTATAAAGACATCTGATCTGCATTTAAAGACTTCAGATGCTGAAGAACCCGTCATGTCCCAAAGTGCATTGTTCCATTTGCTCAGTCCTCTCACTGGTATGGACGGGCAGCTCTAGTCTAGTCATTCACCTTAGTTTCCAGCCACTGGATCTTGTTATGCCTTTTTTCCTCTACTATCTTCTCTTTAGGTATTTATACTCCAGTTAAGTCACCTCTTACTCTTCTCTTGGACAAACTCAATAGCTGAAATTTAAGTCTCTCCCACGAAGGCAGCTTTCCCAAAGTGCATGTGTGTTTAGATCAAAGTTTTTCATTCCACTTATTAGTAGGGATGTTAAAGACTAGTTGACTATCGGTTAAGCATTTGCTTATCGGATAGTTTGTCGACTAGTCAACTAGTTGATTCATCCCCTTGCTGCCCCTATGAGATAGAGGAAGTGGGGGGAAAGGAGGGGAAGGGGTACTTAAAAGCAGCAGTGTTGCGCAGCTGAGCAAGGGATCAGAGGTGCAGCACTACCACTTTGAAACCCCAAGGCAGCATTTCAAAGGGGCAGCCACCACTGCCACCCAGCTGATCCACAGATCAGCTGCACAGTGGCGCTGACCTTTTAAAACGCCGAAGGGCCGTGGAGCTCAGTTTCTTGGGAAATACTGCAGGGAACCAGGATCAGCTGGGGATTCCCCAGCTGACCCCAGGCTCCATGGCCCTTTGGTGTTTTAAAGTGGTAGTGCCGCTGTACAGCTGATCCACTGACCTGGGGCTCCACGTGGTGTACAGCACAGCATGGAGTCCAGGGTCAATGGGGGACTCTGAGTCCCCCGCTGACCCCGGGCTCCATGGCTTTGAAATGCACAAGAGCCCCCGCTGAGGACTGCGTATGTTTCAAAGCAGACACTCGCATGCAGCCTGGAGTCAGTGGGATTTCCTGCTGGCCGCCCCGGGCTGTAGGCAGAGTTTCTCTTCCCCCTTTGAAATGTACAAGAGCCCCCCTCCCCGGGGGAAATTCCATCGACTACTCAACTAGTCAGCCACATTTTAACATCCCTACCTGGCAATGCACCAGGGCAGCTGCAAACTCCATTGGAAGGGAAATTGAGTCCTGAACCCAACTTCAAGTATTTGAATCTAGGCTCTTGCTCTGGGTAAATGTGTCTTTGCCCAGGGCCAAAGGTAAACCCCTCCCTGGCGGATCAGCTAAAGCCAACAGCATTGAATAGGGTGTAAATTAGCTCCGAGCCATGCTTGCTGCAGATTAATGCAGACATATATTTCTGGTGCTCTGGGGAAACGAAGATAAAGGTGCATTAAAGATACCGCATGGTTTAATTAATGCCACATGCTTTTTATTCTATAGGTTGTTCAGATTGTTAATTATTTTCTTTATAAAAATAATTAGTCCCAATCAAGGCAGAAACTCTTCAGAATTACAGCTCATTAACCACTCTCACATTTTTCTGTTCTATAAAAAGTCATGCAGTGCTGATGAAAATTATAGGCCCTTGGAATTGGCATTAAATACAAATTCAGACACTGTTACCATCCTATTACCATCAACGGCATCGACTTGGCTTCAGTAATTGCAGCTGGAGATGGAGTGCAAGGATTACTGCTCTGTACAATCTCAGCGCACAAAGCACGCTGCCCATTAGTTTGTCAGAAACAATGCGACATAAGGCACTAAAGTCCGCTAAGTACATCATCGTTAAAGGGACAATAGGCCCCAGAGACAAAGGGAAGGAGAAAAAAAAGCAGAGCAGCTTTTCAGGCACTTTTGGAAAAACAGGGTGCCTCTGATTCAGCCTTGCCCTGCCCATAAAACAAAGTCACTCATTTGTCTGTAGAGGAGAATACATGGATCTGTCACATGGCTTACACTGCCTATTGACTAGGAGATTATACTAGATCCTACCCTTGGATCAATTCCTAAATGAGTGAAAGTGGTAGGAAATTAGAAAGGATGGCTTTGGGATCTATAGCCATCCAAGATCTATGTGTGCATCTTTCTTCAGGGTAGCACAAGGATCCTACAAGCTCCTAAGGGACCTCCATCTTGGCCCACCTGCTCTCAGTATCGATGCATATTCCTGCAGTGCACTGCCACCCCTCTAGCTGCAAGTGCCCACAGACCCAATTTTGACTGGAGGAGACAACTGATGGGAGGGGTACCAGCTGGTGCAGCTCCCATGCTGCAGGGGGGATTTTGGTCCCATGCCCTGCCCTCTTGCCAGTCACCAGGCTCAGGCCCTGGAGAGGAAAATCCACCTGGATTCCGTGCTCCAAGGGCTAGATGAGATAGACCCTCCCCCCTCCATTCCTCCGCTCACTGCTCCTCCCTATGTTTCTGAAGAGCAGAAGAGAAAACTCAGGCTGTGATAGTCCACCTGAGTGTGGCACTGAGGCAGTGGAATAATAGGCAAAATGGGGAATTACTCAGGCCATATCTACACTGCAGGGGGAAGATCGACTTAAGGCAGAATACATGGCCTTAAGGCAGGGGTCAGCAACCTACGCATGAGCCAGTTTTCAGTGGCACGCAGGACAGGAGCTCAGTCCTGTTCCTTCTCCTGTGCAGCAGTTTTATGAGCTCTGCTCAGAAGTTCAAAACTCCCATGCAGGCAGGGAGCTCAGCTGATGGGCGTGGGGGCGGGTGGGCATTGTCTGCTGACCAAGCAGCTAAATGGAGCTGCTTTGGAATTGAAACTGAGCGGCTCCCAGAGCAGGTAATAAAAAGCAAGATAAGGAGTGAAAAAGTGGGGTGAGTGGGTAACTGGGAGAGGTCAGAGGGGAGGGGCGTTTAGAGAATCACTTGCACACGAGAGAGAGAGGCAGAAACTCCATACTCTCAAGCCTCCTGGGGCTGACTGCATGGGGTAGGTGGGGAAAAGAGGATGTGTGTGTATGTGTTGGCATTGGGGTGAGGTGGAGGCAGGGAAGTAGTTTCTGCTATGAGGTGGGGGAAGTGTGGATAATTTGTTTATGCGTTAGCTGGGAGTTAGGACAAAACAGACTGCTGGTGCCTGCTAGCTTGAGAAGCAGGATTTTACTCCAGCCCTTACCTGGGCTGGGGGGGGGGGGGGAGGGAGTGGGAGCAGACTGCACAGGTATAGATGGGGGACAGAGGAGTGTATGGGTGCTGGCATCAGTGCAGTGAGGCGGAAGCAGGGGACAGTTTATTTGGGGTGTCTGACTCATTTGTTGCAATCCAGATTGCAGTTCTTTCTGTCTGATTGGGTTGGAGTGGGGGAGGAAAGCAGGCTGCATGGGGGGGGGGGGGGTATGCTAGGAGGACATTTGCATGATTACATTTCAAACAAAAGCTTACATATGTGTTAATGACATAAGATCTGCATATTAATTTATTTATTAATGAAGCTGCTGTAAGTAGGACTATTATTGACTTTTAAAAGTATCAACGGTAAATAGAAGTGAATAAGTTAAATCTCGGCATACCACTTCTGAAATGTTGCAGACCCCTGGCTTAAGGTATGCAATTCCAGCTACATAAATAACATAGCTTGAGTGGATGTACCTTAAGCCAAGCTTGGCGCTGTCTCCACAGTGGGAGGTTGATGGGAGAAATGCTCCTGTGGACTTCCCTTGCTCCTCGCGACAGCCCTTGGTGTTCAATTTAGTGAGTCTTTACTAGACCTGCTAAATCAAACCTGAAAAGATTGATCACCAGAGTGTCGATCTTCTGGTAAGTGGAGACGTGGGCTAAGAAGGAAGACATTTCCCTTCAGCCTGTTCAGAGGCAGACTCAGTTAACTGGATGATCTCTGTGACTGTCGGTTCTTTGCCTGGTAGTGGCAGTGTATCATAATAAGTGCAAGACTCCCTTGAACTCTGTCCTGTGGGGAGCTCCACAAGTGGCCAGTGAGGTCTCAAAAGGGCAGGGCCATAGCACCACTTCACCCTTCAGGCACCCTTCTGTAAAGCTCATCCACATGTTAACGTGGCCCTATTCTAGAGGAATCCTCAGGGGAGAGGAGTGGCACAAATCTCTCTCCTCCCTCCTTTGCAGCTGCCCAATGCTGCAGAGGACGTTCGTCTGCATCTCCCAGCCCCTGGTGACCCACCCCACTGAGGCAATGTCACACAAGAACAAGAAATGCCAGCAGGATGGCTGGACCCATCTGCTCCCCAGCATCCGTCACTACTCCTCTCCCCCGCAGAGAAAGTCTTGTGGTATCACCCCACTGCACAATGCACATTCTGCAATGAATCGGAGCTTTGCCATGCTCCTCTTTGAGCCAGGGCTGAGACATTGGGATGAGGAGGGTGGGGGTGAAGGGAAGAGATAGACATAGAGACATTGCTGTTTGGAGAGAGAATTTCAGTCTCCCCGGCATCTCTCACTAGTTTCACTCAAAACATTTGTTGATGCCGTTGGCAATATAAAAAAAGCAGGAAGTCCTGTAAGCCCCTTTAGTGGAACTGAACTTTTACCTAGGCATTCAGGAATCTATCCACCCACATGAAGGTGGTGGGCAGTCCAGGAGGGGCCAAACCCCCAGGTACAACCTGGCTGGCTTGTATCTGTCTGTTAACACATGAGCATCCAGCACAACATAGCTCAGGGAGCACCTGGCCTCCAGTATTGCTTTGATGCATCGAGTCACAGGGGAAGAGGTTACTGCCTGCTTTGTCTCTCATTAGACACCCCTTGCCTGCTCTGCAGAGGGCTTGTGGAAAGTGTAACATAATTGAAAGGAATAATGGCAGTTGGGGAACGTTTGGGTCAAATCAATACTCAACTAGTGAAGACAGCCGCTGGCCGTGCCATGTCCTGGCCCCAGTGTCTGCCTGCTGTGAACGGTGGGAGCACAGCATTCGGCTGACCTTTGCTTCGATTGCCTCCTGGGAGCATTCTTAGCACACGGGGGTCCTGGGTTCCGCGCCTCACTTCTTCCCTCAGAAGCAGAGACAGCTCCCAGTAATTGGCCGCTTGTCAGCTCTGGTTTGCAGACTTACCATGAAAGCTCAGGCAGTGGCTGTGGGTGCAGCCAGCCTGAGAAATCAACCCCTTCATGGCTGTCTCAGCATTCAGCTCTGAAATCCTAGCAGAAACAGATGTGTAGCCCAGGTTTCCACAGGTGCACATGTCAGAGACCCAGTTCCAGCAGCAGGATGAGGGCCTGTTTTCACAGCAGAAGCCCCCCAAGGGGCTGAGTCTTTAGGATCCTCCTCTCAGTTTGTATCAGTCAGGGAAGGAACATGCTTTCAGCCCTATTACACAGTCCAGGAGAGTGGGCGGCTAAGCTCTTTGTTCCGAGAACCACTCAGCACAATTAACCTTCCCTTCCCCAGTTTTTACTCCTGGAGTGACTTCTGGGGCAAGCAACTTTCCTTTGCGGTGCAACACAGAACCCTTTGGAAGGGCCCAGGGCTGGGGAGCACGGTCACAGACAGGGGCAGCCATGTCTCAGAATCTGGCCCCTTGAGTGCAATGGGAATGCCACTTGCTTATCTGAAGCCAAGGTATCACCTGTTGCTGCACTTCACAGGAACCCACATGCCAGCTGGCTCCCAGAATCCTTAGCTACCATGTGCAAATCATGCAGCCACAAGTGTGGTGCTGACCAGTGAGGGTGCTGAATTATTGCAATTATTGAGGGTGCCTTCCACAGGGGATTAAACTCAGCACTGGCAGAGGGTTTGAGGAATGGAGTGCACCTGAAGAATCTCTCAGCCTCTTTCATCTCCAGCTTCTACTATCCCTTGCCCCATAGTTATCTAACAAGCTGTGATATCTATGTAGAAGGGTAGGGGATCTGAGCCAAAGGCTTGAACCAGTGGGAAGTAACAAACCCAGAAATGAATCCAGCCCCTTGTTTCCAAACGGTTCCAGTATTTTATCATTTCCACTCCCACTGACTACACGACAATCTGTCTGTGCTCACCAGCACCTCCTTAGCAATGATTTCCACACAAAAAGGGACTTCAAGGTGAATCATCCAGTGTCCCCAGGCAAGCAAGCAAGCGAGCAGCTACAACCTGCATCACCACGCGCTGGTTACACCTAAATTTGAACCCAGAATTCCCAGGCTAATAAAGCCAGGCCATGGTGCGCCTAGAAGGAAGTCGTTGGGTGCATTTTCACAGAGCTCTTGTCTCACCTCCTCCTGCAGTGACCCACCCTGCGGGAGTCCTGCCCAACAAGACCCTACCAATTAGGGGTGATCATTAATTAACACACTCTGACAGTAAGGGTGTGTCTAGACTATAGGGTTTTGTCGATCAAAGTAGACTTTTGTCAACAAAACTAAACCTGCGTCTACACTACCGGTGAGTTCTGTCGACATAACGTCAACAGAACTTGACAGTTTTGTCAAGGGTGGTAACCTCATTCTGCGAGGAATAACGCCTTTTGTCGACAGAGTTCTGCCGTCAGATGGCGTTATTGCATCTACACTGTCCTTTGCGTCTACACTCTCATGTCGACAAAGCAACTTGCTTTGTCGACAGAACTGGATGTAGTCTAGATGCTCTTTGTCAACAGAAGCTTTGTCGACAGTATCTGTCGACAAAGCCTCCGTCGACAAAAGCCTGTAGTCTAGACGTACCCCTGAAAGTCAAGAGGTGGAGTAACAAAGCCAGGCACTGGGAGCCCTGGCTATGAACAGATCTCAGGCCTTGATTAGTGTTTGGTGGCTAATAGTGGGGACTAAGACAAGGCATGCAAGGGGAGTGCCAGAAGGCAGCATGCAGCTGATATTCCACTCTTCCCCACACCTTGCTTGCACCCATATATTATCTCTGTGTCTTTCATCTTTGCAGGAGTGGTTAGGGACCCAGCCAGGCTCCTGAGTGGAGACTAGGAAGTAAAAGCCATCAGGAGCTGCCAGGGCTTCCCAGCTCTCCAGATCCAGCCCATCAAAAACATGTCTTTCTTTCCATGTTTAATGGGAGGAGAGGGGAGTCAACTGGCAGGAAGCGAGGGGCTCCCTTTACAGCAGGACATTGGGTAGGTGGGTATCCTGCAGCTCCCTTAATGAGCCCTAAACCTCTCGCTGCAATGTAGCCCCTTGCACCTAAGACGTGGGACCGAGGATGCCCTCTGGTGTTTGAAAGATGAGCATGAGATAAGGGCTTCCCTTACGCATGTGCAGGCCTACCCAGAGGAGGGCTGACAGGAGTAGCATTTGGCCTAAAGTTGCTGGCCCTTGCTGGGCCACTCATGGGTCTTGAACACAAGTGAAAGTGGCAGGTATTGTTTGAATGTTGTGAGCCTTTATTTACTAGTAAATTTACATTGTCTGTCAGAGCAGGTTTCTCCAGCCCAAACTGCACAGTCCCAGTGCTTCATATTTCCCCCTCGGGGCCAACTCCCAGATCTCTGGTATCTCTAGAACACAATGTCAGCTTCCTTTGTTCCCACCTCCATCTCTCCTGCACCAGCCTGCCATGCAGATCCAGATACTGCTGCTTCTTTCTTCCCCCCAGGATGGTTTATCAGGCTGCCTTTTTTCTCCGTCTCCCTCACACCATAGTACTTCATTAACTCAGTAAACATGCTGCTGATGGACAGACAAAAGCACCAGGACGGGGCTGCTGGCTGTGGCGGCTCAGATAACAGCCTGAGTCGATGGAGCTTGTCACTCTGGGCTGGCCCGCTCCTTGACAAGGCAGACAGCTGGCGGGAAGAGTAAAGCCAATTGTCTCTTGGTTGCAGCGAGACGGGTAGGGGCTGGAGTCTGGGTTTGTGCGTTGCCGGGTTTTGGTTTCTAACTTACGTCGGAGGCCTACCTCCAGCGCACGGTAAGCTTCATTTGGAGAACAGTTTCTAGCATCACAATGGTCAGCGGCGAAGATCACAGAATCCATCCTCCAACAAGGGCAGAATACAGCCGTTTTGTACATCTTGGACTCTGTTATCCCATAGCTCTGTGTGCACACACAAGATTGCACATATCAAGCATATACACATAGCTAATGGGAAGACAGAGTCCAAGTTTACATCTATATAATAAAGGTCTAGATTGTAGAACTAGCCAGAAAGTGGTATTTTTCCTCCCAGAAACATTTCTGACGTGTCAGAGAGTGAAAAAAAAGTTTATTTGGTTTTTTAATAGAAAAAAAAATCAAGAATTGGAAGAAAGCAGACACTTTGTGAAAACCTGTGCTTAGTGGAAAACTGGATTTTGAACCTAAAAAAGGTTCAGTGGAAAATTTGACCAGCCCTATTGATACAAACCCTCCCTCCAACTAGAACTGCCACCTTAGCTATCTTGACTCGTAATGAGCCATATATTTTACACATTCTTCTTCTTTCCCTCTGCTGGGCATCCCATACTGCTGTGGGAGATGGACAGATATTGGGCCAAGTTACATATGCACAGAGGGGGCCGGGTGGGGAGGAGTAGGGGGAATATTGCTGCATGTTTGCTCCGTTTGACCCATACAGTACATGTGCAAATCTCTCTCTTTTGCTGGATAATATTTTATTTACTTATGATGTTATCTGATTAAAATACAATCGAATAGATCATTTTGTTGCTATCACTATTATATAAATGTGACAAATATTGGAAAAGTGTGTGAAGTAAACATTTGCTGAACGTGATTACACTATTTGCAGCCTTGTTTCAGTTTTGTGTGTGAAGTTATAAATATTATAGTGCACCCTGTATTTCAAATGTTGGCTCCTGTGGAAACATCAAGGTGTTTAGTTGGCACATTGTGAAGGAACTATGAAAGCTGAATGGCCCATCAAAGAACACTTAACTTACAATGGAAGGTGCCTTTCCACTATGGATATGAACTAGCATTCAATTGAATAGTGTAGCTACACAAAATTTAGCAGTTACATGACTATTCGAGTCAGTGCACTCCCAGCCCCACTCCTGGGGAGCCCCCATCACTCCATGTGGGATGGCAGGTGGGAGATGGTCTGCGAGCAGAAGCTGCTTTGAAAACCAGCTTTCTGTGCAGACAGGCTCCTCCTGCCACCCCGTACTGCTGCCTCTGCTACAGAGGCAGCAGTGTGGGGTGACAGCAGCCCCTGTCTGTGGGAGGTCCAAGCTCCCCGTGAACAGAGGGGAAGCTGTGGAGAGCTCAGACCCCCTGCGGACAGGGGCTGCTCCATGGGATGCCAGAGCAGCCCCTGTCCATGGGGAATTTGGTCCCTGCTCCCACTGATAGACAGAGGCTACTTTGTGGACTTGCCTGGGCCATGCTTGCAGCATAGTCAGTGCACCCACACACTATGCAGAGATGAATAGGGACCCAGCAGCCAGCCACTTTAAACAGTGGGTGGGGGCATGGCAGGCAGGGAGCCTGTCTGGGTATGTCTACACTACCCTCCTATTTCGAACTAGAAGGGTAATGTAGGCATACCGCACTTGCAAATGAAGCCCGGGATTTGAATTTCCCAGACTTCATTTGCATAAGTCGGGCGCCACCATTTTTAAATCCCAGCTAGTTCGAACCCCGTGCCACGTGGCTACATGCGGCATGAACTAGGTAGTTCGAACTAGGCTTCCTAGTTCGAACTACCATTACTCCTCGTGGAATGAGGAGTAACAGTAGTTCGGACTAGGAAGCCTAGTTCGAACTACCTGGTTCGTGCCGCGTGTAGCCACGTGGCACGGGGTTCGAACTAGCCAGGATTTAAAAATGGCGGCTCCCCGCTTATGCAAATGAAGCCTGGGAAATTCAAATCTCGGGCTTCATTAGCAAGTGCGGTATGCATACATTACCCTCCTAGTTCGAAATAGGAGGGTAGTGTAGACATACCCTCTGAGAGTCCTACTGGGCTTTAGGCCGGAAGCTGCTTAGGTTAAGTGCCTTCCAGTCAGAGCTTGCTCCTGGCAGCCTCCTTTCCCACACCCCAACTCCCTGCCCCCAGATCATAACCCAAATCCTCTGCACCCCTCCTTCACCTCTGCCATTGGTCACAGTTACCTCCAAGACTCTGCATCCCCCTACACCCTTCCCCCAAGTCCCAACCTCCTCCTTCACCCAAACCTCATACCCCCTCCTGTACTCCAGTCCCTTACCCCCAAGCACCTTTCTGCACTCAACCTCCATCCCAGATCCTATACCTCCTCCATTAAAATAATGGAAGAGTGTGGCCCTGGGCCACTTACCAAATTCTTGGCACAGCCCCTCCCCCCATCAAAAATTATTGCCCACTCCCTGTGGTAATTGGAGCATTCTAACCAAGGGATTGAGGATTTTCTCATGATCTGGAAGCAACCAGAGACTTCACACGCCAGCAGTTTCTTGCATCACAGCTATAAGGCTGAGCCAATGACTTTGCATTTGTGGTATGTGTTTGATTCCTTTAACCTATTTTAACTCTCTCCTTGCTTATATATATATATATATATATATATATATATATATATATATATATATATATATATATATATATATATATAAACCTTCAGCTATTGGATCCTAATGGGTTGGCAACAGCCTGATTTATTGGGTAACATTTGAGATTTGAGTTATGCATTGACCTAGGTGTGCGGCTGGTCCTTTGGGATCAGAAGAACCCCCTTTTGTTTGATGAAACTGGTTTTAACTAACCACTCATTGTTAAGTTCAGTGTTTTTGTCAGTGATGCAAAGACCAGGAGCCTAAGGAGACTGCTTTTCTGACCTGTTGTTAGCCAGTGTGATGAAATAGGGGTTTCCTTTTCTTGCTGGTTTGGTGAGTCTTAGGAGAGAATATCCACCAGCTTTTTGGGAGGTGCGGGTCTGCCCTATTTCTCAGAAGTTTGTCCTGAATTTGGTATTCTCAGTTGTGACCCACCAAGCCACAGCAACATCCATACAGTAATGATTTGCACAGAGAGTCTGTCTGACACACCTAACACCAACTCTTCCTACTAGTGAAGTGCAGTTCTCTCCTGCAGCCATATGGTACCATGACTGTCACCCTCTCCCTTCCTGCCAAAATTGGGGATTAAACATCCAGGGATGTAAAAGCAACAAAATCATGCCTGGAAACTTGATTGGAAGCACTGCTGCCCCAATCCCTAGCTCCAAAAGCCAGCACTATTACAGCACAGGCATGGACTTTCCAAAGCCAATTTCTCTTCATTCGTTATCATCTTGAGGCATCTGATATAGTGACACCATCTCTGGGTGTTAGGAGACCTCGATGGCTCCCCCGCCCCAGCTACCTTCCTGTAATTTAGTGACCCTGTTCTTTCCACTTCTAGTTTCCCCCTTGCGAACAGATGTATTGATTGCATGGGGGCCGGTTTGTGGAAGCCAAACTGCTTCTAGCAATCCATGTAGCAAAAGCTAATGGGTAGGAGGCAGAGTTTAAGCCACCTCAAATTGCCTGGAGGCAGAGCTGAAGATGGATAATAAAGCCAGCACTACGAAGGATCGTGCAAAAGCCTTATCGGCATGAAGTGAGAGAGAGGAGAGAGGCCTCTTTGATTATCTTGGGAATAAAGGACACCAAACACAGGTCAATGGACAGCATCTAGCCCCATTAAAAGGCCTTGCTAGTGAAGTTCTGGTCACTAGGATAGTGTTAGAGCTCTAGATGATATCACTGTTTATTTCTACCTTATATATTTTAGTGCACAAATCATAGTCATAACAATGGGAAAGCACAAAGGTGACTGTGATATGCCTACGGGGCTCGAAGCTGTGTTTTGCTGGACCAGGCCAGAGTGCTGAGTTTCACAGGCCAGAGAGCCTGTGAAAGCTGACTGCAAAGGAGGGTTCAGTGGATGAGGGGGAAAAAACATGCATCCATGTTGAGCTGCGTGTGCAATCACTAGGGCTGTGTATTCAACTTTGCAACAAATCCAATTGTATGGATTCCTTTCCCAACAGTAAGACTTGAGATCTGGGCTCACTCGCGGTGTTTACCCCACCAAGGGACTGAATGACAAGGAGAAGATCAGAGCCCTTGTTATTTCAGTCCCATAGCTGGCTCCCTAAAGCATTTACAAAAAGCCTGTGAAAAATGTAAATGCAAATGCATAGAAACTCAATTATTTAGGACACACACAACCCAGGACCCTAGAGAGCAGTAACCAGCTTTACATAAGGACATAAGAATGGCCGTGCTGGGTCAGATCAAAGATCCATGTAGCCCAGGATTCTGTCTTCCAACAGTGGCCAATGCCAAATGGTCCAGAGGGAGTGGACAGAACACATAATCATCACGTGATCCCTCTCCTGTCATTCATTTTCAGACCCTGCCAAACAGGCTAGGGACACCATTCCTACCCATCTTGACTGTTAAGTATTGATGGACCTAACCTCCATGAATTTATCTAGTTCTTTTTTAAGCCCTTTTAAAGTCCTGGTCTTCATAACATCCTCTGGCAAGGAGCTCCACAGATTGACTGTGGGCTATGTGAAGAAAAACTTCCTTATGTTTGTTTTAAACCTGCTACCTATTAATTTCATTTGGTGACCCCTAGTTCTTATGAGAACAAGTAGATAACTTGTCCTTATTCACTTTTTCCACACCAGTCATGATTTTATAGATTCTATCATGTCCCCCCTTAGTCTCCTCTTTTCTAAGCTAAAAAGTCCAAATATTTTTAATCTCTCTTCATATGGCACGTGTTCCAAGCCCCTAATAATTTCTGTTGCCCTTTTTTGAATCTTTTCCAATGCCAGTATATCTTTTTTGAAATGAGGTGACCACATCTGTACACAGTATTCAAGATGTGGGCGTACCATGGTTTTATGTAGAGGTAATAAGATATTCTTTGTCTTGTTCTCTATGGGTATGTCTACACTACCCTCCTAGTTCGAACTAGGAGGGTAATGTAGGCATACCGCACTTGCAAATGTAGGCATTCCACAAGGAGTAACGGTAGTTCGAACTAGGAAGCCTAGTTCGAACTACCTAGTTCGTGCCGCGTGTAGCCGCGCTGCACGGAGTTCGAACGAGCGGGGTTTTAAAAATGGCGGCTCCCCGCTTATGCAAATGAAGCCCGGGAAATTCAAATCCCGGGCTTCATTTGCAAGTGTGGTATGCCTACATTACCCTCCTAGTTCGAACTAGCGGGGTAGTGTAGACATACCCTATCTCTTTTTTAATGAGTCCTAGCATTCTATTTGCCTTTTTGTCTGCCGCTGCACACTGAGTGGATGTTTTCAGAGAACTATCCACAGTGACTCAAAGATCTCTCTCCTGAGTGGTTATAACTAAATTAGTCCCCATCATTTTGTATGTAGAGTTGGGATTAATTTTTTCAATGTGCATTACTTTGCATTTATCAGCATTAAAAATCATTTGCCATTTTGTTGCCCAACAGCTGTGCACAGGCATGGGAATGCTTACCTTTATGTCCATGATGGTTACATAACCATTTCTAACAACTCACCTCTTCACATTGCCTACTGCTTTGTGGGAGTTTCCTGAAATGAATATGGCATTAAGTCAATGAGAAATGGCTATATTCATTCCTGCTTGAATTACCCATGCTCCCATGAGGCTATGCAGTTTGTCCCTTCACTGCTGAGCTGTTCCCCCCTTATATCTGATATTGAATAAGTGTTTGATTTCCTTGTGTAGAATCTTGGCATATCCGTGTTCTGAGAGATCGGGCTTCTGGGATCGGTATTTTAAAAGATGGAGTTGGATATCAAGGAGGAAAAAATTCATAACGCACCCACTTGTTCACGTGATTATTTGTATTGCATGAGAGTCTGACTCAGAACCCTGCGTAAGAAAAGCCTTCTGGTGAGGCTCATGTTGCGATCAAGAAATTTCAAAACCTGACTTGCTTTTCACCACACAGAGAGAGCAGTCATCAACCTTCACTTTAAATTAAAGAAAACCAGCAACAGGAAAGGACACACACACAAAGTCTCCATGAGAGAAATAGAAAGAGAGAGAGAGTGCACAGTGTATGCACCTCCTGTGTTCCATGCTGCAGGAATTCAGAGAACAAAATGACTGTCATCTCTGTGGACAGGAAGAATGATTAAAAGTGAAAAGGTGTAGCATGTATGCACACCCCTCCCTCCGCCCATGGATTGTAGCCACAAGCTACATGTATCCCAGCCCGCCTCTCTAAAATGGCCCAAACCAAATCTTTAAGCTTTGTGGGAGTTTTATATCTAGTCATTGAGAACCATCTCTCTTTCCAACCCACATAATCTTCCATAATTGGAGAAATCAATACAGAAATATGTTGACAGAGGGAATCTCCCTGTGGTCAAACTTTTGAAAGTCAAGTCCACGGTGAAAGTGCCCCTTTATGTCACAGCTCAGCTCAGCCTTTTCCTTCAGATGCTTGTTCTCATTTACTGTACACTGTTCCTCTGGGATCGTGTGCCACTTGTTTTGAACACAAACACTCCAAGGAGTTGACGCAAGACTCAGTCATGCCAAAGCTCTAAGGGATGCTCCCTTTAGCTCTGAATCAACTTGCTCTCCCCATACACACATTACAGCATTTAAAACCCTGTTCGCTCTTGCTTTGCTTCATGTTAATAATTCATGCCAGCATAAAAATTTATTCTGGTCAGGTTTTTTTTTCCTCCTCTTTTGCCTCCCCACCATGAAACAAGATTGGGGCTATAATTATTTTGTTCCTATTTTTGTTAATGAAGAGCCATGAATTATCCATGAAATATTAAATGTGTGTCATCAGCTAAGCAATTAGCCCCCAACTCTTTTCCCCAGCAGCCAGCCTGAGCTGTCGATTGGGGAGTCCCTCAGGGGCCTGGGTGAAGAACTACTCCCTGCCACTCAGAAGAGCCTTTCTAGGTATGTCTGCACTGCTATTAGACAGGCAGGTTTTTAATTTTTTTTAAGTGTAGACATACCCTGTGGTTGCTCAGCTAGCCTCAGCCTTGCCTGTTTGCCATATGTGCACCTGCTCCACATGAGGGGCAGGATAGGAGAGATAGCGAGAGAGTCTTAACCAGCCCTGTCTGGGGTGCTGGGAGATGCTGTAACAGCCAGGCCTTCAATTGACCCTAATTGTGAGCTCATCTGTGAAATGTGAGGGCGAATGTGTGAGACATCACAATAGCCTATAATAATTGGTGCTAATTGGAGAAGGTGCAAAAAAAAAATTAAAAGGGACAAAATGAATACATTTTTCCAGGCAAAAAGGCCTCCGGATACAGCTCTAAGGTTGTATAAAAATTGTGCCTGGTAAAGGAGAGAAATGTGGGGCAGGAAATCAATAATCCAAAACAAACGCATCAGAAATTAGACCTAATTAGTGGACACAGTAATGAGGAGAGAGGTTGTTCCACCCACCACTCCCTTTGAGGCCCCCCCAAAAGAAAGATTCTGGGAGAAAATGTGGTGAGGTTCATTGTCATGGCTGCAACCCTCCCCCCTCCCCACACACAATGTCCTGGGGCCACCTATATCCCAGTCCTGAGAGATGGGCAGAACAGATGGGGCCAGAAAGAGAGAGCAGGGGTGCCACCTCCACCCACTCTGGCTAAACCCCCAGCCCCACCTTGGATGTGAGACTTCCTCCACCCTTTGCCCCAGTGTGTCTTTTTCTTTCCCTACCTTACTTTCCCCTCTGTCTCTCCCCCTTTTCCATCTCACTCAGGAGAGCCTGGCTTAGCCAGACAAGATGGAACATTTTGCAACATTGCTGCACACAGAGGCAGTTAAAAGCAATGCTGATGCTGGTATAGGTCTGACTGGTCTCCGAGTGCTGGATATGAAAGACCATGTGCTGTGCTCTGAGCTTCATGGCTGCTTTCATCTCAAGCGAGTTCCAGGTTCCCAGCCCACAGGCTGGGAGAGTTCTGGGTCTGCTCAGGCATCTGACTCTTTGGCGACTGGTCTGTTCTTCCAGTGGAAGGTAGCTCTCCCGGGTGGTCATGCTCATGCAGGGTGAGGCAATCCCCCAAGGTAATGTGAACCCTTCCTATGGAGGGCTTTGAATCATAGAATCATAGGACTGGAAGGGACCTCGAGAGGTCATCGAGTCCAGCCCCCCGCCCTCAAGGCAGGACCACGCTCCATCTACACCATCCCTGACAGTTGTCTATCTAACCTGTTCTTAAATATCTCCAGAGAGGGAGATTCCACCACCTCCCTTGGCAATTTATTCCAATATTTGACCACCCTGACAGTTAGGAATTTTTTCCTAATGTCCAATCTAAACCTCCCCTGCTGCACTTTAAGCCCATTACTCCTTGTCCTGTCCTCAGTAACCAAGAGGAACAAATTTTCTCCTTCCTCCTTGTGACACCCTTTTAGATATTTGAAAACTGCTATCATGTCCCCCCTTAATCCTTAATCCTTGATGTGGCCCATGGTGGCGGGATATTTTGAGGAAGGTCAAAGCAAGATTTTGGGTGACTGCAAATGGAACCTCTGAAACTTGAGATGAGGTTTTACATTCCTGATGGGAATGGCAGAGCGCAAACGACTCTCTCTGTGTCCCTGCAAACTGAGGTGTTGCTGTTGCATGCTCAGAGAACCAGTCAGAGCCACGAAGAGCTCTCAGCTAGCCTCGTGGGCCCTTAACTAGCATCTCACCTAGCAACTTGCACCATGCAGCCCTCTGCAAACCCACGGAGCCATGCACCAAACTCTGCCACTAACAGTGTCTCTCATCGCCAGTTTGGCGAGGATGAGCTTTCCTTCCCATGTGAATTAACAGCCCCACATAGGCCAGGCCTGTGGGCTAACGGCCTATGTCCACCAGCTCAGTTGGGCGCAAGGTTTATTGTTCATGACCAGGACAGAACCACACACCTACACCAAAAACATGCACCAGGATCCTTTTAGGGCAGCCCACATCTACATGGGCTCCCTTCCACACCACTGAATCCACAGGGGACATCACAGAAGGGACTTGCTCTTCAGCGTAAGAACTGGAGAAAATACTCTAGAACAGATGCCTTGTATATATTGTCCTGGGCTGCACGCATGGCCAAAGTCTTAGCTCTTGTGGGATCTTTTTACACAAGGGCGGGGGCTACCTCACCCACTCTCTCTAGTATCTGGTTATTTCTGCTGCAGACAGAAACACTCCCAAGTCAGAAGCAGCTGAGGACTGTGCCCTCCATCAGCGGACAGCAGAAGTGGTTCCCAGCAGGTACCTTTCTGTTCATTTGGTGACAAGGCCACACTGGTGCCATTCTATCAGAATTGCAGCTTGGCAGTCCAGCACGGGAGGCAGGCTACAGAGTGGGGGTGGGGGGAAAGTCAGGGCTCTGTCTGGATAGCCATTAGGCTTTTGTGGGTCTCGCACACAACGTTGTGTGACAGTGCTGTGAGCACTGAGTTAGAATCCCAGGCACCAGCTGAGCACCAGCTAACGCATGTCATCGAGTTCCTGGTGGCACAGACAGCAGTTGTTATGTGTTAGCCAAGGCTGGAAGCTCCCTAGGGCCAGGGCCACCTTTGTGTTCTGGATTTGTACCAGGGGGTCCTAGTCCTTGAAACTAGCAGAGACTTCTACACTTCTTAGAAGTGGAGTCCGGTCAGTTCCAAAACTGTGATAGTGGTCCAGCCTCTAGAAAGGGGGAATCTGTCTCCAATTCCTAGACCCACCAATTCTGGGGTGCCACCAATTCAATGGCTATGGGATTTAGTCTAACTCCCAACCACCAGTAACATTTGCTCAAGCTAAGCCCCAGCTGGGGCACTGGGAGGGAATGAAAGGCAGAGGTGCAGAAACACTAGTTGGGTGACGTACTATTAGCACTGTCAGAACAGCCTTGGGCTGGAGATAACAGGGATGTGACAGGTCCTGTGTGGGATGCAGTTGTATAGCTGAGTAGGGGTCCCGCTCGCTCGTTGGGGAGCCATGTGGAGGAAACATGCCTATCGCCGCCTCGGCTCTGTGCTCACTGAGCATCACCACTAGCCTCAGACATGATCAGTCCTGACATCTTTCTGGCTGCAACTCCCAAGCGTGGAGAGGGTTACCTTTGCCATGCAGGAAAATGAAGACATCCCTGCCTGCGTCCCCGAGGATGGGAGATGATGGATAGTAGCAGAGACGTGGCCAACGACAAAGATTTCACATTTGCTGTTGGCACGAGGTATCTGGGTCGCTTGTAGAGGGTGATTAATGAGAGAACACAGCACAACAGAGATGAGACAGCCTTGAAATCGTGTGTACTCCTCTGCCAGCCAGGCTTCCCAGTGAATACATCAGCATCTCCAGCACTGCTCTGTCTAGTCCAGTGGCTAACTTTGACAACAGGGGAGACATATTCAATGGGGACTTGGGAGAGGCAGCTTGGTCTGCCGAACAGGATGCTGATGGGGGAGTTGAAAGACTAAGTTCTACTCTGGGCACTGCTGGATAATCTTGGGTAAAGTCACTGCCCTTTGTTTCTCTTCCCACCTGTCTTGTCCATTTACATGCTAAGCTCTCTGGATTTCACTGGGTTATTACAGTGCCTGGCAGAACGGATCCATACTACAAACGGTGGAGCAGCCCTCAGGCTTGAAGCTACTGAAGCTCTCCAATGTCTCCTACTTGTGCAGTCAAAAGGTGGCCCATTCTAAAGTGGACAATTGCTTGGTCCTGCAGCCATGCACCTCCTGGGGTCCTGCCAAGAGTTTGCCAGGCCACAGGGCGAGTTCGAACTATGTTAAATATCTATTAATTTAATAGTCGAATAGTAGATGGAATTTCCATCGACTACTCAAGTAGTCGGCAGGCACTTCTGCCTTCCTCCTTTGAAATGCTCGCAAGCCTGGGGTCAGCTCCATGCGGCACTGCTGCTTTGAAATGTCGTAGCAGCATTTCAAAGGGGCAGCACCACACTGAGCTCGGGCTCAGCTGTGCGGCGCTGTTCCTTTGAAACGGCATTTCAAAGCAGCAACGCTGCACAGAGCCTGTATCCAGGCTCCGTACAGTGCTGCCACTTTGAAATACCCCCTCTTTGCCCCACTTTACTGCCTCTATCTGATAGAGGCAGCAAGGGGGGGAAGCAACTACTTGACTCAACTATCCAAAAAGCCTTTGCTTTTCAGAGAGTCGACTAGTCCTTAACATCTTTAGTTCAATCCTTCTTGAAGATTCAGACTTCAGTCCTGGACTTATCAAGAGCTGGGAGATGACTAGATCCACAATTGATACCTGCTGGATCCACTTCTACTTTGTCCTGCTCACCACAGCAGCCATTCATGTAAATGCAACATGGTCAGGTGGGTTCAGGAGGAAACAACAAGGGTTAGGAGATTTAGAATAGCAAAGAGAAGGTGAAGGTCTTGTCTGCACTAGGAAAGGTTTTGCTGGCAGAGCTGAACCAGCAAATCCTCCTACTGGAGTTTATACCAACAAAAGTGTTCTTTGGCCGGCAGAGTTTATACCTGTTTCCTACATGAAATAAGCTCAAGTGACAAAAGTTTTTTTTTTTTTTGCTTAGCCACCTGTGCTAGGGCTTGTGCTGTCACATTGATGCCCCTCCTGGGGGTCATTTTTTTCTGTACTCCTCTAGATATAGCTACGCCGGCAAAACAAAATCCTTGGCCCAAGTCTCTAGGCAGGGCTGCCGTGATTATTACTCCTGGATAGAAAGAAGGGGCGATATTCACTCTCACTGAGTCCTGCTGCTGAAAGCTCAGACCCAGAATTTGTACTCCACTGTTCATCTAGAGCAGTGTTTCTCAACCTTTTTTTTATGAAATACCCCTTAAAAATTATAAGTACCCCCAGTACCTACAGTTGTCAGACGCACAACATATTTTTCTACCCTTGCAACGCATTTGCTTGAACAAATTATCGTAGCCGGGTGGGCAATGGCATTTTTTGGTGTAAAAAGTACAATAATAATAATAATAATAATAATACTTAGCTTAACAGGTAAGACTTAAAAAAAAAGTCAGTTTTCTCCAAATTTCAGTTGTGTTGGCATACCCCCCAGACTTCTCTCAAGTACCCCTAAGTGTACTCTTACCCCTGGTTGAGAAACACTGATCTAGAGGACAGTTCATCCCAGGATCTCATGAGCCTGGGAGACTCACGTGGGGAGATGCTCCTGAAAACTCTAGAGCTACGACTGGGGAATGGTGTCGGCTAAGGAAATCCGCCTGGGATTCAAGCACCGGACAGTCCGGATACGCATGGCATGCTGCAGTGTTGCAACACTGTGTCCTCAGCTGGCTCTGTCACTATGGGTCAGTGTAAGCAGGCTTTGCAGAGGCAAAACCGACAGGCAAGCAAACAAGGTCCTGTCTGGTTTGTTCTGTGTCGTATTTGACTTCCATCTTCACTCGGGTAGTCAAATTCGACACAGACAGGATGATCCTTCCCAGCTGTTCATCCAAGCCGCATGCCCTGTTAGGCACATTAGGCAAGGGGCACTTTAGATCCAAAGGGGAAGGGCTACATGTCTAGATAATTCACTGAAAACAACAGGTCATCAAATCATAGGTCAGTTCAACCTCCCTAGCTCCAGACTTGACAGGACACTTGCAGTGAGCCCTGATTATGCAGACCCTGATGTTAGAGCGATCGATCATATCAGGCTTGGGAATCATGGCGATTCAAACTCAGAACCAGCCTCTCAGCACAGCACTGCAGCCCTATTTGCTCAGCAGGCGCAGAGAACGGTTATTTCTGAACAGACTAATCCCATCTCTAGCCACTAGAGTGCTCCCCACTCCTCCCCACCCCCGGAGACACAGACTTCCTGGAGCATATTGATGATTTGAGTTCATGTTAATGGGCATCTGAAAGACCCACCAATAGTCCAGGATACTGCATCTAAAGCAATGTAAAGTCTCTTCTCTCTCTTTTTGGGTTGGCTCTTTGGGGGAAGTTTTGTTCTCATTTGTTTTCCTTCTTATTCTTTACATAGTTTTTTTTTTTCAGTAGTGTCCATATTTTCTGGGTAGCTATAGAAAAAGATGTATGGTGTCTGGAAGCAGGCACATAGACACTCATAGAAGGCCTGTCACTTATACAGTGGTAGAAATGTAGCCGTGTTAGTCTGGTGCAGTTGAAACAAAAACCAGGACTACGCAGCACTTTAAAGATTAACAAGATGGTTTAATAGGTGATGAGCTTTCATGGACCAGACCCACTTCCTCAGATCAAATAGTGGAAGAAAATAGGACAAATGATTTCATATTTGTTCATTTTTTTAAATTGTATCCTTAGGTATATATGGTTGTGACAATTTTCTTCCACTATTTGATCTGAGGAAGTGGGTCTGGCCCACGAAAGCTCATCACCTATTAAACCATCGTGTTAGTCTTTAAAGTGCTACACAGTCCTGTTTTCTGTCAGTTATGCAGATTTCCTTTCTAGAAAGCATTGAAAGTGACTAGACTATATTCTCCACACAGCAGCTTTCAGGAGGTCAAAGGGTTTTCGAAACAGACAAGGAGTGAGTGCCCAACGTGGGAGCTGGAGAGGGTGGATTTGGTCTTGAAGAATAAAACAAGCCCCTATTCCTTTGACCAAAAATGCCATGAGGTCTTCAGCATGCTGCATACTTATGCAGAAGCCTTCATCTGCAGATCTCCAAAGGCGGGCACTGTATTCTCCCCATTTAAAGGTTAGTAAGTTTTATGCCCCCCTCTTGGGTGTCTTTTATTCTGTTCTATTATTCTACTTTTTACATATTGTGTTATAAAATGTGGGAAGCTACCTTGAATATTTTACATAGAGAGATGGGTAAATCTATTTTAAAATAAATAAAATAATAAATAATTGAAAGGCATAAAGTGTGGCTTTGTCTGCACTAGACACGGTGCTGTCAATGAATCTGGTAGTCTCAGGAAAGGGTTCCTTACATTGCCAATCTGCAGCTTAGAACGCTCATTCTCAAGGTAGCCAGGAAGAGTACCCGAAGAGAGCCAGCTCCCCTTGACTCTAAATCCAGTGCTCCCCTCACTTACCCTAGAGCTTTGTCTACACTGCAGGGTTCTTGTGCAAAAGCGCATCCACACCTCAAAGCGCATCGCAAAAGCAATGTCCATCCACACTGCATGGACGCTCTTGAGCAAGAAAGCTCCGATGGTCATTCATAGAACGGCCATCAGAGCACTTGGGCTTTTTGTGATAGCCTCTTTTGCAAGAGCTCTTGTGCAAAGAGGAGTTGTTCCTCGCAGAAAGAGGAATACCTATCCCGCAAAACCCCCTCTGTTCTGTCGATTGACTGTAGATTTTCTTGCGCAAAACGTGCTTGAGGTGTGGACGCTCTGTGGGTTTTTGCACAAAAACAGCTGGTTTTGTGCAAAACCCCTGTAGTGTAGACATAGCCTAGCTGTTTAGGAAGAGCAGCCCAGGTTTCTGTTTGTAAGATCTCCTCTGAAAGACCTTGCCTAATATGATACTTGGCACCCCAGGATGAGTGAAGATCGGGAAGGGTTTGTAGTGGTGCTTTCAGACAGCCTGTCTATTAAATGCTTTTGTTTCTTTCTCTTTGCCTGCTTGGTTTCTATATTGCTTCCTGTTCCGTCTCAGGATAAATGACTTCTCTGCTCATCATTTGCCTCAATGAAAGCTGCTTTTTCAAGGAGTGCTATATAGTTGTATTCCTTCCATTAGGATAGCTGCTCGTTTGAGAAAACTTTTCTTTTAAAATAATACGGCTGTTCTTCACTTTTTCCCCCAAAATCCCCTTTATTACCTCATATCTTACCTAGATAAAAGAAACACCCAACCTTTTACCAGATTTGCATCCAGTTTCCTCCCTGAATATCATCTATTTCAAGAGACTCATTTGCCTATGCCCATTGGGCTTGTATTTTAACTAGTAAATTATCCTTTTCCAGCATGTCTTGTGCTTTCAGTTCCTCACAGAATAGTCTCATTTGTGCCACACCCCTTTTCTTTGCAGCCTTGGGGGGAATAGAGCTTTTCCTGCCCTCATGGAGGGAGGGCTGCTGTTCTGGTGTGTGGGGCATCCTACTGGCCTGAGCCATGTCTCACCGATTACATTGCTACAGATAGCCTGCTAGTGGGCATGCAGCATTATTCCTTTACATGCCACCACGAATAGAGACGTGCCTTCAAGCTCTGTCCGCAGTTGGATCTAGGTCTGTGAGTCCAGCTAACAGGCACACTTGCATTAGTGCTTGTCGAGCTACAAATACTTGCGTCACTGTATGGACGAGCTGCCCCGAGTACATACCCTGGGGCAGGTTTGTACTTAGAGCAGTCGGCTCATGGTGCTGCTCACCACAGCCCATACGACTGCAGTTACACTACTACTTTTCATGCACTTGCACAAGCACTCCTACCTGAGTGCAAATCACGCCCCTAGCTCCCGACAATCACACAAATTCAGTGACTTGCTCAATCACACAGACTACTTACAGCAGAGCAGGGGAGTTGAATCACCATCTCTTGGTGGCGTGAGGCTAGAACCTCTAACCACTAGGCCATCTTTGCTCTGAACACAATAGGGCCATGACTGTGGGTGTTACTGTTACTGTTTGGGGGGCCTGTTGCTATTTGAGACTTACAAGGAAAAACGGGAGCTTCATTTAATGGCACATTCCAGCTTTGAAATGATTAAGAGCTTCAGCAGCCCAAAAAGAGGAAAGAAAAGCAAAGCAAAGGACAGCCATGCCTGAAACGATGTCATGTCTGTGCTTAATTTCAGTTAATTTTTTTTAAAAATGCAAACCTTCCAGAGGTTTATATTTTAAGAAAAATTAATAAAGAAATGTACCAGTCGCAGGGGCAGCAGAAGAGAAAGGGAGGGAGCTGGGGGATGGGGAAGAGGCACATAAGTGGCCGTCAGAGGGAGTTTAACTTCAGGATCAGGCCAGACAGGGAGATAAGTTGTCAGCGACCAGAGATTTATGGGGTGCACTGCAAGTATACAGAGGGCAAGGTCCTGGCAACCTTCCAGGTCCAGCTTTCCCATCCCAGAGAGTCTGCAGAGACTGAGCACCTCGGGCCTTTGCCCCACACATGCCTCAAGGAAGACAGTGTGTAAGGGGCAAGAATTAGCTGCCTTTGTAGCTAGCTAAGCTCCTTCTCAAAACTGTAGGTAACCGCTAGCCAAGGATGCATGCCTGCACTATAGGCAGCACATTAGACAGTTAAAGTTGGTTTATTTCTTCTTTCCTAACCGATAAAGTTCTCCCTGCACAGGTGTGAGAGGAAACAAACAGCTTGCCCCAACTCAGCATGTCCCACCATGGTGGCCAAGCCAAGACTGCATGTTCATGTAACTACCCAGGTCCTTACCGGGGGCCCATTGATGCACCCTTTGAATGCACCCCAACATATTTCTGGGTTTCTATGCCCTGATTTATGCTGGCTGCAGCCACCCAGCCTGGCACATCATTCCTCTCCCTGGGTGATGAGACAGCGAGCTCCAAAGGAACAGATAATGCCCCGCTTCTGAGGGGAGGGGATGAATGACATGGAAAGCCAGAGCTATCCTCAGGACACAGACTGCAGCAGACAAACCTACGGGGCTCACCCCCCCCCCCGCAAGCAGCAACAGGGAGCAGTCGGCACGCTCAGATCTCCCTGGCACTGGCCCTGCGAAGTAGACAGGCACTGACGGGGGAGGCTTTTCAAACACCGTGATGGACCCTGGCAGTTCCTGCTCGCTGTGGAGCCTGGCTGTCATTCATGCCGCCGTGGGCAAGCACATGGGGCGGGGGAGAGGATGCATGGGCCCCTGCCAACAGCGGAGGAGGGGAGAGGAAAGACACTAGAGCCCACTGGCATGAGAGACCAGGCACAGCACAACACTCTGCTGCCACAGCGAAACAAACCCATCTGCAAATTCCATCGACAGGCCTCCTTCCATTAACCCAGGCCGTTGCTGGCATGCAGCGCCTGCCTCTCTGGGAGCACGGGGGCTCTGCCCTTCCTGACAGGGTGCATCCCAGGGCAGGAATTCACCTGAACAGAGGTCATTATAGCCCAGGCTATGTCTACGCTACAGAGTTTTTCCAAAAAAACTTCAATTATGTCCACACTGCAATTTAAAGAAAAAAATCGAAAGAACAGAGGGGTTTTCCGGCATTGGTAATCCTCTTTCTATGAGGAAGAAGCCTTTTTCTGAAAGAGCTTTCACAAAAAGACATGTGGACGGGGAAGAAGGAGTTCTATCGGAAGAAGAGGAAAGAGGAAAAAGCACAGGTGCCCTGGTGGCCACTCCATCTGTAGCAATCACAGCTTTAACGCGAGATAGTGTCCATTCAGTGTGTACACTATCTTTCGAAAAAGCAAATTGCTTCTTCAATGTGCTTTGGCAGTGTGGACGCTTTCTTTTGGAAGAAGTTTTTTTGGAAGATCTTTTCTGACAGAAGCCTGCAGTCTAGATGTAACACCAGCCTGGTGGCCGATGGAGGAAAACAATCTCACAGCCAAAACCCAACCCTAGAGCACAGTAACTGCAACTGAGCTGGGTTCTGGGGGGGGCGGGGGGGCGGAGGAGCCCAGTGGGTATAGGTGGAAGGATTGATCCTCCCCCGACCAGCACAGCTTCTGGAATAGCTGCTATGCTTCATACATGATGGCTGTTGGACTTATGGGACGCTCCATGCTCCATACCCAGATTTGCCCTCTCCCTGCCCAATCCTAACACTGCACCCTGTGTGCCTCCCCTTTAACTGGTTAAACATTACGGCTATTTCTACACTGGCAGCTTCTTGCGCAAGAACTCTTCCAGAAGAGAGCGTATAGACTGGCATGTGCTTTTGCACAAGAGAGGTGCTTTTGCGCAAGAGCATCCATGCCAGTGTAGATGCTCTCTTGCACAAGAAAGCTCTAATGGCCATTTTAACCATAGGGATTTCTTGCGCAACAAATTCATGTTGCCTGTCTACACTGGCCTCTTGTGCAAGAACGGTTGCACGAAAGGACTTATTCCTGAGCGGAAGCATCATAGTTCTTGTGCAAGAAGCTCTGATTTTATACAGTAGAACATCAGCTTACTTGTGCAAGAACACACAGCCAGTGTAGACAGGCAGCAAGTTTTTGTGCAAGAGCAGCCGCTTTGGTGTAAGATCGCGCCAGTGTAGACACAGCCTACGGTTAACCGGTTAACCAATTAAATGGGATTTGACATAGGGCGTCACTCGTTCAGACACTGTAGAGAAGTGAATCCTCTTGCCATCTCCAACATCTCTCTTTAGCGCTGTGCATGGCTCGTGAGAGCTCCAGGCCTTTTGGCTCAGGGGGCAGAGAGCTCTGGTATGAGCCAAACAGGAGCCAGCCTGCCCACGGGGGGCTGAGTTGTTGGGCTGACCTTACCCCAGGGATCTCTGGCTGCATCAATCCTCCTTCAGGGTGGTGGTCTCTATCCCCCAGCACCCTCACCACCCTGGTCTGTGGAAAAGCTATGCTGGACTGCTGGGTGGGCCTCCAAATGCAGGAGGGACTGTTCGGCTGGGAACACGCTGGCCAAGCAGGGAATTTTAAAGCAGATCACGCAAGAGGAGATGGTAAGGCAGGAGAGGGGCTTAGTCCCTCAAGCCGCCAGTGGGCTGTAGTGTCAGAGCACCTCAAGCATTGAGGAATGGACCCTTGTCTTTCCTATTGTACAGAGGGAGAACCAAAGCACAGCCATTAAAAACAGCTCTAAGCTCCCTGCCCTGGGAGGCAGCACCTCTGTGCTCCAGCCATTCTGCCTCCCGCCGAGAAGAGACCATGTGTCGCCCAGGACAGGGGAAATACAGACAGAGAAAAACCCTCCAGCTAGCAAGGCGTGAAACTGAATGGAGCCCAGCGAGAGCTAGCACCACCTGGGAGGAGTCTGCTCATGTCCAGGCATGAGATCTCCCCTCCACGGCCGCTCCGTGGCTCTGGGGAGAGGTGGTGAAACACGCCAGAAGGGAAGGAAGGCTGCAGTGAAAGCAGGGTATAAGTACTGGCGGGTGCACCTATAGGCTCCCAAAGACAAAGGGGGCCGAGGCAGGCACAAGCTCCTTTTGGACAGGGGCACAAGCACCGAGTAAGGAAGAGCCCTGGCGTGAAGAACTCACCATCCAGCCAGGAAGCATAAGAGACAACAGGAGGGGTGGGCAAGTGGCCATGGCAAGAGCGGCTCTGCAGGGCAGGAGAACAGCTGTGACAAGACGTTCTCTGCAGCCTCCCTGATCCCTTTAAAGAGAACCCACTGAGTTGCCATTTAACTCACTGGGGATAAAAAAGCAGAGTCCAGGATTAGGGAGCAGAGAGGAGCAGCAGCTGGGTGTAGGGGCCCCTTTAAGAGCCTGGGAGCGATTCGAGTGACAGATGTTCCGGGGCTGGTGAGCAGGGACAGGCACCCTGTCAATCAGCCTGCTCTTGTGCGAAGATGGGATAAAGCCAGGCCTGCTGATGGCTTCCTTTCATCTGCAACGGGGCGGGCGGGGACAGGTAGGGGGATGGTCGGGGAACCAGCTGTGGCCCAACTCCCTTCCTCCATTGGGCTGTGCAAAGCAGCCAGCCCTTCCTCCGAGAGGTGACAGAGCTGCAGTACGTCCCTTCTCTTGGGCCGGTGGCCTCTAGCCCTCGTCTAGCAGGATGCTGTTTCCGAGTTCATGGATGTGGGGACAGGCAGACAACCACCCTGCCACACTCAGCCATGTCCTGGCTGGCTGCTTCAGGCTCGCTCTGTGCAGAGGAGCCAATGTACCAGCCCTGAATACGGCTCGGATTCCAATCGGGATCCAAAAGTCAGGTCTGCACAGGGCGTTTCTCCTTAGAATAGGCTTTATCCGCCTCTCCCTCCCCCAACACCGTCCCTCCCCCCATTTGGGGCTTTTGAAATCCAGAGCCTGACTGGGGCCTAGGGCTGGGTCGATGAACCACGGGTTTCGGAGGAAACCCCAGATGTGTCTGCCGCTCCTGTGAAAACAGCTTTATTCAAGGGTGAAATCAAATATGTATATAAACTGCGGAGGCTGTTTCCTTCCTGCCTTTGACACTAATTTTCTATCCAGCCAGTGGATTTTTCTTTGCTTCTTTCCACCTCATTTATTCCACATTCCCCTTTTGAAGAAAAATGTAAAAACCATGGTTCTCCCCACTGCTCACTACTCAGTACCAGCCCCCCTGCATCAGCTACTTATCTGCTCTTCCTACCTACGCTCACAAGCCTTCACCTCAACATAAGAGCGGAGTAGGCATGGTGGACATTCACAACCTCTACCAACCCTCCAAAGTAAATAGGGGAGGGAGGAGGTAGATTTGAGGGGCTAGTGTAATCCACTATAAAGAGAAACTGGATTCAGTTTAGGGCTGGGTTTGGTCTTTGAGTCAAATCTGAGAGTTCAGGTGTTTTGACTGTGTGGATCCAGTTCATCCCCATCAATAAAGGTGACATGTTCACAGATTTGGTGGGTCCATCTGCCTGTCCATCCTGGGTTCATTTGCAGTGGCTGCCAGATGGGCTGTTGCATGTTACCAAATGATGTGGTGTCGTATTGATATTCTCTCTGTGCCCAGGGGTAGTAAATACTCCTGTCACTGTCATAGCCATAGCCTGCTCTCAAAGTTAAGTATTTGTGGACAAAGAAAGTGAAACTCATCTGTTTTGCTTGGCCGAGGCTTGTGCCAATATTGCCTTTGGCTCTGATCCGCATGGGAAGTACAGCTCCTGAGTTTCAGATTTGGCTCTAAATTCAGAATGGCTCAAACCATCGAGCAATTTGGTTTCGCATGGGCACAACACAGATTCTGCAACATTTCAAGGCACAGCTACAAATCAGCCCACGGATGTTTGATACCAGCTGGATTCCAGAGTCCTCAAGGCATTTTCAGCCCAAAGCCAAGTGTGTCATGTCTGTTTAAACTCCCAACTCCAGATGAAGGTTGTCATAAAATCTTGATGCAGATGAATACATCATGCATTTTTGCTCAGACCAGAATCAGTTTCCCAAATCCAAACACGCCCCCAGTTCTTTGAGAAATTTGAATTCCAAATCATAAGAACATAAGAAGGGCCATACTGGGTCAGACCAAAGGTCCATCCAGCCCATTGTCTTGTGTGCAGACAGTGGCCAATATCAGGTACCCCAGAGGGAGTGAATCGAACAGGTAATGATCAAGCGATCTCTCCCCTGCCATCCATCTCCACCCTCTGACAAACAGAGGCTGGGGACACCATTCCTTACCCATACTGGCTCATAGTCATTTATGGACTTAACCTCCATGAATTTATCTAGTTCTCTTTTAAACCCTGTTATAGTCCAAGGGTACGTCTAGACTACATGGCTGCGTCGATGGAGCCATGTAGATTAGGCTGATCGGCAAAGGGAAATGAAGCCATGATTTAAATAATCGCGGCTTCATTTAAATTTACATGGCTGCCGCGCTGAGCCGACAAATAGCTGACTAGCTGTTTGTCGGCTCAGCGCGCTAGTCTGGACGCTCCCCTGTAGACATGAAAGCCTTTTATCGACCTCCCCGATAAACCTCATCCTACGAGGCATAACGGGGAGGTCAATAAAGGGCTTTCAGGTCGGCGCGGGAGCGTCCAGACTAGCGCGCTGAGCCGACAAACAGCTGATCAGCTGTTTGTCGGCTCAGCGCGGCAGCCATGTAAATTTAAATGAAGCCGCGATTATTTAAATCATGGCTTCATTTCCCTTTGCCGATCAGCCTAATCTACATGGCTCCATCGATGCAGCCATGTAGTTTAGACACACCCCTAGACTTCACAGCCTCCTCAGGCAAGGAGTTCCACAGATTGACTATGCACTGTGGCTGCATCTAGACTGGCAAGTTAAATGCTTTTGTGCAAGAAGGCCAGTGTAGAAAATGTGGTATTGTTTTGTACAAAAAAAGCCCCGATGGCGAAAATGGCGATCGGGGCTTTCTTGCGCAAAACTGCGTCTAGATTGGCATAGACGCTTTTCTGCAAAAAGTGCTTGTGTGGAAAAGCGTCCGTGCCAATCTAGATGCTTTTTTCCACAAATGCTTTTAACGGAAAAACTTTTCAGTTAAAAGCATTTGCGGAAAATCCTGCCAGTCTAGACATAGCCTGTGTGAAGAAGAACTTCCTGTAGGAACTGAGCCTACAGTGTTTGCAAAAATCAGTGTTTTACAAATGGCTCCTATACTGGGGCAATCCAAAATTCCCAAGACTTTAGGGCATGGGGGGTGTGTATGAAATCTGGTCTTGCATTTTAGATCTTGAAACTTTCTCTGCCTGCCCCCCTCTGTTCCTTGTTCAGAGAGCACTATGGGCATCACAGATTGGTTAGAAAGACCCAGTTCCTACAGGACACAGAGTCCCATCAGCTATCATTGCTTCCCTGGGAGTTTCCATCCCTCAATGGATCAGGCTGCAAAAGAAATGTAGTTTTCATTTTGCAACATGGATAGAAACGAGTGCAGCTCCAATAACAGTCATGGGCCTTCCACAGTTTATACCATCTGTGAGTCTGGCCCCCTAATATTTTAGGCTGAGGGTAGAGGTAGATAAACTCTTCATGCAGGCATCTAACTCCACTTCCTACCTGGTAAGTTTCAGGTCTGATCTCCTCTCTTCAGTGTAAATCTGAAACCAACAGATTTATACAGGCAAGTGGAAAATCCTCCTTTATCTAGCAGCTGTGGAGGAAATACTTTCCCTGAGTGCCATATTTCACTAGAGGCGATGCCGTTATTTACTTTATTTGAGCTGAAAATGAATGAGTCATGTAAAGAGACCTTATTAAAACAGGAACATTTACTAATTAACAGGCCAGGCAACCGAGCGGCTTTTGTAGCTTTTTAAATGGACTCCATTGTGAGGGGCCTGTTTTCAATTTCTTCCAAATATGCTGCCACTTTGCCACTCTGGTCATTAATCACTGCATTACCAGCCTCTCTGTTGACCCCTCAACTGGTCACATTTCCGTGACCTTTTTCAGGTTTCCATAAGCCTCTCCATCCCTGAACGTAAACCAGACACTGGGGGATTCTACTGGAATACAAAAGAAACCCACCTAAAACTAACCCAACGATTGTGGGGCAGGGACTCTCACTGACACTGAGGACTCCCCACCCCCCCACCACTGCTGCAGCTTGTGAAGATATCCCTAATGAAACATCCAAGTCTATGTGCAGCTCTTGAGCTCCAAAAGAAACACACAAGATAAGCATCAGCAGGAAGTAGAGTCAGCAGCAGGGAAAGAACATCTAACGGTGTCCGCAGCCCAGAGTGACTTCTGTGACCATGTTCCAGCAGGGCATCCTGGGGCCAAATTTATCCTTGATGTAACTCCACTGAAACCAAGCCACACCCTGGGAAGTCATGACCAAGCGCGGTGTCAGCACTCTGGCCAGCTTATGTGCGAGAATGACACCAGAATGCCCTAAGAGAAAAGCAGGGCTCTAGTTTTGGCCAGGGAGCTAGGCCAGAACATGTCCTAGCAAAGAGTGGGGCTGTCTAGCTTGACCCCATTGGCTACAGAGCCAGTTCAGAGCTCTGCCTTTGCTAACATGGGTTCAACTCCGGGCTGCAAGGAGGAACCTCATGTAGATGGGCAAGTAGCCATAGCAGGCATTTTAGATCCATCTTGATTCACTTGGTCTTGAGTAACGCTTCATGAAATGGTAACCGTGTGGCTACACTACAGCTCCCAACCTGCTAACGCCACTGGAGGAGAACGTGTGTTAGCAGCAGGCAGTTTTCTAAGCAGAAAAATAGCATGCCCACAACACATCCTTTTAGTGCCTCGCTATCTGCATTCATCCACTACCCACGCACACATCTCTGAGCTCTCTCTCTTCTACCTTCCCTCTCAAGGACCACCGCATGATGCCTTTCAATCCTCTGCGACATGGCCATTACCACCCCCTCCATCTACCTTTCCCCACATGGAGCAAGTGGTCATTTGCAGCGATCAGTTGAACTTTAATGTGTTTTGGCCACACACATTTGCTTTCTGCTATACATGTGACTGAATTCCACCTGTTCATGGGACCCAAACCTCACATGCCCCATTTAAATATTTGCACAGTGTTCAAATTCCTTCTTCTATTCATTCATCCACGAGTCACTCTTGCCCTCAGCCAGTTATGGAAGAGACATACCCAGAGAACTAGTCATGCAACTTACAAATATCTACATTGAAATGAATTGTGTTATTTTGAACAGCAAATAAAGGCAAAGCCATTGTGATCTGTCATGGGCAAGGAGGCCAAGGTGAGATTTGTTTCAAAGGTGTCTCTGGTGTCTCTCACACGGAAAGCAAGGGAACCTGTCCTTCTAAGGGCACTTCTGAAAGTCTCATCTAAAATCCTTAGCTTATTTCTGCTCTAAATATTCCCTTGCATGGCCAATCCCTGTCTAGCAGCAGGCTCCCAGCTGATTTCAATCAGGCCAGCTGCTACCCTTCCCCCCTCCATATTCGCTGTGCTCTTTTGGGGTAGCTCTCAGGTACCAGGGCAATTGACTCCTGCCAGTTAAGCTGCTGCTGAATTATTTGCCCAGGGAAGGAGGGGGACTTTCAGAAGTCTGCCTGCAGTAGCTGAATGGATCTGGGACTGATCCACCCAGGTGGTATCAGATCCTGAAGCTGTTCCACTGCCCACCACCCTGACACAACAAAGGGATTCACGCTGCCTCTGCGGGACTTGCGTCACCCAAAGGGCCAGATGCCTACAGAGGAGCTGTGCATGTGCCCAAAGGGACAATGCATGGACAGAAGCAGTTTTATTACTCCAAGCACATGCCACTCAGGGCACCTGGCTAGAGGATCCAGTAGAGAGGCAGATGGGCATGGGGGAGGGGAGGCAGAGAAATCAGAAAAGGACAGCAGAGCAGGGGAGGGGGAGCAGAGGAAGCTCTGTTTCCCTACCCCATAGCCCCAGTGTTTTATTCCCCAGCTCTGCTCTCAGCGTGCCCTCTGCTCTGGCTTTCTCGTGGATCCTTAATCCTCTTCCCAAACCCCTCTGTGCTCCTGTCTCACCACATCTCCCTCCGCGACTGTTTGTAGTGTTCTTGGGGGCTGGTAATTAGAACTCCACTCCTATTAGCCAGTTTTCCCCACCCCTCCGTACAGCTGGAGCTGGGGGGCAGGGAGCAGACAAAAGCATTGCTATTAATTGCATCTACAAGAAGGGGCTTTTTCTGCCTCCCTCCTGTTTCAGCTGAGGCCACAGACTCATTACAGATTCTGCTCATTGGAATCAGGAGGAGGCTGGGAAGAACCAGATGGCAGCCGGGCGGATGGTGGAGCAAGCCCGGCCTCCTCCCCTCACTGAGCAGATGCCGGGGGAACAAGAGAGAGCCAGCAAGAGGAGGGATTAAAAGGAAGCTCTGTAGCAATTAGCATCAAAGGCCAAGGAACCACCCATATGCAGGCCAAACTCTGGCAGCTGAGCAGCAGCTGAGCAGCCAGAGCAGGTAGAAGAGCTCTGCTGTTCTGGCCCAGGCTGTGCATGTGGGTGACTGCTTTTGCTCATGCACGATAGGCCCCCCCGGGGCTCCCTTAGTTCCAGGGTCATTCCCCCTCCTTCCACGCAGTCCTGAGCACAGGCCATGGCCATAGGGCAGTGTTCTGGGAGCTGCCTCTGCAAACATCTCCCTGTGTTGGGCTAGAGAGGCCAAAAGGCAAGAGGTTGACCACTAAGGTGTGGTAACCTGGCCAGGGCAGCATGAAGGCAAGCAGGACGGGAAGGAAGGGAAAAATCTGCACTATCACTTCCCAGGGGAGCCGGGATTCTGCTAATGTCTGATGTTAATCACACCACGTACGCACGGTAGAAGTTTTACAGCATAATTGAACGGTTTTGGGGATATCTGAGGCTAGCAGCTCAAAGCATCTGATTTGCGGGCAAGAGAAAAGACATTTTAGGCTATAATATGACCATTTTGAAAACAATAGAGTTTGTAATCTGAGAAACAGGGAGGTGGCATGAGGGAGCACCCCATTTAGCCACCCCATGCTGCCACCTTTACACTCCTCTCCAGGCTCTACTTAGCTAGCAGGGAGCTAGTATAGAAACACCTACCCACCTGGCACTCACACCATCACATGCCATGTTGCCATATGCTCACAGTTTGTGTGCTGGTGCTATGAGTGCTGGTGGCTGAAGACTGGCTGGAGATGTGTCTGAGCATAGCTCTCAGGGCCAGCCTCATCCCTCGTGTAAACCAGCTTTAAAATTTTAAAATGGGGGGCTACTTTTGTAATGACATAGTTCTCTGGGGAGCACGTGAAGCATCAAGACATCTGGATTCCAACAGGGCCCACGTGAGGCCCACATAACCACATCCACACCCTAAGCCACGGTACACAGGGTGGCATGTCGCTAGACACAGACCTGCATTGGAACAATGCACCCACCAGCCCTGCCACAGGCTAGCTTAGCTGCTGGCGTAGGGATGGCCAGGCTACACTCAACAGCCATCCCTGCCAGGAAGCTATCCTTTTCCATGAATGCTTGGTGCACACTGTGCTTCTCCAGGGACCAGCACACTCCCTGGGCTGGAACAGAAAGCTGCATGGAAACAGTGTGCGGAGACCCTCCTGGCTCACACATAGACCCTGTTCTTGGGTTCCCTCACTGGTTGGCTCAAACCAGTTGAGGCAGACCAGCATTGCAGATGGGACTCCTACTAAGGGCAAAGCTTGGTGGCTAGACAGAGTCAGGAAGAGTCTGCATTGCCAGGAGGCATGGGGGTGGCAGAGGAGGCTTAGGGGAGAGCAAGAGGGGAAGGAGCAAGTTTTCACTCCCTTCGGATTTTTACGATGTGGTGGAGGTTAATCTCCTCCCCCAATTCTGCTGCATGTACCATCATCGAACCTGCTCACACACACTGGAGTTTTGGGGAGCGGGGGGGAGGGTTCTCATCCTGATCCCCTCTTTCCCTACAAGTTGTTTTGCAACAGACAAGCAATTTGGTTCCTCTCCCTTCTGTGCAGAGCAGCAGCCCTGAGCCAGGGCTGACACACATTCCCGAGATCTCAAGCGATTGCAAATCAAGCAGCCCAAACCACTTTTAATCTGTTCCTGCTCAGGGGTAAAGCAATCAAATCCACCCCCACGCACACTCGCCACCAGAGGATTAAGGGTTAAAATGCAAATCCCAAAGCTTGCCTGGTGTGACCCACTTAAAAGGCCATCTGCCATCCCGGCTATTGAAGAGGGAAGAGGGAGGTTCAGGGGATTGGTTCCCTCCCCCATTTCTAGGTTTTTCCGGTGATGGCTCATTTACCGAGGGGCTGCCTCAAAGTTGTGGTTTCTGTTAGTGTGTTTTGTTTCACTGTCTGTGCTAGTGAGACAGGAACAGCCAGGGACTTGCGCAGAACGTCTGTCAAGTGAGTGTCACTAGAAAAATCCACTTACAGCCTGTTTGGGGGAGCTGCACATAATTTAGGCCCGATGGACACACAAGCCCACCAGTGGTGTTTCTCTAAACTGTGATGGGCTGAGCCAGCTACAAGTGAGGTCCTTGCTTTCCAGCCACGCTTGCTCCAGAGTCAGTCACTTTCCAATTCCAAACTACAAATGAAACCCAGAGAGCACTACTGGACCCATCGAAGATGCATTCTGGTGACATGGGAGCAAGGTTGGGCATTGGGTTAAGATAGGAAAATGCAAGCCACAGACCCATGTTCCGTGCCCAGCTTTCCCGTGCTCCCTGCTGGATGTTGGACTAGTTGCTTCATCTCTGTGCCTCAGAATGATTCTGGACAGAGAGTCGGACTGCAGCAAGCTCACTGCTGGCAGTGTGGACCCGGCTGGTGCACAGGCGCTGCTGCTTAGCATGCTTCAGTGTAGCTGCATTTTAAAAAGGGCGAGATCTAAGCAGACTACTGATCACGTGGCCCCTGCTGATGCCCGCTAACAGAAAGGGCAATCCACTGTTCCCCACCCATGAAACGAGGACACTATTCCCTCCTTTGCCTGGCTTAGCCATTCAAGTTGCCCCACTACATGGCTGTGCAGCATCTAAAGCAGGAGTGCACACTGTTGGTGTAGTATTACAGACGACAATACAGGTGCATGCAGTGTGTTTTCCAAGTGACAGCCTTTCCCCAGGACTCACCGCAAAGATCCTTTTTTTTTTAAATTCAGCTCATATTCAAATCCATCTCTTCCAGCACATGAGGCCAGACTTAGCACTGATGTAAAAAGGGATGGGGGGGCTGGCTCCATTCACTTCCCCCACATTCACCGCTCGGCTTACCAGCTGCTAATTAAATCTACTGTAGTGAAAAATGCAACAGGCAAAACAAATCCAGACTAGTTTCAAACAGCCAGCTAGCAGGGGTGCAACACCCATCCCAGCTCTCAGAGGGCTGTCAAGGGTAGGTTTTTAAGATTGATAATTAATCTTTGAGTTACATTAGCATGGCTCTGCAGTGACTTGTAAGGAAAAAATAAAGGTTAAACATGCCAATAAGGGTGACACACAAGAAAATGCAATAAGTTGCCCAGGAAACATTCAACTAAAGCAGGAGAGTACTGGGCTATTGAATGCGACTCACACTGTCAGGGGACAAACAGCAGCATGGATTTAATACACTCAAGACACTTGGTCCAAAGCTTGTTTAGAAAACTGAAAATAGCTTCTTTGATCTCAGCCCTGTCCCCAATAGAGTTCAGACTTGATTACTATTATATATCTTACAGTAGTGCCTAGGGGCTGCAGCTGAGAGCTGGCTTCCGCTCTGCTAGGCCCTGTGCAACCATTGTAAGCATGTCCCCTAGAGCTTACACATCAAACAGATTAGACAGCTAAAGGGAGAGAGGAGAAACTGAGGAAGGGAAAAGGGGCACGAGTCATCCAAGGTCAATGACAGAGCTGCGAGGGGAACCCAGGTCTTATGAATCCTTGCTCACCGCTCTACCCACTAGACCACACTGCTTCACACAATAGGTAGCTCAATCACAAAGCACTAGCCAAGGCAATCCCAGTGGATGGGCAGACTGTGCTGACGACCCTGTGCAGGTTCAGAACAGCAGCAGGATAATGCTGCGTGATGTCCCAGGCTTGGAATGGCAAAGTGGCTGCTGGCTCCGGAGACAACAGTGCGTGGAAATCTTACGCAGCACAATGCCTGGCACAAGCCCCCTCTAAGTCCATTCCTCATTCAAAGACTGAAACACGCCCAGGGATGAAAGGTTCTTGCAGCGCCCCTCAGGTCATGTCTTTGCATAGATGCTAGGGGCACTGCACCCTTCACTCCCGGCTTGAAATAAGAACAATGGGCCACCTACACGGCTTCCCCCTTTCCTCAGCCCCAATACAAAACTTCTCAGCACTCCTGCCCCTGCAGTCACTGGACTCTGCCCTGTCATCGAGCAATGTGCTAGGCTGAGCTACCCCGCGAGACCCCGAATCCAGGAAGATACCTCTGAGCACTGTTGCCAAAGCGCATAGGGATGGGCAAATGGAGAGTTTCTTTCCTGAAGATTTGAAAGCCCCACGCTTGTTTCAAAAACCCCTGCAGACAGCGGGGCTAAGGGTAGTATTGCATCCACACTGGGAGGAGGCCGGAAACAGGAATATGAACCTGTTCTGTTTCACCATCAGCAATGCTCCTTGCACCCTCCTGCCAACACATCCCCGTCTGAATGCCACAGTGGGGTTCATTTACGTTCAGTTATTCATCAGGGCTGTGGCTCCCACCATGCTGCGGCAAGGCCCTGTTTTGGGAGAGGACTCTTGTGAGCCCTTCCCAGGTAGCTTTATTATAGAAGCACAGGTTTCCCCTCTGGATCTGCCAGGGCTGTGGGGTGTTGAGTACTCTGAGTAACAGCCTCCTCTGGGGAAGACTGTTTGGGTGATGCCAAAGGAAGTGGGTTAAAGAGGAAGAAAAGCCAAGGGGCAGAACAAGCAGGGCTGAGCACTACTAATGGCTGTTAGCCAGGATGGGCAGGGATTGTGTCCCTAGCCTCTGTTTGCCAGAAACTGGGAATGGGTGACCAGGGAAGAATCATTTGATTCCCTGTTATGTTTTCTCCTTCTGGGGCACCTGTCATTGGCCACTGTCGGCAGACAGGACACTGGGCTAGATGGACCTTTGGTCTGACCCAGTGTGGCCGTTCTTAGGTTCGCATGTCCTTCCGTGTATCTCTGCTTTTGAGTTCACGGCCAATTCATCAGCTCAGCCTGGGCTCCCAACTCCAAGACATATTCGGTATGTGCGACTGCTTCCTGAGGCAGCTGGAAAGCTGGGGCTGGGGACGGCAGAGCTGCAAACACCGGCTCACTAATGGAAGGGATGCGCCCCAACATCAGACCACTTCCTTTTCACCTGGGGAAGTAGGACACGCCCACTCTGCTCTCGTGCAGCTGGGGAAATGGACAAAGCGAGACAGGCTTGATAAGTCATGTTCTTACTTCTGCCACGGCTCGCCAAGCTGATGAAATACACTAAGACCGTCTCCTAAGAGCGATCTTAATGGGCCAAATTTATCTCCGGGACAATGCCAAAGAAGTCAATGGAGTTCTAGCTGGGATGCATTTATCTTGCTGTCTCCTAAGTGGTACTGGCCACCTTGTATCTTTCCTCCCTTTCCTATTCTTCCCTTCCTCCCAGGTACAGGAACCCAGGCTGCAACTGCACAGATCTTACCTGCCTTTTATATAAAAACCTATTAGTGGTAGATTTACTAGTCGCAGTTTCTCAACAGTTTCAGCTAAGGATTTCATGTATATTTCATAAGGCCAGGACCTGCTGCAGGGTCTCGGCTGCTTTGGGCAGTCTGGAAAACAGGCTTTCCTAGTTACATGGGCTTAGCTGCACGCCCACGGTTAGACCATTTTGCTGCCCAGACAGTCCTGGTGCTCTGGGCTCTGCATGTTCTGTCCATCCAACAGGAGTGCCCCAGAATCAGGCTCTCCCTGGATGGTAATAATACAGCAATGGATTGTTATGAATGCATTTGCTGAGGTTTAGCACTTACTGGACGCATTATTTGTTGTGCAGGCGTGATGGCTAGAACGTGTCACTCCCACACCTACAGAAATCAACAAGAGCAGGAGTGCAGCTCTGCCATGATCAGAGTGGCCAACTCATAATATTTGGCATTGTTCTTAATGCTCTAGACCATGGAGCCAGGTGATTACGTAAGAATTTTAGCTTCGAGTTTCTAGCGGCAGAACAAAGCTTGAACATGTGACACAAGAATTTAGAAACCAGGAGGCAAGGAAAATACCCCAATTTTAAAAAAATCTTGATTTTTTAAGGCCAATCTCATGATTGGCACACACACTGGTTCATGGGTGCCCTAATCTCAGCCGGGGCTTTTAGACTCCACCAACGTATTCCCCACCCCTTATGTTCAAAAATTGCAAGGTAGGGCCCCTCCAAAAGCCATGGAATTAACATACATTTTATGCTGATTTCATTTGCCTTCCAGTGTCTGGTTTCAGGATTCCCTGGTTTGAATTTTCAAACTTTTCTCCGCAACCTTGAAGACTAGAAGCTCTATTGCTTGAAAAAATGTCTAGAGCCACGATTCTTTGGTAATCCCTGGACTCCAGAATCTGAGGAGGGTACTAAAATGCAGGGTACCACAAGACTCAAATTGCAGGAGCAATCAACCTCGCTACCAAACACACAACAGATTAATAATAGGAACAATAGGCTCTCAAGACAGAGTGGAGTTAAAAGAGAAAAGCACTGCGAAGGGTTCTCCTAAATTTACAAACACAGTGTGGCTGCATCTAGATTGGCATGATTTTCCAGTTAAAGGTTTTCCGTTAAAAGCATTTTCGGAACAGAGTGTCTAGATTGGCACGGATGCTTTTCCGCAAAAGCCAGGTATCGCATGGGAGATGGCAAATGGGGGTGGACAATCATCAGCCAAGAGGATCAGCTTTTAGAAAATGGAACCCTGGCCTGCCACAGCCTATAAAGACAGTGAGGATGTTTCATGGACTCCAGGGAAGCAGGGATTGGGGGCTGGATTCTCACACTTAGCAGGTACATCTGGGGACAAACCAGTGAAAGGGAACTTGGCCCTATGGCTAGAGTGAAGAGCACTAATATCAATGCTATTCATCCAGGCTGTTGGCGGGTGATGGATTCTTTTCTCAGCTCCACTCAGGGAGCAACCATGGAAAAACAAGGACTGTACCACATCCTAATGGCCAGGCTCCCCCATCTTTAGCATCCGATTCTACAGACCAGGCAGGAGGGAGGGAAAAGGTAATCTAGATGTCGGGGAATGGCAGGTTCACAGCACTGAATCCAATGCCTTTAAAGCTCTGGGGGCTGAGAAGACCCGCTCTAGGCTCGTCAGCCCCTGAGGCTGGATCTAAGTGCTACATCAACCTTGCACAGGTCCTGTTCCCAGGGGTGATTTTCACCCGGGTGTACATAAAAAGCTCCATGTGCAACCCCATCTTCTCCAGAAAGATGCTTCTAATCCAAGGGAAAATGGCATCCCTTTACTAGGGCTGAAATAACAAGAAATGGGAGTCTCTTCGTTTCTGCTTTGCTTTTTCCCAAGGCAGTCCCTTGGTACTTATACAGACTGTGCTGGAATACAACATTCGGTGAGCATGAAAGCCCAGCAGCTCCGTGGGCAGAATGTGCCACAGGTGGCAAAGCCTCAAGCTACTAGTAGGTGGTGCCTGTTTTACCCATTGCACATGGGGAGATGTAATAAAATGACACTCTCAGATTGATAGATATTCAATAAATCTCTTATCAATATCTCTGCTTGGGAATAAACTGCTTTCATGACTGAGCCGTAATGCAGACAGGTTAATACTTAATTAGTTCATCGGGCCATTTAACATTTCATGGATATTAGATAACCTATCAACAAGATAAGCAAAGCCAGACCAGCCTGGCTTAAAAAGAAAGTTAAAATCGCTTAACATGACCAAAATAGGGAGGGCAAAGCAGAGGGCGAATCCATCTCAGCCTTAGCAGCCAATAATGGGATCGGAACTGGCACAGAAAATAAGAACTTTCATACCTTTTGTAGTTTTAAAGGCAAGTGGTGACAGTAATGTAATTCCATTACCCAGGGACACCCAAGAGGGTTCTCCGTTTGCTATTGTTCATTTAAAAGAACAAAATCAAAACACAATTACAAGCAGGAGAGCGCGACATATGAATAATCCAGCTGTAATTGCAAAATATATTTCCAAACATTAAATAAACTTTTTTTTTCATCTCTGTGCAAAGCAAAAAAAAAAAAAAAGCTTAACTTTTTATACAGGAAATTAACTCGATGCTGCTGAGTGCTACTAAATTAGAGCTTGAGGGCAGACACTGTGTAATTTATGTGGCTTCAATAAGCACTGTCTATTTACTGATGGTTGCTGGTTAGCTGGTTGCAGCCTACCTGGAAGGGAATAGATGTTGGGAAGTTCTTTTAGCTTCTCATCAGGCAGGATGTGGCAATGAGGAAAGCACCCAACTCTGGACAGCTCCAGCCTGTTTCCCATTGATCATCCAAGCAGCACTTTGCCACAGGGCAAGTGCCAGCTCTCCGGAATGATCATTTATCTGTATTGCCACAGAGCACCTGGGAACTCCAGCCGAGGTTGTCCCCCCCCACGCCAGGCACTGTAGAATTAGAGCAGCTGAAGCAGAGTTAGAATCACAGAACCAAGTCCTGTATTGTTGCGGTCAACACAGAAGCACAACACAGCTTCACTTCACTTCAACTGGAGATGCAGGTGGGCACCCACTGGTGATGCACCACCCCTAATCATGGTACCAAGGAGCAAATCTGACTGTGGCACTAATCCTGTCAAAACTTGCTTCGATGGAGTCCTGTGTTTATTGTGCTTTGCTTGTTCCGGATCAAATTGGCTCAGCTTCTAAGTGAAAGACACGTCTCATAGCCAGTTCCTCCTACTCAGTCTAGGCTCAGAATCAAGTCTTTCCATCAGCAAGCAAACCAGGTCTGCAGATACACCCAAACAACCCGACTGCTTCCAGCTTCTTCTCTCAGCAATACCTGTGCTAACCCTCTGGGCTACATCAGTGAAACACTAGGCCTGCTTCGACCATGCATCCCACAGGAATTTCATGGCTGCAGTTATGTGAACAGGCACAGGTTCCTGCACATGGCGTCATGGCTTTTGCTGCTCTGTTTTCCACATCACTGTATGTCTTTGGGAGATTATCCTTTCCACATGTGGCTGCCTTTCACTTTTGTGAGTGAGTGTGCATGTGTGTGTGAGTGTGCGCGCGCGCGTATGCCACACATGTAAAATGAATAAACTCTACCAGTTAAATAATCATTGCCCAATCCAGACAACTGGGGCAGAAGGGATTAAGTTTCCAATGCAGCACAAATTGCTCGGACCAGCTGAGTGGCACTGTTAAGAGAAGCAACTCAAATCACAGCAGCTGTGCCACACTGGACAAGCTGGATCAGGGATTGGCAAATAGCGGCCCACCGGCCAGTTCTGGTTCCCCACGGTTATCCCCTGGTGGGCTACTGCTGCTATATTTACCTGCACCTCTGCAGGGACAGGCAATTGCAGCTCTCATTGGCTGATGACCACCATTCTCGGCCAATGGGAGCTGTGGGAAGCAGTGTCCCTGTCCACGCCACTTCTCACCACTCCCATTGGCTGGGAACAGCAATCTGCATCCAATGGGAGCAGCAATTGCCTAGACTCGCAGAGGCACAGGTAAATATAGTGGTGGGGGCCCATCCGGAGCTAACCTTGGTGAACTGTTGCTGTTTTGTTGTCCTTCTCTGGGCTAGGTGATATAGAGGTCCTGTCTGGCCTAAAAAATACCAAATTGTGGAGCTCACTGGTCCCCCGGTTTTTGCAAAAAGGCATCTCTTCCCTCCTGATTCGTTCCAAGGGACAAGACATCGTCCTAGAGATGCAGGGTCTGCAGGTAGCTTGGACCATGTTACTGGTCATGACTCTTCACTGCTTGACAGCTAGCCCCATTTCCCACCCACCAGCATGATTCCATTTTAACAAAAACCAACCATGGCAGGGCAATGTTTCCCTGAGATCTGCAAGTGGAAGGGAACCCCTGTGCATAGATCTCCCCATTCCTGATCATCTATCCTTACCCCCCGATCACACAAAGAACCTACTGTATGCCCAGTGAGCCCCATTTGGGGTGGGGTTGGGAACTCCCTCCATACTTAGGAAAGCTCTCCTTGATGCAGGAGTCCCCCCTCCTCCAAGCAGTGTAGCCAGAAGGGGAGGGACAAAGGACAACCTCTGGTTCATTAGCCACCAGAGAGGAATCCTTGCCTTCCACCACAAGGGTGTGCATGGTGAGGACCTCCCTCACGCTCAGCCGTGGGGTCATCTGAGAGAGAGCTGAGGTAGACCTGTCTTTGCTTCCCCTTGAGAATGTGTCTCTCCCCCAGCTCTGCGCCTGAGTCCACCTCTGCTAGCATGGGGGAGACAAGGAAAAGATCAAAGCTCATGGCCATTTAGGAGCCCAGGGTATCCAGGGAGGGGCACAATTCAAGGGATGAGCATTTCCCTCCCCTGAAATCTTATATGGGGGACAGCGTTCCCTTTCCATTGGGAAGGCAGCTGAACAAGGCAGCATGTTTCCTTGCATTTTTAAACAATACAAGTAAGCATACCACAAAGGCCAGTAAGCCCCAGCCCCCCCTGTCCTTCGTGTCTCAGGCTGTGTCGGCACAGGGTAGCCACAGGCATGACTGCAGCGCATGTGCACACCTCCTAGCTAGCTTTGCGTTAGCTAGCACAGATCCTGATTGCAGTGAAACTGAGCAGCCCAGCTCGCCACTCACATCCATACCCAGGTTAGCCAATCCACGCTGCCACGACTTCACGGTGGCTGTTATTCGAACTGGCCAAGTCAAAACTCACTCAGGCACGTTGACACATGCGGCCGACATGCCTCTGGCTGTGGCGTAGACGTGCGCTAAGATTTCCACACCAGGTGCACTTGCAAGTGGCGTGTCCATGGATTGGCTCTCCCTTGCTATGCAGGTCTCGGCACCGTACAGAGCTCTGTCACGTTCCAGGGAAGGTTAATTGGAAAAGTCCCTTTTCTGGATTGTCTTATTTGTTCTTTAACACTCCAGGCTGATCAATAATCCATTGCTTTAAGGAAGAACTCCCTGCATCCCAGAGTCATTCACTGCTCAGCAGGGCTGGCTCCAGCCTGCTTAACACATGAAGAGCAAGTGACCCTCACTGATGGTCAAACTATTCCACTTTCAGTTTAGAAAAGAGGAGACTGAGGGGGGATATGATAGAGGTCTATAAAATCATGAGTGGTGTGGAGAGAGCCGATAAAGAAAAGTTATTTATTAGTTCCCTAAATAGAAGAACTAGAGGACAGCAAATGAAATTAATGGGTAGCAGGTTTAAAACTAAAAAAAGAAAGTTCTTCTTCACACAGCATGTAGTCAACCTGTGGAACTCCTTGCCAGAGGAGGCTGTGAAAGCTAGGACTATAATAGAGTTTAAAGAGAAGCTAGATAATTTCATGGAGGTTAGGTCTATAAAAGGCTATTAGCCAGGGGATAAAATGGTGTCCTTGGCCTCTGTTTGTCAGAGGCTGGAGAGAGATGGCAGGAGACAAATCGCTTGATCATTGTCTTCGGTCCACCCTCTCTGGGGCACCTGGTGCTGGCCACTGTCGGCAGACAGGATACTGGGCTAGATGGACCTTTGGTCTGACCCAGTACGGCCGTTCTTATGTTCTTATGTTATGTAACTTCATAGAGGTCTCTGAACTCCCACCCCGCTCCCCAGCAGTGGCAGTGAGTGAGGGATGGGGGTGAATTCCTTTTGTTCCCAACTGATGCAGAAGCTTTACTAGAGAGCAGGATCCCCACCCCTCACTGCTTGAGTGGATTCCAGACCCTAAGGGCTTGATATTGGGGGTCAGCCGGCTTGGCGTTGGTATAGGACAGGCTTGGCATTGTGCTGCTTTTGTGGCCCATGTTGCCAGAGAACAGGCAGAGGGGGCATGCTTACTGGGAGGGGCCAGGTAGGGACTAGAGCTGCCTAAGGGAGGGCAATTCTGTTTCAGGGCAACTCTCAAGGTTTTGAACGGTGTTTTAATTTGACGCTAGAGAAATACAGTCTGCTTATAGCTTGGTGGCCAGGGCACAGGCCTGGCCTCTGAGATGCCCAGAGTCAAGGCCCTGCTCAGCCTGGCTCAAAACAGGGATTTGAACCTGGGTCTTGCATGAGCCTCCCTGCATGGACAGGCACGCCGGGGGCTCGTGCTGTCGCTGTAGCACACCGAAATGGCAGCTTGCGCTGGAGCGTGCACAGAGTTACTGTTTCTGTGAGCTGCCTCCACAGCTGGGCTCGGGCTGGGAAGAAAAGTGTGCGGGTCTTGCTTAGGATTCTCGCTGGGGCAGATCTATCCCTGCATCGCAGGCTGGTGCCCTCGCTGGCTGGCTACCTCCCTGGCTCCTGACATATTTCTCACTGAAGCCAAGGCAGCACCTCAAACTGCTCTGGCTAAGTTGAAAGAGCATATTGTGTTTCAGCTAGTTGTTGGACTGGCTCTGGCCGAGCTCTCCTACGCCACGCTGTTTGAGGGCTAGTTCCTGTAGCTTTCACAGCTGCTAGAAGCTGGTTTATGTTACAGGCATCAGTTTGCTCTAACTAGGCAAGCTACCACGCAGAGCAGCCACATATAGTCCACCTTCTTCATTCCATTCTATTGGCACACAGTGGCCTGACACTGGCCAGGGGGACAGAATTTCTCCCAATCAATTCAGAAGTTAGACAAGAGTTTCTGATCTGTGTGATACTACAGGGTTCAATTGTATCTGTCACTGAAAAGCCTAAGAAATCAACTACAGGGTTAAGTTCTGCAAAATGGTGAGAGGAACAGCTGTTAAGTGGGGGGCTAAATAGAAATCCAGGCAGGTTAATTTTTTAATTTTAGCCAGCTGGGCTCTGATACTCTCCTCTCTGCTACTGGCTCAGTTTCTGCCTTCTCTCCAAGATAAGGCTAATGAGGCTTCCTTCAACTGGCCATAGCTCTTGGTGAGGGAAAGGCTAGTTCAATGTGGTTTGTCAAAACAGAGAGGAAACATTTGGAAAAAAAAAAACCCACCCCATAAAACAGAGATCTGGCTGCAGAGATGTTTCTAGAAGGAAATATCCGAAACCTTAGAGCAACTTTCCTTCTAGGATGGAGAGCAGACACATCTAGCTGACATGGACAGAGCTAATGAATAAGTTCGGAAGCACATTAACCCCAGGCTCACCCTGTCAGCATCGCAGCGCGACAGTAACATAGCGACAACCCTTCCACTTCTTTCTTGCTGTAGAGCACTGGGGCATAGCGGATGCTGTTGATCAGCCAGGCAGAGTTCACAGGAAGTCTGCCTAACACTGGCCAACATTTTAGATGTATGGTCTCTTGGACCATCTACTACATTAGAGAGGCCCGGGGCTCACAGCACACAGGCCCTAGATATAGGACGTTTTGCTCACACTCAGAAAGAACCAGCATGAAATGCTTATGAGAACAACATTCTGCAACTAGAGACCTGTGATCGTCTCTCCTTCTTGAATAGTTCTGAGTACCAAATTCTGCCCTCATTTACATCCTGCAACTTTCTGACTAACCCGAACGCAAGAGTCTACATTCCTTATTTATATCCTGGTAGCAACTAGAGGCTTCAGCTGCAACTGAGCATCCCCAGTGCTATGGATTGCACTGACACAGTAAGAGACTGTCCCTGCCCCCTGAAGAGTTTACTATCTAAACAGACAGTAGAAGGGGTGGAGAGAAACATACGCTTTCTCCATTTGACAACTGGGGAACTAAGGCACAGAGAGATTAAGTTACCCTGCCCAAAGTCACACATAGCCTGGGGCAGAGCAGAGAACAGAATCCTAGTCCAGCACCTTAACCAGAAGGCCACCTCTGATGGAGGATGAGTGAAGGCAAGATTTGGTTCTGTGTGGGGCACAACGCAGCACCGAGTGAATAGAGCCTGAGCTGCAGCTAGAGACGTGGAGGGTGGTTTGGTTGGATGGAAGCAGCTGAAATACGTTACCGGGTACAATACGAACCTAACACCTGCGGCAGGGCATTTCTGTGCAGATGGACAGGCCACAGGGAGTATCATATTGCCTGTGCAGGGTATTGCTCTTCTGCAGCACATGATGTGGGAAAACAAAAGGAGCACAGCTCTGCCTTTACATGGAGATATTCCCGCTCAGGAAGAAAGCAGCTAAGCAGAGACCCAGTTCTGGGGGGTCAGCAAAGAGATGACTAGGAGATAGTATTTTCTAAGCATGCCTAATTATGGCCCCTTGCACACTTCCCTTTTTGCAAGAGAGCCACAAAAGTGGAGTTGATCAGAACACTTTTCCTGTTACATTAAAAGCCTTCTACACCTAAGCACAGATGGTTCCCACCCTCCCACTGGAGTGTTTATTGTCTTGTAAAATGAAAGAACACTTGCATTTGCTAACTTTTAATGAAGCCTGAAAATGATCACATCCTGTGTTTCTCCGCATAGCCGTCAAACTAGACATAAAGCTTTTGCAAATCAAGCACCCAGGAAACGTTTTGTCCATAGTTTCTGAATATTTGTTTTGAATAGTCCCTCGTCAATATGAATTACTTAATCGCCATTCTGGAAGCCTGGTATTGTTCCTGCTCCTTGGGCTTGCTTTGTTTCTATGACATCTTAATTCTGAGTTTTATTTCATCTGCGATTGTGACATATCTAAAATGCAAGTATCTTTCAGCGCAATTCACAAGAAAGAGTGCAGCATTTATAGACAGCTCTGGTAGCTACGTGTAAGCAATCTAGCGTGGTGCATGGTGGGGGGGTTGTGGTTTCTCTCATGCATGAAGACAGAAGATGCTCTGAACGCTTTCTGTGGAAACTAGATTTGCTGTTCCTATGTGGAAGAATAAGCAGTGTCTTTTTCAATTTCCTAATCTGATTGATCACAATCAGAGAGATTGTAAATTTCACGCTTGTCCATAACAAAACATGCTCCTGCAGCTGGTCTTCTGACACTTCCCGTTGAACGTCTGCATTAATGTAGATATACATCACAGGCGGCAAGTGCAGGACAGTTTGGGGAGGCTGCTCAAAGAGCAGCAGACCGGCTAGCATCCTGACCTAGGGGGAGGTGCTTTTTCCCCACGAGGGGAATAGAAATAGCTTTTCCCTCCCTTCCCCCATTCCTGAAGCAGAAGGGCTGAGAGAATGCAGATTTGGTGTAGTGCAAACGACATAATATTAGAGAGCAGGACATCCTGCTCATGAATTAAATTATCACTGCACTTAACTTGAACTGTTTGATTCTCTGGGGGAGTTTGTGCTACCAGTTAGATATTGTGGGCCAAATTCTGTGCTCGGTTGGACCGGTGTAGATCCAGAACAACTACTGAAGCCAGTGGTATGACTCATCTCGGGGATCATCCTCTTTTCTACTAATGGAACTTTGCTGATTTTAGTGGATTCGCTTTCCTGTAAAGCTGAAGGAACAGCTGCGAATCAAGCCCAGTGGATTCACACGGGTGTGGCTGTGAGCAGAATCTGCCCCAGAGAAACGCTGTGGCAGACTCTGGAAAACCAACAGCATTGAGCAGCTGTTGCAAATGGGTAGAAGCTCCTTTGGCTTCCACCACGGCATGCTGATTTCCAGCAGATAAAGTTATATCTGGCCCCATACCTAGCATTTTAGGGGCTGATCCTGGGAGTTGCCACATGAACCACAATGATTGTGGAGGGAATGGAGGGTGCCTGACCTCTTGCAAGATCAGCCCTCCTGCCCCATAGCGTTAGCATCAGAAAGTAATCCTACCCCAGCATGATCTATACTTAGCCAAAGCTCAAAGTGGATTGTCATTCGCTTTGGTCTTGCATGTGACAGAAGAGACTGTTGGTTTTCTACCTCTGCTAATATCCCATTATTTACAGAAGTAAAAGGGCAACACCTCAAAAGAGACACACACTAGTTACTCCCTTGAATTATTAACTGTGTTTTTGGGTGAGGCTTCCCATCATACAACATACTGGGTAGGTGGGTCCGAAGAAATACAATCTACTTGCATGACTATTTGATTAAAACATTTCAAACAATACAGGGACATTAGTAAGTGTTCTGATTGTTTCTGACAATTTTGACATGAGAAAGGAAGCACCATCTAGTGCCTGAAGCACAAAACTGGGGGCCAGGACAATTAAGAACTCTCCTCCTCTTTGCAACTGACTCATTGTCTGACCTTCGGATAGTCATTTCACCTTGTGAGAAAACTGAATCTCCCTATAAATTTGGGGCCATTTAAATACTAATCCTACTCAGAGGTGCTACAAAGTTAATCTTGGTTTCTAACCCAGCTCTTTCATGGATGTGCTGTGATATGTTGGAAGAGGCAAGTTAGCTCTCTGCCTCAGTTTCCCCTTCTGGAAAACAGGGCTAATAATATGCTTCAAGGATTCGTCTCAGCTTTTTAAGATATTTGGATGCAAAGTGCTCTAGAGTGTCCATTTCTTTCCATTGACTCCATGTTTGAAGGGGATATGAATAAACCATGTCTAACACAATTGCACCAATTCCTTCATGGGGCAGAGCCATTCCTTACACAACATGTGTGATGGCCCTACAGTGGTAGCCACAGGCTGTCAGAAGAACACACATCCTTTGAGTTACTAACAGCTATTTTGATATTAAGTCACTCTTCTTGGTTGAACCAAATGGGCAGAAAACCATTCACATGTTCTAGCTATAGAAGGGTTGTAACTTGCTTCTTAGATATCATAATTCTGCCAGATACATTTAAACTACTTTGTCTTCTTCCTTTTCAAGTGGCAGAAAAGCTAAATGCTCAGAACCCACAACACAAGGAAGAGAAAGGGATGGAGAATAAGACAGAGAATATCTTATTGCCTCTATATAAATCCATGGTATGCACATATCTTGAATACTGTGTACAGATGTGTTCATCTCATCTCAGAAAAGATATATTGGCATTGGAAAAGGTTCAGAAAAGGGCAACAAAAATGATTAGGGGTTTGGAACGGGTGCCATATGAAGAGAGATTTAAAAGACTGGGACTTTTCAGCTTAGAAAAGAGGAGACTAAGGAGGCATATATAGAGGTCTATAAAATCATGACAGATGTGGAGAAAGTATATAAGGAAAAGTTTTTTACTTGTTCCCATAACATAAGAACTAGGGGTCACCAAATAAAATTAATAGGTAGCAGGTTTAAAAAAAAGGAAGTTTTTATTTGGGCAGTGCACTGTCAACCTGTGGAACTCCTTGTGAGAGGATATTGTGAAGACCAGGACTTTAAAAGGGCTAAAAAAAGAACTAGATAAATTCATGGAGGTTAGGTCCATCAACACTTATTAGCCAGAATAGGTAGGAATGGTGTCCCTAGCCTCTGTTTGAGGGGCTAGAAATGGATGACAGGAGAGGGATCACTTAATAATTACCTGTTTTTATTCACTCCCTCTGGGGTGTCTTGCAGTGACCACTGCTGGAAGATAAGATACTGAGATAGATGGACCTTTGGTCTGACCCAGTGTGGCCATTCTTGTGTCCTAAAGCCACTGGATGCATTTTACCACCAATATCTGTGTTTGTAATTTACTGATAGCTACCACCTAGTAATCTAAGTCTTTGAAATTTAGGAGGAAAATAGGTATCTGCATGCTTGTTTTCTTAGCACCTAACAACTGGCATAATCACTGGGATCTCCTTACAACACTGCACAAGCATCTGAATGAGGAACAAACACTTTATACAAACCCTTCTGGACTATTCATGCCTGATTCTTCCAGAATACCACTCCTAGACTACCACTTGGAGGCCATGGGAGCTGCAAGAAATCAGCCAAGTGTACATGGAAAAATCTATTGCTATGTTACTACACTGACATTTATTTTTTGCCTGTAAATGTTGTGTGTGGGACAGTCGGCAGCGTCTATGCAAGGTGCTTGAGTTTATCTGCTGTGCCCCAGAGGCATCCCTCAGGGTGTGCTGGAGAGAAAAATGTTTTGTAAATCGGGGAGCAGCCCTCATGGCAACAAATCAATGACTGATCTGTGCAGCTGGCAGCTCTCCTCCTACACTGACTGGCACTGTTCAAATCCTAATAGATCCCAGGTAGCTTGGGTGCACCAGGGAAGTATGAGTGTGAAGTCACATCCTCCATAAGCTGGCCAGAATCCCTGGGGAGATCCTGCCTGCATCCTCCTTGAGGACTACTTGTCAGACAGAAGTTGGGGAGGGTAATGGCAATGGATCCTTCATCACTCCCTCATCCCTCCATGACAGGTGCAGATAGGGCAATATGCTCTTCCTTCTTCACGGAGGCCAGCATGCACTGCTACAGGAAAACATCGGCAAAGCGAGTAGTGTAGCCGTAGCCGGGCTGTCGGCACTAGAATTCTTTCTGGGGACGTACTGCTGGATACCCTTGTACCCTGCTAGCCTATCAATGGGCACCTAAGACAGGAGCCAGTATTAAACATGGAAAGGCATGCAAGTCCAGTCCCATGGTTTGGGTTTCAGCATATTAGCAAAACTCCGGAAAGAGGATAGTTGCTGGCACACAAGACTAGAACCTGGATCTGATCCTTTGCTGCTCTGCACCAGCATCTATGCCTGTGCAAAACATTGCCATTTAGATGGGGTAGCAACTTGCCCCCACTTGGCATAAGAGCATATGATTACATAAGCTACAGGGCAGTATTGAATCAGGTCCTATCTCATCTTTTTTCAGGGGCTCTATTGGAAAATGTAAAGTGACTGATTCTTTGTGAATGTAACCAACAAGATAGCTTTTTATAGGAGCCCAGCTGCAATAATGCTGCATTACCACTTAACACATGAAATTGTCTATATTTAGACTCCCATTTCAGAGTCCACCTATTCACAGTGAACCAGTTCATTGCTGTGAATGGGGAGCAGAGCTAAGCCTCAACTGGATTCTTCCTAGGTGCTCTTCTGAATTTACAAGAAAAAAAAATATTTACCTGCCTTTGCACTGACTTGGCAGTAAGGTCAGAGATGGGCAAGCTCAGTAGGCCATCATTCTATGGGTTCTAGTTTCTAGAGTTAAAATGATAGCAATGCAGATTGGATCAGTGGGAATTCTGAGGGTTCTAAGAGAATGTTCTATGGATTGTTGGGGTACTGGTTCTGGAGCAAAGTTGCCAGTGCTGGTTCTAAAGCACAATTATTCTCTAGAGTGGGTATGGAGTTCAAGAAAGAAAGAAAGAAAGAAAGAAAGAAAGAAAGAAAGAAAGAAAGAAAGAAAGAAAGAAAGAAAGAAAGAAAGAAAGAAAGAAAGAAAGAAAGAAAGAAAGAAAGAAAGAAAGAAAGAAAGAAAGAAAGAAAGAAAGAAAGAAAGAAAGAAAGAAAGAAAGGGTCCTCTGCATGCTAAAAAGAACTGAAATAGCAGGGACATGAAACTCCTTTTTAAATATCTAAAGCCAAATCTTTAGCAGATGTAAGCCAGCACAGATCTGTTAACTTCAGTTGAATTGCAATGATCTGTATTAATTGAGGATCTGACTTCTAGATTGTCAAGGTGGGAAGAGGTTAAAAAAAAGAAAACCTAACTCTATGCCAAAGGTTTTAAAATTGCTTATAGGACAGACTGAATAGCTGTAGGCACAACAATGAAGAGAGAGGTTCTGGGGTAAGCTGCTGTAAAATTCCAGGATAGTATACAATCCAATCATTTTCTTCTGTTAAGAACTGAACGCAACTCGCAGTATTCCTCAGTCATCAAAGGATGAAATTAATGGCAGCAACCCAAGAAAATGAGAAACCCTGACCTTAACACACTATACTATGCTCCTAGTTCAAAGCAAAGAAACATTTTCACTTTTCATGGTTCTTAAAAGTTATTTTATTCAGTCTTTTTATCCTGGTGGCCCTGTATTTTGATTGATTTTTATGAGAAATCCTCTGAGGACTTACGGATAGATACCTACACCAATTATTTGTTTGAATGCTAATATCAATTCAAAAGCACAAAAGACTAAGTAAAGAGCCATCATTTCTCTGTTTTAACCTTCCTAGACACTTCAACTCTTGCCAAGAATAAAGAGGAACAAACATAGATGTCAAGTAAAATATTGGTCTCGCTAATGGTTCTTAGACAGTTATAGACCAGTGTGTTCCATAATTACTAAATACAATATCATCATCAGATGTTTCAAGTATCATCTCTCAGATGTTCTCTATGGTATCAGAGGCAGATAGTAAGATATTGAGCCCTGCCACCTTAAGATTTAGCCCCAGGATGTAGCAAGTCTTAACAATGCTAGCTTCACAGATTTGGGTATTTCTAGGATGCACCTGCCTATTCTCATTAGTAGTCATTCTAAAAAAACCCAAAACAAACAACCCCACCTCCATACAAAAACAAACAAACAAACAACCCCCCCCACCTCCCTGCTACAATTCACTAAGTTATTGATTACAACATTTACAGGGACATTTTAGCATAAACTCAAAATTAGAGCTAAGTCACCTGGTTTGCAAGGAATGGTGTACACAAGTGGTTTTCAACTGAGGGACCATGCATCCAGGGAGCTATGTAGAGATCTTCCAGGGGATACATCAACTCATCTAGATAGTTGGCTAGTTTTAGAACAGGCTACAGAAAATCATCAGTGAAGTCATTAGAAGCTAAAATTCAGGTAATGACTTGTTTATACTGCTCTATACACAGAAATGTAAGCACAATAATTTCAGTTGATTTATTTTACAATTACATGGTATAAAAAAGAAAAGCAAGTTTTCAGGAACAGTGTGCCATGACACTGTTGTAATCTTATGTCTGATTTCATACGCCGGTACTTTTTAAGTGAGGGGAAACTTGGGGGGAGCAGAGGAAAACCAGACTCCCAGAAAGGGGTTCAGTTATCTGGAAAGATTGAGAACCACTGGGACACAAGAAATGTAGAGGTTTCTCCCTCTCCCCCAACAAATAGGCTATGCAAACATATTCCTGCTTCACGGGGACCACTACTCTGAATATTTGCTGGTGGTACTAGGGTACTGGTCAGCTGGGTCACATGTTATTACTGAAGTTTACTTATGGGATGCCTCCTAAAAGCACAAGGTAAGGGCTCTAGGCTATTCCCCACGGGAATATGGATTTGCAAGGAACGTGTGTGATGCGTTGGCATTCTGTGCACATTTCCCTGAACAGTTGTGCTTGCTTGTGTACTTGCCCTGAGAAGAAAGGTGTGCCCAAAAGGAGATTACTGGGTACATCACCAGTTCTGCAGCATTCACCCAGCAGTGTTTCTCCTTGGAAATCAAAGCTGCTAGGCTCTTTGCGGGAGCTTGGAGCAGTTCTGGAAGGGCTAAGGATGTGCAGGCTTTGTAGAGATTCCTACACTAAGCTCCAAAGATCCCAAGTTCAAATCCACCCAGTGGCCGCTATACATAGCCAGGAAATATCAGGGCAGGGCTTTGTTCAGAGTTAATCTTGAAATGATCAGACTTTGACCCTGTCAGTGAGTGCTACTACATTGTACCTGGTCCGTCTTTCCTGGTTCCCTCTCCTTTCTGCCCTCAGTTCAGCGCCTGGATGTTATTTCTCCCGGGACCTTTCTTTCAAGCCACGGCTGTGACTAGCCCCTTCCAACTATAGGACTCCCTGCGGCCGCTAACCAACTCCCCTGCAGGCGGACCGTGACCTAGAAACAGGCCCCTGCGGACCCCGCAGCAGGAGGGAGATGCTGGCTTAGTTTCCATGCCTGGCTGCCCTTGGAGCCCGGCTAGGGAACCCGAGCGCTCGCGGGCACCCGCGCGCGGAGTCTAGGAAAAGTTTCCTACAGAGCGGTGACCTGCGTCCTAGCGGCTCAGGCGCAGGGCGCGGCGGAGCCCTTACCTCGGCGGCGGCTTGCGGGCGGTGATGCTGGCCACGATGATGCTCTCGGGTCTCGGCGTGGCCACGGCTTTGAAGGTGCCTCGCCAGAACTTCTCGAAGAGCTGCTTCTCGCCCTGCTGCACGCTGGCCATGCCCGGGGCCGGCCCGCCCGCCGCGGGGAGCTCTCCGCGGTGCTGAAACCCCCGCCCGGCCTCCAGCCGCCCTGCGCTCGCTCGGGGCGCCTCGGAGCCCGGCGGCGCCGGCGCGCAAGGGGGAGGGAGCGGGAGAGGAGTGTGTCTGCGAGCCCGAGCCAGGCTCCTGTTTTGTCTCATTCACAACGTGACGTTGGAAGAGGGGCTGGCCATCCCCCCCGCCTTCCCCGGCTGCATCTGCATCACAAAAGGCGGCAGGGCGCGGGGAGGAGGCCGCGTGTGCCGGCTGCCACCGTGGCCCAGCGCTGGCTTCGCCGCGCCCGGGGCGAGATCAAAGCCCCTACCCCCACAGCCCCGGGCAGCTGCCAAGCCTCACACGCGTTCGCCAGCCCCAGGGACACGGCGCCTCGGAGGGGAACTCATGCGAGCGCGGCCCGGGCTAGAGGCGGTGTGCAGCCCTTCCCCACACTGCGCCCCGCTTGCAGGGCCGGCCAGGAGACCTGGCAGGAGAAGGCTTCGCCACCTGCTCTGCCTGACATTGCCCCCAGCCCTCAGGACACTGCCCTGACGTCCGCCCAGCCGACAGTGCCAAGCACCCCGCTCTGGGCCCCACGAGGCTGCCCGGCAGGCCAAGAAAGTCCAGCCCCCGGCTGTCCGAGAAGCCCAAGGCAGGGGGCGGTAGAGGCGGGGATTTGGGTGGGAAAGAAGAGCTGCTCAGAAATGGAGAGGCTGGTTCCAGCGGGGAGTTCAGGCAGAAAATGGGTAGATGGCTCCGGGCATAACAAGGGATGGGGCAGAAATCTTGCTGGTCTCTGGAGGGGCCGACAGCTGCTGCATTAGCTAGCAGCCAGGAGGAGGGGATTATCCTTGCCCAAACCTTCCCGGGGAGCCCTTGGTGGTCAGCTCTGCTTTTCTCCTGGGGAGAGTGTGTGACCCTCTTGAACTCAGGGCCACAGTTCGTGTGTGGTGTGAATTCCTGTCATCTTAATTATTCCAACTTCCTCCTCCTCCTCCAATTCAGAATGCCCATACTGGTCATGTGAATTCTCCTTCTGAACCTCCCCACCTGCCATCTAAATACCTGCCAGACCTCTCTTGGCCCACTCATGCTTCTGTCCACATCTTTGCTTCCCTTCTTCCAGCACCTCCAGCCTGATGCTCCCCATGGGGGTTGTGCTGATATCCCAGCCTTTGTGCCAACACCTATGCGACACCACCAGCCCCATCCAGCTATTCAAACAACTTCTGCACACTATGAATCCAGCTCACAAGGCCTGCTCCTCTCTCTCCTCTGCCCTTTAACCATGCTCTCCACCCCACAGACTGTAAACTCTTCAGGGCGGGGGACTTGCTTTTGCTCTAGTGGAGCACATCTTGGCTGCTGCCCAGCAGCTGCAGTTCTACATGAACAGAATAAAGCCTCAGAGCCAATCAGTCCCATGGGGCAAGCAGAGCCATCTGCCCTTGAAAGCAGCGACAGCCCTGTGAGGTCATCAAGTGACCCTATCTGGCTGATGCAGAGAGTAGGCTTGGCAGTGGGCAGGTCCCAGCTCTCAGGGGAGTGGCTGAGAAAGAAGGGTTCAGACTGTAGAATCTACCTGGAAAACAAGAAATCCCAGAGACCTGTCCCATCAGGTTTTCTTCACCTGCAAACTGCTACTGAACAACCCTTAGGAAAGGGTTGCTGTAAACATCATGCTGGATAGTCAGTGCACTCCTTGAGGAAGAGTGACCTGACAGTAGTGCTCTATCCAGGTCTGCAGGAGCCCCTCGCCTTCTGATCTTAAAGAGGAGTTTCCTACCTGATAGTCCATGACAGCAGTACAGGGCCTCAGTTTGTGGCAAGGCTGTAGGTTTGCATTGTATGTGGCTACAAGGAAAGCTCTCCTCTCCATTAAAGGTCAGTGGAGCCACACCAGTTTACACTAGCTGAGAGACTGGCAGGGAAAAGTTCCAGTGTACAAGTGGATCACTGAGCTTTTAGAACATCATCAGCTTGATTTACCAGTCCCTATTGGATAGATTTGGAGCCAGAATAATCCAGACATCATGGAGGCAAAAATAGCAAAGGCTGCTTACAAACAATGGCACTTCCATTATTGCAACCAACAATGGAGTGGCACCAGAAGTAGATCAGTGCAGACATGATTGTAGAGTCTTCCTCCTATGTTTGTTGCCTATAATCAGATATCCTAGAATTCACTTGCCCTGCATTATCTGGCTACCCTAAAGAGAAACCAAAGTCTCTGAATACCAATGGAACCAGGTTTGGGAAACAGCCAGAGACCAGAGAAAGTCATGAGTGAAAGTCATTCAATGAGATACATAGGTGCTGGAACCCAGTGTACACTGGCACTCCAACCTTGAAGTGTTTTCCAACATACACAAGGTTTGCAGTTTGGGTTCAGTGGCTCTTTGCACCCTCAGTATGCACATTATTTCTGCACCCCTGGTGTGACACTTTGTTCTGACTCCATAGGGGATACAGCTCCCCTTGGGCTCTAACCAGTATGCCATCATATATGGACAGGTGGCACCCTAGGAATCAGATGTAGAATGCATTCCTGTCTCTACACAGTCTCATTATCTAGATCAATGCCACATGCAATGATACAAGTTGGGGGCAGCTCTTTGATGCCAGTTGGACATGCTGAATTGTGTGCCTCTTTGTACTGAATAGAATGAAAAAAAATCTTTAGAAAAATTACTCCTTGTGCCTGATACTTTGAAGTACAAGTAAAAGCAGCTGACCTTGAATGAATGAGACTATATATATTGTACCTTGGAATCTTGCACAAAACATTTATGTAAGCAAGTAGCAGATAATAGAACCAGGAACAATAAGCAGTATGCATTTATAAAAAACCAAAATCACACTAGAGAAACCAGATCACTTTTTTTGGAGAAGCAGAACACCAGGAGATGAAGAGAGTGCTATAGATATCACAGATCTAGATTTTAAAGATCTGATGCAGCACTTCACAAAGCCTTGTGCAATGACCCTTTTGTCATTGGGAGGCACTGTGGTCTAGACTAGAGAACAGAACTCTGGACCCCTGGGTTCTATTCCTAGCTCTGACTCTGGTCTGTGGGGTGACCTTGGGCAAGTGGTTAACTCTCTGGGCTGTTTCCTCACCTGGAAGATACACATAAAAATGATACTAACCTTTGTAAAGCTCTTTGAGATCTGCTCCTCAATTACATTAGTGGTTGAAGGCAGGGAATAGGACTCCGCCCTTTAATGCTAAAAGCAGAAAGCTCTGTTTCTGAAGAGCTAAAAGAGCTTCCCAAGGAGCTGGTGGCAAAAGCAAGTTCTTGGGCATCAGGCACTAAAGAACAGTTCACCCTTCAAGCCAGCAGCTTACACTAGCCTGAAAAAAACAAAACATTGAATTTGGCCTGGGTAAGGGAGAGGGGAGAGTAAAAACTTGCTGAAGGAATGAAGACAGGTTTAAGAATTAGGCAAGCTGTGGAGAGGTATGTGACCAGGAGCTGTGGGGTCTGGTGAGAGCAGGCCCATTTTTAACCCCTTACATGATGCAGCAGAAAGAACACTGGTTGTAAAGCATCTGGGGAAGGGAGTGTCAATAAAGTGCATGGGTAGCATCTAGCACAACAGGGTCCTGGATCCACCCAGGAACATCTAGGCACTGCCCGATTGCCTTAAAAGATGATATTTCAGGATGTTATGAGTGTTATGGATGGAGAGACCTCCTGCGTCAGGGCAGAGAAACACACTAGAATGGTTATGATTATGACAATTAGTAAAAAAAATGAGTCATTTCAAGAAAACACGCTGTAACTGGGCTCCTTTGTTTTCTGACACAGGGCTTGTGAGTATACAACCACTCTGTGCCCTCTACTGGAGAAGACTCACACCTGTCTGCATATAAAGATCATCTTTATTGGGTGACCTACTTAAACTGTTCTTGTTTAGTTCTCTGGGTGGAAATCTGCATTTCTGAAGCCAAGAGGCATGAACCTGAATGCATGTACATGACTGACTGACAATTACAGAGTATGTGTTCTGCAGCCATACATTGTTACAAAGACGGATCTTCCAGTATTAACTGTAATCTGAAGGAATCCAATAGGGTTTTTTATAAACATTAAATAGGTTCCTATATAGATATTACTCTAAAAATATAACTGAGAAGACTGACATTTCTCCAGGATTTCTAAGCCATCATGTAGAGTTGATGAGATCCATGCTAGGGAATTCTGCAGCCTGGTTTTCCAATTCTATATAGGGATCATCACAGGAAAGGGTTCACTTCGACAGGGTCTATAAGACAAAGAACATGCACACATCCTGTCATGCTCCTCTCTTTTGGGTGCAGCATAGCTGTTACCTTTTCATCACAGGATGTTTCAGTCTCTCTCTTTGTGGGGGAGGGGGAGGGAATACACGCTACTTTGCATCGCTCATGTAACTTTAAAAGTCCATTAAAAATGTCCTCAGCCCCCACCAAGAGCATTCCATGGCAGCTCCTGAAGAAAGTTGCTGTGCATCATGCCACAGTTCCAGCTGGGTTATCTTGTGCTCTCAGTCTACAGTGGTGGTCTTGTGCTACAGGATCAGGTTTGTATAACTGTAGGGGTTCCATTCATCTCTACTTATCAGCTGCTAATAACACCACAAATTTCCTCTAAGAATCTCCACAACCCCCAAAGCTGATTGCTTTTAGCACTCAATTCATCTTGGACACTGACAAGTCTGTGCCATTTCCCTTTTGTTAATATTTCATTCCAGCCCCTGGTCCACATGCTCTAGCACAGAGTTACCACTCTTGGAATCTATAGGGCATTTTAAAAAAATCACTGCTTAACCTAAGTTCAGGCCACATTGGCTCAGGCCAATGCTCCATCTTGCCCAGTATTGTGTCTTCTGACAGGCTGATGACAGATGCTTCAGAGAGAACAACCAGAACAGGCCAGTTACTCAGGGATTTTTGTCCAGATTCTAAGGGTTTGTCTAGACTACATGCCTCTGCCGACAGAGACATGTAAAATAGGCTACCTGATATAGTCAATGAAGCTGGGATTTAAGTATCACTGGCTTCATTAAAATAAAAATGGCCGCCATGCTGTGCTGGCTCAGCTGATTGTTGGCACAACGCGCAAGTCAAGACGTGGATCAGTCAACAAGGGAAGCCTTTGTTGACCGCTCCTGTAAACCTTGTTTCACGAGGCATAAGGGAGTGGTCGACAAAGGCTTCCCTTGTTGACCGATCCGTGTCTTGACTCACGCGCTGTGCCGATGATCAGCTGAGCTGGCACAGTGTGGCGGCCATTTTTATTTTAATGAAGCCGGGGATATTTAAATCCCAGCTTCATTGACTATATCGGGTAGCCTATTTTACATGCCTCTGTTGGCAGAGGCATGTAGTCTAGACATACCCTACGGGACACCAAACATTCCCAGTACCTGCATGTTTGGCAGTTCATAGCCCCCAGCACCTCTGGGTTTACCATCTTAATTATAACAATTATAAAAAATTACTTGAGCCCCAGCACTTCTTTCTTTGCAAATTAAGCACTGGATGCATCCCTAGCCATCTTGGCTAATAGCTATTGATGATCCTCTCCTTCATCAACTCACTTAAGTCTTTTGGAATCTAGTTATACTTTTGGCCTGCTCCTTGTCCCTTGGCAAGGAGTTCCACAGGTTGACCACATGTTGTATAGAGAAGTGCTTCCTTCTCTCTTAAACCTGCTGACTCAATTTCATTGGTGACCAATGGTTATTGTGTTATGCTAAAGCAGAAATAATACTTTCCTATTATCTTTTACCACACCTTTCATGATTGTATAGACTCTATCACATTCCCCAATTAATCATCTTTTGTTCTAAGTTGAATAGTCCTGGTGTTTTCAGTCTCTATTCAAAGGAAGCTGATCCTGATTGCTAATAATTTTTTGTTGCTCTTTTCCAAAGTTTTCCCAGGTCTAATATATCTTTTTTGAGATGGAGTCACCAGAACTATACACAGTATTTGAGGTGTGGGGTATGCCATGAATTTATATAGTGTCATCATGATATTTTCTGTCTTATCTATCCCTTTCCTAATGATCCTAACATTGTTAGGTTTTTACGATTGCCACTGCACACTGAGCAGATGTTTTTGGAGAGCTATCCGTAATGGTTCCAAGATATCTTTCTTGAGTGGTAACGGCTAATTTAGAGCCTGTCATTTTCTATGTGTAGTTGGGATTATTTTTCCCTCATGTACATTACTTTGCATTTATCAGCATTGAATTTCATCTGCCATTTTATTGGCCAGTCACCCAGTTTAGTGAATTTTTTTTTAACTCATTGCAGTTGGCTTTGGATTTAAATAATTTTGCATTATGTACTCTGAGATAGCAAAAAAGTGTGTACATCTAGACATCAGAGCTTAACTTGAAATAAGATACACAAATTGAGCCATGTCAATGGTGTAGCTTATTTCAAAATAGGGAACGTCTACACATCACTCATTTCAAAATAGAGCACTCTTCCTCCTACTTCCCTTATTCCTCGTACAATGCGAGTTATAGAAGACAGAGTAAGAAGTCCTCCAGCTTGACAGTATTTCAACATCATGTCGAAATAATTGCCAGCTGCGTAGTTGCGGACTAAGTTATTTCGTGATAACGCTAGTTATTTCAAAATAATGTTGCTGTGTAGATCTCACTGCTTAGCCTTTTTTCCAGATTATTTCTGATCTGCTCTAAAGCTGTGATTTATCTTTTTATTGTCCCTAAAACAGTAAGGAAAGGTCACTGTTTATAACTCAGAACATGCAGAAACACCGGCTGCCTTTTTTACATTTGAGGCCACAGCGTACTGATTATCTCCTGCTGCTGAGGTCCATAAAACAATGGTGGGTGCTCCCCCTGCTGGCCTCCAGGATAAAACTAGCTGATGGCTCTCCAAGTCCATTGCTCTTAGAACCAAAGCTGGTGCACACCAGTCTCAGGGGAGCTTCAGTTAATTACTGTTAAACCAAAAGTAGCTGTATTAATTATCACTCCACTCAAAAGGAGGGGTACGTGGGGGGGGGGGGGAGGGAGGAAGAAGAGGGTGGAAATCAAATGGAAAATACACAGTCTTTTAAGCCCCTCTAAAAGATGAGGGAGGCGCCCGGTCCAAACCCGCCAGGGTCTGCGATCTAATTGCCATTTGAATTAGTCACTGAGTACACTGAAGGAGAGGCTGAGAGAGACAAAGTAGGTGAGTCAAGACAAGCTTTTGAGCACCACAGAGCTGCATGATACTACCTCACCCACCCTGTGCCTCATACCAAACAACTTAAGAAAGGGGTGTCAACCTCAAGAGAACAGCTGAGGAGTTCTCAGTGCACGGTACGTAGAATGTCTAGGACTGAAGAAAGAGGTATTTAGCTGGTGGTCGACTCTAAGTGAAACACAGTCTTGCAGGGTGGGTGCAAGGAGCGAAAGACTTCCCGTACTTCCCTTGACCCCAGGCTCTGACTGACCTGAGGGTGGGGGGATCGCATAAAGTCTCCTCCCACAGCAGGGACACGGGAGCCTAGAGGGAACCACAAGCTGTTCAGAAATGGGGGGTGCCAGGGGCCAAAACTTCACACGTTCCTCCCCCTTCCACCTCCAGGCCAGTCAGGGTCTGAGGGTAGGGAAACACGGAAGTGTCCTGGTCCTGATCCTTCATCCTGAGGCCCTGCCCCTTCTGGAGCAGCCCAGAACCACTTCACACACTTCTGAAGTGGCCTCATGTCTAAAATTAGTGCTCTCCCCTTGGATAGAGAGTCTGGAAATAAACATGATGGATGTTTTGCCCCAGTTGGGCAATGTTGGGCATTTAGTATTAACTCTGATATTCTCCTGATGGATTGTATTTTCTAACAGACCCCAAATTTTCAATCACTGAGGGATAATTTTCACTCATTGATATATTTGCTTTCCAGTGCCTACTCTGTACAACTTTCTATAAGTAATGTAGCTGAGTACAGGCAGTCCCCGGGTTACATGGATCCGACTTACATTGGATCCCTACTTACAAACGGGGTGAGACAACCCCGCACTAGCTACTTCCCCCCAGCAGACCAGGGAGACGCGAAGCTAGCACCCCTCCCAGCAGACCAGGGAGATGCAGAGCGGCTTTTCTCAGCAGACACCTCAGCTTGAGAATAAAGGACTGAGGGAAGTGAGGTGTGGGAGAATAAAACTGAGCTCTGGAGAAATGTTTGGCTAGAGTTTCCCCTACAATACGTACCAGTTCCGACTTACATACAAATTCAACTTAAGAACAAACCTACAGTCCCTATCTTGTACGTAACCCGGGGACTGCCTGTATTCAGATTCTAATAAGTCATCTATAGTAATAAAATTGTTCCCCTATATTTGGGGAAGTGTAGCTTATGTTCTATGTTTCTTTGATTTTTAACACAAATTTTGTACTTGTGGATAATCTAAGCCCTCTATCCAGATATACAGACACTATTTTCTTAGCTTGTGCATTATGCAAACTTTTAACATTAACTTTAATAACATTTTTATTCTCATAACCTACCAGTTTGATTAGCTATCCTGAATTTGCCAGCACTGATCATTGCTTTAACAAATTTGCACAGGAATCAAAGGGGGTCATTTTTTAAATGACAAAAATGCTTCTTAATTCCCATAAATGTAGTTGAAATGTGATCTCCAAATATACTGCAAATTAAAACAGTGTTTGTGTTTAAACAATCCTCTTTGTTTAGGTGTTTCAAAAACATAGAGTAGGAAAAATGAGAAAGAAGATTGTACTATTGGAAAATGCAGTAAAAGCATGGTTTAAAGAAAAAATCCTGCACTTTTACAGGATATTTAGCTCTTTTATAGGCCTTTTCATTCCTATTCTAGAAATGTCATAGGGTATGTCTACACTACCCTCCTAGTTCGAACTAGGAGGGCAATGTAGGCATACCGCACTTGCAAATGAAGCCCGGGATTTGAATTTCCCGGGCTTCATTTGCATAAGCGGGGAGCCGCCATTTTTAAAACCCCGCTCGTTCGAACCCCGTGCAGCGTGGCTACACGGGGCATGAACTAGGTAGTTCGAACTAGGCTTCCTAGTTCAAACTACCGTTACTCCTCGTGGAATGAGGAGTAACGGTAGTTCGTGCCCCGTGTAGCCGCGCTGCACGGGGTTCGAACGAGCGGGGTTTTAAAAATGGCGGCGCCCCGCTTATGCAAATGAAGCCCGGGAAATTCAAATCCCAGGCTTCATTTGCAAGTGCGGTATGCCTACATTATCCCGCTAGTTCGAACTAGCGGGGTAGTGTAGACATACCCTTACAGAGATGGGCTAGCATTATCCTTATTTTACAGATGGGGAAACATTCACTGGCCTTGTCAAATAGAAGAAGTCTGTGACAGAACCAGGAAAAGAACTCAGGCCTCATGACCCCAAGCCAGGGGTCTAGGTACTGGACAGTTCTGCCCTGCTCTTGAGAAGGGAAGGTATTTTCTATCTATGGGTTTGGAGCCTAAGCACAAAGAAGGAGATACTGAGTAAGTGACAGCACAGAAGAGTATCTTGCAAGAGTCTGATCAGCAGAAAAGGAGAGAGGAAAATAATTACACAAGGTGCAGGAATCTCCCCCACAGAGTTCCCAGCTGGGAGGTGGATGGTTGCACCTTAAAACCCAGGCACTTCTGTGCCAGAGGCCAGCATTGTCTCTGTGGCACCGCTGTGCATCGGAACTGCCTCCCAGCTGCTCTCCTCCCTCCCCCTCCACACCCTGCTTGGCTGACAGGACCTCCCCCAGTGAGGAAGCCCTCCCACACAGCCCAGCGCCATGGCAACCTTAACACAGGCTCCAGCTTTAACACCTTCCCTGTGGAATCTCTGCCATTCCCCCTCCCCCCAGGTTCTCTTTAGCTGAAAGGCCCTAGTCAACTTTGCCCTGCCCTTATACCACAGGCATCCCCTATAGGCTATACAGCATGGGTTCCAAACTGGGGGGGGGGGGGTGGTGAAGAAATTCCAGGGGGGGCACGAGGTGACTCAACCCCCCCCCCCCCCCCCAGTCAATCTCCCCCTTAAGTTCCTAAGTTTCTCTGCTATTTGTTTTTTGGCCTCAGTCAGTTCTTTTTTTTTGCTCCACAAGTTTTTCTGTTATGCGGGGGGCGGACATGAGGGTTTCCTCAAAAATGAAATGCCCAAAAGTTTGGGAACCACTGCTATATAGCCTCCCTGATCTGGCAATGAGACCAGCTCCCTTCCACGTCCCTTCCCACACAGCCCCCTCAGCATGATAAAACCTACCAGGCCAAGCCCAGCACTATAACCCCTCCTAGACATGGCACAGGGAAGAAAACTACACCCCAGGCAATGCCCTTCTCTGTCGCTCAGCACCCCCTTGATGTTCTCAGGCTGGTTTCCGGTTATGAAGCTTGAACAGAAAGTTTGTCTGTATCCTGTTTCTGGTACAGCACCAAGCGTGGGATCTGCACCAAACCAACCAACCCCAAGGCTCATCAGGGCAGGAGCCTTCTGCTGAATCAGACCCACTTCGACAACCTTGCTGTGCAGTGGCACCGTATTTCCCCTGAGCAGCATCCACAGCAGTAGAGTAACTAGGACAGGAAAAGCGGCGGAGGTGCGGGGACCTTTCAGGTGTGTGGGCAAAAATGGGGGGCTGGAAGAGAAGGATGGAGGGCCCTAGGTGGGGCAGGAAAGATGAGGTGTGCAGGAGGGATCTAGTGCCATGGGGAAGGGGGCAGGAGGGATCCCATGCTCGGGGAGGAGCAAAAAGGGGAGGGGTGTAGGAGTGATCTGGTGCCCCAGGGAGATGCACAAGAAGGGAAGGGGGTGCACAGAAAGGATCAAGGTCCCTGGAAAGAGGAAGCAGGAGGAATGGGGGACCTGCCACCCCTTATCCCTTTCTTACTACTCAGCAGACAGCCTGCCGCATCATTCTCCTGCTTGTACGCTGTGTGCTGCAGCTCCTGTTCCCAACCCCCGTGTTAGCCCTGCCCACAGCTTCCACCATAAAGTACCCCTCCTGCCCCCTTCCCATGGGGCAAGCACTTGGGGCAAAAGACTGGAGCAGCCACATGTGGTGCTGGCAGGAGAGCAATGTGGCCAGGCTGACAGACACCCACGCAGGGTCTGGAGTCACAGCCTGTGGACTCAGGGGGCTCTGGCCTGGTTTTGGTTGGGCCTGGGTGCTAAGTGGATAGACAGGGCCCACTCAGTCCCACCCATAGCTACACCCCTGATTCACACAGCCTGTTTAGCTGGCTGCCTGCCCAGACCAGCCAGAGGAGAAGTCAGTCTGTGTGAGGAAGTGCCCATCTCCTCAGAAGAGCAGGAGGGGTTAAGTGACGCCCAGCCAGTTGGGAGAGAAATGCAGCAGGCAATTGCCACTAGCAAAATGGCCATGTTAGGGCTGCAGATGCTTGGGTGGTGCCTAATTTAAAGGGATAGTGGCAAAGGGAGACTGGCCAATAGGTTATTGAATGAGCAAGTGTGCACTGATGTGGCTTAATGGGGGACAGGCGTGCCTGGGACAGGCACTTGAGTTGCAAGCCATCACCATCACAGGCAGAGTCACTGAAAGGTGGCCTTGAGGCGGCTCTTCTCTGGGAGCCAGAGAACATCTCTTCTCCGTATCAGAAGGGAGCATGTGTAAGACGTGGCTTTCAGGCTCCAGTGGGCTGTCCAGAGACAGAAATACACCATCCCCACTCACAGCTAGCTGGGTGCAGGCTCTGCCTAGGAAGTGACACTGTACAAGGGGAGATTTTCAGCACATTGAGTGCCTCAGAGGTTGGGAGGAAAGTTAATGTCCCACCTTTAATTCAGCCCTCCTTATGGAAGCCATTCAGCAGCCCCACTGCTAGTTTTGGGAACCTGCCTGTGGCTCACTCCCTAATTAACTGGGCTTTGTAGGCTGTTTACCAACAGCTCCATAAAATTTACCTATGGTTGGTAAAGAAGCAGCCCATCCTTGGCCTGCCCTGCCCTGCCTTCCACTTCAGCTCCCTTCCTTCATGCGCTGATTGAGCAAGTCCATCGTCACTTCTTGCTGTGCAAAACCTGGATCTGTGACTGGGAGGGGAGTAGGAGGGATGGAGAACAAGTCTGCTAGAAGTGAAGGCCAATGATTGTCTTGATTTCCACGTCAATGGGTTCATGTCTTTCTGACCCCATGCCCATCCCTCCTGATAGCAGGTACTCAGAAACCGAAACCAGCACTGTGGGCCTGGGCTCTTTGCCATCTGCTTGCCTCTGCAACTCACCTCTGCACTTGCAAAAGCCGATGTGACCCTTGGACTCCTTGCTGTGGAGCAAACATGGGGCAAAAGGCAGGGATTGCTACACTGTGACCTGTTCCTGTGGATGGGCCCTGCAGCATTTATAGGAGTTCGCAGAACAGGGAAGTAGCATAGTCAGAAAACAGAGGAGCTCTCAGCAGCAATTAGCAGGCTCTGCACCACGCTCCTGCACACCCCATCCAGGGAATAGTTCTTCCCTTTCCTCCCAGTGTGGGGCTGGGGAGCTGACCCTGTGCTCACAGGCTCTTGGCTCACATGGTGCCTCCATGTTCCTGAGATGCTGCCTACACATCATCCTTGCCCTGTGTAGCAGTGAGCATTAGCAAGACCCACCAGCTGTTCCACATCTGAAGGTTGCGCTTTGAACCGGATGGCATCCTGCCACACTTTCCTCAAACCTCTGCTTCCCCCAGACCTGCATCTGTTCAATCCCACATCCCCCGGGGAATTGATGCTGGCAGCTGCGGAGTAATTTGATAGGGAGAATTTTACCATCTCGCATGGTTAGAAACACAAAAGCAAGAGTCTGCCCATTTATAACAGGACCTCCAGGCACTTTGTTCATTAAGGCTTACAACTCTCCCATGAGGAAGAGAAGTATCATTACCTCTGTGTTACAGGTGGGGAAACTGAGGCACGGAGGTTCACTTCTCTTTCACTGGGTTACCTTGGGTATTAGTTAAAGAGAAAGGAGCAGGGCCCAGAAGTCCCACAGCTCTTCTGCTGTTGGTACCAATTCCACTCATCATGGGGCTAAGCACAGTGGGACCAACAGATTCACCTGGCCCCTCGCCAAAGCACGGGGGGGGACTCTGTGTTCCCAGAATCTTAGTATTATAGGGCTGGCAGAGACCTCAGGAGTCATCGAGTCCAACCCTTTGCCCAAGGCAGGACCAATCCCAACTAAAACCGTGCCAAAGCCTCTTTGAAATTCAGCGGATGTTTGTCTGGAAGTTTCATGAAGTTTGGACAAAATTTCATTCTGAAGTACATATGAGTCCTGACCTGCAATGTTCTGATCCGGAGCTGGTGCTAAACTTTCCCAGAAGTTAGGGTGGTTTGGCTAGGTTATGGGGTTTGAATAAGGCTCACTACTGGGTCATAGAATCCTAGGGCTAGAAGAGACCTCCGGAGACCATCGAGTCCAACCCTATGGCCAAAGCAGGACCAAGCCCAACTCAATCATCCCAGCCAGGGCTTTGTCAAGCTGGGACTTAAAAACCTCTAGGGATGGAGATTCCACCCGCTCCCTAGGGAACCCATCCCAGTGCTTCACCAGCCTCCTAGGGAAATAGTTTTTCCTAATATCCAACCTACACCTCCCGCACTGCAACTTGAGACCATTGCTCCTTGTTCTGCCATCCATCACCACTGAGAACAGCTTTCTCCATTCTCTTTGGAACCCCCCCTTCAAATAGTTAAAGGCTGCTATAAAAATCCCCCCTCACTCTTCTCTTCTGCAGACAAAACAAATCCAAATCCCTCAGGGTATGTCTACACTACCCCGCTAGTTCGAACTAGAAGCCTAATCCGAACTAGCTACTCCGTGCCGCATGTAGCCGCGCGGCACGGGGCTCGAACTAACCGGGATTTAAAAATGGCGGCGCCCGGCTTATGCAAATGAAGCCCGGGAAATTCAAATCCCAGGCTTCATTTGCAAGTGCGGTATGCATACATTACCTCGCTAGTTCGAACTAGGAGGGTAGTGTAGACATACCCTCAGTCTCTTCTCATAGGTGATGTACTCCAGCCCCCTAATCATTTTGGTCACCCTCCCCTGGACTCTTTCTAAAGCATCTCCTGATGCAGATGTGCCTCACCAGTGCTGAATAAAGGGGAATAATCACTTCGCTAGATCTGCTGGCAATGCTCCTCCTAATGCACCCTAATATGCCATTAGCCTTCATGGCTACAAGGGTACCCTGCTGACTCATATACAGCTTCTCCTCCGCTGTAACCCCCGAAAGAAGCAGGGATTTATGTGGAAGGGTTGGTGCTGGGGTAGCCTCCCCCAGATAGCTCTCAATGCTGTCCGGAGTGTGTCTGGGGGAGGCTACCAGGCACACATGGCTGTGATTTAAAGGGCCCAAGGCGCCACCCACCACCACTGTTGCAGTAGCAGCAGCAGCTGGGAGCCCCAGTTTCTTTTGAATTGTCAGGCCCTGGGACAGTTGCCCCATTTGCTTGCATCCCTATTGGCAGCCCTGGCTGCGTGGGCCAAGAAAAGTGAACCAGGAGGGCTGCATAGTAGCTTTGACCCTTTCTGGAGCAGTAGGCCGGCCTCATGGGCATGCCTCTCTGTGTGTCTGCTTCTGGAGTTGCCTGGCTTCTGTGAGAAACCACATGCCTCAGTTTCCCCATCTGTGCCATAGGGATAATGATGTGAGAATGGATGGGTAGGTGGGTAAAGCATAAGCTTCAAAGCTCAGAATTTCCATTCTTGGCTCAGCCGTCAATCAGCAGTGACCTCAGACAAGGCCAACTCATTCTATGGCTTTCTCCATCTGGATGTTAGTGGCGGAGAGGTAATGATACTTCCCTAGCTTTTGGATGCTCTGGGGGGACTTACATGGTTAATTTGGATGTAACCTGCTGCCAGAGAATCACCATGCATGTGCCAGAGCATCACAAGACTTCACCATGCCTTGTATTTGCACCTGGAGCCAGTTTTGAAGGCCTCATCATGGGTTACTGCTTCTTGTCTCTTGAGGAGTCACTGTTCCCTCGACTTTGAACTCTGCCTCATTCCTGCCACTCGCTCAATCCCAGAGACCATGCGAGAGAGAGAAAGCGAGAACCTACAGAGCATAGCTGACTTGCCTTGGTTTGCAAAACATCCCCCAATAAAATGATCAGTCCAATTCAGTGCTCACAAAACAGAGCAGGCGTCCTGAGAGCCAGACCTGTTTCCCTTGCGAGACCTGGGAGAGTTTTCAGTGTCACACAGGGTGAGCTGGAGAGGGGGTCACCTACTTATATCCTTAGTGGCAGGCGACAGGAAGCAGCCAGCATTTGGATGGAAATCACATCCCAATCTGGGACTCCAGGGGGCACCTCTGGAAACGGTTAGGGATTTGATTACCGTCTTGAGGTCTCTTGGCTGCTGCTCAAAGCTGCTATTTCCTTGCGTTGGATCAATGGTTGAAGGTCTGCCAAATCCTGTTTTGCATAGGATTTGGGGCTATTCAGGAGGGTTCTCCCAACAGTGGAAGACAGGTGGTCACCCCTGGAGATTTTAGTGTTTATCACATGTCCACCCTTCTCACGGTAGCTCAGAGAGAGCCATGTTTGCTGGAGTCTCTCCCAATTACCAGTACTGTGGTGCCTAAAACTAGTAGCAGCTAGTAAGCAAGGAGTGGAGGGCTCCAGAGAGCCGGATAGGGGGAAATCCCGCTGTTTTCCACAGAGCTCCTGAAATACCACAAAATATTCTCCTGTGGGATGCCCATCATTCTCAGCTTGCATGGAAATTAACAGGCTATTGATCTATTTGAAGCCATGGATTTTATCAGGAGCTTGGCCACAGTCCAACTTGCAGGATTCAGCCCAAGAGTTGCAAAGATCAATTCTCGACTCAATTACTCTGCATGGGAAGGACATGGTTTTCAGATTAATCCAGCCACATTCCTCTTATAGCTAGGACTTGCAGCAACTCTGGCAATCAGAAGAACACCTACAGTAGAGCTGCTATTAACTCCGTCCCTGCCACAGTATGCACTGTGGTTGTAGCTGGGTCAGTCCCAGGGCATTTGAGAGACAAATGGGTGAGGTCATATCTTTCACTGCACCAGCTTTTGCTGGTGAAACTGGAAGAGCTTTGTATGGCTTGAATGTGTGTCTCTCCCACCAACAAAAGATATTACCTCACCCACCTTGTCTCCATGAGGCTGTTTAGACATGCCCACCATGGCTCAAGAGATCACACCAGATCATGCCAGTTCCCATGAGTATTCAGGCCTAGATTTTGTGAGCCAAGGTAGAGCCCTGGCTGCTATTTTGCCTAAATTGTGTACAGACCATTTATATTTCTCACCTGGACTTTACCTTAAGGCAGGATTTCTGCTTCCTAGTCAGTAGCACTGCTTGGATGGTAGCCAAATACCCCATGAATCTCCCACTTAGGGGTGAAACCCTTTTCTCCACCAGTTTATAAGGAAGACGAGAGGCCAAAAGAGCCTTAGAGACTTGTTTTTGCTCAAAAGCCAGCTTCAGCTACAAGAGAGATACAACCACTAAAACCCAGCTGTTAGGAAGAAAGGAAAGTGTGAGAAGCCAGAATCTCCTTTACCTCATCCCATTACTTAGACACACACTGCTTCTCCATCTGTTGTGCTCTCCTAAATTAGATTTGTACTGTCCGGACTAGCAGATTTATTCAGCTTGTTTTAAGCATGAGCTGTCACAGGGGGTAAGATTGTTACAACCCCCACCGATCCTGGGCTTTCTGAGAGCATTTAGCCTCATAAACAGCAGTGATACCGCTATGGCACCCAGGACAGCTGTAGCCTAAACAATGGCTGGGAATGTGTGGAGGCCAATTACCAACAACCATCAATAGTAATGGCTCACATTTGCATAACACCTTCCATCACTAAGGGTTCCCAGGCGCTTTAATGAGCTGATTTCAGGTCAGAGGAACCAGAGATGTAAGAGACGGACCTGATTGTAAACGGACTCTGTTCTCTTTATCCCCAGCATGATTTTGCATGCTGCTCAACATCTCATGCTCTTCATGAGGAGCCTCTCTGTTGGGCTAGATGGAGTATTGCTTCTTGGCTTGCATGGATTTTTGCACATGGGGAAGAATTAGAGAGTTACATTTATGGCTACTCCTACAGGCTAGGCATCACTGCTTGTGGGAAACAGTGGAGGGGATAGACAGGTAAGAAAGTCAGGTGCTGGACTGAGACGCCGGTTCCTTTTCTGCTGCAGTGTCCCTGAATGATCATGGGCAAGTCACTTAATCTCTCCCTGCCTCCGTTCCCCAGCTGAAGCACAGACACATAAGACTGGAAGGGCCCTTGAGGGTAAGCCCAGCCCCTGCACCAGCAGGGCCAAGAATTCCTAGCCCAGCCTGCTCTTAAAAACCACCAACCACAGGGATTTCCAGACCTGCTGATGGGTCCCCTAACTTTGCTCAGGAGCCTGGCAATTCTACCCTGGGGATTCAGCTAGCAGAAGAGCAATCCAACAGCAAGAAATGGGCAGTGGATGAGCATAGCAAGAGAGACAGCAGGTGCTACCAGGGAAGCAGAGCTGCTGTGAAAGGAAGCCATTCTTGGGATCTCCCGGACTCTTGGGTTTGGTATCCAACGGTGCTGTTAGTGAACATATGTGTGAACAAAGCGTAGGTCGTACCAATGTCTGTGACTCATAAGTGGGGCGGGGGGCAAACAGACTGTCATGGCCCAGACACACCAAATGCTACAATGGGATTCCCTGAGGGCCCGATTCTGCAAGGTGCTGCATGCCATCCGCCCCCCGCGACACCAGTAGCAATCAACCCTGTCCAGCACCAGATAGGGAGCACTCGGCACACTACAAACACAGCCTGAGGAGAGCTGGCTACGCCCCATGAGGCACTGCAGACAGCCTAGGGGACAGTACTACCTGGCCAGCCCTAGTGCTCTCTCTTTGCTTAACTCAGGAGTTCCCAAACTTTTTGACACGGGGACCAGTAAATCCATTCACGATCTTTTGGAGGACTGGTAACATTCATTTGCATATTTGCATATTCAATAAGCAAATGATGAATATTCAAATAAGTTGTTTCTGGTCCTCCCAAAGCCCCCAGTGCCAGCCTTAGCAAAGCTTTTGATACAGTCACCCACAATATTCTTGCCAGCAAGTTAAGGGAATATGGATTGGATAAATGGATTGTAGGATGGATAGAAAGCTGGCTAGACCAGGGTTTCCCAAACTTTTCACTTTAGTTGGAACCCGTTTTTTTTTCAGTACTGTCTTTTGCAGCCCAAAAATATGAATGCATATAAAAAAAAGAATGAAAAATGAATAAATTTTCAGTGTTTCACTCGGCTGCATCCTCCACCCAGCCTGGGCCAGGGCTTGGGGGACCCGGCACCACATGGGCGGTCCAGGAGGCGGGAGTTGGAGCAGATTGGGGGTAGGGTATCTGGCTAAGAGGGAGGGTGCAAGGAGGGGTAGGGTTGCCAGGTGTCCGGTTTTGTACTGGACAGTCTGGTATTTGAAGGTTTTGTCTGGGAAAGAAATTGAGAAATTACCAGACATATAAAATTTTCTAATTAGGTACATTTTATTATAATTAGGTGTATTAGTCCTTAGCTGCCTGGCCGGTAGATGTGCTCATGCTGTCTGAGTGCATCTATGTGCCAGGCAGTTCTCAACTACTCCTGGGAGGGTATGTGGGGGGAGGGGGCAAAATGGAATCCCTGGCCAGACTCACTCGTCTGCCAGGGTCTGCTGGGTCTGCATATACCCAGGTCAGTCCCGCTCCCCCCTTTCTCTTCCTGATCTCCCCAGTCCAGCCCTGCTGCCCCCGTCCAGCCCTGCTTCCAGCGGCCTGTTCCCCCCGCCACCCACCAATCTCCCCCGCTCCCCCGATGACCCCCCCAGCCCCGCTGCCACCGTCCAGCCCTGCTTCTGGCAGCTGATTCTCCCGTCCTCCTCCTCCTGATCTCCCCTGGCCAGCTCCCCTTCCCCCCGTGCAGCCCTGGTTCTTCCACTTGCCCTCTCTGATCTCCGCCGCCGGACAGCCCCGCTGCCCCCAACCCTGCTTCCGCCACCTGACCGCCCACATGCTCGGATCTCCATGGGACAGCCCCACTCCCCCAATCCTGCTTTTGCCGCCTGCATTTCCGTGGGACAGCCCCGCTGCTCCCAGTCCTGCTTTGGCCTCCCGCCCGCCTGCCCAGATCTCCACAGGGACAGCCCCGCTGCTCCCAGCCCTGCTTCCAGGCGGCTGGTTCCTCCCCCTCTCCTCCTAGCCCACCCCGCTCTGCTCCCCTTCCGACAGCCATGCTGAGGCTTGGTATTTTACCGGGCCACAGCCCAGAATTCGGGAAATGCTGGCTTAACTCAGCAGCAGAGCTGGGTTCTCAAACATTCACCCGCAGTCTCCCTTGATATTCTCTGACTCACTGCCCAGTTCTTGCTGTTGCGTTGCTCTTCTGCTTGCTGAAGTGATAACCTGCTTGTTATGAATCCCAGATGTCCCCATGAAATCAGGGCTCACCTCGGTCTGCTTCCCCAAGGCTGCTCTGTCTATGTATTTGTTGTTTTCATAGGTCTTGTTTGGGACTATGGGGTCAGTGCACTTTGCCCCATTACCATTGCCTCTGGCAACCTGTGTGGGGTGGCTGGGCTCTTTGTCCAATTCTGGGTACCGCACTTTGGGAAAGATATGGACAAACTGGAGAGAGTCTAGGGGAGAGCAACAAAAATGAGACAGGTTAAGAAAACCTGAGTGTGGCAGGTTGGACCACAGAAATCTCCTTGGGGTTGCCACCTGGTGCACTGATCAAGCCCCTGAGCCCATCTTCCCGCCTTCTGGGGCTCCCACCGCTCTGTCCTGCTAGGTGTACGCAGGACTGGCTGCATTGAGAGTGGCTGTGGCCTTCTCTTGTTTAGGCTGAGAGGGAGGGGTGATGGACAGGGCTTTGCCAACATCCTTCCAGCTCTTTCTCGCCATTGGAACAACCTGGGGAGACCAAAGGGGGCTGCTATGTTTTATTATCTCCTCCCACGAGCACAAAGCCTCCTCTATGCCCTGACTGGAGACAGAATTTGGATCTTTGCTCTTGCCCCCAGCCTAGGCACAGTTCCCTGCCAGAGCCGTGGCTTGTTTCCCAGAATTTAGCAGACAGGTGGGCTGGAAGGGCAGAAGCATCATCCCCCCTTGCCCCACTTCGGTAACTGGGAATGCAGCTCACCACCCACCCGCCTTGTGTGTTCACCTGCTCGGAGGTTCAGAGAGACAGTTTCATTTCTTTTTCCGTAGCCCCTGGCAATCTCTAAACGCTCTAATCCCAAGAGGTCATCGAAGTGTCACTCCTTATCTACAGCATTTTCTGGGGCTGTTGAATCAGTGACATTGCTACAGCCAGCAGCAGAGTTCAAGTGTGTAACAGGAGTAATCAGCTGGTGGAGATTAGATGGGGGGGGGGAGGGGGCACAATTGGCATGCCCTGGCCTCAGATGAGCCCGAGGCACCAGGGGCTTTTTTAAAAAAACACAGCCCGAGGTGATGGGAAATGGGAGCTCCCTAGAAGCATAAGCATGCCCAGCCTAGGTGTGACTGCAGCACATCTAGACACACCGGAATTAGCTTTAATCTAGCGGCCTCAGGTCCCTCTAGCAGCAAAGCTGCAGCAGCAGGGACTGCAGAATAGGCTGGCCAATGCATCAGGATCTAAACATGCACCCCTCCTGGCTGGCTTGAGGTTGGGCAGCTAGCCCAGGCAGTCCTTGCTACAGAAGCCAGCTCACTCTAACCTAGCACCGATGTGCCAATGCCGGCTGCAGCCACAGCTCTGATTGAAGCACACAGGCCCTGAGAGTCAGAAGTACTGTGTATTCGCAGCCCGGGGAGCGGCCTCCCGCATCTGCCCCTACTACCATGCTTCAGGGCATAGCTTCTCATGCACTTGCGGTGGCCCAGCCAATCCTTGGCTGTCTTGCCGCGCATGTCAGCAGGATGTTAGTGCCAGTGTCATGGTAGCTTTGAGGAGGCAGTCGGGGGAATTAGTTCCCAATATGTCAGTGGACAGCCGCCACTTGCAAACGGCTCTAAGTCCTGCAAACAAAACTGCATTCACCTTTCCAACCCACAATTACCTTCCGGCCCTGGCATTAAAACCGTCCCTCCTGGCGTGGGCTGGGCTCATTCCTGTGGCCACATCAGGTCCATCTGCCAACAACCCTCCCAGCACTTGGACTTAGTTTGTCCAGCTCAGCCACACACAGACCCCGCTCTGCTCCCCGAGCTGTGGGCATGGCCCCTTCCTGCCTGGCTGGTGGAGGGAATTGATCCAACAGAGGGCAGTGGTGCACAGCCACATAACGAGATCCTGGCACACGACATATTGATTTAGGGAAGCATTTGCTTCCGCTTTGTTTTGTGGCTGACGGGTGCGGAGGGAGCTGGGGATTTTATTGTAAAAAGCCACGCTGCAGCATCCTGTGCAGAGGCAGGCCCAGCCAGCTGGTCAGAGGGGATCACGTTCCTCTCTAGATCAATGGGTTTCAAACTCTTTTAGGCAGAGTTCTCCTTTCTAGCCAACATAGTCTACCACATACCACTCATCTGAGAGAGGGGCATAATGTACCCAGGAGTCGATGTCAGAGTCTTAACACATTGTCTGCCATTATCAGATTATTCCCCCTGATGAGAGCTCATGTACCCCCAAAGGGCTGCCTATCCGAACCTGCTTTATAAAGAGACTAACTCCCGCAGGAATCAGACTTCCTGGTTGCTCAGTGCTTCCGAGAATCAGGTCCCTGTGAGCAAAATAAAGGGCAGGTCCAAATGCAGGAGCTTAGCAGCCCCATTGAGACCCCTCAACAAATGAGAGGGAGAGACACTTCTTGGTCTGGGGTCACTGCCACCCCCGGGTTTACTTGGGGTTACTAGATTCAGCCATGCATCGGGGCGTCAGCCCCAGACTGCACCTTTTCAGTGCTCTGAGGGTCAGCAAAGCCAGGGTCACTCCCGAATTCCAGGGTTCCGCTTCCCAGTGCCTGGCACTGCCAACATATCACTGCACCAGAGGGAGCCGACAGCCACCACGGTTGGGCACCACAGAAGGGGCAGCCCTTCAGTGTTGAGGGGGGACATAGAAGGGGGGGCATCCAGCCCTTAGCACGGTTTGGACCACAGCACCTCCCCCCCTCCACCTGTCTCTCAAATCCGCATGGAGCACCCAGCATGGGGCTTCAGCCGCAATTTAAAAGGCCAAAGGCTCTGGCTGCTGCTGCTTGAATCGCTGGCCCAGACGCAATTGCTCTATTCTTCCCCCTCCCCTCATCAACAGGCCTGCTCTGTTCAGCTTCAGATACCAGATTTGCTAGACCCGCTCAGACCACTGGGCCTTGAAGGCTGGTATCCTGCTTCCAGCCATGGTCAACACTTGACGTTTCCAGGAAAGCAGAACTTCATGACACAGCTAGCCAGCCAATGCTGTCCAGGGCTAATTCGGGATTCTAGCACCTGGAGAGGCATGAGAATAAGTTTGGCATTGTGGAATAAAGGCAGTCACTGAAGCTTTCTGCTAAAATGGAAGAGTTAATGTTGGCATTGTAGTCATTAGGTTTCAGAGTTATCATTAACTTTGACAAATGGGGCGGCATTCTGTTCAATCTCTGCACTGCCACACTTGTCAGGTTATCTGAGCAGCTATATTAGTAGATGCTCAGTAGATCCAGTACAGGCAGTCCCCGACTTACGCGGATCCGACTTATGTCGGATCCGGACTTACGAACGGGGCTTTCTCGCCCCGGAGGTCGGGGCGAGAAAGCCCCGTTCGTAAGCTGCTCCGGTGCCCCTGGTCTGCTGGAGACCATCTCCAGCAGACCAGGGGCACCAGGCGGGTTCCCGCGCTTCTGAGGCTTTGCCAGAGCAAAGCCTCAGAAGCGCAGGGAACCGCCGCTGCTGCCGCTTCAGTCTGGGTGCCTGTGGTCTGCTGGGGACGGTCCCCAGCAGACCACAGGCACCCGGACTGAAGCCGCAGCCATGGGGGGGTCCCGCGCCTCTGAGACTTTGCCAGAGCAAAGCCTCAGAGGCGCGGCACCCTGCTGCCGCTGCGGCTCTGCTCCCGGTGTCCCTGGTCTGCTGGGGGGGGGGGGGGCGCAGCTAGTGTGCTCCACCCCCCCCAGCAGACCAGGCTTTTGTTTTGAACTCTAGGACAGAGCAGCTGGGGCACTGCCGATTGGTCCTGCAGCGCCGCTCTGGGCACTACTGGACCAACCCGGCAGCACCCCAGCTGCTCTGCCCCAGGTCCTGATTCAGCCGCTGCTGGTCAGTTTCAGCAGCGGCTGAATCAGGATGCCTGGGGCAGAGCAGATTGGGTGCTGCTGGGTTGGTCCAGTAGCACCGAGGAGCGGCGCTACTGGAGCAACCCAGCAGCACCCCAGCTGCTCTGCCCCAGGCGTCCCCAAGTCAGCTTCTGCTGAAACTGACCAGCACTGACTACAGGAAGCCCCAGGCAGAGTTGCTCTGCCCCAGGCTTCCTGGAATCAGCCGCTGATCAGTTTCAGCAGCAGCTGACTTGGGGACGCCTGGGGTTCTTAAGTTGATTCTGTATGTAAGTCAGAACTGGCGTCCAGATTCAGCAGTGTCTGAATCTGGACGCCAGTTCCGACTTACATACAGATTCAATTTAAGAACAAACCTACAGTCCCTATCTTGTACGTAACCCGGGGACTGCCTGTACCTGCTCACCGCAAAAGTGGTGGGGATGAAGGCAGCTAGACAGCTAGCAGTTCTCAAGAGAGTCATTGGTTTTTATTTCACCAGCCTTTGTGCCCAAATTCAGGACCTTCCTTCCAAAGGGATGCCTCCCCCAACTCTTTGTCAGACTACTGCTGTTTTCCACATCTTCCTCGGTCTCTCCTCCTACTAGCATAGGGTCCCAGGCTCCTCCCCCACACCCCACAGGCTTTCCTAAAGACTGATAATCAATAGAAGCCAGCTGGACCACTCTCTAGCTCCAGTTTTATAGTAGTCACAGTTCCTACAGCTTTTCCTTCTTTCCCCTCCAAAGTCCATTGACTCTGCCCCAAAACGATAAAGGCCAAGAAACCAAACAGCTTACAAATCAAAGTTCCAGTAGTGGACGCCAATTCCACAGTAAGGAATTAGCAAGAGAGAGGGAAAGAGAAACAAAAGGTCCCTTCTGCTCCCATACAATGCTTGGCATGTTAGGACTCTGCTCTCATCTCAGCTTTGTGACCGTCTCATCATGCAACTTTGGGTAAGTCACAGCTTTGTACCTCAGTTTTCCCTCCCTGTAAAATAGTCCTGATACCTCTTTGGCAGCATGGATGAAAGGCCCTAAGCAAGTGCAGAAGGTTACTCATCACTCCACTCCACAATACCCTGCAGTTGATAAATGGATAGAAGTCAAAGTCCTGTGGGGAATGGGCTCATCAGCCCACTGCTTCAGTCTCTTCAATCAATCGTCGCTCACGTACTGGCACACGATTCCCATCAATGTGGCCTCAGCACCATTCAGGGCAGCTTAGTGCTTATTTCTGCAGCTCAGGCCTCCACTTAGAGGCTATGTCTACATTGGCCCCTATCACAAAATAGGAATGCTAATGTAGCACTTGGGAAGAGGCAAATCCGCGGGGGATTTAAATATCCCCCGCGGCATTTGCATTTTCATGGCCGCTGCTTTTTTCCGCCTTGGAGATAAGCCGGAGAAAAGCGTCCAGACTGGCGCGATCCTCCGGAATAAAGCCCTACTTGCAAGTAGGAATAAGAGATCCTCCGGAATAAGGCTTTATTCCGGAGGATCACACCAGTCTGGACGCTTTTCTCCGGCTTATCTCCAAGCCGGAAAAAAGCGGCGGCCATGAAAATGCAAATGCCACGGGGGATATTTAAATCCCCCTCGGATTTGCCTCTTCCCAAGTGCTACATTAGCATGCCTATTTCGTGATAGGCGGCCAGTGTAGACACAGCCAGAGAGTAAATACAGCAGCAATGTATGGGAAAAGGAAACAGTCATTGTTCTTAGCATGTAGTTTATTCCTGGTCTGAACTCCTTTAGTCAAGCAGTGCTCGGGGAAGAAGTCTGACCCTCTGTGTCTCCTTCCTCCTCCCCAATCACAAATGAAAGCTTCCAACTTTGAGTGACTCTTCCAGCTACTGAATGTGCCTGGAGGAACCGGGAGCCAGGCCTAGCATGCCAGCACTCTCTCACTCCGGCTTTCTATTCCAAATATTTTTTTGTCTCTGTCACATCTGTTTACAGAATATTGATTACTCCTCAGTTATGATGTGTGCAGGCATTTCAGGGTTTTTTTTTATTATTATTATTATTCCAGTGTGTTTGTTTTCCATTTGGTAGGCAGATACAAGCAAAGCCTCAGTCACAACACAGCATGCACCAGTGACTTTGAAAGAAACAAGCACAATGAGCACACTCCAGCCGATTCAAAAGAGGGCTGCTGGAAGGGGAAGGCTGGCTATTCTGTCTGACTCTACCTCTTAAAGAGAAAAACAAACAGAGACCAAACAAACAGAACCCTCCATGGCTCCTTTGTTCCCTTCAGAGAGACTGCATGAGGCATAGCCCATTAGCTAGTAGCATATTTTGCCTAGATGCATGAAACTGACCCAAAAAAATAAATCAGGTCAGTTATGTAAGCACTTGACTAACACTAGTTTTTTAGGAAGCTCCAGTTTCACAAAGGACAAAAGATCTGGTGGTAAAACACCAAAATCTGAGTTGTTTCCTTCCTGTGTCATATTGTCACTCTGGGACTCTGCTGCTTACCCATAAAATGGGGATGGCATAAACACTTCCTCTCTTCAGCCATACAATCCCTTGTACAACAAGGTCCCATTACTGCCAGTAACAGAGGTACCTTTTTTTGCAGTCTGTGTTTCTTCTTCCATCTCTGCTGGCTGCAAAGGTATTTGTCCCCAAATAAAAGCACCTTCTCTTTACTGGCAGCTGCCTTCCTTCTTCCTGTACAGCTGCTTGATATTGGGTAGATTTCTAAAAGTCCTCTTACACCAGCATGGCACCCAGCCTTTCAAATATTGGGATGTGGGGTTTTCACATTTTAAAAGACTACAGGGGCCACATTTTCAAGAGCTCAGCACTCACAACTGTATCCTAATTTTCAAAAGAGCCCAGCTCCCAGAAAGGCACCTAAGTAAGTGGCCAATTCTCTAAAGGGCTTGGCTCTGAGGGAAGTCAGGATCCAACTGTAGCACATACAAAACTACCACAAAGTAGTTAAATGGGCTTGCCCAAGATTATACAAGGAGACTATCACTGGGTTAAGAACTGAACACAGCTTCTCCAAGTCCCAGTGCCGAGCCTTTACCAAAAGGCCACCCTGATGTAATCCCTGAACACTGCATATATCAGCATCTCTTCTTTTACTGGGCAGATTTACTCCATTTCTATGAATGGTTACTCTGTTCCTGGAGAACCAGCACAGATATTGCACCTGTTCCTTGATAATGTGCCCTTTCTGAGGGCACAAACACTGGAGCAAAGAATCACTGACGGGCAGGTTTATTAAGTTTGCCCTTTGTTGCAGGAGGCAAGGCGGATGCACAACAGCTGGAAATACAAGAACTCAGAGTTCCACACTGTTCGTGCTATGATGCATATTGCTTTCATGCCTTGCTTTTGTGTTTGTGGCACTAGCAGGCTTGGAACTGCTCTAAACACAATGAGATAAACGACAAAATAAAAGGAATAATAAACATTTGGACTATTAAGTTAGCAGCACTGGTGGTGTGTAGGCAGCCGTGAGGCTTAGCAAAGTACAATGGGAAACCTCTTTAGTGGTTTACCTCAATGGAGACATAAATGTGCCAATTAAGCAATTGGCCCAATTATCAAGAGGCTCCTAGGAATACAATTTCCTGGGTATATAAGCACTTGCCTATAATAAATTGTTTTATAAATAAGCAGCCTGCAAAAGCATTAAAATGGGAAAGCTATATTATTAGTGGGAAATCTCTTACTTTTCTACAACCTTTCTTAGCACAAGGGATCCCAAAATGGTGTGCAAACTAGGCTCAAATAGAACCACTCCTTCTGCCCTTGAAATCAGTGGCACTGCTTAAGGAATACAGGAACTCTCTCAGCAGGGAAAGAGATGGCCAAGTTGAGCCTGGTCTGAAATGTAGCTGCCTCTGGGGCGGAATGGAACCATCGTGCATTATACTGTAACACAGTCTTTAGTTCATTTATTCCAAAAGGTTCATTTATTCAGTCAAAAGAAAGGAGAACTCACAATTCTCTCATTCCTCTCTATTTACAACACCAGCTGAATTGTCTACCACACATGTACACTTAACTTCTTGCAGCTTCAGGGCGTAGCCGAGTTAGTCTGAACTGGATAAACTTAAAAAGCAACAAATGGTCTGGTAGCACTTTATAGACTAACAAAACATGTAACTTCTAGATAGTCACTGATAAACTGTAAAGCAGAGTCACTCTTGGATGTGGAAATCAGTGTGTTCAGGAGCAGAAATTTCAAGAGTAATCACACAGGAGCAGAAAGTTAAATACCAAACCACCTCTTGCACCCAATACTGGTGCTCTTTAATGGCCAGGATTCCAGCTTTCCCTCTTATCTGAAAACAAAGCCATAAACTAAGGCAAAGATGTGTTTGTCAACTCCAACAGAAGAGATCTGAATTTAATAAAAGACTGAATAGAGGGAAATTTATGCCACCAAAGACAATTGCACCTTCTACACTAGCATGAATAGGCCAGTAGCTACGCTTAGCACGTTTAGACTACATTTTACTTTTGAAAGAAGATATGCAAATTTGGCAGGAATTTGCATATCTTCTTCCGATCCCTTTTTCAAAAGAGTTTTTCTTCAAAAAAGCAAGCAGTCTAGACACGGTTCTTTCAGAAATCCCCCCCCCCTTTTTTTGGAAAGAACCTGTAATCTTTCATTTTTGAGGAAGAAGGTTCTTTTGAAAAAGGGGTTGGTTTTTTTTGAAAGAACCGTGTTTAGACTGCTTGCGTTTTAGAAAAAAACTCTTTCGAAAAAGCGATTGGAAGAAGATATGCAAATTCCTGCCAAATTTGCATATTTTCTTTTGAGAGTAAAATGTAGTCTAGACGTGCCTTCAGTGTGCTATTAAACCATTATTCAGAGAAAGAACATTATTCTTCAGCAGTCATTACGAATAAGCAGCCGTTACATCCATCAGGGTAGCCATTTATCGCAGTTCTGTCCTCCAGCCTCTCATGCCTAAAGAAGCTGCTTTCTGAAAAAGTTTCCAGCACATACAAAAACTATAACACCATCACCAATGAGTGATAAGATTCATTTTTGTATACCATGTCTTTTATGTAGCTTACCACAGGTGGCTCCTGGTGTGGTACAGTGGGGATAAGGCAGGTTCACCCCTACGCTTGACCGGCACCACTCTCAAAAGCAGTCAGCACACTCCCTCCCAAGTCCTATTGTGCCCCCTCTGCTCTGTGGAGATAGGATACAAAGTGGGAGAGGGGGCACCTTGACATCAGCCCCCTTCTTCTCCCTTCCCTGTCCAGCAAGCAGGGGGAGGAAGGAGGAAGGAAACAGCTCCAAAGCAAAGGTCTGGAGAAGCACAGCAGTGGGAGGAGAGGCAGCTGAAGTGCCGGCGTTTGATAGCCTCCTGGCCAAACCAGTCAGAGGCTCCAAGATCTACCAGTAGATCCTGATCTACTGGTTGGTGACCACTGGCTTATGCAAACCTGCATGTACTACACATAGACAGCACAACTAATGTACAACCAATTGTGACGTGGAGTGTATTACCGAGGGGTGGGAAGTCACCAAGCCCTGCACCCTCGTTTACAGTCAGATGCGACCCTCAGCCAATAGGCAGAAGAGAGGGTTTATTAGTCAACAGGGACACAGACAGAACAGACTTCTCAGCACAGAAACCAGAAGCAGCCAGTACAATCTCTCTTGGAGAAAGGAGACTCAGAACCAATGGCCTTGCTCCTCCCCCTGTACCCCAAGTCAGCAAGACTCACTCCTGCTCAGCAGCCCAGCTCCGCCTCCAGCCTTTATCCTGGTTCCCCAGGGCAAAAGGTGCCACCTCATCATGCACCCCTCCCAGGCTCACGTACAGAAAGCATCAGCCATTATGTATGTGGGGAAGGCTATGATCTGAAATTCCCATCACTGTCTAGGTATTGGTGCAGTGCCCAGGGAAACTGAGGCATGCATGCACAGTAATGCGGGGGAATCTTGTGGCTAGGGAGGTGAGCACACCAAAACGAATATAGCTCAGACACTTCCTAGGAGTATGTCTTGGAGCACGGATGCTCCCTTCCAGAGAAGCTGTCTTCTCCATCATGAATACGGGGGGGGGGGGGAGAAGGGGAGGAATTTTCCATGTCACCTAGGCAACACTAGAGCTGTGAGAGCTTTTCAAGAACTCTAGTCAGAGCCCTTTGAATTAACAGCATGGACAATAGCAGCTAGTGTTGCTGGAGTTCCTTGGTGGGAGAGCAAGAGAATCTTAACTAATGGAAGTGAGAGAGGAAGAGAGGCAGTATGAGAGTCTAGTGTCTGCTCTGCCTCCGTCTTGTAGGCTGGCTGCGGGAATGTCCCCACCCATAAAATGAGGATTATTTTTCATATTTCCTGCCCGCACGAGAGAGGCTGAGCTTTGGGAAGGGCCAGAGGTGTGCTCTTATTAGGCCAATCCTGGGAGGGGGAATCTCCACCTTTATAAAGGACTCCTGGAGACTTGGGAAATGTTTCCGGTGGGCCCAGATATATAGAGAGTCTCCCTGTGGAGTGCTCTTCTGGCACAATGCAGACCTCTCACAGGGAAAGAGTTATGGAGACACCTGGGGGAGAAGTCCTTTCCATGCCACCAGGTAGTAAGTACTCCAGGCACGACCCATGCTGGGGTTGCAAGCCTGGAGTAGTTACTACCTGGCTCAAGGCTCAGTCCCAGCCATGTTTAAAACTAGCCCTGCTAGGCAGCCAGCCCTGCCGGGTTTGATCTGGCAAAATGCTGGAATGGCTGCTTGGTCCAAGGATCGTGTCTTCCCCTGTGTTGTGTGGGGAGCTTTGGCACTAATTACTCTAATTAAAGGGGCACTGATGAGGGATCTGTGGCTCTGTTTGCTTTGCTAGGCTCCTTCTCAGCAGGGCTGCATTGACAGGACTTGGTTCTGCTGCCAGCCTGAGAAGACATTGCTGCAAGCTCCTAGGTGCCCTCAGCCATAGGAAACAGGTTTTGACTTCTAGGATCTAGCATGGGCCAGCAGCCACGTGGGTATGCAGGCTACGAGCACTGGGAGAAAGTCTAAGGGAATTTCCCGTTCTCTTGCATGTCTCAACAGAAGCTGCTCTGTGTTCTAGTGCGGAGCAGAGTCCCTCTTCCCTCCTATGGAGTGCAGCGTCAGAAAAGGGGCTAGAGGGAGGGTGAAAATCAGCTCTCCCCACCCTCACCCTTCACAGTAGCAGGGAGAGGCTGGCTGGATGCAAAGAGGGTGGGGGTGCTGCTACCTCATGTTCCAGGGTGGTGCAGCCAGCCTGCCACTGTAAGTTGCTGGGGGACCCCAAAATGAAGCCTGGGAGAGCCAGGCACAATTATCCCTGGGTCTCTGAGGGCCATGCACCCTCTCTGGGCAGTCTGCAGAGACCATAATGGTAATGAAGGGAAAGAGCTTCCAAACAAGGAGTGTTCACACATTACCAAAGGCTCCTCCATGTTAGTCTATACCCAGAAAAGGAGAGCACACCCAATCCCTGCATGCCTATCTATGCTGAAGGTGCATTCTCATGTTCTACCCACTGGACCACACTGCATGCATCAGTTGTACTCTGAACCCTGCATGTATGCATTAGAAAGCAGCTGAACCCTGCATGTATGCATTAGAAGATAGCCGATGTATTCACACAGCACCCTGACAGTGTGTGCAAATGTGACCTGTGCCAAGGGTATGGGGCAGATAAACCCTGGACAAAGGCCAGCACAGAGCCCATACAGCATTCACCTCCCTCGGAACAGCCTCCTACAAACAGAAATATTGCAAGGACCATGCAGGGAAGAGTTTCAAGCTGCCAGAGGGATGTGGATGCCCAACTGCAATTAAATTTCTAATGGATGTCCAGATGCCCTAGATGTCTTTGAAAATTGCAGCCATAAATACCAACCTTTGGAATGGATTTCTGCAGGCTCTTAGACTCAATTTGTACACTCCAAAGTAGCTACTGGCCTCTTGCCACTGCACATAGGTCACTCTACCTAACAAATAAATGCTTCAGTGCAATGGTAAGGAAAGTAGCAGCAGACGGCAAGAGGAAATCACAGTCCTGCTCCGTGTTCATTTTGCTTAATGCCAAATCAGTCTAGGGCTCCACAAAGTTATTCAGTGGGTCCTGAAGTGCGAAGCCGCCAGTGTGATGCATTCAAAGGGCACATCTTTCTGCTGTATGCTAGTTCCTTCACCCATCATGCTTGAGTGCTGGTGGATGGATGGGGTCCAGGTACCAGCCAGGACTCCAGCTTGCTTGGTTAACCTTCATTTGGAAGGTGATTTACCTTCCTGACATTCAGCATTAAAATGTAAACATCTCCGTGTCTGATTTAATGGACAATTAAAAATTAAATCAAAGAGTTAGCAAATTATGCACTAATTTGCTTACTGTAACCATGTTAGCCTGATGTTTGGATCTGTGTAAAAAGAGGTAAGAAGGGCTGCCAGGGAAAGATGGGGGAGGGGGAGAACAGCCAATGGCCCTCGTATATCACAGCTTAAATGGATTTGCTCTTTAAAGCAAAATCACTGCAAACTCTGAAGCCATGTATTAGTGTGAACATGTTTAGCCAGCACAGTAATGAGAATTAATGGGTTGATACAAAAATACAGTAATGCGCATTTTCACCACCTACGCGAGGAGTGAGATCCTGCTCCACATGAAGGATAAGCATCTTCTGGCTACCCCTGGAGCAAGATGCAGGCTGCTCATTGCCTGCCTTTCTAAGCTAAAGACAATCCGGAGTGTTAATTGCAGTTCTCCACATTGGACTGGCAGCATCTTTGGGCCCAAGAGGGAGCATGCCACATACCAGCCTGCTTAATGATAGCTGGGAGAGAAAGCAAGCAGCAAAACATCAGTTTCAGCACCATGGAGAGTTCAAATCTGCTTTCAGACTACTACAATGGCAAAAGAGGGACCCCCCCCCACACACCCCTTTCCCCCCAGCTCAACACAACAAAGGGGGTGTGGGAAGCCAGAGACTGACATTGACCAGGACAAAGAAGCCCTCTCTCAGCCCAATTCCCAGCATGCAGGTGTCCACCCAGCAATCCTGAGCCAACAGAGTGAGGGTGAACTCTGCCTCTGCAGAGAGACAGCGCCAGGAACATGCCCCCCAGTGACATGCAGTTCAGCCCCCAAGGGTTGGGACTGTGCAGGAGTGAGGCACCCAGCAGAAGCAGCTGTTCATTTACTGGTTAGGACACTAGTGTAAACAAACACAGATCAATAAAACCCCTCAGCTACTAAGCAAATAAGACCAAGGTGAACCTGATACCCAGGCCTGATGTTAACCCCCAGGTTAGCTATGGTGCTAGCTGTGGCACATTAGTTACTTGGCTGTGGGGCATGGCTCTCTTTGTGCTGGTAAATGAGCAGCCTCTAGTGCATGGGGCCGTTGCGGATGGTTCTCTGAAAACTCCCGCTCAAAGAGCAGCGGCAGTCAGAAAAGCAAATGTTAGGAACCATTGGGAAAGGTAATAACAAGGCAGAAAATACCACAATGCCATTATATATACCAATGGCATGCCCACACCTTGAATGCTGCATGCTGTTCTGATCATCTCTCTCTCAAAAAAAACCTGTTAGAATTGGAAAAGGAACAGAGAAGGGCAATAAAAATGAACAGGAGTATGGAAAAGCTTCCATATGGAAAGAGATTAAAAAGACTGGAAGTATTCAGGTTGGGTAAGGGACAACTAACCCAGGACATAAGAAGGGGCCATAAACTTATGAATGATGTGGAGAAAGTGTTACTATCCTTTAACATAAGATAAGAACCAGGGATCACCCCGAGAAATTGACAGGCATCACGTTTAAAACAAATGTAAGCAAATGCTCTTCATACAACACACGGTCAATCTGGGGAATTCTTTGCCAGGAGATGTTGGGGTGTCCAAAAGTGTAACTGAGTTTTTTCTAAAAAAGAGCTAGATAAATTCGTGGAGGTTAGCACCAGCAATAGTATTGGCCAAGATGGTCAGGGATACAACCCCATGCTCTGACTACTAGATGCTGGGACTCGTCAAGAGGGGAGGAATCAGTCAATAATTGCCCTGTCTTATTCATTCCCTTTGAAGCACCTGTCCCTGGCCTCTCTCAGCAGATGGGATACTGGGCTAGATGGATCATTGGTTTGAGCCCATCTGGCCATTTGGATGGTTTCATGGAGAGCTTAGGTTCTAATCCCGGAAGAGTGAGACCAAAGTGTGAGTCATGCTGGCCGAGTGATCTGAGATGTTGGGTTAAAGTCACAGTCTCCCATGCAGAGGGAATCCTCTTTGAATCCTTGCCCCCTGAGCATTCTGCTAGGGAGAAGCCAGTCTGAGAGAGATGTTCGAATCATCTATATGATGACATTTTTAAGAGGGAGGGTAACTAACAATGGGAACAATTTGCCAAGGGTCATGGTGGCGTATCCATCACCGAGGATTTTAAAATCAAGACTGGATGTGTTTGTAAAATATATGCTGTAGGGTTGTTAAATATCGGATAATTGACTAGTTGATTAACCTCACGAATTCCTATCGGTTACTCAACAATTCTATAGTTTCCAGGGGTGGGGCCAGAAGCCAGTGCACTACAGCCCCAGTCCCAGGAGTAGACTCTGTGCTACTGCATCTCTATCAAAGGCAGCATCGTGGGGTGCCCAGCAGGAGCTGATCCACAAGGGGAGCCAGTTTAAAAACTGGCTCCCCTTGCTGACTGACTGACTGTCGCCCTGCACTGCTGCCTCTGATAGAGAGGCGTGGGGTGGCAGCAGCCTCTGTCCAGGGGGAAGGGATCTCAGCTCTCGGACACAGCACAAGCTGAGCCTGACTGCCTGCCCAACCTAATACACCTTAAATGCAGAGCTGCAATGGGGGTAGGTCCTGGACCTAGCACAAGCCAGAACTGAGCCGGGCTGCTGGCTGGCCTAGTAAAAAATGTACTGCCAAGTTGGGAGCAGGGAGGGGGAATACATGTAATACTATTACATCCCTAATATGCTGCTGATCAAAAGGGATTGTTTGGGGGCACTTTGATGACCTGTGTAACAAAGGAGGGCTGGCTAGATTATCACTATTGCCTTGGACTCTAAACTAGCCAGGACTTACTTGCCCATCAGGCAAGTCTCAGAAGCTGCCTCTGAGTTGGGACCCAACATCAGGCTGCACAAAGCAGTGTTAATGCTAACTGGAAAGTGCCAAGAGAAATCCATCCCTTAAGGAGGAGGGAGGTAGCCTTTACTCTCCCACTTCGAATCCTTCCACTTCCAATATCACCAAGGATTTGGATTTTCACTCGGATGGCAAAATGTCAGCAAAAAAAGATCAGATTTCAGCTTCCAGTGCATGTCTCAGTTTATAGAGGAAGAAGAATTTCTCCCATCCTGGCCCCAGTCCAGCTTCTGTTCAGGAGTCCAGGTCTGAAATGTTTCTCCTGGTCCATTTTACAAACAGGCTTTCAAGCAGGCAAATTGACAGCCATGATGCAGCGGACACAAAGGATGGTAAAATTGTTCAAATCAGTACAAACCGCTAAGTGCAAAGATACAAATGGCTCAGCTCTTTCAACAGGCAGATTCAAAAACCTCTCACAGCATTGAATGCAGCCCTAATAACAGGACCAAAGGGCTGGGATGCATTAAGCTATCCAGAAATCAATGTGGGGCTGCATATCTGCTGCCTCACGAGTACTAAACTGCAGGCACTTTCCTCTTCACTCTGCTTTCAAGTGCAAGCTTTGTGCCAGGATGAGTTTCACATTAGCAGTAATATACAATGAAAAAAATAAAAACAACAAGGCACATCAGATTGTGCTTCTGTGGGAAAGCTGACATGTAAGAGGACAGAGCAACATGTCCTTAGGAGATAACGAGATTAATGGAGAGGTCAAGGTGTTTATTAGTGTGAACAAGGAGATAGATAACAAATGTTACCTGCATGCGTCTAACAATGTATCTGTATCTTGACCTGCAACACCCCTCACCCTCTCTTATGCACAGAGCATGCTGTCCAGTGAGAACAAGGTGAGATGCACCCAAAATCATTTGCAGTACTTGGGAGCTTCTAGAATCCCCAGCTGAGATCGGGGGGCCCTTGTGCGGTTCCAGCGCAGACCCATAGTCAGAGGCAGTCCCAAAGGCAGCAGAATTGGCTCCGTGATGCAGTGGGAAAAACGAGGCAAAGAGTGAAACTCAGATTCTCCAACATCTGCAGGCACCTCAGTCCCATTGATTTTGGGGGAAGTTAGGCGCCCAAATAGCTTTGGGAGTCAAGGTCACATGAGGAGGCAGGAGCAGATCCCATGTCTCCTTAGTCCTGACCCAGTGTCTTAGCCACAAAACTACCTTCCTCTGCTGGGATCCCAGGAAATCTAAACACAGAACTCCAGCAATGACAGGTCTGAATTTACTTACTGAACAGTCCCCTCCTTCCCATAGAACTCCCATGGGCTATATCTTCACTGGCATGATCTTGCGCAAGAATGCTTTTGCAGAAGAGTTCTTGTGCAAAACCTCTTCCAGAAGAGAGCATCTACACTGGCATGTGCCTTTGCGCAAGAGATGTGCTTTTGCTAAAGAGCATCCTTGCCAGTGTAGATCCTCTCTTGCTCAAGAAAGCTCTGATGGCCATTTTAACCATCGGGCTTTCTTGCGCAAGAAATTCATGTTGCCTGTCTACACTGGCTTCTTGCACAACAACAGATGCGCAAAAGGGCTTATTCCTGAGCGGGAGCGTCAGAGTTCTGGCGCAAGAAGCCCCGATTTCATACAGTAGAATGTCAGTTTACTTGCGCAAGAACACGCGGCCAGTGTAGACAGGCAGCAAGTTTTTTCACAAAAGCAAATGCTTTTGCACAAGATCGCACCGATGTAGACACAGTCTTGGAGTTAAATGGGAGTTTTACCCCATCAGTAACCCAGAACACAGCACTGCATGCAATGAATGAAGACAACAACAGTGCTTGAGGAGCTAGGCCAGCCAGCAAAACCCTCCCCACCTATTTGCCCAGTTCAAGCAGCCAGTCTACAGAGGCAGGTGAGTAAAATATCCTTTGGCTTTTCTCTTCACCTTCATGATAAAGGCTGGAGAGTTTATTTTTTTACCTGTGTTGGAACATGTTCTTGACTGTCTTGCAAGGCTGGATCAGACCTGAAGTTCACATCCAGTCAGCATCCTGCAATGCTTTCCCTTCCATCCTTTTCTGTGCTCAATGCGTACTTGCTCCGTAAGGTTGAATGTAATGAGGCCTTCTACAGCTCACTGTCCCAGAATGCCTCTGGCTTTAGGCTAACTGCTGCCCAGCTGGCTCCTAGAGAAACCATTGGATGAAGAGAGCACTACAGGTTGTGAGATGGACTGCGTGTGTGACATTTAGAGCTGAGATACTAATGCAGGGATGCAGAAATGGCTGTGAGGAGACTATGGGTTTAGTGTGGCTTTGACACTGATTCGGCATGTGATGTTGGGCATGTCCCTTAACATCGCTGTGCTTGGGTTTCTCTTTCTATGAAATGACAGGATACCCTCCTTTGTAAAGTGTGCTGAAACATACATACAAAAACCACAAAGGCCCAGATCCTTTAAACCAACAGAAACTAGGAGCCCAAGCACCTCTAAGGATCCGAACTTTAGTGATAAGCACTCTGGGCACATCTAGACTACATCCTTGTGCCGTAAATGAAGCATTGAGAAGGTGCAAATGAAGCGGGGATATAAATATCCCGCACTTCATTTTCATAATTATGTAATGGCGCTCTTTTGAAAAAGCACCATTTCTAAAGTAAAACCACAGTCTAGATGCGGTTCTTTCGAAAACGGGGCACTTTTTCAAAACATCCTGTAAACCTGTAAAAAATGAGATTTACAGGATTTTTTGAAAAAGTGCCCCGTTTTTGAAAGAAACACATCTAGACTGTGGTTTTTACTTTCGAAATGGCATTTTTTTGAAAGAGCGCCATTATGTGATTATGCAAATGAAGCATAGAATATTTAAATCCCCGCTTCGTTTGCACTTTCGCAGTTCTTCAGTTACATCCCTCTGCCGACAGAGGGATGTGGTCTAGACACAGTGTATGTATCTCTGTAGGAGACAGTCTGTTTGGATGGGACTCGTTATGTTTTTGGATAGTGGGGAGATAGACAGGGCAGACTCTGGAAAGCCACAGAGTTCAATCCATCCCTATGCTGATGGGTGCAAGTCTGTAAATGTGTCAGCCCTTAGCATCAGTTGAAACAGCCTAGAGACTGCTCTACATTATACTCCAGGTATCAAGATCCTAAGGGAAACCAGAGAGGGGCACATGGTTGGGGCAGGAGTCCCCTCTGCAGAGTTTATACTGATACTGACTTGTTCCCCTCCAAAACGGGGAGAAGGGTTCGGACTGCAGCAGAGGATCTGACCAATGAAGGAAAGTTCTCCAAACTGTGCCCCACTCATGGGCACGGGAGAAATGTTTGCCCTGTCCTTCCTGTTTTCATGAACCTCTGCTGTAAAGCTCAGATCTGGGTCAGATTTTTAGTGGGGCGGGAAGGGGGGTTGGATCTTCCAGTTCAGGCCCATCTCCAACTAGAACACTTCAAAGCAGGAGAATCATCCTGAAGGCCCCGTTGTGTCAGCTCCAGCTTTTAAAGCAAAGGAAACCTCCAGTGGAGCGTTGAGCTCAGTCCGCTAGGAGGAACTTTGATCTGCTTCTTGGCCTTAAGCCTGTACTGTTCTCAGCCTTCTAAACATGGAAGTGTATAGATCCAGAAAGTGTAATAGGTCCAGAAAGTGTACTAGGGCCAGAAAGGTCCATACTGCATGTGGCGAGGTGTTGCTCCACTGGGACCATCCCATGTCATCTTGGACTCACTCCCCCTCTCGGTTATCTGGCCCTCTTCCTTCCTAAGCAGTTAAGGGCTCTTGGGTTATGAGGGGTGACTGCATAGAAGTCTGAGAAGCCAAATCAATAGGTGTTATTACCAAGGAGGGGAGGTCATCAGAGCCATTACAATAGCCATCGATTTTTCACTCCGAAACCACACGCGCTGGAGCACCCAGATAAGGAATAAACACAGAGAAAGCAGCTGGAAAGTGTCCACGCAGGGCAGGCTCCTCTGGGCTTTACCTGCATCTCCATCTCTTCTACCACAGACCCTAGAATGGTTTGTGGGTCCAATTGTATGGGCATGCCTGGGTCTTCTCTCACTGGGGTAAGCTAGGCAGATGCAGGAGAAATCAGTGGAATGACACCAGTAAAAGACAATACCATGTACATTTTTTTTTTGGTTAGTCTCTAAGGTGCTGCAAGACTATTAATTGTTTTTTAAGTTTTGCCAGTTACAGACTAACACGGCTACCCCTCTGCAACCAGTAAAAGCAGACACAGAATGGCTGGGCTAGTATCTATAATACTGGGGAAGTAACCGATTGCTTCATGTATCCATGGCGATGGAGGATGAAGGGGAAAATCAGAGCAAACCCCAGTAAGCCTATTCCAAACTGGATCTTGTGGGATCAGGAAGGTTAGAGATATGGAGATGAGTGTATCTTTCAGGCTAATTGAAGTGGAGCCCAGAGGCAAAGCATCGACATGCACGGACCGCACTGAACGGCAACAGGAAAGCCAGTCTGCATAAAAAGTGGAAGGAGAAATGCCCCCAAAGGTAGGCTCCAAGTCAGCTCTTCTTTTCCCAACTGAGTTTCCAGCACAGAGCACCTGGCCTGGCTAATCTTACATGATGGGCAGAAAGAATGCTGCATCGTCAGGCTGAGGTCCACCACAGCTGCAGGGGGACTCAGCTGTCACTCTCCCAGAGGAGGGCTGTGTCAGGAGGAAGCTCTGTTTACTCTAACCTAGCGCAGCCACGTTGGGGTGCCAGCAGCAAGAACCCCTCTCCGACTGTTTTTGGCTGCGATGCTGCTGGCAGAACCTCACAGCACAGCACATTTCTGAAGTAATGCCCCATCGAGAGGAAAGGTTTACTAAGCTATTGTGGTAGGCTCTTGGCAGATGCTGGCAGACATCACTACAGTTGTTACACTCAGGATATGGCTAGACTGCAGAAAAGCTCTTCCGTGTTCAAGGAATGCGTCTGCTTTTCCGGAAAAGCAGATGTGTTTTTTGGCACCCCCGTAAACCTTGTTCTACAAGGAAGAAGGGATCTTCCAAAAGAGGATTTTTTCCCCAACATGTGGCCCCGTGTAGATGGGCATATTGTCGGGAAAGCCTCTTTCAGAAGAAAAGCGGAAAAAGATACGCAAATTGCAGTTTGCAATTTGCGTATGTTTTCCCGATAGAACTTTGTAGTCTAGACACAGCCTCAAGTTTTGTTTGCAAGGCTTCCTTTGCAAGTGTGAGGAGCAGAGCCACAATATTCTTAAATGGAAGCTGAGAGCATGTGCCCATATGTCCACCAGCACCCAAAGTACCTACCCCTTCATCCAGGACTGTGCCTGGGCCCCTTTATTCTACACACTCTCCACACTGGCTGTCAGCCCGAGTCAGAAGTCAGGCAACATAGAGACATACAAGGTTAAGATCTGTGAAGAAGTTTGCACCTCGCACTATTCCACATGTCAGAGCAGTCAGATGACTAATCGCATTACACTCAAACCTTTTTCCTTATAACCCCACGCTGGTAAATGAACATCCACTCCTCCTCTGATCAGACTAATCTCTGCAGCCTTCGGAAGCAGTGTTTCAAAGAAGAAAGGGGGCAGTGACTATTCCTGGGTGACTGGAAAGGATTGTGTGTTGAGGGGGCTTGGAATGACACACATAAGCAGGAATGGGACACACACTTGATTGAGACAAGTGTCCAATCCAGATGCCTGAGCTTCCTCCTTCGCTGGCCCACCATGCTTGCAAGTCCAGATATTGGTCATTGCCTGAAAATGATTTCCATGAATTATCCGAGCTGGGTTAGAACCCTCATCTGTCTTTCTCTGCATCCATCATGCGAACCCACAACATGCATCCTGCACAGCCTGCCTTGCCCATGCTCTGGCAACTGAAAGGGGCAGCCCTTGCCTGCTGACTGCATGAGCTGCTAATGTAACATTCCCTGGTTTATCCTGTGCTCAAGGCATAGCAGGAGCAAGGCAGCATGTGCAATGCTCTGAGCTACACTAATGAGAGAGAGAGAGAGAGAGAGATGGGTCCAAGCAGCAAGTCTTGCTGCAGAGCTCTGCCAGCTCACAGCAGCTGTGGGGAGTGGGGAGCCCCAAATCAAGGCAAAGCTGCGGGCCGGATCTGGCCCATGGGCCATAGGTTCCCCAGCCCTGCTCTTGAGCCAAGATTTTCTAAAATGAGTAGTAATTTGAGATGCCTTTAAAGTGCCTGTTTTTTGGAAACTCGCTAGGTATTTTTCCCTCTGAAAATCAGCTTTTAAAGGTGTTTCCAGTTGGACACTCCAAATCACTTGTGAATCTTGGCCTCTGCCAGTGAAGGGCACTCAACTTTAGTGGCCACTTGCGAAATGTTTGGCCTGTCTCATTGTGACTCAGTTTCCCCACTTGTAGAAAGGGGGCACTGACACAACCACCTTTGAGAAGCATGTGTAACTCAGAGGCACCAAGCCCATACAAAGTCAGAGTGAAGCCTTCTCTACAAACTAAGTGGCTTTTAGCTGTTGCAGTAGAGGCTCATAGCTTTAGTCCCTAAGGTCACAGGTTCAATACACCTGTCCAACACATAGATGAGCTGTGGAATATCAACTAAGTGTCAAACACAAGCTCTAAAAAGTTGGGGGGACCAACAACAGCCAAACCCAGCTGCAAGATTTTTCTTGGGATGAGCAATTTGGTCAAAATGAGAGCTGGACTGAATTTCAGTCCTTTCTTCCTTCCAAGGAAACTCAGGCTGAAGCTTGTGGAGTGTGAAAATAGCTGGGATAACCTTTTAAAACCCTTCATTTGCTCGTTGATTCGCCACTTCCTAGGGCAGGCTGGAGCTGGCCGTAAAAATGCCAAGAGCCAGGGAAGAAAGGCTGTTCATGTGTTGATGTGACCCTGCAGGAAGCAAGATGGAATAAAACTCTCACAAACAAAACAGATGACAGATTTTATAGCCCAGCTTCCCATGAGCTTCTGAACATTCAGGTGAACTGAACTTTTCAATATGTTGAGGTCCACGCATTATTTATTTATTCAGAGAGGTCATGTGACTATTTTTATACACTGCACTTGAAAGGGATAGAAGAATGTGAGCATGTCCTTTGTAAGTCTTCTCCATAGGACTCTGCTAAGGCACCTTTCTCCCAAATGATGCCAATAGAGTTTAGTACCAACCTGCAGCACCTCCTGCTATTTCTCTCCTATCCTTGCCCTTTTCCAGCTCTGCCAATGCGCAGCACCATTAGCATGCTAGACTTCAGTGTTACACTATTTGTACCTTAGATTCTCCTCCTAGTCAGAACAAACTGCATGGGTAGAAAATATTCCCTCTGGACTATGTTGAAACCAATTCATTTCCTTTGGGTTCCAAGCCAAATCTGAAACTAAGGCATATTTGGAGGCAGGTCAGAGACTAGGAGAGGCTGAACAAGGAGATGGTACTGCTAGAGCAACAGCTTCTTTCAACATTTTCAATGTGCATGTTACAGCAGCTTGATTTCCCTTAGAATTAACAAAACTTACTCATCTCCACCTCAATATATGCCACTGCTGTATTCCACATTGCTGCTGAATTTGGCCAACAGGGCAAATCCTCAGCTGCTGCAAGTCCTATTGACTCCAGCATGAATGGAAAATAGCTAACGTGACGCCAATATTTAAAAAGGGCCCTAGAGGTGATCTTGCAATTACAGACCGTTAATGTTAGTACAGACTCTAATGTTAGTACCGGGCAAATTAGTTGAAACTATAGTAAAGAATAAAATTGTCAGACACATAGATGAACATAATTTGATGGGGGAAAGTCAGCATGGTTTCTGTAAAGGGAAATCATGCCTTAGGGTATGTCTAGACTACAGGCTTTTGTCAACAGAGGCTTTGTCGACGGTATCTGTCGACAAAGAGCGTCTAGACTGCATCCAGTTCTGTCAACAAAGCAAGCCGCTTTGTCGACATGAGAGTGTAGACACAAAGGACAGTGTAGATGCAATAACGCCTTCTGTTGACAGAACTCTGTCGACAAAGGCGTTACTCCTTGTAGAATTAGGTTTACCACCGTTGACAAAACTGCTGAGTTCTGTCGATGTTATGTCAACAGAACTCGGCAGTAGTGTAAACACAGGTATGGTTTTGTCGAGAAAAGTTCACTTTTGTAGACAAAACTCTGTAGTCTAGACACACCCTCACTAATCTACTAGAGTTCTTTGAGGGGATCAACAAACATGTGGACAAGGGGGATCCGGTGGATATAGTGTCCTTCGATTTCAGAAAGCCTTTGATGAGGTCCCTCACCAAAGGCTCTTAAGTAAAGTAACTTGTCATGCGACAAGAGGGAAGGTCCTTTCGAGGACTGATAACTGGTTAAAAGACAGGAAACAAAGGGTAGGAATAAAGTTTTCAGAGTAGAGAGAAGTAACTAGTGGTGTCCCCCATGGGTCTGCATTGAAACCAACCCTGTTTAACCAATTTATAAATGATCTGGAGAAAGGGGTAAACAGTGAGATGGCAAAATTTGCAGATGATACTAAACGGTTAAAGATAGTTAAAACCAAAGCAGACTGTGAAGAGCTTCAAAAAGATTTTACCAAAGTAAGTGATTGGGAAACAAAATGGCAAATGAAATTTAATGTTGATAAATGCAAAGTAATGCACATTGGGGGGAAAAAATCCCAATTATACATATACTGTAATACGATGGGGACTAATTTAACTACAACCACTCAAAAGAGAGATCTTGGAGTCATTGTGAATACTTCTCTGAAAACATCCACTCAGTGGCAGCGGCAGTCAAAAAAGAAAACAGAACATTAGGAATCATTTAAAAGGGGTTAGAGAATAAGACAAAGATATCTTACTGCCACTATATACATTGATGGTTTGCCCACATCTTGAATACTGTGTACAGATGTGATCACCTCATCTCAGAAAAAGATATATTGGCACGGGAAAAAGTTCAGAAAAGGGCAACAAAATGATGAGGGGTTTAGAACGGATCTCCTATAAAAAACAATTGAAAAGACTTGGACTTTTCAGCTTAGAAAGGAGGAGACTGAAAAAGGTCTATAGAGAGGTCTATAAAATCATGACTGGTGTGGAAAAAGTGAATAAGGAAAAGCTATTTACTTGTTCCCATAATATAAGAACTAAGGGTCACCACATGAAATTAATAGGTAGCAGGTTTAAAACAAACGGGAGTTTTTCTTCACTCAACTCACAGTCAACCTGTGGAACTCCTTGCCAGAGGATATTGTGAAGACTAGGACTTTAACAGAGTTCAAAAAAGAGCTAGATAGATTCATGGAGGTTAGGTCCATCAATTGCCATTAGCCAGGATGGGTAGGAATGGTGTCCCTAGCCTCTGTTTGTCTGGAAATGAGTGACAGGAGAGGGATCCTGTGATGATTACATGTTCTGTCCACTCCCTCTGGAGCATCTGGCATTGGCCACTGTCGGCAGACAGAATACTGGGCTAGATGGACCTTTGGCCTGACCCAGTGTGGCCGTTCTTATGTTCTTATTGCATCAGATGCTGGCTCAAGGAGTTGAAGGAAATCTGAGCTGGTATCATTCATATTCTCAGAGGCAAGAAAAGAAAAATCTAGCAGGAAACAGCCATCAAGAGGGTGGAAGTTAATATACCCCCCTCCCATCTTTAACTTATGCCTTTTACTGGCTCCTGAGTGTACAAATTTCCGTATCACCTCAAACGGAGGTGTCTCCCCTGCTGAGATCATACATTGAGAGAGTGCTGCAAATCAGCCAAATACATTGACTTAGTAAGTTAACAGAAAGCTCCTTGCCTTGAAAGTATCCTCCCGAGCCAGTGCCAACACTAACGTGTGGGTGTCAGAGCTAGTTCCACCAGCCCCTGCACATGCCATCTTGCCATCCCCAGAACACTGCCATTGACCTAATGAATCAATGAATAACTGAAGGAAAGTTGCCAGCTTTCCTGAGAAGTGAATTAAGAGACATATGTGACTCTGATCCTAAGAATTCCGAGCCCTTGTGCATCTTGGCAAAGCTGGCAGCGGGGTAGAGAGAGACTCGGATGTACTCCACAAAATTAGACAAAGCCTTCACTGAGTTGGTGGGTTTATTGACTATTATTGCCAATTTCCCATAATACCCTGGTGCAAAGTATCTCAACCAGTGGTACGAGTACCCTTAGGGGTATTCAGGAGAAGTCTGGGGGGTACGTCAACATAACTGAAACTTGGAGAAAACTGAATTTTTGTTTTAAGTTTTACAGCGCTTTATTATTTTTGTACTTTTTACACCCAAAAATGTCAATGCCCACCCGGCTACGATTAAGTTGTTTAAACAAATGGGTTGCAATGTTAGGAAAAAAAAAGTGTGTCTGAAAATTGTAGGTACTGAGGGTACTTATAATTTTTTTTAAAGCGGGGGTACTTTTTTTTGTTTTGAAAAACGGGTACTTTATAAAAAAAGGTTGAGAAACAAACACTGCCCTGCAGCATATTAGATCATTTGCCTTCATAATTCCACCACTCTGTGCATTTATATAACATGGCACCTTTCATCTAATTATTCTGCAATGCTCTACACAGGTAGGGAATCATTATTACCTCTGTTTTAAAGCATCTAAGCACTTCTGGAACTGCAGGCCACAGCATTTCTAAACACCAAGGCAACTCTCTATTAGCCGTCCATATCCACGCCTTGTCAGGATACATTTTTTACTTTTGCGGGTCCCCTTGAATCAGTTGTCCTTTTTACTACTCTGTGCATATGTGTGTGTGAGAAGTTTAGCTTTGGGTGTGAATGATCCAAGCCAACCACTTGGTCCATGGTTGGCATGAAAATTCTTTCTCTCTGTCCAAGGCTGTTGATATCCCATATTTTAGGAGTATCAGAGCAATAGCTGTGTTGGTCTGTAATTTAAAAAATGAATAGTCCTGTGGCACCTTAGGCTATGTCTAGACTGCAGGCTTCCTTCGAAAGAGGCTCTTTCGAAAGCATCTTTCGAAAGAGCCTCTTTCGAAAGATCGCGTCTAGACTGCAGGCGGATCTTTCGAAAGAGAAATCCGCTTTTTCGAAAGAGAGCACCCAGCGAGTCTGGATGCTCTCTTTCGAAGACGGCCTCTTTACATTGAAGAACGCCTTCTTTCGAAAGAGGAACTTTCGAAAGAAGGCGTTCTTCCTCGTAAATTGAGGTTTACCGCCATCGAAAGAAAAGCCGCGTTCTTTCGAAATAATTTCGAAAGAACCCGGCTTGAGTCTGGACACAGGGGAAGTTCTTTCGAAAAAAGGCTACTTTTTTCGAAAGAACCCCTGAGTCTGGACACGGCCTTAGAGACTAACAAAAAGAGGTTCATGAGCTTTTGTGGGTAAGAAAAAAAGGTAAAACCCACCAAAGCTAATGATCCTATATATTTTGTTAGTCTTTAAGGTGCCACAGGACTACTCATATTTTAGGAGGTATTTCATTGCTCCATTGATAGGACTTTGTCTAAATAGTCAAGCAAGTAGGGGAGGAGGTGACTATGAGGGCAGGTAGATTGATTGGAGAAAGCCCACTAGACATATTAAACATGGTTCCATTTTATACTGGACTGGAAGCCAGTTGCTATTTCCTGGTTTTGGTGTTAGTATGGTTACTTTCTAAAATCCTGTGAGCAGGGAAGTAGTAAGGCCATAGTAAGAGACAACTGAAATAGTCAAAACAGCAGGCATACAAGACCTCAGCATGACCAACTGTTTCAGTGCAACCAAATCTGAATGGGAGATGGCCACATACTACAAATGAGCAGAGTTGTCCAAGAGACAGTCAGCCCAGCCTTTGAAATGGCTTGAGAAGTTCTGCCAAAAGGCAGCAGAATGTGTGGAGATGGATGAAAAATGGAAGCAAAAAAATTCATGGAAGTGTGGAAGCCACTTTTGTTCTGCATGTTTCAAACAGGAACACATTTTGAAAAACGTCATGAGAATTTTCAATCAGAATATTTTGGTTTAGAAATGTCTTTCTCTTGGTGGAGGTTTCAGGATTTCCTTCTTTCCTCCCTGTCCTTTTCTTGCTCTTCTTCTTTCCTACTACTTTTTCCCAGCTTGACACTGAACTGGGAGGAAAAAAGGAAAAGCGAAGAATGAAAAGATGTTTTTATGAAACTAAAAAATGAAAAACAGATTTAAAGAAGCACCCACCATTTTGCACAATTCTGATTTAATAAAAAGGCTGCCTTTTAATTTAATTACAATTGAATTTCAATTAACTGTATCATCCTGAAAAAATGGATTCTACCTTTCCAGAAAGATCTGTCTATGCTAGCAGAGGAGAACAGGGCCTGATATTTCCTTCCTATCTCTAATGTCTACATCTTGCTCAAGTAGCATTTGAGATGATCCACCTAAGTATGCAGATGTTAAGATTAGTCTTCCCCCTCTTTCCCACACCTGAGCACAGAAGCCAAAGCAGCTGTCAAACCATTTGCCAAACCACAGCTGCTGCCATCTTTCTCTGTCAAAGTCTGTAGAGAGGCAAAGTGGGTGAGGCATTATCTTTTACTAGCTGGACTTACCCAGTGTTGCCCGGGAAACGGGAGGAACAAAATTTAGAAAAGAAGAAGCTGGTCCTCAATGTTGAGAATCAGAGCTATTTGAGTTGGCAAACTGAGATACAAAAGTCACAATAGAAACTATGAATCTGTTTTCTTCCCATGTCATGAGTCTAGGAGCCATTAAAAGCGCAGTGGAATGGAGAGCCCCCAAATCACCATGGCTTGTTTCCCCACCACTGCTGGAAGCGTATGGAGGCCCCTCTTCAATAGTGCAATGTTTTGCTTCCTATCAGATGGTATTTTTGCTAATTATTCTTGTAGAAGCTCATGGTTTTTTTGGTAGGGAAGTAGAAGATAGGCATGCTGGGTCTGCAGATTCTCATCCAAGAGCTGAGTATAGGGATGCCTCAATCCCTGGGGCTGGCCCTAGTGAATCACAGGGTATGTCTACACTACAAAGTTAATTTGAACTAATAGCCGTTAGTTCAAATTAACTTTAATAAGCGCTACACATAGAAACAGCTAGTTGGAACTTAATTCGAACTAGCGGAGCGCTTAATTCGAACTAGGTAAACCTCATTCTACGAGGACTAACGCCTAGTTCGAATTAAGCAGTTCGAATTAAGGGCTGTGTAGCCACTTAATTCGAACTAGTGGGAGGCTAGCCCTCCCCAGCTTTCCCTGGTGGCCACTCTGGGCACCACCAGGGAAATTCATTTGCCCCCCTCCCAGCCCCGGAGCCCTTAAAGGGGCACGGTCTGTCTATGGTGCCCGTGCCAGGTGCAAGCCTGCCAACACCCAGCCAGCACACCCTGCACCTGGCATGGCTCGAGCCAGCCAACCACTGCCACCCAGCCCTCCGCCTCTTCCCGGGACCAGGCTGTCAGCACTCAGGCCTGCCTGGGGCCGCAAGAGGCAGGCGCCCACCTGGTCTAGTGCGGAGATCGTGGACCTCATCCAGGTTTGGGGGGAAGCCTCCAACATCCACAACCTCTGCACTAGGCACAGGAAAGTGGCCGTCTAGGGCAGGATAGCTGCCAGCCTGGCCACCCATGAGCAGGTTTGCATGAAAATCAAGGAGGTCCAGTGAGACCCCCGATCCTGAGCCCTGAGCTTAGAACATAAAAACATAAGAACGGCCGTACTGGGTCAGACCAAAGGTCCATCTAGCCCAGTAGCCTGTCTGCCGACAGCAGCCCACACTAGGTACCCTGGATGGGATGGACCGAAGACAATGACCAAGCCATTTGTCTAGTGCCATCCATCTCCAGCCTTCCACGAACAGAGGCCAGGGACACCATTTCTACCCCCTGGCTAATAGCACTCCATAGACCCAACCTCCATAAATTTATCTAACTTCTCTTTAAACTCTGTTCTAGTTCTAGCCTTCACAGCCTCCTGCAGCAAGGAGTTCCACAGGTTGACTATTTGCTTTGTGAAGAACAACTTTCTGTTATTAGTTTGAAGCCTGCTGTCCATTCATTTCATTTAGTGTCCTCTATTCCTTCTATTATGGGAACTAATGAAGAACTTTTCTTTATTTGCGCTCTCCATACCAGTCATGCTTTTATAGACCTCTATCATATCCCCCCTCAGTCTCCTCTTTTCTAAACTGAAAAGTCCCAGTCTCTTTAGCCTCTCTTCATATGAGACCTGTTCCAAACCCCTGATCATTTTAGTTGCCCTCCCCTCTCCCACCCTCTATCTTCCCCTCTCCCACCTCCTTTTCCCAGTCTCCCCAAGTTTTGTTCAATAAAGAGAGTTTCTATTTTTGAACACACGTGTCCTTTATTTTGTACATCAGGAAGGGGGGCTGGGGAGGGGTAAGTGGAAGGAGGTGAGGGAGGAATGGGGTACGAGCCCCCAATGGGGAGGACTGGGGTGGCTCTGCGGGCTCCTCGGGGTGGAAGCTCTCCTGCAGTCCCCTGATTGACCCCCCGCGAATGGCAGCCTGCGGCAAGTGCAGCCAGGCTGATGGCCGAGTGCTGTGATGTGCCCAGTGTGGGCATTCAGGGCACTCCAAGACAGGACTGCTTTGCTGTCCCTCATCGAGTTAGACAAGCGGGCGGGGAACCCTGAGAACTGTCTGTCCGGGGTGGGGGTCGGGTCCCTTTAAGCACAGCCCTCGGCTAGCCTGAGACAGCAGCTCCACGCTTTAAGTCCTCCTCTGATGCCCTGCCGGCACTGCTTCCAGCCATCCTTAACCTCTGTTCAGGGTCCACTCAATTAGCAAAATGCTAATTCGAACTAGTTTTTAGGTCTAGATGCACTAGTTCAAATTAGCATAGTTCGAATTAACTAATTTGAAATAAGTTAGTTCGAATTAGTGCTGTAGTGTAGACATACCCTGAGAGATTTCAAGGCGACACCTCAAACTCTTCTCCCATCTTTTTTGATGAAACTATGAGTCAACTGCCTGAGCCTGCTGACACCTCTATAGCCCCTCCTTGTGTACCACCCCCTGGACCAGCTACCCCTCCCATGGACTGCATCTCTCACCACCCCCCACTCCTCCAGGACCATCCAGTATCAAACCCAGGACCAGTGCCCAGATTTGAGGGATCCCCCCCCCCCCTTGGATTAATTTCTCACCCACCCAGCATCATCCAGTGCTGCCCCTTGGGCCAGTGCCCCTCAAAGGAGACCTCCCCCCCCCCCACCATGGGCTTCATTTCTCACTCACTCCCTGCGGAATTGTCCAGCCCCACTTCTTTTATCCCCCTACAATCCTTCCTTCCCCCCACTCGCCCCCAATGGTCCAGCCCACCGTACAATCCTTCCCTCCCCCCACTCGCCCCCAATGGTCCAGCCCCACCCCTCCACAATCCTGCCCTCCCCCCACTTACCTCAACGATCCAGCCTCCCCATCCTGCCCTCCCCCCATGCTCATCCTTCCCTCCTCCCACTTGCTTCCAATGGTCCAGCCCCCCTGGAGCAGCCCACTCCCCAATGATCCAGCCCCCCCAATCCTGCCCTACCCCCACTCGCCCCCAATGGTTCATCCCCTCAGACCACCCCCCCCCGATTCATTCCCTCCTCCCCCCCACTCTGACCTCCGGGTCCCCGATGCGTCTCCTTCTGGACATTTTTTCAAAGTGGCAGCTGAGCAGTAACATGAGCCCTGCCTCCTCCGCCTAGAGCGAGCCCCAGCAGCAACCTGCCCGCCCACTGGTCAGCTGCCGGACCCCGAGCCAATCGCAGTATTGAAGTGGAGCCTCCATATGCTACCAGCAATGGTGGGGAAGCCGCTTCTTCCCGCACTGCCAAGCTCCGTGCACTGCCAAGCTCCCTGGGGAGAGGTGACCATCTCTCATCTCTTCCCTCCCACAGGACCTTAAAACCTTCTCCTGGAGGAAAGGTTATCCCATGCAAAGTTTGGTTGCAGTAGCTCTTATAGTGCCCAAGTTATTAGAGCACAAACTTACAAACATTCTCCTTTATATATTAGATTAGCCCAGCCTCTGGTGATGAGAGAGACGCTTTCAAGCCCTACAAGCTCTTCCTCAGCTGTGGGAAAGGCACTAAGGGTACGTCTACACTACAGCGCTAGTTCGAACTAACTTAGTTCGAATTAGTTAATTCGAACTAAGCTAGTTCGAACTAACGCGTCTAGAACTAAAAACTAGTTCGAACTAGCGTTTTGCTAGTTCGAACTAGCAAGTCCACATTAAGTGGACCCTGAACCGGGCTTAAGGATGGCCGGAAGCAGTGCCGGCAGGGCATAAAAGGAGGACTTAGAGCATGGAGATGCTGTCTCAGGCTAGCCAAGGGCTGCGCTTAAAGGGTCCCGACCCCCACCCCGGACACACAGTTCTAAGGGGTGCCCCGCTTGCAAAGAAGTTCTGGCTTGGAGTGCCCTGAGTGCCCACACTGGGCACATCACACCACTCGGCCATCAGCCCGGCTGCACTTGCCGCAGGCTGCCATCTGGGGAGAGGGAGTAATTGGGGGGCTGCAGGAGAGCTTCCACCCCCAGAAGCCCGCAGAGCCAGCCCAGTCCTCCCCATCGGGGGCTCGTACCCCATTCCTCCCTCACCTCCTTCCACTTACCCTTCCCTAGCCCCCCTTCTTATTGATGTACAAAATAAAGATAACGTTTCTTCCAACATTGACTCTGTCTTTATTGAAAAAAACTGGGGGAGACTGTGAAAAGGAGGTGGGAGAGGGGAAGAGAGAGGCTGGGAAAGGGGAGGGCAACTAACATGATCAGGGGTTGGGAACAGGTCCCAGATGAAGAAAGGCTACAGAGACTGGGACTGTTCAGCTTAGAAAAGAGGAGACGCAGAGGGGACAGGATAGAGGTCTCTAAAAGAAGGGGTTGGGTGGAGAGGGTGCATTCAGAAAAGTTCTTCCTGAGTTCCCATAAAGAAGGACTAGAGGACACCAAAGGAAAGGAATGGGTAGCAGGCTTGAAACTAGTAAGAGAAAGTTGTTGTTGTTGACAAAGCAAATAGTTAACCTGTGGAACTCCTTGCTGCAGGAGGCTGTGAAGGCTACAACTAGAACAGAGTTTAAAGGGAAGTGAGATCAAGTCATGGAGGTTGGGTCCATGGAGTCCTATTAGCCAGAGGGTAGGAGTGGTGTCCCTGCCCAAAGTTTGTGGAAGGCTGGAGAGGGATGGCACGAGACAAATGGCTTGGTCATTGTCTTCGGTCCATCCCCTCCAGGGTCCCTAGGGTTGGCCGCTGTTGGCAGACAGGCTACTGGGCTAGATGGACCTTTGGTCTGACCCAGGACGGCCATTGTAAGCTCAGGGCTCAGTGTCGGGGGTCTCAGTGGACCCCCTTGATTTTCATGCACACCTGGTCCTGGGTGGCCAGGCTGGCAGCTCTCCTGCCCTAGACGGCCACTTTCCTGTGGCTAGTGCGGAGATCGTGGACGAGGTCCACGATGTCCGCACTAGCCCAGGCAGGTGCCCGCTTCTTGCGGTCCAGGGCAAGCTCCCGGGAGCCGCCAGCCTGGTCCCGGCAAGAGGGGGTGGGCTGGGGGGCATCGGGTGGGTGGCTCTGTGCCGTGCCAGGTGCAGGGTCTGCTAGCTGGGTGCTGGCAGGCTTGCACCTGGCACGGGCACCGTAGCCAGCCCGTGCCCCTTTAAGGGGTCCGGGGCCGGGAGGGGGGCATAGAGTTTCCCTGGTGTTGGCCAGAGTGGCCACCAGGGAAACCTGGGGAGGGCTAGCCTCCCACTAGTTCGAACTAAAGGGCTACACAGCCCTTAGTTCGAACTAGCTAGTTCGAACTAGGCGTTAGTCCTCGTAAAATGAGGTTTACCTAGTTCGAACTAAGCGCTCCGCTAGTTCGATTCAAATTCGAACTAGCGGAGCGCTAGTGTAGCACCTATTAAAGTTAGTTCGAACTAACGTCCGTTAGTTCGAACTAACTTTGTAGTGTAGACATACCCTAAGAGTGTATCACCTAAATACAAAATGGAACAGAAAGCTTAGCAGGGATCGCTCCAAGTGAAGTATCCCTTTCTTTCTAATATGCTGGGACCCACGTGGCTACCACACTGCATACAAAGCCTAAGAAGGCAGTTTTGAAAGAGACAGCTAGAAAAAACCAGAAGTGGAAGGAAATTCAGTGCCAAAACTTGTACTACCACGTGTTTGCTTGTGAAAGCCCAGCACATACGTGTGTTTGCATCAGTGACTGTGTCTATGTCTACACTGCACTGTAAACTTGAAACGAGCTACACAATTTGTGCTATGCAAATTGTGTAGCTTATTTCAAGTTTATTTTGAAATAGGCTATTTTGAAATTTGGCGCTATCTACACAGCGCCAAATTTCGAAATAAAGTGCTATTTTGAGCCCTCGTGGAATGAAGGTTACCAGGATGCTGAAATAGCAAACCCATTATTTCTAAAAATATTTTGAAATAGTGGGTGGCTTGTGAAGACGTGGGGTAGCTATTTCAGAATACCTCAGGGCGAATGCCTTTGAAATCCAAAAAACTGGCATGTGTGTCCACACACACACACACACACACACACACACACGGCAAGCCCTCCACAGCCCCAACTCCCAACCCTAAGGCAACTCTGCATACCCAGGCCCTTCCACGGGCTCCCACAGCACGTAGAGCAGCAGTTCTCAAACTGTGGGTCGGGACCCCAAAGTGGATTGTGGCCCTGAGTTAATGGGCTTGCTAGGGCTGGCTTGGGCTTGCTGAGGCCAAAGCCGAGGCCCTGGGTGGCAGGGATCAGGTTACCAGCCTCTTGCCCAAGGCTGAAGCCTTTAGACTTTGGCTCCCACATCCAAGGAGGCCGCTCAGGATTTGGCACCCTCTCCTGGGGTCATGTAGTAACTTTTGTTGTCAGAAGGGGGTCACAGCACAATGAAGTTTGCGACCCCCTGATCTAGAGAGAGAACACAGATTGGAAGATCCTACTTCCCACCGGTGGGACTCAAACCGTCTCACACACACACACATGCAGGGGCACTTGAGCACACGGTGGGGTGGGGCAGCCAGCTGCTGTCTGTTCAACCCTTTTGATCTGTTTTCACTTCATCCGTGGAAGCAGGAACACTGCAGATTTTTGGCTGGACACAGAAACTGTCCACATTAGATACCCCAACATCTTGTGATAACGACACAAATCTTTAGACCCATGTGAAAAAAAAACCCAAAACAGCAGAGTAAATTATTTTTCTGGCACCTGGCAAATCCATTAAAAAATCAACCACCTAGCCAGACCAGTCAAACACTAGTTAGGGGTAACACCTACTAACAACCCTCCACCCCCTTCCCTTCCTTCATGATGACAGAAAAGGTGTTACAGGCCACTTCACCTTGAATGATCCCTTGAAATGTGTGTCAGCTACGTATCCTAAACAACCTGTTCTGCCTGGTGTGCAGCTGTGACACCCAGGTACCTTCCCAGCCCTGGAGAGGGGCTCGGTGTAGTTCAAAAGTTTTTCTCTTTCCGACAGAAGTTGGTCCAATCTAGATAACGTTACCTGACCCACATCGTCTCTCTGATATCCTGGGACTGACATGGCTCCAACAGCACTGCAAACCAGGATTCCCATGGGTCCTGTGCTGCAGTCTCCTCTCTCATGTCCCCAGAACAAAGACTGTTAGGCCAAATTAGACAACATTACAGAGACCAATTGAGAGTGTTCATCAAGGATCATCCTCTCCCAGTGATCAAGGCCCAGCTCTACAGAACTGACCATATGAAAAGGCGCTGGATCCCAGCCTGCCCCTTCCCCATTTCTGCCTGCTGCCTGCTGCCTGCTGCCTGTCCTTGGTTCCTCCTCTCACAGGCCCCTTTTCTCTCCGCTGTCAGGCGGAGGCTCCAGGAGGGAGGATGGCAGGTCGCAGGTCAGAGTAGGGAGGCAGCTGCCGTTATCAAATGAACTGCAGCTTCGCTGGTCAAGCGCAACCTTCCATCTGAAGTCATTAGCAAGGGGCCCACGGGCTCACCGACCCTCCCCGCTTAACAGCCCAAGGGAGGCAGCCACAGAAAGTGGCTCTCCCGGACAGAAAGGGGGAAAAAAACCAGCAATGGGGGAGAGAACACACAGACTGCAGCAGAGAATTAATCCATCACCAAACCACCCAGCTGTAAATGGCCACTGAGAACCTTCACCTGCCAGGGAGGGGGGCAGGAGTCTTGCGATGGATTCCTCGGCTCAGACTCGGAGCTCAGCATCCTGTCCTGGTGTTAGGTGGTGGTAAGAATGTTAAAGGGATACAGTCCTGCCTACTGTCCAGCAGAGAGAGACGATCTAGTAGAACCTGCTCCCCACTGCCAGGGGACAGGTGCATTTCTTGCTAGTCATGCCCTGAGGTCAGCCATTGGTCGGCTGCATGGAGTGCCTGTGGGTTGAGAAAACTGGTCCTGTCAAAGGAGGAAAGCTGCGATGCTTAGCATTTCTCAGGGTAAAGAAAAAAATCTGTTTCCCATACACTGAGCCTTGCCGCAGGCTAACCGCAGGGGCAAAGGCACCCTAAATGAAGGGCACATCACCCTCCTGCCAGGAGCATTTCTTTAATGCAATGGAATAGCTCACACATGCCATGTGAATACCCAGGTTTGCAGCCCGATGGAGAGCTACAGCCCAGAATGTGAGGCTGCTTTTTCATAACAACTTCCAAATGGGACCTTGCAAAACAGGGTACTTGACAGGATGGTGTGATCTGGCAGGGAAAATCCCATGATCCCCTAAAGAGGGGAAGGCTGGTGCCATATGCCTCTTGTCCTGAGATCTGTGCAGCTCGGGTCTTCCAAAAAAAAGACATGATTTTCCAGCTGCTTCAGAAATCCTCTGCCGGTTGTGCCTCATGGCCCCCCAGCCAAGTGCTGGTCTTGTACTGTGCTTAGGTTGAAAAACACTCCCTTGAAAGGAAATCAGCAGCCCGTGAAAACGTATGCCCTAGTATATTTGTTAATCTTTAACATGCCATTGGATTCCTTGCTGTTTTGGGTGAAACAGACTGACACTGCTACCTTGTCTCTTTAAGAAGTTTTCCTCCCCAAAAACGGAGAGTTTACAGCATGTATTTGCATGTCACGGCCAGTCATCTATGAAAGTCAGCTGGACCAGGTTCAGTCTGTCCAGGTGTCTTTCTCTAAAGTAAATAGGACTCTGGTTTGTGCCCACGTTCTTGCTTGTGCTCCAGGAAACTAAATAGAACCTCCCTGTTCCCCTTTCAAGTGGTTCTTCCCCACGCAGGAGTCCCCGGGAACACAGAACCACGAGGCAAATCTAGACTGCACACCTTTTTCGACAGGCTTTATCAAAAGGATCTTTCAAAAAAGCCTCTGTCAAAAAAGAGCGTCTAGATTGCATTACGCGGATTGAAAAATCGATCCGCTTTTTCGGAAAAGAGCATCCAGACTTCCGGATGCTCTTTCGAAAAGAAAAAAAAAGACACCTGGAAGTGCTTCTGGCAGGGAATGGGGGCAGTTTTTATTTCCAGGTGCTGCTGCATGCCCTTTGCAGAGACGTGTGCTTAAAGGGATCCCCCTGGACAGCCATTGCTCTGCTCCTGCTTCTGGCTTGTCTACCTCTTACAGGGAAAGCAAAGCTGCTGCAGTGCTTGCTCTGGTCTCCCTGCTTCCTCAGACACCACAGAAGTTTATGTGCAGGGTTTTTTCTGCTTTTCACCGTGTTTTGGCCATGGAGCCTGAGCTGCCCCTGGGCAGGGGATGGCTCCAGGCTGCCATACTGCAGCTTCTGCTGCATCTGCATGACTCTGTCATGAATCTCCTGCCCCATATGGACCTGGACCACACCGAGGAGACCCTCCTCTGGGATGCAGGAGCTCTGCCCTTGCCCCCAAACTTTTTTGGGGACAGGCAGATTTGGAGGCACGAGATGAGTTTGGACCGGTGGGACCGGCTCGTCATGCAGCTCTGGGACGATGACCACTGGCTCTGCAACTTCCGGATGTGGAAGGTCACATTCCTGGAGCTGTGTGCCCGGCTCGCCCCTGCTCTGGAACACTGGGACACCCACCTGAGGCCCACCATCCTCCTGCAGAAGATGGTTGCAATTGCCCTGTGGAAGCGGGACACCCCTGACAGCTAGTGCTCCATGGGACACCAGTTTGGCGTGGGGAGGTCTACCGTCGGGGCCGTCTTGATGGAGGTAAGTCACTTTTGGGGGACAGGCCCTGCTGAGTGGGGGGTTGAGAAAGGGGGCTGCCAGGCAAGGGCAAGAGGGAGTGGGGGATGGAGTGGCACTTGGAGGCTGTTCCTTGGCCACCCCTGTGCTGATACGGGGGAGGAGGACAAGGGGAGGGATGTGTTGGGGGGGACGGTTCTCCTCCCAAGCACTTAGGTAACTTGTCTAACTCCCTGGTTTCTGTTTGTCTATTTGTCTCGTGCTGCAGGTGGTGAGGGCCCTCAATGCGGAGCTGCTGAAGAGGCTCATCCGTCTCAGGAACCTGGACAACATCATTGCCGGGTTTGCCGCCCTTGGCTTCCTGAACTGCGGAGGAGCCCTCGATGGGACACTCATCGCAATCCACGCACCACTGTTGGGCCTGTGAGGGCTTGGGAGCAGGGCGGGCTGGGGGGGAAAAGGGGGCTGGAGGGGCTGGAGGAGAAGGGGGGCTGGAGGAGCAGGGGGATCAGAAGCCTGACGTGCAAGGGCGATGGTGCCTGTGACAGGGGCAAGCAAGGCGAGGACCTCCCGCATTGTCGCACAGATGACAGTAAATTGCTGGACCAGCTCGTCCAGCAGCCTGGTGCGCCACTCGCCCTCTGCCTCTGTCCTCTGCTGGAGGGTCCTGTTGAGGTCCTGCAGGGCCGCTACATGATCCCTTAGCAGGTCCGTGTAGACACGCCAGTGCCTGCAGGTGCCACAGATCTGGGATAGTGGAGGGGCAGGTGTGGTGCTCCCCTCTTGGGTGGAGGGTCCAGCTGTGGAGGAAAAGAGGAGGAGACAGTCAATGTCTGTGTGCACCCCTGCTGTCCCCAAAGGCCTGCCATCGCTGTCTGTCTCATGGCAAGACACACAAGGATTTCACATTTTCTGTACTACAGAGCTGATGTATTGCTCTTTTTTGGTGCTGGGCTTTGCTCTGGCCATTCTCCATGGCAGCATCTGAGCACCCCACAGACATTAAAGACTTTAGCCTCGCTGCACCCAGCTAGGTGGGGAATTAGCATCATCCTGGTTTTACATCCTGGGGAAACTGAGGCACAGAAAGGTGATATGGATCACCCAAGGTGACACAGTGAGTTCTGGATACAACCAGAGACAGAATCCATGTCTCCAGGTTCTAGGATTTAACGGCTTGATTCTCCTCCCTCTCCTGATTAACAGAGTGAAAATACTTTTTGCCCTAGCCCTGTCTTCCTCTGTGTGATTTGCAGAATGCAGTGGAGGAAGAGCTGCGACTGGAGATGTTAGGGGAGATGATAAAAATGTCAGCTAAGATTTGCTGCAAGTTTTTTTTCAAGTTACTATTAAAAATGATTTGCAGTTAGGATACAACATAGAAAAACAAATAGCACAAAAATATTCGGAATTAAGTGGCTAATGTTCTGGAATCTGCTGCTGCATCCTCCCCCCCACCTTCCCTCTCTGCCCTTTCAAAAAATGCATTTTAACACAACTAAAAGAAGATCAGAGAGCAGCTAGGAAACCTATTGATATTTTCTAAATGGAAAGAGCCTCTAACGAGATTTCAGTCCTAACACATGCAAAGCACCGTTACACACGTTTCCCTCCGCAACGTTTTATTAAGTTTCTTGTTTTATCAATGGATGGGTCACAGCAGCTACATGCCCTTCTGAATCAGAGACAGAAACCCCGCCAAAGCTTTGGATAAGCCGACAAACTTTTGCTGAAATAACCTTGAGGCTGAAAATCTGGGCTGGGGAGAAAGGAAATTCTGAAAAGTTCATCTTGGAGGTGGCTCCGAACCAAATAATCTGCACACCCAGCCACCTTAGGGCTCAGCTGAATTTTACTTCAATATCTGGAGAGGACGGATGGTCTAACCCTAAGGTCTGGGGTCTTAGAAGAAATGGGTGCAATTTTCCTGCCTCGAGCATGGGCAGTCACTAGAGTCCTCAATTCCCAGAGGAGCAAAACAAGCTATGATCCTGCTGAGACTGAGTATGTGTCAGGAGAGCAGGCTCTAACACTGAGCTGCTACGTGACCTTGAATGATTCTTTTTCTCTTTCTGTTTCCACTGTCAACACTTCAGGACAGGGTCTGCCTTCTGTCCCCTGTGTATACAGAGCTAGCACAACTTGGCCCTCATCTTGGCTGGAGCCTTCATGAGCTACCAGAATACAAAGGCAGGGCCACTTCTCACTATGGCTGTAAGACTATTGAAACCAGGGATGGAGGTTTCAATAAGTTCAAATCTGTTTTCTACTCAACCCTGGGGCTTCAAGGACCATTAGGGCCAACTGATTCGGTACCAATGCTACCAGGCTGAAAATAACGACAGGTGGTATTAGTCAGTGGTTTACAGCGATGTTTCTCGACCTTTTTTTTATAAAGTACCCCTTTAGAAAAAATTGTAACTACCTCCAGAACCTACAGTTTTCAGACACACATTTTTTTTCTACCATTGCAACACATTTGTTTAAACAACTTAGTCATAGCCTAGCGGGCAATGACATTTTGGGGGGCAAAAAGTACAAAAATAATAAAGGGCTGTAAAACTTAAAACAAAAATTCAGTTTTCTCCAAATTTCAGTTGTGTTGATGGTCCCGCCTCCCCCAGATTTCTCTCAAGTACCCCTAAGAGTACTTATACCACTGGTTGAGGAACACTGGTTTACAGCTTGTGGTCCACAAAAGATGCCTGACATTTCTAAGGGGGTCCAGCCACACCTCTGTTTGAAATTGTTTAGGGATCTGTAAATGAAAGAAAGTTTGAAAAACACTGGTTGAAGTGATATTAGTTGCCAGGTCACAGTCCAGACACTAGTGGACAAAAGTTCCAGTGCAAACTTCCCCTCTAATTAGTCACCTTATCAGTATTCTCAGCAGAAAGGCCAAGGATTAAATGGAATATGAATAGATTAATTACTCTTGCAAGGAGGTGGGTCCTCCATGGAGGGATGAGGCATGACTTGGATGGCAACTGCCCCATTTCCCCTGCTGTGCCTGTCTCCTGCTCTGAAGCCAGGGGCGGATGCGAGTGCCGCGGGGCCCCGGGCAGCACAATTTCGCGGGGCTCACCCCTTTGACACGGCGCATGTGTGGGGCTTCTGCAAGCGCGGGGCCTGGGGCAGCCACCCCACTCGCCCTGCCCCAAATCTGCTGCTGACCGAAGCAGTCTTTTTTACAGATGTAATCGTGTAGTCAATTAACTGGTTAACTGATAAGAGGATAATGCTATAGACTACGCACATCCCTCCTGCCCCCGCCAATAAATGTTTTAGCAGGCTGGCCAGAAGCCCGGCTCAGCCCTTGCTTGTGATCTGGGAGCTAACCCTGCTGCAGCTCTTCATTTAAAGTGTGTTAGGAGCCAGGCGGGCAGGCAGCCCAGCTCAGTTGTGGCTTGCACCAGGTCCGGCAGTTCAGACCCATCCTGGACAGGGGCTGCTGCCACCCCGTGCTGCTGCCTCTGTATCAGAGGCAGCAGTGTGAGGTGACAGGCAGCTGGTGGTCCATGAGGGGAGCTGGTTTTTAAACTGGCTCCTCTTGCAGTCCAACTACTGCCTGGCATCCCACACTGCTGCCTCTGTGCCAGAGGCAGCAGTGTGGAGTGGGAGGGGCCTCCTCAGGACTGGGGCTGGAGCACACTGGCTGCCGGCTCCCCACCCCCAGGGACTATAGAATAGTCGAGTAACTGATAAGAATTCATGAGGTTAATCGATTATTCAATTAATCGATATTTAACATCCCTAGTCTGTTTGGCAAGAGGATGTGTGTTCTAGTGACTGGGGCCCTGATGTGTGTTCTAGTGACTGGGGCCCTAGCTCCTAGCACAAGAGTCTGGGTTCTTTTCCTAGATCTGCCACTGTCTTGATGGGTGGCCTCTGTCAAGTTATTTCCCTCTCAGTGGCTACGTCTACACCGGCCCCTTTTCCAAAAGGGGCATGTTAATTTCACAGGTCGTAATAGGGAAATCCGCGGGGGATTTAAATATCCCCCGCGGCATTTAAATAAAGATGTCCGCCGCTTTTTTCCGGCTTTTAGAAAAGCCGGAAAAGAGCATCTACACTGGCCCCGATCCTCCGGAAAAAAAGCCCTTTTCTGGAGGATCTTATTCCTACTTCAAAGGGCTTTTTTTCCGGAGGATCGGGGCCAGTGTAGACGCTCTTTTCCGGCTTTTCTAAAAGCCGGAAAAAAGCGGAAGACATCTTTATTTAAATGCCGCGGGGGATATTTAAATCCCCCGCGGATTTCCCTATTACGATCTGTGAAATTAACATGCCCCTTTCGGAAAAGGGGCCAGTGTAGACGAGCCCAGTGTGTATCTTGTTGCTCCTTTTGGCTATCTGGGCCACAAGGGCATTCTGGGGCAGGAACATTCTCTTCCAAGATGCCCTTCCCCAGCATAATAAAACTAAATTTCAGTGTCTAGTGGGAACAATAAATTCATTAAGGGGGAAGAATGTACATTAGAAGATATAAAAAAGAAAAAAACCCAACCCCCTAACTAGTGCTTCAAGGAAATTGTTTCACCTTCCTTGCACTGAGGAGATGTTTTGATTGGCTGCCGAGCATTCTCAGGGAGTAGATTAGTGTGTGTAAACCACAGCTATTGTAGAACAACACAGGCACAGCCTCACCTCTCTGCAACACATGACATTTTAAGAAGCATCCGCAAGAAAGATACAAAGAAAATAAATAAAACCCAGCAAGCCAACACCGGCATCTATGCAACCACTCTGTTCCCTCCTCTCCCTCTCCTCTTGCTCACCTCCCATCTTTTTTAATTTTATTAGCCAGGGATTTCAGTGTCACAAACATCAGTGACTTGACGTGAGCGCTGAAGGAAGTGTAATCAGACGTTGCCGCTATTAGTTCAGTGGCTGGGGGTGGCTGGGATGATTGATGGATGTTTTATTACAGAGGTGGAAATCTACATGCCTTCCCCCTGCTGTCAGCAGATCACTGCTCCCAGCACTCATGCTATTCTGTGTTCTGCATAAAAGCCTCCATGTTCACAATGCTTCAATCAAGGACGCTCTGTGCTTGCAATCACTCGGCAGGAGAACAGACAAGACTTTTGTTTGCTGTGTCAAAACACGGCCTGGCTGGCTGCCAGGGCTGGACAGAGGCATGGGTGAGCCGGGCAGCTGCCTGGGGCACCAACCGATGGGGGGCGCCTGATGGCAGCTGTAAGGGGCACGTGGCATCACTTACAGCTGCCATCAGGCTCTGTGCACCCAGCTCCCGCAGCACCGGCCCTGTGGCGCCGGCCAGCAGCACCCTTTCGCCCATGGCTGTAGGGCCCTGAACGGCCCGGCGCACGTGCCAGTAGTGCTGGCTGAGCTGGGCAGTGCATGCACCGTGCACTCCGGGGGCGGGCCCTGGGCTGCACACCAGCAGCTGTGGCCGACCCACGCATGCACCGTGCGCCCTGGGGGTGGGCCCATGCACCGTGGGGGAGAGTGTAGGCCTGTGCCCCACAGGCGGGCCCGCACGTGAGCCGTGTGTCCACGCATGCACCATGCACCTGGGCCCAGCGCACCAAAAGGGCTTGGGCTGGCCCTGCCAGCTGCACACCTTTGTCGTGGTGGTGATGAACCTCTCTCTAAGGAGCTGGGTCCAGGCTCTAAGGGTATGTCTACACTACAAAGTTAATTCAAAATAACAGCCATTAGTTCGAATTAACTTTAATAGCGTCTACACAGCCAAACCGCTAGTTCGAAATAAATTCGAAATAGCGGAGCGCTTATTTCAAATTTGGTAAACCTCATTCTACACACTAAATCTGACCCTGATGCCCTGCCAGCACTGGTTCCGGACGGCCTTACCCTCGATTCAGGGTTCACTCAATGTGGATGCGCTATTTCGAATTAGAAAAATGCTATTCCAAATTAGTTTTTGTGTATAGCTGCGTTGTTTCGAATGAGCTTATTTCGAATTAACTAATTCTAATTAACTAATTTGAAATAAGCCAATTTGAAATAGCACTGTAGTGTAGACATACCCTTCGCACTTTAGTGCCCTTTGCATCTTGCAGGAGGTGCTCTGAATGGCATAGAATAAGACCCAGTTAAAAGAAAAGCGACGAGGAGTCCTGTGGCACCTAATAGACTAACTGAAGTGTTGAAGCATAAGGTTTCGTGGGCAAAGACCCACTTCGTCAAATGCATGTAGTGGAAATTTCCAGAGGCAGGTATAAATATGCAAGCCAGAATCAGGCTGGAGATGACAAGGTAGATCCAATCAGGGTAATCTTGTTGGCTGCACCTTATACCACCTAGCAGCAGGAAGCCAATGGAAGTATTTCAGTGTGTATTGGATCAGGTCCTCGAGAGCCAATAGCCCATGGAAGCATGAAGTTTTCCAGGGGTAGACAAGCTTCAGCAACAGGGAGACAGTCTGGATCCATTCATGATTAGAGACATACATTGGTCCATTCTGCGCCCTGTATTTTCCTAATAGGAATCTATGTCAATGTACTGAACACAAGATATAAGACCTTTCCTCTACCTCTCACCTTTTTGTCCCTGTTATTTGTATTATTTGTAGCAGTCCTAACCATGAATAGTGTCCCATTGTGCACCACCCCTGCCCCAAACACCATATAACCCAACCTGCAAGACAGACAAAGGGTATGTCTACACTACAGAGTTTTATTGGAAAAATGACTGTTTTTCCGACAAAACTTGAGGAACGTCCACACTGCAATTGCTTCCTTCCGCAAGAACATCGAAAGAACAAAGGGGTTTTTCCAGTATTGGTAATCCTCATTCTATGCAGAAGAAGCCTTTTTGCAAAAGAGCTCTTTTGAAAAAAGGCACGTGTGGACAGGGAAAAGGGAGTTCTTTCGAAAGAAGAGGAAAGAGGAAAAAGCACAGGTGTCCTGGTGGCCACTCCATCCATAGCAATCACAGTTTACATGGGAGAGTGTTTCCATTCAGTCTGGATGCCCTCTTTCAAAAAAGCAGATCACTTTTTCGATGCACTTTTGAAGTGTGGACGTGCTTTCTCGGAAGAAGTTTTTTCGGAAGATCTCTTATGAAAAAGCTTCTTCCAAAAGAAGCCTGCAGTCTAGACATAGCCTAAGCAGCAGGGGAAATGGCAACACGGAGAAGCAGGACTTGCCCAGGTCACACAACAGGACCCAGAATGCCAGCTGTGCAGCAGACCATGTTATTGCTTCACTGCAAGAGACTGGTAGAAAGTCTCATTATTTTTAGGAGTATAAGATGCATCACGCTGCTTCCCTTCCAGTCCCATTGCAGGACAAGAAGTGGGAGGAGACTTTTGCACCAGCCTTGTGTGTGAAAATGAATTTCATTCAAGTTATCTTCTACTTTTAGCCTCCTCCCCACCATCTATCTTTGTTGCTGGCATTCGCTGGCTCGAAGCGTTCTTTGCAGAAACTCTTACTCCTCTTGCTGTTCATTAATTTTGGAGCAAAACCTTTGAAAATGACTAAATGCAAATGAAAGCCATATTGCATAAAAGAGCTGGCTCTGTCCTTCCTCCCTTTGGAAACTTCTACTCCTGGGACTCAGGGATATTGTGCCTTTCCCCTACACTTATGAAATCCCATTCCAGGACCTTTGGGATGCTTAGGACAACACTGCAAAGGGATCAGTCTCCATATGGAAGAGGTGGGGGCACTTTGCAAGGTTAAGCCATTTGCACCAGGGTTTCTTAAACTGTGTTCCATGGGACACTAGTGTGCTGCAAGGCAACAAAATGGCAACTGAAATTTAATGTGGATAAGTGTAAAGTAATGCACATCAGGAAAAATAACCCCAACTATACATACAGTATGATGGGAGCTAATTTGGCTACAACAAATCAGGAGTTATCGTGGATAGATTTCTGAAAAATTCTACACGGTGTGCAGCGGCGGTCAAAAAGGCAAATAGGATGCTAGGAATTATTAAGAAAGGGATACAAAATAAGACCCAGAATATCTTCCTGCCCCTGTATAAAACTATGGTACGCCCACATCTTGAATACTGTGTACAGATGTGGTCTCCTCACCTCGAAAAAGATATTTTGGCCTTGGAAAGGGTTCAGAAAAGGGCAACTAAAATGATTAGGGGTTTGGAACGGGTCCCATATGAAGAGAGGTTAAAGCGACTGGGACTTTTCAGTTTAGAAAAGAGGAGACTGAGGGGGGATATGATAGAGGTATATACAATCATGAGTGGTATGGAGAGGGTGAATAAAGAAAAATTATTTATTAGTTCCCATAATAGAAGAACTAGAGGACACCAAGGGTGTGTCTACATTGGCACCTTTTTCTGGAAAAGGGATGCTAATGAGACAAGTCAGAATTGCAAATGCCGCGGGGGATTTAAATATCCCCCGCGGCATTTGCATGAACATGGCTGCCGCTTTTTTCCGGCTCGGGGCTTTGGTGAAGAAAAGCGCCAGTCTAGACGGGATCTTTCGGAAAATAAAGCCTTTTCCGGAACATCCCTTATTCCTGATTTTAAGAGGAATAAGGGATCTTCTGGAAAAGGCTTTATTTTCCAAAAGATCCCGTCTAGATTGGCGCTTTTCTCCGGCAAAGCCCCGAGCCAGAAAAAAGTGGCAGCCATGTTCATGCAAATGCCGCAGGGGATATTTAAATCCCCCGTGGCATTTGCAATTCTGACTTGTCTCATTAGCATCCCTTTTCTGGAAAAGGGTGCCAATGTAGACACAGCCCAAATGAAATTAATGGGAAGCAGGTTTAGGACTAATAAAAGAAAGTTCTTCTTCACACAGTGTGTAGTCAACCTGTGGAACTCCTTGCCAGAGGAGGCTGTGAAGGCTAGGACTATAACAGAGTTTAAAGAGAAGCTAGATAATTTCATGGAGATTAGGTCTATAAAAGGCTATATAGTGCTGGCCACTGTTGGCAGACAGGCTATTGGGCTGAATGGACCTTTGGTCTGACCCAGTACAGCCGTTCTTATGTTCCTATGTAAGGCAGTCGCAGTTGTGCTGCGGTGAACAAGAGTTCAAAATGGCCTCCCTTAAAGGGGCAGGTGATCTTTTTTCCCTCAATAACTTTCCCCTTGACTCTATTTTTTCTTTTTTTCTTTTTTTTTTTGCTCAATAATTTTTCCCTGACCTCTTAATTTTTTTCTCAAAAAAAAATCCTTGGTGCTCCTCATAGAAAAAATTATTGTTTGGTGTTCCTCAATCTTAAAAAGTTTAAGAAACACTGTATTATACTGTGCAAGCCGCACAATTGCAAGATGAATCCCCCCCGCCCTCAATGTACAACTAATAATTCAAGTGGCTTTCTGTTCTGTTAGCGAGAAAGCTAATCAGAAGCCTCTTGCTTTCTCAATAGTTTATTCTTAGAGCCAATTTATCACTGAATATTTTAATAATCACTTTTGGAATTTTGTCAAAAAAAGGTTTTATCCAAGGTCCTGAACTTTAAAACTCCATCACTCCATGGAGTGCTTTAGGTGCTTTGCATCTACTTCTGTTTCTGGGCATTTGCTCATACTTTACATGCTCCTGGATTTGTGAACACACTAATGCAGCAATTACACGCATTTAGATTAATCACACAGGCAGAACTCATTGCATAAATAGGGGAGAAATTAATGAGTTTCCTGAAAAAGAAAAGTGCGGGGCCAGAGGAATGATACAAGTTCTGTGCTGGATTCTATGCTGGTAACACCCCTTGCAGCCCCAGTGACTTCAGGGAGAATTTACTTTGCCTCACTCTTGTTTCAACCTTCTCTGAAGCTACAGTTAAGGTCATTCCGTCTGATAATATTTGTGTGTTCTCTGGATATGAGAACATGGGGGTTTAACCGGATTGCTGCTAGATGATCCCAGCCTGCCTCCAAACACCTTCTTTTGAGGCTTTGATTGGTTACACTGCTCTGTCTGCCCAAAGCCATTTTATAGTGTCACTCTCTGATATTTAAAGGTATCTGTCTCCTACACTGGTGCAGCCTCACTGTGCTCATAATTGGAATGACCCCTTCACACAGAAGGCTAAATTCTGTCCTGGGTTACATTTGAGCAGCCTCCCAGGCTATGTCCACACTATGAGTTTTTGCAGCATAAAATATGCTAAGGGGGGACTCATTTGCATGAGTCACAATCTCATTTGCATATTTTCTGCTGATCTGTTTTTGTGCTAGGGGTTTTTGCGCCAAAAACAAGCAGGGTGGACATTTTCATTTTGCACAAACACCCCTTTTTCTACAAGATCCTTATGCCCCAAGAAAGGAGGTATACCGATCTTGCAGAGAAAACTCGTAGTGTAGACATCGCCTACAAGAATACACAGTGCACAAGTCTCACAGTATGCTCCATGCTGCGCTACACATCAATGGATCCCGTCTCTGCAGTGTTGTCACAGAGCAGGGCAACTGGTTTCTCTGTCCATGGTCTAGCAAGTGCCGCTTCTGGCTCTTGCCGTTACCCCTCTTGGTTCGGAGTCACATTTCCTCCCCTCCTGCCCAAGGTTTTTCCAGGCTGTTTAGCTGACTGCTTGAACGGTGAATTCTCCAGCAGCCAGACTGGCTGAGCAGCCCTGCTTTGCATTCTCCCCAGAGGCTATCCACAGCCTTATTGCTCACAGACACAAAGGTACCACACAGCTTTTCCTAAGCAAGCACGTTTATTCTTCAAGTGAAAGTGTTATTCCTCTCTAAGGTATGTCTACACTACAGCACTAATTCGAACTAACTTAATTCGAATTAGTTAATTCGAACTAAGCTAATTCGAACTAGCGCATCTAGACCCAAAGACTAATTCAAATTAGCGTTTTGCTAATTCCAACTAGCGTGTCCACACTGATTGGACGCTGGGTCACATTTAAGGGCAGCTGAAACCGATTCCGGCAGGGCATCAGGTCAGTAGTTGCTTTGTGTGGCTGCTGTCTGAGGCTATCTGAGGCTCGTGCTTAAAGGGACCCCCCTGGACAGCCGGTTCTCAGCTTTTTTGTTTGCTTGCCAACCTCGCCGAGGGACAGCAAAGCTTTTTTCTCTCTGCCTGCCTGTGTTGGTGGTTCCAATTGGGGACGTCGCTGCAACTGGCACCATAGAGCCAGAGCTCGCCCTGGGCATGCTGCTCCAGTTTTTGGACTTGCTGATGCAAGCCTGCCAGGAATGGCTGGAGGCTGCCTTGCACCATCTGGTGCACGTTAGCCCCCTGCCTCTCCCCCTGGCCTCCCTGGGGGTCGTGGAGGAATGGCAGCAGTGCCCGGATGCCAACATGCCCTGCCGCATCTGGTGTCTGGACACCAGCAACGACTGGTGGGACCGCATCATCCTGGAGCGCTGGGGAGACCAACAGTGGATCAAGAACTTCAGGATGAAGAAGGACACCTTCCTGGAGCTCTGCGAGTGGCTTGCCCCTGCTCTGCGGTGATGGGACACTCACATGAGGCCCGTCTTTCCCCTCCAGAAGCGTGTGGCCATCGCCCTGTGGAAGCTCTCCACGCCGGACAGCTACCGATCTATCGGGAAACAGTTCAGCGTGGGGAGATCCACCGTCGGAGCAGTGCTCATGCAGGTACGGCACCCACTGGCCACTGGGCTGGGAAGGAGGGGGGCTGCAAGGAGGGGATGGGCCGCCCCAGGGAAAATGGGCGGGGGAGAAGGAGGCGAAAGTGACCCGCACCAGACAGTTCGGTCTGTCCAGGCCATACTACACGCAGGCCGTGTATGACCACTGGGGCCAGTTCACGGACATTAATGTGGGCTGGTCCGGCAAGGCACACAACACCAGGGTGTTCTGGAACTTCTCCATGTGCCAGAGGCTGCAGCCCGGGACCTTCTTCCCCGACCGCCACATCAGGGTCAAGGACGTGGGCAGGCCCATGTGCCTGGTGGGGGACGTGGCCTACCCCCTACAGCCCTGGCTGATGAAGCTGTACATGGGGAACCTCAACCCCTCCTGGCAGGCCTCCAATGCCAGGCTCATTGTGGTCGAGGGAGCCTTCGGATGATTGAAAGCCCTATTTAGATGCCTCCTCACCCACCTCGACCTCGCCGAGCACAATATCCCTCCCATGGTGGCAACATGTTGTGTGCTGCACAATTTATGTGAGCGGAAGGGGGAGGCTTTCCTGCCAGCCTGGATGGCTGAAGCTGACCACATGGCTGGCCAGTACATGCAGCCCCAAACTGTCGCCCTCCGGGAGGCCCAGCGGGGGGCTGTCCAGATCCAGGAAGCCCTGCAGGAGAGCTTCCAGGTGGAGGAGGACTGAACTGTCCCTGCATGCCCCACTGGGGTCTTCTTGCACCCTCCCCTTCTTCCTGTTTCCCCTCCTTAACCCCCCTTCCTAATGTAAAATAAACACACCTGTTTCGCCAACAAAAATGTCTCTTTATTGTACATAACTGGGGTGGGGGAGGGAGGAATAAGGGTAGGAGAGGGGATGGAGAAACCTGGGAGGAGGGAGCTGGAAGGGGAAGGAAACGGAGGAAGGGAAGGGAAAGCTCAGGGTTGGAGTTCCTGCTGGCTCTCCCATCTTGCAGCACTGTGGATGCAGGGGCAGCAGGGGGGAGTGGCTGTGGAGGGTGGGGAAGGAGGGATGGGGTGTGTGGAGGAAGAGGGAGGGAGAGTAGGAGTGGGAGGAGGAGCGAGAGCTGGGGCGGCCGCAGGGGCTGGAGCAGGAGGAGGCAGGAACCTGTCGACCAAGGTCTGGAAGTGGCCTCTGAGGGCACAGCCCTGCTCCTCCAGTGCCTCCAAGCTCTGCTGCTGCAGCCGCAGATCCTCCAGGACCCAGTGGTCCTAGGTACGGAGCTGGTGCTCCAGTAGCCGCAGGTGCCGCTGCTGGTAGTCCTCCAGGTTGCAGGTGCGCCTGCTGGCCCGGGTGCAGGTGGCTGTTACAGGCGGAGTGGTGCGCCCTGCAGTCCCAGATGCTGCGGCTGTGGTAAAACAAGAGCAGTGGTCAGTTCTCCCTGGGGACACAGTGGGTGAAATCCAGCCCCCCTCTGCAAGGCGAGGTCGGCGTCTGGGGAACAGGCCAGGGCCCCTGCATGACACCCAGCTGCTGCTCCATGGTGGGCAAGGCCCAGGCGCACGGTCCCTGGGATCCCTCTTCCCCCACTCCCCCTCTACCCATAAGGGGAGCATGATGGCACTCACATGTAGAGTCTTTCCCAGCCTCAGATGACACAGGCAATGTGCTCTGTGGGATGCCTCGGGGGTCCTAGATCCTGGGCAGGCTCCCTGCGGGCTCCTGGCTCTCGGCATCCTCCTCCTCCTCCTCTGTGTCAGGGATGGGTCCCTCTGCCCCAGGGTCAATCACCACCCGGGGCATTGATTGCTTGAGCCCCCAGGATGCGGTCCAAGGCCTCCTAATGAGGGCAGGCCTCCGGGTTGGCCCCTGGCTGGGAGGCCCTGGAGTAGGCCTGCTGCAGGGCCTTGATATTGCAGCAGACCTGCTCCCGGGTCTTCATGTGGCCCCTGGTGGCCAGGCTGGCAGCCATGCAGCTGTAGAAGGCTGCGTTCCTGTGGCTAGTGCAGAGATTGGGGATGTTGGAGGCCTCCCCCCAAACCTCAATGAGGTCCACGATCTCCGCACTAGACCAGGCGGGCGCCTGCCTCTTGCGGCCCCGGGCAGGCTCCTGGGAGCTGCCAGCTTGGTCCCGGGAAGAGGCGGAGGGCTGGGTGGCAATGGGTGACTGGCTCATGCCGTGCCAGGTGCAGGGTCTGCTGGCGGGGTGCTGGCAGGCTTGCAACTGGCAGAAGCACTATAGCCAGACCGTGACCCTTTAAGGGCTGCGAGATGGGAGGGGGGCAGAAGAGTTTCGCTGGTTTGGCCCAGAGTGGCCACCAGGGAAAGCTGGGGAGGGCTAGCCTCCCACTAGTTCGAATTAAGTGGCTACACAGCCCATAATTTGAACTGCTTAATTCGAACTAGGCGTTAGTCCTCGTAGAATGAGGTTTACCTAGTTCGAATTAAGCATTCCACTAGTTCGAATTAAGCGCTCCGCTAGTTCGATTTAAATTCAAACTAGCGGTTTGCATGTATAGCCCCTATTAAAGTTAATTTGAACTAACGGCTGTTAGTTCAAATTAACTGTGTAGTGTAGATATACTCTAAATGAGCCCACGTCCATGCTAATAATCTTACAAAAGATCACCTCAGCTCCAACAAGGACTCTGGTAGAAGTCAGTCCTTCACACCTTCTCAAAGAGTATTTCTGTGGTTATAAGTTTCTACCCACCTTGGCTCAGAACTAATGCCCCAGGGACCCGAGAATCCCTCCTTCATGCAGTTTCAGCCTCTGATCTTGTCCTCATTTAACTGGCGCTCAGCAGACAAAAGGCACCTTCTCCAGATAAAGTGCCACAAGGCATAACTGGAATGGGCACATTGGCCCTTTGACATTTTCTGGGAAACCCACTGAACTGTAAGTGGATTCTGGGCCAGCTCACGATTTCAACTAGTCTTTAGAACCATGGTATCCAACCAAGCCAACTAGCCACACTCAACCAGACAAATAGCCACATGTGGCTAGTATGTTAGACACCATGGCTTTAGAAGTTCAGAAAACTCCCAAGAGGAGATACTGCTCAGGGCTCTCCTCCACACTTCCCACTTGAGATGTTACAAACAATCCCACAAGGACACATAAATGTTTGCCTTTTTTAATACAATGAACTGCTAAGAAACTGGAGTAAATTTAAGTAAGGTTTGTCCAGGAAGTGACAGGAAATTGCCATAGCTGCCAGAAGTATCCTTAGACATCTAGAGGGGCGGTATACAGGCCAAACAAAGGCATAATCAATGGTGCATGTCCAGGTGCAATATTCCCTGCTCCTGCATGGGATTTTTAATGGCAACAACTCTTCAAGACCTCAGTTTTACAGTTAATTTAAGAGCTATGGAGCCAGACCCTGAGCCAGGGAAATGGGTGTAACTCCACAAAAATCAATAGATCTAGACCAATTGACATTATCTGACGATCTTGGCCCACCATGAATAATGGCCCCCAAAGGAATTCTCCAGCACAGAGTCAGAAGAAGAAAGCAATATCAGCCCTTCTTCACCTGAGCTTTCCTGGCAGTTCTCCCACTCGAGTACCAACTGAGGCTCCTGCCTGTGAGACAACCCCAGCCTGAGTCAGAACTGCCTGTTGGCATTGCAGAGACACAACTGTAGAGAGGTGCTTAAAGGAACTAGATATGGAAGGTCAAAGCACAGAGCCCCAACAGGCTGGGAAAATATTGCCAGACACCACTTGGCCTAGGAGCATTTCATTTTTACTACTCCACAGCTGGAAGCACCAAAGCCCCCGGCTGTGCTATTATTGCAGTTTTGCTTGGCAGGTGACTCTTCTCACTCATATCAAAATCCCTGAGAGCCTACCACCAACTTTTCCTTGATTGGCAGGGACATTATTTCAAAGGGAGCCCATTTGGAGGCTCTCGCTTTGATTCTCTTACATCCCCTCACGCTATTTCCAGCCAGGAGTTGCTGTCAGGTGAAGGCTGTGCTAATGCTTTTCACCCACAGGCTTCACCGGGGAACGGCAAAGGCACTGCCAACGCACTGAGCATACCAATCAGAGTGGAGGCTGCGAGGTACGCCGCATGTTTCAGGACATGCTCAGAGCAGCGATAGAGATGTCCATGCAAACCTATTAATTAGCAATGACAGCACTACATCCTCCTCAAACGAAGCTTCTCCAGTTCTCTCTAAAGGCGCCCCGATTCACACACGATCTCAGCACTGGGACACACGGCCTAAGGTCTCTTCGTCTCGCAGGATGCTGCTAACAGGGAACAGGGCTTTCTGCCATTTTTGGGTCTTTGGGAGCAGCAGGAGGTGACAGTAAGCGGGTGCACTCTGATGCGCAGCTCCTGCAAGAGCTGGCTGAGCTGCAGCGAAAGCCAGCAGGGAGCTATTCAAAGAGCTGACAAGAGGGCAGCACTTGTAAGAAATATATGTTACTTTCACCCCTGGGGAGCCAGGTTAGGCCAGACCCTCAGCTGGTGTGAGCTGAAGTGAATGGAACTACAGCAGTCAACAGCTGCTGTGAATCTAACCTGAATTTGCTCTTATTCTTGGAACCTGATAGAGGATCCTTTTGCTTTACCCCCTAGCCTTAGCTACGTGGGTGTCCTTTGTAAAAAGTGGCACATTTGAGCAGATGCCAAGAAAAAAAGGCTTGGGCACTTATTTTCAGGTGTGGAGTTTAACTTTTTTCTGGGTGAAAGAACACGCCCTTTTATCTGCATCCACCCCCTGCCAGCCCACAGCAAGTGGCTAGCTCCTCGTATAAGCTCCACCCCCAAGAGAGGTCACCCCCGAATGAAACTACACATCATCTATCCCCAATAGGAAGTCATGCAATATATAAGTTCCACCTGGAATCTGCTGTTTGTCTGTTAGGGTATGTCTACACAGCAAAGTTATTTCGAAATAACTTTACCAGCGTCTACACAGCCAAACCGCTATTTCAAAATTAAATCGAAATAGCGGAGGGCTTATTTTGAAATTGGTAAACCTCATTCCATGAGGAATAGCGCCAATTTCAAAACTGCTATTAGGGGGCCTCCAGCCCTTCCCAGGGCCCTGGTGTCCACTCTGGGCACAACCAAAAAAACTCCTTTTCCTCCCTCCCTCTCCAGAGCCCTTAAAGGGGTAGACTCTGGCCACAATGCCTGTGCTAGCTCCAAGCCTGCCAGCCCAGAGCCACCTGTCACTGCCCCGACCCAGTGGCCCCAGCATGAGCCAGGCAGCCACTGCCAGCCAGCCCTCTACTGCTCCCCAGGACCAGTCTGCCAGCTCCCAGGAGCCTGCCAGGGGCTGGAAAAGACAAGACAGAAAAGACAGGCGCCTGCCTGGTCCAGTGCGGAGATCAGGGACCTAATTCAAGTTTGGGGGGATGCCTCCACTATCCATGATCTCTGCACTAAATAGAGGCTGCCAGCCTGGCCACCAAAGGCCACATGCAAACCCAGGAGCAGGTTCTCATGAAAATAAAGGAGCGGCTGTCGGCCTATGCCAGGGCCACAGGGGGCAGCTCCCAACCAGGGGAAGACCCAGACCCTTGCCCCTATTTTGATTCCGTGGACTTCATCCTGGGGGGCAGTATGGTCTGTGCCCCCCAGGTGGTCATCAACCCTGGGGCACGGCTTGCTGCCTTCCCAGCTACTGCTCCTCCTACCACTCCTTCTCCCCCTCCCGCTTCTTCCTCCCCACACTCCCAGGGATGCCAAGGCCCCCACACTCATGGTTCTGGGAGACAGTTGGGCCGGCAAGACCCCCAACCCTGAGCCCTGAGCTTCTCCTCCCACTTCCTCCCCTTGCCTCCCCCTGATAGCTCCCTCCTCCCAGGTTTCCCCCTCCCCTCTCCCACCCTCTCTCCTTCCCTCTTCCACCTTCTTTCTACAGTCTCACCTCAGTTTCATTTCCCACCCCCCACCCCAGTTTTGTTCAATAAAGAGGCTTTGTTGTAATGAACATACGTGTCTTTTATTGTACAGCGGGAAGGGGGGTTAGGGAGGGGCAAGTGGAAGGATGTGAGGGAGGAATGAGGCACAAGCCCCCAGTGGGCCAGACCAGGGAGGCTCTTAGTGCTCCTCAGGGTGGAAGCTCTCCCGCAGGGTCTCCTGGGTACTGACAGCCCCCCAATGGATCTCTCGGATGGCAGCCTGCAGCAAGTGCAGCCAGGCTCACAGCAACGTGTCCATGAGAAGCTCCAGAGTGCCCAGGAGCAGGTCTGGCTCCATGTTGCAGAGTGCTGTGGTGTCCTGAGTGAGGGCAAGCAGAGCACGAAAGACAAAATGCTTTGCTGTCCCTCGGCGAGGTTGGCAAGCAAGCAGGGTAAGCTGAGAACCGGCTGTCCTGGGGGATCCCTTTAAGCACAGGCCTCAGATAGCCTCAGGCAGCAGCCACACAAAGTGACTCCTGACCTGATGCCCTGCCAGACCTGCATCTGTCCGGCCTTAAATGCAATTCAGCATCCACACAGTGTGGACGCGCTATTTCAAAATGCATTTTGTGTGTAGACGCATTATTTCAAAATAAGCTATTTTTAATTAATTATTTCCAAATAACACTGTAGTGTAGACATACCCTTAGAGGGCAACAGTCCCTCCACAGCCATCCCCTGGATATCTGGCTTATAGCCTTGATACCAGTTCAGACAAATGAATACAGGGCAGGGATGTGTCTGAGTCAAACTTACACACACACACACACACACACACACACACACACACACACACACGGACACACACACAGCCCAAAAGTGGCCCCGAGCTGCCACAATAGCCAGAGGGCTGCACTGTTTGGAGTACATGGCCCCCCACCGTAGCCCGTTGGCAGGAGAGTTTGCAAAGGTTATTGTGCTTTTCTTGCAGCCAGGAGCTGCTTCTCCCAGAATCAGGCGGGGCAGAATGCGGGGTGTGGCCCAGCCCCACTCCCGGCAGGAAGGCGTGCAGCAATGTCTGGGCACAGAGTCGCTCTCTGAGGTGCTCCAGGGACGGTGCTCTCGCAGCTCTTCCATAGCCGGCAGAAAGATGGCCCTGGGGAGAGGAAGATGCTGATGAGATCAGGCATGTGGCAGTGCTGCTGCTCCCAGGTGCAGAGGGGAGCGGCATGTTGATCTCTGTCAGCACCACATGGCCTAATCAGTCCTGACATCCCACCTGCCTGACTGCCAGCCTGGCAGAGGGAAGAGCAGCTTGTCACCTTGGAGGCTTTGTGGATGAGCCAAGCCACCCGCAGACCCAGAGCCAAACAGGCAGATTTTCCAAGAAGGCCTCATTCTGCTTCTGAGTAGGTTCATGCAGGGCCTGCTAGAGGCACTGAGGAGCTGTGTGCATGGTGCAGAATCTGCTCCAACTGCTTCTGGAGGCTGGCAAGGGGATGTGGGATGATGCCAGCCATGAAGTCCAGAGTTCTTTCCAAGGGGTGTTGGGAGGAGGAGATTTAAACACCCAGGAGAGGGAAATTCACCTCGAGGCTGGGCTTTCCTTTGCACTGCCTCAGAACTGATAGAGTCGCCCCACCCATGTACAAGTTATCCCCTGCAGGCCCGTATGCAGGAGGATCATGAAGAGTGCAAAAGTACCTCCCCATGGTCTCTGAACTAAGCATGCCCTGGCCATCCAGGGGAAGGCAAGAGCAGCACCACTGGCTAGCCAGTGGGAAAGGCTGGGGGTGATTTCCCCGCTTACTTGGCGGGGGGGCTATAATGGGTGCATTCACACCCTTGCAGTCCACATTTATAACCCGCCCTCCCCAGAAATTCCTGCATACAGGCCTGCCCTGGCTCAAGGGCCTCCGGAGCAGGCAGGGACTTGGTGTGGCCAGCTGTGCACTGGACAGGGACAGTTCAGTCTGCTGGGGCACATGGCGGGGGTAGCCCCTGGAGCTGTTCTACCCTGCAGCAGGGACAGAAGCAGCCCTGAGATCACAGAGGTGAACAGCGCAGAGTGGCTCAAGCCCCAACCCCAACCCCCTGACCTGTCTGTTGTGACAGCTTTAGTCCACTCACTCTCCTGAGCTGATGCCTCCAAGCCAATGCTCTTTGCTCTCCGTGATCATGCTCCCTTAGTTTCTGTAGCATCGTCTGCCCCTTGGGACTCCAGAGAGCTTTGCAAAACTTCCCTGCCTAACGAAGTGCAGGCACCTCCATGCCACCACACACTGTCACTGCCTACAACACAAACACCATGTCCACGTCTGACTGGGGAGATCATTTTAATCTGGCAGAGTGGAGTTACCCAGGCTGGAATATGAGCAGGACAACAGCACTTACATGCCCGCGCTGCTGAGAAGCACCAGGGGACCCATCATGACCAGTGTAGCAAGAGTGTCTGATTTCACTGGGAACATTAAAAAATGTTAGCAGTTAGCACTTACATCGCCTGGTCCCCTGGAAAACTTGCAAGAGGGCAGGTGAGCTGCACTGTCACCCTCCATTTCCAGACAGGGAAACTGAGGCGAGAAGCAGCACCCTGGACCTGCCCAAGGTCACACAGTGTGCAGCTGGGATTAGATCCCTCCTTTGCTGACTCCCAGCCTCATGCCTTTGCTGCTGGAAAGCACAACAGCTCATCCAGACCCTGCAGGAAGACACAGATGACGATGCTTGCAGGCCTGTCCCTGACCTGTGCACCCTTCAGACAGGGGTTAGTCAATCAGGAGTTGGGGCAAGGGAACAGAGTGTGCACTTTTCCTCTGCTGCCAGGTCTTCATTTTTCTTGAGCCACGCACAAAGAATCCACCATCTCACCCCTTAAAAGGCAGAGACCAGAGAGGGACAGGAAGAGAACCACCATGCTCTGGCCAGGCCTCACCCACCCCTCTGGCCTTGGCTGAAAGAAAGAGGAACTGGTGCCTCAGCTCAGCAAGAAAGGCTGGGATTTCCAGAGACGCCCCTTTCACTGGGAGAATCTGTTGGTGTTTGCAGTGTCCTAACTTCCAGTGTCAGGATATCCCTTTAATACTAACTTCCTTAGACAGCTTAGAAACAGCCCCCCAAAACAGCCTGTAACCCAATAGGCCCCACATGCTTCCGATTCCATCCAAACTCACAAAGCAGCACCCCAAAGAGCTGCTGCCTGTGGTGGAGGGGCACAGCCATAATTTACATTGTGCTCCTTTTCTAGTCAGAGAAATATTCATCTGCTTTACCTGTCTGTCCGTAGCCAATAGTCCCATCACCAAGAGCACTTCTCCGGTGATTTTCCTCAGTAGGGACGACATGCTTCACTGTCTTACTCCCTCCTCTCCCACTTTATAGATGGGGAAACTGAGGCAGAAATGGGGCAGAGACTTGCCTGAGGTTTCCATCAAGCTGTAGGTATTACAACAGTTGCCATCCTGGAGGCAAGATTTGCAGGACCATGGGGCAGTGGCCTCATCTATCACAGAGAAAGAAGGGTATGTCTACACTACCCCACTAGTTCGAACTAGGAGGGTAATGTAGGCATACCGCACTTGCAAATGAAGCCCGGGATTTGAATTTCCCGGGCTTCATTTGCATAAGCGGGGAGCCGCCATTTTTAAATCCCCGCTCGTTCGAACCCCGTGCCACGTGGCTACACGCGGCACGAACTAGGAAGCCTAGTAACGAGGAGTAACTGTAGTTCGAACTAGGAAGCCTAGTTCGAACTACCTAGTTCGTGCAGCGTGTAGCCGCGCTGCACGGGGTTCGAACCAGCGGGGATTTAAAAATGGCGGCTCCCCGCTTATGCAAATGAAGCCCGGGAAATTCAAATCCCGGGCTTCATTTGCAATTGCGGTATGCCTACATTACCCTCCTATTTCGAAATAGGAGGGTAGTGTAGACATACCCGAAGAGATCAAGTTGTGCCTTGGTTATTGGTCCTCAGTCAAGCCCAAACTCCGTTCCTGGCTGTAGTGAAACTCTGGGGCGGGATTTCTCTACCGCTGTCCCAGATGAACAGTTTCTAACACAGTCAGACAGTGTGAGTGAAGGCTTCATCTGTCATCTCTGCAGGACCTACCCCTCTTGTTCTATTTCAGCACCTGACGACGGGCAGGTTCTCCTGAACCAGCCTGTGTGCTCTTCCTGAGCCTTCTCCTTGCACCTTGGAGCACTGCAGATGCAGCGTCAGATCCTGCTCCCAAGCAAGCCAACACGAGCTTTATCATGGATGACAAGAGAGAAGTATCTGGTGCAGAACAGACCAAGCTGCCCTGACATTGAGACTTCCACTAGTGGGGGAAGGAGAGTTGGTGACTCTCTGGTGACCCCTTCTGGCCAGTGAGAGTAAGTTCTCAGACCATCTTGCTGCCACTAAAGGAGGGGAGAGAGAATGAGAGGTAGGTCTTGGACCGGTAGCTTGTTTTCAACCATCCTAGACTTGGTTCTCAGCTCACTGCTGTTCCTTGCATTAGCCATATCACTAACCAAGACATGTACTGAAAAGGCCCTCCATAGCCACAGGATAAACAGTCCAGGCTGTGGAGTGCTCAGATTCTCCCCATGACTCTTGGATGAGGAACGGGAGCAGAGAAGTTAAGTGACTCACCCAAGGTCACACCAGAAGTCTGTAGCAGAGCAGGAACTGGGCCCAGACCTTAGCCATCTGGTCTCTATCATAGCAGCACTTAGGAAGATAAGAACTGCCAGCCTGGCTCAGACCTGAGTTTCATCTAACTTTTCCGTTAAAAGCATTTCCGGAAAATCATGCCAGTGTAGACGTAGCCACATAGTAAAAGACAGTCCCTGCCTTGAAGAGTTTACTATCTAAGCTGAAATTGCCCAGGATGATATAAATGTTCCAATCTCAATGGAGCTGATCCTGCTTTACACTGGATTAAGTGTGAGGAGTATCTGGCCCACATTTAAGTAGCTCATTTATGACATCTGGTCAATTTGAATAATCCTCCTCCACTGAGTTTAGGTCATTTTCTCTGAGCATTTGTTTACCAGTTCATGAAGCGTTCCACAACGGGACCGAATCAAAATGTGCAGTACCCCTCCACACACCCCGGAAAGTCTGTGTGACTCCTGGAAAACACAACTCTTGGAAAACATAGCTCAAACTTCTGGCTATCAAACAGGAGTTGCTGTGAGGATCAGTTCAGTGAGCTTTTGATCGTGTGGTGCTTTGAGATCCTTTCCCGAAGGGTGCAATAGAATTGCTGCGGATAAAACTCTAGCAGGCAGAAAGCAGCCTCCTATACTGCAGTAAGGAAGACACTGGGGAAAGGATAAGAGGTGCCGGCTGCTGAAGAAAAAGGGGAATAAATGAAGAGCTGCCAGTTCTGGTGGATGGTTTGTGGGTGGTGATGAGAGATTGCTTCATGCAGCAAAATAGTTCAATGTCTTAAACAGGTGGCCTCAGGGATGTGCAAACACCTGGGAAAGGCAGAGGCAGTGAGTGTCCTCCCCTCCCCAACCCCACAGCAAGCTGGGCAATAAATAAGTGACAAGTCTCAAGTGCAGAAGTGCAGTCTACCTTGAAGGCTGCAGAGACTCTTGTAAGTCTAGGTGTATATATCACAAGCAAGGGTACCCCCATCCATCAATTTTCTGGGGTTAAAGGCCGAGACTTAATAGCCTTGCTAAGGACTAGAACTGACACCCAGGGGAACAGCTAGCCTGGGGTGGACAATAATTTTCATGGAGGGGTCCACTTAATGAACTTTGGTACCTGGTCATGAGCTGGTTTCAGGCTCCTTCCTCAGGAAGGGGGCGGGGCCTTGGGCAGAAGGGATGGGGCTATGGGCTACAGAGAGAGAGAGTGAAAAAGACACTCTGGCTACGTCTAGACTGGCATGATTTTCCGGAAATGCTTTTAATGGAAAAGCTTTCCGTTAAAAGCATTTGCAGAAAACAGCATCTAGATTGGCATGGACACTTTTCTGCAAAAGCACTTTTTGCAGAAAAGCATACGTGGCCAATCTAGACGCGCTTTTGCACAAAACAAATCTGAGCTGTCTACACTGACCCTTTTGCGCAAAAGTTTTGCACAAAAGGAACTTTTGCCTGAAGGGAGCAGCATAGTATTTCCGCAAGAAGCACTGATTTCTTACAGTAGGAAGTCAGTGCTTTTGCGGAAATTCAAGGGGCCAGTGTAGACAGCTGGCAAGTTTTTCCGGAAAAGCGGCTGATTTTCCGGAAAAACTGGCCAGTCTAGACACAGCCTCTGTGTGTGAGAGACAGACTTGTGTGACATAGAGTGAGCATGTGTGGCACAAAGGCTGGGAGAGTGTGTGTAGCAGTGTGAGTGTGTGGCACAGATGGGGTGTGTGTGACAGTGAGACAGAAAGTGTGTGCTGGCTAGCATTGAGTTTCTGAAAGAAACCTCGCTCTGTCTCTTCAAGACAGGGAAAGCTGTCCTGCTCTGTTGTCTCCCCGTTCCCTGCTCTGCAGAGATGGAGTATGGCAGGGGGACATGGGAAGAGAGAGAGAGAGAGAGAGAGCGCACAAGCACTGATATCTTAGAAACTCCCCGAGTCACTTACCATCCATGCTTCAGACTGCAGCAGCTCCGCTGTGTGTCTGCCTCTCCTAACCCTCTACTCTGCAGAGATGGAGTACAGGGTCTGGGGGACACCCTGACTTCAGCTCTCCCCTCCACATCTCCCCTGCACTCTGCACAGCTAGCAGGAGAATCCTGGGAACAGCTGGGAAGGAGGACAGAGCAGGATGAGGGAGGGCAGTGGAACACACACTGCCAGCTGTAAGTCTGCACCTCTGCTAATCAGCTGGGTGGGCCGGATATGGGCCCTGATTTTGCCCACCCCGATCTAGCTGCGAAAACCAGACATGCGGCACACATTCCAAGAGTGGCTGTCCAGAAGAGTTGTGGTCTGGATCTGGCCTGGTAAGTCTGGAGAGGCGAGGAGAGGAGAGGAGGCACATTGCTACACCAGGTGTGAAGGAAGAGCCACATTCATTTGAAGCCATTCCTGCTGTCACTCATATTCAGTATTGCCCAGCTGAGGAGAGGGGAGGGAAAGGACAACGCCTGTTATGAAAAAATAAGAAGAAAAGGACTTAATGGGCAGAAGGCAGCAGTCCATGGCAAGATCATTAGAACTCCTGATGCACTCGAAGCACATCCTATGTGGGTGCATGCAGCAAAGCAACTGAGACGCTCTTTTCTGTGTATTATACCTTTAATTCTGTAAGGCCCCTGCTGCGTGCTATGGTGTGCCCAGTGCATGCAGACTGTTAGGGGACACACACACACTGCTCTCTCATGAAGACTACAGCTCGTTAGTTAATCATTAAGTGTCTTAAATGAAGGCCACTCTGACTAACAGCAGAGAAACCTAACAAATAGTCATAATGTAATCCCCTATGTCAGCAATGGGGGCTCTGCTGAGATGGCTAAAACACAACAGGGAAGACAGAAGCCCTGGAAATCAAATGCATCACTGTCAGGGGAGGGGGCTTCTCGCGTCAACAGGCTTTGGAATGCCGCAGAGAGAGGCTGACTCCTTTCTGGTGGTTCCCCATGGCAGTAATAGCTGATTTGCTCCATCTTGAGAGTAAGGGAGGTGGCAGGGGCATGCAGGGCAAACAGGTTTCTGTAGGGAAACATTAGCAATAATTGCATGTGTGAAAAAATTCTGCTCCCCGCGGCTTTAGAACAGCAGCACATTTTGTGCCCAGCATCACCATTTCTCTTTGAGCTCTCTGCAGTGGCCCTGCATTGACCCAGATGCCAGCTGTGCAGCAAGTCTGACAAAGACACTCGGGCATTGTGAGTGGCAGGCATCCTCCCACTGACATGGGTGTGGGAGTGGAGCAGTGGGAAGTACCCGCATGCTCTAATCAGGGTGGTAAGAACATAAGAACGGCCAGATTGGGTCAGACCAACAGTCTATCTAACCCAGTATCCTGTCTGCTGACAGTGGCCAATGCCAGATGCCCAGGAGGGTGCAAACACAAGCACATGCATCCCCACCTGGTGTCCTGTTCACTCTTCGTGCCACTCCATCTTTCCCCACAAAGAAAGCAGAGTTAATGCTAGATCAGATCCAGCCAATGGCTTTTTCCATTCTGCCAGAACAAAAGGGCTTTCTCAGTCCTCATCTGTGAAAGCTGCCCTCCCGTGGGCTGTGTCTAGACTACATGCCTCTGTCGGCAGAGGCATGTAGATTAGACAGATCAGCAAAGGCAAATGAAGCCGCGATTTAAATGATCGCGGCTTCATTTACATTTACATGGCTGCCGCGCTGAGCCGACAAACAGCTGATCAGCTGTTTGTCGGCTCGCCGCTAGTCTGGACATTCCCCCTGTCGACATCAAAGCCCTTTGTCGGCAGTCCCGTTATTCCTCGTGGAATGAGGTTTACCGGGGCTGCCGACAAAGGGCTTTGATGTCGACAGGGGGAACGTCCAGACTAGCGCGCGAGCCGACAAACAGCTGATCAGCTGTTTGTCGGCTCAGCGCGGCAGCCATGTAAATGTAAATGAAGCCGCGATCATTTAAATCGCGGCTTCATTTACCTTTGCTGAACAAACAAATCTACATGCCTCTGCCGACAGAGGCATGTAGTGTAGACGTACCCCTGGTGTTTAGGAACAGGGACATGAAAGGGTATAACAACAGATAAGTGAGAGCACCGATTCTCATCCTTGGAAAAGTGGGAGGGATAAAACAGTGCATGGTAGAAGGGGAGAGAGAGAATACATTCTTTTCTGCCTTTTGTCTCTAAAGCTCTGAAACCGAGCGTGGAGAAGGGGGAATGTAGATCAAAATGTAATTTTCCCTTACAAGCTCCTGTGGAGCACAGGCTTGGTAGGTAGCTAGTGCCCAGGGGCCACTCGGCAATAACTCACAACCATTTCTTTTACAAAAATGGTACTTATTAAAGGTCAAACGTAGCTGGAGGAGCGGGTGGGAGGTGGATGCAGGAAAGGGAAAGGGAAGGGAAAGCTTTCCAGGGGAAGAACAAACACACCCACCAGGCCCAGTCCTCAACTGGTTTAAAATCAGTGTACTGCCTGCTGTTTACACTAGTAGAGGATCTGGACTACAGAGGCTGTAAAAGCTTCTGCACTGAAACATGGTCTATAGCACACAAAGTTGCCCTAAGGTTATGGTGACCATACATCCCTTTTTTTCCAGGACAGTCCCAGATTTAAGGGTTTAGTCCCAGAGTCCCAATCAAGGTGGCAAATGTCCCAGAAAACCCATTGGGATCCAGCTACAAACAGCACAACCATTTCCCCCCCTCTCTGGGACACCCTCGCAGACACTCAGTGCTAGCGCGGCGCAGCAGCAAAGCCCCGCCTCCACCAAGCACATAAGCGGCTCCCTTGGTGCTTTGCGCGGGCACCCAGTGTTCTGAGTGCCAGGCTCCCCTGCAGCACGCGTCACTGTCCGGCATAGTCCCCCGTCCGTTCCCCTCTGTGGCTGTTCCCTCCCGCTGTGGGACTGCCTCCACCGTGCGCCTCCAGCCTGGCCTCCTCCATCCACAGGCGGCCGCCGCTGCTGCCGGATGGGAAGGAGCACTGGTCAGAGCCAGTGAGCCGCTCCTGGGAGCTGCCACCGGAGTCCTGGCAGGGATCGCACAGAGCTCGGCTGGAGCGCTGCAGAGCAGGGAACGTTCGGGCTCTGCCAGTGCACTCTCTGCACAGCCCTTTCTCCTCCCTCCCCTTCCCGCTCTTCTGGGGCAGTGTCAATGCACGGACCAGCTCGTACAGCCATGCTCTGCAAGCTGGATCTAGGGAGTGGGGGCTCCCCGCCCCCCATGCTGTGCTCCTCCTAACGGGAGTGAAAGCTGGTGCAGGGACTGCAGTAAAATTAGCACCAAAATTAGCTCTCCTGCATTAATATGACACAAATTGGGTTAATGCAATTGCAGGATAGTTGCATGAGGGGGGTTCGGTGGGGGCTAAACCCATCCCTATTGGTAGGAAGAAGGTGGGAAAAGTTCTTAAAGAGGGTCACATGACACCTTTTACTTCTGGTCATGTGTCCATCTTGACCCCGAGAGTGTTACCTCCAGAGGCATGGCTAATGGAGGTCAGGGGGTAAGTCCCTAATTTTGGTTCCGAAAATATGGTCACCATACCTAAGGTGGTTAGCACAGTTATGAAAGGGATTGGGCCTCAGCTTCCCCCTGCATTCAATGCTTCCTCTAGCCAGCAACTAGCAGCCTCTAATCACATCAGTATGGCAAATCAGATGTGTTAAAAGCAATTAGTGGCTAATAAAGTAAAGGCCGCTCATCTCAGTCCCTCCCTGGCCGTGGACAGAAGTGTCTCTGGTTACAGTGAGAGATCCAGGAACACTGGTCATTGGCTTGAGTGTTGCCCAGTCTCATGATATTTCGGGGGCAGGGGTTGTTCTTAAAGTCATGGCTCCTGAAGTCTCACAACTATGTGAGAATCCCAGCTTTCATTAGGTTACTAGATGCTGAGAGAGAAGCTTTAAAACGTGACCCAAACAGCTCCCTACCCAGAAGGCAAATGCAAACTCAACTGGCATTCAAATAACCTCTTGATTTTTGAACACTTGGGCTTAGCCATGCTGCCGTGCTATTCTCCTGGGGGGATCTCCTTTCAAGGGACAGTCTGTTTGCTGCTCTTTGTACTGGAGGCTTTAAAGCAACAGAGATTCTTTGGCAGCCATATAAGGCCGCTGAGCCCTTGCTCACCTAGCTAAAGACACGGTTGGCTAGGAATAGTCTGGTGGCATTTTAAGGAGTGAGCTAGTTCAACAGCCATTTCTCCTAAAGGTTGAAATTCTGTGGAGTGTCTGCAGGAGGCAATGTACAAGGGGGGAGGAGGGAAGGAGGCTGAGGTGCTCTCAGGATTCTGGCTGCTCCAGTGACTTGTTGATTAGCAGAAAAAGACCGTGCTAACCAGTGGCATCTAGAGCTGCCTGTGAGTCTAGGGTTACCAGATGGATTCAAAAAAATACTGGACACACTTGATCTGAGATGGAGGATGAGGGACTGTCCGGGAGGGGAGTGGGGTTGGCTAGGAGGAGGTTGGGGGAAGCGAGGCTGGCCAGGGGAGATTGCAGGGTGGGGGAGGGCACCGGCCAGTGGGAAACAGGGCTGGCTGGGAGGGGGTTGGGGAGAGCGGAATTGGCCAGGGGAGCGGGGCTGGCCGGTGGGAGGTTGGGGAGAGGGGGAGAACCCAGCTAGGGGTGGCCAGGCAGGGATTGCGGGGAGTAGGGCTATCCGGTGAGGAACTAGCTGACGGGGAGTGAGGCTGGCTGGGAGGGGGTCCGGGGGAGCAGGGCTGGCTGGAGAGGGAGGGGGGGTCAAAACCAGACACCTGGCAACCCTATGTGAATTCTCCATAATGCTCCGCCCTATAGCCTCCCTCCCCACAACCTTTGACACCTCCCTCCCATGCCCTAAAATGGGGCAGGAGAGGGGATCAGCTCAGATCTCTTGTCACAGCTCTACTCTGCCTCTCTGTGGAGGGAGTTTTCCTCTTGTCTTTGTGGCATACTTCTGACCTCTTTATGCTGGTGGGCTGCTACAGAAAGCATATCTGCGGGGAAAGCACTGTAGCTATTGAGCTGTATGTTTACAGGTGTGCAGGGAGTTTCACAGCACAGTAGCCACTGAGAAACACTTTACAAAAATCAATGTGTTCAGATTTCAAAGTTCATCTCACACAATGTGCAAAAAAAAAACAACCCCAAACCCTATCTATATTAAGCATGCTTTTAACTTAGTGTCTTGCTTAAACGGAGAACTGGCACCTGTGTACAGGGTGAAATGTAAGAACCCTGTAGCAAGAAGCACAGAAGAAAGAGTTAAACACTTCACTGCTCATGAGCTGAGATGGTACCAAATCAACTGAGAGAAAAATATCAATTTGCCTACAGGATTTTAGTGCTAGAGAGAGTTTGCCAAGCTCTGATTTTGGTTAATACATAAGAGCAAAGAGACAGAATAAAAGATAATTAACAAAGTGCCTGTTATACTTAATAGGTGCATTTCTAAACTTGTTTTAAATTCATTCAGAGCTGAATCCAATGTTCATTGAAGTCATGAGACGACTCCTGCTGATTTCAATGGAATCAGACATTTTCATGCACTCGCATGTTAATGCATGGGAAAATTGTTTGACACAACAAAATAATTGTTTCTGAAGTTATGGATTTCTACTTTTAGAAAAAATGTTGATAATGGACAATGGTGCTCAGAGTGAATGGTTGCTGTAAACTCAGCTAACCTTTAAAAGTGTCTTTATTATGGATCTGGAAATGGTCTTCCTAGAATAGCATGAAGTGAGATTATAGTGCCTTCATTACCAGGCATTGCATTCACTGACTTTGATCACTAAGGTCGATAAATTCCACACATGCTGTTCTCTTCACCCATTGTGAATCTGTTTTTCTTTCTGTAACTTTTTATTTGCTTCGCTTGTTTAATAAAACTTGCAAACCCAGAAGAAGCCTCAACTCTGCTTTCTTTGGCACAAGTAGTGGATTTGAAGTGAATCCATGTGAAAAATCTGGGCTGGTTAATGAAAATCGTTTAACCTTTTCTCACCTACATACCTTAATGGATACAGTTCCCCCTTATCTCACACATACAACTCAATCAGTCCAGCTCAGCTCAGGCTTCAGTTCTTTACAATGTCTGCTCATTATGGAGCAATCAAAGCAGAGGAAATTTTGTAAGCTTTGGTGCATAGAGCTGCCAATTCTATCTCCACTCTTGGCAGGGCTGACCTCTGGGAATAACCCCTCACAGAAGAAATGTCTCAAAGGTGGGTCCAGCTGAGTTCAGGAAGTGTCAGGGATATGAGGAAGTGTGGGGAGTGTTGCCCTAACTAAAATAGGCCCTGAGACTGCTCTCACTAGTGCCAGTAGCCGTGCAAGCCCAGAATTTAAAGGATGCAATATGATGTAGACTTTACTCCCGGATCCAGACAGCACCACCACAGAATCTGTCCCAGGGTGAATTGATCCTTCAAGCCATTCCATCTGTTGTTCCTACATGCCTTCCCTTGCTCACGTTCCTTTTGGTGAACCTCCAGTAAGGCTTCAGATAGCAGGGAGATGAAAGCCAGCAAGACTCAACCACAAGCAGCAGCCAAAAGGAATCCATGCTGGCTAAGCGGCTGAGGAATAAGTGAAGGGAAAGAAGTGGCAGGTTCTAAAAGCCCATTATGTATAATAGAGAGGAAGAAAACTACTGTAAAATAAAGGCTCTCAACAGAGTCGCTTTAAGCATTAAATAGGCATCTGCTGCAAAAGCACTTTCTTTATAAAAAGCTTCATGATTTGCACTGGAGGCATTGCTGTGTTCTGACAAAGCTTGGGCTCCCTCACTTATCTACAGTCCTGGTGTTGCATGCTTTTAACCTGCTTTGTAATGACGGACTCCTGCCAGCAACCAGGCAGCCCTGACTGTTTCACGGCAGGGCAGGCACTGCTCCCACTCCAAATAAACCCGTTGGCTCGCTGGGGAGGGGAAGAGGACTCGTCCTCCAGGGGTCAGTTCAGGAGGAAGAGAATGTTCTTCCAGAGATCTGTGCCTGCGTAGGATTGGAAGAGTCGAGCGTGATCACAGACTCAGCATTGTCACCAACATGCATTCTTCTCTTGCAGATTTGTCCCTTGGTTTCTGGAGGCTAGAGAGATCTAAAGAGGGAGAGCTCTTCCTGCCAGAGGAAGGACAGTGCAGCCCATTTCAAATTCATCTTTCATTTATCCAGCAAGCATACACACACATTTGGGGATGGAAGCGGGAAATCAGGTTCCTCTATAGATTGGCACAGGGAACTTCTGGTATGCCCACTTTGAGAGGGCTAGGGAGGGTTCGTTAATTAAGCCATATTTCCCTGGGGAGGGGAGGAGGGAGGACAGAGTGAATGGGTTTCCTTTCATCTTTCCATGAGCAGAACAGATGAGAGATTTTCAAGATCCTGTTCTTCAAGGCTCATTGCACCATGTGACACTCAAAATCAACTGTTGTTCATCTCCCTGAATGCCAAGCCAGCAGGGACGTGGATGTTTCTGCACATGTGCTCTAGGGGCAACACCGCAGTGTGCTGCCAGCCTAGATGGCAAAGTGCATTAAATGAAAGTCACAAATGGAGCGAGTTCCAGAGTCTCAGCCAGGGGCGCACAGCACTGCAGTGACAAGGGCCAGAGGAGTGCCCACATCTGACAGCCGTGACAGCCAAGCATCAAATCCAGCCTGGCAAGGACAGGGCTGCGCTCAGCAGAAGCTCAGAACTGGAGTAACAGTAGACATTTGTGACTCACCAAGGCAAAAACAGAGACATAGGAGGTCTGGTATTTGGAAAGCAGGGTGATGTCCGATGGGCGAAAGGGAGGTCAAGAGAAGAGGTCTGACACACCGGGACTACAGCACAACCATGAAGCTGCATTGGAGGTGCGTGCATGGCTAGAAAGAGTTCAGACAGGTCAGGCCTGAGGTGCTCTGAAGAGGTTTGCAGGCAGGAGAACTGCACTGGGGCAGCACATGCCCCTCTCCCCCCCCCCTCCCCGGGGCTCCGTATCTCATGAGAACTCACCCCGAGCATTCCAAAAAGGGAAGCCTGGCGCAGCAAGGCAGGAAACCAACGTAGAGAAGAAGAAGAACCCACTTCCGAGTGCACCAGCAAGCAGCATGACCTCAATCAGCTCAGAATGGAGGAACTCATTGTGCTTGGCTTTCCACTGGGGACCTGTTCTTCATCAGAGCTATCAGGTGCACCCACAAACACTTTCACATATTAAACTCAGGGGAGACAGGCTCTGTGGGCTCACTCCATAGTAGCTGCTAATAAGGACTGGCTGCTGGCAGGAGCTTCAGGGCAACGTTCTGCAGTTTCCTCACCCTGGCGCTGATTTTCCCTGGTTCTAACCCCAGCATGATTAGATCAGCCTTAGCCCTACACCAGCAGGAGCTCAGTGTACTCTGGCCATGGTCTCAGTACACTTCCAAGACACCTTGTATCAAGGGGGTGGAGGAGTGCTTAGATAAGGCTGGTACCTAGATCTACATCAGGCATGGATTCCCCCTTTAAAAAATGACACCCAGTTGTCCCCTATGACTGTCATAGAATTGCTCTACGAATGGGAAAGTGCTCCTTGTGCGCAGCTTGTTAACAGATTAATTTATCAGCAGATGGGCACCCACAAATAAACCACAGAGCTCAGGTCTGGTAGGGCCAGTAACATTTCTGGTTATTATACAGTGCAGCTTTTTGGATCAGCTCTTAACACAGGCCACTCCTGTGCTCAAAGGACTCAGTCTCCCCATTTTACAGCTGGGGAAACTGAGGCACAGACCCATTCCAGGATTGGACTGTGGGACCAAGCCTGCCAACAGGGAGAGCTAAGGGGGAAGTTGCTCAGAAGGGCCTGGGCCTCCCAGCCACCACCACTGCTACCACGGCAGCAGCAGTGGACAGAGCCTTGGGCCCTTTAAGTCACCGCTGGAGCACTGCACAGAGGGACACTGAGAGCTGGCTGCTCCCAGTCCCGCCTCTTCCACCTGAGGCTCCGCCTCTTCCAGGAGTGCAGCGCTGCCCCTCCCCCCCATCTTGCCAACGGGCCTGGCAATTCTATCACCTCCACCCCTTCTGCATGGGGCACACATAGATTGTGACTGAAATAGGAAGAAAACCCAGCTTCGGGATAACCCATACAGTGCCTTACTATGAGTCCATTCTTTCCGTATAAAGGATTGGTAGAGTGGCAGAGAGGAATTGCACCTCCAGTTGAAATGCAGCCACTTCTGGGAATCACATGACCAATTTTAACTAGTGTGCAGCTGACACTCCTCAGCAGTCAGTATGGAAAAAGGTTCCTGTGGAATTGCCTGTGGAATTTATCGGAGGTATAAGTAATACAGGCACAATAATACTGTATCGTAGGATAGCTTCTGATAGCAAATCAATAGCATCTCTTGGAAACTGCACAACAATATGACAACTCTCTTCTGTATCCTGCACCAAGGTCTCGAGGCAGAGCCAACTCCACGGTGCACCAAAGCAAGATTTTAGCAATGGCTGAGAATCCCAGTGCAGCAGGTCACAAAACCCAGTGGCTTTGGAGCGAAAACTCAGACTAATTGTAAAGTGCAATAGCTACTCTTCTTACTCTCAGTGAGTAGAACTTGAAACCAGGGGAACTCCTTGTATAAATAAGGATTGCAAACATCAGGGCCTTGTGTGCCATTTTGCTTGCTATGGATAATTCATTCACAAAGTTGCACCCTGGTCTACAACTTTGGTTGTTTGAATTCAAGGGGAGAAAAATGATCTCCAGTTTTTAAAAAATTCATGCATTCCTCAGGATAACCAAAGCAACACAGCTTAGGCACCCCAGGATGGTGCGTGGAGACATACAGTATTAAATTGAAGATATGACTGAGAGAAGAAGAATGATCAAATTCCTCCTCTTCCTACTCTTCCTGACCTTGGGCAAGTCACTTAACATCTATGGGAGGCACAGAGAAGCTGTGAGGGTAAATGCATTACAAGTTGAGAGGTGTCAAGATAAAGTACTTGAGAGAGAGGAAACACAGGAAGAAGTTCAGCACTCAAGGAATTCCTGTTGCCATCAGACGGGTTAGCAGTGGTCGGGGGAGGGGGACTCAGCGTATCTGGGAACAGAAGGCCTGGAAAGAGGGGGAGAAAGACAGAGAATTCCCATCACAACCTCCCTTGGTGAAGAGTGGCATCCATTCCAGTTGCGACACAAACAAAAAGCTGATTTCTGCTCATTTACACTTACGCATCCGGTTTGCAATGGAGAAGAACTACATGGAACACAGACATAATGCAAATAAGCCCTGGTCTACACGAGGACCTTATTCCAAAATAACTCCAAGTTCAAATTAGTAAGCGGTACGTCCACACTACCAAGCCCGTTATTTCGAACTCTGTACTCCTGCTTTTCATGAGGAATAATGCTGATTCTGAAATAACGATAGCGTGGAAACTCTGGTGCTACTAATTTGAACTAGCTGGCCTCTGGAAAACCTCCTGCAGCTCCCCAGAATGTTTCTGGGGGGGGTTCTGAGACTGAGGTATTCTGTCCACATTAATGGAGCCTGCCTGCATTAGACTAATTTAGATGATTCCCTGTAATGAGGATATACTAGTTTGAATGCATTAAATTGTGAGTTCTTAAGTCAAATTTAGTAATTTCGAAATAGTTTTTTAATGTAGCCTTGGCCAAAGACCACAGACCTACCACAGTCACTCCACTATTGCCACCAGTCAGTTTAAGATACTCTTACCTTTAACTAGTTTTCATTATTATTTCATTGATTCTCACAGGACCACATTAATCAGGTCCATTTCTGCTGGAATTTTCACTCCTTGGTCCATGTTCTGTGTGCAGAAATCCTTTTCCTTTGGAGGAAGCATCTTTGCAATGTAAAGACTATGAGAATGCTTTGTTTTCACCTCAGTCTTTGGCCTTTGTGCTCAGGATTCACAAGACCTTGTTAGAGCCAGATTTTTCAGGTGCTCAACATTCAGAATCAGGACCCACTTTTCCAAAGAGAGCTCCACTTTCTATAGCCAGTTGACATTTTGACCAAACTGTTAAAATCTTTTTTTTCTTCACAGGAAAAAAATGTTGATTTTGACAAAGTTTCCAGTCCAATTAAAAAATGACCCCAACTTCAAAAGTCAATTCAAATCATCACTGGGACTCAAAATATTTAATCGTGAAGTTGACATTCTGAAATAGCACATTTTCTTCAAAAAATCTGTCATGCTAGACTTGGAAATGACCAAAGTTCCTCTGAACTTTCCCATTTCGTGAAAATTCAGTATGTTGACTCTTTTGGGTTTTTTGGTCCTCTTTTAGGATGGAAACAAACTATCCCACTATTGGAATGTCCCATCAGATAGAAATTCCACTTTCTGAAGAGCTCAACTCAACTTCCATTTTGCAAACCTGGCCTTTATCAAGGTGCCAAAACTGCTCAGTACCCAACATCTCAGGACAGATTTCCAAAAGAGATCAGTGCCCAGTATACACCCAGTGTGCAAAGTGCCTGCCTGGAAACTCCTGCCTTAGAGGCTTGGATCAGCACTTGAATGCCTACATGGATAACAGTAGCCATGAGAAGTACACATACGCGTGCACGCGCACGCACACACGCACACGCACGTGGGAATGGCTTTCAGAACCTTGAGCCAGGTCATGTGACTGGGGACAATAAATAATGTCTACTGAAATCCCACGAGTCAGGCCTTTGTTACACAAGGACCAGCTGCTCAGCACGCAGGAGCTGGGCCAAATTGGTCCCTGAAATTTCTGCTCTGGTTTCAGAGGGGCCGAGCCTGGTGCATGGCATTCTGTTCCTCTAAACATATCAGATCATACCAGCTTGCAAACAATTGAAGCAAGGGTCCATCACTTCCGTCCCGTGCAGACCTCATCTCAGGCCAGTGGGCATCTCTGAGGGTACCTCTACATTGCAATAGTATTTCGAAATAACTAGCGTCATTTTGCAAAATGACAGCGTGACAAATGATAACGAGCGCTTCATTTGCATTGTCTTTGCTGACAAAAAGCTGCAGTATAGATGTAGCCTTCCTGTTTTCTCTCCCTCTTGCTTTTTTTGGGGGGGGGGGAGTTAATCTCCCAAATCTGTTGATTTGGTCACTCTCACCTCAGAGGAGGAGGGGAGACATAACAGGTTATTGATCATTCCTTCTGGGCGGATGGACCAGCAGCATCCTGCTAGACACTGTAGCTTACACCAAACACCACAGCTACCAGGTCTATGCCTGGTCTCAGGGGTTAACACTGTCCTTAGACTGAGAGATTTCCTGCCCCCCATTAATACAGACACTCATTCAAAAGGCTCTAACTCCCATGGGTACCTAAACACCCCATGAATCTGTGTGTAAGAGCTCCCAGCAATGCTCCACTGTGGCAACATCACAGCCTCGCTGTACAGAGGGGCCTTTTTAAAATCTCTGAGACAGAAAAAGCCTAGTCACCTATCGGCTAATGTTGCAGCAAGGCCAGTTGCCAAAACACACACTTTCTTGCTTGCTCTGTGCCATCCAGCCTTAAGCTTGTTCTTCCCATGCTCTTACTGGTGGCAGCAGCCAGCATTTGAATCAGCCGGAATAGCGGAAGCAGGACTCATTTATTCCCCTCCTTCAGCCGCCACACCACGGTCCAGAAAAGAAGCAGCCAGGATTCTACTAAACACTTTGCAGTATTAATTGTTAGCACAACTGCTTCTGGCCCCCATAGAACAAAAAGAACGTTTCAGGAGTAGACACTGCCCATTAAGAGGCACTAATGAAATGTGAAATGCTGTAATTTTATATATGTTTGCACACACTTGCAGCTGCAGCGCTTTCTCATTTGTGGCCAATTTAAGTGCCCATTAAACCAAGCTAAATTATAACGGAATAAGATCTGGAGACCGATGGGACTAAAAACGCGTGCAAGAGTCTGAAACTTGCAACCTCCCCACTGCCACCTTTACGCGCTAGTGGACAGCCGGAGAGAGTATTCTTTTTGTCCCTCTGAAGGTCATTAAGTGCACTCGTCTCATTTCCCAGGGTCTACAAATCCTTCCAATGCCCTCTCTCCCCCATCTCCAGTATCACTGCCTTGCACAGATCCCCAGGTACAAAATGCCAACATGACAAAACAAAGCTATTGCTTTCTGCCGCAGCCTGAGAACTCCAGTGGCAGCCAGAAGTCAAGGGGTCAGCAGAGGTCAGGTGCAAGTGGCAGTCTCTTCTCCACGCCTATTCAGCCTCATTAGAGAATTACCGAGCGACTGCAACAACAGCTCAAGGAGACTTTGTGGACAAGACAAGCTAGGCAAAGACTGACCAAGTGGATCTGTCCAGCGTGGAGGTAAGCTGCCTAGGAGAGAGAGCCATGTCATGTCTAGGGTTTGGTCTGGTGATAGGTTGCTGCCTAGTGCAATGCCTGCCACCAGACAGAAGATGCCAGGCTGTGGATCTGGAAAGAGGACATTATAGCACTCATGGCTGGAGCTGGTCAGGGTGCTGTTTTTTCTTTTTGTGGAGGCAAATTTACAAGAAAACACTAATTGTACATAACATGTTACTGACTCAGGATCAGGTCAATATTCCAAGATCCTAACTGGAGATTCTGCCTTGGAACCCCTGCTTTCCAATCAATCATGTTCTCATCGGAAAATGCCAATCTGCCAAAACCCAACCGTCTCACAGAAGGTACCAGATTCAATAAAAATTTCCATCGAAAAGCATTGCAAATTCCAGAGGGGATTTATGCTCAGAGCCAGAGAAAGACACCTCCTTTTAGTCCCTCCTGCTGTGGTCCATTAGCCTGGTGATTATGGCCTCTCCTGGGAGATAGAAAACCCAGGTTCATAGACGCTGCTCTACCTGCTTCCAAGCAGGGACCTGAATCTGCATCAACTGCAGACAAGATGAGAGCTTTAGCCACGGGACTGTTTGGCTAGCCACGGGTGGTGTCTCTCTCATTTTTCATGAGAGGTTTCGAAAGGCCTTGCTTTCACCCTGTGGAGGAATGGGAACATTTCTGAAATCTTAAAGTCGTCTCACGGGAAGGGAAAAACACGTCCAGCCAGCTGTACTCATGACATGACGTGCTTCAAAACACAACAGCAGCCTGGATGGTCTGAACTCAGAGACATTGCTTCCTCCTCTTGGGAAGGCAGGGCTGTGATCCTGGCAGACTGTGCCCCCCCTCCCCAGGGTGTAAATAACAGTTCCGCTTGCAAGGGCATCACCCTGCCCCTGGCAACCCTGCTGAAAACCCTGGTCTTGTCAGTCTCTCTGCATTCAGCTCTGCTCCTCTATTCAGTTGCCGCTCACACACAAATATAGCAGCAATAAGCTTCTCCCTCACTCCACTTTTATAACGGGACCTTTGTGCCCTCTTCTTTGTCTGTTGGAAACAACTCCAGCTGCACAATCTCTCACAATCCAGCTCAGCAAAACGTCCCGGCTGCCTGTCAATACCACCTCGTGAAAGAGCCAGACGTGCTCTCGCCCTAATAGGACAATTGTGCCAATCCTCACACACTGTCTTAGAAAGTCTTTTGTGGCACTGTTGATTGCCTGTTAAGCACCCCTCCTTAAAAAGCAAAGAAATTGATTTCTGCTGCCTGTGGAGGGGACAGAGAGAGCAAACTGATGGGTTGTACCTTCTTTCCCTGCCTAGGAAAAACCTTTCAGGCTATGTCTACATTACGCTGTTCTTACAGAAAAAGCTACGCAAATTGCGAACTGCAAATTGTGTAGCCTTTTCCATTTCTTTTTTTGGAAGAGGCTTTTCCAATGTTTGGCCCATCTACACTGGTCCAAATGTTGGGAATAAAACCCTTTTTCGGATCATACTTTCTTCTTCATAAAACGAAGTTTACAGAGATGCCAAAAAAGCACGTCTGCTCTTCCGAAAAAAATCAGAAGAGCAGAAGAGGCAAAGTTTTTCTGGGAATTCTGAGAGAGTAGACTGAGCAATAGACCAGATGCCAGGACTCCTGGGTTCTCTTCCCAGCTCCACCACTCACGGCAAGAGGTTGGAGAAGAATTCACTTCTGAACCCCTCTCTAGAGCACTTGTATTTGCAAGGAGGTGGAAGTCACATACACCTGCAAGAGGACAGCCTCACAGCACAAAAAGCGTCCCATTCGCGTTCAATCAGAGCAACTTTTCAAGCACGTAAGTTTAAATGACACCAGTTTCATGCTAACAGAGGCATGTTTAATGAGAAAGCTGCTGGGCTCCGGAGCTAGGTTTGAGGGGTTATGTGAAAGATTGGAAGTTGTGCACAGGTCACACTCAGAGCCATGCCAATTTTCCATTAACTGCCATCCCCGCTCTAGAACAGGCTGAGCCACAAAAAAAGGCCTCATCATCTCGTCACCAGACTCATTGGGCCAGATTTTACATCCAGCGTGACTGGGACTCAAACAAACGATACTTGTCTGTATGAAACTGGTTGACAACTCACATCGTCCCCATCTTTCATGAAGGCCTTGTAGTGACCCAGTGCATCCATGTCAGTGCCTGGAAACTGGTTCAGGAGATGAGCAGAGGGAGTTAATTAGCTTTCATAACTGTTGGCCGAGACATGTTGCATACATTCGTCGCACGAGAGGTGCACGCTGAGTTTTCTCTCATCGCATGTTGGAGCACATGATGGGGAGCCCTCAACACACAAGGCCCAAACCCCAAGTCAGCCTATTAACTGCAGCTGAAGGGCAGCCAGGGACCAGCAAGGTCAAATGGCTGGCGGCAGAGCCGGGACAGGCGTATAAAGAGAAAGAGGCATTTGGTGGTAGTAGGAGGGCTGCAAGAAGGAGCTGAGCTGTCTCTCCCTAGAGGGGCAGGGAGGCGGCTCAGTACAAGGAGGAAGGTCAGGCATAGCGTGAACCCTGCACTGTGGACTCTGAAAGGGGAAGTAGCCTTGGGGAGCAGAGGCGGCCCAGACAATAGGACAGAAAGGTAGGAAAGAGCCCAGGGAAGCAGCAACGAGATCAGAGCATGAGCAGGCTGTGGTTGCTGGGCAGTGTGGCCCTGGCATCGGCACCAGACTGCCCTTCTGTGCGGGAATCCTGGATACCGATTTTTTTTTGCATGCTTCCGAGGCTAGGACTCTTCAGAACCATGAGCCTCAAAGTCCCAGTGATGGGGATCAGCTCTTGCTCTTGCTCTGCTCTTCTGGTGGGGCTGTGGAGCTTCCCTTCGCTGACCAAAGAGATTCCAGCACTATTGTCAGGGCTGCCTCTATGAGGGCGCTCCACCCTGTGATTCCTGCCTGCTGTTGAAGCCGTGAAGGTGGTGCAGCTGTCCCTGACATGACCCTCAAGCAGGGAACTTAGACAGCATGAATGAGGGTCACCAGTGGACTCAGACTTTTTCAAGGCTTGAAACCGAAGGCCCTGGGCCTAGGGCCTCCCAGTACTGGCCACAGTCTGAAGCCCCTGCTAAAAGACGAACTCTAAATATAATTAGTTAGCGCCACACAAAATTTAAAATGAGACAAGCCAAATCAGAAATCCTTAAGCATTGAGTGATAAAAGCCAGAGCCTCTAGATCAGGGCGGTGCAAGATCTCTCTCACAGGCTGGATCCAGCCCGTCAAGCCACTGGATCAGGGCCGCAGACCCTCAGGTACACAGTAATTGCTGTTTTAAGCACGGGGCTGGTCCATGTGAGCTCCCTGCTCCCAGCCCACTTCTCAGCTCCTATTGGCTGGAAACAACCAGCCAATAGGAACTGACCTCAGCTAATCTGTCAGCTCCTATTGGTCAGAAACAACCAGCCATAGGAGCTGAGACATTGGCCTAAGGAACAGGGACAGCACAAGCGTCTCCCCATCCCGGATCTGAGAGCCACATGGAGGGAGCAGCTTTCAGTTTTAAGCATCTGAGACTGCAGCAGGCAGGAATCCCAGCCTGCCTTGGGAGTGCTGCAGGGCTGCTGGTCGGGAGACACTTAGGTAAGTGCCTCCCAGCCACAGCCTGTCTCTGGCATCCCTGCCCCTCCTGCATCTCAACTCCTTCCCCCAGGTCAACATCCAAACCCTCTGCACCCCCTGCCTCTGGTCACAACTCCCTCCCAGATCCTGTATCCCTCCTATACCTTCCCCAGGCCAGAATCCTCTCCTCCACCTAAACACTCTCCCAACCCTACATCCCAATCCCTGCCCTCACTCAAGTCACAACTCCCTCCTTCACCCAGACTCCCTCTCAGACCTCACACTGTCTCCTACATCCCAGTCCCTACCCTGTGCGCCCTTCTGCACCCAGCCTCCAACCTAGACCCTGCAGACCCTCCACAGAAAAGTGCCACCCTTGGCCACTTTCCAAAATCTTGGCATGGCCCCCACCAAATTATTGCCCACCCCAGTCTAGATAAATAGTCCCCAAGAAACAATAATACTCTGACCAGAGAGCATAATGGAAATGAAGGAGGGCAGGGTTACTCTGCCCTTTATACCCTCACGTTGCAGCACTAGCAGTTCAGTGAAGGGTGGAGCTGCTCCCATGGGTACTGCTAGGGAAAAGCTCCCTGATACTAGTGCATGAAGTGCATGCGCGCACACACACACACACACACAAACACATTGTAACGGGTTTAAGACACTGAGCTGATAGGAGAGAGCCAGGTCAGCTTCCATACCAGAAATCCGGTGCCTCTCTAGTCTACTAGGGTATGTCTACACTACAGCACTAATTCGAACTAACTTAATTTGAATTAGTTAATTCGAACTAAGCTAATTCGAACTAGCGCATCTAGACCTAAAAACTAGATTGAATTAGCGTTTTGCTAATTCGAACTAGCATGTCCACATTGAGTGGACCCTGAACCGGGCTTAAGGATGGCCGGAAGCAGTGCCGGCAGGGCATCAGATTATGACTTAGAGCGTGGAATTGCTGTCTCAGGCTAGGCAAGGGCTGTGCTTAAATGGACCCGACCCCCACCCCGGACAGACAGTTCTCAGGGTTCCCCGCTTGCTTGTCTAACTTGATGAGGGACAGCAAAAGCAGTCCTGGCTTGGAGTGCCCTGAGTGCCCTCACTCAGCACATCACAGCACTCGGCCATCAGCCCGGCTGCACTTGCCACAGGCTGCCATCCAGGGAGGGAGGTCAATCAGGGAGCTGCAGGAGAGCTTCCACCCCGAGGAGCCCACAGAGCCACCCCAGTCCTCCCCATCGGGGGCTCGTACCCCATTCCTCCCTCACCTCCTTCCACTTACCCTTCCCTAGCCCCCCTTCCTGATGTACAAAATAAAGGACACGTGTGTTCAAAAATAGAAACTCTCTTTATTGAACAAAACTCGGGGAGACTGGGAAAAGGAGGTGGGAGAGGGGAAGAGAGCGGGTGGAAGAGGGGAGGGCAACTAAAATGATGAGGGGTTTGGAACAGGTTCCATATGAAGACAGGCTTAAGAGACTGGGACTTCTCAGCTTAGAAAAGAGGAGACTGAGGGGGTATAGGATAGAGGTCTATAAAAGTGGTGTGGAGAGGGTGCATAAAGAAAAGTTCTTCATTACTTCCCATAATAGAAGGACTAGAGGACACCAAATGACATGAATGGACAGCAGGCTTCAAACTAATAACAGAAAGTTCTTCTTCACAAAGCAAATAGTCAACCTGTGGAACTCCTTGCTGCAGGAGGCTGTGAAGGTTAGAACTAAAACAGAGTTTAAAGAGAAGTGAGATAAAGTCATGGAGGTTGGGTCCATGGAGTGGTATTAGCCAGGGGGTAGAAATGGTATCCCTGGCCTCTGTTTGTGGAAGGCTGGAGAGGGATGGCACGAGACAAATGGCTTCGTCATTGTCTTCGGTCCATCCCCTCCAGGGCACCTAGTGTTGGCTGCTGTCGGCAGACAGGCTACTGGGCTAGATGGACCTTTGGTCTGACCCAGTATGGCCATTCTAAGCTCAGGGCTCAGGGTCGGGGGTCTCACTGGACCACCTTGATTTTCATGCAAACCTGCTCCTGGGTGGCCAGGCTGGCAGCTATTCTGCCCTAGACAGCCACTTTCCTGTGCCTAGTTCAGAAGTCGTGGATGAGGTCCACGATCTCCACACTAGACCAGGCGGGCGCCTGCCTCTTGCAGACCTGGGCAGGCTCCCGGGAGCCACCAGCCTGGTCCCAGGAAGAGGTGGAGGGCTGGGTGGCAGTGGGTGGCTGGTTCATGCCGTGCCAGGTGCAGGGTCTGCTGGCTGGGTGCAGGCAGGCTTGCACCTGGCACGGGCATCGTAACCAGCCTGTGCCCCTTTAAGGGCTCCGGGGCTGGGAGGGGGGCAGACGAGTTTCCCTGGTGGTGCCCAGAGTGGCCACCAGGGCAAGCTGGGGAGGGCTAGCCTCCCACTAGTTCGAATTAAGTGGCTACACAGCCCTTAATTCGAACTAGTTAATTCGAACTAGGCTTAGTCCTCGTAGAATGAGGTTTACCTAGTTCGAATTAAGCACTCCACTAGTTCGAATTAAGTTCTAACTAGTGGTTTGCCTGTGTAGCACCTATCAAAGTTAATTTGAACTAACGTCTGTTAGTTCGAATTAACTTTGTAGTGTAGACATACCCCTAGAATTATACAGACTAGGAGACAGAGTTTACAGGGATTTCCAAAATGCCTTTGGATAAAGTCCCTCTCAAACAGCTATTGAGCTAAGGAAGTAGTCTCAAGGACGAGGGTGAAAGCACCATCATGGCAACAGGCCTGTTTCCACTAGTGAAGTAAGAGGAAGACCACTAGTGGTCCCATTAACTCAACTCCTGCTCGCACACAAGAGCCTGACATGCTTCTATAGCGGTGGTAGTAATATGAAGTGGCTGGTACAGTCCTGATGCACGAGCCCCTAGAAGCAGCAGACTCCAGCTATCGGTACCGTGGCTGGCACCTCAGACAAAGCGGCTGAAAGCTGCCAGTCCTGCCATTCTTTCCCCCAGGACCCCACCACCTGTCACGACTGTGTCCTGTTCTCATCACATATCTATTTCCCAACCAGATGTCACCCATCACTGCACATAGGCCTGTTCATCATTCTGTCCAAGTTGCATGCCACTTCCAGCATGTCGCCTTTTGTTTTATGTAAGGTGAATTCTGCAATGCAGTATTACGCCGTGGAGGGTTCGGCTATGGTCACTACAATTTTCAAGCTCAACAGAGTGAACTCACCTCTGTGCTTTGGGTTCCAGCCTGCCAGGATTGGCCCGGAGTTTCCTGGAATTGGCATCAATCTCTCAGTGATTATAGAGAGCAAACCTGGAGATTGTAAGAAAATGACATGTTGGGGGGGAAAAAAATCTCCCAGTATAACTTCACTCAGCATTGGCAACCCTAGCAAAGTCCAAGGGCAGTGATTGCACACACATTCACAAGCTCTAGTCTATTTTATAAATTTTGATTTCTCCAGTGTATAGATATTCTATAAAGACCTATGCACAAGTTAAAATATAGTTACATTCACATCCTTACCAATAGTCTTAGAATCTGGTGGGTCTCTCATGGAGGGATGCTTCCTGCTGGCACTTCCTATAAGGGGCTCAAATTTCCCACCCTGAGCATCCTCTTCTATAATGTAATTCTTTCTGTACCTCATTAGCATTTCTGCACTCTGCGTGTGTTAGAAAAAGTATCTTGTAAGCAAAAAAATTACATTGACTGTTAATTTTTCCACAGTAGCTCCCATTGGTACATCTTTTTCCATGATCTGAGGGTACCATGTTATTCTACTGTCACTTACTTATGTAAGCATTTCTTATTTCCAAGGCTTAAACTAGCTAAGCTAAAATCTTACAGGCCTACAGGCCTTGCATTTCAACCCTGCTTATAGAACCAATACAGAATTATTCACTCTATAATGATCAGTCTTATACGTCTATACAACTTAACTCTATTTAGCATACAATGATTATATAGAACACGGGTGGGGAACGATTATATAGAACAGGGAGAACCTATGGCCCACTGGACAGATCTGGCTCCCTCCCTCAGGAAGAAAAGTGCCTTCCTTCAGTGTTCCCTCAAGGCAGAGCCCCAGCACCCCAAGTTAAGTGAGAATAGTTGAGGTATGTCTCTTTTTTTTTTCTTATTTGTGTATGGCCCCAAGTGATTTTTCTGTGTGCCCAAAAAGGATATAGAACATAACATGTTACTTAATTATAACATCACACAATAAATAAACAATAAACTCAAATCATTGGCTACAAGTACCAGCAGTGCTGGGACAGAGCTGTGTTTAAAAATGCCCCCATGACAGCACCTCAGCATGCTGCCAGCAGTATGAGGACATTGACAGATTTTTAGAGGGAAAACCCCTGAATTTTGGAGCAAGAACCAAAACTCTGCAGTGAGATTTCTGATAAGCTAGTGGACTCACAAAGCCAACACAGAGGACCACAAGGCAGGCTGGGATAAAGACAAAGGGAGTAAGATGCATGACTGAAAATCAAAGTGATACAACGAATCATTCAAGTTTCAGCATGGAAAGAAGGGGTTAATGTTGACGGGTCCCATAGCCCCCTACTAGGAACGGTGTTCATGAGGAGATTCTTGGGGAAGGCTGAAGGGTGAAATGGCAAAATTTGAAGACTTCACAATAATGTAGGTTTGTCAAGGCTAGAGGAGACATAAGGAAGCCAAGGCGAGTCTAACAAAGCCAGCAAATAAGCAACACAAAGGCAGATGAAATTGAATGTGCCAGGCAATAAGCGTGAGTTTGTGTGCTTTGGAAGGAATAATTTTAATGATCTGAATACATTGCTGGTTTCTACAATAACAGTAACCACCAGGGAACGAGACCTAGGAGTCACCCTGGACAGCTCTGCAAAAGCCTGGGCTCAATGCAGAGCATCAGTTAAAAAAAAATAAAAAAAATCCCGGCAAATCTTTTAGGCTGCATTGAGAAAAGAATAGAGAATAGTATTGAAAATATGATAATGCCATTATATAAAGGGACGGTACACCCACACCTTGAATAATGTATTCAGTTCTGGCTCCCCCATCTCAATAAAGATACAGAGGAGAGAGAAAGGCAGATAGAAGACATCCAAAATAATTAGAGGAATAGAAAAGCTCTCCTTCTAGGAAAGATTTAGAAAATTAGTTTAGGGAGGAGACAGTTTAGAGGGGAGATGACAGAAGTATATAAAATAATGAATGGTATGGAAATTTAGTCAAATGCTCCCATTTACCTTTTCTTGTGACAGAGGAAAATGGGGTTCTCAGTGAAGTTAAAAAGGCCATATATAAAAATGTACACGCAACCCTCATGCTTCCAGATTAAACCAGCCACTAAATACCTACTGTTAAGAAACTTCCTTCAGGGGTATGTTCATGCCCAAAATTGCCCAGTGGGCGAGGGCTCTTAATCACACTCCTTCCTTTGAAACATTTCATTAGGGAACTCCGTGCAAAATACATTGGTCTCGCCTGGTGCAGCAGTTCCTGTGTCCCTATAAGCCTCCCTTGTGCTGGCCCCCAAGTAACTATGCTAAATTCGCGTCAGCTTAGGTCGTTCTTGGCATCTCATACACTTCCTGATTGCCAGACATGAAAGCCAAGCTGTCCTGCAGGAGCTTAAGAAAGAAGGAGAGAACCATCCTCAGGGCACGCTGCTAGGAAGCAGCAGGACACAAACCCCAAACTGGCTGTGAGTGATCTCACCAACAGCCATAAAGTGTAAACTCTTCGAGTGCTCTAGCAGCCTTAACATGGAGAATCATAGACAGCCCTCTTGGGTACCCAGAGCTATCTTGCCAGCCAGGTAAACGGACTTGTGATCGATAGTTCACATGACCATCAGTTTCCTTTTTAAAGGGACAGTCCTGTATTTAAGCCCTTTTGCAGGAGTCCTGCCTTTAAAAAAAACAGGACAAATTGTCCCATATTTTCAACTCTCCAACTGGTCTGTCAGAAGTCAGCGCGACCCCAAGTGCATCTTATTTGCGGCTGGCAGGTGAGTGAGGGCAGGCAGTGGTCAGTCAGTGAGAGCCCCTGTTGGTTTCGAGCTGGGGAGCGAGGCAGGAAGAGGCAATGACAGGTAAGAACAGCAGCCCTGTGGGAGGTGGACGGGTGTGTCTGCCATCCCCATGTGATAGCCGGACCAAGGGTTCTCAATGGGGATCCACAAGTCCTTGCGGGGGGGGGGGGGTAAATGGGTGCTGATGCTGAACCCCCTGTGAGTCTAAAGGCAGGAGCTGCAGGCTCAGTCCCTGGTGTTACCCCCTCAGGGAACAGGGATCACAGGGGAGGTCTCTTGGCACACAGCCCCCTGGCTACTCCCTCTTGGCATCCTAAGCTGTTTTCAAACTTTTTGAGCCCCTTGACGCAGAGTTATTATTTTTCGTTGCGCCTCTCCCCCACTGCAACAGAGACAGGCTGGCTGGCTTGTTGAGTGAATCAGAGGGCGGAGGTGGCACTCTCACCCTGGGCTTGCCAAATGGAGCTGGCTTGTCCCCTATCCCCAGGATAGACGTCATCCTACATCTACACCCGAGCTTCCCCCTCCCTTCTGTAACTCCCCGCCCTATGTCCCTCTTCTGTCACTGGAATTTTTATAGCATGTTGTGGGAAGCTACTGTGTCATTCCGACTGATTGCCATTGAATTCACATGAATTCAGGTCATTTTACCATGTGTCCCGTATTCACCACAGGAAAATTGGGCTTGTTTGGTTTGGAAAAGAGAAGATTGAGGGGGGACATGATAGCCGTTTTCAAGTATCTAAAAGGGTGTCATAAGGAGGAGGGAGAAAACGTGTTCATCTTGGCCTCTGAGGACAGGAAAAGGAGCAATGGGCTTAAACTGCAACAAGGGAGGTTTAGGTTGGACATTAGGAAAAAGTTTCTAACTGTCAGGGTGGTGAAACACTGGAATAAATTGCCCAGGGAGGTTGTGGAATCCCCATCTGTGGAGATATTTAAGAGTAGGTTAGATAAAAGTCTATCAGGGATGGTCTAGACAGTATTTGGTCCTGCCATGAGGGCAGGGGACTGGACTTGGTGACCTCTCAAGGTCCCTTCCAGTCCTAGTATTCTATGATTCTATGATTCCATGAAATATGGTCACCCTCTAGATGGTCTCTTACACGCAGCATCACACCAATATTCAGGTTACTCCTAATCCCAAAGGGCTGGTCACTTTCTCCAGGTCAATTGCACCTTAGATCTCACACCAAAGACAATGTGTATAGACAATCTACTGATTTATTAATAGCAAAAGAAAACAAAAAAGTTATTGACAAGGTTAAAGCAAGTGACTATAAGCTTGAAACTCATTTGTGTATAGGTAATAAAAGTGTTTATAATCAGCAAGCTCTGTATGTTCATTAGGGCTAATTTAGCCTAAGTAGCTGGGGATCCCTTGTTTATGCCTAGAAACCTTGCCCCCACACCTCCCTGAGACCAGACAGCAATGGAATCCAGTTTCATGTTGATACCAGGTTTTATTCTCCCCACCACCCTTTCAGCTCTAAGCTGCAAGCTCAGCTGATGGGAAGAATTCAGTTGCATGATTCATCTCCATGGAGGGAGAATAAAGGAAGTCTTTTGTCTGGTCTCCCTGGGCCATGCCTGTTGGCCAAGACATAACACTTTTGGTTGTTTTTTAGACTAGTTTTTTTAGACTAGTTAATGTCTACACCAGGGATTCTCAAAGTGCAGTCCATGGACCACTAGTGATCCGTGGCCGCCTCCCAGGTGGTCCACGGCTCAAGCTCAGCCGCCTCCCACGCAGCAGGGATCGCACACTGTCACTGCAACCTCACAGTCACCACACAGCCGGGAGGTCAGAGCACCAGGTCCGGCTTCCAGTTTGGACAGTGTGGGAGGGGGTGGAGTGAAGAAAGCCCCGACCTTCCCTGCCGGAGCAGTTCACAGAGAGAGGCAGAGTGACTTGACAGGGAAGGTCGTGGCTTTCTTCAAACATCGCCTCCCACCCCGCACCCCCCCGGGCAGTTCTGCTGCCACACTTACCCTGCAAGAGGATGAGGAGGGTGGTGGTGCCCGATCACTCACTGCTCCCCTGATGAGTGACTTTGCAGGCAGCCTGCTGCTGTGCATGCCAGGCATCCACAGGTAACATGCCGCTGGTCTTTTAATGTTACCTGTGTCCAGGCACCCTCCTTCACCCAGGAGTAGCAGGGCGCAGGCCTCAGGGAAGACAGGAAAACTGAGGAGGACTGTCCCTCTGCTCTTTGGTGGTGTTTTTCATCGCAGTGTAAAGGCACTTGGGAAGCAGGCGAGCAACGTCAGTAACTGGGGAGAAGCAGACACCTTTGGGGAGGCAGAGGAGGGTCCCCTAGGGGTGATGTGCACCCCGTGGAGAGGTGAAGGGCCTCCCTCCTGAAGAGGACAGAGCACTTCATGGGGAGATGACGGAGTCCCCACCTGATACGCAGTCTTGGAAGCGCCTCCTTCAGCCCTGGGAAGTCCTTGTCCCCTTTGCGTCTGCAGCAATAACAAGCCCCCAAAGTACATGGAACTGAAACATGCAGGGAAACCCAAGCCCGAAAGATGAATCGTTGGGATCTGCCGTAAAAGAGAGGGGTGCAGCCCCGAGACTGTGTCAGGGAATTTCTGTGGGCTCTCTACTGCATGGGGGAGGAGGGGCTGAGCTCTCCCCATTCCCCAACCCACTGGGGGAATGGCAGCGCAGTGTCAAGCTGTCCAGAGGCTTTCCCCCAGCTCCTATTGGTCAGCCAATGGGAGCAATGGGGTCATGAAACCAGGTAAGCATCCCCCCCGCATGCCCAGACCCCCCCGCACTCCAATCCCCCTTGCTCACTAACTCCCCTGCCAAGAAGACCCTGTACCCCTGGCTTGCTTCTACACCCTCCCTTGCTCCTGCTCCTTCCCCCTGGCCAGACACCTTCCTCACCCTGTTCCTGCATCCAGTGTTGCTCCTGCATCCTCCCTCCTGGCCACATACTGCACCCTCCCTTGCTCTTGCTCCCTCCTCCCAGCCAGACACCCTACTCCCAGGCTGCTTCTGCACCCTACCTCCCACCCAGACCTCCCACCCTCACCCGCCTCCCACCCAGATCCTGCACCCCCACCCCATCCTACTCACTGGCAGCCCTGTCCTGCACACTGAACCCCTCAATTTGTCCCCATCCAAAAGCCTAAGGGGGTCCACAAAATCCACTAGCTCCAGAAGCCCAGAAAAGTGAATCTGGCCTATGGGAAACCCTGAACCTCAGTCCTCTCTGTCCCTTCACCTCACCCCATGGGGCTGGAGCATCAGAGGAGTGAGGTGTCTCAGTTGGGGGCTGGGAGGTTTTGGAGATTTTTTTTTGCTTCTCACTTGTGTGGTTCCCCAACTGATTTTTCTGTGGGTCAATGATCCCCGACTCAAAAAAAGATCCCCACCTCTGCCATAAATAAAGAAAACATTGAAACCTTTTGTGTTGGACATAAATTAATATTTTATTTCATTTAAAATGAAGCTTGGTACACTAACATGAGTAAGTTTAAATGTTTAGTCTGTTTAATAATTTACATGTACTCATTCTTCCTAGCTGCAGCACTAGCAAAATGGCTCAGGCGTAATTATGTAACTAACAACAAGTTTCCATTAGCAACTGGTGGCCCATGGAAAGGTTTGCATTGAGCCAGGTGGGCCACGGGACAAAAAGTTTGAGAACCACTGACCTACATTAAAAAATTAAGTCAACCTGTGTTAGGTCAAATTACAGCCACTGCATTAATTACTGAGGTGGTGCACATCCCCTTGGGTTGATGGCGTGTATCCTCCTCTGAAGCTGCCTCACTGGCTAGTTCGGAGCTTGGCTGACTCCACGTATGTATCTGGCAGTGTTCCATTCCGGCTTTGGGAGGAGTGGGCATCTCCTTTGCTAACATCACAATGCACATCACTTCTCCCATCCTGTCTGACTTTTTCCAAGCTTCCCAAAAGGTTGGATTCACTTTCACTTTGAGTTTGGGTTTACCGGGGTTCTCATTTTAAACCAGCTCATCTGCATTCCCACAGATACAGGCATCTCCCATTAACATTGGCCATATGTACATATGCTCACAGCGCATCTATGAATACACACAAGCAAGCACACACATGGTCATATAATACAGGCAAGTGTTAACTTCTAATAGATGGCTCCTAACTAAAACACGAAGTGTAGAGAAAGTCTCTGGATCCAGATCCAAACTTTGATGTCTCATTCTCTCTAGCATGGAAGGGAGAACTCCCAACTGGAACAAGTCTAAACCCCCAGGAAATTAGAATGAGCTAGCTCTGCTACTAAAAGCACAAACCTGTCCAAACACACCAGCCATTTGTCACATCTGCATGCCACACACAAATATATGCAATAAGGCTGCAGACCCATACGGCCATAATCATATGCAATCAGAGACATAAATATCCCTGAACACATATGTGTGCATTCTCGGACATCTGCAGACGCTACCACACACAGATAAACCCTTAGCACACAGATGCAGTGTCACACACATATGACATTATCAAATACAGTATCAAATGACATCCTATATGATTCATGTTTACCCAGAGGTAAGAGGAGGGTACAAACTAATTGAAATTCCAGAGCACAAAATTTGCCATTTTTCTTGCAATTAAGCTCATATGTCAAGTATCATTTCATCATACAATAATAACTTGCAATGGAAGCAGACTAGAAATTCTACCCTCTTGATCACATTACAGGACAAAGGTATTCTATTTCTGTGCTCTGAAGCAGAGGGATAGTTTGATGGGCATGAGTTCTGGATCTACTTAGATCAAAGAGACAAACTTCGGGACATCAGCGGCAAGCTGAGTACTGTTATGTAACAGGCTGCCAAAGCGGGGAGAGGGAAATCAAAGGTGGGTCAGCCAGAACGGTTAATCAGGCCTGGCTAAAGAGTTTGTGGAACCTAAGGCAGCACACTGTGGTGGCTGCACCACTCAGCCAGGCAGCTCCCAGCTAGGGAAGCCAGTGAGTGGCCGGGTGGGCAGGTGCCAGGCAGTGCAAGTTCTTGAAAGCATGGGACCCAAGGCAACCACCTTGCTCACCTTGCCCTATGGACGAACCAACTGTGACTGGCTGACTTTCAGAAACAGATAAAACCTGTTCTAAAAGAAACATTGAAAGAATTTGTTCCCATTAGGAATTCTTATAGGCACACATCTTACAACCAGTGTAGTTTTGTGTACTCCAATGAAGTCAACGCAAGGATGAGGAACGCAAGACAGGTCGACACTAAGAGGCAACATTGACCTAAGGTACACAGCTCCAGCTACATGAGAAGCATAGCCAGAGTCAACCCACCTTAGGTGAAGTTGCCACAGGATTCCCACTGTGTGTGTGTGTGTGTGTGTGTGTGTGTGTGTGTGTGTGTTGGGGTGGAGATGGGAGAAACTTTCTCATTGACTCCCCTTATGCTTCTTGTTTCACTGTAGTACCAAAGACAATGAGAGAACAATCGGTGATCTATTTTGCGGGCCTTTTCTAGACCCAGTAAATCAACCCTAAGGCCTTGATTGCTGCAGCACTGATGTCTCAGTAAGTATAGATCTGTCCCAAGTCTGCTGACAGCAGTGCTGACCAAGGCTTGCTCTAGTCCACAAAGGCCAACTGTTTGCAGTCAGCAGTTGGTAACAGGGCCACAATCCCTCTAAGAAATGTCTGAGCATGACTATGCCAAACCAGTCCCCTTCCAAGTGCATAGGCAGACGTGGGAGCCAAAGGCATATTACCAGGAGAGGATGTTATGCTTAGGGTAAATAAAAAAAAGTGACTGATCTGAGTTTGCCCGTGTTTTCTCAGAGCAATGAGGCCGATGAGAATTTGAATGAGGAACTCCCAGCATCTCCCCTCCCACTCTGCCTCCTTCATTTCCGCACTAGCCTTTGATATTAAAAACTGGTAAATAAATTCCACAGATCCCCTAGCATTTTACTGCCTCTTGTAGTTGGTAGATAACACGGATTCATTTATTCATACTCCTAGCTTTCTCCCTCCTACCCCACCCCCCACAAGCTGTGATGTCCTTCCCTAAACTCCCAGTGTTTCTCTTTAGACACCACAAAAGCTTGCTTTATTGATGTGCTGTTTTTTTCCACACAGTAGCATAGCAATAAAGCAGAGATCTGCAAATCAGTCCGCTTGGGCTTGCTGCACGGTGGGGAAGCCCTTTGATTGTTGTTGGTTTGGAAGAATGCAGAAATTCCACTTGCTTTGAAGCAGAGAAGAACACCCCCCCTCCCCCCACCAAGAATATCTTTATAAAAATGAAAGGCAAAATTCTACGTGACGGACACTCATAATGGATTCTACGTGGTAAAGAATTCCTGTCAAGTGGTACTAGGACAATATGGAGTCACCTGGCTGAAGGGCTCCAAGTTTGTTTAAAAGAAAAGGAAAGGAATTGTTGTGGACAGTTCAATTTGCAGATGTCATCAGCATCTGAAAGCACAAATACTTAGGGGCAGGTGTGGTGACAGGAAGGGCAAGTGAGCAATTGCCCCGGGGACTGGCAATTCAAAAGGACCTGGGGCTCCCAGCTGCTGCTACTGTGGCAGTTGTGGCAGTGCTAAGAGCTGGCTGTGGGGGTATAGGGTGCTGTGCACTTCAGATGGTGCTGAGAGCTGGGGGGGGGGGGGTGCGATGGTCCCCTTCTGCTGGAAGCCCTTCCCTCCTGGGAGTACGGAGCCAGGCCCCCTCCTGGATTTTACCCAGGGGCCCAGTGAGGCTGTCGACTCCCCAGCTTAGGGGTATGTCTACACTGCAATCAAACACTCTGGGCTGGGCTGCGTCGGCTGACTTGGGCTGCGGGGTTATGACATTGCAGCGTGGCTAGGTCCCCGAGACTAGGCTCCAGCCTGCACCCCAAACATCTCACTGTAATTGTACAGCTGCCCAGGGGGAGTCCCAGGGGACCGAGTCAGCTAATCCAGGCAAGCTGCAGGTATCTGACTGCAAACAGGCTTATGCAGAACAGTTTCTGTGTCCCTATGTCAGTGACGTGCTCTTGCTTTGTTTTTTTTAGTGAATGAAGCTCCAGCATGTACCCCCCCCCCTTATCCCCCATCATTGAAGATAGCCAAAGCACTATCCCAAGCTCCACCAGTTTGCAATGGGATTTGGGTGAATATCTCCTTTGGCGACAAGAGAAAGTGGCCCTGTTTTAACCAAAAGGGGCTATCATAAAGCAGAGCCAGTTAAACCAGCGAAATGGAGAATCAGGGCACAATGAGCTGGGGGAGGGTGGCACAGCAAGGCAGGGCAGAGGCTGCTGGACCACTCGGGCTCCTGCCACTGGTGTAGTGAGTGTGTGTGTGTGGTGGGGGAGCAACCTAGGCTGCCACCATGCCAGGCTCAAGCCTTGGGTGGCCAGTTTTGATGGAGGCAGTCCTTTACAGCGGGGGAGGGATAGCTCAGTGGTTTGAGCGCTGGCCTGTTAAAGCCAGGGTTGTGAGTTCAATCCTTGAGGGAGCTGTTTAGGGATCTTGGGGCAAATCTGTCAGGGATGGTGCTGGGTCCTGCTGTGAGGGCAGGGGACTAGACTCCATGGCCTCTCAGGGTCCCTTCTAGTTCTATGAGATAGGGAGATCTATGTCTACAAGAAAATCAGAGCCACTTTCTCATGCAGATGTAGCCTTGGATTCAGGGCCCAATTGTGGGGGATGTTTCCCCAGGGCCTGGCAATTTAAAAGGGCGCCCAGCTGCTACCCCATGCAGTACTGGGGGAAGCTATGCCCTCGCCTTGCCCCTTCCAGGAATTCCAGTGCCAAGACCACACACATACATTGCCTAGGGCCAAGCTAAGTCTGTCCTCAGCCCTGCTTGGGTTCCTTTTGAAATCTCAATCCAAACTTCTTCCTGAGACATTTATTAGGCCCCTCTAACCAACATTTTCAGAAGTGGCCACTAGTTTGGGTGTCCAACTTCAAACACTTGATTTTCATAGCACCAGAGTACCTCCAACTCCAGTGAAAACAGAATATGGGTCCTCAGCATCTCTGAAAAATATCAGACCTGGGGCATGTCATGTAGGGGACCCAATGAAACATGCAGAACCTAGCTCACAGGTACTACAGTGATGAGCAAACTGTAAAACACACGGTATAACAGAAACCAATAGCCCGTTTCAAAAGTTTCATCTTGTTTCCTTAACCTCATCTCTCATGCCTTTGACAAAGGTCTTTCAGAGCTTTGTACAGAAAGTGCTGCATCAGGAACATTTGATTTGATTGGAACTGCAGTGTTTGATACAGCCATGTGAAACTCTTGTAACTAAGCCAATGAGGTGGCACAATTTGGCCTGGTTCATTAAAAAAAAAAAAAAAAAAAAAAAAAAAGCAACACACACACACACACACACACACACACACACAAAATAACCCTTTCAATTCCCAGAAGCAGATGCACATATATACCAACTCCCATGTGCTGGTGATTTATGAGGAGAAGCTGAGGGAATTGGGCTTATTTAGTCTACAGAAGAGAAGAGTGAGGGGGGATTTGATAGCAGCCTTCAACTACCTGAAGGGAGGTTCCAAAGAGGATGGAGAGAGGCTGTTCTCAGGGGTGATGGATGGCAGAACAAGGAGCAATGGTCTTGAGTTACAGTGGGGGAGGTCTAGGTTGGACATTAGGAAAAACTATTTCCCTAGGAGGGGAGTGAAGCACTGGGCTGGGTTCCCTAGGGAGGAGGTGGAATCTCCATCCCTAGAGGTGTTTAAGTCCTGGCTTGACAAAGCCCTGGCTGGAATGATTGAGTTGGGGTTGGTCCTGCCTTGGGGGGGACTCGATGGTCTCCTGAGATCTCTTCTAGCCCTAGGATCTTATGACCCAACTCCTCCTCTGTAGTGAGCCTTATTCAAACCCCATAACCTAGCCAAACCACCCTAACTTCTGGGAAAGTTTAGCACCAGCTCCAGATCAGAACATTGCAGGTCAGGACTCATATGTACTTCATGAAACTTCCAGACAAACATCTGCTGAATTTCAAAGAGGCTTTGGCATTGTTTTGATCAACACACCTCTGTTATCAGGGCTTCAGAGGAGCAATTCTGTACACAGCTGGTTAGATGCCCTATATGCCATAAAAAACCTGGTGGCTTTCACTTGTCCAAATAATTATGGGCGAGGTACTTGTTTAGCAGTACTGCCACGCTGAGGCATTGTTTTTAAAGCCCTCCACTGTTTTGCCCCTCCCAACCCTCTAGCTATACTTTATCAGAAGGTCATCTGCTTCCTTGATCTCCAGTGTCTCTACTTCTCTCACAAACCTTTTCATGCTCTTGGCCGTTTATTACCCGTGAAACACGCCCAGTTTAAATCCACAAGCTGCCAATGGGAACCCATAAACCACTGCCTACTCTTCCTTCAGATCCACCTCTCCTGTAATGCCTTTGGCAGGAAAACTGCAACCCAAAAACAGCTTGACAAGGGGAGGGATGGGACAGTAGCCGTGGGCACAGGAGAGATTGCCTTGTCCTTTTATACATGGAAAATATCTAATAAAGAATTGACCATGTCTTGTAATGTCTTCCCTTCCACCCCATCCTGCCCCGGATGCTTGTCTCATCTCCCTGGTATAACTTGGTTTTAGACTGTAAACACTTTTTTGGGGGGTGGCGGGTGGGACGGGATGGATTGCCATTTACTAGATGTTAATTCAACACCTGTCCCAGTGGATCCCCATTTGGCTGTGACCTGCAGGTGCTGGTGCAACATAAATATGTATTAAGTTGACACAACTTTAAAACACACATCTGAGAACCCCAGTGTATGGCTATCTCAGGGATTCCAGGCACCTTTTCAATCTTTGTGAACTCAGCCGTGTGGAAGCTGCTATAACTGACAGTCCTGCGGACTGAAATCCTGTTTAGCCCAGTGACTTCCTGGGCGAGGAAGGCTCTCTACATTGCCTTACTCATAATGCTTCAACCCTAACTCGAAGGGATCATCTTTAGCAGGAGAAGGATGCTTCAGTTCTCCAGCCCTCTTTATCCTTAGCCACCATCCTGCTGACAATTCCAACCAGGATATATCCAGTTTCAGTGATAACTTATAGAACCTGGATGCCAAGAGGCTCCATTCTCCTGGCAGAGGAGTCATTTAAATGTGACAAAGTAAAGCATTATCAGAACACAGGGCTAGCAGCTGACACAGGTAACACAGAGCAGTGTTGCTCTGTTCCCTCTATATCCAGGCCACACAAAGGTTTCATTCCACTACAGCCTGTGGGTAACATTTTCAAGACTAGGGGAACCTAGGTACATTTTCCCAAACTGACCGATGTTCTGAAGTCTCACTGGAAGTGTCAATGAGATTTACATCCCCTTCTGAGAATGAAATTTAGGCTATGTTTACACTGCTGCTTATATCAACATTCGGTACGTCTACACTGCAACATTATTTCAAAATAACTAGCACTATTCTGAAATAACATAGTCTGCATCTACACAGCAGGCAGTTATTTCGAAATAATGTCGAAATACTGTCAAGTTGGAGGACTTCTTACTCCGACTCATGTAACTGTCATTGTACGAGGGGCAAAGGAAGTCGGAGGAGGTGTGCTCCATTTCAAAATAAGTGCTGTGTAGACACTCTCAAGTTTGAAATAGGTTATTTTGACATAAGCTACACAATTGACATAGCTCAGTTTGTGTAGCTTATTTCAAGTTAAACCCTGCAATGTAGATGCACACATAATTTATATAAATAATGAATAAACCATCCCCAAGCTCTGTAGCTTACTGACAAAAGCACCAGAGGGGATTCAAAAAGAATTGTACCACTTCTGCAAGAGGCAATAGCTGCTACTAAGCCAACAGGAAAGCTTTCTCATTGGCAGAAAGTGTGCTCACCAGATATGATGCAGTGGCACAGCTGCAGTGCTGGATGTGTAGACAAATCCTTAGTCACTTATGGGCTTTTCAAAAACTACGCTTTTAGCCAAGTCAGAGAGGCTCATGGCTTTAGATCCAGAGTTCTGGGGTTCAGATCCCTGTGTTGCTGTGCTTATGTGTATGCATAACATGTGAGGGGCCATGCAGCAGAAACACATGCTGTAGGACCAATATGAGATGCACAAATCCATTTCACTGCTACTTCCCAGCACCAATATGACATTAACAGCTTTTGGTGCCAGCTCTACTGGGACTGAGTTTGCTGGAGTGAATCAGAGGGTGTGTCTACACAGCAGGGCTTAACTCAGAATAAGATACACAAACTGAGCTAAGTCAATGGCATAGCTTATTTTGAAATTGAAATTGGGAGCGTCTACACAGCACTAATTTCGAAATAGAGCGCTCTTCCTCCGACTTCCCTTACTCCTCAAACAATGAGGGGTACAGGAGTCGGAGTAAGAAGTCCTCCAGCTTGACAGTATTTCGACATTATTTTGGAATAACTACCTGCTGCGTCTACACGGACTGAGTTATTTAGAAATAAAGCTAGTTATTTTGAAATAATGTTGCTGTATAAACAGGGCTGGTCTGAGCCATTTATGAGCCCCAGGCCCCAAGAGCGCGGCACCGCCCCCGGCAGTGCGGTGCATGCGCAGCGCCACCCCTGCCCAATCCGGCAGCCCCACATGGTGCCCCCTACAATGGGGCAACTCAGGCGGTAGCCCAGTCAGCCCATAGCTTGGGCCAGCTCTGCGTGTAGACATACACTCACCATGCACACACACAACAGAATCTTCGGAAATCTACAACTCCGTTTCTCCAGCATCAAAAGAGAGGGGCATTTTATGGTGCTTTTATTTGTGCTAGATTGTGTCCAAGCCTGCTAACAGCTTTCCCCTCCTGGAGCCAATCTCTCTGCAGAGAAAAGAGAAAGTTGTATTAGGAGAAATAAGGGTGCCTGCAACCAGTAATATCTGGCTATACTTAATTTCTAAATGATTGCTGAATGGGGCATATCTGCTTATATTTAAAAAAAAAAAATCTGCAATCGGCATGGCAAACTGTCCTCACCAAGAGCCAAAGGCTGCCTCCTGTAGCCCATTGGCTCACCTTAGACAGCTCAGCAAAGAGATCCTCAGGGTTCTAGTTGAAGTGTTGTCTGTTGTAATGTGCTTGAGACACTCCTATAATGGATAGGTGTGATGCAAGGACACGATTACAACAGGACACTACAAATGTCTCTCTGTCACTCACTGATCTTGACTGTGATTTAAAATGCTGTAGTTAGTTCCCCATAATGGCCCATAAAACCAGTCACTGAGGATTTTGTCATAAGCACCGGGTTTATATTAAAGGTCTTGTGTTAGCTATCTAGCTTCCAAAACCAAATATTCTGCACAGAGCCCTGTTAACTCTTGAAAAGCTCCTAAGTGACCAATTGCTGGAAACAAGAAACTATATTCAAGGATAAAACAACAAGGAGCCCTGTGGCCCCTTATAGACTAAGGACTCATTGTTTTTGAGGCTACAGACTAACATGGCTACCCCTCTGATACTTATACTCAAGGATGACATTCACCCCTGTGCAGAGATCTGGCAAAAGGCCATGTACTGCTTAAATCCCACTGGAGATTCAGGATTTAAGTGAGACTTCCACCTTGCACTGAACCTCTGCGACCGGATGAATTTCATCCCTAGGGAACACGGCGAGTTCTAAAGTGACACTGGTTAGTTAATGGAGAGAAATGGACTTGTCAGGACGACCACTGGATTTGCTGCACCAAAATCCTGAAGCCCTGAGACTTCCCTTGTTGCATTGAAAGAAGTGACAAACCAACTCTGAACCCAGCACTTGTCAAGTTTAAAAATCAAGATTTAGTATCTTCCCTTCCTCCCCCCCCCCCACCAAAAAAATTCTAGCTCAGCTGGAAGTTAGGGGCCTGATGCAGGAATGCCTGGGGGAGGTTCTCTGGCATTTATTTATGGTGAGACTAGATGATCACAATGTTTTCTTAAAATCTACAAGTCAAAGAAAAGTTTGACTTAATTTTTAATTGCCCGCCAAAAATATAGCACAAAAATTCTCCTGCTGCCTCTGTAGAGAAAGGTTCTTCTTAGCAATGGAAAAGCAGATGGCTGTGTTGCACAATAGAGAAGCCAGATTTGGGAGGGAGTCACGAACACCCAGCGTTGCCCGAGACCCAGTTATGCAAAGGTTATCTGCGTGGCATCACTGAGGCTGCCTAGTGAGGTGACAGTAGGCGGAAGATGAAGAATAGGATCTGTCACTATGTCAGTCCTACAGTTCTGTCCCCAACCATTCACATTACAAACACCCTGCACCAGAGTATATAGGCTGCTTTAGCTGTGGTACCAGAGAAGCTGCTGGAGGAGATCCCTATTGTCACTCTGCAACCTTCAGGAAAGGTTTCCTTTCTCACCTCCTATAAATTTCCAGTGTCCAGCAAAAATAGCAAGGCTGAGCACTAGAAGGGTTTTCTCATGATATTTCTGGTCCCATGCAGGAGCAAGAAGTACCAGAAATCTGGAAAGAAGTTCTTAACCGGTCATCTCTCTGGCTCATTTTTTCAGAGGCCTCACTTTAGAAGTGTAGGGGCCTTTATCCCTTTATAGGAAGTCTAATCCCCATGCATTGTAATGGTTTGAGCGAGGGACTCTGTGTCTGGAGACATGGCTCCCTCAGGCTATGTCTACACTGCAGGCTTTTTGCGCAAGAAGCATTTTGCAGAAAAGATCTTCTGCAAAAACTTCTTGCGCAAGACCACATCCACACTGCCATGTGCTTTTGTGCAAGAGAGCGTCCTCACTGCCGTGCATGCTCTTGTGCAAGAAAGCTCCAATGGCCATTCACAGAATGGCCATCTGAGCACCTGTGCTTTTTCTGATAGGCTCTTTTTGTGCAAGAAACCCGTTTCCCATTCACACGCACCTTTTTGCTCAAGAACTCTTGTGCAAAAAGGAGCTATTCCTCATAGAAAGAGGGTTACCTACACCACAAAAAGCCCTCTGTTCTGCCTTTCTACTGTAAACTTTCTTGCGCAAAAATGCACTTGAGGTGTAGATGCGCTGCAGGTTTTGGGCAAAAATGGCTGTCTTTGCACAAAACCCCTGTAGTGTAGATGTAGCCTCTGGCTTGCCATATGACATGGAACAAGTCAGCAACCCTCCTAGAGCTAGGGTATGTCTAGACCACATGGCTCTGTCGACAGAGCCATGTAGATGAGTTTACTAGACATAGGAAAATGAAGCGGCAATTTAAATAATCGCCACTTCATTTACATTAAAATGGGCGCCGCGCTGTGCTGATCAGCTGTTTGGCGGCACAGCGGGGCAGTCTGGATGCTCCACGGTCGACAGCGGAAGCCTTTGTCAATTGTTCCGTTATGCCTTGCGAAATGAGGTTTACCGGAGTGGTCAACAAAGGCTTCTGTTGTCGACTGCAGAGCGTCCAGACTGCCCCGCTGTGCTGCCAAACAGTTGATCAGCACAGCGCGGTGGCCATTTTAATGTAAATGAAGTGGCGATTATTTAAATCACCGCTTCATTTTCCTATGTCTAGTAAACTCATCTACACAGCTCCGTCAACAGAGCCATGAAGTCTAGACATACCCCTATTGACCAAGACCAGTCTCCACCTGTGTGAGGTGCTGAGAGAGCCTCAGATGAAAAGGGCCGTGTAAGTACAAATTACAAAGACCTCTCCTTAATGACTGTGGGCCTGCGTGCTGCCTTCAGTCCCTCTCAGCATGACTGAAGTGCTGAGGTGATTTGGGTCTCCAGTCATGTCACAGAAGTTGACGCCTTCAGGGTGGATGGAAACCAAACCTGAACAGAACAAAATCTTCCTTGCCAGTCTGCAGTGGGGCACAGCCCTTCCTCCCACAAGGGTGTCTTATCTTCTACGAAAAACTTAACAAACAACAAATAGTCCTGCAGCACCTAAGAGACTAACAAAACATGTAGATGGTATTGTGAGCTTTCCTGGGCACAACCCACTTCTTCAGGTGAATGGAATTTAAGGGATCAGTCCAGTTTTTAAATAAATCGCACAGAAAGGAGATGTGGGGGGAAGAAGAGGAAAAATATGGAAAAAAAGGGGGAAAGAAATTGTCAATTAGAATGTCCATGCTAAATGAAGCTGATAAGAATACTTAGTACCCTCTGTTTGATTTTTTTAGGATTATGTTTTTAGGATTTTTTTTTCAAGATTATTTTTAGGCCATTAGGATATGGAAAGTAGCAGGCCAGCCAGCCAATGTCTTTGTTTAGACTTCTGTTGTAAAAGAAATTAAGTTCTGTAGCTTCCCTGTTGAGCTGGCTTTTGAAATTGGGTAGTGCTAATACAGTGACTTTGAGATCCACTAACGAATGCTCAGGCAAGTTAAAATGTTCCCCAACAGGTGTCTGTGTATTACCTTTTTGGATATCAGGGTATGTCTACACTACAGCACTAATTCAAACTAACTTAATTCAAATTAGTTAATTCGAACTAATCTAATTCGAACTAGTGCATCTAGACCTAAAAACTAATTGGAATTAGCGTTTTGCTAATTTGAACTAGCATGTCCACATTGAGTGGACCCTGAACCGAAGTTAAGGCTGGCCAGATACAGTGCCGGCAGGGCATCAGGTTAAGACTTAGAGCAGTGGTCCCCAAACTTTTCAGGTTGGCGGGCGCCAGGGGGCGTAGCCGTTCGCCCGCCGGGCGCCAGGGGGCGGGGACACTTGCCTGCCCAGGGGCGGCCCCCCCCTAGCCGCATGCCCGGGGGCGGGGCCCCCCCATAGCCACGCGCCCGGGGAAGGCACCCCCCAGCAAGCGCTGCGCACCCGGGGCCGGCGCTCCCCCGTACGCGCCGCGGGGCCAAGGCCGGGGCCGGGACCAGCCATGCGCCCGGGGCTGGCACCTGCCAGCCCAGATTGCTCCGCGGGTGCATGTAAAGAGCCCGGCGGGCGCCATGGCGCCCGCGGGCACCAGGTTGGGGACCACGGACTTAGAGCGTGGAGCTTCTGCCTCAGGCTAGCTGAGGGCTGTGCTTAAAGGGACCCGACCCCCAACTCGGACAGACAGTTCTCAGGGTTCCCCGCTTGCTTGTCTAACTCGATGAGGGACAGCAATGCAGTCCTGGCTTGGAGTGCCCTGAGTGCCCTCACTCGGCATATCACAGGACTCGGCCATCAGCCCGGCTGCACTTGCCGCAGGCTGCCATCTGGGGGGGTCAATCGGGGGGCAGTCAGGATCCAGGAGGCCCTGCAAGAGAGCTTCCACCCCGAGGAGCCCGCAGAGCCACCCCAGTCCTCCCCATCGGGGGCTAGTACCCCATTCCTCCCTCACCTCCTTCCACTTACCCTTCCCTAGCCCCCCTTCCAGATATACAAAATAAAGGACACGTGTGTTCAAAAATAGAAACTCTCTTTATTGAACAAAATTGGGGGTGGAGGGATTAACCTCTGGGGAGACAGGGAAAAGGAGGTGGGAGAGGGGAAGAGAGAGGGTGGGAGAGGGGAGGTGGAAACCTGGGAGGAGGGAGCTGGAAGGGGTAGCCAGGGGAAGAAGGAGGAGGGGAAGTATAAAACTATGGTACGCCATATCTTCAGTACTGTGTACAGATGTGGTCTCCTCACCTCGTAAAAGATATTTTGGCCTTGGAAAGGGTTCAGAAAAGGGCAAATACAATGATTAGGGGTTTGGAACAGGTCCCATATGAAGAGAGGTTAAAGAGACTGGGACTTTTCAGCTTAGAAAAGAGGAGACTGGGGGGATATGATAGAGGTCTGTAAAAGCACGAGTGGTGTGGAGAGGGTGAATAAAGAAAAGTTATTTATTCGTTCTCATAATAGAAGAACTAGAGGACACCAAATTAAGTTAATAAGTAGCAGGTTTAAAACTAATAAGCGAAAGTTCTTCAACACACAGCACATAGTCAACCCGTGGAACTCCTTGTCACAGGAGGCTGTGAAGGCTGGAACTATAACAGAGTTTAAAGAGAAGCTAGATAAATTCATGGAGGTTGGGTCCATGGAGTGCTATTAGCCAGGGGGTAGGAGCAGTGTCCCTGGCCTCTGTGGAAGGCTGGAGATGGGTAGCAGGAGAAAAATCACTTGGTCATTGTCTTCGGTCCATCCCCTCCGGGGTACCTGTTTATGTTCTAAACTCAGGGCTCAGGCTCGGGGGTCTCACTGGACTAACTTGATTTTCATGCAAACCTGCTCCTGGGTTCTCATGTGGCCTTTGGTGGCCAGACTGGCAGCTCTCCTGCCCTAGATGGCCACTTTCCTGTGCCTAGTGCGGAGGTCGTGGACGTTGGAGTCCTCCCCACAACGCTCGATGAGGTCCACGATCTCCGCACTAGACAGGGCGGGCGCCCGCCTCTTGCGGTCCTGGGCAGGCTCCTGGGAGCTGCCAGCCTGGTCCAGGGAAGAGGCGGAGGGCTGGGTGGCAGCGGGTGGCTGGCTCGTGCCATGCCAGGTGCAGGGTCTGCTGGCTGGGTGCTGGCAGGCTTGCAACTGGCACGAGCACTGTAGCCAGCCTGTGCCCCTTTGAGGGCTCCGGGGCCGGGAGGGGGGTAGAAAAGTTTCCCTGGTTTGGGCCAGAGTGGCCACCAGGGCAAACTGGGAAGGGCTAGCCTCCAACTAGTTAGAATTAAGTGGCTACACAGCCCTTAATTCGAACTACTTAATTCAAACTAGGCGTTAGTCCTCGTAGAATGCGGTTTACCTAGTTCGAATTAAGCGCTCTGCTAGTTCGAATTTAATTTGAACTAGCAGTTTGTATGTATAGCCCCTATTAAAGTTAATTCAAACTAACGACTGTTAGTTCGAATTAACTTTGTAGTGTAGACATACCCTCTGATTTCTGTCCATTAATCCTTTCTCATAGAGACTGTCCAGTTTGGCCAATGTACATGGCAGAGGGGCATTGCTGGCACCTGATGACATAGATCACATTGGTGGATGTGAATTTGTACAAGCCTCTGATGTGGTGTGGTACGTGGTTAACATGGCTCCCACTATGAAACTTCTCTCCTACTATGTGCCCTTCAAATCTCCTCCCATAGCTTCTGGTCAGCCTCCTGCTAGCCTTTGTTTACAGGTTCACTGCACCCCCCTCACAGAGGGGCAGCATAGGGGAAACTCACACCCACCATCTTCTAGCAGTTCCCAGCCATGGGGACCTGTAACTATTGGGTTTTCTTTCTATATTACCTGAGTCTCAGCTGTCTCTTTTCCAGAGCTGCCTCTTACCGTTACAGCACAGCCAACTGCTGTTCCATTCTTTTGCAGAGCTCTGGTTCCCTGGGCTGCTCTCTTGTAGTCATTCTCTGTTAGGTTCCCATCCCTTGCTCTTATCCCTCTCCCCCGCCCCCTAGCCTAGTTTAGTGACTGTCATGTGACTTCGCTCATTGGTCCCATCCTAGAGGCCAAAGAAGGCACAGGAGCAGCTGAGCCCTTTTATTTTTACAGCTCAGGCAAGCCCAGAGGTAAAAAACCCTGAAACAAGATGACGCGTGATTCTTGTAATATGATAAATGAATTTAATATTCTACGAAATGTTATGCTGGACCATTCTAATGCATGGGAGGCCAAGGTACCTACCTCCAAGTGACGGTATGCTATATATCAATGTTTGATTTATTCTAATTGTGCTGGAATGCAAATAGCTGTACCACTATGATTTCTCATATTTGACAGGTCGTGCCAAGCCAATTTAAGTTCATGTAATGTGATGTAAAAAAAAAATTGAAGTTTGTTTTGTTTATAACAGATTGTGAACAAAAGTCCAATCCTAGGTGGAATTGGTTCATAAAAGAAAGGGATTATGTGGCGACTGTTGGACCTTTAAAATATATCTCTATTATTAGCTCTAATGTAGGACATCTGTGAATGCCTGTAAGATATTACAGTCGCAATTTTTGCCTAGTTGGAAATTAACCATGAAAAACAGGTTATTTTAATAAATGATTATTTGTGAACCAGACAAAAGAAGCTAGATTAATCCAAACAAAAAGGCCCTGGGGGGCGGGAGGGAGATGATTCCAGGAGTGGTGAAATCATGCTTGATGAAAACAAAAACCAGAAGTTAATGGTTCAAAATTGGTGCAATGGCTATTTGGCGGATGAAATATTCAGGGGGTGTAAACTACAGGGCCCACTTTTGGGTTTCTTAAAGAAAGGGGGTCTTTCCCCCCACAAAGCAATTTCATCGCTTGCACTTGTCCCTCATCCCAGGCCAGCTCCTCTCCTCTCCCTTACCCCAAGCTAGGAGAAGCAAACCACACTGAAATACTTGCTCCCAGGAGGAAGGCCAGCTGGCCTGGCTCTGGTTTTTTTTTTTCACCAGTGAAGGCTGGAAAACATCTGATGACAGCCCATCCTCCACCCAGCAGCAGGGCTATCCAATTGCCAGAATCACAGACATGGGCAAGAGCCTGCTTTGTGTCCCTTCCCTGTTGCATTACTTTCTGCCCCACTATTTCCTTCCTTCTGTCTTCAGCTCTTCGCCCACCCCTAAAATCAGCTGCATTGCAGCAAGATGAGAGGATCACAAGCCTGCCCTAGAAAGTGAACCAGGGTTTAAGCAGGGGTGGGGAACGTTTTTAGGTTCAGGGGTCACAGAAAAATCAGTCGGGGGCCACACACAAGAGAGAAGTAAAGTGAGAAGCCTCTGACCGAGAAGCAGAAAGACACTCCCCAAATTCCCCTTGCACACCAGAGCCTGGCAAGGCCCAGGCTAGTAGATTCTGTGTGCTCCAGCCCTGCAAGTGAGTGGCAGGAGGATTGGAGCACCAGCACGGACACCCCAGTGCTGAGCTTTGGGGGCCAGATCCAGGCAAGTCAGGCCTGAGGTTCCCCACAGCTGGGCTAAGCAATAGGGGCCAGGCTCAGACTGCCAGCCAATGCTCCATTCATGACTGACCAGTGCTCCAACCACATCAACAAAAGCTGTATCTCACTTTTTCTATTCTTTCCCTACAGAGGTATCCTGAAAAAACCTCGCTGTGTCCGGGCAACACTTTTTTTGCAGAAGAGCAAACACGCTCTTTCAGGGAGCCCAATATACCTCGTTCTACAAAGGCTTTTTTGTTCCAGAAAAGCAATCAGAAAAAGCTACGCAAATTGCAGAGTGCAATTTGCAAAGATTTTTCCGAAAAAAAGCTATAGTGTAGACTTAGCCCCAGAAAGAGAAACGGAAATACCCTTTACATAGCAAGATAGTGAATACCCTTAATATTTTGGCTCCCGAAAAGGAGAGACAGTCAAGATTCTAATTACGCTTATTTTGCATCATCACTCAATTTTACTTTCACATATAAATGCTGATTTTTATTTCTTGTTCTTTGTGTTTGATCAACACACTTTCAACTTTAGAATGAGTGTTTTTAGGCATTTGCCAAGAAATTGAGTAAATTAAGATCTCTGTAGAAAAATAAAATGCCAGACCTTTTTGTACCACTGTTTTCATGATGGACAATGACAATTTAAACACTTCCAGCTATTTTGACCCTTAAAATTAATAGAATAGCCCCAATGCTCTTAAAAGTCCAACTGTCCTTGAGACAACTGTAGGGAATAGATCTTAATGTTGATGCAAAAAATGGTTGTTATCATTATAATTTTAGATTTCTGAGATTGCTTTCACCATACTGAATTGTATGCAATATTTACTTGCTTTCATACATGTGATGATTGGAGAATATGATAGCCTTTTTGTTGCTTATTTAAATTAAGTGTCTAGCTAATCAAGAAAATTCCTAGGAAAACCCTGTTTTCTGTTAATCAGTGGCATGCACCTGAAGTGTTGGAGCATGACATTTCCTTTGGCATAAACTCATTTCTTCCCTTCAAGTGTGTTTACACTGACTCTAGAATTCAGGATTATAATTTCTGTTTTGCTTTAACATTCAATGTTATTTTCTTTTATGCTGTGTTTCAAATGTTCTGTGGAAGGCACAAATATTTGACTAGGGAATTCATTAGTTACCTGGCAAAGCCTAAACAATTTCTTACCAAATTCATGAAGAGAAGAACCGCTCTCTCCAGAAAAGCCGGAAAGAAGAGACAATGTCTGCTTTGATAACAATTTAAGTTTAAACTTAGAAGATTCTTAAACCCTGCATTTAAATGTGACTATTTCATGAGTTGAAAGATTCCTACAGAAAATGGGAATGTTTGGACTCATTTGGTGTCACTTTTCATTTGAGGCCAAGGACCTACCTACCCTTCAGGATCGGGGCCAGAATGAAACTAGAATAGCACACTCCTGATGATGTAGAACTTGCAGAAGACTTGCCTTTGAAAACAGAAGAGACGCTCAAGATGATGTCTCATGCACTTTCCATCAGAATCTGTTGATATATCAGGCTCACTTTACAGTAGCTACATTCCCATTTGAACACAACAGTGCAGTTTCATATCACAGGTACAGTCACTGCATGAAGGCTCCCAAATACCTGTCCAACAGTAACTGCCCAGCTCTGGTCTAGCCGCAAATTGTGATTCTAGCTAACAGAGCCACTGGTAGTTGAGGAATCTTGCTTGCATGAAATTTCCTTATTTAGCAGAACACAATGTTGCACAATCAGTTCCTCCTTGTATTTAGCTGTGGCCTTCTGACCGAATGTCCCAGACTTGAAAAGCTCTGTGTAAGTTCAAACGTGTGTCTCTCTCACCAATAAAAGGCTGTCAAATAAGAGCTAGCACCTCCCCACCTCCTCCCTGATCTCGGAAAGACCCCGAGCCTTGCCCTGTCAGAATTCCCACTCCTGTTCATGGGGCTCTGCTTGCTTCCATCTGCTGCAGTGAGTCAAACAGATCCTGCAGGATTCCAGAGCAGCCCGCCGAGAGGTGCGGGGAGTGATTTTGCTGCTTTCCTCCAACTCACTCCTCCAAGGGAATGTGACACATGTTGGAGGCTGTTACCGTGTTTTATTAATCCATTTACAACTGAGCTGGCTACATAACCAGCAGATTAATTGCATTTGCTCCAGGTAAACACCACTTGGAGACTCTTGTTCACATACCCTCCCTTTCAATATGCCGCTACTAATTGATGGCTGGGAGTTTGGAATCAGCAAAGGGCCAGATCCCTAAACCCATTGCAGAACCTTTGGAGCCAGAGCCACTGGTCTGTATTTCCAAGGGAGTCAGGGCTGAATCAAAACACCTGCAGTCTGCCAGCCTCTGTGCACAGACCGGGCCAGGCCTGACTTTAGGATTGCTATATTTCTTTATTAGTGTTGATAATTTTCACGTCAACTTCCCCTAAGGCCCTGAAACAACTCTAGAGACTGCACTGAATGAAGGTCAGTGCTGATGATGACAGTGATGAAAGGTCATCCCTCCCCCCAAAAAAGTCTTGGATCACCCTCCCCCATTACTTCTCCTATGAAGAGAGATGCAGAAGGGCCTGTGGGGCAAGTAGATCTAGACAGGATCTCTATCAAATTTCCCTCCTCTGGGCAAACTGGACAGTTTCCCAATGAAGCGTGATGAAAAGCAGACAGTAAGTGAGGCCAAAAGTTGGTACCTGGATTATTCAGTTCTGGAAGATACCTATAAAGTAACATCTTCTGGGACAAAGGTGTGAAAAGAATACCCTCAGATCAATACCCCAATCTTGCAAGATACTGAGGGCCTTCAGTGCCTTGAGAGTGAATGGAGGATGCAGTCTACACTCCTTGGGGTCTGCTCAGCATCCTATTGGACCAGGCGCAAGAAAACCTGCACCTCTTGGAAGTGGTTGGAAATTCTTCCCTTGGGCAGGTTTGCAGAAAGGTGGTGGTGCCCTGCATGAGGGAGTTTGGGAGCGGGCTCAGGGTGGGAATGTGGGTGCAGGAGCGGGGAGGAGTGCATGCTCTGGGAATGCTGGGATCAGTCTTTGAGAGGGAGTGGGGGGGCTTGGAGGAGGTATGAGGAGAGGGTGTAGGCTGTAAGAGGTGGTGGAGTGCATGAGGGGGTGCAAAGGAAGTGGATGGGAGTGCCACACTTATTTAGGACACCCCCTTTGGTGGCAGCTCTGGGGGGGGGGGGCAGTAGTCTCCATGAACTACTGCTCACCTACCACCCTGCGCTCTCCTGCCTGTGCATTCCATGGTTCTCCTGCTGCCTCCTCCTGCCCCATCTGCAGCAATTTAAAATGCCCTGGGGGGGGGCCCATGCAGTGTGACTAGAGCGGATTCCTGCTGCTCCATCAGCTCAGCTGCTGGCACCTCCACGTGCACCAAGACATCCCCCCAGAGGGAGGAAGCAGCAGGAAGCCACTCTAGCCTAGCTGCCCAAGATGGCAGCAGGAGCCCCCCAGGGTATTTTAAATTGCTTAGGGGCAGCAGGCAGAGCGGTTGGATGCACTGGGTGAGAAGAGTGCACATGGTGGCAGGCAGGGCCAAGGGATGCATGAGGTGTCCGGCCAGGAATATTCCTGGTGCCGGGACATCACAGGCCTATATAACTCCCTGCTGATGCCGTTGGATGCTGATCCTTGTTGCCTGCCAGAGGACAACTTGCCTTTTGGTGCTCAGTGGGCTGAGTAGATAGATTGCTGGAGGTTAGGTCCATCAATGGCTGTTAGCCAGGATGGGTAGGAATAGTGTCTCTAGCCTCTGTTAGTCTGGAAATGGGAGACGGGGAGGGGTCACATGAGGATTCCCTGTTGTGTTCCCTCCCTCTGGGGCATCTGGCATTGGCCACTGTCGGCAGACAGGATACTGGGCTGGATGGACCTTTGGTCTGACCCATTCTGGCCATTCTTATGTTCTTTAAGAAAGGGAAGAAGGACGATCCAGGGAACTATAGGCCATTCAGTCTTACCTCAGTCCCTGGAAAAATCATGGAGGGAATCCTCAAGGAATCCATTTTGAAGCACTTGAAAGAGGGGAAGGTGATCAGGAACAGTCAGCATGGATTCATGAAGGGCAAGTCGTGCCTGACCAATCTGATTAGCTTCTATGTTGAGGTAACTGGCTCTGTGGACATGGGAAAGTCAGTGGATGTGGTATATCTTGACTTTAGCAAGGCTTTTGATACGGTCTCCCACAATATTCTTGCCAGCAAGTTAAGGGAATGTGGATTGGATAAATGGACGGCAAGATGGATAGGATGCTGGCTGGAAGGTCGGGCCCAGCGGGTAGTGATCAACGGCTCAGTGTCAGGATGGCGGTCAGTTTCTAGTGGAGTGCCCCAAGGTTCGGTTCTAGGACTGATTTTGTTCAACATCTTTATTAATGACCTGGATGAGGGGATGGATTGCATCATCAGCAAGTTTGTGGATTACACGAAGCTAAGGGGAGAGGTAGATACGCTGGAGGTCAGGGATAGAGTCCAGAGTGACTTAGACAAATTGGAAGATTGGGCCACAAGAAATCTGATGAGGTTCAACAAGGACAAGTGTAGAGTCCTGTATTTGGGACGGAAGAATTCCAAGCATTGTTACAGGCTGGGGACCAACTGGCTAAGTAGCAGTTCTGCTGAAAAGGACCTGCGGATTCCAATGGATGAGAAGTTGGATATGAGTCAACAGTGTGCCCTTGTAGCCAAGAAGGCTAATGGCATATTAGGTTGCATTAGGAGGAGCATTGCCAGCAGATCCAGATAAGTGATTATACCCCTTTATTCGGCTTTGGTGAGGCCACATCTGGAGTATTGTGTCCAGTTCTGGGCCCCCCACTACAAAAAGGATGTGGATGCATTGGAGAGGGTCCAGCAGAGGGCAACCAAAATGATTAGGGGGCTGGAGCGTATGACCTATGAGGAGAGATTGAGGGATTTGGGTCTGTTTAGTCTGAAGAAGAGAAGAGCGGGGGGGGGATTTAATAGCAGCCTTCAACTTTCTGAAGGGAGGTTCCAAAGAGGATGGAGAGAGGCTGTTCTCAGTAGTGACGGATGGCAGAACAAGGAGCAATGGTCTCAAGTTACAGTGGGAGAGGTCTAAGTGGGATATTAGGAAAAGCTATTTCGCTAGGAGGGTGGTGAAGCACTGGGATGGGTTCCCTAGGGAGGTGGTGGAATCTCCATCCCTAGAGGTGTTTAAGTCTCGGCTTGACAAAGCCCTGGCCGGGTTGATTTAGTTGGGATTGGTCCTGCCTTGGGCAGGGGGCTGGACTTGATGACATTCTGAGGTCTCTTCCAGCTCTATGATTCTATGATTCTTATAAGTATTTGGCCCCAATCCAATTCATCCCCAAAGCTCCACCCCCAACAACGAATCATGAACTCAGCACTCCCGCTTCCCTGTCCTGATATTGCTACACCTGGTTCCCTAGTCCTAGCAGCAGAGCTCAACATTAGGATTGGGTCCCAATGCCCTGGATCCTTAGGTCCAAACTGATTCCATGGGCCTCCTGTCCCACTACAGGGCCTGGACCAAGAATCCTGATCCTGCCTTAATCCATCCCTCTAGGTTCTTCTTTTCACTCCACCCGAACCACTTAGCCCAGGGTATATCAGCTGACCATGGCAGCCATAATCCTTGTTCTATTTCCTGCTGAATACAGTAGTTTTGCTCTGTCCTGCTGAGATTCTGAACCTCTCCTGGCTCAGTTTTCCCATCTGAGCCTTGAAGTTTCTAGTTTTTATTTCTTTTTTTTTTCCCCTTCAGCAAGGGTCATTATGTGACCTGTACAACAGAGGTGCTAAATATATGAGCTCTTTTCTCATGCAAATTGGTTCAGGGTCCTTCTCAGGCAAGCATCTTGTCGAATAACACTGCTATATTAGATAAGCAAGAAGAATTTTGTATATGGATTTACACTATTGTAACTCCACATTCATACAATGAACCCGCACTGGCTTGTTACTGTACACATACTCTTTCAAAGCGGCTGTTAGCAGTACAGGCTTTTTAATAGCTCACAAAGATCAGCACACAATACCTTGCTGTATTCAGCATTTTGGGGATGATCAGTAGCTTTTTAATCCTATCGGCCTCTGTAATTGATTAATGTGCAGGAGTGAAGGATGGCCCAGGAGATGGTGGGGTTACCACCTGTTCTGGTTTTAATGGGACAGTCCTGTATTTAAGCCCTTTTGCAGATGTCCTGCCATTTTTTGGAAGGGAAAAAAAAGGGAAAATTGTCCTGTATTTTCCACCCTCCTGAAACCAGTCAGCACAGCACTGCTGTGTCTTATTTGCGGCTGGTAGGTGAGTGAGGGCAGGCAGTGGCCAGTCAGTGAGAGCCCCTGTTGGTTTCAGGCTGGGGAGTGAGGCAGGAAGAGGCAATGACAGGTAGGAACAGCAGCCCTGCGGGATGTGGGGGGGGGGGGGCGTCAGCCATCCCCTTGTGATAGCCGGACCAAGGGTTCTCACTGGCAGCCATGTGGGAGGTGGGAGGCCAATGGGTGCTGATGCTGAAACCCAGAGTCTGAGTCTCAGCGCTCCCTGTGGGGTTAAAGCTGCTCCCAGCCCCCTTTTCTCACACAGCCGGTAAGAGCTGCAGGGGTGGAGGAGCCGGCTGCATGGCTGGCAGAGCCCTCAGGGAAACAGGGACTGAGGGGGAGCATCTCTGGCATACAGCCTCTAGCTGCATCCTCCAGCCACTCTGTCCCTGGACCCTGAGCTGACCCCTGCCTACATACAGCCCCTGCCTACACACAGCCCCTAGCTACCTACCCTCCTCCCTGCTCCCTACACTACCAGCCTGTCCACAGACACCCCCTAACTGCCCCTCTCCCTACACCCAGAGCTACCCCCTCCCTGCCTACGCACTGCCCCTAGTTAGCCCCTCAACTACCTCCCTGCCCACAAACAGCCTCTAGCCAGAGTCATAAGTGAGGAGGAGAGTTTGGGGTGAAATTACCCCAGGAGGCCTCAGGCTGGTCCTATGTATGGGGTGAACTTTTGCCTCATCAACCCCTCCCTTTGAGAACAAAGGCCCTTTTTTTTTTCTTAGAGTCAAGATCAGGGTTGCAGCAGCCCATCTGGTTCATATTAATTCTATTATATCTGAAGAATTGAAATATACTTATAGACAGTTTATCAGAGCCCTAAAGGCAGGCTTCCGCCACCACCCATATGCTGTCTTCTGACCAGAGTTCCAGTTGGGACTTCAAGGGTATTGTTACAGTAGATGCATTCCTATAGCTCTCCAGAGATTTCTTCCACCACCTTAGGTCTCGTTACTCTTAATTCCTCTCTTTGGACAAGTGTGCAAATGCTAATGGAAGCCTTCTGCTTCCATCTTTCCTTGTTTTCTTGACTCAAAAATTGACCTTTCTTGATAAGTAACTTTGCTCCCTCCTGGTACCTCCCCTTGCTCATCAATCTTATTGTCTTGCAGGAACTTTGCACTCTGCAGTTTCTGCCATTCACCTGGTTCTTCATTTGCTATTTGCCTCGGCTATTTGTCAGATATCATTTTCAAAGAAGGCTAGATTTCTAACGTCCTTCATGCTAAGCAATTGTGTGGAGGACTGTCTAACACTATGGTGTCCAATCAGTTCTGAAGCAATAGCCGTAGAATAGCTGTCGTAGCAATAGTATAGTGGCTACTCCTGTAGCCAACTAGCAACACTCAGCTGGCCAAATAGCCACATTATTCAAACCAAATAGCCCCACACAACTGTAGGGATTTAAATTTAGTTTAATCAACTAATTGACTAGTCGATGGATTTTCCATCCACTAGTCAATTATTCAATAAGCAGGGGAGGCACAGTGAGGTTAGCTCTGCCTTTTAAAAGTATTAAGAGACTTTTAAATGTATTAAAAGGCTGGTGCACAGTGGAGAAGACCCAGGAATCAGTTGTCCCAGCTCATGCCAGGTCCCCCACACTGTGCTTCTGATTTTTAAATGTATTAGGAGCCAACATTTAAAAAGCAGAGGCACTTCTGGAATGAGGCACGAGTTAGGAATCAACTTATCAAATGAATCAACTGATTCTTGGTTCGTGCCAAGTCCCTGCTACCCCCATGCCTCTTCTGCCCCTGCAGAGATGGTGCTGGGGGGAACCAGCTTTTAAGCTGGCTCCCCCCCTAGTACTGGCTTCTGCTCCCCCCTCTTGCCTGCCTCTGATAGAGACAGCAAAGGGGGGGAAGCAACTAGTGGAGGGACTAGTTGACTAGTCACTTACATCCCTACTCAACTGGCAATTAGCCACATATGGCTAGTGGCTAGCATGTTGGACACCACGGGGCTAACAGAAGGATGCACTCATCAGGGAAGGGGCGAGACAGGTATGCTTTCTGAAGGAAATAAAATTAATTGCTGCTGCGTTTTGCCTAAATTTTGGCACACCGTGCGAACGGAGTAGCCAGTCACGTACATGTCATGGGATGCTCTCATGGGTAATGGGTCAAAACAATATCCAGATAAACATATGTTACAAAGTGACTAATGCAACGTAATATAGCAAAATCCAAAGATGAGCATGAGAAGAGATTCATATAAAACAGGGTGAACGGAACCTTTTTTGGGTCAGGAGCCACTGACCCACAGAAAAATCAATTGAGGCCGCACACAGTAAGAAGAAAAAACAAACAAATAAAAACACCTCACTGACACAGTCCATTACTAAGAAAGAGAAAGATTCTCTCCACGTTCCCCTCGCACATCAGAGCCTAGGGGAGCTGGCTAGTAGATTTTGTGTGCTTCAGCCCCGTGGAGGGACTGGAGTGGGAGGGAGGCTAAAATGCCAGTGTGGGCTCCCCAATGCTGGGGGAGCCCTGAGCCTCGGGCCCAGATCCAGGCAAGCCAGTGGCCGCATCTGGACCCCAGGCCTGAGGTTCCCCACCCCTGCTAAAAAAGATGGGGTGTCTTGCATGGTTCTTGGGGTCTTTCCCCTGCTAAGATTATAATATCAGTCTGGACTGATAGAAGCCTAGCTCCTCGCTTGCATTCGACTTAGTTGAGCACTAGGTTGATGTGAGCAACAAACTGGTAACTATAATATCAACAGGACAGTCATAGAATCATAGAATACTAAGCCTGGAAGGGACCTTGAGAGGTCATTGAGTCCAGGCCTCTGCCCTCATGGCAGGACCCAGCACCATCTATAACATCCCCACAGTGTGTGTGTCTGTGTGTGAATGAATGCATATGGTTTTTATTTTGCATTCTCAATCAATACAGCGTATTGCCTTTTCCTCTGAAAAGATTCCATGTGCCGGACTAGAGAGGTTCAGATCCAAACACATTGAAATCAAGGGAATGTAGAAAGGTCGTTAAAAGTAAGAGCACCATCTACTGGCACATGGAAAATATAGCATTGCTCATCTTTTGTTAGGGTCAATCAAGTTATGTATTGTGTATGGATTCTTGATTAAGCGGCTTTTAAGAGCTGACTTGTAACAATTATGTATACTGGTAACACTGGTTAACCTTACAGTTCTATATCTGTCCCTCAGCTCTTATTTGTTATCTGCCTATAATCTCTCAGAGGGACTGGATGGCTCACAAGATTGCCATGGTAACCATTCTGATCCCCAGCAGTACAGTTTTCGCCCTAAGGGGGGATTCATGAGCTAAGTCCATTGGCGCCGAACAGGGTCCACACCCAAAATACATCCTGCCATCATCAGCACCAGATCGAAGGGAAGTTTCAGCAGACCGCTCAGGCTAGGTCTAGACTACAGGGCTTTATCGGAAAAAGCTACTCAAATTACACTCCGCAATTTGTGTACCTTTTTCCGATCGCTTTTCCAGAAAAGGCTTTTCCGCCACTTGGCCCAGTCTAGATGGGGCCAAATGGCAAAAAAGCCTCCTCGGTGAAATGAGGTATACAGGGCTCCTAAAAAGAGCACGTTTGCTCTTCCATGAAAAAAAGTGGAAGAGCAAACGTGTTCCTTGGATACAGTGTTTTTTTGGTGTGATACCTCTGGTATCCCGCAAAAAGCCCATAGTCTAGATGTAGCCTCAAAGTCCTCTTCCCTTGGACTCCCCCACGGTTTAACCCAGATTTGGGATATAATGGAAGTGCCGGTTACCCTTTGCTACTCAGCAAGTGAGGGCTCCACTCCCCCGACATGGCTGGGCCTAAAATATAAACTGCAAAAGCCCACTGATCAGAATGGGAGTGGGGACATTTGCAGTCAGTTATCTGCTTTGCCACAGACATCCTGTGTGACCTTGGTCGAGTCACTTACATGTCCCTGTCCCTTTGTTCCCTACTGAAGAATAAGGTTAATCTGCACTCCCTGCCTTAGGGAGAGAAGCCATTTGTGACAGAGGCTGTCACATACCACAAAAGCCATAGGCATACTTAGACACACCGACCGCTCTGAGTAGAGGCACATTAGTGCGATGGGGCTATGGGAGCAGCTTTTACTGCTGGTATCAGTGATATACTTATTCTAAAGAGCAAATAGAAAATTTCAGTGGCTGTGGATGACAGGAGCTCCCCAACTGGTTAGAAAAAGAAGCCTGGTAGACAGTCCTGAGATATATTTTCCCAGAAAGCAGTTCCCACTTCAAGCTATGCACACTCCAGACACAGTCCCTGCACAGGAAAAGAAGCTATTCAAGGCTGTCCTTCCCTCTGGCCTCATTAAATGCCTACACAACACTAAGATCACTTTATCTGCAATGTGAGCAAGGCCAGAAAAAATGAGAGCATGAAGTGGAAGGATGTTTGTTTTCAGGCACTTTTTTTTAATAAAAAAAGGAGATTATTGGGTACAATTAATTGTTCAAACTGTCAAGAAGATGAAAGTCTAGGGAGTAAACAGATGCTGGTCACGATGCAATGCTCATTAAGGCAGAGAAAGGATTCATTTCATATGCATGATTAACTTCTGGCCGCTGATGATTTACACTGCAGATGATCAAAAGAGAATTAATTATTCTGCAAATAAGCACTGCTGTTATCATGGCACTTGGTGCTCTGAGGAGATGCCCCTCTACAGAAGAAGGCCTTGCTGTTTGGATACTTTTTTTTTTTTTTTTTTTTGCAAAAGGGGCTTTTACTCATTTAAAAAAAAAAGACATTAGTCTGTGATAGGACTTCAGAGGGAAGCCATTAATCAAAGCTGCCGACAGGCTTTCCTACCGTTTGTGACAAACGTGTGCCGCAAACATCACACATTAATCTCCAACTTGCCTTGCTGTGCTTAGAGGGAGCTCTCCCCAGGGCTTTGGATTTAGAAGTGAATACAATGGCTAACAGGGAGGAGCTGAGTTAAGATTCACAAGAACTGGGGAAGTACCATAAATTCCCTACTTGTCTTTGGACTTCTCTTTGGGGCTCCATTTCCCAGGTGTAAATAAAGATGCTAGGTCCTTCTATTTCCACTGTAAGCTCTTTGGGGGCAGGATCTCTTACTCTGTGTGTGCATAGCACCTAGCAAAACGTGATTCCTTCCACAGACTTTCAGGCCAAAAGGGCCCACTGTGATCATAGTTTGCCCTCCGGTGTAATATAAGCCAGAGCATTATACCCCTGGCTCCCAAATTGAAAAGTATTCTTCTTCTACATAGATGAGCACCCCTGAGACCTGAAACTCATGGCTGAGCTATAGCCTCTCTCAGGCTTTGTTCACACTGCCAATTGAGGGGCAAAACTAGTCATTCACTGATGCTTAAAAATGCCTCCGTATGACAAAAGTTTTGCTGCTGCAAATGGCCGTGTTAAAACTGCTTGCTGTGGACAGGACAGTGGCTCCTGCCAATAAGGTCAATTCTGCTTCTAAGGAGTAGAAATATTTGGTCCCACAAAAGGGCCAGCATACAGCATTTATGCTGCCCAACTTTTAGGGTGAGTCTAGACTACAGGGTTTTGTCGACAAAAGTGGACGTAACGTCAACAGAACGCGGCAGTGTTGTCGACGGCGGTAAACCTCATGCTACAAGGAATAACGCCTTTTGTTGACAGAGTTCTGTCGATAGAAGGCGTTATTGAATCTACACTGTCCTTTGCGTCTACACTGTCATGTCGACAAAGTGGCTTGCTTTGTCGACAGAACTGGATGCAGTCTAGACGCTCTTTGTCGACAGAAGCCTGTAGTCTAGATGTACCTTTAGGGTATGTCTAGACTACAGGGTTTTGTTGACAGAAGTTTTGTCGACAGATACTGTCGACAAAGCTTCTGTCGACAAAGAGCATCTAGACTACATCCAGTTCTGTCGACAAAGCAAGCCACTTTGTTGACATAACAGTGTGGACGCAAAGGACAGTGTAGATGCAATAATGCCTTCTATCGACAGAACTCTGTCAACAAAAGGCGTTATTCCTCGTAGAATGAGGTTTACATACGTCGACAAAACTGCTGAGTTTTGTCTACATTATGTCGACATAACTCAAAGGCAGTGTGGACGCAGGTATAGTTTTGTCGACAAAAGTCCACTTTTGTTGACAAAACCCTGTAGTCTAGACACACCCTTAGTGACATGGCTGTGTTGTGAAAAGCTGTGCAGTGTAGACAAAGCCCCAGAAAAAGAATGGATGAAACTTGTGTCTGTCCTCCAGGAGCGAGCTGAAGTCCAGCAGGATTCAATTCTCCACTGCCCGGCACCATCTGCAGTTGTTTTCCCCTGTGCAAGGTGGGGTAAGAAGCAGCCTTTGGAGCCTTTTCTCTCTGGACAAAGAAATCAACGACAAGCAAGCATACAGAATTAGGTCTGGGGACTCTGCCCTTTCCAAAGGTTATTTTTAACCAGCTAAGTTTAAAAGCTAAGCACCTACTGCCTCCACAGGAGGCTTCTTGGGAGCAAACATGACTGAGATCACATCTACTGTTCCTCTATGCAGAGCCAAATCACAGCGAGACCCTGGGAGAGCAGAGGAATGGATGCTGCAGTGCAGGCTACAGAAGGGGATTTGATGTTAAATCCAACTGCCAATGAGAAAACAAAAGGCAACTTTTCAAAGGGGATGGGAAAAGCAATCAGCGATACCCACCCTATTGTATCATATTCTAATTTCCTTATGGAGCACGTCTTTGGTCCTGGAAGCAGAGGACAAGGTGGCAGACAAAGGGGCCCATAAGCTGGAAAACCACTAAAGAATATCTTGAAGAGCAAAGAGTTAAAAAAGGTCAGAGCCCCGTCTGCATGGGACTATGAGCCAGACTGTCTAGTGCAGTGGTACCTAACCCTGGACTGGTTCATTGGACTCCCAACAGAGCTTCAGGTCTCTCTGAGCTGCCAGCACCTCACACTGCCCTCTGCCCAGCAGTTAATCTCAAGAAGCCATTCACTCAGGCCAGGTATACTCTGGCGGAGAAAATCAACATAAGACATGCAACTGCAGGAATGACAATTGTGTAGCTGGAGTTGAAGGACTTTACATCGATTTTTCTAGGGTGGTCCCAGACCAGGACATTGATGAGAGAAGCTCTCCCGTTAACTTCCCTTACTCCCTGCAGGCCCACTAAATCGCCCACAGGGGCACCCTCAGTGTTCTGTTTAGCAGGTCTTTACTAGACCCACTAAATCGAACCCTGGAAGATTGATCAATAGACAAGGCCTCAGTAACCTAGAAATGCAGGTTGTTTTGCATGGGGTTCCCTTTCCACTTCCTTGGGGTAATACTCAGAAGTCTGACACTGAAAGCACTGAGATTGTCAAGATGGATACAAGCACTTACTGGTTTAGAGTTTTGATACCTTCCTCTCTTACAGAATATGTTCCTCCCACTCTATGGGCTTGGTCTTTTACCAGTTGGAAAGCATAGTCATTTCCCACCACTACCCTGATGTTTTTTAACAGCTAAGATTCTGTCTAGATATTGCAGGCTACTTCCCCTCCCCTCCATCGCAAATATTACCGAACCTATCCCCAATACACTCCCTGAGAGACAGAGTGGCTACATCTACACTGCAGACTTCTTGTGCAAGAACTGTTTTACACAAGAGTTTCTGCACAAAAATTCTTGTGCAAGAGTGCGTCCACACTGCCATGTGCTTTTGTGCAAGAGATGTGCTGTTGCGCAAGAGCATCCATGGCAGTGTGGACACTCTCTAGTGGAAGAAAGCTCTGATGACCATTTTAGTCAAGGACACTCTCTTGCACAAGAAACCCCTGTTGCCTGTTCACACTGCCTTCTTGAGCAAGAGCTCTTGCACGAGAGGGCTTATTCCTTGTGGGGAGAAGAATAACTCTTGCGCAAGAAGCCCTCTGTTCTGATGCTGTACTGTAAATTTACTTGCGCAAGAACGTGCATTTAGTGTAGATGCTCCACACGTTTTTGCACGAGAAAGGCTGTTCTTGCACAAAAAACCTGCAGTGTACATATAACCAGTGTGCGTGTGTGAGTGTGTGTGTGTGTTTGTGTGTGAGAGAGAGAGAGACAGAAGGCAAGATTGAGGATCATCATTTCCGTTTCATTGGTGAGAACTGAGTCCCAGAAAACGATAGCAGAACCAGGAACAGAATGCAGCTCTCCCCAAACCCAGTCAAGCTCCTTTCACACAACTCCAGAGGAAGCATCCTCCCCCAGCATACAGGACACATTGGCTTACTGTGGCACCAGAAATGCAAAAGGCTCTAGCTCAACAAAGAAGGATCCAGGCATCTAGAGCCACAGTCTTAACAGGAAATGTACCACTGTGCCCTTCCCCTCCCCCCTCTACTACCATGGTGTTAGGAGCCAAGATGTGAAACTGCAATTTCCCCACATATGGAGGAACACAGAACTGTTTTTCAGTTTGAGCAAATAATGACAGATGGATTTTTTTTCAATATTTACCCAGCTCAGTTATCTTGATAGCCAGTGAAAGCATTAACCGAGTTTTTAAATAAGAGGTGGAAGAGAGTGCTTTCCTCTTTTATTCAAATGGGAATGACTCTCTTACCATCTCCCTTAATGCACCCAGTATCACAAGAAATCACCCTAATACAGTGTTTTTAAAACTTTTTAAAACCAAGGAACACCAAACAATAATTTTTTTATGAGAAACACCAAGGATTTTTTGTTGAGCAAAAAAAAGGGGGGGGTCAGGGTGAAAGTTATTGAGGAAAAAAATCGCTTGCCCTTTTAAGGGTGGCCATTTTGAATTCTGTTGTTCTCCGCGGCACATCTCCGACTGCCTTGCAGCACACCGGTGTGCCGTGGAACACAGTTTATGAAACACTGCCCTAATACCTGGTTAATTGTTCTTTTAAAAACTATATTTAGAGCAGTGATACTTGTGCCTCCGTGATTCAAGAGCCAAATTAGTGATCAGCATTGCCCCAAAATGCCACAATAGTGTGAATTCATTGCTTCACTTCCTATAGTACTCTGGATTCATATTTAAAAATGGTAGGATGGGGAAATGTTTAGCTTTTATAAAAAAAATTATTCTCATAGTAAAAATGACTGGCCAAGTACTCTTTTGTCAAACCCATCTACATGTTTTGTTAGTCTATAAAGTGTTACCAGACCATTTGTTGTTTTTTCAGTTTATAATTAATTAGCTAACAGTTTAATAGTTCAATCACACAGTGTTTTAATATGTGCTGCAAAGAGCTGCAGGAAACATGCCGAAGAGTCATTTGTGGCTCGTGAGCACAGTCGGAGTATCACTTCTTCGGTGTCTTTTCTAGAAGTTCCTCTTCTCTGGAATTAGCCAACAGAATCAGACTACCTGTTACAACAGAATCTCTGGGTATGTCTACACTACAAAGTTAATTCAAAATAACAGTAGTTATTTCGAATTAAATTTAATATCATCTACACAGGCAAACTGCTATTTCAAAATACATTTGAAATAGTAGAGCCCTTATTTTGAATTTGGTAAACCTTATTCTACGAGGAGTAATGCCAAATTCGAAATAGCTGTTTTGAATTAAGTGCTGTGTAGACACTTAATTCAAAACAGGGGGCCTCCAGCCCTTCCCAGGGAGCCCTGCTAGCCACTCTGGGCACAACCAGGAAAACATACTCTCCTCTCTCCCAGCCCCAGAGCCATTAAAGGGGTAGACCCTAGTCACAGTGCCTGTGCCAGCTCCAAGCCTGCCAGCCCAGAGCCAGCAGTGGCCACCGGGGCCCCTGACCCAGTGGCCCCAGAACATGAGCCAGCAAGCCACTGGCAGCCAGCCCTCCACCGCTCCCCAGGAGCAGTCTGCCAGCTCCCAGGAGCCTGCCAGGGCCCAGAGAAGATGGGCGCCTTCCTGGTCCAGGGTGGAGATCATGGACCTTATTCAGGTTTGGGGGGGATGCCCCCAACATCCATGATCTCTGCACTAGATGGAGGAATGCGGCCATCTATGGCAGGAAAACTGCCAGCCTGGCCACCAAGGCCACATGCGAACCCAGGAGCAGGTTAGCATGAAAGTCAAGTTGGTCTGGAGAGACCCCCAGCCCTGAGCCCTGAGCTTCTCCTCCCCCTTCTTCCCCTTGCTTCCCCCTTCCAGCTCCCTCTTCCTAGGTTTCTCCCTCCCCTCTCCCACCCTGTCTCTTCCCCTCTCCCACCTCCTTTTCCAAGTCTCCTCAGAAGTTCATCCCCCACCCTCCCAGTTTTGTTCAATAACCCCAGTTTCTATTTTTGAACATACGTGTCTTTTATTTGACATCAGGAAGGGGGGCTAGGGAGGGGTAAGTGGAAGGACGTGAGGGAGGAATGGGGCATGAGCATCTTGGGGGAAGACCGGGGAGGCTCTGAGGGCTCCTCGGGGTGAACGCTTTCCCTCAGGGCCTCCTGGATCCTGACAGCTCTCCGATGGACCCCTCCTGGATGGCAGCCTGCATACAGCAAGTACAGCCGGGCTGATGGCAATGACCCCACAAGACGCACCGGCATGCACAGGGGCAGCTCTGTCTCCATGTGGCTGAGTGTTGTGGTGTCCCTCATCGAGGTAGACAAGCAAGCGAGGAACCCTGAGAACTGTCTGTCCAGGGTGGGGGGAGGGTCCCTTTAAGCTCAGTTAGCCTCAGGCAGCAGCCCCACACACTCAAGTCTTAACCTGATGCCCTGCAGCACTGGTTCCGGCCAGCCTTAACTTCAGTTCACGGTCCACTCAGTGTGGACGCGCTATTTCAAAATAGTTTTTGTGTATAGATGCGTTATTTCAAATTAGCTTAATTCGAATTAACTATTTTGAATTAAGTTAACTCGAAATAGTGATGTAGTGTAGACATACCCTCTGAGAATCATTGTACAACCAGGCTCAGCACTTCACCTGATAAATATTGGGGAGAGTTCCCCCCACCTAATATATCAGAATGACACTGATTGACTCCAACCAAGGATCTGTTCCCCTGTGTGCAATGTGAAATATTCCTGCAAAATTAGGAATTTTGTGGTAGAACTGCACTAGCAATCATGGGCAGCTAGGACACAGCTGACTGGGGAAGGCAGGGTAGCAGGATTTTTTTTAAAAGATCCATTTGCTTCACCAGCAGGGAGTTGGTCACTGGGGAAAGTGAGCTTCCTATCAAACCAACCTTGCTGGACGCACATACCTCATAATTTATTTGAAAGCAAGGGCTACTGAGGAATGTTCCAGAGCTGAAGGTCTGATCTAGTAGCTTTCCTTTTTGATAACCGTATGCATTAAGTCTTGCTTTGGAAAAGCACCTCTAGAAAAAGAAATTGCTTTTCTGTCAACCCCCTTTCTGGTGCATCCTCCTGCAGCATGCGAGAGTGGAAAAGACTTGCCGATTTCCTATGGCACCAGGAATGCAAACGGGCCTGGCAAGTGAAGGTGTTGAGACCCCCAGCCTTAATAGGCAATGCAAATCCTCCACCCCACAGCAATTGGAGCCAAGATGTGAAATCACGATTTCCCACCTAGGGGGGAACTTGGCTGCTGAGAAAGCTAAACCCAGTGCACAGTCAGCATTTGCCAATCAGACTTTTCCTCTGCAGTTTAATCATAGGTCCAGTATGAAAGCGACTCATCCATATACATTTCCCAGGTGGGAAGAAGAAGGAAGGTATTAGTGCCCATGACCAAATCAGCCGTCGCTTTAGTATCAGTCCGTTTCTTGACAAGGAGGTTTGTTTTGCTATTGATTGGGAGCGGGTGGAGATCTCTGTGGCGAGTAGGATACCACTCAGCATTTCAGAAAGAATACAGAAGCACCTGTGTCCCCTGGGAAGCCTTGGACTTCTCAGGTCTCGCAATCTGCATTCCAAGGTGAGCTCTGTCCTACTCCCTTGTTTCTTTGAGCTTTGCTGATAAAACATGGAATTACCAGCCTTCTCTCTTACTCCCCCTACCATTCGCTGCATACAGCTGTGATTAACTTGAATGTTCTGCTGCTTTGCTCCTCTACACAACCCCTCCCAGGTATACATAGCTGAGGGCTTGCTGTCACTATGTGGTGGATTGGCACTGCAGCAATCGATCCATTGGCATTCGATTTATCATGTCTGCTTCAATGTGATAACTCGATCTCCAAGCACACTCCCGTCAACTCCAGTACTCCACAAGGATGAGAAGAATAGCTGGAGCCAATGGGAGAGCAGCCCTGATTGAGTTTTCTGCACAGAAGACACCACAGTAAATACATTGACTTCAGTGAAGGCCTGCCCTTCATGCCCCAGGGAAGTGGGGCTGCCAACTTCTGCTGCAGTGAAGCTGCCAGCCTGGGAGCCGGCTAGGTGTAACCTACATCAGCATATCGGTTAAACGGTTACACTCTAACATTCCTAATTCTACCAGCAGTTCCTGTGCCTCCTCCGATGACAAATCAGGGAGGAGAGTTTGCCTTCTTATTCTGGCATTTGAGTGGTTGTTTCATACAATAGCAAGTCAGAAACCTGGAGTCCTGGTTTCAAGTCCAACCTGAACAGGGACCCAGCAGTGCCCTGCTGCAAAACAAAATAGCCGGAACCATGGCAATACATCGATCACTCAACCCTACACTGCTGCACATCACTTAAATGGGCCTTCTCCATCTGCAGCAGTGTAGCCAGCTCCATTCGTAATCTACTCCCTTGTGCATGGCTTGCTGCACCCGCAGCAGCCTAGAACCTGTCAATCTCCCTGAGCAGGCATGCTGAGATTCCTGTCTTAGGTCTTAGCCCCAATCCTAACGGTCACCACATTTCCCTTGGGCTTGGGCCGCACCCAGTGATCCAATCCTGTGGCAAATGTAGTTGCTTCATTCTGACCTTCTTCCTGTCCCGAGGGAAGGCAGAATCTTCACTCATTTCCTGCTGGTCCTCTAACTCCAATCCCACTCCTGAGCATGAGGTTAAATCCAGCCTCTGCAGGTAGCTTAGGAGGACATGCCTGGAAACTCAGAACCTTTTTGTCAAGGCATGGAAGAGGAGGGTCAGAGACCATAGGCTGGGCAGTCTGGGGCCTATTTTATAGGCTGTGTCTACATTGGCATGAATTTCCAGAAATGCTTAAAACGGAATACTATTCCGTTTTCAGTTTTTCCGGAAAAGGAGCGTCTACATTGGCAGGCTGCTTTTCCGGAAAAGCCCTTTTTCCGGAAAAGCGTCTGTGGCCAATGTAGACGCGCTTTTCCGGAAAAGAGCCCCGATCGCCATTTTCGCGATCGGGGCTTTTTTCCAGAAAAGACTACTGGGCTGTCTACACTGGCCCTTTTCCGGAACAGCGTTCTGGAATAAGGACTTATGCCCGAGCGGGAGCAGAATAGTTTTTCCGGAATAGCGGCTGATTTTGTACAGTAGAGCATTGTTGCTTTTCCGGAAATTCAAGGGCCAGTGTAGACAGCTCGCAGCTTATTCCGGAAAAGCGGCTGATTTTCCAGAATAAGTGGCCCAGTGTAGACACAGCCAATATAGTATTCACCCAAAAGGAATAATGTGATGACCGGCTTTGAACTCAAGACTTTTGGTTTGTAAATTATGGGCCTGTATGGAATAAGTTCCATTATCTGAGAGCAAACAACGACATATGGGATGTTAGAACATCAGTACCTATACTTGAGCCACCATTGCCCACTTACTCCATTGCTTGGTGCTGAGATGGCCGTGAACTATGGAAATGTAGGTTTGAATTTCCAGCACACAACCGTGACCTGCAGCATTTGAATAAGGAAGCCTGTGCTAGAACACTCAGGGTACATCAAGACTGCAGAGTTCTTCCGAGATACTAGAGGTATCCTGGAAAAGCTCTGCCAAGGAACGCGTCTGCTTTTCCAAAGATTTTTTTCAGAAAAGCATACACATTTTTTCCGGCATCCCTGTAAACCTCATTCTATGAGGAAGAAGAGATGTTCCAAAAGAGGGTTTTTTTCTGACATGTGGCCCAGTGTAGGTGGGCCAATTGTTGGAAAAGCCTCTTCCGGAAGAAAAGCGGAAAAAGATATGCAATTTGCTGTTCACAGTTTATGTATCTTTTTCTGATAGAACGTTGTCGTCTCTTGCCTAGCATCTGTCTGGCTAAATGTCAGCTCTCACTTTGTGGCTGCATCACTGGGACTGATGAGTGTAACTTCCTTATTTAACTGGACCTATTTTTCATATGCTTTTGAGCAGGTCTTCCCACCAACCTTCCATGTAGCAAAGAGGTAACATACACTGTGTTTAGGTATGTTGCTGCTTTTCCAGTGTGTATGTGTGTGGGGGGCGGGGAGGGGAGGGGGACACTGCTTAGGCAAGTGAACTAGTTTAGGTCCAAAATCCATCTCAAAGTCTCCTTCTCTTCTCAGAGTTAATTCATTTGAGCAAAGAATGAAAATGTCAGAACTTTGTTTTCCTCCCCTGCTTCTCCAGAAAGGCCCCAGGCTGCCATGGCCCATAATATCTGACCCTCCTCTTCTTTGTCTTGACAAAAAGGCATCCAGTGTCCATGTAAATTACATCCCTTGGAGCCTGCATCGGGTGCATGAAATAAACAGCCCTAAGCAAACTTGACATTGGGCTGACCTATTTTGCGATGACATCGTTCGTAAAGTCAAGGAATGAGGCTGATTACACTCGACTAAGGGGCTGCGGGATACTGAGAGGCATTGAAAGAAGAGGCCGGCATTTCCAGAAGATGAGCTAAAAAGCCAGAGATTCAAGGCTCTGCCAGGTGTCCTATCATTGATAATAATGCATCTATTATAAATGAATTCACATGTGAATTAGTTGAGAGAAAGAAACACCCTGCCCAGACGCATACTTCCATGCAGATTCCTTTTATTTTTGGCTTCTGTAGCCTATTTCATCCCAAACCTTTTCAAACAAACTAAATAAGCCACAAGCTGCAAAGTGTTTTTACGAACTCAGCAAGACAGATGGCATGAGAACAGTGTTACCAGAGGAGTCCTGGATAGACTCAGAAATGGAAATCAAGAGTCCTCTGCTTCAACCAGTGCAGATCACTGCCTCCTTTGCATACCAAGGTAAGGTAAGCATCCTCCTTAATCCATTCTTATCCCGACCACAGTAGGCCAAGACGCATGTTCCAGCCCACCGCCCACTAGAAACTAGTCTTTGGCTCTGTCTACGCTGGGAAGGATTAGTGACAAAAGTGTTGTCGATATGCAAGAGTGGCCAAAAAACGATCCAACCGGTTTTTCTGCCTCACGTTGCTGACATTTCTTGGCCACATTGCCAGCACCTTGTTGACAGAGCAAAGCAATATGGGTATGTATCCCATAGTGCAGTGTTGTGGGAAGGCGGAGATGATCCCTGTGTAGCACCTAATAGGGAGCTGTCTCTTTAAGAAACCCCTGGGGGAAGATAGGAGTGATGTGTGTCAGGATCACTGTTGATAGGCAGATGTCCTACTCCAGATGCTTCTGGAACTGGGTGTGGTAGTTTGGGGTCTGTTCCAGTAGGTCCTGTCTCTGTGGCTTGGTTGCAGGCAGGGCAGCTGCTTTGTTAAGGGCATCATGCCCTGTGGGAGCTGGGTGAGGCTGAGCCAGGAGCAGAGAGCAGGCTGCTGGCCCTTGTTCTGCAGCTCTTTGCAGCAGATAGGGAGGATGTTAACCTGCTACATGGGAACATGGGCAATGCTAATTGTAGGCAGGGCAACCCGGGAGGAAAAAATAACAACTTCTGCGTTAATTTCATGCTTGGAATGCTGTTTTGATTTTAGCCAAACTGTCGTACAGGAAGTCCCCAGGTTACATGGATCCGACTTACATTGGATCCCTACTTACAAACGGGGTGAGACAACCCTGCACTAGCTGCTTCCCCCCAGCAGACCAGGGAGACGCGAAGCTAGCGCCCCCCCTCAGCAGACCAGGGAGACGCAGAGCGGCTTTTCTCAGCAGACACCTCAGCTTGAGAATAAAGGACTGAGGGAAGTGAGGTGTGGGAGAATAAAACTGAGCTCTGGAGAAATGTTTGGCTAGAGTTTCCCCTACAATATGTACCAGTTCCGACTTACATACAAATTCAACTTAAGAACAAACCTACAGTCCCTATCTTGTACACAACCCGGGGACTGCCTGTAGTTACTTTCTCAGCTCGTGCGATTCTTCAGCTCCGTGTAGCAACGGGGAAAGAGTCATTTCTGTTTTATTATTCTCAGTTTTTGTGTTGTCTTGTAACAGGATTTTCTTTAAGTCTGTTTGCTTGTGGGTTAGCTGCCTGGTTAATCAGTGAGCTGGCTGCCTGACACAGATCCACAGCAGGGGAAAAGACTGAACTCCAACTGAGGATCTCTACAAGCAGGTGTAGAGATGGCTCAGCCTAAGGATGTTAAGGACTAGTCAGCTAGTCGACTATCCGACAAGCAAATGCTTATCGTATAGTCGATCTCACCCCCACAGTTCTGTAAAATAAAGACAGTTAAGTTTTGCCCCCAAAAAAGTGTGTTTATTTTTTCATCAGGAATGGGGGGAAGGGAGGGGTAAGTGGAGGGACGGCAGCGAGGAGAGAAGCAGAAGCCCCAACTGGGGCAGACCAGGGAACAGTGTCACCACTCCCCTGGGAAGAAACTCTTACTCAGGTGCACTCACTCCCAGGTGCGCACAGCCCCCTGATGGGCCTGCCGGATGGTAGCCGGGAACGGCTGCTCGCAGGCCCTGCCTAAGCGGTCCACCTCCGCTCCCCACTTTGGCAGGAAGGCCTCCCCCTTCCTCTCGCACACGTACAGGCCACAACATGCAACCGCCACATGTGGAATGTATTCCCTGAGGTCCAGGTGGGTGAGGAGGCATCTAAAATGCACCTTCAGGTGGCCAAAGGAACCCTCAACCATCATGCAGGCCCTGCTCAGCCTGGCATTAAATGCCTATCATGAGGGGTTGAGGTAGCCCGTGTACAGCTTCATGAGCCACTGCTGCAGGGGATAGGCCACATCCCCCACCAGGCATATGGGCATGTCCACGTCCCTGACCCGGATATAGCGATTGGGGAAGAAAGTCCCGGCTTGCAGCTTCTGGCTGACGCTAGAGTTCCTGAACACACATGCCATGTGCTTTTCCCAACCGCCCAACCTTGATGTCCGTAAACTGGTCCCAGGGGTCAGTCACATCCTGCAAGACCCCCCAAAAGTATCCCTTCTGGTTAATGTACATTGAGGCCCGGTGGTCTGGGGCACGGATAAGGATGTGTGTCCTGTTAGTAGCAGATGACTCTGTGCAGCAGGGTGATGTTGGTCACCCTGACCACCTGCAAAAGGAGACAAACAAACCGAAAATCACAGGGGTACCAGGATGCCTGAGAGTTTCCCCCCCCCCCCCCACTTCCTCCTACTCACCAGGAGCAACCCCCTGCAATCACAGCCCTCCCAGAGAGGGGGCTCGCACCACCACCCTATCCCCTTTTCCCGGGGGAAAACTATTCCATCCTTTCACGCACATCTCTCCTGGGACAATAGCCCGAGGGTGCCATATCTGCATGAGCAGGGTTCCAAGGGTCGATCTCCCCACCTGAACAGGTTCCCCATGGATCAGTAGCTGTCTGGAGTGGAGAGTTTCCAGAGGGCGATGGCGACTCGCTTCTGGAGGGAGAAGGCGGGCCTCATGTGTGTGTCCTGTCGCCTCAGGACAGGGGCAAGCCACTCAAATAGCTCAAGGAAGGTGCTTTCTTCATTCAAAAGCTCTGGAGCCATTGTTGGTCTCCTCAGTGCTCCAGAATGATGTGGTCCCACCAGTTTGCATTGGTGTCCAGATGCCAGATGCGCCAGGGCATGGTGGCTGGACCATGGCAGGCAGCATCCAGGTCCTGTAGCTGCTCCCCCACATACCCGAGAAGGGTCTCCAAGAAGCCCTGGGGGTGGGGTTCCTGCAGAGCCTGGGAGGCAGCTGCAGAAAGTGCTGCATGACTTGCAACAAAAGCTCCAAGAGCTGAAGACTTCCCGGAGGCAGCTTCTGCTCCATAGCGGAGAGTGATATGGTGTCCTGAATCAGGGCAATGAAAGCAAGAAGAGAAAATGCTTTACTTTCCCTCAGAGAGGTAGGCAAGCAAGCAAGGAAACCTGAGAAATGGCTGTCTGGGGGGTCCCTTTAAGCACAGGCCTCAGATAGCTTCAAGCAGCAGTCACATAACTACTGACCTGATGCCCTGCCTGAACTAGTTGCAGGTGACCTTAAATGTGATTCAGTTGTCCAATCAGTGTGGACACGCTATTTCAAAATTGCTAAGCACTAATGCATTTTGTGCGTAGACACGCTATTTCAAAATAAACTATTCCAGAATATCTCTTCTGGAATAGCTTATTCCAAAATAACACTGTTGTGTAGTCATAGCCACAGATACCAGTTCCCAGAGCATTGAAAGAGGAGATGTGAATGACTGCAGGGCTGCAGAGATCACAAAAAAATGAGCACAACAATCAGGGCAGGCATTATGGGATACTGGTGGAAGCCAGTAGTTCTCTCAACAAAACAAACAGCAGAGTCCTCACTTACACTTTCTTGACAACAAAGGGAGAGGAAAAGACAAGTCTCTCTCGGGATGGAAGATACTTTTGTCACCAAAACTGGGTATTTTCCCTACAAAAGTCTCATTATGGTATAAACAAGTCCTCAGACTCCAACTTATTATAATCTCAGCAAGATTCTGTTTTTAAACAGCAGGAGAAGAGTGAACTTTGCAAGTTTATCTTCAATATAACCACAGTCTTTTTAAAGCAGTTTTAAGACATTTATCCATAACATCAATGCTTTTGGTTGTATGGTTATTTGTAGTGTATTATTCACCCCCTAGGGGTATGTCTAGACTATGGAGTTTTTTCAAAAAAAAGAGACCTTTTTACGAAAAAAAAAACCTTCACCTGCGTCTAGACTGCCATCACATTCTCACAAAATTAAATCAAAAGAACATGGTGGTTTTTTTGAAATTGGTAAACCTACTTTTGCCAGGAAGAGCACCTTTTTTCGAAAAAAGGTGTTCTTGAACACAAACAGGGGTTTTTTTGAAAGAGAGTGTCCAGATTGCCTGGGGAGCTCTCCTTCGAAAAAGCAGCTCACTTTCTGGAAACTCTTGTGGCTGCCTAGATGATCTCTTTTGAAAAAGCCTCTTTCAAAAGAAGCTTGTAGTCTAGACATACCCTAGATGACACAACATGATGTATGGAGCTCCATAGAGGGTGTGGACCCTGGTAAATATGAGAGACAAACCTGGTACTCAAACTAGGTATTTGTTATGGGTTGCCTTAATAAACAGACCGTCATTGAGAGTGATTCCATGTGTCATGACAGGAACTACGGTGATTATGAAATTTCGGCTCTCAGCACACCAGTAGTCACCTATTTGTTTTCTGCTTCATATTTGTATGAAAGATCTGCCTGTTTCAGCAGAGTTCAGCAGATAAAAAAACCCTGTCATTGGCTTGGGTTCAGAATTACATAGATATTTTCATTCTGAAGTATCCCTAAGTGCTTTATAAAAGAGCATTTATGCCCAGAATCACTGCACACTCCATTGTAAAGCAACCACTTCTGAGTGGAGTGCAATGGATGCTGAACCTCAGCACAAGAATAAGAATGCAATACTGCTATAGGAAATTGAGGAAGAATTCCTTCTCCCCACCCCAGTTAAAGGTGAGTTTTGGATGGGCACTTTTCTCCTTTCAGATATCAGCTGGGTCACTGATCAGGATCAACACATGCAAACAGGCAGCACCACAGCTGCAGCCCACCCACATCTAGGTGTGGCCTGCAGCAAAGGGTATCTGTGCAAGCCTGCACCCTCAAACGCTAATGCACAAGAAGCAATGGAAATTCAGAAAGCAAGAAGGATGGTGAGACCACTGGGCTTAGAGGCAGAACTTAGAGGCAGAAATCAAGGTTATTTTTTCACTTGCCTAGGGATGGCCTCATCGTTTTCATCACCAGTAAGAGTGCTGGATTCACTGCCCCGTCATAATTCCTCTTCCAGCTGCAGCCTGATCATTACAGTGGTTGTCCATTTGGACGAGATCAGCTCCTCCCATTGCTTACCACTTCTAGGCCAGTCTTGTCTGCCTGGGGGTCCATCAGAAAGCACCACCCCGGAGTCAGAGCAGGACTTGTCACAAGAAGGTTGTGTGATGGGGCTCAGAAAGATGGTCTTCTGCTTGAAGAAGAGGACAGTTCCCCTCTACATGAATCAATTCTAACAGCAAGGCAGATGAGTTTGTGTGTGCTAAATTCATGAAGAGAAACACCCACCTTAAATCGGTCTTAGATCAGAGATAGAGAGGTTCCATCTCCATCGAGAAGATGCCAGTAGTTAGTTTATTTCCCTGCAGCTTGCCAGGGAAATTTTATGTGATTTCAGAACCATCATCAAGCCCCAAAAGTCAAACTCAAGTCAAACCCTGGATGTTTCTCTCATATACATCCCCTAAATCTAGCCTGGATCAGAGAGAGCCTTACAAGCTTCTTCCCCAGACCGAAGGGGAATCTCGAGAGTGCTTTATAAAATAGCAGTTTCTTTAATTCACTTCCTTGATCCATAGAATCATAGAATCCCAGGGCTGGAAGAGACCTCAGGAGTCATTGAGTCCAACCCCCTGCCCGAAGCAGGACCTTCTTTTTATATCACCTGTAATATCAAATAAACCTTGTATTTATTTGCATTAAGCAATTTGTGTCTTCTGGGTTACCCTTCGAACCTGAGAGCAGTGTCTGAAGGTTCAGCCTCTGAAGTAAGATACGTCCACGGGGAAGTAAAGATGTAATATCAACTCACGATATTTTCATGACTCCAGCTCCTGGAGTCAGTTGATTACATGTACGTAAGAACAGCCAGACTGGGTCAGACCAAAGATCCACCCAGGCCACTGACAATGACCAATGCCAGGTGTTTCAGAGAGAATGAACAGATCAGGCTTCACCCTTTCCTGGCTTCTGGCAAACAGAGGTGAGGGAAACCATTTCTGCCCATCCTAGCTAATATAATTGATTCACCTAGCCACCATGAATTTACTTAGTTCTTTTTAGAACCTTGTTATAGGTTTGGCCTTCACAACAACATCCTCTGGCAAGGAGTTCCACAGGTTGACTGTGCATTGTGTGAAGGAAAACTTCCTTTAGTTTGTTGTAAACATGCTGCCTATTAATTTCATTTAGTGACCCCTAGTTCTTGTGTTAAGAGAAGGAGCAAATATTGACTATCTCCCACACCAGTCATAAATGCATAGATTGTCAGGTGATATCAGTTATTTCAGTTACTGTGTCAGTTGGGATTGTGTATCTGGGGGCTGTCTGAGCCTTTGTTCCCTTGATCAGCCTGGCGATCACCCTCCCCACGTGGTTAATGAAGGAGTAGGGCTGACCTAGAAGAGAAGGCCTTAAAAGCCAGAGGCAGAGCAACCAGAGAGGTTTGAGAGGGAGTTTGTAGGAGAGTGTCCTAGTATAACCAGCATGATTAAGTAGCCAGACAGACCACCTGACCATGGATGCCTCTATCCAGATCCTGATGTGGTTCTGCAGAGAGTGTGGCTTGCATTTCCTGCTTACATAAATCCAGGCTGGTGGGGACCATCCAATGCCCACTGGTGGAATGTCTCAGGAAGCCAGGCAGAGGTGCATCAGAGCCCATGAGGAATTCCTTGAGAGAATTCATGTGGAGACAGCTAAGGCTGAGGACTGTCCAGCTACAGAGGACTGCTGGCACACCGCTGGTGGCGGAGGAGATGGCTCTGTCTCAGGGAGGACACTGGCAGCTGGTTGCTTCTACAGCAGGTAGTGCTCCACTCCTGCTCCCAACCCACCCACCAGGATTATGGAGAAATGTTGTACTGCCCTGGATAAGAGAGATAAGGACTCCTTAAGGAGGAAGAGAAGAATCCTCATAGCCCTGAGCATAATATTCAGAACACATCCCCACCTGCTGATATTACCCCACAACCCTTCTCCCTCTCCCCCCCCCCCCCCCATGAAAAATGAACCATTAGCACTAGGCTGGGAGCCAGGAGTCCCTGTTCGATCCCAGATTGCTTGTGTGATTCTGGGCAAGCGGCATTGCCTTTGTGAGCAGCAGTTCCCACTATAAAATGGTTGTCCCACAGAAGCATTGTGAGGGGAAAATGCATGAAATATTGGGAAGTGCTTAGATATGTATTTAACTCTGAAGTACCATAGACCCCTTCCCCTCACACTTCTATTTAGAGGGAGTATGACATTCCTTTAGCAGGTGCTTCCGGCTGCCTGGTCAAATCCAGCTTGGCAAGCACTCATCCACAATTTGATCTGAGGAAGTGGGTCTGGCCCACGAAAGCTCATCACCTAATAAACCATCTTGTTAGTCTTTAAAGTGCTGTACAGTCCTGTCTTTTGTTTCAGCAAGACCAGACTAACACGGCTGCATCTCTATTACTATCCACAAGGAGACTTTCTCTCTTCTTGAAGGAATGATTTACTAAATTTTGTTGAAGGGACCGCTCAGTTCAGCAAAAACAAATTCTCTCCTTGCAGTTCAGCAGGCTGGGCTATTGTCTGTCTGCTGTAAGGAAGCAGAATAAAGAAGCAGTGTACAGGTGCATATGAAAGAGGAGAAACTCTGTGACTTATCAATGCCTCTATGCCAACTGACAATGGGGGTTCCAGGAATGTCCCCATTCTCGGGTGTACATTCTGGCTCAAAGAGTGTTAAGTAAGGTCTTAAAATGGAAGCCAGTATAAAAGTGGCCATGGTAATTGTTGTGAAATGTATGCATGCATGTATACAATGAAAATGTTCTTCCGCTCTATTAACATCTGTCTCTCTGTTGGGATGTTAATTAAGCACCGAGCACTAACATAGCGGGTGCTCTTTTACATATAGGCTGTGTCTAGACTGGCAAGTTTTTCCGCAAAATCATCTGCTTTTGCGGAAAAACTTGCCAGCTGTCTACACTGGCCACTTGAATTTCCGCAAGAACACTGACAATCTCATGTAAGATCATCAGTGTTCTTGCAGAAATACTGTCCTGCTCCCATTCGGGCAAAAGCCCTCTTGCGCAAATGATTTGCGCAAAAGGGCCAGTGTAAACAGCATAGTATTGTTTTGCGCAAAAAAGCCCCGATGGCTAAAATGGCGATCGGGGCTTTTTTGCGGAAAAGCGTGTCTAGATTGGCCACGGACGCTTTTCCGCAAAAAGTGCTTTTGTGGAAAAGCATCCTGCCAATCTAGACACGCTTTTCCGAAAATGCTTTTAACGGAAAACTTTTCCGTTAAAAGCATTTCTGGAAAATCATGCCAGTATAGATGTAGCCATATTGTCAAAGAGATGTAAAATCAACAGGGCAAGAGCATATATGAAAACCAAGCCCTAGGAGTTATCCTGTCTGAGTAAAGGCAATAAACTTGGGGCAAAGATGACACCACTGTATCTTGAAACTCAGAAGTAAATGGGCCCTGTGGATACAGTCATGAAAATGGATCTCATCTTGGTTGAAGATGCTTGAGAAAACTACAGGTGATAAATTATTTTTTTTCTCTCTAAAGGAGCTTAACTTGTTAAGTGTGCGCTCTAGAAAACGGGTTACGATTTGGGATATCAACATATTTATTTCCTTTCTCCTTCTCACTATCACTGGAGTCTTAAATCTTTGGTAATCAACTTGTCCTATTTTCATGATAACTGTATCTCAGTGCTGTGATATTAAGCAAGGAGCTGATCCTGAGCAGATGCATACAAGCCAGTGAGTGCTAGTCCCTTGGGGAAAGCAAACCTGGTATAAGTGTTCAGGGGATAAGGGGCTGCATGCTACAGGACTCTGCTTCAAAGCACCTCAGGGGACCGAGTACACTTACTGTTAACCTGCAAAACAAAGCAAGCATGGGCATGGCCCAGAGGAGAGAGCCTGGCTTGCTGACAGGCTGGTAGTATCAGGGAACTGACATCCTGTTAAGCAAAAAGCAAGTCTCCTTCATGCTGGAGGGGAGATGGGTGAATGGCCTGGCAACTCACATTCTTGGGCACCCTGAGAGCCAGCAATGGTCACTTACTAAACAAGAAGCCAGGAAGGGGCGGAGCATATTTCCATTTCATAATACTCTGGGTAACCTAGTTAACCCTTGCATGATCACTGCACAGAACACCCAGACAAGTCTCCAGTCTCCAACAGTGGAGGGAGAACAGGTGTGGTGAAAGTAAATCCTTAGTACCATACCAGGATGTGCTGTATACATTAGTCTGTTCTAAACCCTTGTGTGTTTTCACACGGGATTATTCAAATCACCAAGTCCTGTGGCATGACCCTGTTATTATCCACTAGGAGAGGTCTCAAGACAGAGATTGGTTTTCTAGCACACTCCCTATAATCTCCTCTCTGGCTAACAGTAATTAACTGAGGGAGTGTTTCTCTGTACTTGAAACCCTTCTTTTTGTTTTTGATTGACAGAACCTCTTCCCATTGCAAATCCAGACTGTAATTAAAGAAGGGAACTCCGCACCCTGTATCTGATTTATTTTTTAATAAAGTCCTCCTTTGATCTAGTCACTCTCTTAATTCAATCACTAACTCTGAATCAACAGCTCTCTACTACATTTGCTCTTCCACCTCACTTTGTTTCCAAGGCCCAGAGAGAGTCTCTTAAATGTTTTGAAGCTGGTGACCACAAGTTTATCCACACATGAAACGTATGTGGTGGAGTTTGTTATTTACATGGTAAAAGTTGCCAGTTTTAGATTAATGTTCCAATATTCAATTTAATAAATGTGGGTGGTTGGGGATAAGGATTACACAATTAAGAAAACATGGCATTGCCAGAAATAAATTCAGCCGGTATAAACCCCCAAGATGAGAGGGATAGGTTTGTGGTTAAGGTACTGAATGGAAGGTTAATCTAGATTAAATATAGGGTATGAATTTAAATCAGACAGTGGACTAAGCTAATTTGCAATAAGGCACTCTAACTCCGTATGTCAATGGTTTTATTCTGGATCAAATCAGGAATAATTAGTCAAGCATATATAATCAGGAAGTCACATTCTGAAATACCTTTCTGTGCATAGACAAGCCCCAAGCCTGAGAAAAGCGAGGTTCAATTGCTTAGCTCCCACTGACTTCATGTGTGACCTTAGAAAAGTCATTTAACCTCATTCTCCCCATCCCTCCCATCAGTATTTGGGGATAGTGTTTTTTTCTGCTCTGTTTTAATAGATCTAGATAACAAACTCTTCAGGGCAGGGACTAACTGTGTTAGGTGCTTCACATACACACAAGAGAGGATCGACCTGAAACCAGTGGGCCCAGGCACTGCTGTATTACTAGTTACAATGGTGCTAAGTTCTTTCGAAAATCTGGTTCTTAGTATTTTGTGGGCTGGCACCTCGCACCTGAGAGAGCCAGAGAAAGCTCCAAGCTTTGGGAACTTTATACAAACTCTATACTGGTGTCACTGGCCCCTTTGCTTGGGAAGGAGAAAGACCTGCCTTTATAGAGGTCTTTGTCATGAGAAAGAAACCAAGGTAGCTGGTAGGATTCACTGTCCTGGCAGCCTTGTTTGTTCCACAAGATTCATCGCTAGCTGCTAAAGTTTGGCTGGTGGCTGTTTGCCAGTTTCATTGGAGGGAGTGGCCAGCATGGGTGCCTTGCATAGAAAAAGCATTAGGTGACTTGGAATGGAGTTGCCAGTTTCTCTCACTGGACTAGAAAAAGAACAGAGCTGGTGTGTTTTCTAACTAGAAAGAACCTGGCAGTGAGAAGAAACCAGGCACTAACCGGTCTCTCATGTTTAGACTACAGAGTTTTTTCGAAAAATTGGTCTTTTTTAGAAACTCTTCACCTGCGTCTAGTCTGACATTGCGTTCTTCCAAAATTAAATCGAAAGAACGTGGTGGGTTTTTTGACAGCGGTAAACCTACTTTTACCAGGAAGAACGCCTTTTTCCAAAAGAGCTCTTTTGAAAAAGGCATTCTTGACCGCAAACAGGGCTTTTTCAAAAGAGAGCATCCAGATTGCCTAAGTGCTCTCTTCCGAAAAAACAGCTTGCTTTTTTGAAGACTTGGGGATGTCTAGACGATCTCTTTTGAAAGAGGCTTGTAGTCTAGACGTACCCTCAGCCATCATCTGCCTCTGGCCCTTGCTGGCCAGTAATTTCTTCATGGTCTGAGTATTTCCAGCTATCCTTTTCCTGGCAGTGTGACTCTGCATCCAGCAAAACCAAGAAGGATGCCACTGGTTTGTTCCCAGAGGGTTGTTTTGCTGTTGGTTAGAATGCAAATGGGGGCAAAGGAGGACGCATAAGTGTATGAAAGTGTTTGTGGCTAGGTTATACGGACCCTATAGGATTAACTTGTGGCATCCAGGTCCTAGGACTCAGGATAGCTCAGCCCAGGTGTGAGCAGCCACACTGCAAAGCCATACACTCACTGGTGCAGTGCTTCCCTGGATGGAATCCAGAGGACGCACATCAAGGCTGTCTGTGCTGCAGTGAGCTGAGCTAGCCATGTTCCTCCTAAGGATGTTAAGGACTAATCGACTAGTTGACTATCTGATAAACAAATGCTTATCCGATAGTCAGTTGACTAATTGATCTCCCTCCCTCCCACCCCCTCCCATTGCCTCTATCAGATAGAGGCACCAAGGTGGGGGAGAGAGGGGGTACTTCAAAGTGGCAGCACTGCGTCGAGCCCGGCTCAGCAGGTGTTATGGCTCCTTCCCCACTCTGGCATGATAAATGCAGAAGTGGGGACCTGCAAAAGTACCCCAAAAACTTGTCTTTCCAGGCTTTGATAAAAACTTCCCCCCAGAATCTTAACAACCTAGATTTGGGGGATAAAAACTCTGCTGCCGCCACCCAAGTAATGATAGGAAAATTAGGGGAGAGATCACTTGGGAAATCTCACCCTTAAAGTACAAACCTAGACAAGAATTAACCAATACCAGGTTAATAAAAGAAAAGAGAAAGAATTTTTATCATCACCACAATATTCCTGATGCAAGCAAAATGACCAGATGGAAAAGTCACAAAGTAATATACTCATGGGGAAACTCCACCATGGGCCTAGAGCTTAGTTACAAGGGAGAGCAAAACCCATTTTTAAATGCACAGACATCAGATCCCATTTCCCAAACCATAAAACAATAAAACTTAATGGATTTATCTAAAATTTACCCTACTTACAAAAGAATAGAGAGTCTAGTCTTAGAGAGAGACATTCTGTCTGACTCCCTCAGTAGCTGGAGAGAAACAGCCCAAACAGAGGAGGGAAAACCCCCAAAATTCCTTTGTCCCAGTTTGAAATTCCTACCTGCATTCCTATTGACTGAATCTACCTGGTTAAGTAAGGGACACAGTTAACCTCTTACTCTCCAGGCTGCTGGCTGACCATCATGATCGTAACAGCTGGGGACTCCCCAGCTGATCCCAGGCTCCATGAGGGTGCTTTTGCTTTGAAATGCACAAAAGCCCCCACTGGGGATTTCTTGTACATTTCAAAGTAGGCACCTGCATGCAATCCGGAGCCAGTGGTACTTCCCTCTGGCCCCAGGCTGCACAGGGAGTTCTGCATTCCTCCTTTGAAATGTACAAGAGCCCAGCGGGAAATTACTCAATGTAATTACTTGATCTTTCACATCCTTAGTTCTTCCTCCCAAGCATAGTGGCAGAAACCCTCTGTCTTCCCAGGCACACAGGGGAAACTGGCGGAACTATTGGGACTTGAGGGTATGTCTACACTACAGCGCTAATTTGAACTAACTTAGTTCGAATTAGTTAATTCGAACAAGCGCATCTAGAACTAAAAACTAGTTCGCGTTTTGCTAATTCGAACTAGCGCGTCCACACTGATTGGACTCAGGGGCGAATTAAGGGCGGCTGAAACCGGTTCCGGCAGGGCATCAGGTCAGTAGTTGCTTTGTGTGGCTGCTGTCTGAGGCTATCTGAGGCTCGTGCTTAAAGGGACCCCCCTGGACAGCCGGTTCTCAGTTTTTCCACTTGCTTGCCTACCTCGCCGAGGGACAGCAAAGCGTTTTTCTCTGCGCACGTCTGTGTCGGTGCTTCCCTTCGGGGACGCCGCCGCAGGTGGCAACATGGAGCCAGAGCTCGCCCTGCACTTTCTGGTGCAGTTTATGGACTTGCTGCTGCAAGCCTGCCAGCAATGGCTGGAGGCTGCCTGGTTCCACCTGGTGCACGTCAGCCCCCTGCCTCTCCACCTGGCCACCCTGGGAGCCATGGAGCAGCTGCGGCGGCGCCCAGGCACCGGCGTGCCCCACCGCATCTGGCATCTGGACACTAGCAGCGACTGGTGGAACCGCATCATCCTGGAGCGCTGGGGAGACCAACAGTGGACCCAGAACTTCAGGATGAGGAGGGACACCTTCCTGGAGTTCTGCGAGTGGCTCGCCCCTGCCCTGCGCAGAAGGGACACTCGCATGAGGCCCACCATCCCCCTCCAGAAGCGTGTGGCCATCGCCCTCTGGAAGATTTCCACGCCGAACAGCTACCGATCCATCGGGAACCAGTTCGGCGTGGGGAGATCCACCGTCGGAGTGGTGCTCATGCAGGTACGGCACTCGCCGGCAACTGGGACGGGGGCGAGGGGAGCTGCAAGGAGGGGATGGACCGCCCCAGGGAAAACTGGGAGTCGGAGGGGGAGGAGGCAAAAGTGCCCCGCACCGGAGGGCCGGTCTGTCCAGGCCGTACTACACGCCGCCCGGGGGGGTTGCTCCCGGGAGTGGGGCACAGGGCACTGCCAGGGCACGAGCACTCCCAGCCACCCAGGCGCCCCACTGATTTGCGCTTTGCTGTGTCTCTCTCTGCAGGTGGTCAAGGCCATCAACCGGGTGCTGATCCGCAGGGTGGTCCGCCTCGCCGACCCGGATGCTGTCATCCAGGGGTTCGGCGCTCTCGGCTTCCCCAACTGCGGGGGGGCCATCGACAGGACGCACATCCCCATTCGTGCCCTGGAACACCAGGCCTCCCAGTACGTGAACCACAAGGGGTACTTCTCCGTCCTCCTGCAGGCCGTGTGTGACCACCGGGGACAGTTCACGGACATTAATGTGGGCTGGTCCGGCAAGGCACACAATGCATGGGTGTACCAGAACTCCTCCGTGTGCCAGCGGCTGCAGGCCAGGGCCTTCTTCCCCGACCGCCACATCAGGGTCGGGGATGTGGACATGCCCGTCTGCCTGGTGGGGGATGCGGCCTACCCCCTACAGCCGTGGCTCATGAAGCCCTACACGGGGCACCTCAACCCCTCCCACCAGGCCTTCAATGTGAGTCTGACCAGGGCCCGCATCATCATTGAGGGGGCCTTCAGGCAACTGAAAGCCCGATTTAGGTGCCTCTTCACCCGCCTCGACCTCACCGAGCACAACATCCCTCCCGTGGTGGCAGCATGTTCTGTGCTGCACAATTTGTGCGAGAGGACGGGGGAGGCTTTCCTGCCAGCCTGGATGGCTAAGGCTGACCGCATGGCTGGCCTGTATGCTCAGCCCCGCACCGCTGCCATCCGGGAAGCCCAGCAGGGGGCTGTCCGGATCCAGGAAGCCCTGTGGGAGAGCTTCCAGGTGGAGGAGGAGGACTGAACTCTCCCTGCATGCCCCACTGGGGCCATCTTCCACCCTTCCCCTGTTCCCCTTTCCCCTCCCTAACCTCCCTTCCTAATGTCAAATAAAGACACCTGTTTTGGCAAAAAAAACCCCTCTCTTTATTTTACATAGCTGGGGTGGGGGGAGGGAGGAGTGAGGGTGGGAGAGGAGAGGGGTAAACCTGGGAGGAGAGAGCTGGAAGGGGGTGGAAGGGGAAGAAGGGAAGGGAAAGCTCAGGCTTGGGGGTCCGGCTGGCTCTCCCATCTTGCAACACTGCGGGTGCGGGGACCTCGGGGGGGAGCGGGTGTGGAGGGTGGGGCAGGAGGGACAGGGGGTGCGGAGGAAGTGGGAGAGGGAGCAGGGGCAGCAGGGGTGGAAGGAGGAGCGAGAGCTGCGGCAGCCGCAGGAGCCGGAGCAGGAGGAGGCAGGAACCAGTCCACCAGGGTCTGGAGGTGGCCTCTGAGGGCACGGCCCTGCTCCTCCAGCGCATCCACACTCCGCTGGTGCAGCCGAAGGTCCTCCCGGACACAGTGCTCCTGGATGCGGAGCAGCTGCTCCATGAACCGGAGGTGCCGCCGCTGGTAGTCCTCCTGGTTTCTGGCACGCCGGCTGGCCCAGGCGGGGTGGTGCGCCCTGCAGTCCCAGGTGCTGCGGCTGTGGTGAAACAAGAGCAGCGGTCAGTTCTCCCTGGGAACAAGGTGTGTGAAACCCAGCCCCCCTCTGCAAGGCCAAGGCCCCTGCAGGATCCCCAGCTGCTGCTCCGTGGTGGGCAAGGCCCAGGCACACGGTCCCTGGGCTCCCTCTCGCTCCCACCCCCCCGTACACATAAGGGAAGAAGGATGGTACTCACAGGTGGAGGCCTCCCCGGCCTCGGATGATACAGGAGATGTTGTCTGTGGGGTTCCTCAGGGGTCCTGGGTCCTGGGCAGGCTCCTGGCTCGCAGCGTCCTCCGGCTCCTCCTCCTCGGTGTCCAGGACCGGTCCCTCTGCCACCCGGGGGGCATGGATGGCGTGAGCCCCCAGGATGCGGTCCAGGGCCTGAAAGTGGGGGCAGGCCTCTGGGTCGGCCCCTGGCAGGCAGGCCCAGGAGTAGGACTGCCGCAGGTCCTTTATTTTGCAGCGGACCTGCTCCCGGGTCCGCTGGTGGTCTCTGGCGGCCAGGCTGGCAGCCATGCGACCGTAGACAGCCACGTTCCTGTGGCTAGTGCAGAGATCGTGGACATTGGAGGCTTCCCCCCAAACCTCGATGAGGTCCACGATCTCCGCACTAGACCAAGTGGGTGCCCGCCTCTTGCGGCCCCAGGCAGGCTCCTGGGAGCCGCCAGGCTTGTCCTGGGAAGAGGGGGAGGGCTGGGTGGCATCAGGTGGCTGGCTCATCTTGTGGCAGGTGCAGGGGCTGCTGGCTCGATGCTGGCAGCCTTGCAACTGGCACAAACTGTGTAGCCAGCCCGTGGCCCTTTAAGGGCTCCGGGGCCGGGAGGGGGGCAATAGAGTTTCCCTGGTGTTGGCCAGAGTGGCCACCAGGGCAAGCTGGGAAGGGCTAGCCTCCCACTAGTTCGAATTAAGTGGCTACATAGCCCTTAATTCGAACTAGCTAGTTCAAACTAGGCTTAGTCCTCGTGCAATGAGGTTTACCTAGTTCGAACTAAGCGCTCCGCTAGTTCGAATTAAGTTCGAACTAGCAGAGCGCTAGTGTAGCGCCTATCAAAGTTCATTCGAACTAACGTCTGTTAGTTCGAATTAACTTTGTAGTGTAGACATACCCTGAGTGAGGTAAGATCCAGCTCAGTTAAAATGGCTCCCTGGTTTTCACCCACACCCCCACTCAGGCCAGCTAGCGTGGGTTTAAAGCACCCTCACATATGTGGGGGGAAGAGTGAATGCAAGAGTCCAAGACAGCTTTGCAGCGAAGACAAACCCTTAGGGCCCACCTGCTCCATGAATAGACATTTATTGCGGAATGAGACAAAGAGGAATAACTCCACGTGTGACAAGCCCTTATGTTCACCTGGGATGGGCTTGCTCTGATTGCCGCCCTGGCATAGATATTGAGTGAAAGCACAAATCACAGAGACACGAAAAGGCACCTTGGCTCTTAATTTGTATGTACACGCTGCGCTGACTGTCAACAATCTAATTGATCCAAAAGACGAACTCGCCGGCAGCTACTAAAAAAACCTGGAGAAAAATATAAAAGAGGTCCTGTGTGTTAATTGAGACATTTACTTTGAACACGCCAGGAGCCACAGAGTGTTTGTTTGCATTATGATTACGGCTCGTTATCTGCTGTTTAGTCAACACTGCCCTTGTTCTCCTGTTAGCCAGGCTGCTTGGCCAAACTGCTGAGGAGCAAACCCTGAGGACTGAACAGAAAAACAGGGCTTAATCAGACCAGAACCATCATGCAGCAGCCATTGTCAGGACAGACCTGCTGAGACATCAGCCACCTCTGCCTTCCTGGGCTGCACAGACGCTGCAGTACGCACCCTCCAGATCCAGCTTTTGGCAAGTACAATAGTCCTGGAAAATTGTACTTCTCAGCAGCTGCTTACTCAGCAGAGTTTGTGCCTGTGGGGTACATTCAGGACAGCATCCAAGTAAAGCAATTTGGGAGGGAGCTCCAGTTAGTGCTATTTACTTATGCTTCTGTCCTTAACAAACATTTGAACTATCTCACCCATTACCAAGATAGTTTCCCCAATTATCACCTCTAATACCATTAACTCACAAACATCCCACTCTCCCTACCTCTAATATCATCAATTCACAGACACTTACCTTCCTTCCTCCCCCCCTACATCCCCCTCCTGTTCTGCAATGTGATTTGTCCTTTTCATATTTGTTCATTTTTTTTAATGGTATCCTTTGGTATATATGGTTGTGACTACTTTCTTCCACTATTTGATCTGAGGAAGTGGGTCTGGCCCACGAAAGCTCATCATCTAATAAACCATCTTGTTAGTCTTTAAAGTGCTACATTGTCCTGCATTTTGCTTCAACTACCCCAGACTAACACGGCTACATTTCTATCACTATTCCCTTCTGAGAGCGTGCAACTAATCAATTTCCCCAGACTCCCGTCTGTCTACACACCCACTCGCTAGAACAAAACCCTCCTCGCTTCCTTTACTTGGGACTTAAGCCCCTGGATGCTCCATGCATTCAGTGACCGAGAGAGAGAGAAGTATAGTGAGAGAAGCAACCGTTTTCTCACTTTCCGCTGGAATTGCATGTGCATGGCTGATTAGATGACTGGGCTCCACAGGTAGATGAAGGGATGGTATGTTAGAGGCGGTGACTCCCTACTTTGGCCTATGCCTGCTCACTTGTCAGGGTGGAAGATGCACCTGTTTAGACTTCCTTACACACTGTTCTTAGTGTGTGTGAATAGGCCTAAGGGAGCATGAATGGATAGAACATTAAGGCGATTTAATGTCACCATGGAGTGGACTGCATCCCACTAGGCACCCATTGGAAAGATGTGAATTTTAGTGTGATGGGATGGCTGCTCAGATGACTAAGGAAGTACACCTGAAGAGGGGCCCCCTGACTCCCCTATAAGAGCAGTGGGGAGTCAGGGGAGGTGGTATAGGATGGGTAGAGAGCAGATTCTACAGGAGTCAGAAGAGACTCTAGTTCCAGCCAAGTAGGCTGAGCGGGGTGAGAAGAGCTGCAGACAGAAAACCTGGGGGAGAAGAGACTCCCTAAGAATGAGGTGTTTTCTGTCTTACGTTAATTAATTAAACCCTGGGAGATTAGGTATTATTGGACCAGATAAATGCCACAAACTTTTCTGAAGAACCAACAGAGGGAAACCAAGGCAAGAGGGTGCGTGCTGTGCTGCCTCAAGGCTACCAGGGTACCCCTGAGAAATGCCAAGATAGATTCTGCAGCTCTTCCCAATATGATTATCCCCCACCTTTGTTGCCTCCGACCAGCAGTAAAATAGCTAAATGGTGAGAACATTTCAATAGGCTTCCTTAGGCTTCAGAGTTAATATCCTCATGTGCCACAGTGAGTCTGTTCACAGCTCTCTGCTGACAGCCAAACAATAGTCGCTGATTTATTTTACAGTCTGTCCATGATGTGAATCTTGTCTTGTCAAGGACCAGAGAGATTTACTTTATAAAAAAAAAAGAAAAAAAAAAGCTCAGATTCTGTGCTCAAAAAGCAGCCCCTAAAGGAAGTGGACTAGGACAACTAAACTGTTGTGAGCCAGCCTTGTTCAACTCTTGGCTACCAACAACAGCAGCCCACAAAGGAGGCTGCTGGAACAAATCTCAATGGAAGAGTTTCCAGACTAGATTCTATGCCCGCCTTTCAGGGATGGTGTGAGCTACTTCACCCAATCCTCCTACGCTGAAAAAGAATGAATTAAGTGGTCCACACTGTCATTCAGACCCAGGAATGTACCGTAGCTGCAAGCCCCTTCCGCCTGGCTTTTCGGGAGTTTTGGACAACAGCCTGGTTTCAGATTCAGGGCCTCCTTTTGGATCCAGCAAATGGACCAAGAGGGTTCCAATCTGTGGCGTTCACCTCCTGAGGCCCATAAGGTTGGTGCTACCTCTGAGCAGAGGCTGTTATGAACTTGTGACCACAGAAAAAGATCCCACTGGGCGGTCTTGAAGGATTTTCCTGCCAGAGCCCATGGTGGAGGCAGTTGGGAATGGAGGATGACTTTGGCATGTGTGTAGAGCGGGGGTGGGAAACCTCAGGCCCGTGGCCCCCTGCTCGTTTGGATGCGGCGCCCAAGGCTCAGGCCCCCCGCACTGAAGAGTCCACGCTGGTGCACCAGCCCTCCTCCTGCGCCACCATGGACACACAAAATCTACTTGGCTGTGCCCCCCACTGCTATGTAAGGGGTACGTGGGGGTGTCTTTCTTCTCAGTTGGGGGCCACGTCAGTGAGAGGTTTTGTTTGTTTGTTTTGCTTCTCACTTGTGTGGTCCCCAACTGATTTTAATGTGGGCCAGCAGCCCCCAACCCAGAAAAGGTTCCCCAGCCCTGGTGTAAGGGCTTCCATTGTTTTTAATAGGCTCTCTGTAGAGTAGAGTAACTGTGCTGTGTGATACCTGGTATCTGGAGTAATTACACTGTAGCTGTCTGAGGAGAAAGGCAATGTGGGCCTGCTCAGGCTTTCCGATTTGCAGGTGAAGTCACAGCAAAATCCGGGGACCAGGCAACCTGACCCTGGTCAGAAGCAACTGAGAGAATCATAGAACTGGAATAGACCTTGAGAGATTGTCAGGTCCAGTCTCCTGCCCTCACGGCAGGGTCAAGCACAGTCTAGATCATTAGATGTCTGTCTAACCTGCACTAAAATATCTCTAGATATACCAGAACCTCCCTGGGCAATTTATTCCAGTGTTTCACCACCCTCACAGCTAGGAAGTTTTTCCTAACGTCCCACTTACACCTCCCTTGCTGCAGTCAAAGCCCATTGCTTCTTGTCCTATCCTCAGAGGCCAAGAAGAACAATTTTTCTCCCTCCTCCTTGGATGCGGATGTTGATCTCCGGCCAAGAGAGGCAGTAGCTGGGCTGTCAGAAGTCTGAGCACAGAGCCCTTGCGGGACCCCTAGTGAGGGAATACAAGGCAGTGACCCTGAACTGAGACACTCAGTATCCCACCAGGCCAAGACCTTAGTACCAAAGGCAGCTTGGGACCCCTTCTTTCCCTTGCTCAGCCCACAGAGGTCAAGAAGAAATCCAAAGCACTGAAAGACAAGAGGACCTGCTTTCTGACTCTAGCCCTTTCTCTTGGCCCTAGATGACCTTATTTAGTAGAAGCATGGCCTGATGCAAGTGCAGCTGGGACATGCGCCATTCATTGCCCTTTGTACATGTGTGTTATTTATCACACGACAGGTCTGTCTAACAGGCTGCATCTGGAAATGCTAAAAATACTCTGTCACAGCTATGTGCCTGAGAGGAGGCGAATGAACCAAACCTGGGCTACGTCTACACTGGCATGATTTTCCAGAAATGCTTTTAACGGAAAAGTTTTCCGTTAAAAGCGTTTTTGGAAAAGCACGTCTAGATTGGCAGGACGCTTTTCTGCAAAAGCACTTTTTGCGGAAAAGCGTCCGTGGCCAATCTAGACGCGCTTTTCCGCAAAAAAGCCCCAATGGCCATTTTCGTGATCGGGGCTTTTTGGCGGAAAGCAAATCTGAGCTGTCTACACTGGCCCTTTTGCAAAAAAGTTTTTCAGAAAAAGACTTTTGCCCGAATGGGAGCAGCATAGTATTTCCGCAAAAGCACTGACAATCTTACATGAGATCGTCAGTGCTTTTGCGGAAATTCAAGCGGCCAGTGTAGACAGCTGGCAAGTTTTTCCACAAAAGCAGATGATTTTGCGGAAAAACTTGCCAGTCTAGACACAGTCACAGGCTATGTCTAGACTGCAAGCCTCTTTCGAAAGAGGCTCTTTCGAAAAATACTTTCGAAAAAGCAAGCCGCACTTTCGAAAGAAGGCGTTCTTCCTCGTGGAATTAGGTTTACCTCCTGTGACGTAGTGGGGGTACTTGCTGGGCTGTGGTGACCCCTGCTGTCTGGAGCAAGACCCAGCAGGGAAAACCTCACTATGCAAAGGTAATGCCAAACTTGTTGAACCAGACACCCCCCATGGAGAGGAACAAAGGAAGGTGGATGCTGCTCTGGCTAGGGGGCAGGGCTGGAGGAGAGTTAGTTAGTTCCTGGCTGGAAGGCAGGGAAGAAGGAGCTGGGGAGGGGGGCTGGGACTCCCCTATCTCAAGGGGGGCACTGAGGCCTCTTAGCCCCAGTTCCTGTAACCAGATTACATCTGTGCTGCACTTTGCTGGAGGAACAATAAACAACCTCCATTCTACTGGCTGGTGAAGTCTGTTCGTGCCATTTCGGGGTGCAGGAGACGGGGGACCCCCAACGCGCCGTCACACCACCGTCGAAAGAAAAGTCACATTCTTTCGATTTAATTTCGAAAGAACGCGGCTGCAGTCTAGACGCAGGTGAAGTTTTTTCGAAAAAAGTCTACTTTTTTCGAAAAAACCCCTGAGTCTGGACACAGCCATAGTGTCTAGCCTGAACATCTCTGTACTATTCCAGCAAGGGCGGGGCACCAGCAGGTACCAGAGATTCCTGGGGGGGATGAAAAGCATCAGCATCTCTCATTCCCCCACTGCACAGCACATTAGAGATTGGGTGGCGCTGGGTCAGAGACTGATTGGGCAGCACTGCCACATTCAAATTCATAACTGCTCAGATGCAGGCTTTTAGGGATCAGTCTTTCTAATGGGACTATTGATGTTCAGATCTGGCTCCAGGTCTGGATTTCGGAGCTTGCCCAGAGGTCAGGAGTGTTCAGATTTGGACCCACCTAGCATTGAGATCTCCTGATGTCAGGTGCTAAAGAGCTGCAAAGCACTTCAGCTGATCTCAGCATCCCCTCTTGCTATCCCAGTTTTACAAATGAGGAAATCAAGTCACAGAGGGGAGCAGTCAAATGTCTGGGCAAAAGCCACAGAATGCATTAGCTGCAGAGCCAAAAACAGCACCCTCGTCTCCTAACTTGCCATTCTGTGCTTTAACTGAACAGCAAACCCCTGAGCACAGAAAAGAACTGACAGAAAGATTCCCCAGAGAATGATGGTATCGCTGCACAGAGGCGTGAACAGTAGCCAAACCAGGAGCACAGCCAAAATTGGCCTTCAGTGACATGCTTGGGTCCTTGCCCTCAGTTAAAGTCATTATGGCCCTTGGCGCAGGCATGCAGCGGACAGACAAAACCTTTTCCACACAGCCTTGCCTGCTGATTTGCTAGTAGTGTAGAGGCCCCCACAACACATAAGACAGACAGCCAACCATTTTCTTTTAATAGTCAGATACACAGGAGGCAATGGAGGGAGGTTGAGTACTGGCTGGCCAGTCTACTACCACTTGGCTGACAGCACAGAAAGAAACCATCCCGACACGTAGCAAGAGAGGCAAACCTGGTAGGAGACCGGATTGGCTTACAGGGGAAATGCTTGGTGTACTTAAGCACAAAAAGGAAGCTTACAGAAAGTGGAAACTTGGACAAATGACTAGGGAGGAGCTTAAATGTATAGTTCGAGAATGCCGGGGGGTTATCAGGAAGGCGAAAGCGCAAATGGAGTTGCGACTGGCTAAGGATGTGAAGGATAACAAGAAAGGTTTCTACAGGCATGTCAACAAGAAGAAGGTGATCAGAGAGGGTGTGCAGTCCCTAATGGATGAAGGAGGTAACCTAGTGACAGAGGATGTGGGGAAAGCTGAAGTACTCAATGCTTTCTTTGCCTCTGTATTCACGGACAAGGTCGGCTCCTGGACTTCTGTGCTAAGCGACGCAAGATGGGAAGAAGATGGACAGCCCTTGGTGGGTAAAGAACAGGTTAGGAACTATTTAGAAAAACTAAACGTACACAAATCCATGGGTCCAGACTTAATGCACCCAAGGGTACTGAAGGAGTTGGCAAATGTCATTGAGGAGCCTTTGGCCATTATCTTTGAAAAGTCGTGGAGATCGGGCGAAATCCCGGATGATTGGAAAAAGGCAAATGTAGTGCCCATCTTCAAAAAAGGGAAGAAGGACGATCCAGGGAACTATAGGCCGGTCAGTCTTACCTCGGTTCCTGGAAAAATCATGGAAGGGATCATAAAGGAGTCCATTTTGAGACACTTGAATGAGAGGAAAGTGATCAGGAATAGTCAGCATGGATTCACAAAGGGCAAGTCGTGCTTGACCAATCTGATTAGCTTCTATGATGAGGTAACTGGCTCAGTGGACATGGGAAAGTCAGTGGATGTTATATACCTTGACTTTAGCAAGGCTTTTGATACGGTCTCCCACAATATTCTTGCCAGCAAGTTAAGGGAATGCGGATTGGATAAATGGACGGTAAGATGGATAGAAAGATGGCTAGAAGGCCGGGCCCAGCGGGTAGTGATCAACGGTTCGATGTCAGGATGGAGGTCGGTTTCTAGTGGAGTGCCCCAAGGTTCGGTTCTAGGACCGGTTTTGTTCAATATCTTTATTAATGACCTGGATGAGGGGATAGATTGCACCCTCAGCAAGTTTGCAGATGACACTAAGCTAGGGGGAGAGGTAGATACGCTTAAGGGCAGAGATAGGGTCCAGAGTGACTTGGACAAATTGGAGGATTGGGCCACTAGAAATCTCATGAGATTCAACAAAGACAAGTGTAGAGTCCTGCACTTGGGACGGAAGAATCCCAAGCATAGTTACAGGCTGGGGACCAACCAGTTAAGTAGTAGTTCTGCAGAAAAGGACCTGGGGGTTACAGTGGATGAGAAGCTAGATATGAGTCAACAGTGTGCCCTTGTAGCCAAGAAGGCTAATGGCATATTAGGATGCATTAAGAGGAGCATTGCCAGCAGATCCAGAGATGTCATTATTCCCCTTTATTCGGCTTTGGTGAGGCCACATCTGGAGTACTGTGTCCAGTTCTGGGCCCCCCACTACAAAAAGGATGCGGACGCATTGGAGAGGGTCCAGCGGAGGGCAACCAAAATGATTAGGGGTCTGGAGCATATGACCTACGAGGAGAGGCTGAGGGACTTGGGTCTGTTTAGTCTGCAGAAGCGAAGAGTGAGGGGGGACTTGATAGCAGCCTTCAACTTCCTGAAGGGAGGTTCCAAAGAGGATGGAGAGAGGCTGTTCTCAGTAGTGACAGATGGCAGAACAAGGAGCAATGGTCTCAAGTTGTGGTGGGAGAGGTCCAGATTGGATATTAGGAAAAACTATTTTACTAGGAGGGTAGTGAAGCATTGGAATGGGTTACCTAGGGAAGTAGTGGAGTCTCCATCCCTAGAGGTGTTTAAGTCTCGGCTTGACAAAGCCCTGGCCGGGTTGATTTAGATGGGATTGGTCCTGCCTAGAGCGGAGGGCTGGACTTGACGACCTTCTGAGGTCTCTTCCAGTTCTGATTCTATGATAAGGGGATGGTTGGATGAAATAACATGATCTTGGTAACTAATTGACCATTCATTTCCAGTTGGAAATAGGTCAATGGAGGGATGATAGGAGTTGCTATAGGGAACTTTCTGGGTGTCTGGCTGGTGAGTCTTGCCCACATGCTCAGGGTTTAGCTGATCGCCATATTTGGGGTCAGGAAGGAATTTTCCTCCAGGGTAGATTGGCAGAGGCCCTGGAGGTTTTTCGCCTTCCTCTGTAGCATTGGGCACAGATCACAGCTGAAGGACTCTCTGCATGTTGGGGCCTTCAAAGTATTGGAAGGCTTCAATATCTGAGACATAGGTGAGAGGATTATTCTAAGAGGGGTGGGCGAGATTCTGTGGCCTGCACGGTGCAGGGGGTCAGACTAGATGATCATAATGGTCCCTTCTGACCTTAAAGTCTATGAGTCTATGAGAATCTACTCACCCAGCTGGTGCAAATGCTTGGCTCCTGATGAAACAATTAAATGTCCGCATGGAACAGAGCTGGGCTCATTGCAACCCTCTCCCCCGCAATGCCAGACACCCACAAACATGAAGACTGTTCAGATTCACTCACCAAATCTGGCAGCTGGTTCCTGGTCTCCTTATAATGGACCAATAGGACCTTGATCCAAAGGCCACTGAAATCAATAGAGTTGATACCCCTTGGCTTTAGAACGTTGTGAATTGTGCCCATAAAAAGATACTTGAGCCAAACTGTTGCCAAGCATCCATCTGATGAGGAGTTTACTATTTTTCCTGTGGGCATGGGAATGCTCCCCACTTTTAGTTACCACAGATCATGGCTCATTCTCACCCTGAATAAAGATTCTTCAGCAAGCATGAAGCAAGGAGGTTGAGTGAAAAAAAAACCCCACACCTCAGTCAATTCCAACTTAATACATCCCCTGGCGAGACACCGCACTGCCAAAGGGAGACGTGCTAATGATCTGTTCAGCTCTCAATTTGAGGATAATTTCCAGCAAAAGTATGTCTTCTCCCAAAAGGCAATTTTTAAAGTTTAATGGAGGATCTTAATAGCCTGGCCCTTCCCATCTGGAGCTCCGATTTGCTCTTACAACACACAGACACCAGCTTCAGTGCCAAGAGCTCTGTAACCCTCTCCACCTCTCCCCATGTCTCACCTCTTTCCCCTCACAAAAAAATAGCACCTCACAATTAGCAACATCTTAAGAATTCTTAAGTTTTAAATCAGACACCTCCCCTCTCGGCAGCTTGGCACATGGGCCTGACTGTACATGTTGCAGCACCCCTACATGTCAGGGTTACCCCCATTTTAAAAGGAGGAAATGGAACCAGAAGTGAAGGTAAACTCCTGTAAAGGAACTGTTGTGTGCAAAGGAAAAACTGCTTACTGTACTGCTGGCTGGGGGGCATGTGACTATTCACCTATAGAACACACAGATTTGGGGAAGCAGGAAGTGGCGGGGGGAGAAATGGAGCATAACTCCAATCCATAATACTCAGTAACCAGTTAACCCCATGCGTACCACTTTACTGCACCCTCTTTTCCAATCAAAGGCTTTAAGGTTTGAGTGCCTGCATTTAGACACCTGGAGGTCTGACAAGAGTTGTACCTTGAACATTAAGCATCTTAAGCTGAGCACCCCAAAACCAGCGATGGCCCTAAACTACATGCACAGTGAGGCCTTCTGAGGAATGTGCACAGTAGGCAGTAAGCAAACCTCTAACCTTTGCTGAGGAGACCTGCTGGAACCACAGCTCTGAAATCCTGCTCAATAGAGCCGGTACAGTGTGGGTCAGGGATAGGAGGCTCTGAAAGGAATTAGGTCAGCCTCCCTGTGACAATTATCTAGAGCAGGAGTCTGCAGCCTATAGCTCTAGAGCCAAATATGGTTCAGTACAGAACAATAGGGCTCTATTGTCATTCCCAAGTTACACACAACTTCTTAAGTTAAAATGAAAAATGAATTCGCCATGTTAAAAACGCATAATTACTCATGTCAAGATGACTTTTTTGGTCTATTTCCCCTTTAATGGTTCATTTTAACAGCCATCCATCCTCTCTACTCATGACGAGTACCGAAATTTTCAAAAGGAGTGGACAGACTTGTATGTATGTGTGGATAGGTCGTGATCTCCACACTGTCTCATTTGTAGCGAGAGACTGTTCTCAAACAAAAACAAAAACAAAGAATTTTTTTTGTAGCATTTTCTACAAAATATCCTGAGGACGATGCACGAAAAAAAGCCTGTGAGAAGCTGCTGTGAAAAATGAACATTGGGCAAAATAGCCTGCTGGCATGGTCAAAAAAAGGTGGGGGCGTAAACGCTGCAAGTTTTGTGGGCTCATGCAGCATTATTTGAGAGGGGAAACCTTTCACAGATGGGGATTATGCTAAAAATTGGTCAAGAATTATTTGAGTTTCACAACACAGACAAATCTTACCATAATTTCAAGACATGCCATTATTGGCAGAAACAGTTCATAACAGAGCTGTGAAAATGGCCCATCAAATTGACAAAGAACAAATGCAAAATCTGAGTATGGATACTTATTTTTTGTTTACTTTGGACAAGACAACCGACATAGGTGATGTTAATCAGTTGTGCATGCTGGGACAATATATGTGTGGAAATGCTATGCACAAAGAAATGACTGAGATATTACCAATGAAAAATCAAACAAGGGGCAAAGACATCCTTAAAACTGATGAACCTTGTAAATGGGAAAGAAATACAGTTGGATAACCTTGTGTCTGTGTGTACAGACGGTGCACCTAGCATGGTCAGCAAATATTGGAGATTCCTTACTCTTTTGTCAGAAAAGCTGAACCGCCCACTTTTGAACTTTCATTGCATTGTGCATGAAGTGGCATGTTGTGAGCAATCTTGTGGAACCGAACTCAGAAATGTAATGAGACTGGTCATTTGCATTATGAATTAGATTCTTGCCTGAGCCCTAAATTACTGCCAATTTCAGTCACTGCTCAAGGAAGTAGAATCCAAATACCCTGATCTACTAATACACAGTGTTCGCTGGTTATCTTGTGGAAAAGTTTTGTCTCGTTTTGCCGCCTGCATTAATGAGATTAAGACATTTTTGGATATGTAGGGTGTCAAATGCATCGAGCTTTCAGACTGTGAATGTTTGCTCAAGTTTTACTATTTCATCAACATTAAAGGTCATTTGAATGAGATGATCCTTAAGCTACAAGGGCAAGGAAATACAGTCCCAACTCTGCAGCAGGCAGTGTTTGGATATGAATCAAAATTGACTGTCTTCATCAAAGATATTGAGACAGGCAGACAGGCACATTTTGAAAGATTACAAATGTTTCATGATTCGTATCAGAGAGAGAGTCCAAATAACCGCCTTGATTTGCAGCAGTTTTCTGAGCCCCTGATGGCATTCAAGTCTCGTTTTGTTGACTTTTGCAAACACAATGCTCTGTTTAAGTTTATGATTCACCCACATACAGCATCCACTGAAGAACTGGATTTGACAGTCATTCCAGGTATCTCAGTCAGCTATTTGTAAACGAAAATAGCAAATTTCAAGGAATCAGCTCTCTGGGTGGAAAAATTCATCAAAATGAATTCTGATTTGGAATGCCTTGCTTGACAACTTGCAGAACTGGCAAAACTTCACAAATGGGCTGGCATGGAGAAAATGGAGCACAATGATAATCTGATTCTGCAAACTTGGGAAGAACGTCCTGTCACATATGAGCAGAATGTCAACTTGGCCTTACTTTCAGAGTCTAGCTCCACCTATATGTGTGATCAGGTTTTCGCTCATTTGAATCACATCAAGGGTACTTTGCACTCAAGACTGACAGAAGGCAGCCTGAATACGTGCATGAAGCTAAATTTGACCAGTTATGATGTAAACTTAAAAGAAATGTGCAAAAAAATGCAGCAGCTGAAGTCCCATTAAATAAAATCTGTGAATACAATGTTTCATTTATGTTATTATTAATCATTATGACAATTAATAATATTTAGTTGTATATTTTCAGTCATGCAAATGGGCATTCTTATACTGGCTCTTTGTTGACCACTTGTTCTGAATTTTGATGTATTTAGCTATTTGGTTTGAAAAGGCTGCCAACCCCTGCTCTAGAGCAGCATCTCTCAACCTTTCCCCATGCTGGCTTCACTCCAAGGTTAATCTCCTTCAGCAATAAGGGTAGACCTGAGTGGCTGTGATCCGCAGACTGAGAATGCAAGATGCAAAGAGCAACCTTTAGGCTGGGAGAGAGGGCCTGGCAGACTCCGTGCTTAGTCTCTGACTTCTCTGCAGAGACAGTCATCCGGGGACATGTAGTGGGAAGCTACACCGCTGGTAAATTACAAAGTCAGTGGCTTCGGGTCGGTATGTAATATATTCAGGAAGCCAAATAGCCAGTATCAGTCAGATTCATTGCTACAAGTCCTCACAATGTAATACAAGGAAGAAAGGTTCAATATCACACTAATTTCCAGGAAGACGTTTCATGAAACTTTGAAGTCACCTGGAGAGAAAGGCTTGCTTCTGACATCACAAGCCATGCTTCATCTCATGCTAGAGTCACTCCTCTTTCTGCCTTGTTTGCCTGGTATCCCTTACCTCTTTGTTCTGGGCAAAGGCATTACAGATTCCAGGTACCAAGGGCAGGAAGGTTCCTTCAAGGCTTGTACCACCATAGAAGGCTCGTATCTTGTCCTTATCTTTGGCACATGCCAATACAATGCAGAGAGAATAATTCCCTGGTTGTTACTATGGTAAATCATCCATATATTCTGATCCTGACAGATTTCCTGCCTATTCGAGTCAAAGCTTAGGTCAGCTAATGCAAGATGTTATGGGACACTTAGCATAGGTGAACTGGATTAAATAAAAACACACATTTTTATATATAAATATATACATATCCCCACAATATATTGATAATGTACTTAGTGCATATTAAGATGTGGTATAGTAAAATATACACACACCGATAGATAGATAGATAGATAGATAGATAGATAGATAGATAGATAGATAGATAGATAGATAGATAGATAGATAGATAGATAGATAGATAGATAGATAGATAGATAGATAGAATTTTGATTAACACTCTTGTGTGGGCATATTTGACGGAGGAACACAGGCCTGTCCCCTGCTTTGGGTTCCAGCCCAGGGACCTCAGACTTCGTAATTATGGTCTACTTACTCTCAGGCCTGATTGCTACTTCCTAGGCTCTGGTCCACATGTACCTTCCATCCTCTGTCTAGCACCTCTGGCTTTTAAGCAGTCACAGTTCCCTTTGGTTTTTTCCCACTTTACATCTACACTGCAACACTATTTCGAAATAAGTAGCGCTATTCTGAAATAACTCAGCCCACGTCTACGCAGCCGGCAGTTATTTCAAAATAGTGACAAAATACTGTTAAGCTGGAGGACTTCTTACTCCGACTCCTGTACCCCTCATTGTACGAGGAGTAAGGGAAGTCAGCGTGCTCCATTTCGAAATAAGTGCTGTGTAGACGCTCCGAATTTCGAAATAAGATATGCCATTGATGTAGCTCAAAGTGCGTAGCTTATTTTGAGTTAAACCCTGCTGTGTAGACACACCCTTAGACTGCCGGCTAGACAGTCATCTCTCACACACCCAGGAATAACTGCAGACCTTTTCTACCTGCAGCCCCACTCCTGATTTTACTTTTCTAGGAGCCCCACCTATTCCCGCTCAGGTGTTTGTCATCATTAATTAAGCACTGTTGAGCCTTGGCTCCCTGCCAGGTGCAGCCTAGGCCATTAATTGGCCCATCTTCCCCCTCTGAACTTCTTCAGGAGTAGCTTGGGGGTCAATATTCCATCTCTCAAGGCTCTGGACCCTTCACCACTGTGTAAGCAAGGCATGTGGACACCCAAATGCAAAGGTAACCAGGGGTCACTGTAGTGGGTAAGTACATGTCTGGGGTAGCCTCACAAGTGCCTCTAAATATGTAGAGTGAGACCATTTCTCTCCCCACCCACCCTTAGGTAGCATCCTCTATCAGGGATGGATGGGGACAGAAATGGCCCTCACCACATATATGTGGAGGGGTGGTGTCAGTCCCAGTTGCTGTTTCCTTTGTGAAAGTCTCTCTATATTTGTCTGTGCCTGCTCTGTGCCGGCATGGCTGGGAGCTGCGTAACTCTGACACTACCTTTCTGGCTGGGCATGATCTGTGACGGGCGATTGGTCTGGGGGGTTTCCATGCCTGCCAGGGAAGCAGCATGCATCTCTCCGGCACTGAGAGAGGGGGACCAGTACCTCATACTGGTGCAAGCTGGGAGAAAACTCCATTCACAGTAAGCATGAGCCTGGGGTAAGCAAGAGGTACAGGAAAACCTCATCCCTGCTGGATTTGGAGGGAAGGAATGTGGGTAGCGAGATTGCATGGGGTCCTGGATATATGATTGCTCACCTCCTTCAAGTGGTCTGACAATCAATGGCACCCACTGAGTTGCCACAAGGGCAGAGAAAGTCACACCGCACCTCTGGCCCTTTGGAGGCTGGGATGGGTCATGCAGGGGTTTCTTGAACTTCATTGGCCTCTGCCCCAAGCCCACTGGCCCATGGCCTGATGCAGGGAAGAGCTGTCCCTCCATGCTCCTTTGAGGTCCCAGTCAGCAACAGCAGTGCAGCCAGCCAGTTTGAAAAGCGGCGCATGCAAAATCAGTCGGTGCGCACAGTGGCATTGTTGGCCAACGTTGTTAGCCAGGGGAGAAGGTGAGGATGTCCGCTGCTGGAGTGCACTTCCCTACTTCTTCTCCACTCTGCCTGCCGGGATAGTTCCCTACACTGCACTTTGGTCATGTTGCTCTTTTCCTTCTCCTTGTGAGCTGGGAGGAATTGAAAGAGGAGAACCTTTGGCATGGCCAGCATTTCCAGCCACATGCCTGCTGCAGGTTGCATTAGCAAAGCTTCCCAAAGTGGGCTTGCCAAGAGTCCACCTGCCTTGTGTGGTCCACTCAAGCCAGTGACGCCTGGCCCCCACTGTCGGAGAATGGTGGCTGTGCTCAGACACAATAGGTCACTCTCCCAGGAGAGAGCAGCTGGAGTCATGAGAATGCCACGAAAAGTTGCCTGAGCTGAGCAGACTGAGATAACAGAGCACTCTCCCGCCTGGAGCACTGTTCCTTTCCCGGGTGGGCCGTGTGCGGCAGCAGTGCGCTGCGGGGCCTTCGTTATCTGTTTGCCGAGAGATGACCTTGGATCCAAGAAGGCAGGATCGCATGTCATTGTATGATTAAACTTGATCAGCTTTATTCAGCAGTGGCTCACCAGGCAGAGAACTAACAGCTTTAAGCCAGATGCTCCATGTTTAGTTTCCAGGGTCTAGGAGACACCTTCGGAGGGGAAGGGGGAGATTCCTGAACCTCACCCCTGAATTACAGCATTGGCTGTTTCACACCTATCCTTCCCTCAATACAGGACACTCCACGTGCATTACCTGAATAAGCTAAAAGGCTAGTTCCGGTGGGGGATTTGACAAGCCAAGAGACACAGAACAAGGCAAGCAGATAAAAGCTAACCTAGCACCACATAAGGTACCACAACCTGTTCTGTTGCAATTCATACTATACAACATGTCTTTGTACTCCTGTAAAGAGGATATGAGTTGCAACAACTGCCAGCTAGAGAATTTTGTTTGTTTGTTTGTTTTGTTTAGCTCAAGTGGTTACAGCATTATTCTTGCAGTGCTGGAGGTTGAGGGTTGCAGATTAGGCAAGTCAACATTGCAAACGAGGCAGGGATTTAAATATCCCATGCCTAATTTGCATAAAATGGCCACCATGTTTCGCCGACTCAGCACTTTGTCAGCAAAAAGTGACAGCCTAGCGGGGGATCTGTCGAGAAAGAAAACTTTTTTTCAAATGATCCTGTAAACCTCCTGGCAGGAAGAATAAGGGATCTGTCAAAAACAGCTTTCTTTCTCAACAGATCTCCCTCTAGGCTGCCGCTTTTTGCCAACAAAGTGCTGAGTCGGCAAAATGCGGTGGCCATTTTAATGCAAATTAGGTGCCGGATATTTAAATTCCTGCCTCGTTTGTAATGTTGACCTGTCTAATCTGCATCCCTCTGCATTCCTCTGTCGGCAGAGGGATGCAGTCTAGACATACCCCCAGCTTGCTGCCCTTTAAAATAACACCTGATGTGCTGGGATACCACTAAGCCTGCCTGCTCTGCCAATCTGGGCATCCTTTAACTCTGTTTCACTGAGCCAGTGGTAATTGTTGCATAGTCTATATTCCTAAATTTTTATACAGAAATGATACATGTATACACATTGGATCGTCACAGTCTGGTAAATCATAAATCTTTCCGATTATCTCACATGACCCATCTGCATAAATCTTGCTTATGCCATTGTCATATCCACACAATACTTCAATAAAGGATACGGTGGGTAACATCACATTCTGCTAATGAAGCATGGGGGCGGGTCTTTTAATTGATTTTTCTTGGCCACCAGAGGAGAGCATAGGTCACCTACAGCAGCAGTAGATAGACAATACAGAGCACTTCTAAAGCAAGTTAGTAAGCCAAGAGCTGACAATTTGTCATCTTGTTTCAGTGCTTCTATAGACCACGTGTGGTATGCCATTGTTACCACAGGTCCCACTGATGTTTCTGCTTCCAGAATTACCCCCTTTGGTTTAAATTTGCAAATGAAAAGAAGGTGTTGTGGGAGGTGGGGGACTGAGGGGCTCTCCTTCAGTGACCAGGTGACTAGGCATTAGAAATGGAAAGTCTCCCATTTAAGCCCAGAGGTTTTGCAGCAAGTGAACTTTATTTTGGAGCTCTAGGGCCAGCCCTGGTGGTGCAACACAGCAAACACTTGTTCCAGTGGTAATTTTCTTGTCTCCATGCAGAAGGTTCAGCATTTCCAAGGACGTTAGTGTGGATATGTGGGAGGGGAACATGTGCATGAATTTTTGTAGAGACGGGACCAAAAGCCACAGTGTGTAGACAAGGCTTTGGGAATCCTTGATGTGTTTGACTCCCTTTCCCATGTTGCATAGGCAGGAACAGCAGCAGACCTGAACAGCCCTTCAAAACAAACAGCTCTCAGATAAAGTCAAGGAGACTGGAGGCTCTGGCTTATTGCCTGAGCCCAGGAACCAGGGTAGCAATGGAACAGAGAAAGATGTGTCAGCGTTGAGGGTGACCATGTTCTCAGGTAGGCAGGCCTCCTAGCAAAGAGGCAGGCAGGCCACCCAGCAAAGAAAACCCCTCTCTAATTCCCTTCCCAGGCAGGCTCCAGTTTCTTCTGCCCAGTCCCTAACCCCACAATTTGCTTTTCCTCTCCACTTCTTACAGTTGCCTGGATACTTCCCCCCACTGACAGGCAGCCAGCAACAGCAGAAAACTAGTCACGAAATAGCTCCACTGCTCGTTCCCCTTTTGTCTGAACTTTTATTTATTTACTTCTGCTCAGACCCGTCTCTGCATGGGGACTCTATTATTGGTAATTTTGCTTTTAAAAATGTGTTCCCCCCTCCTACTCTTTTCCCGGCACATTGCCTGGCTCTTGCTGCGAGCGGCTGCACAGCTCTGCTTTGTGCTTTATTCCTCTCTTGGACTGAATCCTGCTGAGGACAGGCTGAGCTGTTTAACTCCCCCTCCCCATGTCAGGGCAAGGAGAGTAGTGGGGTTCTGCTGGGGTTGTGACCTTTGTAAAAGCCGCAGGTTTTCTGGGGAGGGGTAGGGGGGCTCAGAACAACAGCTGTCTGGGGAGTTCTATGTAAAACTCCTTCAGCAGCCCAGTCCCTTTGGGCTGCAGAGGTCGGACTGTCCCAGCTTCAAGGAGATCTTTAATGGAGCAAGCTATTAAAAACCCTTTTATTTCCCCTTCCCTTTGGCAGCCACAGCAACGTTTACTCTTGTTTGGCAGTGCTCTGGGTAGAGCTGCAGAATACTGAACGAGTGATAATTGGATGCGACTGTTCCAAGGGCCAGGCTGCAAGACATCCCAGGATAAGGGACACCCTTCGTTTTAGGCACCCACTGTATGAACAGCCAGTGGGAGGCACGTGCCTGGAAGATGGTCTGTCAGTCAACAGCTGAGATGTCACACACAGAAGCTGGCCCCGTCCTGCATTAACTGCAGCTGTGACCCGTCAAGGACAGTATTCCCTAGGTCTCAGGTCACCTCATCTATGGCCCGATCCTCTACCTCCAGAACAGGGCTTGAGAATGCAAAGCCTCACAATTCACTGGGGTCCCATCAGCAGGTCTGATGGCAGCTCAGCTCCATTCCTTCTATGCATTCAGCACAAGAGTATTTCTGAGCAAACATCCAGAAACAATATACAGTAAAACTCCAGTTGTCCGGAATCCAGTGGTCCAGCACTCCTGCTAGTCTGGCACCACCTGGAACCCGGAAGTACTCCAGGCAGCCGGACAATTGGAGCTGCTCTGCCCTGGGCTTCCCCGAGGCAGCCGCTGGTCAGTTTCAGCAGCAGCTGACTTGGGGACGCCTGGGGCAGAGCAGCTGGGGTGCTGCTGGGTGCTTCAGACCCCTCATAGGCCCCCCCTTCCAATAGTCCGGCATATCTGATAATCTGGCACCCCCTGGGTCCCAAAGGTGCCGGATTATTGGAAGTTTACTGTAGTCATCTTAGCTACATGTCTAGCTTAGCAGGGCTTTGTTCATCTTCCACGTGGGGACAGAGTAGAGCTAGGATAGCTCATGTCCTCCTATAGGGCCATTCTCTCTTGGTCACACTCTCGTGCTTATCAGTTGTCAGATGCTGTGTCCCAACCTCAGGGGTTATTATTTAATGCGCTTTCAAGTTCTCTGAATTAGCTCACATCAATCTGTGCACTTTATCCCCCGGGAGTGAAACTTCAAAAGATTTGTTACCTGCTTTGTTTCAGTACTGGGGCTGTGCATTTATTACTCCTCCCACCCGCCCCCCTTGTTTTCCTTTCCTGCAGGAAGCATTCTTTATCTCTGCATATTCAGCCAGGACCGGCATCCCTAACAAGCCTGGACAGATACATATTTATAAAGTTTGTCTAAGAGCCTTGGAATAGTCCTCAATTCTACAGCACTGCCTCTGTGCCCGGGTGGGACAGAGAGGGGCAACTGAACAGAGCTAACAGAAGAGAAGCGTTTTGGGCCATTACCTTTCAGTGGAGAAGAAGAATGATGCTGGACCCAAGAGAAGTTTAGACTGCTCTCTCTGGCTATGTCTAGACTGCGGGCTTCTTTTGGAAGAAGCTTTTCGGGACAAGATCTTCTGGAAAAACTTATTTCAAAAGAGACCATCCACACTCAAACGTGCATTGGGAAAAGGATTCTTCCTCATAGAATGAGGTTTACCACTGCCAGAAAAACCCCTCTGTTCTTTCAACTTTCTGTTGAAAGAATGCAATTGCAGTGTGGTCATAAATGTAGTTTTTCTGGAAAAACTCTGCAGTGTAGACATACCCTCTCTCAGGTCAGAGAAGCTTCAGACTAGCAGCTAAAGTCTCAGTGGCATGTAAAAAAAATAAAGTCCTTTTCAGACATCCAGCCTCAAGCCATTACCGGGCCAGGAAAATTGCAGGAAAATCGCAAGAGCTTTTTTTCAAACAGGAGTTTTGCCTTTGTTCTGCCTTTCTCCTCCTGCAAGGTATGGCTTGTTGCATAATTGCAGTCACTGGCATTACCTGTGCAAGCATCTCTTTCATCAGCTGAGCAGAAGCCCAGTTCTGTGCGGCTGGAGGACAAAGCTTGCATGGCTAATTGGGAGTTATCCACTACGTACAAACATGCTGGGAAGTCATTATGTCTAAATTCCCCATTGGCTTCAATCTGCTCATTAAGAGGTGTATGAGAGGACTGAGGGAGAAAGGGGGTCTCATTTAGTGACCTGGAGGCTAAGCACAAGGACAAATGATGTACATTTGGGGAAGAAGTGAAGCAAGCTGCCTTTCCCCCCTTCCAAGTGTCGGAGTGGGAAGATGTTCCCTCGGCTTCTGCAGTTCTCAACACTTCCCCCACTTAGGACACTCTGTTGTGGCACTGATGAATTAGCACCAAAGTTGTATAGTACAATCAGAGTGGTCCAAGGCCAGCTGCGGCAGCTGGCGCCCTAGGTGGAGGCGCTATCAGCGCCTCTGCCTGCATGGCCATCAATGGCTGTGACGTCATCACGGGGCACCCAGGCCAGCGGCACCCTAGGCAACTGCCTAATTTGCCTAGGCTCACGGACCGCCCTTGAGTACAGTGGTTCCCAAACAGGAGTAGGCAGAGTTCTTCCGGTGGTACATCAACTCAACTAGGGTACGTCTACACAGCAGCATTATTTCAGAATAGCTGGGGGTATGTCTACACTACCCCGCTAGTTCGAACTAGCGGGGTAATGTAGGCATACCGCACTTGCAAATGAAGCCCGGGATTTGAATTTCCCGGGCTTCATTTGCATAAGCGGGGAGCCGCCATTTTTAAAACCCCGCTGGTTCGAACCCCGTGCAGCGCGGCTACACGGGGCTCGAACTAGGTAGTTCGAACTAGGCTTCCTAGTTCAAACTACCGTTACTCCTCGTGAAATGAGGAGTAATGGTAGTTCGAACTAGGAAGCCTAGTTCGAACTACCTAGTTCGTGCCCCGTGTAGCCGCGCTGCACGGGGTTCGAACCAGCGGGGTTTTAAAAATGGTGGCTCCCCGCTATGCAAATGAAGCCCGGGAAATTCAAATCCCGGGCTTCATTTGCAAGTGCAGTATGCCTACATTACCCTCCTAGTTCGAACTAGGAGGGTAGTGTAGACATACCCTAAGAGTGCATCTACACACCAAATCATTATTTTGAAATAATGTCAAGCTGGAGGACTTCTTACTCTGACGCCTGTCACTTTCATTTCATGGGGAGTACAGGAAGTTCCTCCTGTGTAGATGGCACCACAAGGCAAGTTAAGCTATTTTGACTTCAGCTATGCAGTTGACATAGGTGAAGTTGCGTAGCTTATTCCAACTTTAGCCCTGCCATGTAGATGTACCCCCTAGAGTGGGGGGCATGTGCATATTTACATCAGGCTACAGCAAAAGCACTAGCAATGTCAGTACAAACTAAAATTTCAAACAGACACTGACTTGATTATACTGCTGTATATACTGTGCACTGAAATGTAAGAGCACTATTTATATTCCAGTTGATTTTTGATAATTATGGCAAAAATGAGAAAGTCAGCCTTTTCCCAACACTAGTGTGCTGTGACTCTTGTGGTTTTCTGTCTGATTTTGTAAGCAAGTGGCTTTTAAGTGAAGTAAAACTTGGGGTCCGCAAAACAAATCGGTCTCCTGAAAGGGGTACAGTAGTGTGGGAAGGTTGAGAGCCACGGGCCTAGTATGTAGTAGTGGGTGACTCCAGGTGAAGTTGTCTCTTGTAGATCCAACCTTGCCTATTTCAGAGTCTCCTAGTTCACCCTTTTGTAGAGAAAGATTCACAGAGAGATATAATTGTTACAGAAGAAGGGAACCATATTGCTGCCTGGGAAAGAACAGGTTTCTGGAGCAGCTGCTAGAGGAATCTTATCCAAGAAGTTAGTCTGGAGAAGCCTCTGTTCAGTGCTACACTGGTCACCCACCATGAAAGCACAACCCAGCTGAGGGATTTTGCCAGGGTGAGGTGGCAGATGCCTTCTGAGCTGCCAGCCCCTTCCCTAGCAGGTTTCTTTCCTGATCTGAATTGGTATCAGCTGCCCATGTAGCCGGGGAGGCCAGTCCAGGCAGCTGTGAGGCACAGGCTTGTTTCTGGAGAATTTTGGAGGATGTCTACTTCACCTGTGCAGGGGTTAGTGCAAATATAGCTTTGTTAGAATGGAAGGCTTGAAGTTAGAAGGTCAGTGATGGTGCTTTTGGGGAGGCAGAAGTCAGAGGTCTTTACAAGCAATTGCATCCAGTTCAGGAAATGGAAACTGATGAGAAGCCCTCAAGTTCTGGGATTTTCGGAGTCGGTCCTGAGTGTTGTGCACAGCCCAGCTCGCCTCAGCCTGTAGTGGATCTTACCTACATCTCTAATGTGATAACATTTTCATCCAGCTCCTGGACGTTTGCCGCAGGCCAGCCCTCAGCTCAACCAGAACTAATACAGTGTCCCTGCCTGCCTTCAAGCCCTCAGGCATTTCAGAGATCTCTGCAAGAGTTCTTTTATTTGCACTTGGGGATCCGACCCTGTGGCCCAGCCTATTCAGCTGATAATGGGCTGTCATAAAGAGACTATGATGGTCCATGTCAGCCAGTTATTTGCTTTGCTATAAGCTGGAGCCAGGGAATTTTGTAGTGTATGTCCATGGACAGGACAGTCCCTTCCCAGTGGGACTGGAGCAGCATAGTCCATCACACAAGACAAAGGGAATATGTTGACTGCAGCGAAACAGCACTAAGTACAGTTCTTTGTTTTTTCTGGTTACATTGTGCTGTGCTCCAAGGACACCGCTGAAGGGGAAGACAGAAGCAGGAGCTGTGGCAGGAGGCCTCCTGCAAATACAGAATCTAAGCTCCTGGGAGCACGTATCACAGAGTGAAGTGACTCCGCTTGATCCTAGCTCAAGGAGCTGAAGTTTCAAAGGCAGCTGATGAGACATCAGGGGACTTTTAATATAAGGATTTTTGGAGGTTAAACCAGTGCACCCCTTGCTGGCCCTCTCCCCACCCCCATGGGGAGTCCTGGATCTCCCTCTAACTAAAGGGGGATGAAAAGTATTTGGCAAGTAATCACTGCTGAAGAGGTTAAGCCCCAAAATAAGATTGCTGCTCCTCCCACCAGCTTTTCGGGCACCGTCAGGGGAGTCACACACCTGGGTTTATCAGCCTGTAGCCATGACAGTTTGTGGCCTCTGTGAAGTCACCGGCGGGGCCAATCGCCACTGTGGGCTTCTGGGCAAGGTGGTGGGGAGGTCTGGCTCCAGCCTTGGAAGCAAGGGGCAGAGTCTCAGGCTGTCAGCCCAGCCCAGGCTGCAGCACAACCCCCTCCCCCTCCAGCCCTTAGAAACATGTGGCGTGGAGCTCTGGGGGCAATTCAAAGAGGTACGTGACTCCAGGCACGGCTGTGTCTGCAGTGGCAGCAGCAGCAAGTTCTGGGGCCCTTTGGATTTCCAGATCTCAGGGCAACTGCTCTCTTTGCTGGCCCTTCCCTCCCCCCCACACACACATCAGGAGGCCTGGAAGTCACAGAGGGCACCTTCAGGGTTCAATATGGGAGCATATATATATCAGAGGTCTCCTTACCCATATGCAGAAATACGCCGCTGCGTAGGGCACCCAGAAATTTGGGCACCACTGGGTCTTAATGTCCACCCACCCACCTCTGTTCTGTGGCTCGGCTTCCTCCAGAGATGATCTAGTTAACTTACAATTGAAATAGCTGGCCAGAGCTATTAACAGAACCCGTAAAAGAGCCATTCAAGTGGTAATGAAGCCATGTAACAGGCATTTGCCATCCCCAGGTATATCCTGTCAGTTTCTGAATTTACTGTGTTAGTACAGGACCTTGGGTTAAAATTTGCTTTAAAAATATTTCATTAGCATGTTGCTGAAAATTATAAAATCACGCCTTTAAAAGTCATCATCCCCCTCGGCTGACATTGGGTATGGGGCACTACTTTAATAGTACTGCATAGGGGCCATAAATCCTAAGGACGGCCTGGATATAGATAGATGAAGAGGGCTACTAATGCAGAGGGTGCAAAGTATTTTAATGGACGTGCTGATATGTACATGTAGTCTGCAAGATGGTGCGTGAGCACAGTAGAGGTTTGCCCTATTGGAGCAAAGTTACATCCCAACCATCCCATGACATGCTAGATGACTAAAGTGATGTCCAAAGTTCCCTCTAATACTTTCCATCCACATGCAGGATAAATTTTGTTATATGCACCTATGCATGTGAATATGTGCACCACCAGTAGAAACACAAGGTACTGGCTCAGCTGCACAGTATTGGAATCTCTTCTGGGTGATCCCCCAAGCACTCAGCTTACAGAGAACACTGCTGTTGGCACCATCAGCAACTCCCTGCATCACTGAGTTCTGCAAGCTTTATGCAGGCTGTCTCTGAGGATGATTCCTGGTTTAGACCAAAAGTCACTTCACAGATGCAGTTCCCACTTCATTCAATCTGCTGCAGACTTAAGAGAGCATCTCTATTTTTGTAACCGTTACTTATTTATCACTCTTTTCCTGCAAACGAAAAACGTCAGGGGCCAAATTTGTGTCTAGTTTGATGCCTATTTGGCTCCAGAGGATTTTATACACACGACACATTAGCACCTCTTAAAATATAAAATTGCAGAGAACCCAATACTATTGCTTAGAAGCTCCAGCTCAAAGCATTAGATCCCTCCAAAGGGATGAACTGAGTACCACCGTGGAGCATGGGCAATAATGCAAATGCTCATCTGCAGAATTTTTAGTAATGGGCCAGCAGCTCATAGCTGGAGCTGGAGGGAGTTCCTATATTTCTGCTGAACAGCATCTGCTCATCTAATATCAAACCCAGCCCTGGCAGGGTAGTGAACCCTCCAGTGGATCAGATGGTGGAAGAGAGCCACTATTAATTCCCTGACTCGCCACTGCTCTATCTAATACTGGAGGCGCCTTGTCACTGTTGGACCATCGCTTCCCCCAGCAGTTCAGATGGGAGAAGCAGGGAATGATGGGAAGTTGGAGGACATCAGCAAGGTATTCCAAGTGACTCATCTCATGCCTTCTAGGATGATGGATCCCCCCACAAAACAATGCCTTTTCCAGAACAGAAGAGGAAGTGCACCACACAGCTTCACTGGGCCTAAAAGAGGGGAGTGAAGACATGGCCAGTGTACAGACAGTCCCCGGGTTACATGGATCCGACTTACATCGGATCCCTACTTACAAACGGGGTGAGACAACCCCGCACTAGCTGCTTTTCCCCCTATCAGACCAGGGAGACACAAAGCTAGCGCCCCACCCAGCAGACCAGGGAGACGCGGAGCTAGAGCCGCCCCCAGCAGACCAGGGAGACGCGGAGCGGCTTTTCTCAGCAGACACCTCAGCTTGAGAATAAAGGACTGAGGGAAGTGAGGTGTGGGAGAATAAAACTGAGCTCTGGAGAAATGTTTGGCTAGAGTTTCCCCTACAATATGTACCAGTTCCGACTTACATACAAATTCAGCTTAAGAACAAACCTACAGTCCCTATCTTGTACGTAACCCGGGGACTGCCTGTAGTAGTTTGTGACAAACGTGCCGCATATTAGCACAGCACGTACAGGAGCTCACACACTGCTGGGGCAATGGGTATTTCTATGGGATCATGGTCCCAAAGCTGACCCCCAAACACAGACCACAGTGCAATGTCCTTCACACTCTAAACGCTAGCCCATGTACCTGAGCTGGAAGCTCAGTTTGCTCCAGCGACACATGGACTATACATTACCACATAGCTGTCCGGGTTCTTGATAAAGAGGGCATGGCAGATGTACACTTTTGGTGGGGAGGAATTTTCTCCCATTCAGAACTTGCATTGCAAAGCCACAGTAGCTGCAAGCAGGCAAGCTAGTTCTACTGCACCTCCTGCAGTTTGGGTGGGGATGGGGGGTTCTAACCACAAACACACTGTCATGGGACAAGTAGGAACACAGATGCCAGCAGGAGCTCGTGCACATACACACACCCTTTCTTTCTCTCTCCCTTACTTTTTTGGCAGGTGTGACATGGAAGTCACACAAAAGGGCAGTTGTGAGATACAGGGAGAACTTTTTGGAATCTGATCATTTCCTCCTTGCGTCCAAAGGTGCTCAAGGCTCTTCAGAGAACTTTCAGAGGATCAGGCACGGCTCACATCAAGGGCAGTTAAACTCAGCCATTACACACCTCTCCTGCTATTATTGTGCCTCTTAAGCCACTGACGTTGTGAACACCCCTGCATTCCATTGGCTACAAGGTATTATCGGTGCAAGAGAGCTTGAGAACTCCTGTTCTACAAGGAGAACTGAAAAAAGGTGTCAGCCCTGGTCTAAAATTGCACAGCTGGAGGAATGGTGGAATAGTTTCCCCTTGACAAGGGGAACCCTCATTGCTTGCGTTACCTGAAACGTGGGTGAGCAGAGCCGCGAAGAAGTTTGCTACAGGGGTTAATCCTGCCCTGGCAGGGGGGGAGGAGAAAAACAAACAAACTCCACTAGAATAGAAGGTAGGACTGGTCAAAAAAGTTTAATGGAACATTACTGGAGAGGGGGGAAATCTACGTTTTCCCACTAGAAAGTCAAAATGAAGTGTTCCTGGGATTCCTGTGATGCACTGCCACAGCTCAGCCACAGGGAAAGACTGTGGTGCATCATGCAAGAGGTCATCTGGCCCAGGCAGCAAGGTCCTTGGTGAGAACCTGAGGGATCTGGAACTACAAAGCCTATAGGTCATTGCTGCAACTATTGGGGAGGCAGAAGTGAGTGTTGACCTGGCCTGTTTTGTTCAAAGAGGTCAAAAAGTTTCAGCTTTCTCCCAATTCCAGACAAGAGGCAGGTGTCAATCTCAGAACTGCTCATGGGCTGGCATTTTCTTTCCCTTTTCTATGAGAGATTTGGGGATCGTCAAGAGGTCCCAATACCAATCAAAGACAAAATAACTTCCCCATAGTGTCCCCTCCACAAAGAGGGGCAGCCCAAAAATTCTGTCTGAAAGTGCATGACAGCAAAATAAGCCTAATGAGTCACCTCCACCTTTGTGGACAGGTTTATATACTAGGGAAGACTGGTTGCTGTAAAAAGATAGATAAGGTTTCATTTGCTTTAAAAAGATCCCACAACCCCAGCCACCAGCTTTCAGAATATGACAGCAGCTGGAGCAGTGAACCTGTACTAGGAGATCCAACCTAGGGAAGAATCTAACTGTAAGTATAGATTATTGTGTCAAGATAGAGAAAGAAACAGAGCTTGGGATTACGTTCCCTTAGTGATTTATTTCCTAACACAGTAAAAGTGAAAAGGGCTCCTTGTTCTGTTCCCAGAGACAAAATTACCAGTAGGGTTTTTTCAATACTTCTGACTTTTACAATCAAAGAGCAGTAGGAGCAATGATTTCTGTATTAAAACTTTATGGTACGACTCCAGTTGTTGTGACATTTATATGGAAGGCCACAAAAGGTCTCCCGCTTTAATTTTCCCTGGCACCAAATGCCCTGGATGAAAATCAACCAATCTCTACCAAAAATAGCACCTGGGAGACAATAATGTCTGCTCCCAGGGGTTTTCCCTCTGCCCCCACTATCACTGTGCCTCAGTGGGTCGCAGCCAGTGTTCCCTCTAATTTTCCCCACGCATGTGTGGAATGAATTTTGTTATGTGAGCCACCATGGTGGTGAAGTGTTGGGGCCAGGGAGGGATGCTTCTCCACTGGCTGCAGCAGATCTGGGGCAGGGCTGCATTGGAGCTGAGGGAGGGGCTGCCTTTCCCACAGATGCAGCAGGTCTGGGGCTGGGCTGTGGCTAGCAAGAAAGGTGTTTCTCCCCACCAGACCTGCCAACAGGGGTGGGATAAAAGGGGTAATTTCCCTGGGGCCCAGAGATTCAAAGAAACTCGGAGCCCCATGCCTCTTTGAATTGCTGGCGGAGCACCAGAGTGCTGCTCTGCATGGCTCTGAGGACTGGGGGGGTAGGGGGGTGCACCACAGTCTGAGCAACACTAAGGGCTCAATGCCTGAGGTCCCACCACTTTCAAGGGCATGGAGATGCCCCCCCACCTTGCCCTGGGGCCCATGGTGGCTGTTGCCTTGCTGTTCCCCACCACATCCCTGAGTGTCTGTAAGACGCTTAATAGGCAGCCATGCAATTTAGGGGAAACTTAGGTCACAGCTGAGAATACCAGATTCAGGACAAAGTGTGGAGAAATAAGAGTAAACTCACCCCAAACTGGTGGTTATTCTTCCACATGCTTTACCACACCATTCTGTCTCACCACACTGGTTATCTGGAAGTCCAAACTTCAGTCTCCATACACATGCCAGCCTTTGTTTCATCACGCAGATGCTAGACTTAGGGTACGTCTAGACTACAGGCTTTTGTCGACAGAAGTTGTACTGTCGACAAAGCTTCTGTTGACAAAGAGCGTCTAGACTACATCCAGTTCTGTTGACAAAGCAAGCCGCTTTGTCAACATGACAGTGTAGGCACAAAGGACAGTGTAGATGCAATAACACTTTCTGTCGACAGAACTCTGTCGCCAAAAGGCGTTATTCCTTGTAGAATGAGGTTTACAGTCGTCGACAAAACTTCTGGGTTCTGTCAACATTATGTCAACTGAACTCAGCGGTAATGTAGACTCAGGTATAGTTTTGTTGACAAAAGTCCACATTTGTCGACAAAACCCTGTAGTCTAGACACATCTCTAGGCTACAAAGTTTTGTCTGAAAAACGGCCATTTTTCTCACAAAATTTGTGGAGCGTCCACATATCAAGCACATTTTTGCACAAAAAAATCAAAAGAACAGAGGGGCTACCACTACACTACATGCTTTGCCGAAAGAGGCAATGCAAATGAAGAGCAGATTAGCATTTTCTTGTGCTTCATTTGCATGCTCTTTTTCATTCCGCTTTTGCGCAAACAGTGTGGTCGTTTCCTTTTTGCACAAAAAGCCCTTTTTGCACAAGATGGCATAACAATCTTTTTGAGGAAAAAGGGGCATGGCCACACTGTTTGTTTTTGTGCAAAAAACTCTTGTGCAAAAACGGAACGAAAGAGAGATTCAAATGAAGCGCAAGAAAATGTTAATCCATGCTTCATTTGCATTGCCTCTTTCGGCAAAGCATGTAGTGTAGCCGTGGCTAGGGGTTTTTGTGTAACTGGTATTCCTCTTTCTACAAGGAAGAAGCCTGTTTGCAAAAGAGTTTGTTCACAAAAGTCATGTGTGAATGGGGTTTTTTGCACAAAAGAAGATAGAGGAAAAAGCACAAGTGCCCTGGTGGTCATTCTGTGCATAGTAATCAGCAGGGCTTGACAAACGGTGGTGAAAATTGCTCGTCAGCCCTATACTGCACATGTGCAAGCCCTACATTGCGCATGCGCACGCCGTTGGTGAACGGGGCGCGCGGCTGAAATCTACTCGCCATGGGCAAGTAGATTCTAAAATTTGTTGAGCCCTGGTAATCAGAGCTTACTTTTGAGAGCGTCCAGTGAGTCTGGACGCTCTCTTACACGAAAGCACATTGCTTTTTTGAAGGACTTTTGCAGTGTGGATGCGCTCTTGCGCAAGAAGTTGTTGCGGAAGATCTCTTCTGATAAAGACTTTTTGTGCAAGAAGCCTGCAGTCTAGATGTAGCCTTACTGTCTTCAATGAAAGGGTTCTTCTAATCCCAAGAGATCAATATATACCTCAGATTTTACCCAAGGGTCACTCTGCTGTCAATCCTGTAGTATCTACTATTTAAAGGTGCATTTATAAGTGAAGAAAAGGAAGAGAAAGTTAAAATGGTTCTGGAAATAAAATACAAACAAAGTATCCCGGTTCATTTTTGCCAGTGCTGTTACATGCTGCAGACTTGTAAAGTCCCTGGTAACGTCCAAGAGATTGGAAGGTCCATTGACTGGAGTGCTCCTTTTAGCTTAAGTCCATAGTTCAGAGAGCAGAGCAGGACACAGTCAAAGAAGAGATGCTTCCACCATCTTTTATATCTTCAGAGGATGATCCAAGTCTTCGCTTGTGGAAAATTGCAGGCAGAAGGTGGAGTCTAGGGTCACATGAGCCAGTCATGTGTCACTGCAGGCTTTGATGACTCAGGAGCATGAGTGTCCAGTAGCCTAGGTGCAGGGAGGCTTTGCCTTCCCAAACTGCCAGCCATGACCACACACACACACTCAGCCCCCAGAACACCTGCTGTAGGCATTTTGGGGAGGGAGTATTGCTGCCCTCAGGGCCCGCCCACCCCGGTGCTCCAGGGCTGGGGGTGAGGATTAACCCGTGTCCTCCTTCACCCAAAGGTCCATCTTTACCCAGTATCCTTTCTGGTGACTAGCCAGTACCAGATGCCCCAGAGGAAGGGAACACATAGGGAATCCTCACATGATCTCTTCCCATCACACATTTCCAGACAAACAGAGGCTAGGGATACCATTTCTACTCATCCTGGCTAATACCCATTGATGGACCTCCCTCCATGAATCTATCTAGCTCTTTTCTGAACTATGTTAAAGTTCTAGTCTTCACCCCATCCTCTGGCAAGGAGTTCCACAGGTTGACTGTGCACTGAATGAAGAAAAAAAGCCCCTTCCTTTTGTTTGTTTTAAACCTGTTTGCTTTAAAGTTCAGAGTTGAATTCATTGGCACATTAGACATCAGGAGAAAGTTGCCTCTCTGTGGGACTTTGCTCTCTACATTTGCCCTTTTTGTTGACAGTATAGATGGACTTACCTTCAAGGCACGTCCCACTGGGGGACTGGTGCTCTGCCCCTTTTCTCCACAGCTCTGCTACAGTCAATGAGGCACTTTTATAAAACAGCAGGCAGGTCTCCATGCTAAAGAAGAACACCCCCAGCACTAATGAACAGGCTCAGAAGAGAGCTGCCAAGTTCCCAGGATATGGTTCTAGTGCCACTTTGGGTTTTAAGGACCATTAAACAAAGGGCTTCTTCTCCCCTGACTAGTGCCTGGCACCTTTCACCAGCCTTTAAGTCTGCTAGTTTAAAGATACTTTGAGCATCAACAATTAGCAGCCTTCCTCCGAATGTTGCCATTTTGCTGTTGGTTCCGTCTTCTGCAAGATCACGCTAAGCCTGGTGGATGGTGAGCGAAGAAAGAAACAGGAAGGAAGTCGATGGAGTCATAATGAGCTGTAGAACTGCTGTTGGCCAGGAGACACTGCCTGGCCTTTACTGATGACCCCTTGTCCACCCCCTTCTCCCCCCGTCTCCAACAAATTGCTTGAATTTTATTGCACATGAAGAACTATTCGCAACATAGCCATGGTAGCGGAAGGACAAACACAGGGAGAACCACTCCCATCTGCTCCTAGGGCTTGTTTTGACCTCAGAGACAATTCAGACTTGTATTCATGTATTACCCCTACTTGCTGCTCTCCACATACAAAAACCTCTCACCCAAGTGTAGAGGCGCTTTGCTTCCAAACTAGTGGCTCATCGTAGGCATAGGTTAGAGCATAGGTTCCCAAACAGGGGAGCATAAAGAAATTCCTGGGGGGGCACGAGGCAAACCAGTCTCCCCCATCAATTCTCCCCCAAGTTGTGCTGCTATTTTTGTTTTTTGTCCCCAGTCAGTTCCTTTTCTTTTTTTTCTCAACAAGTTTTGCTGCTATTTGGGGGGGCATGAGGGTTTCTCAAAAATAAAAAAGGGGGGCATGATGCCACGGGGTTAGAATTTAGGCTTGGCTTTCAGTCAGGCTAGTAATCCACCCACTTTTCACTGTGTATACAGGTTAAATCACTCAAGTGTGGATGGTTCTCCAGTGCCTTCCTGCCATGACACCTTGACACCCCAATATTTACCATGGTTGTGTAATTAGGAGATGTTTGGTACAGAGTATATCTTCTGAGGGATCATTCAAAAAATCTTTGTCTGTCAAACATGAATATCTCACTGGATTGTATGTGTTATGGTTGTGTGAGAATTGATAGAATTTAGCTCGGTGTGTTATTGAAACACGTTGAGAGGCTGAAATCACCTTTCAGCTACAACAGTAAAAAGGCCAAACAGTTTTAATGGCTTATTGAGGAAATGCACACAAACACAAGGATTACCCCAGGAATTGGGTACAATAAAGACCGCACAGGGACAGCACTGCACAGTGAGGACTGTGAGTCAGGCCACAGCGAATGAACTTTCCAGCAAGAGGGAAGAAGACTTAGAAAGGGGACAATGACATCATGGGGGGACCTCACTCTCTCTGGAAACTCTCCAGGAACAAAGACTGAACTGTGGGAAGTGATGGTCCCAGGCTAGAAAGATTTTTAGCCTGTGTATGAAAACCTGGGAAAGACAAAGCAGCTTGTGCTTTAAGAAGCTGTGAGCCTGTTTATCACTCAGGATGAGAATTTGCTAATGAATAGCCTATCTCCCTAGTCTGCTAAGCTCTTTTTGGGGGGAGGGGGTTATTTATTTACTAAGGCAACCTGCTTTGTTCTGTTTGGGCTCCCTTATGATCACTTAAGATTTACCTTGTGTAGTTAATAAACCAGAAATACGTTTATTTCCAAAGCCATTTTGAGCAGTTCATATGGGGGAGGGGGAAATTGCATTCCTCTCTCCACACTGAGGGGAGAAAGCAAAGTCTTATGAGTTTATGCAGTGCAGCTCTCTGTGCAGTGCAAGACGCTGCTATTTTGGGTTCACACTCCCGTTAGTGTGTGCACCACAGTGCTGGGTAAATCCCCAAGCTGAATCCTCTCACACATATCTGACTGCAGTCTGGGTGTGGTCTCAGCTGGGTAGGTGCTGGAAAGGGCTTGAGGGCCTGGGAGAGCAACCCAGTGCCAGGGATACCCAGGCTGGCAAGGCCAGCAGACTCATTAGGACTCCAACACATCTAGTGGCACCCCATAAGTGGGGTCCATCCCATCACACCTGCCTGAGTGCCCAGAGAACAGACACATTCTCCCACAATTGAGTGGGGCAGAATACAAATGGCTCAGCTTAGCGCAGCTCAAAGAACCATGGGATGTATCCTCGCAACACATACAACACAGCACAGCTCCAGTGAGGATGCAGTCGCTAAACTACAGCCTTGTTGTGAGGCTGTCCAACTCTGGGCCATGCCCAGAATTAGCTCTGCAGAAACAACAATTAGGCCTAAAGCCCAGGCTTAAGGAAAGGGCTGTGAAGTCCATAACATTGTTTTACTTCAGGGAGATTCAGAAATAAAGCAATCCACGCTGCAAAAGAGAATTGGAAGACAGTATGGTAAGCGTGGAAAGGATCTTGGGTAGATAGGAGCTCTTTTAGGACCACTGCTCAGTCCACATGGTGGAGATCGAGGACAGAGTTGGAATCTAAGCTGAAAAGGGGAATCCTTTTCTGGAATGGAGAGGGAGACCTGGGGCCAAACCCAGAGAGGTGATCCAAAAGCCATCAGAGTTTGTTTGAAAATGCTTCTGGGCAGGAACCATACCTTGGTATGTTTGGGGACATAGGTAGGTGCTGTGCAATCCCAACAAGAACCTCTGGCACTGCCACAGGATACTTATTAGTGAGTTATTGAATGAACTCCATGGTCCTTGTTTGGATGACCCTGGTTTCCTGGCAATGTTCTTAGGCTACGTTTAGACTGCAGGCTTCTCTCGGAAGAAGTTTTTCCAGAAGAGATCTTCCGAAAAAACTTTTTCCGAAAGAGAGCGTCCACACTGCCAAAGCACACTGAAAAAGTGATCTGCTTTTTCAAAAGATAGCATCCCCACTGAAAGGACGCTGTCTTGCATGTAAGCTGTGATTACTATGGACAGAGCAGCTACCAGGGGTCTTGGGCTTTTTCCTGGAGCTCTCTTCTTTAAAACAAAAAACAAACAAAAAAAAAAACCCTTTCCTGTCCACATACACCTTTTTTCTGAAAGATCTCTTTTGGAAAAAGGCTTCTTCCTCGTAGAAAGAGGTTTACCACTGTTGGAAAAACCCATCCGTTCTTTCCACTTTCTGTCCAAAGAATGCAATTTCAGTGTGGATGTAAGCGTAGGTTTTCCGGAAAAAAGACCATTTTTCCCAAAAAACTCAGCAGCATAGACATACACTCAGTGTGGAGGTGACCAAAGGGACACAGCATTCCCTCCATCTCAGTCTGTCTCCACTAGATGCAGCGGACATTGGCAGGATCTCTGAAAGCATTGAGTGGCACAACTGCAGGCACCAAGAGAAAGCCGATGACTGAGGTCCGAACTCTGCATTTAGAGCAGGGTGGAAGAAGGTGTCGTCTGAGGCTGGCTGCGGCAGCTGGCGCCCTAGGCGGAAGGCACAATCGGTACCCCCACCTGCACGGCCGTCAATGGCCGTGACATCATCATCAGGCACCCGGGTGCCACGTGACGTCATCATCAGGCGCCCCGGGCACCACATTGAAGGCAGCACTCTAGGTGACCACCGAATCTGCCTATGCTTACAGGCCGCCCCGGGTGCAAGGCAAGGAATAGTCCCAGCCAGAGTGGCGAGGGCCTTTGGTCTGCCTTATTGCCTCTATCAAAGGCCATACTTATGTGTTAGCCATTTTAGGGAGTCAGATGGCAGCTACACTGCTCAGCTGTGAAAGGACTCACTCAAGCCCTTGGTACCAATAGACCAACTACCTCCTTGCTTTTCTAGCAGAATTCCAGGTTCTCTTTCCTTTTGTGACATCCCAGCCCTCTTCAAGAGCAGTCAGAGAAATCAGCTGGAGAATGGCACAATCTGTAACCTTAGTAAGATCAAAGACTCAGCTGCCCTTCCTAGCTGTTGGGAGAGATTTTGGCAAAGATAGTTTCTCGTGCTGGCAGCCTCGGTGGCTTGTATTGCAATGTCTCCTTCCCAGCAAAGCAGCAGTCCTGGTAAGGCCATGCGTGCTGAGATACCTAAATGCCACATCAAGCTCAAAATTCATCCCGGTTAAGATTAGTTTAGCAAATACTTAGAATGGGACACATTGTGGAATATTAATGCTTCTACAGGTATAGAAAGGTGAGAGAGTCTGGAAAATCAAGCAAGGAAATGGTTCCTGCTGGAGTCAATAAGAGTTTTGTCTGGAATTTGCTCCCCATGCTTTGGGAATAGAACAAAAGCTGCTCTTCACAGAACAGGTGGGAACAGGTTAATTCAGCCAGCATGAGTTAGATCATGTGACAACATTCATGCAGTGTTAGGTTTTTGGTGGGTATAACCTTCAGGCAGCAGTTCTGCACCTCAAAAAGAGATGAAGGGTATGTCTACACTTGCTCCCTAGTCCAAACTAGGGATGCAAGTGTAGCATACCAAAGTTGCTAATGAAGCACGGGATTTAAATATCCCGGGCTTGATTAGCATATTCGTGTCCGGTCACCATTTTAAAAAGCCACTAGTCCAAATTAACTCACCACGTGAGGACGCAGCGTTCTGAAAGAAACCCCTTCCCTTGGATTAACTGTTACTCCTCGTGCAATGGCAACCGGGCGCGAATATGCTAATCAAGAGCGGGATATTTAAATCCTGCGCTTCATTAGCAACTTTGGTATGCTACATTTGCATCCCTAGGGAGCAAGTGTAGACATACCCGAAGACAAACAAGCTGTTAGGGGCAATATGCAGCTCTCCTACACAGAGTTGCACCACAGCTAATAATAAGCATTTCTCCAAGATCCAAATCCTATACATTCCAGTGAACAGACTAGCAATGTTGGTTTCAGTAGCACCCTCTGGTGGCTCTCAGCGCTGGTACTGGAACAGGCTTACTGGTCTTGTTGGAAGACACCAGTTCTCCTGCCTTTTAATGCTGATATTTTCCATGCCCTCTTCTTTCATTTAATCCAGAAGCTTTTTTACACCATTAGACTTTCAAATTGGGAGAAACGTTTAAATTTAGTGAAATAAAAAGGTTCGAGAGGCAGCTCGTGTCATTTCACAACCAGGGTTATAAAAATGTGAGAATAAAGTGTCCTAAAAAGTATTGGGGCAGGAACAAGAAATCAGAATTAATGGAAATGTACTCAGTCCCTTCTCAGACATTACCCAGGAAACAGTCTTTGCCATGGAAATCAGGTCTAAGGCAGCTGACAGCATACAACGTTCCATCTTGATCCAGACAGGAAGGATGCTTACATGTGTTGATCTGCATACTGGTATTGGACAGGTGGCTGCAGTTTGCTCTGCTGACATCGAGCCAAGTCTCTCTCTCACACACACACACACCCCTTTGCATGCACACACACATGCACAGCCATTTTACATATATGCACATACATCTTAGCACACACACACACACATCTTATGTACACACACATACATACACAGAGTATGAAGATTTTTTGGATCTAGGGATTTGGTTTGGTCCTGTCTCTAATTCAACGCTGCCTTGCTTAGAAAGAGGGAAGAATAAAGCCAATGATCCGCTAAAGGTCACAACCATGCACAGTTACAAAGCAGCTTTCTAACATGCTTCTGCCCCACTGCTAGCTGGAGCCACTAGAGTAGCCTCCCTGAATAGCCCCACCGTCACAGCAGAGATCTAAGAAGCACTGTCCATGTTCTCTTTATCAATGTGCTAGCATGCAGCCAAGGCAGTTTCACACCCCCGTGGAGCCACCTCTATGTTTATAACAGCCACTGTACTTGTAATGGCCAAGAACAATATCCAGGCTCCAAACTGCAAGAATCAAGACCCTGAGCCCATCTTTATAGCCAGCGTAAAAAGACTATACTTAGTATCCAGCTCCCTCCCTTCCACTTCCTAGGCTTCCACTCCCTCCTCTCCCCCCCCCCCCCCGCCGTTAAAAACCGCGTGTTCTGTAAACTCAGAAAAGGTGGAACTCCCCATGGTTCTGATTTTTCCGTTTGTTTTTAATCACAGGAATTCAAGAAGTCAAGAGAGCAAATTCACACGACAGCCTCCCCACTTCGGGGTGGGGGGGAAGAGCGAACTTGTACAGCTCTCCGACTTCCTGACGCAGACTCCAAACGCTGCTCCAGCTAGGCATGTCTGCTAATGTATATTGACAGCTTGAACAAGAGCAGACCCAACAGAGAGCCTCACAGGGGCACGGCTTGAGAGCCACAGAGTTCAGCCAATCCGGTGCCGCTCAAAAATCAGATTTTCATTTAGGGATTTTGTATTTTCTTGACAGGGCTAGGATTAAAAGTCTTGATTAATCTCTAGGCCAAGTGCAGAGCTGCTGGGTGTGAGTCAGGAGCTATGGCCATGAATAATAAAAGGCTTGGGGAAGGCTGCAGATATCACAGAGGGGTCAGGAGTTTTCATCTGGAAGGAATTTTTCACGGCACGCTGTAGATCTCTCCTTTGCTTTGACATTTCAGGTATTTCTATATTTAATGGTTCCTCCTGCTGACATGGTGATTTCAAGACGGGGTCAGGAAGACACGCTTTGTTTCACGTGACTGGAGTGAAAAGCACAGCAGGGAGCTCATGGTGGTGTTCCCTCTGATACCAAACATCCCATGCTGGCCAGTGGTCAATTAGAAGCAGGATTCTCCACTAGAAGGTCCATTCCAGCATGGCAAGACCTATAAAGAAGAAGAGCCTCACATCTTTATGGCATCTTTTTATCTTAACAGTGCTAGGCTATTTCCCTCTTCCACAAATATATGTGTAACCCACACACCTGGGCTATGTCTACACTCGCAGCTTCTTGCGCAAGTACGGCTGTTCTTGCGTGGTAAGAGAGGGCTCCTTGCGCAAGAGCTACGCTCTTTTTTAACAGGTGTAAGCCCTCTTGTGCAGGAGCTCTTGCGCAAGAGGGCAGTGTGGACGCTCGGCAGGGATTTCTTGTGCAAGAAAGCCCTATGGCTAAAATGGCCTTCGGAGCTTTCTTGCACAAGAGAGCGTCCACACTGCCATGGGAGCTCTTGCGCAAAAGCACAGCGCGCACATGGCAGTGTGGACGTGTTCTTGCGCAAGACGCTGCGAGTGTAGACATAGCCCTAGTGTGGTTCACTGTCCCATGCAGTGGCACCTAGACAGGGCTGGACGGAGGCATGGGCGAGCCAGGCAGCTGCCCAGGGCGCCAACCCACAGGGGGCACCTGACGGTAGCTGTAAGGGACGAGCAGCGTCCCTTGCAGCTGCCAACAGGAGCCGCGCGCCCAACTCCTGCAGCACCGGCTCCGTGGTGCCAGACAGCAGCGCCCTTTCCCCTATGGCTGCGGGGCCATGCACAGCCCGGCGCATACTCTAGCAGCGCTGGACGGGCTGGGCTGAGCAGCGCATGCGCTGTACGCCCCGGGGGAAGGGCCCCGGGCTGCGCGCCAGCGGCTATGGTGCCAAAAGGGCTCGAGCAGACCCTGCACCTAGACCTCAGCAAGAGTTAAGACCAAGAGATCTCTACAGCAGGGGCTGGAAAGCAGCTGGCTTTTAGCTCAGAGGATAAAGGCTCCTATACTCAGCTGCAGAGGTCCCAGGTTCAAATCTGCCTCCTGGCAGTTACATTTGAAAGGCCTTTTCTTCTCTCTCTCCCCTCTACCCCACTGCTCAGAGACAAAAAGTTGAAGTCTTGAAAATATTCACAAACTAAGCTGTTGGGGGAAAGGTCTCGGGTCAAACAAAAAATCATATTGAACCAGACAAGTAGATGTTTGTTCTTTTTTGTTTGTTTGTTTTTAGTCAAACCAAAGTATTTCACAATTTTTAAATTGACAGTTTTTTCAAGTTGGGAAATTCACCAAACCCCCAGACCTGTTTGGAGACCCGTTTGGTTTGGATGAAGCAGCATCTTGTCATGAAATAGGATTCCCTGGAAAATTCAGACCAGCTCTAGCCCTACTAACGTTGTGTGTCCCTCTTGTGGAATGGCAGATCTGCAAGCTTTAACCTGTGGTGGGGGCCTCATGGCCAGGACCTGCTATGTGCGGCATGGGAGGCTCCAGACAGGCTGGCTGTTCTGCTTGGGACTAGCTGGAATTCTCCGGCAGTGCCCTTTGTAAGCATGGAGAATTGCAATGTGTGTTGATCAGTTCCTGTGAGGGTTCCCGCAGCGAAAAAATCTAGTGGGGCGAGATTGCCACCATCCATGCCAGAGCCATTAAGGACTATCAGCAGGAGTCTCCACAGAGCAAAGCCTTCACAATGATTTAACACTGAAGATATTTAGGATGCAGCAGCCATTTCAAATCCTCCCGAGCCCACTATTGAGACATCTCTGAAATACACCAGGGTAGCTTAGCCTAGTGTATCTCTCACATTACCTGGAAGCCATCAGTGCTTGCCTTGTAAAGGACAATTAAAAACCCAAAGCTTGCAAATGGTTGCAGTGAGGATCAGAACACACGCACTGGGGTGCGGCCCTTGTGCCCAGAACAAGATACTAGCAGGGAAGGAGTCATGCATCAGCCTAGATGTGTGCTCCAGGGGTTGTGGAAGTGATATGTCACTGAAGTGTAATGGTGTAATAACTCTCCCCTGTGCAGTCTGGGCAATGACAGATCTTTTAATGAAGGATAATGCTATTTTGCATTTAAATACACCGCACTGTTGACTCATTACTGCTGTCGCCCCAGGAAAAGAGAAGTAAATCAGAAAGAGAGGGCGCATTTGTCAGTTGTGGGTTCTCAACGGCTAGAGATTACACCATGCCGCACGGGGGTTCCCTTGCCACTTGGGGCGTTTCTCTGCTGTGGTCTCTCCTCGTTGATCCAGTGACAAATGAGAACTGAACAGGCACTCGCAGGACTGCACAAGCTGGGCTGGAGGCATTTCCAGGGCAGAGTCTGAGAGACATGGGGATACATGCCTGAATCCCGTTGCCTCAAGAATTCCTCTTCACTTTCACAACTGCCAAGCTGCAGTTCTGACTGGCTCCCCAAGAGACTCTGCTATCTAGTGTCAGCACACAGAGACTATGTCTTCACTGCCAGTTTTTTCAGCAGAAAATATGCTTAAGAGGGACACAATCTCATTAGCATATTTTCTGCCATTTCTTTTTGCACAAGGAGTTTTTGCACAAAAAGAAGCAGTGTGGACGGGGGGAGGGGAGTTGCACAAACCCCCCATTTCGCAGAAGATCCTTATGCTTCTCTGGGACAGACACAAGGATCTTGTGCAAAATGGGGGTTTTGCACAAAAAGAAAACATCCACACCGCTTGTTTTTTGTGCAAAAACAGCTTGAATAAATTATGCCACTCTTCATTTGCATAGTCACTGCCGGCAAAAGGCGCAGTGTAGACAAAGCCAGACTGCCCCAGACCTGCTCTAAGCAACTGGAGCAGGATAGCTGACACCACAGGTACTAGTCCAGCTCACAGGGCTTTGCACTACACTGTGGACCTTTTTCTGAAAGAGTAGGGTTGGCTAGGGCTATTTACAGACTTCTCTTAGTTCCATCTAGTTAAATTCTGGGGAGTCTATGTGTCTCCCCACAAGTCAGAGAAAGGACATCCCCTCCATCAGTGCCTTTGGGAAGCCAGCGGTGAGGAGGTAGCAAGAGGAAGCATTATCATATAACCTGCTCAGGAGGACTAGGTGGTGTTATTCATACTGCAGTCAAACCTATGTTCTTCAGTCAGAGCTGCAGGTTTAGCCTGGATCATCCAAGATGGATCGACCCCTGCAAATCTGCTTCATATCCGTGGGTATCCGCATCTGCAGATGTGCATTCAGATAGCATTTTCACAGCTACGGATGCCGATGTGGAAACACATTTTGGATCCAGAACCTTGCAAATGTGGATCTAGAACCTTGCAAATCCACTTAATATCCACCTCTGAGGATGTGGATGAGAATATCCGCAGCTCATTTTTTTGCGGATACAGATGTGATACAAAATTCTGTATCCACACAGGGCTCTAAAAACTCTTTGGGTGTCCATTAGAAAGGTAGGTTGGTCTTTTGATTAAAGGCACTGGGCCAACCAGCAGGGAACAAGGCTTCCATTCCTGTCTCTCCCGCAGACTTCCTACATGAGCCACAGTAATGACAAGAGGTGGAGGGATGTCGTTGAATCACAAGTTAACTCTGCCACTGGTTTTGGTCTACTTGAATATCCATCCAACAGAGGGTTGTCATATCACTATGTAAGACAATTACCTTAACAGAGGAATAGCTCTTCAGAGCCATTTCCCTGAAGTCTGTGTCTTTTTCGATGGAGAGAGAATACAGCCAGCCATGTGATGCTATGATTAAGAACAGATGAGGACATTTAAGTCACTAGCACACCTCGTTAGGATGCTGCTGGGAACAGTGTTCTTTTTTTTGCATTTGTAATCAGAGGAGTGAAGCAGATGGTGACTGCCTTAGTTTAAAGTGATGTGTCTATTAAAATAATACCATTAGATCCTCTCCTATGGTTTGTTGCAATTGTAAGAATATTTGTCATGAGAACAGATTATCTGTATGATGCTAGATTCCAACTGCATGTTTTATTTACAAGAAAGCACTGCCTTAGAATGGTAATGCCTTGTGCAATGAATTATACAGTGTGCTTCAAAAGCTTGTAATGCATTTAGGGCAGGGGTGGGAAAAAGGGCCTCCGCAGGCTGATCCGGCTCGCCAAGCAGTTTGATCCAGCCCTCTGCCTCTCTCCCGCTCTCAGGCCAATCAGGGTTTGGGGGCAGGAGACTTTGCATGCTTCCCCACCCCCAGGCCAATCAGGGCCGGGGGACAGAGGGAGCATGCAAAGTCTCCTCCTGCCCTGTCCCTGTCCTGCAAGGAGCATACAGCGCTTGGAGTCAACTGCCAGCTGCTCCCCCTGCCCCCAGACCCTGAGGGTACATCTAAACTACATCTGTTTGTCAGAAAAAGCTATGCAAAATGCTCTCCGCATTTTTGCATACCTTTTTCTCATTCTTTTGTCGGAAGAGGCTTTTTTGACATTTGGCCCATCTAGTGGAAGAGCAAACGTTTTCCCTGGATGCAGCAGAGGTATCCTGAAACACCCTCCCCCCCGCTGCAGTCTAGCCGTATCCTTATTGACCTGGGGCTTAGGGGAGCATGCAAAGTCTCCTCCCGCCCTGCAAGGGGCATAGGGGCTACGTCTACACTGGCATGAATTTCCGAAAATGCTTTTAATGGAAAAGTTTCCATTAAAAGCATTTTCAGAAAAGTGCATCTAGATTGGCAGGATGTTTTTCCACAAAAGCACTTTTCCCAGAAAAGCGTCCGTGGCCAATCTAGACGCGCTTTTCTGCAAAAAAAGCCCTGATGGCCATTTTCGCGATCGGGGCTTTTTTGCAGAAAACAGTACTGTGCTATCTACATTGGCCCTTTTGGGCAAAAGTCTTTCGGAAAAAGACTTTTGCCCGAATGGGAGCAGCATAGTTTTTCCAGAAAAGCACTGATGATTTTACATGAGATCGTCAGTGCTTTTCTGGAAATTCAAGCGGCCAGTGTAGACAGCTGGCAAGATTTTCCAGAAAAGCAGATGATTTTCTGGAAAAACTTGCCAGTCTAGACACAGCCAGGGTGTTTAGAGTCAATTGCCAGCTGCAGCTCAGCTGGCAGTTAACTCTAAGTGTGGCGCCCCCTAGCAGGGTGGGGACAAGGAGCTAGTGATTTCCTGTGCTCCCCCCCACTCCTAGAAACTGATTGACCTGGGAGTTGGGGGAGCATGAGAAGTCTCCTCCTGCCACTAGGGGCACAGGCGCCTAGAGGGAACCCCTAGCTGTTCTGAACAGCTGGCAGTTATCTCAGGGAGGGGGACAAAGACTTCACATACTCGCCCTACCCCCAGGCCAGTCAGCGTCTGTGGGTGGGGAATCACGGAAGTATCCTGGCCCCGCCCCTTCTGCCTGAGGCCCCGCCCCTTCTGGGGCAGCCCAGAACCACTTCACACATTTCTGAGGTAGCCCCATGTCTAAAATTATTGCCCACCCCTGATTTAGGATCATATCAAGTTCTGTAGGCAAGAGGAAAGTTCTGACCAACCTATATGGCATGCTAACCAGCGCAGCAAGTGCCAGGAAGCAGCCAATCAACATTAGTGGGTAACATTGGTGCAATAGAGAAAGGAACGTCACCCCTTCTTTTGTAGCAACCCCTCTGGCAGAGCTGTTATTTACCATGCAATTGATATGCAAGTCTTAGTTTTCATAGGTCTGTCTCTTCTCCAAATTCAGCTGGGTCAGCAACAAAATCTCCAGGTTTGGGGACACAGACTTTTGCACTGACTTTTGCATCAGTGGCCAGACCACACAAAAAAATCTATTTTGGTTCAAAATGGATTAAATTTGGGAGGGGGGAGGAGTGCTCGTCAATGAAATAAATCAAAACAAAGAAACAGATTCCACTTAAACAAAAAATTTCACTTGACTCAAATCAATCTGGTTTTCATTTCTGATTATATTTTTACACTTTACAAAAAAAAAAAAAAGTTTAGATGAATTTTGAAATGAAACATCATTTTGGTGCCCAAAGCCAAAAAGTTTTATTTAAAAAATCTCCAAATAAACCATTCCAGACTTTTTTTAAAAAACTTCCCGTTATTAGGGGGACCATATTTCCCTAGGCTGTATACAGGATACCTGGTAAAATTGCTAGAATTCAAGTGAGTTCAATGACAATCAATCAGAATGAAGCAGTCTCCTTCCCCCAAATATGCTATAAAAATTCCCGGGCTCAGCAGGAGAAAGGGGGGTCCCCCCCAGCTCTGACCATGGGCTCAGGGGTTTCTGCTACATGGGGAGCACCAGGGATACGGGATACAGCCCTGCCTTTCCAGGCTTCAGTTTGCTGGGGGTGGGATCGGGACTTCAGCCCCTCTGGAAGGAGTATGCTGAGGATAGGAGCTTCATCCTGGGAGTGGAGCTCTGGGAATTCGTAAGGGGCACGATGGATCGGGGCTTCAGCATGGGAAGGTGCTGGGAATTTAGTGTGGGACGGGTCACTGGGGATCTAATCTCAGCCCTACTGCAGGTGCCCGGGGTCAGGGCTTTAGTCCCGCAGCCTGAAGGGCTGCAAGACACCTCCCTTGAGAAACACTGCGTTAGGGTGCACATGGAGAGGGAAAACACACACACCCCTCACTCGCTCCTACGCATCCTTACCCCTCTGTCACACACAGGCTGCCTGTCTTTCTGCCTCTGCACCCTGCCTGAAAGAGCTGCCTGCTGGCCACTGCCTGCCGTATCCACCCGCTCACTACAAAAGAATCTTGGTCCTCTGAAAATCTCCACCTGTGCTCTGTTATCAGGCAGCAGAGAGAGAGAGAGTGGGACATGGACAGTCTCTAGTGATGCCACTTAAATTTCCCCACACACAACCCTGAACACTTGCACATGGGCACAGTTTTTCCAAGGACATTCTCGCTGTGTGAACTCGGGTTGAGATTTGGTGCAATCTTCTTAAAGATAGCTGGAAAAGTTTCCCACATAACTCTGTTTATACAGTATCTTTATGGGGGTGAGGAGGAAAATAAATCTCTCATGATAGCCCTTGCACAATGCATGCATCATGCTCTTTTGGGTCTTGACCATTCACACACAGATATGTCTTCATCGCAGTGGGGAGCAATGTTCCCTCCAATTTTTTCCCTCCATGTGCGGAATAAATTTTAGTATGTGCCCTTTGTGCAGATGTGCACCGCCAATAGAAACACACTCTACCAGCTGTGGATGCTCTGTTAATCAGCAGTTTGGCACTTGAATCTCTCCTGGGTGGCTGCCCGAGAACTGCTCAACTTACGGGAACGCTGACTGGGATCTGGAAGTCCAACCTCAAGGAGACGGATGTTCTAGCTCTGCTCAAGCTAGTGCCAATCAATTGCAGTGTGACCACAGCAGTCTAGATGGCAGCTCGGGCTAGCCACCAGAGAACAATGCTGCCTGACTCCCTGGGTACGGTCTCAGATGGCTACCCTGAGCTATTGCATGTGCTGCCACTCTCACACTTCCGGTGTGCTCACCTGTCCACACTGTGCGTTACACCCTTCAGCATCTGTGCAGATGTACCCACAGACTGTCATTGTACCCTAACATCAGGGCGGCTATTAGACTGGGCCACAAACAGTGCACTTTGTAATCCCACCCTTGAGGTGAATGGCAGTGTGCGGTTTCTTCCCTGGTTGCCTGGGTTGAGCCTAGCAGCATCAGAAAACACCACCCAGCTCTCTTTAGTGGCAAGACTTTGAAGACAAATTGTGATGGGGTACGGTCACAGAAGACCCCTTGGGAGTGCTTTCTGGAGTGCTGACAAAGCCACAAACACTCGCTTTCCTGCGCTCTGGGGCTTTTCACCACCCTGTCCTGCTGGGCCAACTCCCTGGTCTCCCTCAGCCAAGGCACAGAGATGAGATCACCACCACTGCCCCCCTCCAAGGAACTGTACAGACACTGAAACTCTTCAGATCTGAGGAAAAGGCAGTTTTGGGCCCAGCTTCCTGCAATTCCACTCCCCAAATGGGATCGGAACCCCAAATGAATTATTTAGGTAAGCCCCCTCTAACAATGAAAGGAGGACGTACACACTGATTGCCCCCCCAGGTAACAATTATTTACACTGGGCTTGATAGTAAATACAAGTGTTTTTATTATGTACAAAGCAGTAGGATTAAGTGATTGTAAGTGAGAACAGGCAGACCAAAGTAGATCAGAAAATGCTTAGCTAACTCTAACACTAAAACTTCAGTACAAACTTACCCAAAAGCTGTTCTTATTCTAGCTAAGCCTCCATAGCAGGGAAGTCTCCTTTTCCCTGGGGTTTTTAATTATCCTCTTGAGTGTGCCACGCCAGCCAAAGACCAAGACACTGCTAGCTTCCCATTGTTTTATCGATTCCACTCCCGACAGAAGCTTGTGGGAGGGAGGATTTTTTACAGATATGATTTTATAATCTTCAGCAACATATTCATTAAATAGTTTTACAGCAAATTTTAAAGTAGGGTCCTGTAGGCTAACACAGTACATACAGAAACTATATACCAGGGGCTGGCAAATGCCTGTTACATGACTTCATTACCATTTCAATGGCTCTTTCACAGGTTCAGTGTTCTGCTAATAGCTCTGGCAGACTATTTCAGTTTAAGTTAACTAGATCCTCTCAGGAGGAAGCAGAACCACAGACCAGGGATAGGAAAAGGTGGGTGGGTGGATGTTAAAACCCAGTGGTGCCCCAAATTTTCAGGTGCCCTACGCAACTGCGTATTCTGCATATTGATAAGGATGGCCCTGGATCTGAAGCTCCTGATGGGGATTATGGCTGAGATGAGAGTGCAGGAACCTAGATTTAGGCAGAAACTTCCATGCCCAGGAAATTTTTAAGAGTGGAAATGCAGGCAGTGATGGAATTTGGGTGTGTCCGGGATTGGGCAGCAGGGTTTACGAGGATCTTAGTGGTAGGAGTTGGGCACCAAAGTATTTTTGTGGGTCTGGCCTTTTGTGTCTTAGATGTTGTTTTTCAATGGGAACAAGAGCACTCCCTTGTCTCAGAGTGGGTGTGTGGATAAGGACAGCTAATGTGATAGGGAACTGAAAGACTAGAGTAATAGGGCACTGGGTGGATAGAGGAGAATCTTATGCCACAGAAGTCAAGCATTCTCTCTCCCCCAGCACAGAAACCCTGAACTCCTACCCTCCTGAGTCAGGGGAAGTGCACATGCAGCTTGCCTGCCTGGTCTGAGCCCAGGACAGTGTTTGTGTGTCGTGGTCACACACACTTTGGGAAACGAGCGCTTGACATTCCGCTCCAAACATCCTAAGCCTCCTGGTTCAGGCACGCCCCGAGGGCTGATAACAACACTGACAAACTTCCTTCCGTTCTCCCAAACCTCTTATCCATCTGTACCTGGCATCCCTAACGCAGCCTCTGATGGTCAGATAATCGCAACGGTACTAGACAGAGGCTGTGTCTGCCACACGCTTTTACCAGAGAGAAGGGACATCTTCACTCTGCGCCTGAAGAGAGTCCACCCACCCCTCGCTTCCTCAGGCCATTGTCTCATGGAGAGTTAAAATGGTCTAATGTTACCCTGGCTGCATTACACGGTCCTTTCCATGCACCCTGTACTGCTGCTGCGCCATGGGCCGAAACCAGCTTTCCACTATAGGCCAGACCCCTTTCACCTCCGAAGCAAGACAGTACAATTCCTGCTTTCGGCTGGAGAGAAGGCACCTCGACATTATGTTAAACGGGGCCTCTTAAAAAATAGCAGCAGGTGTGCCGACGATGCCCCGTCACTCTCCATTTGCAAATTAGCTTGATGTTTATTTAATGAATTTATGATGATTATTACTTTTATTTTTAAATCTTAATTCCTGAAGGAGTCACCTTCGTTGCCGAAAGGCATCCCGTCACGGAGGAGGAGGCTGATAGATGAATTGATTGCCTGCAGCTGATTAGTAATTATATGCAGAGCACTTCAGTTCTAAATACAGTCACTGTCTGAGAGGGTGGCAGATTGCAGGCGCCCCTGGGGAAAGCGCCTGGCTGGCACATTATTTGCAGGGGTGGAGGAGCCCTCAGACATGGGGACTGGTCTTCTGCTTTTAGCTGCCAGGCGTAGCGAACTCCCAGCCTGTGACACCAGCGTGTTCAGCAATGAGATACCCACCAGCTCGTGACCACCCACCAGCTGTGTCATCAAATTGGGGGGTGGAGCTCGGCCCCGTGGCACCCAAACAGCAATTGTTGCTATGGGGTTAGGAGCCAAATGTTTGCCTCCTCGGTTTGAAAGTCTCCCCTTGCGGTCTTTCTGGGTGTGGCTCTTTCAGCCCAGTCAGCCGCCTCTTGGCTACCACCCTTCTCTTTTACCTGCTTTCCCGGGAGGAATGAGGGCTTAGGGCCCTAATGGGTCAGCACTTTCATGCAGCTTGAGATACGTGGGCAGAGGGCTCAGCAACAAGCTACGCCACATGGCCAGTGTGCGGCACTGGTCCAGAGTCAGCTGGGGGCCGGAAGCTGCTACTTAAGAAATGAAATGGGGTGTTCTGGGCTCGCGTTTACAGGGTTCTGTGCTGCAATACCTTCCTGGGCACTAACTATGGTGGAAGTTAGGGAGAACTGCCTGAAACTGCCTCTTTGTGGGGTTCCAGAGAAGATGGAGAGAAGCTGTTCTCAGAAGTGATGGATGGCACTTTCAGGAGTGGTGCAGGGCCAAGACAGGAGTGTCCCTGCCTTGGCTCCACTGCTCCATCCTGTGGCAGTTGTCCTGTGGCTCCCAGGGTGGGTCTGACTCAAGCTCACAATCCTGCCCTTCCCAGGAAAATTCCCTATCTGCTGGTCCACTCCAGAGCCCACCCCACCTCACCTCCCTACCTTCAGTGGGAAATGGTCTCAAGTTGTAGTAGGAGAGGTCTAGGTTAGACATTAGGAAAAACTCTTTCCCTAGGAGGCGGGAAGCACTGGGATGGGTTCCTTAGGGAGGGGGTGGAATCTCCATCCCTAGAGGCGTTTAAGTCCCGGCTTGACAAAGCCCTGGCTGGGATGATTTAGTTGGGATTGGTCCTGCTTTGGACAGGACTCGATGGCCTCCTGAAGTCTCTGCCAAATCTAGGCTTGTATGAACAAACTTCCCTTTACCTAGCAAGGATCTATCTGGTTCAGGACTGAGACCCCTCGAGGGGGAGGTTTGTATTACCCCACCCATATTAAAAACAAAGTATCCTCAGAGTGGTCCAACTCCCTCATTCATTCCCCAGCCTGTCTTCTCCCCACCAGCTCTTTATAGGCAGCTTTTGTAAGTAGGATATCCTTCAACTGTATCTGGCGCAGTCTGATGCTCCCAGCCAGAATAGCCAGCGCTGTTCTGCATGCTCAAGTGCCTGCCCTCGCAGAAGGTCAATTATGTTGCTTTGTGTTTCCTTTTTTGCTGCAGCACATAGTTGCTGGGGCAGACACAATAGCAGGCGGCACCTAATGGAGAAAATGGCCGAGTGGCAATTTTTCATGTGTGATAAATAATAGGACTTCTATTCCCCTGGGGTTTTGCTTTGCAGAGTCCCCCAGGAGAAATGCGTGAGCCTGAGTCCCTGAGAAAGAGGAACCCTAGAGGGGGTTTGGAGGAGGGGACACTAGTACGACTGCAAGGAAACGGCCTAATTGCCAGAGTTTTCATTCAAGCTGCAGAAGCAACAAATGCACCAGACAAACATCTCCCCGGGCTCGTTGTTAAGTGCAAAGGAAGCAGAGCCATCTCCTTGTGCCCACACAGAGCTGTGCAAGGTGGGAGGAACAGAGGCATCGCTGGGAAGTTTGGAGCTCCAGGCAAAACTGGCGCAGGCTGGGAATGAGGTGTGGTAGCAAAGGGGCAGGAATGGTACAGTACGGATGCAGTGTCCTGCAAGGGAGGGGCAATTGGAGGCCTGGCTTGTGTTGCTTTAGACCCCACCCTCACCCCTCACCCCTACCCCCACCCCCACCCCAGCTCCTTCACAGCAGGCTGGAGAGGAAGGGGCCAGCCCAGTGTAGCCCAGGGCGAGCTCTACAGTGGAAAAGTGCTGTCGCCAATCGGCGTCCCCTTGCCCTGTGCCACAGGAGACTGGCAGCAGTGAGCACTGGACCTTTCAACCCCTGAGGGAAGAGTTTTTATTCTGCATGGATGGGCTGAAGCTTTTGCCTCCCTGATGCTATATACGGAGCAGATTTCTTGTCCACTCCTCCTCCTCCAGGCCATGCAGGGTGCAAGGGGGAGCCCAGGACCATAGGAGTCGGGGAGGCATCTAAGGCTAGGTCTACACTATGGGGGAGGGGGGTTCGGAAAAAGCTATGCAACTTGCACTCCACAATTTGCATGGCTTTTTCCAATCACTTTTCTAAAAAAAAACCCTCCTCTTTTGGCGGAGTCCTTATCCTTCACAGAACGAGGGATACAGGGCTCTCCGAAAGAGCGCATTTGCTCTTCCACACACACACACAAAAAAGCGGAAGAGCAAACACATTCCTTGGATGCTGCAGAGTTTTTCCAGCATCCTGGAAAACCCCCGCAGTGTAGACATATCCTGAGATCATTTAACATCCACTCTCCCTTACTCCGTGGTAAGCTTTTCCCCACACTCATGAAGCAGGGGCTGACAGATCACCAGCCGCGCCCTCCTCTGGTCCTGGCATGTTGGATCATTTTGCTGTCCCACCGCTACAGCCTGCTGAGAACCCACCCTCCCCATTCCATTTCCAAACATGGCAGCCCCTTCAACTGCTCTGACTCTTCACAGCCCAGGCAGATGCTCTGCCGGTCTACATGTCAAAGGCTGGTCTGCACCACTCCAGTCCTTCCTGCTGTTCTGCTTTCCACAGCATGCTGGAAGCATGGCAGGGTGTCTGAAGGGCAGAGCTTCAATGCAGCGGTGCTGCAAACTCAGTGTATGACAGCAGCTGCTTAAGGTGCCTCCGTGCCTCGGTTTCTCCCGCCACAAAGTGGGGATAATAGCGGCCTCGTGGGGATAATAGTGGCCTCCTGGCAGTGGTCGAAGGGCTGATGAATACAGGCAGTCCCCGGGTTACATGGATCCGACTGACATCGGATCCCTACTTACAAACGGGGTGAGGCAACCCTGCACTAGCTGCTTCCCCCCAGCAGACCAGGGAGACGCAAAGCTAGCGCCCCCCTCAGCAGACCAGGGAGACGTGGAGCGGCTTTTCTCAGCAGACACCTCAGCTTGAGAATAAAGGACTGAGGGAAGTGAGGTGTGGGAGAATAAAACTGAGCTCTGGAGAAATGTTTGGCTAGAGTTTCCCCTACAATATGTACCAGTTCTGACTTACATACAAATTCAACTTAAGAACAAACCTACAGTCCCTATCTTGTATGTAACCCGGGGACTGCCTGTACTGGCAAAGTACTCTAAGAGCCTTGGACGGAGGGCACTTGAGCAGTGCCGAGCATGGTCACCGTAGTAGTTCAGGAGGGCTGAATGGAGTGTGCACTCGGCAATGCACGTGCTAAATGCCAGCTTTGCTTTCAGGGCTGCCAGGCAACCCATGTGTCAAGTAGCAACATGCTTAACTCCACAGCACTTGTCAGCCTGTGACTTCCTTCCAGGGAAAGGGCACTTACATACTGATTAGCATCCTGAGTGGGGGCCAGCCGACTGAGAGTCAGCAAACAGCCTAATGGGCTGCAGATCAGCTACCGTTTGCAGTGGAAACAGTTGCCAGTGCCTCTGCTTGCGCCTCCCTCCACCCCAGTAGGATGAGTGCGGACACAGCGCTTGCCTGCAAGCTGGCATCTCCCGACTGGGTAACAGTGTGAGGAAGTCAGCCTGTTGCTCGGAAAGGAGGACAGATGGTGACAGTTAGGGGGCAGGGAGCTGAAATAGCAAGGAGTGCATTGACAAGACAGGGTGAAAGAGATGGGCAGGTACAAGTCAGGTTTGTGACCCAGCCTTACCCCTTCCTGCCCAGGCCATACCCCCCACCTCCCCGAGCACTCCCTGTCCCTGCTCCTCCCCCACTCTCTCAGGGCCTTCTGCACCTTGCAGAGCAGTGGCAGGGAGGGGGAAGAGTTGATCAGTGTGGCCACTTGGCAGATGCAAGGCCCTGGGTGAGAGGGAGGGAGCTGGCTGCCGGTTGTGCACTCCAGAGCTGGTGCACCCATGGAGTCAATGCCTGTGACTACAGCCCGCACTGCTGCAGCTTCACAGCTATCAGCCCCAAAGCTGGCGAGCCTTGGCACGTGCACCCCGCATTGCAGCTGTACCTCCCCAAGGTCACACAGGAGGTAACAGGGTTGGCCCTTGCCCCCAAGGTGCCACACCACCGCCCTAACCAGGGCTCTCCTTGTGTAAGCACTCAGCTCCCACCACGGACAACAGGAATGGGCATAAGGCTTTCAAACCCCATCATGGGACAGTCGCATCCAGCCACTTCCCCACTGCCTCCCTCCTGGCCAGGGCTCAGCCATCCACATCCGACAGCTCCTTGGAAACTTGCTACTCTCACCACAGACTTGTTGGCAAAGGCCCCAGCCCAAAGCTCTGGCAATGGCAGCTTTTGGCAGAGACTCATCACAGGCAGGAGCAGCTCTAGGAGCGGTACCTGCAGGGTGCAGCGAGCCTGTGGGGGAATCTTCCTAAGAAAGCACTAAGAACTAAGCTAGAGGGAGAGGTAGATACTCTGGAGGGCAGGGATAGGGTCCAGAGTGACCTGGACAGATTAGAGGATTGGGCCGAAAGAAATCTGATGAGGTTCAACAAGGACAAGAGCAGAGTCCTGCACCTGGGAAGGAAGAATTCCAAGAATTGTTACAGTCTGGGGACTGACTGGCTAAGCAGCGGTTCAGCAGAAGAGGACCTGGGGATTACAGCGGATGAGAAGCTGGATATGAGTCAACAGTGTGCCCTTGTAGCCAAGAAGGCTAATGGTATAATAGGTTGCATTAGGAGGAGCATTGCCAGCAGATCTAGAGAAGGGATTATTCCCCTTTATTTGGTATTAGTGAGGACACATCTGGAATATTGTGTCCAGTTCTGGGCCCTCCACTACAGAAAGGATGTGGACGCATTGGAGAGGGTCCAGTGGAGGGCAACCAAAAAGATTAGTCTTATGAGGACAGGCTGAGGGATTTGGGCTTATTTAGTCTACAGAAGCGAAGAGTGAGGGGGGATTTGATAGCAGCCTTCAACTTCCTCAAGGGAGGTTTCCAAAGAGAATGGAGAAAGCTGTTCTCAGTAGTGACGGATGGCAGAACAAGGAGCAATGGTCTCAAGTTACAGTGGAGAGGTCTAGGTTGGATATTAGGAAAAACTATTTCCCTAGGAGGGGGGTGAAGCACTGGAATGGGTTACCTAGGGAGGTGGTGGAGTCTCCATCCCTAGAGGTGTTTAAGTCTCTGCTTGACCAAGCCCTTGCAGGGATGATTTAGTTGGGGTTGGTCCTGCTTTGGGCAGGGGCTAGACTAATGGGAACTTTTCTTTATGCACCCTCTCCACACCAGTCATGCTTTTATAGACCTCTATCCTATCCTCCCTCAGTCTCCTCTTTTCTAAGCTGAAAAGTCCCAGTCTCTTTAGCCTCTCTTCATATGAGACCTGTTCCAAATCCCTGATCATTTTAGTTGCCCTTTTCTGAACTCTTTCCAAGGCCAAAATATCTTTTTTGAAGTGAGGCAACCACATCTGTACACAGTCCTGAAGATATGGCGTACCATAGTTTTGTACTTCCTCTCCTTCTTCTTCCCCTGGCTACCCCTTCCAGCTCCCTCCTCCCAGGTTTCCACCTCCCCTCTCCCACCCTCTCTCTTCCCCTCTCCCACATCCTTTCCCCAGTCACCCCAGAGGTTAATTCCCCCCCCCCCCCGTTTTGTTCAATAAAGAGAGTTTCTATTTTTGAACACACGTGTCCTTTATTTTCTACATCAGGAAGGGGGGCTAGGGAAGGGGAAGTGGAAGGTGGTGAGGGAGGAATGGGGCACGAGCCCCCGATGGGGAGGACTGGGGTGGATTTGTGGGCTCCTCGGGGTAGAAGCTCTCCTGCAGGGTCTCCTGGATCCTGACAGCCCCCCGATTGACCCACCTGGATGGCAGCCTGCGGCAAGTGCAGCCGGGCTGATGGCCGAGTGCTGTGATGTGCCGAGTGTGGGCACTCAGGGCACTCTAAGCCAGGATTGCTTTGCTGTCCCTCATTGAGGTAGACAAGCAAGCGGGGAACCCCTGAGAACTGTCTGTCCGGGGTGGGGGTCGGGACCCTTTAAGCACAGCCCTCGGCTAGCCTGAGACAGCATCTCCACGCTCTAAGTCCTAACCTGATGCCCTGCCAGCACTGCTTCCGGCCATCCTTAACTTCGGTTCAGGGTCCACTCAATGTGGACATGCTAGTTCGAATTAGCAAAACGCTAATTCCAATTAGTTTTTAAGTCTAGATGCACTAGTTCGAATTAGCTTAGTTCGAATTAACTAATTTGAATTAAGTTAGTTCGAATTAGTGCTGTAGTGTAGACATACCCATAGTAACCAGATCCAAGTCACTTTATCCATGTCTCAGTTTCTGTCTTTAGAGCTGAAAATGCCTTCCTACCCCATAAAGTCTGGGAGATGGCTGGATGAAAAGTACCCATGAAATGCCAGCTGTGACCCAGGCAATGGGCCTCCATGGGTGCCTGAATTTTGTTTTTAATTAAGTAAATACAATAACTTTCTGATTTAATTCCAGCAGCTTAATGAGTCCCCCATTTCTCAGTGGGAGGGCATTCCTGCAACAGAGTCCTCCAGGAACCAGCTGCCCTGGTCCCGGCTCCCTTGGCATCTTCCAGCCTAGGAATAAAGCATCTGCAGCAGCAGCAGACAAAGGTAGGCTCCTGCCATCTGGCCAGCCTGTGCACTAGGGTCAGATGTGGGACCTGCGTGGTATAGATCCCATGGGAGTGGCACCTTCCAAGAGCAGTGAGCTGGTGCTGGTGCGAGACAGGGAGAGTCTAGCCCACCATCGTGCACAGGTAGAGGAGCCTACACCGTCTCTAGTGGTTGGTGCCTGACCATTAGCCCAGCAGCTGCCATGCAGGAGAAATGATTTAAGGGCATGAGCTGCATGCACCCCTTGCAGTGGCCGCCCAGGAGCAGAGAGGTGGGGACTGCCCCCTCGATCCCACAGAAGCAAGGAATTACAGAACAGAGGGTATATGGAGGGACCCTGGAGAGCTGGTGGGATTGTAGTGGCGGATCTGAAAAAGAGATGTGGTAGGAGGTGTCAGGACTCATTTCCAGGCCACACAGCACAGGGAGCTCCCAGACACTTAGGCTACGTCTAGACTGGCATGATTTTCCGCAAATGCTTCTAATGGAAAAGTTTTCCGTTAAAAGCATTTTCGGAAAAGAGCGTCTGGATTGGCAGGATGCTTTTCCGCAAAAGCACTTTTTGCAGAAAAGTGTCCGTGGCCAATCTATATGCGCTTTTCCGCAAAAAAGTCCCGATCGCCATTTTCGCCATCGGGGCTTTTTTGCACAAAACAAATCTCAGCTGTTTTGTGCAAAAGGGACTTTTGCCTGAACGGGAGCAGCATAGTATTTCCGCAAGAAGCACTGATTTCTTACAGTAGGAAGTCAGTGATTTTGCAGAAATTCAAGCGTCCAGTGTAGATAGCTGGCAAGTTTTTCCGGAAAAGTGGCTGATTTTCCGGAAAAACTGGCTAGTCTAGACACAGCCTTAGGGAGTGGCTAACCTGCTGTCTTGTTTACCTTCAGCACCTCCCATAAACTCTCCTCCACTCAGGACTCTGGACGGAGCCCTGCTCTCATTCACACGGAAATTCATCTGAAGTTACTCCAGCTTTACACCAGGTTAACCAAGCACCTTCTCTGAGCAGTGAGGTAACCTGGGTCCCCTGTAAGCGGGGTCCTTGTGCAGCCACTCAGGAGAGAGTCCAATGCTGCCCAGCTAGTTAGCAGAGGGCCTACCACAAGGTTTTGTTTCTCCTGGTGCTGCACATCCACACATGCCTCGGTGCACATCAAAACATTTATTCTGCATGCAGATGGAACAAATCCACACACAGATGGAAAAGATTAGAGGGAACAAACATAAGAACATAAGAACAGCCATACCGGGTCAGACCAAAGGTCCATCTAGCCCAGTGTCCTGTCTGCCAAAAGTGGCCAATACCAGATGCCCCAGAGGGAGGGAACACAACAGGGAATCCTCACATGATCGCTCCCCCGTCACCCAACTCCAGAGAAACAGAGGCTAGGGACACTATTCCTACCCATCCTGGCTAACGGTCATTGATGGACTTAACCTCCATGAATCTATCTAGCTCTTTTTTGAACCCTGTTAAAGTTCTAGCCTTCACCACATCCTATGGCAAGGAGTTCCACAGGTTGACTGGGAACATTGGCGCTAACCCATTCTTCTCCTCTAGTTCTGGAACTAGTCTAAAAATGTCAACACAAGAACAAAGACAACCTCTCATCGTTCTGTTTAACATTTTGCTGCAGTACATTGCCTCTGAGCAGCGCCCACATGACATCTGTAGACCCGTCTCATCCATGGTGCTTGCCCTACCTAGGAACAAGTCCCTAGCCATGAAGGCCTGTAACCAAGCCCTTAGTAGGGCAGGCAAAGCAATGTGGTCAGCACTTAGCTAACACTCTAATTGTCAAAGGTGCACTGTGCACTGGAAGGAAGGACTCCTCCTGTCATTACGGAAATCATTTTGTCATTAGATGCAAACAAGCATTATCGTGAATCGCTCTAGCAGCTAACCGTCTCCAACCTGCCTTCTCCCCTGGCTCAAAAGCCAGACCAGAAGGCAAGCAGATGTGATAACACTCACAGGCCAGCCAGGTTATGTATCTTTCATGGCAATTCCGGCTGCTACAGGCAGCACATAGAGGACTGGTGTTTAAAATCTCCTCCAGCACCACTGCCATAAGTAAGGGGGCATTCGTTCTCAACACTCAGCCCACAGAGGATGGCTAGCCAGCTTTTTTTTACAAGCAACTGAAACTTACCACCAGTGCATACATGTTATTTGTCTTTATCGGGACTAAAATTTGAGTTGCTGTCAGTTTCTTCTTCCACTCATGGACCAAAGGGAAAACAAGTAACATTCAGAGTAAAAATATACAGCACATGGGCAAGTTAAAAACAAATGCTATGGGCAGTCATAAAAATTAATGCCCTAATCTACAATTCAATCCAGCAATTATTCCAAGGCCAGGTCCATACTACAGGGGAAGGCTGTCTGAATATATGCAATTCCAGTTACATAAAAAACGTAGCTGGAGTTGACGTACCTTAATCTGAGCTTCAGTGGTGTCCTTACAGTGGGAGGTCAATGGTAGAAATGCTCCCATCAACTTCCCTTATGCCTCACAACAGCAAGGAGTACTGGTGCTGACAGGGATCCCTCAGTGTTTGATCTAGCAGGTCTATACTCAACCTGCTAAATCGAAGGCTGGAAGATCAGCTGCCACAGCACAGATCTTCCCACAAGAGCAGATATGTCCTAACCCATGAAGTCTGGATCTGGATGCAAATTTCCACAATCCAAGTAATTCTGGATCCAGGGTTCCGATTCTGAGCCTGGGTTATCTGATTTCTGTCTGTTAGAAGTTGGCAAAATGCACCCCAGCTGATCAGAAGCAACTGGTTTGGTACCAGTTAGCTCTGTTTACTGTGTCAGCTCCTTTGAGAGGAATCACTGCAGGGTTGTATAACACAAGCAAGCAATGCAGAGAAAACACTACAGCTTGCATTCAGCTCAGTGAAGTCTGAAGGAATGATGGCATTGAAGATTGTAACCGATTTACTATTTCACTGCTGATCATGATAGCAGCCACATCCACTTGGGATGTGTGTGACAGAGATTAGAACTCAGACACAGAGTATGATACCGTTTTTGTTTTTTGTTTTTGGGGGTTTTGTTTGTTTGTTTGTTTGTTTTTTGTTTTCAAAATGGTCCTTGTTTCCAGCTTCAGTTCAATTTTGCTTAGCTTGTGAGAGCAGGCCATCTCTGGGAACATAACCCTACCAATGCCTGGACCTTCACTAATTTGAGGAAATCAATGCCATGTGTTTTTACCCTTCCTTCCCCCAAACTCCCACCTCACCTGGAGATAATTGTGTTGTTCTCTTACAGCCTAACTTAATAGACTGGTGCTTACAGGCATTCATGAGTTGTGTCTTTAATATGGTACTGGAATATTTGCCCTATAAATTCTTAAGAACAGATTTATAGATCATCTGTTACTAGCATTATAGGCTATTAATAAATCAGATATAGTCACATAAAAAATTGCACACACACACACCCTTTATGCTGGCGTAACAAACAGATAAAAATTGACAAGAGACAGAATGCTGCAGTTAGAGGAGAGGCTCCCGGATTACAGCTGCAGTTGTCTGCACAGAATAAATAAATAAATAAGAGGCCACCAAGAGACTCTATAGAGAGATTTACGAATGGGAAAGATAGGCTGAGCTGGTCCCCTGCAAGTTTTGGGGGAGGCAGGGTCCCTGATACTCATGCATTTCCTTGGGGAAAAAGCTCTCCACCATTTTTCATCTCTGCCTTCCTCTTTCCCCCCCATTTAGCCTTCCTACAGGATTTCATAAAACAATGGGACAAAGGACCCAGCCTTGCAATGGGTGTCCAGGTGTGTCAAGGATTTCCCCTCCCCCACTGTTTGGCAACAGTCTAAATTATTAACCAGCACGGTCTGGCTCACAAAGTAATTATGACTTGCTATTTATTTAGTTAGTTCTGCCATGTGGCGCTCCGATCACTTCTAGAGATTAGCTCCATCTGCCCCAGCTTTGCTCATAGAGGTGCAATCCAGTTGCTTTGTGACTCACCTCCAGCCAAGTTCACACAGAATTCCCTGTCAGGGGGAGCACAGTCTGTCCTCTGCTCCAGCAGTGTCAGGGGCTCTTCACATTCACCACCTCTGCTACATGACTCGGGCCATCTTCCAATTCACTGCCCCATCCACTCTAGAGTGGTTGGTAGGGAACCTAAGTTTGCCCTCTTTATCTGGGCTCCAGCCCAGAACCTACTTACTTTACACCAGTGTTTCTCAAAGTGGGCTTCAGGCACCGCTATGTTTGCCTAACATGTCGGTAGCCATCTGGTTAACAATTTCCAACCAAGGGGAGCAGTCAGGCTCCTTGGCCATGGAAGCTTTTAAATAACCAAAGTTAGAGGCTGGGCTCAAGATCGGGCTTCCAAATGCTGATGAAACAGCGCGCTCCAATGGTAACCAGAGTTCCGCTTCATTCATAGGGAAGCTTTGATGTCAAAAACATTGCCTGATCAACTGAACACTGTTTTCAAAGGGTTGGTGAAAGTGGTGAATCATGTCAAATCATTGGCTCTGAACACAAGGCTGTTTGAAAGATTTTGTTTGGACATGGGTTCCAACTTTGATGTGTTGCTGTTCTACACTACTGTAAGGTGGTTGTCATTAATTAAATAATGGAGATTGCCTATCTCCTAGAACTGGAAAGGACCTTGGTCATTGAGTCCAGTCCCCTGCTTTCACAGCAGAACCAAGTACCATCCCTGACAAATTTTTACCCCAAATGGCCTCCACAAGGATTGAACTCACAACCCTGGGTTTAACAGGCCAATGCTCAAACCACTGAGCTATCCCTCCCCCCACATTGTCAACAAGGAATGTACTCAACAGAGTTTTTCAATTGAAAGAGGAGTAAGATTTATTTCTCCAGGCTCAAGGGAAAGAGGAATTCCAAAATGTGCTGACACAGTCAAATTCAGAACTTGAATATCTTGTCAATATTTTTGGACTCTTGAACAAACTGAATCCTCAGCTGCAAGGGAAAGGTGCAAATCTATTCTCTCACCAAAACATCATCAAGGCTTTTCTTGACAAATTGGAACTCTGGATCGTAAGAATCGAAGGCAATAATTTGGTTCAATTTCCATATGTGGACGCCCTGCTCGGGGAAAAGGAAGCCAGTTGGACGCAAATTCTCAATCATTTATGGAAGCTATGAGATGAATTCCAGCGATACTTTCCGGAGTTGGACAGGACAAGGGATGGATTATCTTTCATCAGGAATCCATTTACAACAGATGTTAATAGTGTTCCAGAGGATCTGCAGGAGGAATTCTTGGATCTAAAAAATTATTTTGCGGCTCAATACATGTACCAGCAGACCACCATAGAAAAATTTTGGGCCAGCGTGACCGGGAGTTACCCAAATCTGTTAGTACATGCAGTCAGATTTCTTTTGTCAGTTGCATCAAGTTATATGTGTGATACTGGATTTTCATGTTGGTTGCATGTTAAGTCCAAATAGAGAAATCGGCTTGCTGTGAAAAGTGATATTTGTTCTATATTATCAAGTACCACTCCAAACATTGAAAAGCTTGTCAGTGAGAAGAGAATCCAAAAATCTGTTAGTAAGAAATAAATTTCAAATCAAAATGTTCGCTGTCTGCTCTTTTTTTCATGTCTCAAAAAGGAGGTGGTCCACGAAAATTTTTTGATTGACCTGGCGGTCCATGGACTGAAACAAGTTGAGAACCGCTGCTTTAATCCATCCTGCACTTTTCAGCACAATGGGCTACCCACAGCCTCCCTGCTTGCTTATCCACTGCCAGGGACCTAAGTCTTCCCATTTCGAACTGAATATTTCTTTGTTATTGAGACTCGTACATTTCCAGAGCCTACGGCAAGCAGTTAAAATCTGGGTCTCCGCCACTCTTGTCCCTGGACAGCTTCCTACCGAGCTTCTTTAAACTGCTTCTACACCAGCTTTCTGAGTCAGACCTTTTTTTTCTTAGGCCTGACAGTTAGACGCTGACTCAGGGGTGCCTGTCATGCTACTTCACCTGAGGAGGAGAGTGCAGGCTTCTTCCCTGCCAGCCCTACTGGTCCAGCCTCCTGACTTTAAAGAAGAAACCCCATTTATTCCCTCACAAATGAGCTTCCTTCTAATTAGCTCCCATCACACAGCCTATATCGGCCCCTTATGGCACTGGATCGGGCCCACCTGGCCTAATTCAACTCATTCAGGGCTGGTGTGGGGAACACAGCCCAGCATAGGCTCCAGAGAGGTGCATGATATTTTACAGTCAATGGCTGATCTGGTCTCCCAGCTGTAAGCATGGGCGGTAACTCCACTGGAGAATTCTGTGGCGTTACGCTAGTGTCGCCCAGAGAAACATATGGCCCAGGGTTCTATCAGTAGAGTTGTCATCTAAAAACCTGGCCCTGCATCTGGATCCATGCTTATGGATGAGATCTGGGCAGATACAGGGGGCCTCATGCAGACGGCAGTGTCAGTGTCTAAAGCGAATCCAAAGACATCACGAATGGACAAGAGACAGGGCATGCAAGAGCTGGACAGCAGCGGACCTCAGGAAAGGGACGCTGTTCTGTGTCAGTGCCATTCCCCAAGGAGGGCAGTAACTACCAGAAGTGGGGGACATTTTTCAGATTATATTCAAGCAGGAGAGCTGGCAGCCGTGCCCAGACCCTCAGCAAAGTTGATGGGGGGGCAGGTGCAAGCTCCTGGAAGAGGCAAGTCTGAGGCAGGGACGGGGCTGCCCGGACTGTATGCCCTGCAACACTGCATGGAGTGCACTGCATGCTACCACACACCTCCCCAGATAGTCCTAAGAGCTGCCCAGAGTACCATAGCAGTGCTGCGGCAATGATTTAAAGGGCTCAAGGCTCCTCTGAATCACTGTGTCTTGGGGCAATTGCCTCCTTTATCCCCCCCTTCCTCATTGGTGGACCTCCTGTATCCAGGTCAACCAAAAGATCTTGTGCAAATTCATCAAATTGGAAAGAAAGAAAGAAAGAAAGAAAGAAAGAAAGAAAGAAAGAAAGAAAGAAAGAAAGAAAGAAAGAAAGAAAGAAAGAAAGAAAGAAAGAAAGAAAGAAAAGTCCCAAGGGCAAAATGCTTCATTTCAACATTTCCAAAACAAAAGTGGATTTGAAAATTGGATTTGAAATTATTATAATTTCCAATATTACTTCTATTTTAATTATAAGAAAAGGTTAAAAAAAAGACTTAAAATGAAACATGGTATTTTAGACCACCTTACACACTTATTTTCCCCTTTTTTTATTTCACTAAATAATCAGAAAAGGTTTAATTTCTAGTCGACCCTGCAGCACCTGTTTTGACTCATCCTTGAAGGGTAAAGCTGGCTATTCACATAGCTCTAGTTAACTACAGCTGTGGTTCCTCAGCATGCCCATGTTGGGACTGCCAGAGTTCTCCTTTTACAGGAACAAAGGCTGACATAACGGAGGGCAGGGGGGAAATGTGTGAGACCCTGCTGAAGAAGTGAGTTTGAGTTCTTTGTATTACATCCCTGGACTGTTGCTGAGAGTCTGGTCCCAATGTGCTAGGCAGTGCATAATCACATAGTGAGGACCGTCTCTGCTTCAGTGAGTCGCAGTCTAAATAGACAAGCCACACACAGGAAGTATTATCCTTCCCATTTCATAGACGGGAAACTAAAGCATGGAGAGACTAAGCAGCAGCATCTGATATCTTCCCTTACGTTGAATAGCACCTCGCTCCAAAAAGAGCCCTGCTTCATTTCATGGAGCCACTCATGGAGAAAGATGCGACATTACACTCCATATGCTTTATGGAAATCTGCTTGTGATATGAATACGGCATAACTGAGATGTACTTTCTGCAAGATGTCTCAGGGAAGATAGCACTGGAAAGGTGATGAGTTACAGAATGTGATTAATCAGTGTGTATGCCTGTCGCATTTCTGTGTCTGAAGTTACAAATATTGACCAGCACTCTCTATTTTAAATGTGGTGCCTTGGGTGTGACCCACAACTAGCCCTTCAGGTACAACAAGGGAAAGCCAGATAGGGCTGATGGTCAATTAGCTAAGACAAAGGACTGTGAATCAGCTCAGTCTTTCTGTGGATGCTCCAGTCAGCCTGTGAGTAAAGCCTGCCATAGCCCTACAGAGACAGACATCCGGGGCATCTGGTTAGAAGGAGACTCTGAGACGGGCTGTGGTAGCTTGCACCCCAGGCAGAACTCGCAATCGGCGCCCCCGCCTGCACGGCCATCAATGGAGTGACATCATCATCGGGTGCCCCGGGAGACACATGACATCATCATTGGTGCCCGGGTGCCCTGTTGAAGGCAGCACCCTAGGCGACGACCAAGTCGGCCTATAGTCACAGGCCACCCCTGCATCTGGTACTGTCTAGACCCCACCTCCCACGGAATGCCAATGCCTTCCCACTGGAAGACAAATGGTTCCTGCCTTACCCAACAGCTCAATAAGGCAAAGGAGTGACATCATCTATCTGCCTCCCTGTCCAAAGAGAAACTGACAGCAGGAACTGCTGGGAGAGGGTGTCTTGCTAGTGAGTGATGATTACCTGAGGTCTCAAGTTGCACGCTAGTGCAGCTGCTTTCCAGACTCTCTGTATTTGCCACTGACAATACTTAGGGTGAGAAATTACTATTTGTAGCCAATTTCATGAGTGAACAAGCTACTTTGTGTGTTTGGTTTTGTTTGCTTAGTAGTCTGCTTTGTTCTGTTTGCCATCCCTTATAGTTGCTTTTTTTTTTTAAGTGAATAAACTTATTTCTTGCTTACAACACAACCCAGTTTGTACAATGCAAACCTGGAAGGGGCTGTGCATATCTTCCTCCACATTGAGGGAGGAAGAAAATGTCATATAACTTTAGGTCTGCACTCCATGGGAGATGGGCATCTTAATGCTAGGGCAAGTCCCTTAAGTGAAGTCTTCCAGAGCTGATTTCAGTGGCTGTGTCTTTCTGCAGCTGGGTGTGGCCCTGCCCCTGTGTGTGCTGGAGGGGGCTTAAAAGCCTGGCTCAGCAAGAGAGGGATGTGTACCCCCCACCATCACTGACAGGCTGAAAAAGGTCAATTAGGTTGCAGCTAGCCATTCTTCTTTCCATCCTGGGAAGAACCAAGAGTCGCAGACCCTGGCACCCCTGAACTCTGGGGGTAGAGTGAAAGTGGATCCCAGATCTGCAAACTGCTGAACATTGCCCCTTCAGCAACACCATGTTGTCATTTCTGGGTAAACCCTGGGCTGTGGCAACATGCTTCTATTGCACATACCTGGTGTAAATGTTGGCTAGTGGGGGCAGGGTTTGAAAACAAGCTACAGACAAAGGGCATAATGCCCTGGGATGGAAAAGGATTTTTAGGAGGTTTAAGGAATGGGGATTAAAGAAGGGAAAATAGAGGTGACTATTAGACAAATACTGTCATTGTTACTGACCTATCCAGACTGCAAACTCCTCTGGGTAGGGACTGTCTGTTCGGGCATGTCTACACTCCATCCTTATTGTGAAATAACTAGGTGGGTGTCCCCATAGCAAGCCCATTATTCCGAAATAACAGGCTTTTTATTTCAAAGTAATAAATCCTCATTTCGAAACTGCTATTTCAAAATTCCGGTCGTGTGGACGCTCCACTGTTGCTATTTTGAAACAGCTCTTTTCCAGGGCCATTCAAAGTCATTATTCCTCATTGCCTCCTAGGGCTCCAAACTGAGGTTAGTGCGTCCACATTAGGGGAGTCTGCTTTGGACTAATTTCGAGGCTTCCCTATAGTGTGGACACACTAGTTCAAAATATTTATTTTGGGCGTTATTATTCTGAAATCACTTATTTCAAAATACCCTTGTCATGTAGACATGCCCTTGGTGACCAGGGTGTGAGTGGGTCATCCCTAGAGTGGGTAGCTAGGAATCGGAGCCAAAGTTCCGAGTCAGGAGCAGAGCAAAGTGTCGGGACTGTGTGGCCTGGAATTAGGCCCGACAGGTGTAAGGCTCAGGCGAGGCAGAGCAGGGCTGGAAACCAGGTGGCACAGATACTGTTGCACCAATGGACAAATGCTAGGCCAGTCTGCTCTTACTTTGTCCACTTGGGGGGTAACCAGTCAAGCAGCCTACTGGAGACCAGCTACACTGCATCTGCTGCAAGCCTTGCTTCCCAAAGCTGTCACTCACTGAGCACAGGCACCTTGCCTAGTGGGCTCCCATCTGCCTCTGATAAATAATCATCTGTTGCAGTAGGGAATAGAGTCCCCTGGAAAGTGGGGGGAAGTCCCACAGGTGGGCTAGTTAGAAACATACCAGCCCAGCCATTAGAAAGAACATGGAAGGGAACAATCCTGCCCTGGCATGGAGATGACCAGACGGCCACTTGTTCCTGCAGTTGGGTCCCTGAATGGATGTGCTTGTACCCCTTAGAACTATACCAAAGGGTTAAAAACGACAGCAAGGGAAGGAGGCAGAACTACTGAATGCGGCAAGAGAAAAGCCTTCTGTGTTCAAAGACTAGTGCTAGGCTCTGGGCACACACAGCCGAAGGGTTCGCCCCTGCCCCTGGGAAATAAGCCAGGCAAACAATGCCCGCATCTTTCGGAACTCTAGCCTGTATGGGAAATTGGAGGTGGACACATTCTTCCCCTGACGTGAACTAGCAGCTGAGGATGTGCATTGTGGGCAATGCAGCCTACCCCCTCATGCCATGGCTCATCAAGCCTTATATCAGCCACCTAAACCCCAGCAGGGACCAATTTAATGCCCGCATGAACTGGGCAAGGATCCAGGTGGAGTGCACCTTTGGCCATCTCAAGGCATGGTTCAGGTGCCTGCTGACCCGCCTCGATGTGGGGGAGCACAACATTCCCGAGGTGGCTGTGGCATGTTCCATCCTCCACAACATTGTGGAGAGAAAGGAGGAGGCCTTCCTCCCAGGGTAGGGGGCAGATACCGGCAGCAAGGGGAGAGTTTTCGAACAGCCACGGACAGCTACCATCTGACATGCCTGTCAGGCCGGTGTGCATCCAGGAGGCCCTGAGGGAGAGGTTCTCTCAAAACCCCCAGTAACTCTCCCCAGGGCTTCCCCAACAGGGGCCTCTGGCTTGCACCTTCCCCACCACAACCCTCCATTTGCCTCTTACCTGACCTCTCAGTAAAAACACCTGTTTGGTTTTCAGCAAAATGAGCTCTGTATTGATCTTTCATTACAAAAAGCTGGGGAGGGGGAAGGGGCTCATAGCCTGGAGGGGGAGGGGAACTCAGAGTGGCAGTTGGGGGGTGGCTAGATGTGCCACCTCGGGTGTAGGGACCTCATCGGAGTTCGGGTTGGGTGGGTCCAGGGACAACATGGGGGGGGCAGAAGGGAGGCTGGAGCAGGGTCAGGGATGGCAGAGGGCCAGGGGGAGGGGGCATAGACATCACCTAGGGAGGGGCCTGGGCATTGCTTGGGGAAGGAGTAGAGGCATCACTTGAGGAGGGAGCAGAGACATCGGTTGGGGAGCAGACGGAGGGGGAATGGGCATAGCGGGGGGGGGCAGGAGAGTGGTAGGCAGGAGCAGCAACATCAGGCGGTTGTGCCATCGTGTCGCCCATGATGGCACACACGGTATTGCACCATGGTATTGCACCGCTACATGAGCTGGTCCCACACGTGGTTCCGCCACTCAGTGTCCTCACGGATCTTCTGCGCCAGGGTCTGCTGCATGTCGCACAGGACGCTGACATGCTGCCGCACGAGGTCTTCCTGGACCCTGGTGCACTTACGAGTCTCCCAGGCTCTGGCAGCTGGCTCTGGTGCTGCGGCTCGCCCCTCAGTCCTGACTGGTACGGCTGTGGAGAACACACAGAGGCCGAGGCTGTCAGTCACCCAAGCAAGCACCATGCCCTCTTCTGTGAGCAGCGACCAACAGTCCGTGGCCCAGAGGAGGGGGATGTCCTGGGAGCAAGGCCATGTGTGGCCTGCACAGTGGGCCGTGCCTCACAGGGGCCCCAAGGTGCTCAGAGGACCGTGCTGCTGGCCCTCCCTGGAGTCCACACACACACCTGCAGCTCGCAGCGCTGCTTGCGGGAGTGGGTGGTGCCTCGCACGTGCAGGCAGACCCATGTGCTGCGTGCGGCACTCCTCGGTGTGTCTGGGGCTGTGCCTGCGCCCTTGTGGCTAGCCTGCTTCCAGCCATAGAGGGGTGGGAGGGCCTCCCCCTCTCCCCGGGGCAGGACGTGTGTGGCCTCCCCTGAGCCTGGCAGCAGGATCCCACCCGTGCTCAGGGGCTGCCTGCAGAGTCCGCATGGCGCACGCTAATGCTGCACATGGTTCCACATGTGCAGACCACAGCACGACGTCCAGCCCGAGCAGCCCGAGCGACGGACACCCTGCCCCCGGTGCACCTGCCTCCCCATGCCCTGTGTGTGACAAACTGAGAGCACTCACCTGACGATCCCTCCCCAACATCAGATGAGGCCTGGGAGACGTCTTGACTGACAGGCACCGGCTCCAGGGACAGGGGTGACAGTGTCCATCTCCTCCACCGTGACCTCTGGCTGGGCAACGATGGGGGTCTTGAGGCCGGAGTCCACAACGACAGGTGGGGAAGATGTTTCCCCAGCCCCCAGGATCTGATGCAGCTCCTGGTAACAGGGGCAGATGTAAGGTCCTAACCCAGAGTGCGAGCTGCGCTCTCTGGCCCGGACGTACCCCTGCCGGAACTCTTTGACCTTGCTCCGGACCTGTTCTAAGGTCCGGGGTGGGTATCTGCACTCCGCCAGGGATCAGCCATGCTCTCGAAGACGTCCGCATTGCAGCGCTTGGAGCGGAGATCCTACAATGTCTCCTCCTCACCCCACAGATCAAAGAGGGACAGGATCTCTGCTCCAGACCAGGGGGATGCTTGCCTCTTGGTCCCCCTCGGTGGGTCCTGGGATCCCTGGGGCTGCTCCCTGTGAGGGCCAGGAGGGCTTGGAGGGGCTTGTGGCTCCACCATGGATGGCAAAGCCTGTGGCAGGGAAAGCCACAAGGTCAGGGTGCTGCTCCCAGGACAGCTTCCTGCCACAGGGCTTGTCCAAGGTGCCTGCAGCTTTAAGAGCTGGCAAGAGACAGGAGCTATAGAGCTGTGATTAGTATGGACGGAGTGTCCACCAGGGCACCTGTGTTATTTCCTGGAGGGCTCTTCTTTCGAAAGAAAACCCTTCTCCCCGTCCACACACATCTTCTTCCAAAAGAGCTCTTTCGGAAAAGATGTTCTTCCTTGCAGAAAGAGGAGTACTACTGTTGGAGAAAACCCTCCATTTTTTCGATTTGCTTTCACGCTTGCACTGTGGACGTAACTCAAGTTTTGTCAGAAATATGGCCATTTTTCTGACAAAACTCTGTAGCGTGCACATTCCCAAGGACTGTGACTGGAGTGGAAAGTAACACATGATCCAGTGTCATGTGACCTGAAAGCTGATTACCGCGGTGCCCCATTTCTGCAAGCAGGTGTAATGCCCGCTGAGCAAGGGACACTGCACATCAGCTCCGGAAGCTCTTGCACTAGTTTCACAACCGGTATGAGAGATGCTCCACGCACTAGAATCAATAACAATCTCAGAAAGATGGCATGTGCCCCCAGTAGGAGATTGGGTCTGTAGCAGTGACCTGCTTCCAGACAAGACAGTGGTGCCCACGCAGCACGTGCTGTCCCCTTGGAGCCTCATTAGCCATCTTCTGTTTGAATGATCATAGCTTCCCTAAGGGTATGTCTACACTACAGCGCTAGTTCGAACTAACTTAGTTCGAATTAGTTAATTCGAACTAAGCTAGTTCGAACTAACGCGTCTAGAACTAAAAACTAGTTCGAATTAGCGTTTTGCTAGTTCGAACTAGCAAGTCCACATTGAGTGGACTCTGTACAGGGCTTAAGGATGGCCAGAAGCAGTGCCGGCAGGGCATAAAAGGAGGACTTAGAGCATGGAGATGCTGTCTCAGGCTAGCCGAGGGCTGCGCTTAAAGGGACCCGACCCCCACCCCGGACACACAGTTCTAAGGGGTGCCCCGCTTGCAAAGAAGTTCTGGCTTGGAGTGCCCTGAGTGCCCACACTGGGCACATCACACCACTCGGCCATCAGCCCAGCTGCACTTGCCGCAGGCTGCCATCTGGGGAGAGGGAGTAATTGGGGGGCTGCAGGAGAACTTCCACCCCCAGAAGCCCGCAGAGCCAGCCCAGTCCTCCCCATCGGGGGCTCGTACCCCATTCCTCCCTCACCTCCTTCCACTTACCCTTCCTTAGCCCCCCTCCTTATTGATGTACAAAATAAAGATAACGTTGCTTCCAACATTGACTCTGTCTTTATTGAAAAAAAACTGGGGGAGACTGGGAAAAGGAGGTGGGAGAGGGGAGGGCAACTAACATGATCAGGGGTTGGGAACAGGTCCCAGATGAAGAGAGGCTACAGAGACTGGGACTGTTCAGCTTAGAAAAGAGGAGACGGAGCGGGGACAGGATAGAGGTCTCTAAAAGCAGGGGTTGGGTGGAGAGGGTGCATTCAGAAAAGTTCTTCCTGAGTTCCCATAAAGAAGGACTAGAGGACACCAAAGGAAAGGAATGGGTAGCAGGCTTCAAACTAGTAAGAGAAAGTTGTTCTTCACAAAGCAAAGAGTCAACCTGTGGAACTCCTTGCTGCAGGACGCTGTGAAGGCTACAACTAGAACAGAGTTTAAAGGGAAGTGAGATAAAGTGATGGAGGTTGGGTCCATGGAGTCCTATTAGCCAGAGGGTAGGAGTGGTGTCCCTGCCCAAAGTTTGTGGAAGGCTGGAGAGGGATGGCACGAGACAAATGGCTTGGTCATTGTCTTCGGTCCATCCCCTCCAGGGTCCCTAGGGTTGGCCGCTGTTGGCAGACAGGCTACTGGGCTAGATGGACCTTTGGTCTGACCCAGGACGGCCATTGTAAGCTCAGGGCTCAGTGTCGGGGGTCTCAGTGGACCCCCTTGATTTTCATGCACACCTGGTCCTGGGTGGCCAGGCTGGCAGCTCTCCTGCCCTAGACGGCCACTTTCCTGTGCCTAGTGCGGAGATCGTGGACGAGGTCCACGATGTCCGCACTAGCCCAGGAAGGTGCCCGCCTCTTGCGGTCCAGGGCAAGCTCCCGGGAGCCGCCAGCCTGGTCCCGGCAAGAGAGGGTGGGCTGGGGGGCATCGGGTGGGTGGCTCTGTGCCGTGCCAGGTGCAGGGTCTGCTAGCTGGGTGCTGGCAGGCTTGCACCTGGCACGGGCACCGTAGCCAGCCCGTGCCCCTTTAAGGGGTCCGGGGCCGGGAGGGGGGCATAGAGTTTCCCTGGTGTTGGCCAGAGTGGCCACCAGGGAAACCTGGGGAGGGCTAGCCTCCCACTAGTTCGAACTAAAGGGCTACACAGCCCTTAGTTCGAACTAGCTAGTTCGAACTAGGCGTTAGTCCTCGTAAAATGAGGTTTACCTAGTTCGAACTAAGCGCTCCGCTAGTTCGATTCAAATTCGAACTAGCGGAGCGCTAGTGTAGCGCCTATTAAAGTTAGTTCGAACTAACGTCCGTTAGTTCGAACTAACTTTGTAGTGTAGACATACCCTAAGAGATGTGGCTGGGCAGGGTGCTCAGAGGCTCTGCTGTGTCTTGTACAGCCACAGCCACCTTAGGACAAGTGAGAAGAGTTACACCACCCAGCCAGAGCAATGCAGAGGGGACTTGCTGAGAGCTAGGTGAACAGTGGAATCCCCATTTCATTGGCAGGACTGGAAAATCCAAAGAATAGTTGTTGAAGGTGGAATCAAAAAGGAATGTTTTGACAGAGTTTTCAGCAAAACATTTATATAAAATTAAAAAAAAAAAACCTAATTCGGGGGGTCAAATGAAACATTTCCGGAACAGGAATGTTCCGTGGCAATGCTGAGCTTGTGTTAATGGCTCGGGATTTTTACAAAACTAACACTGACCGGAACTGAGAACCAGAACGTGGCTCTGAACTGAGAAATCTACCTTTCTCACTTTGAAAACATGGAAGCGAAACCTTTCAACTTGTTCACATCTCTGGCGGGGGAAGGGAGCTTAGTGAACTCGACACGGATTCACGCATCACTGTGGTATCGCTGAGTCTGCATTTTCCCCCACAAAGCAGTTTTCAGCTGAAACAATCAACCCATCTCTGGTTCTGCCTCCTGAACACTGAGCAGACTAGCTACCTCCAGGGATGCAGCAGAGAGCACAGCTTTCAACTCAGCACATGTTGCCTCCGGCACTATCTGACAGCCAGCGCAGCGTTAACGGGGACAAGCAGGATGGAAGGCTCCATGTGTGCCCAGTCTGCCCTGCTAGCTGGCTCCTCTCTGCCAATATCTCTCACCGTCTAGTTGCCTCCTGCACACAGATTCACAGTCCCCCCGACAGACGCAAGGTGTGATCCAGGCTAGGTCAATGAGAGTTAGGGCGAGTATAAGTCGGGGCACGGGGGACTCAGTGGTACATCTAGCCCATCACAGGTGGTTCAAGGGGGCCTGTCCTGGGCTTGGCTGAGCTGTGTTCCTACTGCCCATCATAGTTCAGCTACACTGCTATTTATACTCACCTTAGCTCTCACAAGCCAGGAACCACAGTGCCAGCACTAGTGTAAATGTAGGGTTACAGTCCATGATATGAGAGAGACAGACGAGTCATCTGGTCCTTTGTCTCCTGATGGAAGCAGGAAACTTCAACAGCATCTCCGTGAAACCTGGGACGAGCAATATAGCCTCACCCACCAAGAAGCCTGTCCGTCCAGGGTGGATGGACACACCAATTACTACTCATCCCTATGATCTGAAGACTGAGGCACAGACAGGACCCGGGTTCCTATCTGGATACACACAGCTCCGGTATGATTACAGAGCAAGGCAGATGTCCCTCAGAATGCCCTTTCTGGAAGAAGCCAAGGTGTTGTTTACACCTACAACCCCCTGGTGGGAGGGGGGCAGCGAAGTAGGGGTTTAAGTGGGGTACATGGAGTTTGTAGGGGGGAGTCATGACAAGAGAGGGGTGGTTCAGCAGTTCCATTTCCTTCTCTCTCCTTTGGATCCCAGTCATCTTCTGAGACTCGTGAGCTGGCTGAGACTCTCTTTGGAATAGCCTGGGGTGCAAAGGCCTGCTGGAGAATGGGAATGATGGAAAATCATCCCCCATTCCGAGGACTCCACGGTAGAGGTCTGGTGGAATTCACATGCTCACCTGTGCAGTGACAATGCCACGTGGAAACCTGCCGTGCTAGGAGCCAGGGTGGAGTGGTCCGGAGCCCACTGGCCTTTGTCCCTGTCCTTCCTCCCTAAAAACACGCTCAGAACCTCAGGCAGAAAGTAGCTTCCCCATCTTGTAGTCACAGGGATGCTCTCCACTTTTCCTGCCACGCAGGCCTGGCTTTCAGGAGTGCTGAGCAATCACAGTGCCAGCTGCAGGCGGCGGGGTGTGCTCCCAGCAGGCCTTTGCGGAGCTGGCATTCAGACCAGCCAAGAGCTTGAGCACAGCCTTGAGACCTGGATGGAGTGGAAGGAGTGGCTCAACTTTCAGAAGATGCTTCAGTGCTTTGTGATTCAGGTCCTGGATCCACAGAAGCCAAGACAGCCAGAAACTCTGGCCTAGATATTCCTCTTATTTGCCCTGCCATCAATCCACAGTGACTTTGGCCACATCCACAGTTACTTTGGATTTACATGGACCCACACGACCACCGGTACATGGGGATATGCCTGGACACAATTCACTTGGGAGAGGTCAGCGTCCTTGAGGACTGCACCAGCTAGGGCAAGGGTGGGCAAAATACGGCCCGTGGGCCAAATCCGGCCCGCCAAGGCATTTGATCTGGCCCACAGCTCACCCTGCCACTCTCCTACCCCATGTCAATCAAGACTTGGGGCTGGGGGAATAAGTGAAGTCATTTGCTATTCAAAGTGGCTGGCGGCTCTCTCCTCCCGCCAGGAGTGCATGGAAACTAGAGAGAACTGCCCCTTGCGTCCAAGGCCTGCCCTTTACGGGGGGACCGGAACCAGCCTGCGACCATGAACCAAAGTAAAAATGATTGCCTGCCCCTAAGCTAGGGCAATGTAGCAAATGGCACACGTTGGAAGCTACATCTGAGCAATTTAGCCAGTGATTCACTGGGGCTCAGTGGCAGGCAGCTTCCTGAGTGCAGAGACCAGAACAGCACCAGGTCATAGGGGCCAGGCAGAAGCCCTGGAAAGGACGTGAGGTGCCTCCTCAAACGATTCCAACACATTTTCTGTGCAGCACCTGAACACAACAGCACTACAGGCTGAAACTCTTTAAAATGGGATTCTCTGCTCTGGCAACACCCATGGTCCGGCAGGGATGTTGCAGGACCAGAGAGTCCCGGTGGAGGGCCAGCTGCCAGGAGCCAGGTGAGGCCAGCAGGCTGGGAGCTGCAGCAGTGGCTGTGGCTACCTGGTGGGGTCCAGAGCTACCTACGTGGGCCAGGAGTCCCAGCACATGGCTGCCCACTGGAGTCAGCTGGGCCAACAGCAGGTGTGGGAGGGGGGTCAGGATTGGGAGAGCTGGTGGAAGGAGGGCCAGAAATGATCTCCTCTAGTCCAGCAAAATCCCTCATCCGGGACCAGTCAGGCCCCAAGGATGCTGGAACAGGGAGGCCCAGCCTGTAGTAAATAGCACCACTGCTCTGTTTGGGATAGGACACATTCGCCCAGCTCAGCTGCCTTTCCAGAAGCAGGCTCTGAGCAGTGTGCACAAGGAACTGCTTTGTTTCCAACTCACTGCCTGCCGCAGTCCTTGGATCACATAGTCAGCTTGTTTCTCGGTGTCTGTTGGTTCCCCTGGACAGCAGTCTCCACCTCGCCTTACGTCTTCACAAAAGCAGCGTCTCACTCACTACCACCGGACCTACCCAAACCCTCCAGCTGAGAGGTTCAGCTTCGGCTGTGTGAGCAGCATCCACCGTACTGGGAGTGAATGAGGGTACGTCTACACTAGCTCATTAATTCGAGCTGGGTAGGGTAATGAGGGCAAGCGGAGTTGCAAATGAAGCCCAGGATTTAAATATCCCAGGCTTTATTTGCATGTTCCCGGGCGCCGCCATTTTTAAATCCCCCTTAGTCCGAACTCCATGCCCGCAGCTACACACATAATGGAGTAGGTAGTTCGAATTAGAGATCCTAATTCGAACTACCGTTACTCCTCGTGGAATGTTTAATTCCCGGGCTTCATTTGCAATTCCGCTTGCCCTCATCACCCTACCTAGCTCAAATTAACAAACTAGTGTAGACGTACCCTGAAGGAGGTATTAGCAGTGTGCCATGGCAAGGCTCAGACAGTGACCTGCTTACAGACAAGACACTGGTGCCCACGCAGCACATGCTGTCCCCTTGGAGCCTCATTAGCCATCTTCTGTTTGAATGATCATAGCTTCCCTAAGAGATGTGGCTGGGCAGGGTGCTCAGAGGCTCTGCTGTGTCTTGTACAGCCACAGCCACCTTAGGACAAGTGAGAAAAGCAAAACCACTCACAGCCAGTCCACAGCCCACCTCTCAGCCCTCCATCAGATCCTGCTCCTGAAAGGACACCTGCTAATTTGGGCAAAGCAGAGTCTCTCTGGTGTAAACGTCTCCTGATGCTGAACTTGCGCATTTGTGAATGAGTCAGCAGCAAGCAAAGCAGCATGGATGCTCCCTCAGGGATTAGGGCAACTACAGCCATTTGAGAATAAAATCACAAAGGAGAAGCTAAATTCATCATGCAGTTTAGCCAGGGAAATAATTTGACCAGTTCAGCCTCCAGGAAAGATGACCACTTGCAGAAATATATGGAAAGCTCTGATGGTAAACTACAGCCTGATTTTGCAATGAGCTTTGTGCTGCTGGAGAAAGAGTAAGTTGGAGGAGCACTAGGGAGGAGGGAAGTGTCTGCCAATGCAGGATGGGGGCCCATGCTTGTAAATAACCCCTCTCGCATTGCATGATAAGTTCCTTCCACTGTTCTTTGCCTTAATTGGACATGCCTGGGTGGAATGGAAAGAAGGCCAGAGTCACCCCTGGGATGAATGAGCGACGTGTGTGCACATTTTACCTGAATCAGACACAAACACTCTTTAAAAAAAAAAAACACCTCCACCAAAAGTCGTAGGAAAAAACATTAGCCTGAATAAGCTGTCGTGAAGTTTGGAAAACAGCAAGTACATTTTTCTCAGGCCATCAAGATTTCATGAGCACAGTCTGGCTGAGTGTGATTAAATCACCTATTTATTACATTTGGGAAGAAAATAATTTAGCTATCTGATTCCAAGCAAATAGGACCCATCATATCACAGACTCCAGCCATGTTAGTATTCCCCCACCACCTCCGACTGGTGTTTTTTATTTTAATGAGGCCACAGGAAAAGTGGGGAGGGGTTTGCTTTTCAGAATCTTTTTGCGGCTCAGCACGGTTGCAGGATGCATTCCCTCTCCACTGCTTCCCAGCCCTTGGCATGAAGCTTGTCAGGCCCATGTGTGCTGGTTGGGCTACACTAGACGGTACAGCTGCAGGGGTTGGTGCGTAGACATACATATGGAGCGGGGGAAATAAGAGATAGCTGTGAAACACAGGATCAAGGAGCTACGCCGGTGGGAGAATGGGAATGTTCTGGCGACTTTCTGAATCTCAGTCCCCGATGTGCCACAAACAGCAAGAAGCCAGGCAGAGGAGTGTCCCAGCACAGGAAGAAGATAGGGCTGGTGTAACCCCACGCTGCACCCTCACAAGCCCTGGTGTAAAGCACGTGCTAGAAGATGCAGGTCTGGGGCCTGGGGCTATGGAGAGTCCAGGTTTTAGGGCATGCCACCCATCCACACTCTAAAGAGGCTGCTGTAAATTGTAACAGCCCCTTGGGCTGCTCGGGTTTCTATTCAATGCCCTCCCACCCAGACTTTGGACAGCACAGAAGTAGGATAACGCCAGTGCAGCCTCTGGGCTGCTGTCTTGGAAGGAGCAGCACCAAACCCTGCCCAGGTGCTTCAGCTAGTCAGCAGAAACCCCGGGACAAGAATGTATTTTAAAATAGGGATGGAAATATCAGCTCACCGATAAAACGATTACAATTATACCATTTAACCGGTTAACCTTTGGTGGGCCAGCACAGAGCAGCCAGAGCTGGGGCCCCACTGGGTTGGTGGGACAGGGCTACCAGGCATGGGGAGGGCTGTTCTAAGCCAGCCTGCCTGCCATGGATGGGGCTGGAGCCACTCCAGCGCTGCTGTGGCGGGGTTACCACCGGCTGACATGGGCTGCCTGCTGCAGGGCTGGAACCCCACCTGCCCAACCTACATGTAGTAACATGGCTGGGGTCCCTCTGGATCTTTTGTACAGGGCTTGCCTATGTGGGGAGTTATTCCTGACTAGCTGCCCATGTGGCAGCATCTATACTGGAATAAGAGTGTCATATTCTGAATTAGCTCAATCCACTTCCACAGTAAAAGCATCCACACAGGAAATTAATCCGGAATATCTGTTTGTCTTTAAATTCACATCCTATCTTAATCCAGATTAATGTCCCTGTCTACACAAGTCATGGCAATCACTCAGCTCATTCTGCATTGGCTCAGGTTCCTGGGAATGTCTAATGCATGATGGGTGGGGCCCCAACAAATTCATAGCCGTGAAAAATGCATCATGGACCATGAAATCTGGTGTCCTCCTGTGAAATCTGGCCTTTTGAGTGCTTTTACTCTATATTATACAAATTTCACCGAAGAGACCAGCATTAAAAAGGAAGTTGCAGGAGGATCACAAGATTATTTTGGAGGGCCACACTATTGCTATCATTATTTCTGACCTGTCTTCTGAGCTATGCAACTAGAAAGCAATGGTTGTAATGTTGGCCAGGTGCCCAGCTCTGAAGGCAGCTCCCTGCCAGCAGCAGCACAGAAGTAAAGGTGGCAATACTCCAACCTCCATATAATGAGCTTGTGATCCCCACACAATGCCTTTTTGGGTCAGGGTCCCTACAATTACAACACCATGAAATTTCAGAATTAAATAGCTGAAAACATGGAATTTACCATTTTTAAAACCCCATCACTGTGAAATTGACCAAAATGGACCGTGATTGTGGTAGAGCATGGTGAGAGAGATTCATGAAAAGCATCAGCCTGAGTTTGGTCTACACTTAGAGTTGAGTCAATGTGGCTACAGTGTTCAGGGGTGTGAAAAATTTGCCCCCGAGTGACGTAGCAGTGTTGACCAAACCAAGAGAGCAGAGGCAGCGAGGTCAATGGTAGAATGCTTCTGTTATCCTGGGGGAGGTAGTTTTCCTGCAGCAATGGGGAAACCCCTCCCATTGCTATAGGATGTCCCTACACTATAGGGCAGTGTTTCCCAATTTTGTTTGGCCATGGAACCCTTTTAAACTCAGAAGAATTTTGAGGAACCCCTACAGCCGGGGAAAATTTGTCAAGCAAAAGAAACGGGGACCAGGGAGACCTGGGGGCCAAAATGCTGTCACGCATGTCCCAAGCAGGCTTTGGAAATGCAGAGTGGCAGCAGGGGAGGGGAGGTGCCAGCAGGAAACCAGAGAAGATGCCAGTTCCTCTCTGTCTCTATAAAGTGGGGGAGGGAGTGATCGGGTTCTCGTGGAACTCTTACTTTCACTTCACGGAACCCCAGGGGTCTGCGTAGCACCATTTGGGAAACACTGCTATAGGGTTATGTTGGCATAGTGACAGCCCTACAGCTATGCAGCTGTGGAAGCATCGGTAATCCCTAGTCGCTGCCAGGTTACTGATCTGACATCTTGGCTTGTCTGGCTCTAAATGGGAATTGCTAAGTAGCTCTGACCAGGAGATCTGGGGGGGACGTGCCACTTCTAGGAACTGAGAGCTTCATGGAAAGGGAAGGAAAGAGACCCAGAAACGACCAGCTACAGCCTGAATCTTGCAAAGACCACCCCTCCATCCCCCACTGCCAGAAGCCGAATGGGCTGAGAAAGGCTCTTACAAAAGGCCAAGCCCAAAGCGAAGCCTTTTTTGTGGTCCAAGTAGCCATATGGGCAGCAGCTCAGATGCTCATTGCTTTCTGCACACTTGTGTTGTGTGATAGAAAACGCACATGGAACACACCTGCAGCGTGTATAGGCACTTCACCCTGCCAGACGGTGTCTGTTAACACCTGCAAACAAAACACAATTAGAATGAACTCAAAGCAGAGTGCAGATGAGCTGGGTTGGCAAAGGGGAGTGGATATGTTCTAGCTGGGACCTGGTTGGTAAATGGCCACAAATGTCCCAATGGAGAGTGCCCAGTAAAGGGAAAAGGGCACAGAGGTGAGCCTGTATTTCTCTCTATGGCAATGAGCAAAGGGGCTAATTAGTGAGCAGGCACTTTGATGGCTGGGAGTGTTCTCACCAATTCAAAAAGAGAAGAGAGATCTGAGCCCGAGAATAAATGGACCAGCACACTTACAGCTCACCCACCGCTCTCTGTCTAGATGATTCAAGAAAACGTGGATTCTGTTTTAATTGCATCTGCTCCTTTCTTGGGTGCCCATGGAGAGCCCTTGTGCTGGCTACTCCATTAGGGAAAAGTGGTTGTGATTAAAATGAGACGTGCAGGGCTCCAGGTCCTACCAATTCCTTATGCTCAGGGCACAAGCCACATGTTCTCTCGGATCCATCTGACAAACAGGGAGCACTGGTGGCCATTTTGTGCTGTTTGTTGTCTACAGCATCTTCAAAGAGAGCAATGCAGTGACAGCTTGCTGGGTGTTCCTAAGGCGGGGTGGACACTGCAGAAATATTTCCAGTGCCTATCTGTTTAAATATGTCTAGAGATTTGCTTCCACTGCATTCACTGGCTCTTGGGTTGACTTTCTGCAAACATTCGAAGTTTGCTAGCAGTAACAGTGTAAATGAATATGCAGAGAAAGTCAATTTTGGATTCATGATCATGAATATTTGCACTGGGAACCTGATTGTAAGTGTCCCGCTCATGCAGTCCCATAGTAATGTACATGCCCAAATAGGCTGCACCCTACAGGTCGTTCGGTTATGCATGACAAACTTGATACAGAATTGTGATTTGCAAGCTGAGCAAAATTCTGTCAAACGAAGAAGATATTCTTGGAGTGAATGGCTTGTACAGCTGTGGTCAGTGCCTCTCAGTTCTGCTGAGGTCAGTTTGAATCTGACTTGAGGCGTCTTCTCAGAGGGTAATAAATTCAGTACCGCTGTCTCTGTCTTTGGACCCAGCCTGCACAGGCAGCGTTGGAATTGTACCAGCAGGGCAAATCGGGCTGGAGATTTTATTGGTCGAGTTGTGTGGGGGACATAAGACTAGACACCGGGGGGCCTCATGTATTAGTTGTACCAAAGAGTGCCAGCTTCCATTGCCCTGCACAGCATCTCTGGGGGCTGACAGCAGAATACACACTGTCCGCCGTCCAGGGCCTGAATCCCACACAGACTGAACAAACCTCCCAGGGAAAAGATAAGTGGCTCCCTATGGCATCCTCCCTCAGCTCAGGTGTCTGGAGTGAGTCAAGCTCTACACAGTCCTCTCAGCTCCCCTGTGCTGCACAGACTGCTCTGGGGCCTAGGGCCCCCTGGAGCCCCATACCCACATTGGTATTATTTGTGGTTTTGATGGCAGGGCCTATGGGCTGGTCTAGAGTGAAACCCCATTGTGCTGGACAGAGCAGTATATGGGTCCTGCCCCAAAAAGCCAGCAATCTACATGGAACAAAAGAGGCGCAGGGGAGTGGAGGGCAGAACCCGCTCCAGCACAGTGCAAAATAGGCAAGCGGCAGATGGCCTGGTAGAGCCAGGGTTTATATGCTGAGGTGGGTTCAACTAAGAGGAGATCAGCTCAACGGAACGAGAAGGAAATGGAGAGGGGACACTGAAGGGAAAGGGGAAGATGGGGTGTGGTGAAGGAGAAGGGAAAAAACTGGGAGGAAGGGGGAGACAGCCTGTCAGCACAGGGAAGGCCCAGGCTACAATGTAGAGCAGGGCTACTCAAAATGTGGCCTGTGGGTGGAAGCCAAAACAAAAAAGTCGTCAATATAATGGTCTTCTGTTGATCTGTGTTTTAGTAGTTAAATTCCTGGACTGTCATTGCTAATGAAAAGTGCTGTCATGTGAGTAGAAATCGGGTAAATATTGCATTGTATTAATATCAGCAGAACTGACTTAAATGGGACCTGCGTGTTGTGTAGTTTTGCCCTAATCTTTGTACTGTATTCATGGCCGTCAGTGTGAAAGAAGCTATTTGCATACATTTGCATATCTATTTGCATGCACATGCAACCACACTGAAGTTGCGGCCCTTGGCATGTGCTGTGAGTGTCATTGAGGCCCTCGGGGCTTGCAAAGTTGAGTAGCCCTGCTGTAGAGTATTCTCTGAATGTCGGTGGAAGCTGTGACAACCTTTTTGAATCTTTTCCCCGGCCATGTGTTGGGGGCTCACAGTGTCTGGGGCCCAGTTTCCCAAAGTGCTGGGGCATAGTTGTGGCTCAGGAGGAGAGTGGGGTGGGGGGTGGCCCAAGCTGCCCCACTGTTCATATCCCATTGAGTGCATTAGATTTACTGAGCACAGGCTATAACACGTTTCACAGTACACCCTGACAAATGCCACATGGGCGCTGGATCGGAGGAGGAGGAACCACCACAGATCTTGATCCCAGGGCCTGCCTAAAATCCCTGGCCGCAGGGATCCAGTCGAAACCTTCCTGGAATTAGGGCAGCAGGGGCCTCTTCCCAGGGCTGGAGACGTAAGAGGAGCAACTGCACCAGGACGAATTGCTCTCTGTGGAGGTTTTCACCTGTGGAATTAGAAATCAGCTGAGTTCAAGCAAGGCGCGTGCAAAGCCAAAGGGGAAGTGAGGCACCCGTGAGACACAAGCACCGGATACTGAGCTGGTGTCACATCAACAGTAGCCAGAGGCACAACACTGATTTACAACAATTGAGGATCAGGGCCCTGCTGGTGTCAGCTGCTTAGTGACATTTTGCCTCTCTCATGCACATGGCAGATCTGTGGGATCAGGGAGGAACAGCTGCTGGCTACATCCAGTGATTTATCTGGCTGCCTGCTTGTTTTCTTCGGTGCCAACGTTTTCTTTTTGGCTGATGGCGATGGCAGCCTTGGGGTTACTTTAGCTCATCAAACAGCTCTCTCTCCCCGTGCTGAGTTAATAAGCTTTCAAGGAAGAGCTCATAGTTTTAAGGAAGTTTTACTGAGTGCTGCATGGAGCACATGGAAAGAGGATTTGATAAACCTTGCAGAGCACTGGAACTGTCAAAGGCTGTCTTCTTCGTCACAACAGGTGATTGGTATGTCGGGGGAAAAAAACCTTCTTTAAAAGAGCATGGCTTTCTATCTGTGATTCATCCCTTGTGCCCTGGTAAGTAGTGCAAGTATCTATCTTGGCCCTCGTGTGGCCCCTCACTGGAGTGCCAGTGAAGAAGTAGTGGGTTGAAAACTCTAGAGACTGAAGTTCTGAGCTCTCTCTAACCACAGAAGAGACACCCCATGGCTCAAGTCCATCCATCTCTTTCACATAGAACAGGGGACGTCACCTTGGGCCAGGAAGGAGAAAGGATGAGTAGATCAGTCTTGATACCCATTCCATTCTCTTCTCTTGGCTGTCACATCTTCCAGCATGGGTGTAATGTTCCATCAATAGGGTTGGAGATTAGGATGTCTGTGCTCCTTGGAGTGAGAATGAGACCGACCAACAGGAGCCTTCCAAGCACTAACAGGTAGCAGCAGTTTTCAGTTGCTCCTCACCTAAGATAGATTCAAACACACAAAGTGAAGGTCCCTCTGCAGCCTTATTTCCAAACTTTTGCACCAGCCTGAGCCGCCTTTTCCAGTCCCCCGAGCCCATCTTCATGTTGCAAATAGGAAGGATCTTCACAGCTCTGACCTGCCTATGGCTCCCTGGGTCCTTAGCTGGTACATGAGCTGGTGCACATGCTACACCTCCCACCCGCCAGATGCCACGCTGATTTAAGCTGCGTGCGCTTTGTCCAAAACCGCCTCTGTGCAGGCTGCCAAATAACTTACAGCTCCTATGGGCCAAGTGCCTTTCTGCAAACTTGGGCTCTTTCCTCTCTTTCCGCACCATCCCATGAAATGGCTGCATGTGCCTCTAAGATGAAATTCACCTGTAATGCACCACATGGGCACTTCTTTAACTGCTAAAAACCCTCCTCCTGCTATTCCAGTGCATGGGGAGCATCACTGAATTATCCACATTAGCTGCATACATGTTTGGCACCTACAGCCCAGGCTGGCTTGCTATGGATGGGGGAATTTTGCCCTAAGCCAATGGAGACACTTTCTTCAGTGCTGACTTCTTCTTGAGCCCCAGCAGTGAAAACTGCTTGTAACAGGGAAGAAAATAAAGCACAGGAGCTGAATCAGGCAGCATGTTCATCACCCGGTGCTCCCTCACTTCTGTTTGCTTGAGAAAGAAGCTGGGGGACAGCGATAAAAAAAATGATGCATCCTTTTCCAGAAGAAAAATACGTTGCGTTCTGCAGCTCAGCATTTGTTGTTCCTACGAAACCTGTGAAATGAGCACCAATTCAAATGGATCCTGTGGCACGTGCTGTTAAATGAGATGGTTTATTCATGGCGAGCAATCTACACAATATGCCCCCAAGATGCCCATGCCAGAGAGAAGCCTGGTTAATAGTCAAACTCATATTGCTACTGCCCTCCCGCCCGTACTAGAGAGGTATTGCCAGAGGAGGCTGTGAAGGCTAGGACTATAACAGTGTTTAAAAAGAAGCTAGATAATTTCATGGAGGTTAGGTCCATAAAACCAGGGGATAGAAATGGTGTCCCTGGCCTCTGTTTGTCAGAGGCTGGAGAGAGATGGCAGGAGACAAATCACTTGATCATTGTCTTCGGTCCACCATCCCTAGGGCACCCGGTGCTGGCCACTGTCGGCAGACAGGATACTGGGCTAGATGGACCTTTGGTCTGACCCAGTACAGCCGTTCTTATGTTCTTATGTATTTTTTTCTGATCAATGGACCACATTTCTTGATATTTTCCTTTAATAAGATGCTCACATTTTCTTCTAGGATAGAGACTGATTCCCCTTTGCATCTTCAGACAGTTATAAGCGGTTTCCCTCCTCCACATGGCATGATCCAAATTACATTTTTCAAAGCAGCACAGGAATATAAAAAAATATGACCAGTCTCAGTTGCTTGAAGTGATCACTCTCCCTGTGACATTCCATCTTCATCATACATGCATTACGTTCCCGTGGCACCTCTCACCCGGAAGGCTGCTAAAACTCCTCCTGTACAGAGGAGCATTCCTCTCACCCAGCAGTGAAATGCAGTGACTCAGGAAAGTAGCAGCTATTCTCCACCATCATGCTTCATGGCAAGGAGAGCAGAATGTTTTCTCCAACTGAGAAATCATGGGACGAATTCTAGCTGGATAGATTTACAAGTGCCCGTGCTGGATTTTGCCCAGATTACTGCAGTTAGTGCTGCTCCATATGTGCAAAGCATCACGGGAGATTTTGATGGTTCTGAGCAATCAGAGCTTCAGTGTCATGCTAAAAGATGGCCCTTCCCCAGTAGCACAGGGCTCTGGCTGTAAGCCAGGGCAGGGGATCAGTAATGACTCATGGAGAATGCGTCGGTCTGAGTCATCTGCTTTGCTGCCTTTCCTGTGTCTGGAACTTCCCGAGTGTAATGATTTGGCCTGTCCTTGCTCAGTTCATGAGCTTATGCAGACAGCACAGTCTGCAGCTACAGAAATCAAGACCGGAAGTCTTTCCAAAAAAGTAAGCCTGGGTTCCACTATAAAACCCCAATGTGGGAATCTCTGGTGCCATTCTCTGGCCTGGGCTCTATACAGAGAATCAGACTAGTTGATACCCTTGTGGGCCCTAGAAATGTACCAACACTAAAAAGCACAAGAGAACACAGTCTATCCCAGGGAAGCTAGAAAGGAGGGCACCATAACCAGCATTTGTTGCATTGTCGCTAGGAAACAGAGGCCCAGGGACGTCATTTCTCATTAATTCATGAGTTTCATACTAAAATATAAACTCTTAACTGAAATCTTAACCTAGCTAGTAAAAACCACTGCAACTGCAACACTGGCTTTCTCTCATTACCGCTCATGAGCCCTCAGCAGCAGTGGTGTTTGCTCATGCTCACTGTGACCACTGTGTAGTTACTTTAAAGGATTCTGTGGTGAGCACATGTAGCTAAATGCATCCCTGCAGCACCCTCTCAAGCAGAACCTGAGCCTAGTTACATCAGCATTAGAATCTAAAGACATGATCCTCAGCTAATTCTCACTGAGGGTATGTCTACACTACAGCACTAATTCGAACTAACTTAATTCGAATTAGTTAGTTCGAACTATGCTAATTCGAACTAGTGCATCTAGACCAAAAAACTAGTTCGAATTAGAATTTTGCTAATTCGAACTAGCATGTCCACACTGAGTGGACCCTGAACCGGGGTTAAGGATGGCCGGAAGCAGTGCCGGCAGGGCATCACATTAGGACTTAGAGCGTGGAGCTTCTGTCTCAGGCTAGCCGAGGGCTGTGCTTAAAGGGACCCGACCCCCACCCTGGACAGACAGTTCTCAGGGGTTCCCCGCTCGCTTGTCTAACTTGATGAGGGACAGCAAAGCAGTCCTCGCTTGGAGTGCCCTGAATGCCCACACTCGGCACATCACAGCACTCGGCCATCAGCCCGGCTGCACTTGCCACAGGCTGCCATCCGGGGGGGGGTGTCAATCAGGGGGCTGCAGGACAGCTTCCACCCCAAGGAGCCCGCAGAGCCACCCCAGTCCTCTCCATCGGGGGCTTGTACCCCATTCCACCCTCACCTCCTTCCACTTACCCCTCCCTAGCCCCCCTTCTTGATGTACAAAATAAAGGACACGAGTGTTCAAAAATAGAAACTCTCTTTATTGAACAAAACTGGGGGAGACTGGGAAAAGGAGGTGGGAGAGGGGAAGAGAGAGGGTTGGACAGGGGAGAAGGAAACCTAGGAGGATGGAGCTGGAAGGGGTAGCCAGGGGAAGAAGGAGGAGGGGAAATATCAAATTATGGTATGCCATATCTTCAGTACTGTGTACAGATGTGATCTCCTCACCCCAGAAAAGATATTTTGGCCTTGGAAAGGGTTCAGAAAAGGGCAACTAAAATGATCAGGGATTTGGAACAGGTCCCATATGAGGAGAGGCTAAGGAGACTGGGACTTTTCAGCTTAGAAAAGAGGAGACTGAGGGGGGATATGATAGAGGTCTATAAAAGCATGAGTGGTGTGGAGAGGGTGCATAAAGAAAAGTTCTTCATTAGTTCGGATAATAAAAGGACTAGAGGACACCAAATGAAATGAATGGGTAGCAGGCTTCAAACTAATAACAGAAAGTTCTTCTTCACAAAGCAAATAGTCAACCTGTGGAACTCCTTGCTGCAGGAGGCTGTGAAGGGTAGGACTAGAACAGAGTTTAAAGAGAAGTTAGATAAATTCATGGAGGTTGGATCCATGGAGTGGTATTAGCCAGGGGGTAGAAATGGTGTCCCTGGCCTCTGTTTGTGGAAGGCTGGAGATGGATGGTACGAGACAAATGGCTTGGTCATTGTCTTTGGTCCATCCCCTCCAGGGTACCTAGTGTTGGCCGCTGTTGGCAGACAGGCTACTGGGCTAGATGGACCTTTGGTCTGACCCAGTATGGCCATTCTTATGTTCTAAGCTCAGGGCTCAGGGTCAGGGGTCTCACTGGACCACCTTGATTTTCATGCAAACCTGCTCCTGGGTGGCCAGGCTGGCAGCTATCCTGCCCTAAACGGCCACTTTCCTGTGCCTAGTGCGGACGTTGTGGATGAGGTCCACGATCTCCTCACTAGACCAGGCAGGTGCCCACATCTTGCAGCCCTGGCCAGGCTCCTGGGAGCCACCAGCCTGGTCCCGGGAAGAGGCGGAGGGCTGGGTGGCAGTGGTTGGCTAGCTTTTGCTGTGCCAGGTGCAGGGTCTGCTGGCTGGGTGCTGGCAGGCTTGCACTTGGCACGGGCACCATAGCCAGACTGTGCCCCTTTAAGGGCTCCGGGGCCGGGAGGAGGGCAAAAGAGTTTCCCTGGTGGTGCCCAGAGTGGCCACCAGGGAAAGCTGGGGAGGGCTAGCCTCCCACTAGTTCGAATTAAGTGGCCACACACCCCTTAATTCGAACTACTTAATTCGAACTAGGCGTTAGTCCTCATAGAATGAGGTTTACTTAGTTCGAATTAAGCGCTCCGCTAGTTCCAATTAAGTTCGAGCTAGCGATTTCTATGTGTAGCGCCTATTAAAGTTAATTCGAACTAACGGCTGTTAGTTCGAATTAACTTTGTAGTGTAGACATACCCTGAGCTACCCAACCCCTTCCTTCACAGCCTGCCCTGTAGCGGCCAAGGCAGGGAGGAGGCAGTAGGATCAGAGTGTTGCTCCTTTTTGGACAATCCCAGACATAATTTAAAGCAGACTTGGAACTGCTCTAAGTTGTGCCAGGGGCAACGGCACCACCTCCAGTGAGAAGCAAAAACTGAAAGGGCCCTAAATTGGCCTCCCTCACCCGTTCTGGTCCCATGCTGCACACCAGGCTCAGTCAGTTGCAAAAGGAAAGTTATTTCGATGCACAATAAGAACTTAACATGGGAACAAAATGGCATTTCCCAGGTGAGTTTTCATGTGGTTTTCTGAGTTTTTGATGAAGGGAAATGAGAACTACATTCAGTGGCACAAGGGAGAAAGAAGAGAGAGAAAGGAAAAGAAATGCTGGAAAAACAAAAACATGAAAAAATTTTGTAGTCCAAACCCAAAATGAAATGAAAACCATCCATTTGTTTTCAGTTGATGATAGACTATTTTGAAGAGAAAATTTTGTTTTTTTCTCACTTTCTGAAGAAAAACCTCCCCCTTTCCCCAAAGGTGCCATTTCGGGAGGGTAGGTGGAGCAGCAACCATGCACTCCAGGATGCAGCTTGCTTTTTATCCCATTCCCCAGATGGAAAGGGAGTGAGGGGAAAGTGATTGCATGGTTCTCACAACTGGCTGGTGAAAGGAGCTCATCAGCCAGGTGTCAGAGTCATGAATGGAACACAAGTACTTTCCCCTCATTCCCTTAGACTATGTCTACACAACAACACTATTTCAAAATAACGTAGTCCGAGTCTACACAGCCGGCAGTAGTTTTCACATAATGTCAAAAAGCTGGAGGACTTCTTACTCTGACTCCTGTAACCCTCATTGTATGAGGAGTAAGGGAAGTCAGTTTGAAATGAGTGCCGTGTAGACAGCACCAAAACTCGAAATAAGCTACAGGCAGTCCCCGGGTTACATGGATCCGACTTACATCGGATCCCTACTTACAAACAGGATGAGGCAACCCCGCACTAGCTGCTTCCCCCCAGCAGACCAGGGAGATGCGAAGCTAGCACCCCCCACCCCGAGCAGACCAGGGAGACGCGGAGCGGCTTTTCTCAGCAGACACCTCAGCTTGAGAATAAAGGACTGAGGGAAGTGAGGTGTGGGAGAATAAAACTGAGCTCTGGAGAAATTTTTGGCTAGAGTTTCCCTTAGGCTTCCTAGTTCGAACTACCTAGCCGCGCTGCACGGAGTTCGAACCAGCGGGGATTTAAAAATGGCGGCTCCCCGCTTATGCAAATGAAGCCCGGGAAATTCAAATCCCGGGCTTCATTTGCAAGTGCGGTATGCCTACATTACCCTCCTAGTTCGAACTAGCGGGGTAGTGTAGACATACCCTTGGAGGTGCTGCAATGGCCAAGCAGGGCTTGAATGATAATCCAGGGTTTCTGAGTGAAGTCCTCAGGGGTAGAGTGAGATATACAGTCCTGTGGGCAGCTCGGGGGTAGACATAACATCACCCCACTAAGGCTCCATGCTTAAGACTCTGGGTGGAGGGGAGGGGGTGAGGAAACCTTACATTCATCAGACCCTTTCAAGAGTAGGTTCTCTCTTTGATGGGAGCTGTGCGGGACACAATGGACACCAGGCCTAAGTACATATTGCATGCACCGTCTCATACATTTCCAAGGTCTCACTAACTTAGGTTCCCTTTGTACACTGTTTGAACCAATGGGAGCAATAAATCTTCTCTGGACCGCAATTCTCAAAACAGCGTCTTACACTGCACCATCTCCAGCTGAGCAGCTCAGGTAGGAATAGCTCAGAGCAAAGAGAAGGCTTCTGCAGGAGGTAGGTTCTGCCCGGCTTTGGTACACTGCCAGGAACTCTCGCCAAATCTCTCTGGTGCACAGCACCATCAGCTCCATCTTGTAGGGGCTACAACAGCCAATGCACCCATCACATTTCCATTGGGTACCCCATTTCACAGAAGGGAGACCACCTGCCATGCCCAGGCCTTGTGCTACAAAATGGCTCACTCTCTATGGGTCTCTGCTATGCATAGTTAATTCATGCATTGAGCTCCCTGCAAAGGGGCTCAGGGGAAGCCATGCATACAGTCACCCACAGGCTTTTAAAACCAGGGCCAATGATGGGGAAAGAGTTGGCTACAATTCTCACTGGCCGCATCGCTGTTACTAGCTCAGGGGAGAGGGGAGGGGGGAGGGGGCTTCTCTTGTAGCAGCCGAATATTGGGCAAAATGAGAGTGAAGGGCTGGATCCCCAGCTGGCACAAAGCAGCCTAGCTCCAGTGAAGCCAAGAGGGCTATTCTGATTTGCACCTGCTGAGGATGTAACATGGAAAATCTGATGCATGAGCTTGGACTGAGATCGCTAACACCTCCTCCCCCCATTAAGCTTCCCTTCTGAGTTCAAATGCAAATGGGCTCTGCTTTATTGCAGAGACCTGGCCTCACCTGGTATTTCCGGAGGTTCGGCAGCTCTTTCATATCATGGCCCTGCCTGGCCTACCAGACACAGTTGCAGAACACAGCGCCCGGCCCTTCTTCCCCTCACCTGGGGTCCCCAGAGTACAGGTGTAAAACAAGCTGCCCCACATCAGTGGCAGCTCACTAGACACCACCACAAACGGAAGAGTCTCATCCAGGGTGGGGAACCTCAGGCCTGGGAGCCAGATGCAGCCCCCCTTCCCATGCTTAGATCCTGCCCCTGAGGCTCAGGGCTTCTCCCCAGCACTGGGGAGCCTGCACTGGCTCTCCAGTCCCCCCCCCCCTCCACCTCACCACAGGTCTGGAGCGCACTAAATCTATGAGGCTAGGTCCCCCCAGGCTGTGGTGTGTGAGGGGAATATGGAGAATGTCTTTCTGCTTCTCAGTCAGGGATTACATCAGTGAGGGGTTTTTGTTATGTTTCGCTTCTCACTTGTGTGTGGCCCCCAACTGATTTTTTTCTGTGGGTCAGTGGCCCCCAACCCAAAAAAAGGATCCCCCAGCCCTGGTCTAAGCATTCAGCATTTCCCCCGCCTGTCCTGGAACAGAACCACACATGCTGTGAGCAGGCCCTGAGCTCCTCTCCGAGGAGGATGCTCTGCCTCCAGAACTTAATTAGAAGCTGATTTGCTGGGGCGTTACTAACCAAAACAGACGTGCGGGCTTGTTGCTGTTCTCCTCATGGCCTCCCCCCACCCTCGCATTTATCAAGCTGTATGTGTGTTAGGACTGAGGGGGTCTCTGGAGCAGGCTCACACAGCTCAATGGTGCTGCAAGTGCTGTTAACACAGGACCTGCCAAGCCTCTCCACTCCTTCCAGCATGTGGTATCTGGCTGCCTCTGGAGGAGGCATGATGATCTCATGCATCACAGCAGGGGGGGGTCAGGATGTCAGCTCAGCAGGGCGGGTCAGAGCATCAGCTCAGGCACAATGCAGATTCTTAGCAGCCTGAGTGGAGAGAATGAATGAACTAGGAGGAATGAAGGGTTAGCCCCATGGCTTCTGGATGGAGGCACCCTGGCACAGCAGCATGGGGCAGCTTGCAGGCTGCCATTCCATAGACTATGCCACACCCCAGGACAGCAAACACAGTGACTCTCTCTCACGACAAGCTGCCTTCAAACACAGGACAACTTTCCGGCCTTTCCACTGAGCTCACTGACATAGCCCGGAGCTCAGAGTTTGTAGCCCGGCACTTGGGGATCTGGAAGAGATGGCCCAGATAACAGTAAATATTTCACAAGGAGGAAAGACGTAGAAGGGTAAATAACTTTGCTTTTTCCTTTCTTTCCCAATAAGACACCTTAGCTCTTAGCATCGTCTGCAGCTGAAATGCCTAGATGGACGGACTTAATATATTTTGGATTGGCAGCCCAGTGGACAAAAAGCTGCAGTAAAAAAAATACGCCAACGTATTGTTAACCTGATAATAACACTGCAGAATAACAGCCCACATATAGCCCAGCATTGCAGCCTTCCTCTTAAAGCCTTTGCTATCCTGTGCAGCCAGTCTCAGAGGGGCTGCTGTGTTTGCCTGTAGCTGCAAAAACAAGGAGGCACTTTAAAGACCCACAGATTTATTTGGGCATTAGCTTTGGTGGGCAAAAACCCACTTTGTCAGCTGCATTTGATGAAGTGGGTTTTTGCTCATGGAAGCTTATGCCAAAACAAATCTGTTTGTCTTTGAGGCCATGTCTACATAGCAGGGCTAAAGCCGAAATAAGCTGTGCAACTTGTGCTACGTCAATTGCGTTACTAGTAAGTCGAAATAGCTTATTTCAGCTTTTGGCACTATCTACACAGCAGGAAGTCCGAGAAAGAGCATTCTTCCTCTGACTTCCCTTATTCCTCTTACAATGAGGGTTATAGGAGTCTGAATACAAAGCCTCCAGCTTGACAGTATTTCGATGTTATGTCAAAATAACTGCTTGCTGCATAGGTGCAGACTTTGTTATTTCGGAATAACATCAGTGATTCCAAAATAACACTGCTGTGTAGACTTCATTGATTAATCAAAGCCTCAAGTGCCACAGGACTCCTTGTTTCTGTGCTTCCAGTGTGTGCTGTGATAACTGTCCATGGTGCTGAGATCCCAGGGATGCAGAGGGATGCACAACTGCTTATCCCCACACAACCGGAGCACAAGCGTTCAGAATCCCTTCAGTCCAGCCAGTATGGACACACATAACAGTCACACTATTTTCTGCAGGCTGCAGTGCCATGGAATTTCTTCACCATATGTTCTGTAACAGAACTCCGCCATCGCCCACAGGATGCTCCATGTGGAGCTTAGCCATGTCCTTGCAATGGAAGAGGCCCTACTCCTGGACTGACGCAAAGAGGTGCCATGCCATGTCAGGACACTTGGGGAAATCAGCCATGTGTTGAGTGCCCTCACCTCCCTACAGCTCCAATGAGCTCTGAGGGTGTGAAGCATTTCACAGGAGCTGGCTGCAGGTGCTAAACAAACAAGCAAACTTAGGGGATCTTATATCCTGCATCTCTAAAGACTACGATTTTCAAAGTTGGAGTTCTCTGTAAGGCTGGTTGCTCAGTAACTCAAAAGGCACTTCTTGGCAGATGGTATCACTTTCTTCTGGCAGGGAATGAACATACACTGTTGAACTCCCTCTCCACCCCCAGAGCCCCTACTGTTGGTTTGAATGTTCAATTCACTGTTTGATCATTTATCCTTTCTGTTGGCTTGCAAAGATGGCCACCCATCCTACTGCTACCCCTTCAAATATTGACACAATAGCAAGTACATCAAACTGGGAAATGCTTCCTGGGTATAAATATATCCAGGAAGCATTTTATGAGTAATGTAGATGAGTGGAGGTCAAGTGTGGGCAGCCCATGTGATTCACTAGAGTGGAATGACATGAGGAACGTTCAGATGAACCACAAGCAGTGAAAAAGCACGGGGAGAGAGCTGAAGAGCTACTGGAATAGCTAATACAATGAAGTCTCATTTGATTAATCAAAGCCGGATTTGATTAGAGTTATTAAGAACAAAATTACCTTCTCAGCTTTGCTTAGAGGAGACTTTGGTTATCAACAGTTTGCAACTTTGTGCATTTCTTCTATGATTATGCAGACAGTAGAAGCCTGGTTTGAACAGCTCTTCGGACAAATCTCCAAAAACAGGGGGTGGAGGGAAAGGTTCTGCCCACGCCAACCCACCAGCTGGGGATTCTCTGGGGGGAACCAAAGTTAGAATTCCCATGACAATCTTTGGCCAAGAGTCTCAGAATTGACCTGAGACTCAATTTGGTGCTCAAATTGAGACACGGTAAACCAGGACTACTCAACACGCAGCCCACGGGCTGCATGCGGCCTATGGCCCATTTGTTTGTGGCCTGCGGTGTGGTTTGTGTTTACACAGGGCTCAACTCATGGCCCACGGGTGGGATCCTTTGAAAACGTTCCACAATGGTGAGGAATCTCTGAGAAGGGGTGAGCATTGAAAGACACAAGCGGATGGGCTGGCTGGAACAGACGGGCACAGGATGTTGGTGTTTCTAGCTGTCAGGGAGGAGATGCCAGGAGCACTGCGGCATTGTGGGAAGTGCTTTGTATTCATACCCGTCAGTGTGAACGACACTATTTGCATATATTTGCATATATTTTTGCATGTTTATGCAACCACACTTATTCAGGGACCCACTCCAACCCCCCAGGTATAAAGGGCAAAAAGGTGTCTTAAAGCCAGCTTAGCTCCTCTTCCCCCTGGGCTGTGAGCTGTGTGCTGCTTCTCACAGGCACAGTATGAAATCTCAGCCCAGGAAGGGTGGGTGATCAGAAATGCATAAAGATGATCCCCTGCCCTGAAGGCTTCTACAGCTGGGCACCCAAAAAAATCATCAATCACTTCTTGGGCCTTTTACAGGTTGAGCAATTGTAGATGCTAAATGACTTGGTTTCTGAATGACTCTGTCCTCTTTTTTTTTTTTACAGGAACTCAAAGAGAACTTTTTGAAATATAACTAATCAGCTCCAAAATAGCTTTGGTGGGAGATGAAGCAAAGATGTCTATGCCAGACCTCGGCATTGAGGGGTGTAAAGAGCCCAGGGCAAGCTCAGAGAGTTTATTCAGCCACGGATCGATAACGCTATTTTTGAAACATCTGAAAATATAAAGGTTTTACACAAATAAACAGAAGACTAGTTCCAGGAGGGTGTCTGCTTATGGTTATTTATGTTTTATCCCCTCCGGCCAGTGGAATCATCACAGATGATTAAAAAAAAAACAGAAGTTTTTTCTAGTCAAACCTTAGAAAGTTTGAGAGAATTGATTTGCCCCTTGACACAGTTTTTCACACTATACTCAGCCTGAAACTCTGCCCTTGCCCTGGAGTGACAGAGATCAGTGCTCAACAGTTACATCTGCAGACTCCAGACTGAAAAGTCCCTGCAGGGTATTTGCCCATGTATACCAGGCAAAGAACTCAGGAGCCATGCAGGCGGGCACTCAGAGTGTATGTTTACACTGCAATTAAACAGGGAAGCTGACAGCTACACCGGACTCCTGAGCAAGGTGAGGGGGCTGGCTCCACACTCCTGGAAAGGACGGGGCTTTGTGCAAAAGGGGTGGGGGAAGGGCAGTGAGTATGCCACATCTGCCCCCCTAAAAACCCTCAGTGTTGCCCAAAGCATGGCGCACTCCACTCCCAGCTCTTAGAGTTGCCTGGAGCATACAGCATGGCAGCAGCAGCCAGGAGCCCTGGGTCCTTTAGAATCACTGGGCCATGGGGCAACTACTCCCTTAACCCTCTCCTGACAGCGAGCCTGCAACTAAGCATCCACAGCTGGCCCACATCAGCGGACTCAGGATCGCAGGTCTCTGGCTACTGGGCTGTTTAAGTGCAATATCGACCTTCAAGCCTGAGTTCTGGGACATTCCCACCTTGCAAGGTCTCAGTTCCTGGGCTCCAGCCCAAGCCTGAATATTTCTATACGACAATTGAACAGCCCCATAGTCTGACCTTTGCGAGCCACAGTCGGCTGCTGTGGCACAGCCACGGGTGTTTAACGGCAGTGTAGACATAACCTAAGGGGGTTGGCCAGATTTTTCGGCCTCTTTGCCAATCCGATGCAGCATCAGCAGAATTTGTCACATGCATTTGGAACCATTTTAAGCCTGAAAATGAAAGCCTGTAAAAATGAAAAAAAATAGACCCTGCTAAATTGCATATTTTAAGGGCAATTAATCCCCTTCTTTCAACCAAACAGAAGATGCAGTCTGGCACTGGCAAAGTATATCTTACAAATAGGGCCAGTCCTTTGAGCATGTTAGTACAACTTCCAAAATAATGAGCATTGCTCAGTTCAATTCAGGGTACATCTACACTGTGAATTCTTTGCCAGCATAGCCCCAAGAATAGACACAGCCTAAAGTGAGAGAAGGAGGGTTTTTTTGATGGTGGAGAAACACTACTTCCAGAATGATGTGAGCTGACTCAACAGAAGCTCTCTTTCCTCAGCACAGTTGTTTCTACTCAGGGGTTTTGTCAGCATAGCAATGTTGATTGGGGTTAGTGTTTCCTGTAAGCTGCACACTTGGGGAGCCACCCAGGAGAGATTCAAATGCTGCCCAGCTGATTAGCAGAGTGCCTACAGCTACCCATGGCCCCATGAGTTTCTATTGGTGGTGCACATCTGCACATACCTGGGTGCATATAACAACATTTATTCTATACATGGATGGAAAAATTAGAGGGAACATTGATTGGGGTGTGGCTTTTTCACATTCTTGGCTGATGGAGCTATGCCAACATGACTTTTAAGGGTACACTCTTTTGATAGGTGTACCATCTCAGGCCCTTCTCCAGAATAGCATCTAAGAACTCCATAAACTCATAGATGCTAAGCTCAGAAGGGACTATCATGCCCACTCAGCTTGGGCAGGAATTTGGCTTGGGCCAAAGAAGAGTCCATTTGAGATGTAAACAAGTAACCGTACCTGGCGTATGGCCCATTAGGAGCAGCCTCCCGTCCATGGCAGGTCATGGGCAAGGGATTGATTTGGCCACGGTGAGCAGGGTCTACCGCAGCATGTTATCCGGTCCTGCTTGGCCAAGGGCTAGGCAGGTGGCTCTGCAGTCTGCCATCCTGCCCTCCTTGCTGGACCACAGGCGCCAAGGAAACTCCATCCCCGCACTGCCCTTGCCTGCAGACTCTGCCCCACAGCTCCCTTTGGCTGGGATTCCCTGCAGCTCCCATTGGCTGGGATTCTCTACAGCTCCCATTGGCTGGGATTCCCTGCAGCTCCCATTGGCTGGGATTCTCCGCAGCTCCCATTGGCTGGGATTCTCTGCAGCTCCCATTGGCTGGGATTCTCCGCAGCTCCCATTGGCTGGGATTCTCTGCAGCTCCCATTGGCTGGAAGGCAGTGGTCGCAGTGCCTGCAGGTGAGTTTAGGGCAGCGCAGCCCATGCTGAGCTACCTGCTTCCACACCATCTCCAGACAGGAGCTGCCCCAGCTAAGAGCTCTGCACTCCAACCCCCTATCCCAGCCTTGAGGCCCATCCCATACCTTAAGTCTCTAACTCCCACCTAGGTCCCACACCCCAACCCTGAGTCTGCTCCAGCACTCTAACTCCAGTCCGGACCATGCACTCACCCCAACCTCCTTTCCTGAGCTTCCTCCCACACTCCAAATCCCTTGACCCCCGCCTGGAGCTCCCTCCTGCACCCAAAATATCTCCTCACTAGCTCCACTCTGGAGCCTGCACCCCCAGTTGGAGCCCCCTTCCCCTCCTGCAGCCCCTTTCTGCACTCTGAACCCCTCATTTTGGCCCCACCCCACAGCCTAAAGGCCCCCACAAAATCTAATAGCCCTGGGCTCCCAGATGAGTTAATATGCCCTGACTACAGGTGAGCTGAGTTAGGGGGATTTTTTGTGCTTGGGAGAATGTGAGCTGAGTGAGGTGGCTTTTGTTGTTTTTATTTTGGGGTTGGTTTTCTTTGTTTTAGTTTTTGCTTGTGTGTGGCCCCTGACTTATTTTTCTGTGGATCAGTTGCCCCTAACAGAGAAAAGGTTCCCCGTCCTTGGACTAAAGCATTTCTCCCAGAAAGGCATCTAATCTTGAGCTGAAGACAGCAAGAGATGGAGAATCCACCATTTCCCCGGTAGTTTGTTCCAATGGTTTATCACCCTCACTGTTAAAAACATGTGCCTAACTTCTCATCTGAATGGATCTGGCTTTAACTTCCCGTCATTAGTCCTTGTTATGCTTTTCTCTGCTAGATTAAATAGCTCTTTAGTACCCAGCGTAAAGTGCATGGCTGCACTATGCATGAAACTTCCCCACTGAATAAACAAAATCTAATGTTTTTTAGCACTGGAATCTTATTTCTAAATCCTCGTTCTTAGGCAAGGCTAGAAATCACTCACTCAGTCTTCAAACAGAAGCTCAAAGCCTTTACATCACTCTCAAGATTAATTAGTCAATCAAGTAATAATCCAAGATAAGCCTTACCAAGGGTTATTAACTGTACAATGGTCAATTCCCACCATGGAGAACCCATCAGAGGAAAAAACTCAGTGTGCATGGGTAAATCCCAAAAGTCTCCTAGGGAAATTCAGTGTTTTCCTACTACAATTAACAGGGTGCTAGGGTTAATCCCCATCAAAGGAAGGTTTCTAATGAAATCCAACTTGAGCAGAGTTTCTGCTCTCTAGACACCGGCTTTATAGGTTGCCTTAAGTTTACATGTGTTACATACTTGAGCATTTAATAAAAGCTTGTTACATGTTACAACAAGTGGAATTTCTGCCAGCCAATCAGAAAGCTGGATAATTGCTAGCTGTACTATAAAAAGCATGGAAATCAGATACTTAGAGCCTGATTCACATAGGGTAAGTTTACACTGATGTAACTCCAGTGGATGCATATATTACATTGGCCTTGCTTGGGGCAAGTGCTGTAGTCTATTGAAGACATGGTCCAAAACTGCTTTCCTAACTCAGGGCTTGAGAGGGGTGCAGGCAACATTATTATCATCCCATTAATCTCCTTAAGTCGTTCCTCAAGGAGTCCCATGCAAGAGAGGCCAATCAGACCTTCATCCATACAATTCGAGAGGGGAATGTGCCTCTAATAACTCCATCAGGCAATCAGAACCCCTCAGTAACAACAGTCTCCCACGATCTTGCTGGTTTTAAGTGAACCATGGATTCAACCACAAAACAGCAACTTAGATTTCAGCCCCTTGCCCACCTCTTCAAAATCCCAAAATGCTTTTATCTGAGCTTTTGATTTGGCCTATGAGAGTTAGAGGCTGTTTGCAAAATGTGAATCTACACTCCAGACACATCTTCCTGTAAATTCTGGAAGTGGCTGGGCCGTGCTTTTGGTTTAGTGCCCTTTATTAAACTTCAGCTGGACAGGTGTTTTCTTTCCAATAGCCTGTTGCCGCTCCACCACCCCAACCTGCAGTGCTGTCACAAAGTAATCTTTGAAAGTGTCTGGCAGAATCGGCAATCTCAGGGCAGGAGCGCCCTATCCTACAGCTTGGGAATTAAATACTAAAAGTATTGCAGGGCCCCTGGGATGTGCATCCGCCGAACTGCTGGACACAGCACTGGATGAGCATGGAGTGGGATTTTGCAGGTCAGGCAGGAGGTGCATTGGCAGAACATCAGGAGGAATTAGCACACCGGCTGCTGGCTCTGTGACAGCTTCTAGTCAGCATGCACATTCAGGAAACCCTGAAAGTCAAACTATAGTAGGCACTAAAGTGAGTTTTGATCCTTGGGAGGTGAAGAGCCCTAAAATCATTTTATCCCTTCTAGCCATGTTGTCTGTGGTCACAGATCCTTCAGCATCTCCATAGTATTGTCTTTGCTGCTACAAGGAGAGTAACACTCAGCACTACAAGGAGAACCTAAGCAAGAGAGTGAAATCTTTGCAGAGCTCTGTGTGTTCATTAAGTTACTTCAAACCTCATTTTCCTCAAGCAGCCACATCCTGTCTTCAAAATGATCACAACAAAAAGAAAGAAAGAAAGAAAGAAAGAAAGAAAGAAAGAAAGAAAGAAAGAAAGAAAGAAAGAAAGAAAGAAAGAAAGAAAGAAAGAAAGAAAGAAAGAAAGAAAGAAAGAAAGAAAGAAAGAAGAGGCATCAGCGCCCAGCCAGACTGCCCTACAACATTTATTTCATATAATGCATCATTTATTTTCAATTATCCCCGTACACTTGGCAGATCAGCAGTGGAAAGTTTGCAGAGTTGCAGAACACCCAGGAGCGAGCGTCTCCAGTACAAAGCGGTGACAAGGTGGAGGATAGATGGGGTGTTTTTTTTAGCACAGATTATTAAAACATCAGCTTGAGAGAAAGAGAGAGTTGTGGGGATAGCAACATGTCAAGATGATGCCAGGGAAGTAGTGTTAAGGATAGAGACCTTAAAACTCCCCACCACTGGAGATCAAAGAGAGATGATGTGCCCTATATATATGCCACATCTGGTGCAATACCCCAGCTTGTCAATTCACTTTGGAACTAACATGAAGACCTATGTTTGAGAAGCACGGGATACAGCCAGTGAGCAAGCAGTGGAAAGTGTGCACCAGAACAGAATAGAGAGGTTGCTAAAACTTCCTACAGGAGGAAGGAAGATGAAACTGCCATGACAAAGCCCTGGCTGGGATGATTGAGTTGGGGTTGCTCCAGCTTTGGGCAGGGGGCTGAACTCGATGACCTCCTGAGGTCTCTGCCAGCCCTGGGATTCTATGACTCTATGATTCTACCATGCATCATTAGGTAATTTCATATTCCTCCCTTCTTATCTCAAAAGGCTAGTCACAAATATAAAGACCTTTGTCCTTTCTCAGACCTTCACCCCCTTTTGTAGCCAGATTGGAAACTAATCTTTCAGATGCAAGAATTGTCAGGTTAGAGATGAGTCCATCCCAACCCTCCAGATGCAAACACACTCATGGGGGTCGTTTGAATCCAAACTTCCTGACTCACACCTAGGAGTTTCAGATGTAGTTTCCTTCCCTACCGTGCAGCAGAAAGTGCTTGACATCACTCATCAGAAGCAATCCCGCTCCCATGAGCCATCCAGCCCCGTTGGGAGAAATTTGGGAGGTGCCTCTGAGCTTTCAGATGCTTTCAGAAACAAACCAAAAACTCCCTGTTACGGTTCTCCCCTCACCCGATGTATGCAAGGACCTTCCGTCCACACTCTACCAGCAATGCGCCTTACTCCCCTTGCTAGATGGGATGGTGTGGATACAGGGCCCACTAGCTCATTTATAATGGTGCCTTCATGACCAGATTCGCAGGTCTCTCTCAGTTAATCCATTGTACAATCCCTGACATAGCATTAAGGATTTTCTAAAGGGGTCCATCAATGGGCTTCACGATTTATCTAGAAGGTCACAATTTATTGAATTAATGCTGCAGAACAAAGACATGGCTCTTTAACAAGTGGCAAATCAGTATTTTAGAGCAACATAACTAATAAGGCCATTAATACAAACCAGGCTTACTCCCAGCATTTATATCATTGTAAATCTCTCTCTCTCTCTCTCTCTCTCCCTCTTGGTGCTGGAATTATTTATGCCATCCCAGGCACGCTGGAAGCGCTGTCGTCTTTTATCAGGCTCAGAGATTTAAACAAGGAGATTGTGATTCTAAACATAATAAAAGAAGGCTGGGACAGCACTGATACCATGGGAATGAGGCCAGAGCCTGTTCTCAGTGGCACCGGTGTAAATCTGTCATGATGCCATTGATTTCCAGAGAGTCACTCATATACAGAGTGAGAACATACGCAGAGCAAGAGATTGTCCCTGGCCTCGACAACTTCCTAATGAAGCAATGGTCGGACAGTGGGGCAGGAGAGAGAGAAAGAGCATTATCCCCATTGCACAGATGGGAAGTTGAGGCACTGAGAGACTCAAGCTAGGCTTACACTAGAGACATCTACTGGCAGCAGTGTGAAGAGGTGGGATCCCGGTCCAATGCTGCTATGCTGGCAAAAGCTCTGGTGGCACTTCAGCTCCCCTGGCAATACCCGCACTTTTGCTGATACAGTTCATTTTGCTCAAGGGAGAGCTGGAGTAAGCAATACTGGAAACAGCACAGTTTTGCTGCTCTATGTTGTTACACAGGACAGGAGTACTTTGCTGGTACACTATCCTGGTACAGCCAAACCTGCAAAGGGTGGCTAGTGTCAACCTGTTTTAAGGGGCTTACAGCTGCTTTGTGCCAATTCTTGTACCATGATCACGGGCTCTGAGACAGCACAACAAAAATCTTACAACCTGTTTTGCTGCAGCAGCTCATATCTTTGGCCTCACCATCTGCTGAATGAAAACCCAGGTTACATATTAGTCAGCTCCTCAGCAAACTTGTGAAGCCCTGTCTAGAGCTGAGAGAGTATCATGCTCCGAGCCAGCAAACAATGTGCTTACCCTGGGTGCATGTTGAACGAGGAAGCGACAGTAGACCACAAAGTGGATGGGGGAATTCAGAAAGCCTGCACCGCCTATACGCACCTCTACCTCCGAATCTGGGAGAACATGGAATCTGCCGACAGACCAAAATCAAAGTCTGTAATACTGTGGGTCTTGTGACATTGTGCTACAGGTGCAAAACTTGGACCTGCTCTCAATAATACACTGAAGCCCTGGACAACTTCCATTTCCCTACTATGATTGCTGAGTATCACCTGGGAGACTTAGTCTGCAACATTGAAGTCCTGCTGAATACAGGTGCAGTGGGCATAGAGGTTAATTTGATCTGCACCCAACAGAGATGGACTGGCCGTGTAATTCAAATGCCCAAGACCCATCAATCAAAACAAGTCTTAGATTCTCAATTGAGCTCCAGCAGTCATAAGCATGGTGGACAGATGCAATACCTCAAAGACGCTCAGGAACAAAGTGTTCGTAGAACTAACCTTTGTGACTTATCTGTTGAGCATCCGGTGATTGAGCATGTTGCATGGGCCCTGTCCATAACTTTGGCACAATCACTGGAGCAGCTGGGAGCATAGCACCAGGCATGGAAACTCAACCAAACAGGCTCTGATCATCACACACAGTGACCACTCGCCTTCAAGTTAGCAGTTTCCTGTTGAAGTTCTTCATTCACATTATACAAGGCTTCTTTCTGGGGCTGATGGGTTGCTTAGCTACAGAGGCTAGACAATGTAGATGTGTGCTGCTGCATTATTGCAGATAAATGAATACAACACATGCAGCGTTCCCCTTGTGTTTCATGAAGTTTAAATGCCAGATAAGTCCTCAGACATTTAACAGTCACTTTGATCTATTCAATACTAACGCACAAGAGAATTGACCTTGGGCTCTGGCATGAGCTATGCCCTGGTCTGCCAGCATCACCTGGAGTACCTGGTTTGTGCAGTTGGAAGCTTCCTTTCTGTTTAAGAAAGCGGTGACCCTGTGGGTTGCCTGGTGGTCCCAATACATGAGACAGCTGACCAATGAGCAGATGGGATAGCCCTTTAGGATCTCCCAAGGTTTCCCACTCAGGTGATCTGGGGGACTCCATGCAGGCAAAGAGCCCTGCCTGGGCAGATGCAGTTGTGGGATTGAGGCCTGAAACTTTCAAGACATTGCTAGTGGTGGGACCAGGTTTACAAGTTGCTGATGCTTCACAGTTGGTCTTTAGATGTGTCTTGGGGTATGGCTACATTAACAATGCGGCTGTGTCAAAAATATTATCACAGTGACAAAAGGGGTTCTTCTTCCATCACTGCCGTAAATCCACCTCCCCAAGAGATGGTAGCTGGGCCAAGAGAAGATTGTCTCCATCACCCTAGCACTAGCTATGTTGCGGGTTGTCTTCTTGACTGTATCTCTCAGGGATGTGGCCAATGTAGTTGAGTCAACCTAACATTCTAGTGTAGACCAGCCCTCCTACTTTAACCTCCAGCTATCATGGGTCCAGTGCCCACTAATAGCCCACTGAGGCATCATTACCTATACATTTAATCAAGCAGTGGGCTTGCCAGAGCACTTACCAGGCTGGAGTGGTTTTCAAACCTCACTTTGTGAAAAGATAAACTGTGCAAGTCATCCCTGGTGTCTGTCCCCGAAGCACATCAGAATCATGCCTGGAATTAATTGAACACAATTTGTGTGTCAAATCAAGGGACTGAATTCAGTGCTGTTCCGCCCTCACCAGGACTCCCCTCCATGGCTTTAATCCTCGTTAGAACGGAATGCTTTACTGTTCATTAATGAGTCTGAAACAGCGGCATACAACAGCAGCAAAGGCCAGAGAGGCAGATGGACAGAAAGCAGCCAGCCGTGCCACAGCCAAAATCCACTGAGCAAAAAAACAAAGATTACACAATTAAAAGCTGCTTGGTCCCTGACACAGACCCAGGAACATTGTAAATATCAGGAAAAGGGGGAGGAGGGAGTGCTCTTGAGTTAGCTGACAAATCTCAGTGAATGCTAATTATTTCTGGCATTATCTGCACAGACAGATAAGGTTTTCATTAATAAACTTGAAAAAAGCCTGGTGCCAAATAGATCTGCAAATTAACCAAGACAACCAGCAATACACGGTCAAGGAGAGGAAACAATTAGGTGGCAGGGTAGCAGTAGTGGCAGCTAATTAGCTCAGCTGCTAGCCCCAGAATGGCTTTGTTTCGTAGGTTGCCTAGTAATTCATGGCATGTTGGAAATGAAATCGTTAGTAATCTTTCATACTCAGGGCCTTATTAAAAACACTATCTGCACTTATTTAATTGGAAAGAGATAAACCCAGGCAGGCTAAGGAGAAAGAGCGAGAGAGATGCATTTTCTGGTTATAGGCAGACTCTCATTTAAAGGAGGGAGGGGGGAGAACTTCCATAGATTCATAGAGTTTATGGCCAGAAGGGATCATTAGACCATATAGTCTGACTTCCTGTACATCACAGGTCAGAGGATTTAACCCTGTTACCCCTGGATTGAGCCCAATTACTTGTGTTTGATTAAGGCATAACTCATCTGCTGAAAAGGCATCCAGCCTGGATTTGAAAACATCAAGAGGTGGAGGATCCGCTACTTCCCTGTTTCATCATCATCCTGCTTAACTCTGACCTCTAGCTTTCCATACACAGCTCTCAGAGCACTCCCCAACAGAAGGTAAGTCTCATCACCTGGCATTTTCCAGCAGGCTGGAAAGCACGGAGCGACTAAGTCTGAATAAAGAGACTCCCTCTGCAGCAAAAGGGAAAACTACAGAAACAAGGAGGCCTGTCACCAGGTTCCAGTGCAGGTTTTGACCCATCACGCAGACGCCTGCTCAAATAGCAAGTGGATCGGTTGCAGTCTGCAAGAGCGCTGCAGTTCTTACACGTATAGTCAGACTCATTACGCTGCCTTAGATCCTTTCGTGTGATCTGCCTACAGCCCAGTTGCTTTAAGATACCATCTGCTCAGTTCCGCTTGCCTTTGATTAATGAGCCCAACACAGAATATAGCAACAAATCTATAACTTCCCTCCCTCCCCCAAGCCTGATTGTGAACTGTAACCCAGAACCTGAAATAGGCAGCTGTCTCACAGCACTTCCCTTCAGAAAAGCCCCCACTGGCCTACCTATGCTATTTGCTAATCAGCTGCCAGCTACTCAGGCGACGTCCTGTGATACAGCATCCAATTCTCAGGATTGTTGTTCATGTTTTGTAGGCTCCAGCAACCACCTGAGCCCCAACTAGGGCCCTGAGCCAAACTAGAGGGAACAGCAGCATCGCCTTGGATCCAGTGCATTTCTCTTGGGCTGTGTCCAGACTCAGGGGTTTTTTCGGGAAAAGTAGCATTTTCCCGAAAAACTTCCCCTGCATCCAGACTCAAGCCGCGTTCTTTCGAAATTATTTCGAAAGAACGCGGCTTTTCTTTCGATGGCGGTAAACCTCGTTTCACGAGGAAGAACGCCTTCTTTCGAAAGTTCCTCTTTCAAAAGAAGGCGTTCTTCAATGTAAATAGGGCTTCCTCGAAAGAGAGCATCCAGACTCGCTGTGTGTGACTATCTCTAGGAGATACCGCACAGCATTCATAGCTTTGGGTGACCTGGGGGTTTAGGAACCTTCAAAAGTGTTCATGCTCCCAGCGCTGTGAACCTCAGCATAAGAAGCAGCTTTTGCTCTCCAGGTCTCGCAGACACAGCAGCTTTCTGGGGTGCTCTATTGGCCTGGAATCTCCCCGGTGCTATGCAGCGCTGCAGCCCTGCCCCAGCATGACCATGCCTCCCAGCACTCCCCCTTGCAAAGGATGCTTGGGAGCCCGCTGCTTGCCACACCCATGGCGCCTACCCTGGTGAAACACTTGCCCACTCAGCGGGACTTAGGACCTCTTTATGCCATCCTAGTGTTTGGGGGCAGGGGTGCAAGTCTTGCTTCAAGAACCAACTGGATCTAGGGAAAAGTCCTCTCCAGTTCCTCATAGAAACCTAGTCCCATCTCTTCAGAGCTTGACTGAACTGCACAGAATAGTTTTATCTAATACAGCTCTAGGGCCCCAAAATATCTACATGTAGGAAGCATGCGACACATCTGCTGTTTCATGGGCTGCCCATTGTTCTGAAGGTGAAAGCAGGCCCTGCAATTAAGAGCCACGTGTGGATTTTGTTTAACAGGAAATAGGCTACATTCATGGGCTCTGCCCTCCCCTAGAGACAGGTGATGCTCATGCCACGGAGAGCAGGAGAGCAAGCTGGAATAAATCTCCAGCCAGTGGTAGAGTTAGTTCATTAGATGAAGGTACCTTTGACTTCACACTTCTCTGTGACATGGCTTGCCAAGTGGCGGCAAGAGATACTTGTGCACAGTGAACTGAATATGTCCCTGAGCTGGCTTCCATGGAGTGATACCCAGGGATGAATAAGGCCCTGGACAGAAGGCAATTCAGCTGTGATTGGGCATATGGTCTCATTGCAAACAGACACTTGTGAATCAAGTGGGAATCTCCTCTTCCCCATCTATGGCACTGCACAGCATGGCATTGTATGACTGAGCAGTTGCAGTCTGATGGGTTTTGCCTCATGTGGAAGCACCGGGTATTCATGGCTCAGGCAGGATATTGTCTCAGATGGCTGGTGTGCCCATGCTGTCTGGCAAACACACTGGCCCTCCTTTCCAGTACTAGTTGTGTGCCACGGTCTGGGAAAGCTGAAAGGTCCCCAAATCCTCCAGTGTGTATCTATGTGAGATGTGTAACTTTTTCTGACACATCTGCTGCTTGGCTCTGTGTCTACAGGGGCCGATTTTATCCTGCCAGCCGGCTGGGTACCTGCTGCCATATCCAGAGGAAAGGATTGTTTTCTAGCCAGCCAGAGCTGCGCCTTGTTGTTCCTTTACTTTTCAAAAGCCCTGGCCTTGTGATCACATTGGGGCTAGCTCCCCCCACGTTACTATTTAACCATCACCTCGGCATCGGCCCTGCTGGAGGGCTGTTCTCATCACCCAAGTCCTGACCATTTGGGCTGCTCAAACCCCTGGAGCTTTCTGTTAGCTCTGTGTCCCAGCCCGATTGCATTGTTACACCCCCTCCACCTCTGCTCACCCCACCATTTCAGCATCAGTCTTCACTTCCTGTCTTCAGGCAGGGCATAAAATTGCAGGGCACTATTAAACCATTTTTGTGCGTCTCCCCAGAGGTGGCTGCATTTTCAGCTGTGTCTTCAGGCAGAACTCCGTTAGCTGCAGGGGATGGGTAGAATCATCCACAACAGGCCTGTACCAGGTTTGTATTACAGCCTATTCTTCTGGCCAGCAGTGGGGGAGGGACAAGGCGGTCAGATCTCTACTCCTCCTGCACTTGCCCAAAGGGCATGAAGGGAGTGGCTTGGAGAACCCCATGGCGACAGCTTCCTTTCCAGATCCCCAGGAGTGGGTGGGTCTGATGTCCTCCGGTAGCTGCATATGACTGGGTCAGAGTAGTCCAGGATCCTTTGGAGATGGCAGATGCTAGAGAACCCGAGGCTCTATCATTCCTAGCCAGCATCAGTCAGTCACACAATCCTGGGAGTAACAAACTCATCATAAACTGCCAGCATGACTCTGCCTTGGCAAGGGAAAGCGAGCTGTGGAAGTGTTTGTTTCAGGGAAAGCAAAAGGTCAGACCCATGGCCCCAGCTCCAGAGCTCCAAGGTGGAACTCATGCATATTAACGAGTTCAGCCAATCCCCATCTCTCCCAGAGCACCAAGAATGAAGTGAGCAAAAGCATACCGGGGTTGCTGCCTGGCTGCTTCCCTGGAATAAACAGACTTTTACATAATGAAACACATCACTACTACAGGGCCTTGGAAGCGGTGCTCCTTTCAGGCAGGTGGAAAATGAAAATGCACCCTGTGCATGCTGTTTAGAAATTATTCCTATCGATACCGCTGATGGCAGGGCCCCTTTGAAGTAGTTGCTGCTGAGCATCAAGAAGCAGAAAGCTCTGTCCCAAAGAATTCACCATCTAAAACAACCAGGCAGCCAAAGGTTGGAAGGAAAGAAGGATTATTCATTCCTTGCAGACGTGGAAAATTAAGACCTGGAGAGATTAAGTGACTTGCCTCAGGATCACTCCAGGAATCAGTAGCACAGCTGAGAATCAAACTCTGGCCCTGCCTGAGGCCCGATCAGGATGCCTTGGGGGACCTTCATTCACACTAAGCAAACCTAGCCATGGCGCTCCGGGACCTTTGTTGTCCTCTCTCGCTGATGAGTGGCCAGCTGAGGTGCACCAGCAACCTCAGCTGCTCAGCTCAGCAGCTTCCAAACTGAATTAGTCTCACGTAGGCACCTTTCTCTGCTTCTTGGCATCTCGCCAGCATGCATCCACTGCGTTGCAGCGATTGGCATGCAGCAATCTGATAGCTCTTCTCCATCCTCCCTCCATCACTGTCCTGTATTCTCAAGGAGGCAGGTTGCTATCTGACAGGGGCATCTGTATCTAAAGCTCCTTGATTACCTTTCTACTTTTAAAGAAGATAACTCCCCTGTGAGAGATTTCCAGCTATGTCGTGAGAAAGTCCCTTGCTTTTAGTGGTGCATGAGCTCCTGGGCCCTTCAGAAAAATCTTCATCCATAGGGAAAAAATTAAGTGTGAGAGAGAAAGAATGTTGGGTGGAGGTTGGGGAGAGAGAAGGGAACACTCCTCCTTCTATTCTGTTGGGGAAGTCTTTCAACAGATCTCCTCCACTTCACTCCAACATTAGAAAGGGAACATGTCCCATGCAGGGGAAAGGATATTTCACCCAGCTGGGCGGGATGCCAGCTTGGTTCTCTAGAAGTAGAAGCCAGGCTGCTAGACCAAGGAGTTGCAGAGATTTACTGCAGACAAACATCATCTGTTGGAGGAACTAAGCATCTTTAAAAGGAAGTATTTCCTTAGATTTTAAAATGACAGTGGGGCTGAGGCCACTCTGCCCCCATTTTAAAGAAGTGTAACTCAACAGATAGCAACAGAGCCAAGGTTCCCTCTAAGCTGTGAGGCGGCTGCTCAGCTCAATTAGGGGCTCTGGCCTCCCTGCATGGAGCTGTCTGGCTGGGCGAGTCTGATTAAGGAGCTGTAGGGTTGTGCTGCCGTGCAGCTTAGCAGAACCCTTGCTCCCAGCCCACAACCAAGAAGGGAATCAAGCTCATGAACATTGACTTGAAAAATTTCTGTGTCAAATTTGCCCATTAATCTTCCCCCAATCCTCACTCACTTCCCCAGTAGGGTCTATAGTCGGTGCTTAATTTGTGCCAAAGCTTGTAGGAGTTGAACCCAAGCATGTGTAGGCTTGGAAATTCATAGCCGCATCTCTGGGCTTGCCACATCAGTTATGAAAGTAAAACAATCTCCATTGTTTTGCTCTGAAATGTTTTCCTTAGCATTTTCAACACAGTTTTACCCCTTGGGGCCATAAATGTGAGTGGAAAGTACAAGCCGGTCCGCCACCAGGGGCACAATATGGGGAGAAAATGGGGTGGAAATGGAATGGACAAAAAATGGTAGGAGGACGAAACCCAGCAGTGGGACTGGGATCCCAAGGGTCCCGTTACCATCCCATGCCACCCTTACTACTGTGCTACTGCTAGTGGCAACGCTGCCTTCAGATCCAGGCAGCCAGAAAAGAAAGGCTGTGGGATGAGGCATTCATGTTGTCCGTGGGGCAGGAGGACTGTTTTGTTAATCCTGCACCTATTCAACTCTGCAATACCCATTCACACTCATTCCCACAGTGCTTGTTGAATTTCTGTCTCATTCCTACTATCATGGTGGTGGGGTCATGGGGAGAAAGCCAGAGCACAGGTGGGCAGATCTGTCACTAGAAAATATATTCTGCCTATCTGTTTATTTTTCTGCAGTGGATTTTAATTTATTTTTCTGCCCAGTACGCTACCTTGTATATGATATAGAATGCACGCTTGTAACACTAGTGCACACAGTAGGTTGCTCTTCCAAATACATGTGTTCCGACTGAATGTGCAGTGGTGTTATAGTCACTGGAAATGACAACAATGCTGCCACATGTTCAAAGTCATAACAAGTTTAAAATTTAAAATTAAACCATAGATGGAGCCCCAGCACCTCTTCCATTACAAGTTAGGCACTGCCTGTATTGCGGGTTTTCTATTTATTTTTCAACTCTGCAAACTGCTTAACCATGACAAAACCCATTAGCTTTCTCACTCATTTTTCACTTGTAGGGCAATAAAGCCAGTTCATGAGACTCATCCATCAATGCGATCCTTCAGCTCAAGAATCTATCTGGGTTACCAAAACAAGTTTTTCAAGACCTCAGACAGAGCTTTGAGCCTCTGTATATATAAAGCCTTTTATCAAAAAGGAATCCCAAGACTTTACTCAGCTTGCATGTTCACGCACACACACAAACCAGGGTACTGCAGACACCTTTCAGCAATGATCCAGCACAACATTGTAGACCAAGAAGTAAAGACAAAGAGTGTATTAGATAGAAATCTCAGGGGAGACTTTGATAGGCAGCTCTCTATGACCCTAGTGAGGATTTGGCCATGGCACTATGATTAATGGACTGGAGACCCAACTACCTGTTCAAAATCTCTTCCCCAGTCACAAGCAATGGGGCTGCTGCAGTCTTCTGTAACAGCATGGCTACAGTGTCTTAGTCTTGGAGAGCCAGAGAAAGGGCATTTCCCCACTTCACAGAAGAGAAGGCAGAGATCAAGCCTGAAGACTTAGGGAACATATTGCAAAACTCTCCATCTTGCAAAGCCTTTCTTCAGCAACACATCACACCAGTGAAAGGGATTTATAACCACTGTGAGCAAAGCTGCGAGAGCCAGGACAGGGGAGGACGGTGGCTCAGCAAGGACCACTTAACAGGTAAAAATCTCCCTGTGCAATGAGCTGATGCACTTTAGCTCCACTTAATCCCTACAGCCAAGACTTAAACAGCACACAGGCCTTGTGTCAGCCCTCTGCACAGGGGTGAATTTCATTGGTCCTGAATATAATTCCTGTCTCTGACACTCACACACTACTGGGATGGGTGTCCTAGAAATATCAGAGAGTCGCAAAGGCAGATTGAACACACCTAACCATGGAAAGAGTGCAATGGCCTCTAGAATGACCATTTATGGGCAGGAATGAGGCTTGCCTGCTCCCTCTTTCCTGTAAAAAGAAATCACCTCTAATGCCACATGTTCCCCAAACACCATGTTGGGTCATTGGTTCACCTCTGATTCAATTGGAGGAGTGCCACCTACTTCCCTTCCTAGAGTGTCATGGACTTTACATAGTGATAGAAATGTAGCCGTGTTAGTCTGGTGTCGCTGAAACAAAAAACAGGACTGTGTAGCACTTTAAAGACTAACAAGATGGTTTATTAGGTGATGAGCTTTCGTGGGCCAGACCCACTTCCTCAGATAAATGGTGGAAGAAAATTGGCATGACCATATGTACCAAAGGATACAATCAAAAAAATGAACACATATGAAAAGGACAAATCAAATTTCAGAACAGAAGGGGGATGGGGGGGGAGGTAAATGTCTGTGAGCTAATGATATTAGAGGTGATAATTGGGGAAGCTATCTTTGTAATGGGTAAGATAATTAGAATCTTTATTCAAACTTAAGTGTAAGGTGTCGAATTTAAGCATGAATGACAGTTCAGAGGATTCTCTTTCAAGTGTAGTCTTTTAAGGCCTTTTAAGACTACACTTGAAAGAGAATCCTCTGAACTGTCATTCATGCTTAAATTTGACACTTTACACTTAAGTTTGAATAAAGACTCTAATTATCTTACCCATTACAAAGATAGCTTCCCCAATTATCACCTCTAATATCATTAGCTCACAGACATTTACCTCCCCCCCCCCCCATTCTCCTTCTGTTCTGAAATTTGATTTGTCCTTTTCATATGTGTTCATTTTTTTTATTGTATCCTTTGGTATATATATGGTTGTGAAAATTTTCTTCCACTGTTTGATCTGAGGAAGTGGGTCTGGCCCACGAAAGCTCATCATCCATCTAATAAACTATCTTGTTAGTCTTTAAAGTGATACATAGTCCTGTTATTTGTTTCATGGACTTTATATGAAAGTCTCACAGTGAAACATTGACCCAAGCTGATACTGCTTAGCTGGTGAGACCAACTGAGATCCTAGTGTGAGGTGATGAGACTGCAAGAATGGAATAGTAACAGATTGGAGCCCAAGGAAATCTGTCCAAAACAAGAGGGGAAAGAAAACATTTGGACAGATGTCAGTAAACATTAAATTGTAACTCAAGTCTGCATTTTGGAAATCTCTGGTATTTAAGCAGCTGAAAACCCAATGCATGATACTGGAAAACTCCAATCTTCTCTGCCTCAGGCTGATTGCATGTGCAGCCACTCCCTGAGACACTGAACTATTTTGGATGCATCTCATCTAATGTCCTAGAACCTGGAGAAATACAAGTAAATATTTGCATATAAATATACTGTGTGTCCAGTTTCATCTGTACCCAAAGCCAATTCACTTCCTCCACACACACACTAAGCCCATAGCACCAAGTAAGGAAAGGGCAGTATCAGTTCTCATATTCCCATTTAACACTGCAACATGGGTTGTATGGCATATGTCTTCCTCTTCTCCCCCATTATCGCTCAGGCAGGGGAAATTTTCATCAGTTTCTGTAGGGTGATTAAATGCCACATTTGTAGCACATTTTATTCCAAGGAGCAAATCACACATCAGGCACTCAGTCAGATCTAATGAAACCAGATACACACATGGGCAGTACTGCATTTTCTTCTTCAAGTTCCCGCTGGCTCTTGTAAATTCACTGATTTCCTAAAAATCCTTTTCAGGCAGTCCACACACCTTATCAGTCAATTGTCTCCTTGATTACTGTGATGGATAGGAGGAGTGCTGGGCAGCTCTCAGTGGTTAAAGGGTTAAACTCAGGTAGCTAAAGGTGTTAGCAGGAAGCCAGAAGAACCAATGGGATACAGTGCTGACATTTGAATTGCATATAGATACCTTGCCTGCTCTCTTCGTGTGTGAATTTCAGCCAGGAATTGGGAGACACAGAATAATTTAACCCAGACAGGACTATCATGCCTCCAAGGAATTTGGGGCATGGAAGTGGACTGAACCATGGAGGGATTGTGAGCAAATAAGGAGGAAATGTTTATTTAGTCAAGATCAGGATTTTTTTCTTTGTTTTGGTTGTTTGTTTAAACTCCTCTGTGTGAATTCCATGTGTCTTTCCTTCCCCACTCACCATCTTTAAGCTATAGCCCAAGGAGACTGTCCTTTGTGTTTTGATCTGTTCTTTTCTTAGGGTGCATCTAAACAGCACCCTTCTCTCAGAATAAGCCACGCAATTTGCACTATGCAAATTGAATGGCTTATTCTGAGTCTAGGTCAAAAGAGCTTATTTTGAAATTTGGTGCTATGTAGACAGCACCAAATTTCAAAATAAGACACTATTCTAACAAACCTCTTAACCCTCATGGAATGAGGGTTACAAGGACACTAAAATAGCGCACCTGCTATTTCAGGAAATAATGGGGACATTTAAAGACGCAGCGTTGCTATTTTGGGATACTTCCAGTATCCCAAAATAGCTACCAGTTTAGACATACCCGTAGTTGCTCTGTAACACCTAGCATCCAAGTATGCTTTATCAAGTATATCTTTTTTGATTTGTTAATAAAATCCCCCTTTTTAAGGCAATGATTTGATTCTTGTGTCCTAGAAGGTAACAGGAGGTATGTGTGTGTCTGCTTAGCTTGGGAGGTCAGCTATAAAGACACAGTTTGTTTTCTGTGTTTTCCTTTGTTTCTTTTTTCAAGCTCTCTTATGGCAGAAGAGCTTGGGGTACCCCTGGGGAAGGAATTTAGGTGTTCCTTCCTGACTTTTTCAGGGTTCTTTTAAAAAATCTTCTATCTTCTAGAGTCAGTGCATCTATGACTCTGAGGAGATTTTCATAAGCAGAGCCTATAGAGGCAAGGTATTTAAGGTCTTTTGTCAGACCAGCTCTGACCCAGGCAACCTTGTACTGACCCACAAGCTTGAGCATTGGCTACACCCTGTCCTTGTGCTGCCTTACTGATTCACCGGGTCTTCTGCACAGTGTATAAGTAAAGGTAGAACTCTGCCCTGAGTTAAGATGCAACAAAAAAAAAATCTGCTGGTGCCAGATTCATCTCTAGTGCAACTCCACTGACTTCATCAGTGCAGGAGACACAGTGAACTCTAGGCAACTTAATAAACAATCTTGTCGCTAAGAAGGCTTATCAGGCAGAGTGCTTTAATGTGCTTCTGGAGCTCAGATTAATTAAATGTGGCGTCTCTGTGCTAGCATTGCTGCCCTTTCCCAAATCTCTCTCCCACAATAGCCAATATTAATGTATTCCTATGTACGGCAGCACACAGACAGAACCCTTCCCGGGGGGAGGGAGATGGAGGCGAGTAAATTTGTTTGCAAAGTAAAATAGCTTGCGGAGGCTGAGCTGACTCCTCAGCAGGGTTACCATTGGACTGGAATAGCAGCAAGGCCTACGTGGAGCTCTGTGCTGTTGTCAGCTGGCAGCGACTGTCTGTAACTTCTACAGGAGAGAGACGGACCTGAGGCCGGCACGGGCATCCCTAATGGTCAGCACTGATTGAAGACCTAGATCTCAACACAGGAGTGCTCCTGAGATGGTGTAAATCTGCATCACTCCATGGAAGTCCAAGGTGCTCAGAATCTGGCCCATCACAGGCCGGACTCATGATATTTGAACCCAGATTTGCAGGGAGGAGGCAGCAGCTTAATGTGCCCATTCAGAAAAGGAAACATACTTGTGGTGGGGTCAGCCTCCAGGCCGAGCACCCCCTCCCAGCCAGGGGTGGCACAGCAGCCTCTTTGACACCCTCTGGCTACGTCTAGACTGCATCCCCTTGCCGACAGAGGGATGCAAATCAAGCACTTCGGAAGTGCAAATGAGCCCAGAATTTAAATATCCTGGACTTCATTTGCATACTCATGTTGAGGAGTCCAGGATCTGAGGAGTACAGGATCTGCCGGAAAAGCTCCCCGCTGTCAGCAGAGCCGCAGCTGCACTCTACTTTCACTTTCGACACTGGGTCTGATCAGCCTCGGAACCTGAGTATGCAAATGGAACCTGGGATATTTAAATCCCGGGCTCATTTGCACTTCCAAAGTGCTTGATTTGCATCCCTCTGTCGGCAAGGGGATGCAGTCTAGACACAACCTCTGCACCTACAGTCGTCCTACCCTTTCCCATGAGCCAGCCACCTGGCCAGGAAGCTTACACTACCCCTCCCCCCGCCCACTTTGAAGTAGGAATAAGAGATCTCCGGAAAAGGGCTTTTTTCCGGAGGATCGGGGCCAGTGTAGACGCTCTTTTCCGGCTTTTCTAAAAGCCGGAAAAAAGCAGCGGACATTTTTATTTAAATGCCGCGGGGGATATTTAAATCCCCCGCGGATTTCCCTATTACGACCTATCAAATTAGCATGCCCCTTTCGGAAAAGGGACCAATGTAGACGTAGCCCCCGTGTCTACACGTGGCAGTGAAAAGGGATTCCGATTTAAAGCCCCTACATTGAATTAGCTGGTAAACCTCATTTCAGGAGGAATACCAGCTAATTCGAGTTAAGGCTTTAAATTGGAATCCCGTTTCACTGCTGCGTGTAGGGGTGGGCAGTTACTTCGGGCTAGTCATAAGAACATAAGAACAGCTGTACTGGGTCAGACCAAAGGTCCATCTAGCCCAGTATCCTGTCTGCCAACAGTGGCCAGCACCAGGTGCCCCAGAGAGGGTGGACCGAAGACAATGATCAAGCGATTTGTCTCCTGCCATCCTTCTCCAGCCTCTGACGAACAGAGGCCAAGGACACCATTTTATCCCCTGGCTAATAGCCTTTTATGGACCTACCCTCCATGAAATTATCTAGATTCTCTTTAAACTCTGTTATAGTCCTAGCTTTCACAGCCTCCTCTGGCAAGGAGTTCCACAGGTTGACTACACGCTGTGTGAAGAACTTTCTTTTATTAGTTTTAAACCTGCTACCCATTAACTTAATTTGGGGTCCTCTAGTTCTTCTATTATGGGAACTAATAAATAAGGGTATGTCTACACTACCCCGCTAGTTCGAACTAGCGGGGTAATGTAGGCATACCGCACTTGCAAATGAAGCCCGGGATTTGAATTTCCCAGGCTTCATTTGCATAAGCGGGGAGCCGCCATTTTTAAAACCCCGCTGGTTCGAACCCGTGCAGCGCGGCTACACGGGGCTCGAACTAGGTAGTTCGAACTAGGATTCCTATTCCGAACTACGAGGTGTACCGGTAGTTCGGAATAGGAATCCTAGTTCAAACTACCTAGTTTGAGCCCCGTGTAGCCGCGCTGCACGGGGTTCGAACCAGCGGGGTTTTAAAAATGGCGGCTCCCCGCTTATGCAAATGAATCCCGGGAAATTCAAATCCCGGGCTTCATTTGCAAGTGCGGTATGCCTACATTACCCCGCTAGTTCGAACTAGGAGGGTAGTGTAGACATACCCAGACTTCTCTTTATTCACTCTCTCCACACCATTCATGATTTTATAGACCTCTATCATATCCCCCCTCAGTCTCCTCTTTTCTAAACTGAAAAGTCCCAGTTGCTTTAACCTCTCTTCATATGGGACCTGTTCCAAACCCCTAATCATTTTAGTTGCCCTTTTCTGAACCCTTTCCAAGGCCAAAATATCTTTTTTGAGGTAGGAGACCACATCTGTACACAGTATTCAAGATGTGGGAGTACCATAGTTTTATACAGGGGCAGTAAGATATTCTGGGTCTTATTTTCTATCCCTTTCTTAATAATTCCTAGCATCCTATTTGCCTTTTTGACCACCACTGAACTCTGTGTGGAAGTTTTCAGAGAACTGTCCACGATAACGCCAAGATCTCTTTCCTGATTTGTCGTAGCCAAATTAGCCCCCATCATACTGTACGTATAGTTGGGGTTATTTTTCCCGATGTGCATTACTTTACACTTATCCACATTAAATTTCATTTGCCATTTTGTTGCCCAATCACTCAGTTTGGTGAGAACTTCTTGGAGTCCCCCACAGTCTGCTTCTGTCTTGACTATCCTAAACAGTTTGGTATCATCTACAAACTTTACCACCTCACTGCTTACCCCTTTCTCCAGATCATTTATGAATAAGTTGAACAGGATTGGTCCCAGGACTGACCCTTGGGGGACACTACTCCATTCTTAAAATTACCCCTCTCCATTCTTAAAATTTACCATTTATTTCTACCCTTTGTTTCCTGTCTTTTAACTAGTTCTCAATCAAAGAAAGGACCTTCCCTCTTATCCCACGGCCATGTAATTTACACAAGAGCCTTTGGTGAGGGACCTTGTCAAGGGCTTTCTGAAAATCTAAGTATACTATATCTACTGGATCCCCCTTGTCCGCATGTTTGTTAACCCCTTCAAAGAACTCTAATAGATTAGTAAGACAGGATTTCCCTTTACAGAAACCATGTCAATTTCTAAAATGGCGACCGGCTGGGAACATGCAAATCAAGCACTAGATATTTAAATCCCGGGCTTGATTTGCAATTTCGGTCACCCCCACTAGCCTCCCTAGATCGATCTAGGGGGCTGATGTAGATGTACCCTCACAGATTGTTTATTACAGTGTAGATGTGGCCATAGGGACTGTGGCAGGATGGAGCCATGTCTACACTGTTATGTTCTGTGAGCATGTTCAGTGAGCAGCTGGACTTTAAGGCTAGCCCAAAGAAATTAGAATGGTAGTTAATATGATTTGGGTGCCTAACTCCCTTAGACTCCTTTGAAAGGTTCATCCTAGAAATGGAAATATCAGGTCCCCACCAACACTGAGGATCTGTTTTCTTGGTTCTCCTTGAGTGAAATTCTCAACAAAAGAACCAAAATACCCTTTCTCCAGATAATCACGGCAGAAGCTGAGTTACCTGCTCTGCTGTAATTAGCAGCAAAGCCACCAAAAAAGTTGCACAGATGGAGAAGGTTTAAGAACCCAAAATAAAAAAAATGGATCTGAGCTGCAGGAAAGCAAGCAAAATCCATCACGGCTAATTATTTGCTCTTAATTGTCAAAAAAGATGGATAGATGAAAGGAGGTTTTCAGTAGAACGAGAGCATAAGTGTTCTTAAAGCCAAGCACTGTAGCAGAATCTGAAAGCAAGACTTTTCATAATTCACGGGCTGTTAATTATCTAAACACAGGTCCCTTGGAGCTGCCTGAGTGAAGATTAATTAGTTTTTGAAATAATAGCTAAATTGATGCTGGGAAGGAGTTCAGGCTCTGAAATAATGGCTGAAAATTAGCCGCCTGTTTCTTCATTTCTCTTTGCAGCATTCAGAAGAATATTTGTCTCTGTTGCTTTTTTGGAGATGAGCCATTAATCACTCAGGCAGATGGTCCCTTCCCAAATTTGTGACGCTACAAAAAAAGGAAGAAGAGGAAAAAATTGCTCACAGAAGGAAGGAAGGAAAAGAAAAAGAAAATCCAGTGATTAGCATTTGGCAGAGTCTGTCTCCAGGGAAATCCTGGGTCTGATGCCTCTGGGACTTACACCAAGTGTAAATCAGAAGTAATTCCATTGGAATGAATGAAGTGACATTAGTGTAAAGTGGGGCTAAGTGAGGAGAAAATCAGGCCTTCTAGCTGCAAAAATGTCATTTCCAGGAGTTGGAGACAGATTGGGCTATCGAGGAGTTAGAGAACTCTAGAGTTCTGCATCAGGCCGTGTTACAGGGTGACACCGGACAAGCCAGACTTCTTGGCTGTGTCTAGACTGGCCAGTTTTTCTGGAAAATCAGCTGCTTTTCCGGAAAAACTTTCCAGCTGTCTACACCGGCCACCTGAATTTCCGCAAAAGCACTGACTTCCTACTGTAAGAAATCAGTGCTGCTTGCGGAAATACTATGCTGCTCCCGTTCAGGCAAAAGTCCCTTTTGCGCAAAACTTTTGCGCAAAAGGGCCAGTGTAGACAGCTCAGATTTGTTTTGCGCAAAAAAGCCCCAATCGCGAAAATGGCAATCGGGGCTTTTTTGTGCAAAAGCGCGTCTAGATTGTCCATGGATTTTTTTATACAAAAAGTGCTTTTGCGGAAAAGCGTCCGTGCCAATCTAGATGCTCTTTTCAGCAAATGCTTTTAACGGAAAACTTTTCCGTTAAAAGCATTTCCGCAAAATCATGCCAGTCTAGACATAGCCCCAATGTGCCTCAGTTTCCCCAGTATAAGTGCACTGTGAGGCATAAGTAGCCATTGACTTGTGCCAACAGGAAAGCCTGAGGGAAAGGAAGGTGTGTTACAGGGTGGCTCAGCTCTGGGGGAAGTTGAACTGGGCTGGTCACAGCATTCTTTCAGGCAAATCCATGGGCTTCTCTCTCACTCTGCTTCCCTTGAACATACCAGGTAAACTGTCTGAAGCTTTGTCACTGCAAAGGGCAAGACCACAAGGACGAATGGCTCTGGATGAGGAACCTGCAGCACCAGACTGTCTCATGTCCTCCATCTCAGGAGATGCCAGGAGCTTCCGTCTGCACAGAATCAGTGCCAAAGCATCTCTCTCTGTGCGCTCCTGCATGCAAAACAGATGGATTGCCACTATCCCTCTGGGCCGTAACACAGCAGCATGCCCGCTACCCTTCTCCAGTGGAAGCTGACACAACAGTGAGCTCAACAGGCAAAGTTTGGGAGATCTGACTCCGCAGGCAGCTGGCAAGGAACCAAACACAACAGCATTTCACAGAGCTCACTTCATTCACCTGTGAAGGGCACCGAACCTGCAGGGTTGTGAGGGACCAGGACGGGTCTGGGCACTGCCGAGAGCATCCACTCAGGGCAAATTGCTCAAATTCAGGGCTCCTTACAGCCCCTGACTGGATGCTCTTCCCAAGCAGGCCACAAACCAGTCACACAGAGCACTTCAGCTGCCAATCCAGCCAGCAGGAAGCCTCACGAGCAAAACCCCTCAAAAACCCTAGCTCTCCCTGTGCCCCTATCAGCTCCAGGCCTGCACACAGGTAAGAGGTTATAGAACCCAATCTCACCTACCCTGAATGGGTTCTTCCAGTCCCAAGAAACCAGCCACAGTTCCTGGTCAATTTATACCTTGTATCTTACCCACAGGATCACGCTGGGCCAGTCCTTTAGCATCTAACATCTAAAGGTTTATTAACAGAAGAAAGAAGAGGTTGAGAGTAAGGTTGTTAAGGAGAATACATTACATGCATCGAATCACCAAGTTCTCAATGCAGGCTCTCTGAAGAGATGTTACAAACTGCTGGCTTAAAAGTCTCTGGTGTACATCCTACGTCAGGATGGGCCAAGGATTCTTCCCAGCTCGCTGTTCCTCGCAAGGAACCAGGAATCATCTAGAATCAGTAGCAGAATTGAAGGCAAGATGGACTCCGTCTCATGGCATTTTATATCCATCCCTGGAATCTTCCAAGCTGGAGCCTGTCACATGGCCCAGTGACCTATCCTTGTGTCCCAAGTCAGCAATCATGATATTGGCTAGCTTGCAGGGCCCAGACACATTCTTCAGGTGTGTATTGGCCTCTCAGAGAGCCTTGTCCCTGGACCCTTGCTAATTAGCATAGTCACTGACTAACCATTCCTGGCCCAGTGCTCTGTCTCCAACAGAGAATCATCCAGCGTATCAACACAGAGTCCATATTTACAATGCCACATACAGATTTCACACAAGTACATGAATAATATACATAAAATCAGTTGAACATAAGCTTTAATTTGACATTTCACATGGCCCCGTTTGTACAGACTTTGGGGCAACCCGCCCCTCCCCCCCCCACCACCACCACCACCAGAGTGTAGCAGTGACCTGTCTGCTTAAAATCTAGTAACATCACAAGGGTTAGGAAGGGTAAGTGGTTGGAACTTAATCCGCCAAGAAAGGATGAGCTAGTTCCATGGATTCCCACACAAACAGCTGTGGTGTGTTGATGTAGAGGTGGACACACTCCTCAGAAGTTTGGGCACATTTTCCCCATGTCAGGACACAGAAGTTTTTCTAACAAGGAGGCCAAACTCTAGGAAACTCCAGGCTCACTTTACATGTACAAACTACAAGGAGTCCTGTGGCACCTTAAAGACTAAAACAGAGTTTCTCAAACTTGTTTGGCTGTGGAGCCCCTCTGGGGCCCTGAAAATTTGGTGGGGCTCTTAAAATATCATGATTTTTAATTCAATCCAAATAAATAGCAATTAAGTTTTAGAGTTCTATTTTTATTTCTTGCATATTTCTTATAAATGCCTTTTTCCCCAAGAACACTATCAGAAAACTAGCCAATTAGCCCATCATAAGATGGGATTTTCAGGTCTCTCCTGCATGTCAGTCTTCTCTTCTGAGCCTCAGGTCTCTCATGCCATCTCTCTCTCTCTCTCTCTCCTCCTACTGCCTCCCTCTCTCTCTCTCTCAGCTCTCCTCCACCTTCTACCTCTCTATCCGTCTCTCTCTTTCTCTTCTCCCCCTCCTGCCTTTCACTCTCTCTCTGCTCTCCTCTGTCTCTGTTGGGGATGCACGCTCATCCAGGCCCCGCCCTCTGGGTGTGTACGTCAACACCCTGCCCCCCTTTGCCTCCTACCGTGGTGCTCAGCTGACTTCTGCGACTCTCAGCCGGGCCGCCGCGTGGCAGCAAGTGGTGCAAACAGCCTCTCTCTCTCTTCTCCTCCTACTACCTCCTTCTCCCTCTCGCTCTCTCTCTCAGCTCTCGTCCACCTCCTGCCTCTCTTTCCAGCTCTCTCTCCTTCTCTTCTCCGCCTCCCGCCTTTCACTCTGTGTTTCTCATCTCCTCCTCCTGCTGCGTCTCTCTCACTCTCTATCTCACTGTCCTCTGCCTCTTCCGTTCTCCTCTCTGTCTCTTCCGCATCCTCTGTGTCTGCTTCGCCTTCCTCCTTTTGAATCCGGCGCCCTTTCCTGACATCAGAGACTCACGCTCGTATAGGCCCCGCCCTCTGGCCGTTCCTCCTGGGCGGCGTTATTGTCTCCCACCGTGGCGCTTGGCTGACTTTTGCACCACTCAGCCGGGCCGCGCGTGGGAGCAAGCAGCACAAGCGGTCGTTTGGGCCCCGCACTCCCCATGCTGCACCCCTGTGTTGCATGGGGAATGCAGACCCCAAATGGCCGCTTGTGCAGCTTGCTCCCACATGGCGGCCCGGCTGAGCAGCACAGAAGTCAGCTGAGCGCCATGGAGGGAGACAATAACGCCGCCCAGGAGGAACAGCCAGTGTTTCAGCGTTACAGAGTCACAGACATTGGGCTACTATATATATGATTAGTAACAACATAATAGGATTATACAACTGCTGTTAATATTTTCTTGTGGAGCCCCTGGACACATAGCCCCAGGGCCCCAGGGAGCGCACTTTGAGAGAACCTGCACTAACAGATTTATTTGGGAATAAGCTTTCCTGGGTTAAAAAGAAATCGCTTAATCTAATGCATCTGACAAAATGCTTTTTACCCAGGAAAGCTTATGCCCAAATAAATCTACTAGCCTTTAAGGTACCACAGGGATTCCTCCTTGTTTTCGCAGCTACAGACTAACATGGCTACCCCTCTGAGATTTTACACATACAAGAAATTCAAAGTTGAAAGGCTGGACAAGTCATTGTTAAAGGTGCCAAAACAAGCTAAATCCCCATAGAGGTGCCAGCTTCCTTTCTCCCCATTTTTGCATGAGCCAGAAACATACACCCCACTATTGCTTTAATTTATAAATGTCTCTGATACAAAATGTGACAATGTATCTCCCATTTGTTCTCCCCGATCTGTGCAGGAAACATGGGTAGAGGGAAACACACCAGTGTTGTGACGCCTGACATATGGAACCATGGGCCCTAATCCTGGGTAGGGTAGAGCAGCTCCAAGGAGGAGCTGAAGACCCCTTGGCATCTGGCAACACTGGCACTTAAGGGAAGGGAATAGCTGGCATCAGGTGCTGTCTCCCTGGAAATTCGTTTTAAAACACAACATGTGCCTTGGTTGCCCGTGAAGAGGGCCACAAAGCAACACAGCGGCTGATTGGAAGAGAGGCCCAGTGCGGAATATAGGTCCCTGACAAGATAAACCTGGTGGTGGCTAGGATAATCAGGACTTTTTAGATCTACCAAACCTCAGCCCCTCCCTCCCATCTCTCCAAGCTCACCCCGTCCTCTGAAGCAGCTAGGACTGGACATAGTGGGTGACAAGACGTTGGGGTGGATGGAGCTTGGGTCTGACTTGGAGCTGAAGACTGCAAAGCCAGGGAAACAGGACTGCCCCTTGAATTAGCCCTTCAGTTGTATTGCCACTTCAGTGATTCTCCCTCCCCCTCCCCCAGTCAATTTCCTGTCTTCTAATTAAGTCTTAATTAATATCTACTGGTGGGTGTTAGAGAGATAGCCCCTGACTCAGCACACCCTGTACCAGGGTTTCTGCACCCATGGAGGACACGGAGAAGGGAGAAATCATCCCTTGGTGCACAATATACAGCCGGGACTGCATGGCACTTCAAGCATGGAGCTTTCCTTCCCCTCTGCCCTTCAAGAGGTGAAGCCGATGTTGTAAAGCTCCAATCAGCAGGGACCCCTGAATTCTGGGGTGCTCAATTGCCATCCTTCCACTTGTGCCCATTCAGGAATAAGGAGCCAGCTGCCAAGAGCAGAGCTGGCCTATGTCTGAGCTCTTCCCTCCTTTTCCCATGGGGGAATTATCACTAGGTAATTCAGAGAGATTTCTGGAAAGGAAAGGCAGGCCTTTTCCATTGGCTGCCTTCCTCTCAGCAAGTGAGCCATATAAATTTGCAAGGCACTGTGGGAAATTAACTTTGTGCAACGCTTGTGAGACAGCCATTCGCCGAAGGCTGTGACATTCATCACCTGAAGCTCCATTTGTAAAGCCCCTTGTCTCAAAAGAGTGCCTGCTCCATAAAATATGCACAGCTGTCTTGTGCTAAACCCTTCAAAGCACTTACGGTTGTACATTACCTCGAAAGTGATAGCACAATAAATAATCAGGAGAGCCAGACATCCATCCCCTAATCAAAGTCGACATGGCTTCTTCACCCAGAGCAGCTCCTCACCGAAAAGACCAGGGGAAATGTGTTACCTACAGTAGTATTCCTCCTGCAGGTTGGTAGAGGTGTGTCTACACTGCGCTGTTATTTCAAAATAACAATGTGAGCGTCTACACAGCCATTCCGTTCTTTCAAAATAATTTCGAAATAACGGATGGCTTATTCCAAAATCTGAAACCTCATTTCACAAGGAATAATGCCTAATCTGAAATAGCTATTTCAAAATGAGGCGTGTGTCGATGCTCCACTGCTGCTATGTCGAAATAGCCCCTCACCAGGGCCATTCTAAGTTATTCCTCCCCAGTGCCTCCTGGAGCCCTAAATTGAGATAGCGAAGCCTGCCTTGGATTAATTTTGAGGCTTCCCTGCAGTGTAGATGTGCTATTTCGAAGTAAGCTGTTTTGGAATAACTATTCTGGAATAGCTTATTTTGAAATAGCCATGCAGGCGCCTGGGTGATAGGTCACATTCCCAGTGCAGGATGTCTTTTCTGCTCCTGGGGATTTGTATAGGGATCCTTAGTCAACCTGCATTAACCTGAACTATAAAGGGCTATCAAAGTTACTGGTAGACTATCTTTTGTAGTAACTAAAGCAGGCTCAGCTTCCTCTCTGTTCCCTACTTCTCCTTAGTGCTCAGGCAGGAGAGACTGACAGATGGAGAGGTAGTATAATGAGGGGCTATGCTAACTTCTGACACACTATGAATGCACTTGGGACTAACCACATTACCCCCAGCTACTTCCCTCTCAAGCCTCTGGGTCTGGCTACACTGTGAGGTTTTTTCCGAAGAAGAGATGCAAATTGCACTCGCATTTGCATATCTTCTTCCGTTTATTTTTTTTCCGGAAGAGGATTTCTGAATGATGGCCAAATGTTGGAAAAAAGCTCTCTTTCGGAAGCCTCTGTACACCTCTTTTTACGAGTAATAAGGATTTTTTTTCCCGACATTTGGCCCCGTGTAGATGGGCCAAATATTAGAAAATCCTCTTCTGGAAAAAAAAACCCAGAATATGCAAATGCAAGCGCAATTTGCATTCCTTCTTCGAAACCTCCCCCCCCCCCCCCCCACAGTGTATCCATATCCGGATCCTACAGTGCATCTCTCCACCCTGATGTGAACATCCATGCTTTAGGTCCTGGCTTGAGTCTGCTCTCAACAGTGTTACTCCTGATTTACACCCATGTGAGGGAGAGCGGGGCCAGCCTCAATGCATCAGAATGGGTGTGCTTGTGGAGGCCAGCAAGGGAGTTCTGGAGGGAAGTTTTCTGTTATAGAAGGGAAAGCCGGAGAGTTCTGACAAGCCCACGATAAAGACAAAGGCCCTCCCGCTTCCCTCAGTGGCTCACTTTATCATCCCACATCCCGCACAGTGTGAAGGAGGTAATGCAAAACCGGAGCATGAGCAGTAAATATCTCCTGAGCAACATTGGGTCCCTCACAGCTCTGCCAGCTTCAGCTGAACCAGCCTGAGAACAGGTGACAAAATTCCACCCAGGGCAGCAGATCAAAGGTAACAAGTGGAGAAGATGCATGACGAGGCTCTGTGCTGGGACAGCCGGATCCCCCAGCTCACGGAGAGCACCGGCTGCAGGCTTGGTCGCTTGGTGGCTGTGCCCTATCTAGATTAATCTCTCTCACTGCAGGCACAAAAAAGTCAAGTGGCAGCCACCTCCCCTCCCATTACTTTGATTTTTCATCCTTTGTCTGCCATGAATAAAAAATGACGCTAGCTGCGGTTCTCCTCTGCTACAACGCGAAGCGGCCTTTGTGCGCACACGGTAGCAGGCCATTTGTGGTTACCATACCAACGCAGGGCCTTCCTCTGAAACAGGGTAGCTGACTCCCATCATTCACGTTGTCCTTTGCTGTCCAGTGCAACCAGCCGGCCAATTTATCTCCAGCAGCTTGAGAGGGGCTAAAGGTATAAGCAACCAATAAACAAAATGGTGGCCCTTGCTACTCTAGGAAAAACTGGCACATGTTTGGAGAGGCTCCTTTGGAGAAGGTGCATCTCTTCCTGTAGGGATATGAGGGAATCTCTCTCTGCACGGGGAGCAAGCTTGGCTGGATCAGACATGTAATCAGCAGGAAAATAGCCAGCTGTGAAAGGGAGGAAGCCATCAGCCACATGGGTCAAAAGCAGGCCAGGGACTGATGGAAGAACCCATAGAAAGCACCGTATTTCTGATTATCAGAGGTGTAGCTCCAATTATCCATGATGCTCTGTTCCTCTGAAAAAATAAGATTCCATATCACCTTATCACTTGGGGTTTACCTTCCCGAAGTCATCCCGGAAAGTTAATCTGAATTAACTAAAAGGTGTGAATTTGAAGTGGCTTTATTAAACTGCATCGACACCTTGTGTGGAGAATGAAAATGAGAATTAAAGTGGCTTTAATTCAGTTTCACTGATCTAGCTCAAATTCACACCCTTACTTAATTTGGATTAATTTTCAAGGGCGCCCCAGTGTAGACAAACGCATGGCCTTTGTTCTTGAATAAAACTCGAAGGGCCAACTTCATTCCTGGGTTAAGAAAGGCAGCTACACTGCAACCAACAGGGTGACATGGGCTCAGAGTTGCAGGGGATATGGGCCAGTATCAGTGCCAGACCGAGACATACCTGCGCTCAGGGCAGCGGGCACGCGGAGCATGCGCAGCCTTGCCCCGGCTGTGCGGCACCTGATTGACATGGTAAGGGGCACCGCGCCCCCCAGGTGAGCAGCACATGTGCGTGGCCCCGCCCCTGGGTGCACAGCGCCCCTTACCACTTCAATCAGGCACCCCCCATAGGTTGGCACCCAGCTAGCCCCGTCCCTTAATCCAGCCCTGTCCAGTATTACTGATGACTCCTAAACAGTGTCTTTCATGCCAGATATTTTATCTCTGTCCCCCTCATTTTCTCATCCCTGGGCCACAGAAATTCTATGGCACTAATATTAGCACCCTAGGAGGTCCCCACAGCAGCTAGCTTTGCAAGGCGCAGAATGCAGTCTATTTCTGGTTTCCCTTTTAGCTATTTCTTAGCCCCAGGAGGCAGGTAGCGCTCATCCCTTTTTACAAGGTGATTAAATGCTGCCTCTGTAACACATTTCATTCCGGGAAACAAATTATGTACAACACACTCAGTGGGATCTAATGAGAACTGACACTGTCAGGTGCCAGCAGTGACTTTACTGTCAGGTTTTACTTTCAAATGGATGTTGTTAAGCCACCTAAAGAACCTGCTAGACCCCTGCTCTGCTGTGACAGAAGGCTCCACCGTGCAAATGCTGGAGGAGTCCTGCTGGCTTAATTCAGCCTCTCCAGGTAGCCTGCATCTAATGCTGCAGATGTGGGTACAATGTAGTCGTCAGTGTGTGTGTTTCCAGTGCTGTTAACAAACATCTGCTAAGAGTACACTGCAGTGCTAAGAGCTACAGTTATATTCCCCCTTCCTACAGTCACCGCGCTGCCCACAAACCAAACTTGGTGGAAAAACTTTTTAAAAGGACAAATCGTCTTGCAGGACCTGAGAGACGAGCAAAACATGTAGATGGTGTCATGAGCTTTCGTGGGCACAGGAAGACTATTTGTGGGTTTTTAAAGTTTTTCCAGTTACAGCCTAACTCGGCTACCCTTCGGAAGCTTCTGAAGCTGGTGGAGTGGATTTGGACAGGAGCTGGTCAAGGAAAGGGTCAAGTGCTTCCTGAAGTGGTATTGGTGCCTCAGCAGATGGAGCTCCTCCCTCCTAAGTCACAACGTTTTACCCACCATTTCCCACTCTTGCTACCATCCGTGCAGCTCTGCCAGTGGTAGCAAGGGATGTGGGAGGAGGGCATACGTCAGCCCTTCTCATCTACCCATGGCTCAGAGCAGTGCTATATGATATGGCAGTTAAAATGCTAGTCATTGCTGGGGGCATGTCTACTCTAATGCTTCCAAGGCTGCAAAAACTCATAAAAAGTCCAGTATACCTTGGTCCAGTACTGAGCCAACACCCCTCTATGGGGCTACCAAGAGCCATATGGTTGGCAACATGAACACCCAAGACCCTGGCTTCATGGGATGATTAAAGACCACATTCAGTATTTTTACAGAGCAGAGAAGTACCAACCCCAGTATCTGGTCAAATCCCATCTCAGGGAAGCATCTTCTGCTGCCTTTGGATTCTCTTTTTGATTCAACTGAGCGAGCAATATTCATTTCCTGTCCCAAGCTGTTATACAGTGTTTGCTATTAAACAACTACTCGCATGATGGGATTAATGATATCCCCCCTCCGTCCGCCCACTGGGAGAGCTAGGGTGGTTTGGGGTTTAGCTCAGCAGGGTTTCAGAGAGTGGACTCAAGTCCACTTAGTCTCTCCATGCCTTAGCTCCTCACTTCTACAATGGGGATGAAAGCACAGTCCTGCCGCTCGGGATTATTGTGAGAACTTCGTTAAGGACTGGGAGGTGCGCAGATACTGTGGCAATGGAGGCCAGCTAAATTAGATAGATAGATAAATTGGGAGTGTTTAAAAATACTCTGAGATTCCGCAACTGGGAGCACCATCCCCAAGCTAAGTATTATTCTACAGAATACCACAAAGTTGTTGCCAGAGCCTTGCTGTATTATTGATATACAGGTGTGTTGCTGCTGTGTGTGATTTGCTGGGTCAATGTCCAAAGAGCTAAGCTGAGCTGACCAGGGAAGGTGCCTGGCCATGGGCCTCTTGTTCACTCTAGTACGAGCTCTCTCCAAAACACCTTCTGCAATTGCTGACAAAAACTTCCACTCCAGCATGCAGAGGACACTATAAAGAGCTCTGAGAAAGGAGAAAGCCCTGTCACATGCACAGCTGTCTGTTGGCAAGGCTGCACCCAGGAAGGGAGAGAAGATGCTTTGCTTGCATCAAGCCCATCGAGTCGTCATGGCAACAGGGATTTTTAAAAGCAATTAGCAGCAGGTTCATTTGCATCGCTTTGGGAGACAGGATCTCCAAGAGCCCTCTGTGCTGAGGACGTGTTGCCCAAGTACTGGCTGCACACAAACTAACAGGTCCAAATTCAGCACCATTGGTGCTGGCAGCTGCTTAAAGGGGCTCTGGGTGAATCACATAATTTTAAAACTAGAAAGAACCTCGAGAGGTCATAAGATCCAGGCCCCTGCACTCAGGGGCAAACACCATCTAGGCCATCCCTGACAAGTCCAACCTGCTCTTAAAAATCTCCAGTGATGGAAATTCCACAGCCTCCCTAAGGAATTTATTCCAGTTTTTATCCATCCTGAAAGGAAATTTTTCCTAATGTCCAACCTAAACCTCCTTTGCTGTAATTTAAGCCCATTGCTTCCTGTCCTATCATTAGAGACCAAGAAGAACATTTTTTCTCCCTCCCCTTTCTAACAGCCTTTTAGATACTTAAAAGCTGTTATCATGTCCCCTCTCGATCTTCTGTTTTTCAGATTAAATAAACCCAATTCTTTTAATCTTCCGTCATAGGTCACGTTTTCTAGACCTTTCATCATTTTTGTTGTAAATTTCTCCAGTTACTCCACATTTTTCCTAAAATGTGACATCCAGACCTAGACACAATACTCCAGTTGAGGCCTAATCAGTGCAGAGTAGAGGAGAAGAATGACTTCTCGTGTCCTGCTCACAACACTCCTGTTAATGCAGCCCAGAATCATGTTTGCTTTTTTTGCCACAGCATCACACTGTTGACTCATATTTAGCTTGTGGTCTACCATGACCCCTAGATCCCTTTCTGCAGTACTCCTTCCCAGACAGTTGCTTCCCACTTTGTAAGTGTGCAACTGATTGTTCCTTCCTAAGTGGAGCACTTTACATTTGTTCTTATTGAATTTGATCCTATTTACCTCAGACCATTTCTCCAGTTTGTCCAGATCATTTTGAATTATGATTCTTTCCTCCAAAGAAGTTGCAACCCCTCCAAGCTTGGTATCCTGTGCAAACTTTATAAGCATATTCTCTCTGCCAATATCTAAATCGTTGATGAAGATATTGAACAGAACCAGTCCCATAACCCCACTTGTTATGCCCTTTCAGCAGGATTGTGAACCGTTAATAACTGCTCTCTGAGATCGGCTATCCAACCAGTAATGTACCCCCCTTCTAGTAGCTCTATCTAGATTGTATTTCCCTAGTTAATTAATGAGCAGGTCATGTGAGACTATATAAAATACCTTGCTAAAGTGAATATATTACATCTACCACTTCCCCCTTAACCACAAGGCCTGCCATTGGCTCCAGGGTTTACGGATCACAGCCAGGGAAGGGGTGGGAAGATGGCTGAATTTCAATTGGTTTCTCGTGCTCAGACAAGCATTTGTGGAACGTCTATCTAGAGCTCACTCAGCCCTAGCAGCAAGGCAGGGCCCCATAATCCTGCACAGCAGGGATGACTGTGGCAGGCAAAGCACCTGTCCCTCTTCCCTATTCTCAGAGCTGATTTATAGTAGCAGGTGAAAATCAGCCTGAACCTGATGCAAGACAACCAAAGGCCTTTCTGTTAACTCTGAGCAATATTTCCCCAGACAGGAGGAGCCACAGATAACTCATCAATATGAAGAGCCATGGAAACCCCTGGGAATCCTTGCTGAACCACTCCATTTCAGGCCAACTCCCCCAGCACGTCTCCACTGCCTCTATAAGTGAGGTAGGGAAATCTCACGTGAACACAGAGGCTATGTCTAGACTGCACCCGTATTGCACAAAAAATATGCAAATGATGCGAAGCGTGGAATAATTAATGAGGCTCCGTTTTTGCACAAGAGGCTTTTGTGCAAAAACGAGTTGTCCACACAGCTCCTTTTTGCGCAAAAACCCCCTCTTGCACAAGAGCCGTTCTTCATGAAAAAAATGTGGAGAATGGCTCTTGTACAAGAGAGGGGTTTTGCACAAAAAGGAGCCATGTAGCTGTCTCCTTTTTACACAAAAGCCTCTTGCGCAAAAACGGAGCCTCATTAATGATGCAAATGAGGTGTGGCAATATTCCTTATTTGCATATGTTTTTGCCTTATTTGCATATGTTTTTGCACAAGAGGCTATAGTGTAGACATAGCCAGAGTGGTGAGAGCCTGCCTCCTGCCACTTAGTGCCCACTGGCTTCCTGGTGCAGGGGAGCTTGAGAGGAGGAAAGAAGGATTTGAACTCATTACCCTGTGGGGAAGCAGAGCCCCAATGATAAATCACTCCAAGAGCAGGGGGGTTTCTGAGTGATCTGGGGATTAGCCCTCTCTCCCTGCCTATGCGTGTGGTGCAAAGCCAGCCCTTCCCCAGACTCGGAGCCCTGTCTCCGTGTTGGGACTGGCAGACGTCTCCAGGCAGAAAATGCTGCACACTGGGGAGGAGCAGCTGCCTATGAGCAATTCCTACAGGAAGGCACTTCCACTGGGGTCAGGGTTACAGGGCTGCTTGCACATTCGTCCCCTCTCTGGCCTCGGTGTGCATCCCCACAGGAGTTAGGCCTAGTGCTTCACTTGACACAGGGTGAAAACTGGCAGTCTGTTCTTACACGGGCAATGGCTATAGGACCCCATGCGTGCCAAGCCCTTACTGCCCAACAGGTCCAGTACATTCTGTTTCTCCATTCAGGCTGTGACCAGATATACCCAGCAACGAACACGCTTCGTAAAACAACAGGACTGTTCACTGAACAGTGGGAGCAAAGCTTTAAAGAAAAAGGGTTTTAAAATAAGAGTCTTTGTCCATGTCTGCTTCACCCTTGTCTTATTGGCCCCAGTGGTACCCAAGACTTGCTTCTCCAGAGACCACCAGCAGGCTCCCGACATGTGCCCTCTTTCGCTCCCCCTCTCTCTGTCAGATAGCCCTTTTTTAAATCTAAGTTCTGTGTTCCTCTAGGGACCTTTGGCTATTAGGCAAAGTAGGGGTCAGCCTTTGGGCCGGCAAAAATCAAAGCTAAAGGCTGTGTCTACACTGGCCCCTTTTCCGAAAGGGGCATGCTAATTTTAAACTTCGTAATAGGGAAATCCGTGGGGGATTTAAATATCCCCCGCGGGATTTAAATAAAGATGTCCGCCGCTTTTTTCCGGCTTGTAGAAAAGGCGGAAAAGAGCGTCTAGACTGGCCCGATCCTCCGGAATAAAGCCCTTTTCCGGAGGATCTCTTATTCCTACCTTCAGAGTGGCGTAGGGGCTAGGGTATTTGCCTGGGGAATACAGGGTAGTGGGTTCAAATCCAGACCTCCTAGAACAACCAGAAACCAGACAAGGAACCCCCAGAAGGCAGGGAGGTGAGGTGGGGTTTGGAATGGAGTAGGAAATACAGCACTTGCCTGAGGAGGACAGGGTTGGAGCTTGAAGTCTGCATCTCTCCCCTACCCCCACCAGCCAGCTGATACAGAACTCCCCAAGAGCAGGCCCAGCCCAGACCAGACCAGCTCAGCTCTGGAGTGCCTTCAGGTAGGAATAAGAGATCCTCCGGAAAAGGGCTTTATTCCGGAGGATCGGGCCAGTCTAGATGCTCTTTTCCGGCTTTTCTACAAGCCGGAAAAAGCGGTGGACATCTTTATTTAAATCCCGTGGGGGATATTTAAATCCCCCGCGGATTTCCCTATTACGAAGTTTAAAATTAGCATGCCCCTTTCGGAAAAGGGGCCAGTGTAGACACAGCCATATTGTTCCCATGGTAAATACCATCCCAATAAACTGAGTGACACAGTAGTCCTAAACTATTGCAAGGCAGCTCCATAGCTATTGTAGCAGGCTTCTCTTAAAGGCATCATAGCCTAGATGAGAGAAGCTTCATCCTAAGATGCTGGGGAGGTTGGGGGGGGGGGATGAAAAACAGTCCCGTGGAAGTGGATAAGGAAGCAACAGCAAGATGGGTCAATGAGTTCTTTAGAACTTAAAGAAACAAAGAAGCTGCTTTTGTGTAATAGTAATGCTTTGTGCTGCTCTCATCTATTTAGTTATCTAGCAGCAAAATTGCATCAGGTGCTTCACAGCTAAAGGCAAAGACAATGACTTAGTTCCAAGGGTGGGTGAGAAGCCGTCTAAAACCTGTATGATTAGTAGCAGTAGAAAAGCAGTAGAAAAGTTCCAGTGGATGATCCGCTGGCTTTATAGTGCAGCAAGCATAAAGGGGCCCAGAGTAAGGCGATTAATCAGCAATCTATGCTCATCATACACACAGTTCCTTCTAAGGGCTCCATCCCCATTCTCTACTGCTCTATACTTGGTGGAGTCAATTTTAGGGCTAGGCGGCCTTTTTCAATGAATCCTTTTTCAGGGACGAATGCAAATCTGGTGACTTGGAATCATTCTGTGAACTTGTGTCGGTTTTGCTGAATTGTTCATGTCAAGGGGAAGGAACCAAAAGTCTGGGGAAAAAATATCGTGTTCTGAGCTTTCCTACACAAAATGTTTCAATTTTTCAGTTCAAAATGACTTTTGATTTCGAAATATCCTTTCTTTTCCTTTTCTAAAAAATGCAACCATTTAAAAACGCTCCAAATCAAAACTAAAATATTCAGTTCAACCTAAAACAGGCATTTTTTCTGATTTTTCAACTCACCAAAAATGTAAAAAAAAAAAAAAAAAAAATCAAGTTCAGTCCAGGCAAAAATGTTTTTTCTCCCACTTTTTGAAATTGCTAGCAAACCAAACAATGTAATATTTCCCCCAGATCTAGACATTGCCACCAGAACCAGAGTGGGCATAAAATGCTTCCTAAACTGTATGGTAGCATTTTGCACACACTTGATACAGGTGGAAATAACTAGATAGGGGTTCTTCCTATGACCCTCCTTGCAAACATTTTCCAGTGGGGACGGAGCAGGGGGAGTTGCTGATGGTTTCCAAGAACCTGGCTTTCTTTCAGGGAGAGAGGAAGGTGGGTAATGCACATCTGCAGAGAGGAGATAAGGAAATCAGGCTTCTCAAATGCCTGGGATCTTATTAAAGGAGGGCTGGCTGGAGAGATCCTATCTTGGTACTGAAATATCAGCGCCTTTATCCTTGACTGTAACTTGAACCAAAACAAATTAAATGGGAAGTGAGATCAGGGCAGACTCTACACACAGAGGCAGGGTGGCAGGAAGTGGGGCAGGCCAGGGGTTGGAAGAGGTGGGGAAGGGTGTTGCTCTGAACCCTTGCTGGAAAGAAGGCCTTGCTTATGAAGGGAGGCAGGATGGGTCAATGCCTCTGTGCATGTGCTGTGTGCAATTGCACTTGACAGGAGTCGCACAAAAGGCAACAAAGGAATGGTGGAAAATGAGTTCATCCGAACGGCAAGAATTGTTGATCAGGGGTCTCTGCGGTGCCTGGTGAGGTCAGAATTGGTGCAGCATCAAGCCAGGATGAGGGCCAGGATGGGAGGGAGCGAGCATGTGGGTTGACTGGGCAGCTTAAAGGCTCAACTTTGCTGCCCTATTGATCATTTCAATTCCGAAGAGCAGCTGGAAGAGCAGGGGTCTCTGCGGTGCCTGGTGAGGTCAGAATTGGTGCAGCATCAAGCCAGGATGAGGGCCAGGATGGGAGGGAGCGAGCATGTGGGTTGACTGGGCAGCTTAAAGGCTCAACTTTGCTGCCCTATTGATCATTTCAATTCCGAAGAGCAGCTGGAAGGTCCTGCTGCTCCACAAGGCGGCAAGTTCGGCCTATGTGAGCCACCCAGGGTGGCACTCAGTCCTCCTCTCCTCTGGGTGGGCTACACGCAGAGACGGACGCACCTGCCATTGGTGTCGATCACAAAGACAGGCCTTTCAGCTCTGCCAACAAAAGTTTGGGGCCAGAGGTTTTAGATCCAGATTCACTTCCTGCTGCCAACAACCTCTCCCCACCCCCCCAACCTCCCGCAAGCAGTGACACTATCACAACTAGGCGACTGGGGCACCATTAGCACCACCACCTCCAGCAGCATCACCAGCAGCAATTCAAAGTAGGACCCAGCATCCTACCGTCATCACACTGCTGGGCTGTCGCTGCTGCTGTCACCAGTAGGAGGAGCCAGAGAGCTACACCCTTCAGACCCAGGCAGCAGCATCTCCACCACTAGCCAGGACAGATTTAAATGCCCGAGCACCTCTCCTAGAAGAATTGTTACCCAATGACACAGACGGGGGAAATTGAGAGAGATCAAGGGCCTCTGCAAAGGTGTGAGAGCCAGGAACAGAACCCAGGCAATGTAGAGCCCTAAGCACAAGACTCTCCTTCCTGCTGCTGATAGTTCAGTTGGAAAGTAATTACTGAAGTTTGCAAGTTAGAACCGACAAGCAATGCATGAGGCTGAGTAACCTGGCAGCTCACTGATCAGAACAACATTCACTTGAGTCACATAAGGGGGCAGACATTATACACCTCCTACCTAATCAAGAACATAAAGAGAGTGCTTCTCACCATCGCTTCTTTCTCACGCCCTGACTGTTCGTGTGCACTGGCAGGGGGAGTTAAATGTGCCTTTTCCTACAAGCAAGCAGCTCACCCGCATGTCAAAGAGATCATCTTTGCTCTGAAAGGGAACTTTGGTCTTGGAAGTTTTGCCATTATGGAATTCATCCGTTTAAAAAGTAGAAGGTGCTACTCTGAAACTAAAACTTCCCTCTAAACTAGATCTCAAGGAAACCTGGGGAAGAGTTTCAGCAGGACAACATTTGCAGCACAGCAAGACAGAAGATATAGTAACTTGCATCAAACCTGGAGGAAGGAGAACCACAGGCTGCAGGAGGGAAGAGCTTAGCGAGGACACAAGGAAGGTAGTCTGTGTCCATGTGGCTAGAATGCTAGTTACAACCGCAGTACCTCTGTAGCTAGCTCTCTTACTAAACAACCAACTGAGTTTCACAAGCATGGAGCCCTCTCCTGTCATCTTCTTGCACATGGTACATGAAACAGACAACAGTGGAGGAGGGACTCTCAGCATAAGAGGATGATGGGGATGCAGAGAGCAATGCACTGGCAATGCAGGTATGCTTAGAGGGGCAGCATTTAAAGCAAAGGATCATTATGGCCTGCAGTGGAGATGCAGCTCTCTCTCACTCAGTGGATGTGGTGGCAGAGATGGTGCTGGCAGAGACACTGTCACAAGCTTGGATGTGTCCCCCAATAGACACTCATTGTCTCTGTACTGGGGCTAACCAAAACAATCACACTCTGCTCTTCTCTCTCAACTCTGTCCGTTGCGAGAAACTGATGGCAATGCAAGGGTCCAAAGCAGGAGTTCATGACAGTGATGGGCCTTCCTGGCCGCCTTCTCGCTTTTCACCCTGTGCAGACTCTAGAGACTTGAGATAGGATACTGGGTCCCCATCAGCTGAGCAAGGGGAGCAAAGGGCACCAGATCATGACATTCAACTAGCAGGCCACGGGACTCCATCAACTCCCAGAACCAATAAATAGGTCCTAGAGGGACTCAGAAAGCTGCTCCCAGTTGTAGTGCCCAGTGTTTGCTAGGAAAAAGCAACATTGCAGAAGTACATGAGTGAGATGTACTTCAGAAGACAGACTGAAAAGGCGGGGAATGGTGGAGATGGACAAGAGGAGCTATAGGGAAACCGTGGATGGTCTAGAGCAGTATTTCTCAACCTTTTTTTATAAAGTACCCCCTTTTAAAAAAAATTGTAAGTATCCCCGGTACCTACAGTTTTCAGACACACAAAGTTTTTTTCTACCATTGCAACACATTTGTTTAAACAATTTAATTGTAGCCAGGCAGGAGGTGACATTTTTGGGTGTAAAAAGGACAAAATTAATAAAGCGCTGTAAAACTTAAAACAAAAATTCAGTTTTCTCCAAATTTCAGTTGTATTGATATACTGCCCAGACTTCTCTCGAGTACCCTTAAGGGTACTCGTACCACTGGTTGAGAAACACTAGGCTAGAGAATGTAGATCAGGAGCTTCAGCTTTCCCTGGCCCATAGCACAAGAACAAGGACCCTCCGGTGAGAACAGGGTAGCAAATTCAAAACTGATCGAAGGAGATACGTTAGCACCCAACACCTAATTCAGCTGTGGAACTTATTGATACTGGTTGTGGCTGAGACCAGGGCTCCCTCTAAGATTTTCCCAACCATGAGCAGAGTGAGTTTTAGCTTGTGCACCAATATTGAGGTCATGTGTGCTGGTTTGGATGTATGCCACCGGGGCACCCGATTTATTAACACACACACGTTCCCGGCTGTTGGAGCAGAACCTTCTCCATTCCCCGCCATGCAGCATGTTCCGTTCCTGGTTGCTGGAGCAGACACCCACCCACCTTCTGCCATGCAGCAGGTCTATTTCTGGCCCCAGCCACCAGAATAGGCCCAAGCCCCCCTTGCCATATGGCAGCCCCAACCACTGGAGCAGCCACCTGCCGTGCGGGTCCTGCTGCACGGCTCTCCCGAGGAGGTGGACAGGGGAAGAATTTTTTGTGAGCAGCGCACAGGCATGCACCTTAGCAGGAACTATGGCGGAGACCAGTAAATTGGGAAGATTTGAAAAGAGATCGGACATGCCTGGATTACAAAAATTAAGAGTTGACATACTTTGGGAATAGATATCAAGCCTCGGGCTTCAGGATTTAAGAGTCTCTGGATGTTAACAGATTGGCATTCTCCCATGTCTGATTCCTAAGGGGTTCTTGCGTATTACTCTGAAGTACCCAGTACTTGCCGCTGTCAGACACAGGACCCTAGATCAGAGGGACTTGGGTCCGATCTGGTCTGGCAATTGCTATGTGGCGAATGGGCAGCTAGTACAGAGAAAGGACAATCTCCACTGGGAAATTTGCATAGGGCTGCACAGAGCAGGGGTGTTTCTAGCAGATCATGGGTCTGGTGCAAGAAAAGAGACCCAGGGTGCTCGGCTTGGCATGTCTTGGGCTTGCTTGTCACTGCAGATAGGCAGACTAAAAGCCTAAAGTGACACTGCAGCTGGGTAGTTGCCACTTCGGTCCCTACCACACGTCACAAATTGAGTTGGTCCTGCCAGAAGGAAGGGATTGCTAGCAAGGAGAGAGGCAATGAAACATTTCAGCTCCTTCCAAGCTCTCATGGAAGTCCCTGGTATGGAAGTCTGCTTCTAGCACCTGTTGCTTGGTCCCAAAATAGTGTGGGCTAGCTCTTTAGAGCAGCACAACATATGCTGTGAGCAGACGCTGGGCATCAGAGGTACGTGCAGCGTAACATCAGGCAGCCAGCGTTAAGGAAGCTAGAAACCTGCTCAGGGAATCCTTTGCAGTGTAGTTGGTAAATGAAGCTGAACAGTCACGGGTATTTAAATTGCTGGAGGATTAAGACCAGCAAGTAGGTGGTAACGGAAGGGAAGGCGAAATGCTGGAATCAATATTGTTAAAGTATTCACCAAGCAACAGGGATATATTCCAGTCAAAGCCAGATCAGCCACCTGGTTTCTGCACCCACTCGTGGGTAAAGTAGCCAGAATGCATGCATTAATCTCATTTATCACATCTGTATCCTATAGTGTAAGGTAATATTTGAGCATTGGTATTGTATATCTCTGTGACTATGTAAATCCCCAGATAGGAGAGATTAACTAGTATGAAATGAGGGACTCCAAGAGAACTTGTTATGTCCTATCCAACATGAAAAAAGCTATCAATACAGACTATTGCAGGGCATTACAAATGACAGAAGACATTGACTGTTCTGCCCCAGGGAGGTGAGTCTTGTAGGCGAATTCCTCCTATCAACTGAGTTTGTAGCTTAGAGCACATGGGCTATGGGGAGGGAATAAAAACTCTTAATGGGAAGGAATGGGATTTCTATTCTTCTTAGATGCTAGGTTACAAGGTTTTCTACATATAAGCAAGGGATCCCAGCTGCTTACCCTAAAGGCCAAACAGAGCTTGTTATTTTAAGACTGAGTGAGAAACTTTTAAGATTGGGACTCATTTGTGTATATATATGTTTATCTGCTTTAACCTTGTCAGTAACTGCCATTTCCTTTGCCACTTAATAAATCTGTAGACAGTTTATTATAAGGTTGGCTACAAGTGTTGTCTGTGGTGTGAGATCTAAGATAGAACTGATCTGGGGGAAGTGACTCTTCCTTTGGTCCTGGAAGTAACTTGAATAGTGCAGTGATTGTTGGTGCAAAGGACCATCTATCACAAAGGCAGGCTTGCCTGGGTGGCATGGCAGATCGGGGTACCCCACGGAGATGTATGTGGTTTCCTAGTGAGATTGTTACTGAAGTTCACTCTTGTTGGGTGATACCAAAGTTTAGAACTCTCAGTCAGTTTGGGGTCTGTGCCCTGTTCTTAATACTCTGCCCTAAGGTCGGTACCCACACTCAAGTCACTTCAGGAACACTTGACACCTGCTCCCCAGATTCCTGCACCTTCCACCGAAACACCTAGGATCGGTCTCTGAGCAGGGCTATAGCAGGTCTGATTCTGACAACTGGGAAGAGACCATAGCAAGAAATTAATTAAATGAATTAAAGCAGCTGGAGCCCAGGGTATGTCTGGTTCAGATCACACTTCCCTACAGAATCATTTGCAGGGCCGACTATTATGTGAGCTGTCTCTTCCTGGGTTAGAGAATATAGCTAAAATGCTGCATGGAGCTCAGCCTCTCAGAATGGGCCCCTTCTACCTGAGAAGTATAGGGCAGGTCAAAGAAAAGCACTTGATGTTCATGTCTCTCCCTATCAGGTGAGAACACAAACTTAGGGGTGACAGAGATACCAAATACTGTTACTGTCTGAGCTGCCGCTCACCAAGGTTAGGGGAGGAAATGCAGAGAAACTGATGTTCCGCTGTCTCTGACCATGGTCCCCTCCAGCGGCTCTCTCTATAGAGAGCAGCTTCCCAGTTCTTCCCCATTCAGCTCAGCTCACAGAAATCTGGAGACTTCTCTAGCCTTTTGCTATACTATTGACCCTCTGTGCCTGAATTCCTTCCCCACTTAGAACAGGCCAGGTCTGTCTAGAGAGAGCACAGGTGCTATGTTCCTGCGGACCCAGGAGCTTTCTCAGGCAGATCTAGTCGGTGCTGTGAATGTTGCTTCAAAACCAGGTCATTTGCCCTCAGCAGTGCTGGAAATGCCACCTCCTCTTCTCCGTGTTCATTCACACATCGCCATGACTACAGGATTGCCATTGGCTGCCGGTAGCAGTTTCTTGTTCGGCTTTTAAATTAACTTCCCCCATCCTTTTGGTCTGAAGGAGCCAAAAATCTGTTGACCATTGAGGCAAGCTGCTGAGCCCACCGACATGGGCTGGCACTCAGGCTACATCTTGACTACAGGCTTTTGTCGACAGAAGTTTTGTCAACAGATACTGTCGACAAAACTTCTGTCGACAAAGAACGACTACACTACATTCAGTTCTGTCGACAAAGCAAGCTGCTTTGTCGACATGGTAGCGTAGACACAAAGGACAGTTTACATGCAATAACACCTTCTGTTGACAGAAACTCTGTCGACAGAAGGTGTTATGCCTCGTAAAATGAGGTTTACCAGCATCGACAAAACTGCTGAGTTCTGTCGACGTTATGTCGACAGAACTCAGCAGTAGTGTAGACGCAGGTATAGTTTTGTCGACAAAAGTCCACTTTTGTCGACAAAACTCTGTAGTCTAGACACACCCTCAGAGTCAGGACTGAGGAGGGTTTGGGTGGGGAGTGGTGATGGGGGCGGGGAGGTTACAGGAGAAAGAGGGAGGCAAGATCTGGTGTGAGTGCCCTGTCTGAAGCTTGCATGTAGGCCTGGGAGTCGGGATCTGGTTTTGTTATGTAATTATTCCATGTTGTATTTTTTAGCAGAGAATGTGAGCCTGTTATGATGCTGTAGAAATACCAGCACAGTCCACCCCAACCTGCAGATAGCTCATCAGGCAGACACAGTTTAACCATGCCTGTCAGGTTCCATAGCTCACCGTACCTTCATCCAGCTGCCTTTGCCTCCCCTAGCCCTATGGATCAGGGAGCCATTTTGAAGCTGGGAGAATGCGAGTCAGCTTTTCAGAGTGAGACCAAGCAAGACTTAATCCCACAATTGCCAGCTCCAACCCTGGAGCATCCTGTGTTGGCTGTTTGGCTGCTCCCGGGGAGGGGTTCAAACCCCCAGCTCTGCCCACCTTAGGCAAATGCCTTAACCATTCAGCCCTCACTGCTGTCCAGCAACCCAAATAAACAATGCAAGATTCTATGAGCTGCTAAGAGACAGACCTTCAACACACCAATACACATGCAAGAATTGCTGGGCAACATTAGACACATTTTCTCTTTCATAGCTGCCAGCTAGGAATCCCCATTCATTTCACTCACTTTGCAGCTAACACAAGAGCAGATTGAAAGCTTTGGGGAACCACCGCAGGAGGAATTGTCTCCCGAAAAGGTTTCAGCTAGCAAGTTCCTAGATCGGACTAAATGGCTCAGGGTGGGGGTGGAACATTTAATCATCAGCCCCTTTCACCAGAACCTCTAGAGCCAGTCTCTCTTGGAGGAGGAAAATAGCGAGTCTCACTTAATTCAACACCTGGCAAGGCAGCAAAAGTTTGTTTCAAGAGAAGAGAAGCCTTTGCCCATCTCCTGTGAAGTGGAGAACGAGGCCAGAAAACAGCTGCGGTGAACCCCTTAAGAAGGACAAGGGTTTGGTTTCAGTCCATGCTCCAACTCCTGGAGAGCAGCCCCCTGGACATGGAACCAAGTGAGTTCATTGACCCTTGGAAGGCTTCCTGCCTTCAGAGGAATGCAACAGCCGAGATGCCCCCCTGCTCCTCACCCTCCATTGGTCTTTGGAGCTCAACCCTTTGCATTCAAGGAATCATTGTTCAATACAGTCCAAGGGCCAAGATCTGTTCGCATTGGGGCGTACCCAGAGTAACTCCCATCAAAGTCACAGAGATGCCCCCCCCCCCAGCTTACACCAGAGGAAAACCCGACCTTGTGGCTGGTAAGCTAGTACTGAAGTTCAGAAGTCTTTCCTTCTACCCAGGCTACAAATTGGGAGTGGCTCCCACCTGACATGCCCATACTTGTGCGAGTGCAACTCCAGCAAATCCCAGTTGTCTGCAAGCAGCATCGAACCTGGAACCTCTGGATCTTAGTGCACGAGCCTGTCTGCCACATGAGCTAAAAGCCAGCTGGTTCTCAGCTAAGGCTATAGAGCAGACTCGCTATTCTCTCTGGGTATGTCTACACTACCGCCCTAGTTCGAACTAGGGTGGTTAATGTAGGCAACCGGAGTTGCAAATGAAGCCCGGGATTTGAATTTCCCGGGCTTCATTTGCATAAAGCCGGGCGCCGCCATTTTAAATGTCCGCTAGTGCAGACTCCGTGCTGTGCAGCTACACGCGGCACGGACTAGGCTTCCTAGTGAAACGAGGAGTAACGGTAGTTCGGAATAGGAAGCCTAGTCCGAACTAGCTAGTCCGTGCCGCATGTAGCCGCACAGCACGGAGTCTGCACTAGCGGACATTTAAAAATGGCGGCGCCCGGCTTTATGCAAATGAAGCCCGGGAAATTCAAATCCAGGGCTTCATTTGCTACTCCGGTTGCCTACATTACCACCCTAGTTCGAACTAGGGTGGTAGTGTAGACATACCCTCTGTGAGTGGTCTAAGTGCCACTACATGGGGGTACGTCTACACTACAGCGCTAGTTCGAACTAACTTAGTTCGAATTAGTTAATTCGAACTAAGCTAGTTCGAACTAGCGCATCTAGAACTAAAAACTAGTTCGAACTAGCGTTTTGCTAGTTCGAACTAGCGCGTCCACACTGATTGGACGCAGGGGGGCATTTAAGGGCAGCTGAAACCGGTTCTGGCAGGGCATCAGGTCAGCAGTTGCTTTGTGTGGCTGCTGTCTGAGGCTATCTGAGGGATAAAGGGACCCCCCTGGACAGCCGGTTCTCAGCTTTTCCTGCTTGCTTGCCAACCTCGCCGAGGGACAGCAAAGCGTCGGTCTCTGTGCCCGTCTGTGTCGGTGCTTCCCTTCAGGGGGGCCGCCGCAGGTGGCAACATGGAGCCACAGCTCGCCCTGCACCTTCTGGTGCACGTTCTGGACTTGCTGCTGCAAGCCTGCCAGCAATGGCTCGAGGCTGCCTGGCACCACCTGGGGAATGTCAGCCCCCTGCCTCTCCGCCTGGCCGCCCTGGGGGCCATGGAGGAGCCGCGGCGGCGCCCCGGCACCGGCGTGCCCCGCCGCATCTGGCGTCTGGACACCAGCAGCGACTGGTGGGACCGCATCGTCCTGGAGCGCTGGGACGACTGACAGTGGACCCAGAACTTTAGGATGAGGAGGGACATCTTCCTGGAGCTCTGCGAGTGGCTCGCCCCTGCCCTGCAAAGAAGGGACACTCGCATGAGGCCCGCCATCCCCCTCCAGAAGCGGGTGGCCATCGCCCTCTGGAAGCTCTCCACGCCGGACAGCTACCGATCCGTCGGGAACCAGTTCGGCGTGGGGAGATCCACTGTCGGAGCAGTGCTCATGCAGGTAGGGCGCTCGTCGGCCACCGAGCCGGGGGGGAGGGGGGCTGCGAGGAGGGGATGGGCTGCCCCAGGGACAAAGGGGGGGCAGGAGGAGGCGAAAGCGCCCCGCACCGGAGGGGTCGGTCTGTCCCGGCTGTACTACACGCCGCCAGGGGGGTTGCTTCCGGGAGTGGGGCGCGGGGCACTGCCAGGGCACGCACGCTCCCAGCCACCCAGGCGCCCCACTGATTGACGCTTTGCTGTGTCTCTCTCCGCAGGTGGTCAAGGCCATCAACCGGGTGCTGCTCCGCAGGGTGGTCCGCCTCGCTGACCCGGACGCCGTCATCCGGGGATTCGGCGCCCTCGGCTTCCCCAACTGCGGGGGGGCCATCGACGGGACGCACATCCCCATCCGTGCCCCGGAACACCAGGCGTCCCGGTACGTCAACAGAAAGGGGTACTTCTCCGTCATCCTGCAGGCCGTGTGTGACCACCGGGGACAGTTCACGGACATCAATGTGGGCTGGTCCGGCAAAGCACACGACGCACGGGTGTACCGGAACTCCTCCGTGTGCCAGCGGCTGCAGGACGGGACCTTCTTCCCCGACCGCCACATCAGGGTCGGGGACGTGGACATGCCCGTGTGCCTGGTGGGGGATGCCGCCTACCCACTGCAGCCCTGGCTCATGAAGCCCTACACGGGGCACCTCAATCCCTCCCGCCAGGCCTTCAATAACAGGCTGAGCAGGGCCCGCATCGTGGTGGAGGGGGCCTTCGGGCGACTGAAAGCCCGCTTTCGATGCCTCCTCACCCGTCTGGACCTGGCCGAGCACAACATCCCTCCCGTGGTGGCGGCATGTTGTGTGCTCCACAATTTGTGTGAGCGGAAGGGGGAGGCTTTCCTGCCAGCCTGGATGGCTGAGGCTGACCGCATGGCTGGACACTACGGTCAGCCCCGCACCGCCGCCATCCGGGAAGCCCAGCGGGGGGCCATCTGGATCCGGGAAGCCCTGCAGGAGAGCTTCCAGGTGGAGGAGGAGGAGGACTGACCTCTCCCTGCATGCCCCACCGGGGCCTTCTTCCACCCTACCCCCCCCTTCCCCTTTCCCCTCCCTATCTACTGTACAATAAAGACACCTGTTTTTCAAACAAAAATGTCTGTTTATTTCAGAGAACTGGGGTGGGGGAGGGAGGAATGAAGGTGGGAGAAGGGAGGGGGAAACTGGGACGAGGGAGCTGGAAGGGGAGGGGAGGGAAGGGAGGAAGGGAAAGGAAAGCTCAGGGGTGGGAGTCTGGGTGCCTCTCCCGTCTCGCCACACTGCGGGTCCGGGGGCGTCGGTGGGGAATGGTTGTGGAGGGGAGGGCAGAGAGGACAGGGGGTGTGGAGGAAGCAGGAGCGGAAGCAGGAGCGGAAGCAGGGGGAGCAAGAGGGGGAGAAAGAGGGGGAGCAGGGGGAGCAAGAGGGGGAGCAAGAGGGGGAGCAGGGGGAGGAGGAAATGGAAAGCGGTCTAGCAGGCTCTGGAGGTGGCCTCGCAGGGCACGGCCCTGCTCCTCCAGGGCCTCCAGACTCCTCTGGCGCAGCCTGAGGTCCTCCTGGACCCAGTGGTCCTGGAGACGGAGCTGTCGGTCCAGGAACCGGAGGTGCCGCCTCTGGTAGTCCTCCTGGTTCCTGGCTGTCCTGCTTGCCCGGGCGCGGGCGGCTGCTGCAGGCGGTGTGGTGCGCCCTGCAGGCCCCGGTGCTGCAGCTGTGGTGCAAGAAGACCAGCGGTCAATGACCCCAGGGGCCCAGGTGTGTGAAACCCAGCTCCCCTCTGCAAGGCCAGGGCCCCTGCAGGATCCCCAGCTGCTGCTCCGTGGTGGGCAAGGCCCAGGCGCACGGTCCCGGGGCTCCCTCTCGCCCCAGCCCCCCGTACACATAAGGGGAACACGAGGGTACTCACAGGTGGACGCCTCCCCGGCCTCTGATGATGCAGGCGAGCGGCTCTGTGGGGTGCCTCGGGGGTCCTGGGTCCTGGGAAGACTGGCGGCAGGCTCCTGGCTCTCAGAGCCCTCCTCCTCCTCCTCCGTCTCCAGGAGCGGTCCCTCTGCCCCGGGGTCAATCACGTCCCGGGGGGCAGGGACGGCATGAGGCCCCAGGATGTGGTCCAGGGCATGGAAGTGGGGGCAGGCCTCCGGGTCAGCCCCTGGCAGGCAGGCCCGGGAGTAGGACTGCCGCAAGTCTTTAATCTTGCAGCGCACCTGCTCCCGGCTGCGCTGGTGGCCCCTGGCGGCCAGGCTGGCAGCCATGCGTCCATAGACGGCCGCGTTCCGGTGGCTAGTGCGGAGATCGTGGACATTTGAGGCTTCCCCCCAAACCTCGATGAGGTCCACGATCTCCGCACTTGACCAGGCGGGCGCCCGCCTTTTGCGCCCCCGGGCAGGCTCCCGGGAGCCGCCAGGCTGGTCGTGGGGAGCAGTGGAGGGCTGGGAGCCCTCGGATGGCTGGCTCATCCTGTGGCAGGTGCAGGCTGTGCAGGCACGGGTGCTTGCAGCCTTGCAACTGGCACAAAGTGAGTAGCCAGCCCGTGGCCCTTTAAGGGCTCCGGGGCCGGGAGGGGGGCAATAGAGTTTCCCTGGTGTTGGCCAGAGTGGCCACCAGGGAAACCTGGGAAGCCTTAGCCTCCCACTAGTTCGAACTAAAGGGCTACACAGCCCTTAATTCGAACTAGCTAGTTCGAACTAGGCGTTAGTCCTCGTAAAATGAGGTTTACCTAGTTCGAACTAAGCGCTCCGTTAGTTCGAATTAAGTTCGAACTAACGGAGCGCTAGTGTAGCGCATAGGAAAGTTAGTTCGAACTAACGGACGTTAGTTCGAACTAACTTTCTAGTGTAGACATACCCTGGGACAGTGAACTGCACCCAGTGTGTAAATTACACTAGCTCTCAACAAGCTAGTGTGAGTAGCAAGAGCCACGTAATCCCAGCAGCATAGGCCTGGCTGAGCCATGCTGGGCACAACCCTGAAACAGCTACCCATGCTGCCAGTGTCTCTGCTGCTAGGGCAGTACTTGGTTCACAAAATGCTCTCCCTTCTGACTAGCTTCATTAAGCCAGCCCGTACCTACACAAAGCAGAGGCAGGCTTTCATGGGGTTCCACTGAGCATTTACATTTGTGAGGTATGCTGGAAATAGTTGAGCAAAGAGTGGCAGTGGTGCATCTAGATCAGCAACATGAAACCGATGCCACTACTACCCTAAAGAAAACAGGTTTTAAATATTAAAGGACCCAGAACCCCTTCCTTGGAGGAGACCCTACAGGGCAAAGCCAAGAGAAACAGCTGTCCACACCTCCTCTCTGCCTGCATGGAGATTCTATGAGCTGCAAAGAGACAGACCTTCAACACACCAATACACATGCAAGATACAAATACACAAATACACACACATGTGCACAGACCTTCATCACACAAACACACATACAGTACACGTGTGCGCACAGACCTTCATCACACAAACACACATGCAAGCGTGCACACAGACCTTCAGCACACAAATATACATGCATGCGTGCACACAGACCATCACACAAACACACATGCATGCACTTAGTTAGCTAACTGATATCATCTCAGGTTCCACATAAACACATTTTACACGGCCCAAAAAGGGACAGAAAGGGCCCTCCTCCTCTTGCTCACAGCAGTATTCAGGCTGATAGAAATATTGTCCTGCTGACAGTCTTCAAGGGAAACAGCATACTAAACAAAGTCACTCCACAGAAGGGTCTGCAACCCAAGCCCTGTGCATGTGCATGAGAAGTGCAAAGTGAAACCAACTAGAAGCCTACATTAAGCTGGTTGGGCCTGAATATTCAACTGCTGTAACTTTGCTGTAGATCCACTAGCTTTTCTGTAAGGATGCCAATTTATACTGGTTGAAAAACTGGCTCAAAATCTATTGGCCTTGACCAAGCCAAGAATGTTTAAAAAAAAAAAAAGATCACTGTGAACAAATGTTAGCAGTGACACAAACATTTAAGAACGACGCATCTTTAACCTGAGAAAGAGAGAGAAGAACAAGAGACTAATTTATCTGCAATCCAGGCAGCAGGATTATGAGTATTTTAGTTAAGGTTATTTTTTTTAAGTTGATTTGTTCCTTTGTATCAGGGTAATTTGTTCAAGCTGGGAGAAGAAACCTCACATTCTGCATCTAGAAGATTTTTCGTCCACAAACCTTGATTTCCTGTCTTTGTCAAGCAAGGTATGGGGAGGAGGGAGGGAGTGGGAATTCACTAAAATACAAGGAAGCCAACAGGGCTGAACTGTAGAGAAACTGCTCTCTTTACAAAAAATGAAAGAAATGCTCTCTAGGAGACAGCACTGCACTGCCCTCTTTGGGCTAAACCCTCATTTCTAGGCCAGAGCTGTGCTGCAAAAGAGGTTGGTATGGAGTGGGTAGGTTGAAAGAGATTGCTCATTCCTGGAGGGAATTTTAGATTTGATTACGTATTAGTAAGTTTAATGGGTTCTAGTGGCTGCAAGATACAACCTACTACTTCAGCTGACAGACGAGTTTCAGCAGTAGCTGTTGCCAGCCTGTTGGAGAGCACTCTGCTTGACAAGAGGCTGCTGTCAACTGAAAGCTCACAAGGCTGTGCTGAAGTACCTAACTTGAGGCTATGTCTAGATGACAGGGTTTTTCTGGGACACCAGAGGTATTCCTGAAAAACTGTGCCGCATCCAGGGAACACGTCTGCTCTTCTGCTTTTTTTTTTTTTGCAGAAAAGCTGACACTCATTCGGAAGCCCTATCTTCCTCCTTCCATGAGGAAAAGGGCTCTTCTGAAAGAGGAGACTTTTCCAAAATTTGGCTCAGTGTAGATGGGCCAAATTTCGGAAAAACCTCTTCCGAAAAAACTATTGGAAAAAGGTACGCAAATTTCAGAGCGCAATTTTTGTACCTTTTTCCAATAAAGCCCCGTAGTGCAGACATAGCCTGAGTGACTGGATCACAAGATACCCTTCCAATTTTAGACACCCCCTGTTCACCCCAAGGTTGCATACACCTTGTTATTATGCTTCATATGACTGCAACTGTTCGGCATTAGAAATGCTGAACGGTAAAACCAATGACAAAAAATACATTTATATTAACAAAAGCAGGGACTATTTCACCATTCGCACTCTCAGCTCAGCAATATTTAAAACAAACAAAAGGAAGTTACTCCTTCCCAGAGGATGTTTTGAAGACCACCAGGATTTTAACAGGGTTCAAAAAAGAATTAGATAAATTCATGGAGGTTAGGACCATCAATGACTAATAGCAGAGCTGGCCCAAGCTACGGGTTGACCAGGCTACCACCTGGGGTGCCCATTGTGGGGGGTGCCACGCAGGGCTGCTGGGGTGGGTGGGGGTCGGGATGGGGGTGGGGCCGTGCATGTGTCGCACTCCCAGGGGTAGCACCGTGCTCCCAGAGCCCGGGGTGCACTAATGGCTCTGGCCGGCCCTGACTAATAGTCAGGATAGGTAGGAATGTCTATCAGAGGCTGGAAATGGGTGATAAGAGGGGGTTCACTTGATGATTCCTTGTTCTGTTCACTCCCTCTGGGGCACCTTTGGAAGACAGGACACTGGGCTAGATGGACCTTTGGTTTGACCCAGGATGACCGTTCTTATGTTCTTATCTAATATTTCCTTCCCAGTGCCAGGAACAACCTCCCACCTCTGATGTCATCTCCACAAGCGAGTGGCAAAATCAGGCCCCTGAGCCTACTTCTACTTTCTGGTGTGTCTTTGTCTCACATTTGGAAATCCTTGGGGAAAACAGAGTAGCACAACGTCATGGGTAGGAGCCTTCAGCGCCAAACTCCGGAATTCTCACATTGCTCTCTTGCTGATAGCAGCCTCCAAGATAGCATCATATGTTACTACAACAGAACATAACCCGGCATTAACACTGTGCAGCATCCAACAGAAGCCAGCTAGGGGTACCTGCCATACAGAATAAGAGGGACCTGACAACAAGCAATGATATCTTGTCATTCTTCTGCTCTACTCTGCACTAGTTAGGCCTCAGTTGGAGTATTGTGTCCACTTCTGAGAGCCACATTTCAAGATAAGATGTGGAGAAATTGGAGAGGGTCCAGAGAAGAACAACAAGAAAGATGAAAGGTCTAGAGAACATGAGCTATGAAAGAAGGCTGAAAGAATTGGGTTTTTTTAGTTTAGAAAAGAGAAGACTGAGGGGGGACAGGATAGCCGTGTTCAGGTATCTAAAAGGGTGTCATAAGGAGGAGGGAGAAAAGATATTGACCTTGGCCTCTGATGATAGGACAAGAAGCAATGAGCTTAAACTGCAGCAAGGGAGGTTTAGGTTGGACAGTAGGAAAAACTTCCTAACTGTCAGGGTGGTCAAACACTGGAATAAATTGCCCAGGGAGGTTGTGGAATCCCCATCTCTGGAGATATTTAAGAGCAGGTTAGATAAATGTCTATCAGGGATGGTCTAGACAGTATTTGGTCCTGCCATGAGGGCAGGGGACTGGACTCAATGACCTCTCGAGGTCCCTTCCAGTCCTAGTATTCTATGATTCTATGAGTATTCTAGCTAGCAGAGCTAGAAACCACACACCATGACATGGCACAGAGGTGTAGAGGAGGCCTCTGAGGATAGTGAGAAAAGTGCCACCTACCTTGTTGTGAGTAAGGTTCACAGTATGTCAACCCCTCCCTCCTCCCCCCCAAGAGGTGCCAAGATAATGCTAGGAAGAACAGTGAAATCATGGGCACAGGCATACCAAACATCCTCCAAGGAATGAGGCAATAAATACAAGCACATTGTGGTTCCAGCCATTGGGAACTCCTGCTAGTTATTGCTACCTGTGGCAAACTGAATATCACAGAGCAGAAAATAAATTTGTTCCATGCTCTCATTAATGCATTCTTTCCTAAAAGCCAATTTGGTGAAAGAGAGAAAAGGAAGGAAAGGTCTGTTAGCTGAAATTCTTCAATAAACAAGCAGAAATCAGCACAGAAGGAGCCAAGGAGAATCTAAATTGCTCTAGATTTTGTACATTTCAAATATTTCAGAATATACTTTCCACCATATACTTTTCTATAAAACTTTGCCAGATGTTAACCATTTGGGTTGAAATTTTTCATTACCTGGTGTCTGCTTCCCGTTGAATTTTGGGGGCAAGTTTAAGCTAAAATGGCTCTGCAATTTCTCAGAACAAGATTATAGAAAAATAGGTTTTTCCTTTCGTGGAGTCTTACAACTGATTTGAAGAGAAGCTCATGCACGTCCATACATTGGAGCAAATATTTGAAATTTGGCAAGGAGGTCACCGCAGTGTTAGGGAAGAGTCTTATGCAATTCTTCTGAAAATCAGCCGGCATTTAAAGTTGCAATGCATGCAGACTCAGTAGACATTTCTTGGAATGTTGTGGGAATGTACCTGCTGAATTAAACTTCCACCAAGTGTGCACCAGCCGCTCACTGCTGCTAGTGTGACCAGAAAGCACCTTTGCCATCCCACAGAGCACCAGAGTATGTTCCATCTCTGGGACGCAGGGGTGAAGCAGAACTTTTCCTGCAATTGTTCCTCCCAGCTGCTGGGGACTCTGGCGGGACCAGGCAGAGGAAATGCAAGCAAGGAGATGAGCTCTTGATCCTTCCCTTGCTGGCATCCAGGCCACATAGAGGAGGAGGAAGAACTTGTTTTGAACGCAGTGGAAGTGGAGAATCAGGAGCTGGATTTGGGGGAGGCACATGGGCAGTCCAATCTAACACCACTAAATCATGGTTACTTCCAGAATTGAACCCAAAGGCTTCAGTCTCCACATTCCCCTGCTGTCAACAAGTCTCTGTGAAACCCTGACAAAGCATGTGGCTTGTCTCCCTTTCTTAGGTGATCCACAGAAAGAAGGACAGCCTATTACAGCTTTCAGTAACTCCATTGACTCAAGTGGCAGAGGTGTGTGAACATTAGAATGATTCAAACCCCACTGATGTATCAATATTATACATACATGATGGAATTTGTTTTTCCAGTTTCTTTTTTTTTTAGAAAGTAGGAAACAACATCAAAACAGCTATGTTAAAAGAACAACCTTAATTGCAAAGTCAAGCAGTCATAAGTTAGGAAATGCCAGAATTAAGGTTGCCTATGCAATTTTATTTCACTCCCTTTTGCATATGAATTGTGATGTAGTCTTTAATTACATGAATACATTATTGAGGACCCTTCCCTCATTCAATGTAAGGCTGCTTAGAGGAGAAATTAGGATTGTCTATGGAAGGACATAGTTGTCTGCAGGGCTTTTCTTCATTACAGAAGTTGAAAACTGTGCAGTGAATGAGGCAGGGTCTTGCAGGAAAAGAAAAGATGGTTTCATGGTTGGTTAAGACTATTGAATGCCACCCTAGAAAATGGGCTTCTGCCTGCAGCCGCCTGATGTTTGGTAAGTCAAATGAACCAAAATAGTCACAGCTGGTCAATAATTGGGCATGCCTCATTCTGTGGGTACTCTTGGACATCTGGGATCATACCTGCAAAAGAGCTCACACTCATGGCTCCAAAATGGCTTTGAATCATAAAGAACTGTGAAAATGTTAAGGTCTGTGGAAAATCACAGTGTAGACATCTCAAGTTTTGAGCAATCAAATGTAATGGAAACTTTGGACAATTTTGGCTTTAATCTCTGTGTCTCACTTTCCCGGCTGTAAAATAGGGACAGCAATATCACTTCATCTCATAGATGTATTGGGAAGATCTATTCATGTTTGTGAAGCACTTGATTACTCTGATGAGAGCATTGTAGAACATACCCAGGAAAAAAATTCATAATCCTCTATTTAGTGCAGGATTAGAATGGAGAAGAGGCTAAATAAGACCACACAGGACACTTTAATCCTGGAATTTCCTAACTTTTAAAGTGCTTGAGTTTGCTCAATATATTCTTTTAACAGTTTTTTAGAAGATGGATACATAAATATATGAAAGATTCCTTTTTGACCTTAAGACAATGGTTTAGGGACCTGGGTTCAAGAAATAATTCCAAGACTCTCTGTAGTGTGTGTGTGTGTGTGTGTACAAAGACGGAGTGAGCATGAACACTGTGTACAGTGTATAAAATGTCCATGCAAATTATGAAATTGGTACTGTAAAATTATCCCTAGCTCTTATATAGCATTTTTATCAGTAGACCTAAAAGCATTTTACAAAGAATAAACCACGTACATTATGGCATGCACTTCTTAAGACCCTTGCATTTCTGAGGGGGACTGCCTTAGGGGTTTGCACTGGTACACATCACTACACAATTTGGGCACATGCCAGGTTTGTTAGATTAGATTGCCACAGCTAGGTCCCCAGCCTGGCAGGATTTCCTTTTCTCCACATTAAGCCTTGTATTAACATTTCAATATATCTCTACATCAAAGTGCCCCTGCTGTGCCGGAGAGCATCTTATTTGTAATAATGGCAGGTCCATTGTGGGAGATTAGAAGTAAGCTGCAGACACTCGCAAGCAAGCAGTGTGGTACAAGTTTCAAATTGCTAGCTATGTCCCTCACTCCAGAAGGTCACCACTGTATTTCTCTCTGTAATGATGATCTTTGAGCCTGACAATATATTTCAGTATCACAGTCCAGACCTGCTACCATTGTCTTTTTTCTAGGCTCCCTCTTCTTTCTCCTCTCCTTATTTTCCTTACATCTCTAAAAGCCATGCACAGGGCTAAAATGTTGCTATCTATTCTACCCATGCAGCCCTACAGGCCTTGTAGTGAGCCATCATTCCTGGAAGCACAAAAGACTCCTAGAACATGCCTCTGGAAGACCGCTGTGAGGTCAGTGCTGGGTGATCCTGAGTGCTTTGTCTAGAGAAGCATCTGTAATCCAGGCCTTGGAGCCTCCTTTGCCTCCTGAAGCTGTGCACTGTAACAGAGCTTGCCGTACATAAGGATTCCTGTTACTGGGTCAAATGCAGACCAGAGAGCAATTCCAGTCACTTGGCCTCTGTTTACCCACTGCGCCCATTAAACACTACATCTTCCTTTGACCCAGTCATAGATAACATATGTCAGCACTCAGCACTACTGGAAACTTCCAGTGGCCAGCCATGTCATCACTTCTTTATGCACCACATTTTGAAAACAATGCAGTCCACTTGCACCCTATCTTAGGCTATGTTTACACTACAGAGATTTTTCAGAAAAACAGTTGTTTTTCCAAAAAAAACCCTTCACTTACATCCACACTGCAATCGTGTTCTTCCGAAAGAAAATCAAAAGAACAGAGGGGTTTTCCCGACATTGGGAAACCTCTTTCTACAAGGAAGAAGTGTTTTTCCGAAAGAGCTTTTCTGGAAAAAGGCGTGTGTGGACGGGGAATAGGAAGTTCTTTCGGAAGAAGAGGAAAGAGGAAAAAGCACAGATGCCCTGGTGGCCATTCTGTCCATAGTAATCATAGCTTAAATGCCAGATAGCATCCATTCAGTGTGGATACTATCTTTTGAAAAAGCAGATCTCTTTTTCAATGCGCTTTGGCAGTGTGGACATGTAACTGCCACCAGGTGGATTTGAACCTGGGACCTCAGGAGCTGAGTACAGGCACCTCTACCCTCTGAGCTAAAAGGGGGCTGACTTTCAGCCCATGCTATAAAGGTCTCTTGGGCTCAGTGGTTGCTGTGGTTTTAGGTGCCACTGCATGGGACAGTGAACCACACTAGATGTATGGGTTACAGATGCTTTCTTTTGGAAGAAGTTTTTTCAGAAGATCTCTTCTGGAAAAGCTTCTTCCAAAAGAAGCCTGCAGTCTAGAAGTAGCCTATAGAGAGGTGGTGGGACCCATGCCTACTGAGTCTTCACCTGCCAGCTCACCTCTCTATTCAATAGCAAGATGAACTGACCGATCAAATTCAATGCACCTTTTAACACCAGTCTATTGGAATCCTTTACACATAGGCACACACTGAGGTGTTTGTACTGAAGCAAGCTCAGCCCCAAATTCACTCATTCCCATCCCGGAGCCAGCTTTTGCCACAAGGAGAAACGCCATGTGGGAGGCCATGCAGAGCACGAGGGAACAAAGCTTCCCTTCCCTGATGAATAAATCATTAGGCTGGTGCATTATGTATCCCGCCAACATCCATACAGCTGTGAATTATATATAACAAGTCAGTGAAAGCAATTTATCTAAAGCATGCGCGAGTTATAAAAACCAGAGTTCTCCAGCACTCAGGACAATTTCCAGATATTGCATTTTTACAAAAGCAATAAAAGCCAGCTCAGGAGAACCCAGGGTTCACAGCATCACGACACCTTAACCAGGTTTGTCAATCATGCTTTGTGGAGCAGGTGCAGGGTAAAGAGCTCAGAAGGGCCAGTGGTCTGTGCAGCTAGCTGATCACTAGGTGCTTGGAGAGGTGGAAGGGTTGAGCCGTATTGGCCTGAGCCAGCTCTGATGCTGCCTATCAGACCAGTCCCCCATCAGAGCATCCACACCCATGGAACCCCACAGGTCTCACTCCCCACGCTGCTCAGCATCTATGTAAAACCAATAGGGGTGACTGAGAAGTGAGGCTGCTGACTGCCAGATGCTGAGACTAGATGACAGGACATGAATCGCTTGAGAATTCCCTGTTCCATTCATTGCCTCTGAAGCACCTGGCATTGGACACAGTCAGAAGACAGGATACTGAGCTGGATGGGCCATTGGGGCCTGAGCCAAGATGGCCGTTCCTACCATCTCAGTCTGGAAGTCATCAGTAAGCAGATGGCCTCCAGATCCACATCTCCTATGCTGTTGCCCCAACATCCCAATGCCTGAGTGAAATGAGCACCTGGGCAAAGAACTGATGATACTTACAGCAGTGAGCTTGGCAGCCAGGGGAGGAAATATTGAAAAGAACTGGCCAACTCCAATACGTCATTCTCAGGATAGGACGTCTATTTCGTTGTCATGGCGATGTATAGCTTCTAGTTCCTCCGAGCCACCTCTGCACAGTGAGGCTGACAGACTCGCTAGGCCCCTGGCCAAGGTAGGGGGGGCATCTCTGTGCCCCTGAAAGGGGCAGGGTCTCAAGCAGAAGGGGCAGGGCTGAAGCTAGCCTCCCCAGGCAACCCTTAGGGCCACCCGGCGTGTGCTGAGCATACTCCACGCAGCCTTCAGTGCTGCTTGCACTGCACCACGTGGGACTCCAGCAGTGATTTAAAGGGCCCACGGCTTTAGTCACCATTGCCACATTAGTGGTGGCGGCAGCTAGGAGCTTTTTTCAGTCACTGGACCCTGGGTCAATTGTCCTCCCTCCATCGGTGGGCCGGCCTCTTTAGTACTAGACATGGAATAGCAAGAGTTGCTAAAAAACATCTAGGCTGTGTCTACACTGGCATGAATTTCCGGAAATGCTTAAAACAGAATACTATTCCATTTTCAGTTTTTCCGGAAAAGGAGCGTCTACATTGGCAGGCTGCTTTTCTGGAAAAGCCCTTTTTCCGGAAAAGCGTCTGTGGCCAATGTAGACGCACTTTTCCGGAAAAGAGCCCCGATCGCCATTTTCGCGATCGGGGCTTTTTTCCGGAAAAGACTACTGGGCTGTTACACTGGCCCTTTTCTGGAACAGTGTTCCGGAATAAGGACTTATGCCCGAGCGGGAGCAGAATAGTTTTTCCGGAATAGCGGCTGATTTTGTACAGTAGAGCATCGTTGCTTTTCCGGAAATTCAAGGGCCAGTGTAGACAGCTCGCAGCTTATTCCGGAAAAGCGACTGATTTTCCGGAATAAGTGGCCCAGTGTAGACACAGCCCTATAGTTTCCAGGGGTCCATATCTCTTCCTGACTGAAACTAGATCTCTGCCTGTCGTCCCTACATTCATGACCTCCGGTTTTCGTTCTTGCCAGCTGTGACGGGGCCCCACTCCACCCCCACAGCCCTGCTGGGCATACTCCCAGAGGAGGCAGATTATAAATGCCTCTGGCGCTGCTCAGTCTGGGCTGATTGTGGAAGAAGAAGGAGGCGCGGAGAGAGCTCCAGATCCAGGCGAGGAGACGTGGCTGGACCTGTCAGCAACAGCCGGGGCAAGAGAGACAGCCTGAAGAGCCACAACACCCAAGCAAGACACCAAGAGAGAACAGCGGACAAGGGATGGTAGAAAGTAGCCCAGGGCGGGGAATTATTCTCCTGGCGCTCAGCATGGTACAGCCAGATTCCCTGCTGAGCAGGCAGTGGATTGCTCCACCACCAACAGGGCCCTGGGCTGGGACACAGTGGAGTGGAAGGGCTCGGGTCCCCGTACCTTCCCCATATCCAGCCTGTGCGGGGGAAATCTTCTGGCTCATCTATGGACGAGGCCTCTGAGCCATATTATCCCTAGTGAAGGGGACAGGTGTATGGACTTCAGCTACTAGGCCGTACTATCCCTGGTACAGGTGACAGGTGTTTGGACTAAGCCTCGGGGCTGTAATATCCCTAAGCAAGGAGATGTGTATATGGACTCAGGCCACTAGGTCATGTTATAACCCTAGTTGTGGGTAGGGTTGCTAGGTGTCTGGTATTAACCCGGACAGTCTGATATTTTTGCCTCCTGTCTGGTAAAAAAAATTCAGAAAATACCAGACACCTAAATGATTTTTTCTCAGACAGGAGGTGAAAATCCTGGGTGCTTTCCTGGTTCCGCAGGGGATCTGTCTGGCCTGGAGCAAGGAGACAAGATGACTGCCAGTGGCCAGCAGCCTGTTAGGACCAAAAAGTCTCAAAAGTGTTTCTTAAAGGGGCACACTGGGTTGGTTTGTTTGTTTGTTTGTTCAACAACTTTGGTCTCCCCCTTTTTTTCCCTCAACAGAATTTTTTCCCCAGTGGGTTTTTTTGGGGGGGGTTGGAGGTGGTGTTCGGTATTTTTGGTTAAACCATCTGGCAACCCTAGTTGTGGGGGTTGGTGAATGGCCTTGGGGAAATGCCGAGGCCCGCCCTCAAAGAGGACTGGACTCAAGTGGCCTGCAGGGACAGGATGCCCCTCACCACCAGCCAACATACCTAAGAACAAACCAAGCAACCGTATCATGCTGCAGTGTTTCTACCAAACAATTAGGGTGAATGGAAACACTTAATCCCAGTGCTCTACTGCCTCCCTATCGAGTACCCTGCCAATGCCAGATTCCCTGAACTGATCTTCAAGCCCTATAACAGGATAGAGCATCAGCTTCCTGAACAATCAACTCTCTCCACAATAGTCTTATGTACATTAGTATCGTCATTAAAAAAAGAAGATTGTTTATCCCTGTGCTCTAGGAGCACTTGACGTATCTTTAAAAACAGAGAAAAATGCACACACAGTCTGAGAAGTACAAGTCAATACAACTCCTTAGCAGTATCTAGCGGTGTCACGGTTCGGAAAACCGCAGTGTGGGGTGGTGGCTTCCCCACATGGAGAGAAGACTGGTTAAGACAGCCTTCGAGAGGCCGTGCAGAACCCAACCAATCAGGAAAAGGCTTATTGAGAGATTCAATTGAGGAAAAGCTTGTTGGAGCAGCCAATCAATGCCAGTGAGGACCATATATAAAGAGTTGCTCAGCAGAGTAGAGAGCAGTCTCTCCATGAAAAGCAAGTTCAGAGAGTCCACTGTTGCCTAGTCTCAGCTTCTGACAAACAGAAGCTAGGACACCATTCCTTCCCATCTTGACTAATAGCCATTAATGGACCTAACCTCCATGAACTTATCTAGTTGTTCTTTGAATCCTGTTAAAATCTTGGCCTTCACAACATCCTCTGGCAAGGAGTTCCACAGGTTGACTGTGCGCTGGGTGAAGAAAAACTTCCTTTGGTTTGTTTTAAACCTGCTCCCTGTTAATTTCATTTGGTGACCCCTAGTTCTTATTTTATGGGAAGGAGTAAATAACTCTATACACTTTTCCCACACCAGTCATGATTTTATAGACCACTGTTGTATCTCCCTTTGGTCATCACTTTTCCAAGCTGAAAAGGCCAAGTCTTATTAATTTCTCCTCATACAGCAGCCTTTCCAAACCCTTCATCATTTTTGTTGCCCTTTTCTGAACTTTTTCCAATGTCACGTTACCTTTTCTGGGATGAGGTGACCACATCGGAACACAGTATTCAAGATGTGAGCGTATCATGGATTTATATAGATGTAACAAGATGTTCTCTGTCTTATTCTCTATCCCGTTTTTAACGATTCCTAACATTCTGATTGCTTTGTTGACTGCTGCTGCACACTGAGTGGATGTTTTCAGAGAATTATCCACAATGACGCCAAGGCCTCTCTCAAGTAATAAGAGCAATTTAGTTCCCATCATTTAATACGTATAGTCATCTAGTTTTGTGAGATCCTTTTGAAGCTCTTCACAGTCTACATTGGACTTAACTATGTTGAGCAGTTTTGTATCATTTGCTGATTTTGCCTCCTCAATTTTTTAGCCCTTTCTCTAGCGCGTGTATGAATATGTTGAATAGTATTGGTCCCAGTACGGACTCTTGGAGGACACCACTAGTTACCGCTCCCCATTCTGAAAACTAACCATTTATGAAGATGGGATTTTTTTAATTAATGTAATATAATTTAAAGCTTCATAAAGGAGAACTAAGATGGTCCTCAGGAGAAAAACCAAGGAGACAACCAAATAGTAAAGCCTGCAGTAAATGGCTTAGTCTTTGGCACAGCAGATCAAGCAGGCTGCTTAGTGGCTGAAAGTTGAATAAGCAAAGTTCAACCTGAAAAATAAGCTGCAATGTTTTGAAAGATAGGGCAATTAACCACTGGCACCAATCAAGGGCTATGGGAAATTCCCCATCATCTGGATTGTCTAAATCAAGGCTGGATACTCTAAGGGTATGTCTAAACTAGCCCCATAGATCGAGCTAGGGAGGCTAATGAGGGCGACTGAAATTGCAAATGAAGCATGGGATTTAAATATCCCGCGCTTGATTTGCATGTTCTCAGCCAGTCGCCATTTTAGAAATTGATTAGCTTGAAGTAACTGCCCGCATCTACATGCGGCAGTGAAATGGGATTCTGAAATAAAGCCGTAAATCGAATTAGCTGGTAAACCTAATTGCAGGAGGAATAACAGCTAATTCAATTTAGGGCTTTATTTCGGAATCCCGTTTCACTGCCGCGTGTAGATGCGAGCAGTTACTTCGGGCTAGTCAATTTTTAAAACGGCCACCGGCCAGGAACATGCAAATCAAGTGTGGGATATTTAAATCCCGCGCTTCATTTGCAATTTTGGTCACCCTCATTAGCCTCCCTAAATCGATCTAGGGGGCTAGTGTAGAAGTACCCTAAGAGAGAAACTCTAGTTAAACCACAAATTGTTAGACATGAGACAGGAATGGCAGGAGGAAATACTCTGCCTTGTTTTGTACCGGAGGTCAGACAAAATGGTCACAGTGATTCCATATGGCCTTGAAATCTAGGACTTCTATCTGCAGGAACTGACCTCAGGCCAATCATTGCAGCTCCCATGGGGTGGGGCAGTGCATGGCAAAGTCCCCCCGCCTGCCAGGCTGAAGGGTGCACGGCATCTGACGTGAGATACCAGCTGTTCTGAGCAGCCTCAGGCTGCAGCAGGCAGAGAGCCTGTCTACGGGTCTCAGTGGGGCAGGCTGTGGGCTGGCTCAAAAGGCTTGGTGGGCCAAATCCAGCCCATGGGCCGTATCTTGTCCACCCCTACTCTAGAGAATTTCCATGACATGAGAATGTTAGCAGCCCGCAGGTGCCATCTACCTTAGCTCAGCACATTGGACAGGCATCGGCCTACGTGTTTATTGGACAGCCTTGCAGCAGAAGTTGAAGCGGCTGATGATTTTCACATGGCTGTAATCATTTTTAGATCACATTAACATCCTCAGATGACTGAGCCAATAACAAGGCCACTGGGACAGTATTGTAAATCAGTTGCTGGACTTTCTACTCACATGTGTGTCCTTTCTATCATTCATGTCCGCAACAGCAAGAATAAATGCAGGTTTCCCACGAGGTGAGAATTCGCAAGCAAGCCCAAGGTGTGTCAGATCCTTTTGGGAAGTGAAATTCCTTGGGAGACAAGCCATCAGTCAAATACGACATTGGGCCATGCTGCGGCTCGTAATTTGCCTTCAGTAAATGTTTGCCTGTTTTATTCTTTCATGTTTTGTTACTCATAGACCCCTGACCCAGCTACAGTGGGCATGCTATGAGAGAAGTTTAAGAGACTCAGATACACGGAAGCTAGAGATTAAAAAACAGCAGATAAGGAATTTGTTCATCACATTCCCTCTGACCCCAAAAGGAGGGACTTCCACCTAGGTTTGAACTACTAGGGCTATGTCTACACTGAAAATACAAACTAAAATAACCATGGCAACAAGTCTCAGAGACCAGGTCAAATGACTCAGGTTCCCAGGGCTAAAATCTGCTGTGTGGTCATTCCTGCTCAGGCTGGAGTCTAGACTCTGAAAGCCAGCAGGAGGGACTGGCTTTCAGTGCCCTGCAGGGGCACATCTAAGCTGCTAGTGTGGGTCCAAGTGAGATTCACTGCAGCAAGTGCTTTTGCAATCTAGATGTGGCCTTAGTCGCCTAGCACCACAGCCTGAGTGCCTCTCATGAGAAGTCAACACCTCTTCCCTAGCCAGACTCTTCTGCAGGCTGGTAAACAAAACACCCCTTAAAGATTACCATGTCTGTTCTGTACTGCTTAGCCACTTTCTGCTGGAGCATCTGACTGTTGGGCTACATCTACACTGCAGAGTTTTTGCGCAAAAACTCACGGAGCCTCCACACTACAAACACATTTTTGCACAAGAAAAAGTACAGCAGATCATCAGAAGTCAGGGCTTTTTGCGCAAGAGTTATTCCCCTTTCTACAAGGAATAAGCCTTTTTGCACAAGAGCTGTTGCACAAAAAGGTGTGTGTGGATGGACAACAGGCATTTCTTGCACAAGAAACCCTGATCAGAAAAAGCACAGGTGCCCTGATGGATATTCTGTGAATGGCCATTGGAGCTTTCTTGCGCAAGAGCACCCATGGCAGTGTAGACCATCTCTTCCGCAAAAGTACATGGCAGTGTGGACATGCTCTTGCACAAGAACTTTTTGCAGAATATCTCTTCTGCAAAACGTTCTTGCACAAGAAGCTTGTGGTGTAGACATAGACTTGGAGAAAGGGCTAAGCTGGACTTCAGATCCTCTCCAGTCTAGGAGCAGTTCTCTTCTGATGCGGTTGGTTAGAAAGAACATGGTTAGAATAGGGCTGGAGGGGTCAGGATTTAATGCTGACTCACTGTATGAGTGCTTGGGCAGGTCATTTAATGTCTCTGTGCCTCGTTTTCCCCCATCTATGAGACATATGTTTTGAGAATGAATGGTTAATGAAGGACATGAAGAATGCCTGAGGTGGTACGTTAGTGCAAAATACCGCCGGCTCAGGGCTGATCGGATGTCTCACATAGAAGAGAATAGCTACAAGAATCAAGTTACAAAGCCATTCTGGAGTTCTCCCCCTAAGTAGCTTCTGGGGCATATAGGCTGTAGACAGCCATGGGCAGCGCAGCCACCTCCAATGGGACAGCTCTGTGGGGAGATAAGAGGGAATAGCAGGAAAATCAGGTCCCTCTGGCTGGAAGCGGAAGCAGCCAGGTGGGGGAGGTTATGTAAAAGTGGCCCTGCCAGCTTCAAAAGTTACTGCAATCATGGGGCATTCAGAACATACCAGAGTTAGCCTGCGGCTCAGACTGGGGCAGTCCTCACAGCCCCCGGGTAGGAAGAAGGAACCGAGCAAGAGGGCGTTGGGTCGCTCTCTGCCCAAGGAGTGATGTCCACAGCCTACTTCTTCATCTCTGCACAGCAAGGCACCAACCCTAAATCAGCCACACAAATCTTATTGGTCAGGAGCATGTTAGGCCAGATGAGTAAGAGATTCTCCCCCCCGCCCCCCCGCCCTGGTGTGTAACATAACTAATCAGCACTGTCACCGCACAGCTCCAGGATGCCGCATGTGATAGAGATTTCCCTTGCAGCCTGCCATCCATTTTGCAGGAGAAAACAGTCCTCTTACTTATGCAGGCAATCACTGAAAAAAAAAAAGAAAAAAAAAACTCTGCTTCACTGCTCCCTCCCAGACCACGCCATCCAGTGCGATTTCCCAGCCAATTCATGCGCATCAGCAATCATTGCTTCTTGATTGGCTCTCTGGTCCAGGAGGCCGCAGAACAATAACACACCTGGCTTGAAGTCAGAAAACCCACTTTCCTATTAGCTGGGTAATCCTCCCCGATGCCCAGCTGGCCTGCTGAGGATGGACCAGGCCTTCCTGCGGGCTGGCAGAGTTATCACGTTTGCACAGCCATTGCAACACCGTGTCGTCCTGAGGCTGGAGTTTGCGGGTTGTTTTCCCGTTCCCTTTGCTTCGTGGAAATGCATAATGAGAGGTCGGGAGCCTGGCGAACGAGCGGAGGAAATTGCACCTTTTATCTCAGTGGTTTCTAGCCGTGTCGCCTTCAGAACATGGAGGGAGAATGACAAAGCAGCAGCAGCCAGAACTCATGTCCCTTAAACCCCTTCTCCCTCCCTGAGGCCTTGGAGTCATGCCCTGTCCCAGGGGCACCTCTGCATTGCCCCATGGGCCGCTGCTCAGTGTCACAAGGAGGTGCTCCTGGCTCCCAGGTCTGGAGTACACCATTCCTGCAGTTCTCCGAGCTCTGGAGGCTGGGATCAAGAAGCAGAAATGGTCTCCCAAGCAGCCATGACACAACAAAGCAGTACGTCATTAGCCCAGGTGACAGGGGAGGTGGGCTAGGGGGACACCGTGCAGCCAGAGAAGGAGGCCTGCCACTGCTCGTATTCAGTGAGACCACCCGACAAGGTGATGCCGACAGTGCTCATCCACTTCAGCCAGGGAGGGCTCAGAGCATGTGCCCTCTTCCTCTCAGCCACTCAACAAGGAACTCTGAGGACCAGCTGTCCCCAGTGTTCAGTTTGTCCATCCTCGCTGCTTGGAGAGGCCACGGTGGCACAAAATGTTACTGTTTTCACCCAGCCTTGCAGGAACTCAGGGCTCTGCAAGCATCTCAGCCAAGCTGGAGACCAGATCGCCAACCTAGACTTAGAGCGTAATTCGTGCAAGAAGCCATCCAAAATGTCCAGTGCCTCTAAACACGTGTTGTATATCTAGCTAAACTTGGCCTTGTCGATAACCATTGTTTACAAAAACTGGTTGCTTCATCAGAGAGCAGATAGAAGAAGCGCTGCCTTGCCAGCAGGGCAAAATGGGCAAGTTAGGGCATACTAGCTGTATTAGTTATACTCCAGCTTAGCACTGAATGTTTGTTACAGTCGCATCTAGAGAACCTGGGCCCCATTACGCTAGGCATTAAGCAGATACGCCACGAGACAGTCCCTATCCTGAGTAGTGACAGCCCTGTAGTCTGAGATTCATCTAAGGCAGGAGTAAGCAAGAGCCAGCTCATGGGCTAGATTTGGCCTGTTAGGTCACTGAATCCAGCCCACAAGCCACCCTACCAGGACCCTTAGGAACAGAGAAGCCTCATGCTACTGCTACCTGTGGCGCTTTGCTCTGGGTGCCAGGAGGAGGGGGAGGATTCCCACGCTGTCTTGAAGCCCTGCAGGGCTGCTGGCTGGGAGCTGTCTAGGTAAGAGCTTCCCAACCAGAGCCTGTCCCAGTTCATCACTAGGGATATAAAAGTTCATTTAGTTAGTTAACAGGTTAAATATTACATTTAACTGGTTAATCAATTAAACAGGAATGGGATGGGGACTACTGCAGCTGGGCTGGAGTACTTCTGTCCTTAGCATGCTAGGCCGGACCTGCAGCAGGAAGAAAGAATAAGTGGAGTTCACCTCAAGAGGAGTTGTTCATCCTCAGGCTTCCATTATTTGGTACTCCCTGCTGTCCCAATTTTGACGGCCCTTCATGCACCGTTTTCCATTTCAGCCCCCACTTCTGAGAGCAAATCTAATCAACTCCCCCTTCCCACCATATACATTTGATATTCCAAGAGACCCATTTTAGGTTGTCCAGAATTACTTGTTGGACCATGCACTCCAATATTCACATCAGTCCCTTTCATTTAGAAACATTAGTCCAAGTAACACTTGTTACAAAAAACCTCCAAGCTGCTACCATCTGTTCCTTTGAGGTTTTACCTATCTATCACAAGATGCATTGCCAGACTTTTACAAGAGGCACATCACTAATTTATAGGCTTCTCTCTAAGCTCAGGACACTTAATACATAAGACCTAGATCCAAGTGTAACTGCCACTAGGCAGACTTGAATCTGGGACTCTGAAGCTTAGTTTAGGAGCCTTTACCCTTTGAGATAAAAGCCAGCTGGCTCTTACCCCATGCTGTAGAGGTCTCTTGGTATCTGTTGTTGTGGTCTAGGTGCCACTGCATGGGACAATGAACCACATTAGGTGTGTGGGTTATACAAACATATTTTAATGCATATATTTTGGCTCCTCTGCATGCTGCTTACATGTTTAGTAAATGTCCATTATTATTTTACCCAAAACTTTATCAGGTGGGGTAAATGGTCAAGAGACTGAATAGAGAACTGGGGGGAGAAAGGCAACAGGGGAAGTCATTTCTTCAAGATCACAGAGCAGGTCAGTAGTGGAGCCAAAAAAAGAATCAGGTCTCCAGACTCCTACTCCAGTGCCCTGCTCACAAGGGATCACATTCTAGCACTTCACAGCTGCAGGCAACTTTACAGAACATAAATGCACATACTCCTAAACCCATATATAAACATGAGTTTCCCAGCATGATGAAATGAATTAATAATTCCCTGCATTTAATGAGACCTTGCTCTTGCTCCTCCATCCATCCCAGCTCCAAATGCCCAATTAAAGAGATGAATTTTACTGTCTTATAGTTCTTCTACCTACAAATGCCCTCTGTGCTTCAGGCTGGAGAAATTATTTCTCGTGGGTTAGCACTCATTTAGAATTACAGTGGAACCTCAAAGATATGAACCCCAGAGTTAGGGAGTGGGCTGGTCAAGTAGGCAGCAAGTGAAGCCAAAAGTAACCCATCAGGCAGCAGCAGAGACCGAGAAAAAAAAAGCCAATACTGTACTGAGCCCATAGACAAGCCCCACCTCCTCCACCTTAGACCCCACCCCTGCCTCCCAAGCATGGGCAGCCCGCAGCTACATCCACAGCACAGGCAGACCCGTGACTTTCCCCAGCCCACCCTGGAATACCAGCTGTCTGCATCTCTCCCTCCCTGCTCCTCAAGCACTAGTGGCCCATGGCGGCCCTGGAGTATGTGCAGCCCGGCCCCTCCAGAGGATGGACAGCTCTGTCCCTCCCCCTTCCAGAAAACTGGGAGGGCAGCCTGCAGCCTGGACTTCTCCTGGTCCCCCCTCCCCATGGGGAGGGCAGGTGGCCCCCTAACCCACACCTCCCCTGCCCCGGAGCCCAGGAAGAGCTGGCGGCATGGCCCCAGCTTTGGCAGGACTGTAGCCCAAGTAGCCTCAAGAGACTGCGGGAGCCATGCTTAATGGTGGGGGGGAGGCTGGGGACATTTGCTGCCAGTGCAGTTTGGGAAGGCATGGCCTCTGCTATCCATGGCCCATGACGGTGCTGTATTGCACCTTAAAGGTAGAGGCATATCTGGACTCCCTGATCCCAGCCCCAGCCCCATGCACAGAGCAGCCATTTACTTCAAGACACTGGGGCTGCCAGCCTGAAGCATTTGGAACCACACTTGGGATCTGCACTGCTTTGGTTCCTCCCCTCCCGCCCCTTTCCCCCCACACACACAACAGGAGGGGAACAAGATTGCAAACTCAGCTGAGTAAGGAGCTCAGCTGCTGCTGAAACCCGGCCTGGAGCGTCCGCGGCTGGATCTGGAGCCTGAACTGCGCTTTGTTCATACCTGTGAACATTTCAGAGTTACAGACAGGATCCATTCCTGAGATGTCCGTAACTCTGAGGTTCTATGGAGTTATTAAATTAGTGCTGTTATCCCTCCTCTCCCCCTGGTGGTGGGTTTATAGTCTGTGGCTGCCATGGCACACTCTTAAGAAGGAGTGATATGTAAGCAACACCTGAAAAATGCTTGTAAAGTGCTCTGAGATCCTTCCTAGTGAAAGGATGCCCTGTAACCACAGACTCTGGAGAGAGAGGATTTATCATTATCAGTTAGATTCAGGCTGAGGCCATGAGCGTGCCCTGCTGTGTACTTTGGGCTGGCATTCTGTCCACTGCAAAGTGAGTGAAAACTGTTGCCTTGCATGTCCTGGTGGCATATTACAGGAGGTGGTTCAGGTGTAAACAGCCCCACCAGGAGTAGGGCACTGGGAAAGCTGTCCCCCGGCTCTGTCACTGAGCCAGTCATGTCATCCACTTCTGCTCTCCATCACAACTGGTGCAAAGCAATAGTAGCTGCATGGCACTCAGAATCACAGGGTGCCAGTGAGATTGGAAGAGGCTCATTATTTCTATGTCTGGACTAGCATATAGAAAAAGCCAAGGCTTCTGTCTTCTCCTGCAGTCAATGCATCTATCCCCAGCTGAGATCAATAGATTCCAGCAATGGTGTATTTGTTTTGGCATCAGAGGAGGAATAATTAATTACCCAAGATTTAATTATCTCTAGAGGTAGACGCCTCCAGTGTCATCTTAGCTCCATGTCTCACTGAACACCCTTGGAATTAGCAAAGAGAGCGGATGGCAGAGCTTTGGTATCGGCAGGTGGTAATCCCCAGATTCTGCAGCTGGGACAGATGTTCTCCCTGTTGTTGCTGTGTGAGACACCAGGAGGCAGGGACCAAGTACAAGTTAGTAGGTACTCTGCTTACTCCGAGCTGGGACCTATATTTGGCTGCAATGTCTCTCCCACTCCGATTGCTCCTTTGTGTAACCCTTAATTGCCTCCAGCCCAGATACCTGGCACGAGGATGCCAGCTCGCCATAGGTACCTTCACTCACTGAATACCTGCCAGTTGACTTGCCACTGGAACGGCCTTGGGAAGAGCAGCTTCAAGTGCTAAACCCTTTGTTTGCCTGCACATACACTGCCAGTTTTATTAAACAGCGATGGATCCAAACCAAGCTCCGCATCCCTGAACACAAGCCCAAATCTGAGCGTGGTCAGAAGCCAAAACCCAATCTGGAATTTCACAGCAGACCTCTCTCTGACAGGCCCAACCAAATCCCACACCTCAACACCCGCAAACTGTGCCCTAATGGCAGGGGTGTTCAAAATAAGGCACAACCACTGGAACAGGTTAGCGAGCAAAGTGGTAAATTTGCCATAGTTGGGAGTCATTCAATTCAGACCGGCTGTCTTTTATCCAACCACCAATCACTTGGCTGGACCTAGGGATGGCTGAAATTCTTGGATCTGTGCCATTCAGGAGAACAGACCAGCTAATCAGAATGGTCCTTTCTGGGGTTAAAAACTACAGAATCCAGATCAGAAGTCAGCATCTGAATTTGGCAACTTGGATCCATCTCTACCTGTGATCACAGTAATGAACAACATGTGCACTTTTGTGACAGCTTCCTTATGTTCCCAAGATAGTCCTTCTTCAGAAAAAGCAGCATAATATGCCCCTGCCCCTTTAATTCCTGGTGGTGAAAGGAAGGGACAAAATTAAAACAGATAAATATGTGCCGATTAGTATTCATTATGGAGATTTATTAAATGAAAAATCAGATGCAATAGTGGCATGAAGTTCAGGTAACTCAAAGCATCCTGTGATCTGCAGGATTTCCCAGCAGAATACCCACCTCCTGTGATCTGAACCTGGCTCTCATTTAAATCTAATCAGGAGAGGCGAGAATGATAGAAAGATAAGAGCTTCTGTCAGAAGTCCAGGTCACCCCTTTGGCTGTGTGTAGTGAAGTCTACACAGCTTTATACACCCTGCCTGGGGGACAAACTGTACTTCCCGGGACAGAGCCTACTGCAGAGTCAGTCTTTACAGTGAAATTCACCCAGGTGCAAAGAGAGACACTTGACTGGGGAACAGACCCTTGGCCCTGGGGTATGTTGATAGTGTAGCAGCGCTAGGACAGAGCACATTATCCCTATCACATCTCCTACAGGACTGCACAGCAAGGAGGAAGCAGATGTGCAATGATACTGCATGGGGGTGTGAAAATGGGACCAGAATGAGCAGTCTCCTGCTGTGCTGCTCTTTGCTGTCAGGTGCTTTGTGTGCCTGATGCTGTGAGGATGGTAAAGAATCCAGGAAAGGGGAACTATTGCTTGTGTGGGTTGGATTTCGGGTTCCTCACTGACGCCTGGCTGCCAGTTACAGCAGGAGAGAGCCCCATGTGATTGCTGCTTCATACGCGAATAGAGAAAGGGCCTAGTGTTGCCAGGAGTCTGGTTTTCACCTGGACAGTTAGGTAATTGCACCTTCCATCCAGTAAAAAAATACCCCAGAAAATACCGGACATGTAAAATGTTTTCCTCAGACGAAAGGCTGGTGGGGAGATTTTTTTCCCCTGTCGCATTTAGCGAGGAAGAGCGAAAAGCATGGGAATTTAAAGGCGCAGCGACCTTTTTTTTCCCCCCAATTTTTCCCCTGCCATGTTTTGTGAAGGTATCTGGCAACCCTAGATTTAACCAAGCATGGTGTGTTAGTCCAGGAGGTCTGTCTGTACTACAAATCCTGTGCTGCAGAGCCACTTAGCCCGTGCTTCACATTTTCACTATCTCCTTCACAAGCATTGAGCCAGGTAAGCTCAAAGATTCGCCCTCCTTCTCCTACTTGGGGCTGTTGCAATCCCATTAACTTCACTGGAGTCACCTCTGGTCTACGCTGGAGGGAGCAAAAGGGAGATAAAGACCCAGTTAGTGCCCACTAGTCCTGAAAGACCCGTAGAGCACTGAGCCCCCTGGAGTGACCTCGGGGAAGAAGACTAAGCATGCCTCATGCCTGGAATAGCTGCCTTAATGGCAGGCTAGATGGCTGTTGGTGACCCAACACACCCTGCCATCAGAACTTGGGGCAGAGACACCAACTCCCGGTGCACCACAGCTAGGGGAGCAGGAGGTACTCTGCTCCCAGGGGTACCTTTGTACATGTGTAGCTGTCACTGGGAATAGCCAGGAGGAGGAGCTGGATGGGAAGACTGTCTTCATCTCCTCCCTCCAAAGGGCTGTTGGAGAGATTTTCCCAGGGAGGCTGCAGCCCTGGAAAGGAACCAAGCCAGGGAGATGCTAGAACTGTTGATGTGCTCCAGAGGACAGGTAGGCTGAGGGGGATCAGGCTGAAGCTCGTTAAATCAGGGCTCTGATTTTTACGTCTGCCTCCTACTCCATCCCCCTTCCTCAACACTCCAGCTGTGTCATGAGTCCGGCGGGAGGCAAACATGAAGTGGAGTTGCCAGCATAGAAATTTTCTGTCTTTTTTCAGGGCACTGGCCAGGGCTGCAGCCAAGCTCCATAGCCTGCACCCTGGCAGGGGCCCTGCTTGCCCCTGGGTTTGGGAAGCAACATGGGCAGAGGAGGTTTCTCCTGCAGGACATCTCACCCAGTTCAGGGGACTCCGGGTGAAGTGACATGGTGCATTCTGGAGGCATTCCTTTGGGGCATTACTCATGGGGCTTAGTGGGTCAGCAAGGCTCCAGGACAGCATCTTACCAGCCCTGAACACAGCTCCTTTCCTGGAGCTCTGGCAGCAGAGATGCAGAAAGCAAAAAGCCATCCAGCAGGCAGTCCAGCGCTTGGCCGATGATGGGGGGACGGGAGTCACCCTGAACCCCTGTGGGGAGGTGACTGGAAAGGCCAGTCTCCATTTGGCTTTATTGACTAGCCCCCTCTCCACCTTAAAAAGCATTACCCTGTGCAAATGAAACAGCAAGCAGGGCAAGCGGGGGAGGAGCAGACCCAAACACCATGGGGGAAGCAGGGGATGGTACTGTGTGAAAATGTAGCACGAGGGCATAGATAATAGCATCCCTGTTGCCGTGGTGATGATATGGGCTGTCAGACATGGTGCATGGACAACCACACAGCATAGTGGGCAAGGGCACTAGGGACCGGGAGCTTGGAACCAAGGGAGCAAGGGTCCTGGAAATGAGGCAACCACTGAGGTCAGAACCAGGGCGTGAGAGCTGCCCTAGTGTCAGGGCAATGGAGCCTGGGGCAGAGTCAAGCGCAAGCCTCTGGCTCTACCAGCCGAGTCAGGTGTTGCTCATTGAGAGTGCAGAGTGGCACAACAGGTCCCTGAGTGATTTAGGGCTCATCTCCTCCGGTGGATGAGTCAATCCCCCAGAGCCTTCCTAACTGCCTGGAAACCAGAGTGTTGTTAATGGAATCCTGGGACGGAATACCAAATACAGCAATTAGCACGGAGCTCCCTGCCGCGAATGGGAGCACACCGTGTAAATAAATTACATTCTAGAAATTAATAAGCACGGTCTAATTGGGGTTTAACTCCTTTCATTTGTGAAATTCCAGCAAGTCTGCTGGAAAGTTAGTGCATTTGCTTGCCACTCTTCCAGCCGTGTGGAGAGCACTGATTCCCTATGGCAGCCAGCTGCAAGGCAAGACACCCTTCCAAGCCCATAGCCACCCATGCCAGGGCTCCCAGCTCTATGCCATACCCTCCATGCATCCAGACTTCTCCAGTTAACACAACAGCGCTGCTGCAAACCGCCCAAGTCAATATGCCACACCTATGCCATCTGAATGGCCTATCAAATGAGGAAAAACAGAATAGTGCATATGCACTGGTTTAAAGCTAGTCACATACAAATTAGGTGCACAGGATTCAGTTTGGACTTTTAACTTAGGCAGATTGGGTTTCCAGCAGTTTGAGTCAAGTCACTTTTCTGGTGATCCCTGTCTGGGTTTGAACTGGAGCCCATAATCTCACAGGTAGGATGAATAGCTTGAGAATTCATAAGGCTTTTGGCATCTATGGACTTCTTCTGGTGTATGGCTTCTGACAGCACAAACAATAAATGAGATATTAGACAAGAGATGGGACTACTCGCTCACAGCGTCAACATCTGGATATGTCAAAGCATATCCATCCACCTTCATGATGATAAAGAGGGCAGTGCATAACCAGATGGCCTGCTGTTTGTTCCTGGTGTTCATAGGGGCAGCACAGGGAGTGCAGAGAGCTCCAGCAATAAAAATGTAAGCTCATCTATGTCTGACAACAACTCTGTTGCAATAAAGAACAACCTTTGGTTTTGAGGGGCATGCAGAGAAACCGAGGGATGCAGATCTGAGTTGTCTATCAGCCAAAGAAATGTTCCATTGATCCAAAATACAGTCCCACACCACTTGTCACTTCTGTTCCTTGGACAGGACATGTCTTGCTGTAGTGTCTCAGAGGCTCAGCTGTTTCAGAAAAGGGGCCACTTGACTTTAGCTAGCATTTTGATGTGGCTTTGAAATGAATCATAGAACATTAGAATTTGAAGGGACCCTGAGAAGTCACCAAGTCCAGTCCCCTGCCCTTACAACTGGGCCAAGCTCCATCTAGTTCATCCCTGACAGGTGTCTGTCTAACCTGCTCTTAAATATCACCAGGGATGGAGCTTCGACAACCTCCCTAGGAAATTTATTCCAGTGTTTAACCACTCTAATCATTTGGAAGTTTCTCCTAATGTCTAACCTAAACTTCCCTTGCTGCAATTTAAGCCCATTTCTTCTTGTCCTGTTCTTAGAGGTTTTCTCCCTCCCCCTTCTTTTAGGTACTTGAAAACTGCTATCATGTCCCCTCTCAGTCTTCTCTTTCCCAAACTAAACAGGCCCAGTTTTTTTTCAGTCTTCCCTCATAAAGTCGTGTTATAAATCATTTTTGTTGCTCTTCTCTTGACCCTCTCCAATTTCTCCACATCTTTCTTGAAATTTGACATCCAGACCTGGACATACTACATCAGTTGAGGCCTAATCAGTGCAAAGTAGAATAGAAGAACTATTTCTTGTGTTTTGCTTACAACACTCCTGTTAATGCAGCCCAGAATCATGTTTGTTTGTTTTTTGCAACAGTGTCACACTGTTCACTCGTATTTAGCTTGTTGTCCACTATGGACCCTTGATCCCTTTCTGCAGTACTCCTTCCTAGACAGTCGCTTCCCATTCTGTATGTGTGAAACTGATTGTTCCCTAAGAGGAGTAATTTGCATTTTTCCTTATTGAACTTCATCCTATTTACCTTAGACCATTTCTCAATGTTGTCCAGATCATTTTGAATCATGACCTTATCCTCCAAAGCACTTGCAGCCCCTCCCAGCTTGGTACCATCTGCAAACTTTGTAAGTGTATTCTCTACGCCAGTATCTAAATCATCGATGAGGATACTGAAAAGAACTGGCCCCAGAACTGATCCGTGGTTAAGCTAGGGTGGCCTGAAATTGTTTGCTTTTCTTTGCAACTGATCCCTGCAGGACCACATTTGTTTTGTTCCTCCAGCATGACTGTGAATCATTGATAACTATCTCTGGGAATGGTTATCCAGCCAGTTATGCACCCACCTTCATCTCTGTCTAGGTTGCATTTTCCTAGTATATTAATAAGCAAGTCAGGTGAGACTGTATCAAATGCTTTACTAAAGTCTAGGTCTACCACGTCCACTGCTTCCCCTTTATCCACAAGGCTTGTTATCCTATCAAAGAAAGCTATCGGGTTGGTTTGACATGATTTGTTCTTTACAAATCCATGCCGACTGTTACCTATCACCTTATTATCTTCTAGATGTTTGCAGATGGATTCCTTATTTGTTTGCTCGATTATCTTTCCTGGCAGAGAAATTAAGCTGACTGGTCTGTAGTCTCCTAGGTTGTCTTTATTTCTGTTTTTTAAGATAGGGGCTAGATTTGCCCCTTTCCAGTCTCTGGTATCTCTCCCATCTTCCATGACTTTTCAAAGATGATGACTAAAGGCTCAGATAGCTCCTCACTCAGCAACTTGAGTATTCTAAGATGCATTTCATCAGGTCCTGGTGACTTGAAGACGTATAAATTTTTTAAGTAATTTTTAACTTGTTCTTTTCCTATTTTAACTTCAGAACCTACCTCCCTTTCTCCAGCATTCGCTATTGTATGCATCCAGTCACCACCAATCTTCTTTGTGAAAACTGATGTGAAGAAGTTGTAAGCACTTCTGCTTAATAGTTTCTGTTATTGTTTCTCCCTCTTCATTGAGCAATGGGCCTGCCCTGTCCTTGACCTTCCTCTTGCTTCTAATATATTTGTTGAATGTTTTCTTGTTATCCTTTATGTCACTAACTAGTTTGAGCACACTGTGTGCTTCTGCCTTTCTAATCTTCCCCCTACATACCTGTGTTATTGGCTTATATTCATCTGTTGTACTTTGACCTAGTTTCCACTTTTTATACAACTCCTTTTTGATTTTTAGATCATTCAAGCTCTCCAGGTTAAGCTAGGGTGGCCTGAAATTGTGAAATAGGCTGTCTAGACAGCTGGCTGCAGGCACTAATGCGCTAGGTCCCTGCCTTCATACCTAAGTGCCAGAAGAGCAAAGCCAGCCAGGAATGAAAGGCTGGAAACTGGAGTTGTCTGGGTTGCAACAGGGATGACTTTTGAGGCTACTGGCCATGGCTACACAGGTGCAGTCAAAGTACTGGTAGGTCTATGAGGTGCTAGCAAGCCTGTGGAGAAGTGTGGCTCTAAGGGTATGTCTAGACTACATGCCTCTGTCAACAGAGGCATGTAAAACAGGCTACCCTACATAGTCAATGAAGCAGGGATTTAAATATCCCTGGCTTCATTAAAATAAAAATGGCTGCCGCGCTGTGCCGGCTCAGCAGATGTCGGCAGAGCGTGGCAGTCAAGATGCGGATCACAAGGCATAAGGGAGTGGTCGACAAAGGCTTCCCCCTGTCAACCGATCCACATCTTGACTGCCGTGCTGTGCCAACAATCAGCTGGGCCGGCACAGTCTGGCGGCCATTTTTATTTTAATGAAGCCGGGGATATTTAAATCCCGGCTTCATTGACTAAGTTGGGTAGCCTATTTTACATGCCTCTGTCGGCAGAGGCATGTAGTCTAGATATACCCTAAGATGGATTTTAATGCATCTTCTGGCTGTGTTGTAGAAAGGACAGAAGGTGATCACTCTTCATCCCCAAATAAGTAGGGTGGGGTTCAAAAACAACTTGCTGATTGAGCCGAAGGACTTGCAGCTAGGGATGAGCTAACTGGCTGATGAGATGGAAACAAGATGACACTGTCTTTAGTGAATTTAGTCTAAGTCACCCCTGGCCAGAATGTCAAAATCAGATGACAGGCAGGACTCCAGATCCTCCAAGCTCCTTCTGGCTACTGCCAGGCAGTTGTCATCAGCATACACGAACTTAGTTGCCCAGGTGGGCGGCAGGTCAGCTGTCTGTATATTAAAGAGACTCGGAGCGAGTAAGGATTCCCAGGGAAATGCATTGTTCATGGACGTGGGTGACTTGACCTGTCTGCATGCTTAGTGATCTCTGTTCTACTAGAAACGATCTGCATAATAAACTATACCACTTTTTGTCTGGGGTCACAGGGAATAATGTTATGACTAGTCCACAGTGCCAAATTGTGTTGTATGCTAGCGTAAGGTCAACAACCAGCATGCTAACCTCCAGCCTCGCTAAAGGCATCCTCAGTAAAAGATGTCAGTCTAATCACGTGATTCTCAGTGCTACAACCCAGTCTGAATTCTAGGTGGCACGCTGTCAAAGTGCCAATCTAGGAATGCAAGAGCTCAGATAGCATGAGGAGAGGAGATATTATCCAAACTAAGGTAGATGAGTTAAACACATTAAACACATGGGCTTCATCTTCACTGCGAGTTCTTCTGGCAGAAAACATGCTAAGGAGGGACTCATTAGCATAAGTCACTATCTCATTAGCATATTTTCTGCCGTTTCTTTTTGCGAAAGGGATTTTTGAACAAAAAGAAGCAGTGTGGATGGGATTTTTTTGTGAAAAAACTCTGATTTGCACAAGATCCTTATGCCTGTCCCAGAGAGTCATAAGGATCTTGCGCAAAACAGGGTTTTTGCACACACAAGAAACACATCCACACTGCTGCTTTTTGCGGATCAACCCCTTACACAAAAAGAAATGGCAGAAAATATGCTAATGAAATCATGAATTATGCTTATGAGTCCCTCATTAGCATATTTTCTGCCGGAAGATCTCGCAGTGAAGACGTAGCTCTGCAGGGGGGGACAAAGGGGAAGAAAGTAGGAGGCATGTGTCAAGCTATCCTGCAGTAGCTCAAGACTGTGGACAGACAAGCAAGCCAGAAAACACAGCTCCTGATCCCCACCCTGCCTAATGCAGGCTCTTCCGTCCCCCGCCTCCTCGCAGGCAGGGTGCAGAACCCTGTAATGAATTCGCGAGAACTCCTAGCATAGAACAGCTCCATGATGTGATGCAAAGTTTAATTTGATTTCTCACTTGAGTAGCTGAGATGTTTTCGATACACTCCCTTCAGCTTCTCCCGATAAATTCTCTGCATACAATTAGCACTGCCGGGTGCCCACATTCTCCCTTCCCTCAAACTCCTGCTCCACTCCTTCCCTTTCCTTTTCCTGCCCTGCTCCCTGAATGCTTCCAGCTTCCTGGTACTGAAGTATGTGTCTAAGAGATGTCCCTAGCCCCTCAAACCCACAGGTCTAGCCAAGGCTGCAAACTCTGAGCATGTCACATTCTCCGATACTCTCAAAGGGAAAGGGAGTTTGGACAGGAGCACTGATCTCCTCCTGCCTACAGAAGAGCAGCATTCATAGACTTAAAAGCAGCAGCTCCAGGCAGTTTATAATAGCCCTGCTGCATGGGTAGCGCTCTCTGGGTTCAGTGTTAGCCAGAGATGTCTGGGGACTTGCAGGTCCCCTGAGATTAGCTCTCTCTGTGGCCAGGATGTGGTATAAATAGAGCGGAGCCCATATGCAGAGTCTAAACATAGGCCTGGCTGGCCTCCATGTTTTAGGGAAGCTGGTGATGAGCAATACATTCCAGCTGGGACAATCTGCTCCTTTGTGCCAAGCCCGTATCCCTTAGAAATCTCTCTCCAATGAACCACCGGTTGCATACCCAGCAAAACAGACAGAGGAGAGACAGTTAAACCTTGAGTTGCCTTTTATTCAATACTCAGTCAAAGAACATTCATCTCCAACCCCCCGTCCAAAGAAAAACAGTGAACCTGTCTAATTTCTTTGAATATTAACATTTGGCAGACATAACTGTCCTGTTAAACATGTATACAGAGGACTCACTCAGTTTAACACAATCACTAGAAACAGCATGGAGGTTGTAATGATGCTCCCTCTGAACACTGGGTTAAATAGAGATGTGATGCCTACATTCCTGCATGACACCTCTTTGAACAAAAGCTGCCTATTGCAATAACTGTTTTGTGTCTGATACTTCCATGGCAAGGTTTTGTAAACTTGTCAAAACTTCCAGGATACCTTGTAAGAGAATAAGAAAGCTCTCTCCAGATCTTCCTGTGGGAAGCAAGGGTTGTTTTCTGGAGGAGCTGCTCTCTGCAGTCCCTTTCACATACACCCCGGATAGATTTCTAAGCATCCCTCCCCTGGTTCCTCATGGCTGACACGGACTACCTGGGCTGCTCTGGGATTGGTCAGATGCCAAGGGATGGGCAAATTGTGTCCGTTTTTTTTCCTCCCACCCTTTCGCAGGCAGATTGATCTGAGGGAGCGGGATGGGGCTGACAAGTCCTGGTTCATGAGAGGTCCACATGGGGTAGAACCCAGGGCACCAAAAGCTAAGCAAGAGCAGGTGCCAGTCTACGTGTGTGTTGATTCTGGGTTTTGTTTCCTCAGGGGGAGACACAATAGGGAGTATACATTCAGACCGGCCCTAGGGCATGTAAAGTGCCAGGTCACGCAGGACTGCCCCACTCAGCTCAAGACTCTGTATTTGGAAACTAGCCCCACGGTTGCCTTTGCTTGAGGGCAAAACCTGCTCTCCTTGCCCATTGCTTGCTGCCCACTGGCTGGAAATCAGCGACTGATTAGCCCACACACTGTCAAGCTTGTGCGCAGATGCTTTAGGGCGGGGGTTGGCAACCTATGGCACATGTGCCTCCGCACCGGATCTGGCGTGCGGGGAACACTAGCCCCCCCTTTTTCCCCCCAACTCTGTGCATTGTCATTTCTCTTCCCCTGGCTACGACAGGCTCACTCTAGCATAGCACAGCAGCAATGGCTTCCTTAACTCCCACCATCCCCCACCCTAAGCACTTTCCTGGCAGGCAGCGGGGGCAGGGTGGCTTCCAGTGGGGGGCGGTTTCCGGAGCTTTTTTCGAGTCCCCATCACCCACTGCCACTAGCCCACCACCACACGTTGCGGTCACGGTATCCCCTGCCTCCTCCTCCAGGCACATCGATCCATAAATAGAAGTGAATAAGTTAAATCTTGCCATGCCATTTCTGAAAGGTTGCCAACTGCTGCATTAGGGGATCAATGCCTCTCCAGGAGAATATAAAGAAGCTAATGCAGCTTGGAGCCTGCATTAACATCCTTGCTCACAGCTGCAGTTCCAAGGTGTCTTGGGCTATGGTGTCCAACCATTTCTGAACTAGCCACACTCAACCAGCCAAATAGCCACATGTGGGTTGTGGCTAGTGTGTTGGACACCATGGGACTTGAGACTCAAACATGTATTAAAAGCAATGGGTGACTTTCTCCATGTAGATCAGCAGATCATTCAGTTGTGATGTCCACAGGCATTTGAGAAAGGAGCAAGCCATGAAGGAGGGAATAAAATTCCTCATTACCTCTTGTAAGAGGTATTGCAAGCGCAAAAGACATTCTGACAAGTTAAACCAGCCCATTAGTGCCTGCTGAGGTATTTTTAAGATCTTTCTTTTTATCTGCTTTCTTATTCTTTGTATTCTAAGACGTCATCTTCAAAAGCACGTAGCACATCTCAAGAGGGAAAAACCCACCATGAGGCAGGCTTACCTCTAGGCTGTGCATTGCTGTTACCTGAGCAAAAGGCTTTCATCTCTTGATGCGATTTATGTCCAGAGCACACAAACCAAAAGGAAATTGCTGTCTTTTATTTGATACAAAAGTCACCTTTCTCTGCCAAGTACTGTAGCCTTAGAAGAGGCCAATGGCTCTTAAGAATTTTTTGTTCTCCTCTTTTTCTGTCCCATTCTTGCCTCTCCCCAGTATCCCCTTATGATGTTACCACATACAGTGTGCTAGGCACTGTAATAAACCTTGTGAGAAACAGCTCTGACCCCAAAGAGCTCACAGTCTGCTAAACAAGGCAGACAAAGGACAAGAAACTTGCCCAAAGTCAAATAGCAGCATAACCAGAAATAGAACCCCAGTGTCCTGACTCCAGCACCACCAGAGCTATCCTAGCCACAGGATGAAAATCAGGACAGGCCCAACGGTGGCTGCTCCAACTGTTTTAAAGACGGGAAGGACCCAAGGAATTATGGGGGCCCAGTGTGAGGGTGACAGCAAGGTTTGCCCCTCCCTCCGTGCTCACCACATGAGCGGCAGGAGACACAGAGCAGCACAATTGCCTGCTCCACCCTGCTCCCCTCCCAGCCCGCTATAATCAGCTTCTCCACAGCCCCATGCCTGGGGCACGGAAGGGCTTTCCCTTGGCCCCCGTCATGTAGTTCAGTGTATTTTTAGATCCAAAGAAAATCAGAACACACCAGAGAGAGAAACTTAACCACTTCCTTATTTTATTTCAAGCAATAAGTAGTTAACACAATCCCTTCTATATTGCAAGTGCTATAAGCATTATTAGAGTACAGTTCAATGCAATAACTATGAATACAGCACAAGATATAACACACTCTTCTGCCATAATTCTTATTGTGTGCCAATTATTACACTATTAAACTTAATTCATTTACAATTCACCCATTGCCCCCTCCAGTGCTCTAGACTAGGGATGTTAAATATCAATTCATTGAATAGTAGATTCATCTCATGAATTCTTATTGGTTAATTGACTATTCTATAGTCCATAGGGGCGGGGCCCACAGCCAGTGTGCTCTGTATCAGAGGTTGCAGTGTGGGGTGCCAGGCAGGAGCTGGTCCACGAGGGGAGCTGATTTAAAAACCAGCACTCCTCGCGGACCAGCTGCCTGGTGCCCTGCGCTGCTGCCTCTGATAAAAGTGGTGGTTCTGAGCTCACAGACCTGGCACAAGCCAGAACTAAGCCAGGCTGCCTACCTGCCCGGCTCCTGATACATTTTAAATGCAGAGCTGCAGCCACATCTTGAATACTGCATACAGATGTGGTCTCCTCATCTCAACAATACTCTCTCCCTTATTCAAAGGAGATACAGAAGATTCCACACTCATTTATTCTGTGAATTGTGACTATTTGCCCTTCTCTAAACCCAGTCAGGAAAGCATCAAATGACAACATGCACAAGCTAGCCAGCAGGGAAAGGCTACAATTCATCAGCGACATGGTCTCAAGTTGATCTCTTCTTGCTACGCACAGGTGACTGGCATCTGTCACCTGCTCCCTAAAGCTCTGCAGTCAAATCCAGCCCCAGCTCCAGTCCTAAGCCAGCCCTCCCTCAAGCAGGGGGATAAATCAGTGCCTCCACTTGGCTTTATTTTAAACTTACTGTCTACAAAGTATCTTGGTTTTAATATATTCTGCAGACTCACTCTGTGAAACAGCACTCCACGTCTGGACTGAGCCATCTTACTGTCAGCGAAACAGATTCACCCTGACATCCGCTAGCCTGTTGGGAAGCGGCGGCTCTTCTGCAGAAAGAGAGACAGCTAAAAGCTTCTGCTCTGGTGGCTTTGAAATGTGATTCCTGTCCTCTCCACTTCAACTAGACACCCTGCCATGAATAATCTTGTCGTGCGTGTCTCCATGTCGCTCTCTTAGGAGCCCACATGGGTTGAGAAGTGGCTGCTAGTGCTGAAGATTGCTTGGCACTTATGCAGTTGTGTGTCACAAGAGCTGTCTGCAACACATGCCCACCTGAGATTGAGAGGTTCCCCCTCATACTCTGGAACATTACCCTGTCATTGGCCCTTCAATGCCAGAGAGCACTGGCTTACCTATCTTTTTGAGAGTTGAAACCCTTCTGACAGGTAGCACCAGCAGTAGCCAGGGCCGGGTTCTGTATCTAAGCGGTTCTTCTCTGTCCAGCCAACACAGAACTGGCTCAAGTCCCCACCCAGTAAGCTGGGAAATTCAACCACCGCTGGCACTTCTGAGAGGCAATGCTTCCGCACTCGCAAGCATGGAGTCTGAGCGTAGAAAAGAAACATTTAATAAAAGGGAGGGAAGTAACATGGCTGTAATTTTGGAAAACACTGCAGAGTTCATGAACAAAACTCATGAGTAATGGCCAGGTAGGCTGGTCAATGTCCTTTTCCTCTCCAGTTCTGAAGTCCAGCAATGTAAATGTCTCCTTCACATTTCCCAACCCTTCTCTGCACCCCACTCACAGTCACTGCCCTTGGTCAGGGCAGACCCAGGGTTCAGAGGTGCAGCTGCAGAATTCATCTCCCTTCCTGCTGCTCCTCACATCTCTCAGCCACTGACCTGTTGGCTCTTAATAAGCATCTATTGACATCCAGTGACTTCTGCCCATCAGTCTCAAATGATTTCAGTGCCCAGTGATTTCAATTCTTTGCAGGCAGGGCAGAAAAACACAGTTAGCCCAAGAAAGCAGCACCTAATTATGCCTATTTAGTTTTGTTCTTTTAGGAAGGTGGGGCAAAGGAAGACATATTAGCTTCCACACCAGAATAACCTTCCCTCACCCCTTCCTTTCACAGAGCTCTGAAAGTTGAGCCCCTGCAGTTGCGAGATTCTTTCTGCTAACTGAGCCCTTTCATTGGGAACACTTTAGCACAGTCTTACTTTTCTGCATTCCCACAAAATTACCAACATGAGCAACCATGTTTTAGCTGTCCCAGCACTTAATACCAGCATAGCTGGTGTTGGGTCACAAATTAAGTTGATTTCAATGAGCAAAATACCACTCCATTTACATCTACGTAAGCCAGAAGCAAAATATATTTATATAGACACATCCAGGGTTTCTTTCCCACTCCAGTTAGCTGTAATGGAAGCATTCCTGATTATAAGACTAACATGTTTATTAGAGCATAAGTTTTTGTGGGTAAAACCCACTTCTCCAGAGGAATTGGAGTGGAAGTTACAGTGTAACGTAAGTTTTACCCATGAAAGCTTCTGCCCTAAAAAATCTGTTAGTCTCTAATGGTGCATCTCCATAGCACCCTTACCTTGAAATAAAATACACAATTTGCGTAGCTTATTTTGAGGTTATTTCAAAATAAAGTGCTATTTCAACAAATCCCTCAACCCTCATAGAACGAGGGTTACAGGGATGCCAGAATAGCACGCCTGTTATTTCAAAATATATTTCAAAATAACGGGTGCATTTAAAGACGCAGAATCGCTATTCCAGGATGCTTCCGGTATCCTGAAATAGCCCCACAGTGTAGATGTAGCCTAAGGTGCCACAGGACTCCTTGTTGTTTTTCCAAACTGAAAGTCACCGTGGGGGTTTCCCCCAACTGCACAGGAAAAGATTCTACAGCCAGACTATCATTAACAACCCAGGGAAGGCTGGGTAAACTGAAGGGAATCCAGTTACATCCTCAGAGCCCAGAAGAGCTAGGAAAATAAAATCCCATAGCCTCAATTCAGCCCAGATGGTGATTGTGCTGAGTAGCAGGGGGCTGTTTTTACACAACTACTTTTCTGATCACAACAACCCTTTCATTTCTCAAATACCAAAAAAAAACCAATTTCTTAACTCAAGCTGTCTGTACCAACCCTACACACCTGTATAAACATGCAACTGCATTACTGCAGTGCCTTGCTATAAATCTCATGCAACGCTTTACGTGGAGTGAAGGCAGCACTGGCGGTGGAACAATCTGGAAAAAGGAGGTCAGGAAGCAGAAGCGTTTCCAGCAGACCCTTTCCTAGGAAGCCAATAAAGGCTGCTCCTACAGCCCACCATCACTGCTACTGCAGAGCCCACTGGGCTGGTGAGGCTGCTAGCAGACTTCCTACCACATGGGGAGGGCAGCTAGAGATCACAGCAGTCTAGGATAGCGCAGTTAGATAAGACTGGCGGGAAAATGCTGATGGTGCACTGCAGCAGTTCTCCCAGCAATGCCACAACTGGTGAAGATAGTGAAACAAAACAGAGTTCAGACAAGGCTTATTAGCCAGGTTATTTCCAGCTCAGCCCCATGTGGGTTTCACCAGGCTCAGGGCCTGCATTTCCTCCCCTCCCCCCTCCCCCGGCTTAACATATACCCTGCAAAGGTTCAGTGAGCAGCCCGATGGAAGAATAAATGTTTGAAGAGGGTCAAACATTGCAATTACAGGCTACACTGAATGTTTACTTGCCATGTGATAACAGTCATTCTTCCCCATGGGACTGCAGACATTTAGGAGATGAATGTGACTCTCCTGAGATAACAGCCTTAATGCCTGGGCTACATGGACTGGGGCGAGGGGTAGCCTCAAGTGCTGACAAGTGCAACTATGACAAAGCCTCATTATTATGCACTTAACAGTCTGTTATTGATCTCAAGTCCCTACCTAGTTGCCTTGGGCTGGAAAGGACACACACTCTACCTCCTGACAGGGCCACTGCAGCATGTAGTCTTTATTCTAGCCCTTATTCCTGGGCTACGTCTAGACTGGAATGATTTTCTGCAAATACTTTTAACGGAAAAGTTTTCCGTTAAAAGCATTTGCGGAAAACAGCGTCTAGATTGGCACAGATACTTTTCCACAAAAGCACTTTTTGCGGAAAAGCGTCCGTGCCAATCTAGACGTGCTTTTCCGCAAAAAAGCCCCAATCGCCATTTTCGCGATCGGGGCTTTTTTGCGCAAAACAAATCTGAGCTGTCTACACTGGCCCTTTTGCACAAAGGGACTTTTGCCCGAATGGGAGCAGCATAGTATTTCCGCAAAAAGCACTGATTTCTTACGAGATCGTCAGTATTCTTAAGGAAATTCAAGCGGCCAGTGTAGACAGCTGGCTTTTGCGGAAAAGCTTGCCAGTGTAGACACAGCCCTGGTGTTTACTTCTGTCTTTAAATGACAGTAGGTGTCCCTCCTGGCTACTTCCCGAGGTGGTACTGGAATTGTATAGAGTTCACACACACAACTATTTTGTCTTCCTGGCAGGCACAGCACATCTGGCTCTGGATCAGCCAACCCTGGTTAGAACTTTCCTGCCTGGACCAGGAAGCAGCAGCTGCACTTAGTCAGCAGGTAGGGAGATCTGTTGTAACCAGGTGAGACCACCAGTAGCCAGGCATCAAGCACGGGACCTCTGGCTTATCTCTGCCACAGCCTCCTTCTGATCTGCAGTAAGTTTCTGCCTCTGAATTTCCCCACCTGTAAAATGGGACTGGTGACATTTTTCCCTTCAACCACCACAATTCCGAGCTTTGCATTCAGATTACTGCAGTGTGTTCTCCATAGAGTTTCACTTGGGACTGTCAGCTACTACTGACGGAATCTCCTCGTACTGACTCTTCCTGGATGTGAAGGACCGGAGCCGGGCCCACTTAGTGAACAGCTCTATGCTCTACCCTGGCCCATAGCGCTGGCAGGATTGAGGGCTTTTAGCTAGGAGCCCATTTTGGATGTCTGTGGGTGGGATCTAATGAATTTGGGTTTAGCAGCTACGTTCACACCCCGAAGCGCCACATTAGCTGTTTCGTTTGTAAGAAAGGGCCTCTGCCAAGATTGGTTTATGGCCCCCAAGAAATGCAAGAGCCAAGGAGTTTCTAAGCAGTGCATAGTACTGTTCAGTTGTGAAGCAACAAGCATACACAATCCAGTCCTAAACCTAATCATTTAATTTATCATAGGAGACTCAAACTGGCATCAATTAACATTTCCCAGCCCCAGAATAGAGGCGTGTTTTGTCTGGACATTACGTTGATTACATTATCAAGTGCCATAATCCCCACAAGAAGGCTGCAAGAGACATGAAAATATGGATATAGCCTTGTAAGCCACAGCAGGGAAGTGTAAATTCCCTTCCCATGTATCCTCCCTCCCCACCTCCCCCTCCACACACACACACACGCTTGCTCACTCTGTCTTATTTCCCAGGATACAGCTGCTCTGATCAAACAGGCATGATATTAAGGGAAAACAAATCTCCAGTGAAAAATCAAAGGGACAACTGTCAGAGGAGGTTAAAAGCCGCTTAGCTTTGTGCTGCTGTCATTACAGGTTTGGCTAAATACACAGACCAGGCCTTTGAAACCAAAGCTGTGAAGTTCCAAAGGTGAAAGATTCTGTCGTTCAGAGCTCCAGACAGCCAATGCAGGCTGGGACAAGTTTCTCAGGCCATAAACACAAGCCATCCATTTCCAGACCCCATCCCCTGCCCCCCCACCACCACCACCACCACCACCACCACCACCAGCTCCGGCACCTGAAAATCCTCCTTAAAGTCCCAGGGTATGTCTACACAGCAAAGTTATTTTGAAATAACAGCCGTTACTTTGAAATAACTTTACTAGTGTCTACACAAGCCAACCACTATTTCAACATTAAATCGAAATAGCTCAGGGCTTATTTCGAACTTGGTAAACCTCATTCCACAAGGAACAGCACCTATTTGGAAATCGCTCTTTCAGAATAGGAGCTGTGTAGACGTGGAATAGGGGCTATTTTGGAATAGGGGGGCCTCCAGCCCTTCCCAGGGTGCCCTGCTGGCCACTCTGGGCACAACCAGGAAAACTCCTCTCCTCCCCCCCTCCCTAGAGCCCTTAAAGGGGCAAAGTCTGGCCACAATGCCTGTGCCAGCTCCAAGCCTGCCAGCCCAGAGCCAGCAGTAACTGCCCCTGACCCAGTGGCCCCAACATGAGCCAGCTAGCCACTGCCAGCCAGCCCTCCACTGCTCCCCAGGACCAGTCTGCCAGCTCCCAGGAGCCTGCCAGGGGCTGGAAAAGGCACGTGCTTTCCTGGTCCAGTGCGGAGATCAGGGACCTCATTGAGGTTTGGGGGGATGCCTTCACCATCCACGATCTCCACACTAGATGGAGGAATGCGGCCGTCTACAGCCAGATGGCTGCCAGCCTGGCCACCAAAGGCCACATGCGCACCCAGGAGCAGGTTCAGAGGAAAATTAAGGAATTGTGGCAGGCCTATGCCAGGGCCACAGGGGCAGCTCCCAACCAGGGGCAGAACCAGACACCTGCCCCTATTTTGATGCCCTGGACCGCATCCTGGGGGGCAGGACAGTCCGTGCCCCCCAGCTGGTCATCAACCCTGGGGCAGAGGGCCCCGATCAGGGCACAAAGGAGGAGGAGGAAGAGGAGGAGGAGGGTCAGGAGCCGCATGAGCCCAGAGGGAGCGTGCTGCGCAGCCAGGAGCTCCAAGCCATCCCAGAAAGCCTGTCGACACCCCAGGCTGGGGAGGCAACAACATGTGAGTGCCATCGCTGTCCCCTTATGTGGGAGTGGGAGGGAGACCAGGGACTGCACGCGTGGGCCTTGCTGACCATGGATCATGCAGCAACCTGTGCGTGTGCTGTGCCACCCCGGGGCATGTGGCCCCAGCTGGCTGCCACACAGGGCCTTGGCCTGTTACCCATACACATGCATGTCATGTGCCTTCATACATGCTCCTGACCCCAGGGTGGAACACAACAGGATGCCCACAACAGGGTGGAACACAACAGGATGCCCACAACAGGAGCTGCTTGCCCAGGGCTGTGCCATCTCTGACTACCTGCAGACCCTGGGGCAGAGATTGCTGCCTCCTGCCACTCCAGCCCCAGCTACCGCTCCTCCTCTCACTCCTGATCCCACTCCCACTTCTTCTTCCCCACCCTCCACACCCTCCCCCGCCTCCCGGGGACACCGAGGCCCCCACGCCTGCAGTACTGGGAGACAGGTGGGCCGGCAAGACCCTGAGCCCTGAGCTTCTCCTCCCCCTTCCTTCCCTTGCCTCCCCCTTCCAGCTCCCTCCTCCCAAGTTTACCCCTCCCCCTCCCACCCTCTCGCCTCCCCTCTCCCACCTTCTTTCCTCAGTCTCACCTCAGTTTCATTTCCCCCCCATACACCAGTTTTTTTTCTATAAGAAGAGTTTGTTTTCTTGAACACGTGTCTTTATTGTACATCAGGAAGGGGGGTAAGGGAGGGGTAAGTGGAAGGACGTGAGGGTGGAATGAGGCACGAGCCCCCAGTGGGGCACACCAGGCAGACTGTTAGTCCTCCTCCGGGTGGAAGTTCTCCCTCAGGGCCTCCCGGATACGGACAGCCCCCCTATAGGTCTCCTGGCTGGCAGCTGTATGGGGCTGCGTGTACAGGCCGGCCAAGTGGTTGGCCTCTGCCATCCAGCTGGCAGAACAGCCTTCCCTTCCGCTCACATAATTTGTGCAGCACACAGCACGCTGCCACCATGTGCGGAATATTCTGCTCAGAGAGGTCCAGGCGAGTGAGGAGACATCTAAAATGGGCCTTCAGCTGGCTGAAGGCACCCTCCATCACGATGTGGGCCTTGCTGAGCCGGGCATTAAATTCCTGTTGGGAGGAGTTGAAGTGTCCTGTGTAGGGCTTCATGAGCCAGGGTTATAGGGGATAGGCTGCATCCCCTACCAGGCTGACAGGCATGTCCATGTCCCCGACCCTGATGTGGCGGTCGGGGAAGAAAGTCCCAGGATGCAGCCTTTGGCACATGGAGGACTTGTGGTAGACCTGTGCATTGTGTGCTCTGCCGGACCAGCCCACATTGATGTCCACAAAGTGACCCCAGTGGTCAGACATAGCCTGCAGGATGATGGAGAAGTATCCCTTCCAGTTGATGTGGAAGGAGGCCTGGTGTTCCGGGGCACGGATAGGGATGTGTGTCCCATTGATTGTCCTCTCCTCCCCCTTCTTTGTCCTGAAGTTCTGGGTCCACTGTTGGTCTCCCCAGCGTTCCAGAATGATGTGGTCCCGCCAGTCAGTGCTGGTGTCCAGATGCCAGATGCGGTGGGGGCATGCTGCAACTGCTCCTGCACATCCCCAGGAGGGTCCGGATGATGGCCTAGGGGTTGGGCTGCAGCAGATGCTGCAAGGCAGCCTGCAGAAAGTGCAGCCAGGCTTACAGCAACACGTCCACGAGAAGAACAAGAGTGCCCAGGGGAAGCTTCGGCTCCATGTTGCAGAGTGCTGTGGTATCCTGAGTGAGGGCAACCAGAGCACACAGAGGAAAAAAAGCTGTGCTGTCCTTCAGCAAGGTAGGCAAGCAAGCAGGGAAAGCTGAGAACCGGTTGTCCAGGGGGGTCCCTTTAAACATTAGCCTCAGATAGCCTCAGGCAGCAGCCACACAAGGTAACTCCTGACCTGATGCCCTGCCGGAACCAGTTCTGGCCAGCCATAAATGCGATTAAGCATCCAATCAGTGTGGACGTGCTATTTCGAAATAGCAAAACACTATTTCAAAATGCATTTTGTGTGTAGACGCATTATTTCGAAGTAAGATATTTCAAAATAACCATTTTGAAATTAGATATTTCAAAATAACACTATAGTGTAGACATACCCCCAGACTGCCTTCAACCCCTTGGCCTGGCTTCCTTCTACCACCCCACTGTCATGTCCTACCTTCATTCTGATCCCCACAAACTGCCATCTTCTTGGCTCAGCTCTGCAAAATGGAAGACTCACTGAAGCCATCTAGAGCTGTTTCAACCTGGCTCCTGAAAAGCCTCAGCAAAGCCACCAGCAAACACCCCGCAAACCCAGTGAGAACCGTCTGGTTTTATACACTCCATCTGGCTGCTGCCTTCAAGCCCCAGTGACTGCTCCATCTTCTTCCTGCAGCTGTCCAGAGTGTCCACTCCTTCCTCACTGACCTCTCCTAGGTAACGCCTTCTTCCCTTCCCTTTTTGCCTCCTTCTGCCCCCTCAGAACTTGAGGCCACCTCATCAGCATCTTCCATTACTTGGTCATTCCCTCAATGCACAGTCCTTCTATTCACTCATCTGCCACTGCCTCAGATCACCCAAAATATATGTATTCTGTTCCTGGTCTGTCCCTTCTCTTCCCATCTTCATTTCCAGACACCAGTCATGGAAACATCCCAATCTTCAGCTGTCTCATATGCAACCTCTGAGAAACCCTGAGGTTTCCTCTCCATCTAGAAGCCATATTTCCACTAGGGACGTCAATGTGTAGATGACTACATGATTAACCGATAAACCTGGGCTTAGTGGTTAATCCTGTTAACTACATACATTTCCTCCCCATCCCCTGCTAACTCTGTATCAGAGGCAGCAAGGGGGAGGGGTGAGAGCTGATGCCTATGGGGAGCCAGCTTTTAAACCAGCTCCAACAAGAACCAGATCCATCTGCTCCCCCGCCCTCCTGCCCCCGCACTGCCTCCTCTGATAGAGGCAGCAGTGCAGAAGGTGAGGAGAGAGGCTGGAGCTGATATGCGTGGGGATCTGGTTGTATCAGAGGCAGCAGTGTGGGTCAGCAGACGGGAGCCAGTCTCTGCAGGGAGCTGGTTTTTAAACTGGCTCCCATCATGGACCAGCTCCGCCTGCCACCCTGTGCTACTGCCTCTGATAGAGAGGCAGCAGTGTGGGATGGCAGGGTGGTCCCCGGGAGTGTAGCCAGGAGCACACTGTCTGCTGCCCCCATCAGGAACTATCAAATACTCATGTAACCACTAAAATCTGATGCAGTTACATGACTGTTCAATTACATGCTAACATCCCTAATTTCCACCCCTACCAGGTAAGCAACCCAGCCCGTAGGCTGTGCCCTCAGGCCGTGTCCAGACTCAGGGTTTTTTTCGGGAAAAGTAGCCTTTTCCCGAAAAAACTTCCCCTGCGTCCAGACTCAAGCCGCGTTCTTTCAAAATTATTTCGAAAGAACGCGGCTTTTCTTTCGATGGCGGTATACCTCAATTTACGAGGAAGAACGCCTTCTTTCGAAAGTTCCTCTTTCGAAGGAAGGCGTTCTTCAATGTAAAGAGGCCGTCTTCGAAAGAGAGCATCCAGACTCGCTGGGTGCTCTCTTTCGAAAAAGCGGATTTCTCTTTCGAAAGATCCGCCTGCAGTCTAGACGCGATCTTTTGAAAGAGCCTCTTTCGAAAGAAGCCTGCAGTCTAGACATAGCCTCAGTGTTCAGCGAGCAGGCCAAGGGGAGCGGATGGTAGTTTCCAGAGAAGGCAGCAGAGGGGCTAGAGAGACACCTGCAGGACCTGTGCTGTATTACTCTTCCTCCCAGGAACTTTTGGTGGAGGCAAGACGGAGGTTCCTACAGCCCCAAGCTATGCAGTCAGAGACCCCTGCCAGCAGCACTCCCATGCAGGGACAGCATAGAAGTCACAGTTGGAGTTGCTTGACAATCACTGTCCAAGGTGCTGGAGGTTGTTGCTCTGGACAGGGGACTAAAGCTACAGGACAGGTGTCGTCCATACCTGCAGCAGCACAGGCCAGTGAGTGGGCACTGCTCTTTTAAAGGAGTGATCCCCTAAAATCCTCCCACCGGATACCCTTGTTTGTGACCTTGTTTGTTCTGCCTGCCTCTCCAGTGCTTAGTCCTTCCCTTGGCATTTTCCCCCTGAGCCTGTCCTTAGCAAGGGCAGCCACGGCAGCTCCACACACCAGCACAGCCAGCCCCTGTTCTGCTCTGCATCTCTGCACTTATGAGGAGGGAGCAGCATGTTGCCCTTCCCGTTCAGTCCGGTTGTGGGTGACAGAGAAAATGAGCATTAAACAGAAGCTCCTGCTGTATTTCTGTTGCCACATGACAGTGTAATCACAGTCAATGCTTCCTTGCAAATGCATGGAAATAAGCCTGACTCTGCTTTTTAGTGAATCCGTGCGTAGAAAGGCTCCCTTTTGTCTTAAATTGCCAGGGTAAGGTCCAGGCCGTGCAATCCACACGAGATGCATAAGATGACTGGGCAGGGAATAGAGATCAGGGCCTCTCTCTGGTAGCAGGATGCAATTTGAAAGCAAATGGAATTTGTCGTCTCACTTCTACTCATACAATAACTCTTGAGAGAGCCGGTGCTTTCTAACCTGCTGCCACTTTATGGGATGGTGAGGGGAGCAGCTGGGTCACTGCTGCACCCATGGAGGGGTGTTTGCCCCAAAAGTGGTACAAAGGGGGTCACATGAGGGGTCAAACAAAAGCTACTTTCTTCTGATTCTGTATCTGCTCTTCATAGAGCTGCGTGTGTAGTTAGGAATCTGTAATCTGTGTGGAGACTGGAAGTCTCTCTGAATGTGGTTGAGCATTGGGCAGAGCCCGGCCTATGGCCTTGTGGGACAATAGCACTCAATGGGCCAAGGACACACCTCGGGAATGGAGACCAACACCTAAGGGCTACCAGCAGGGAACACAGTGATAGGCCGCTGGCCAGGTGACCTGCTGCAGCCAAGAAGAGACCAGGAAGGATGTATAAAGATGCCATGTGGCTGACTCCATCTGGGTACTCAGCTCAGCACTTCATCCCAGAGGCAGCAGAGCAGGGATCGAAGGGCCGGAAAGAACTGTGGACCCATCCTGATCTAGGATGTGCAACAAGGACTTTTAAGCCAGCCTCTGTAACATCTCTGCTAGAGCCTGGATTGAGAACTAGGAGATTCAATGCATGTAACGTATGATACTTTAGCAACCTTACTCTCATGCTTTTCTTTCTTGTGGTAATAAACCTTTAGATGTTAGATGCTAAAGGATTGGCTCAGCGTGATTTGTGTGTAAGGTCCAGAGGGTAAATTGACCAGGGATCTGTGGCCGGTTTCTTGGAACTGGACAGAACTCATTTGGGGTAGGTGGGATTGGGTTCTAAGACCCCCCACCTGTGTATGAGGCCCAGGGCCATCTGGGGCACGGATATTGCTGGGGTGTCGGAGGGGTTTTGCTTGTGAGGCTTCAGGCAGGCTGCTGAAGCGCTCTGTGGGACTGGTTTGTGGCCTGTGTGGAGAGGTCACCAGTCTGGGAGCTGTAAGGAGCCCCAGATTTGAGCAATTCACCCTGAGCGGACGCCTTCAGCTGTGCCCAGACACGGCCCGGTCCGTCACACCTGCTATACAAACTCATCCCCTTCTCCAAAGAGTGTCTATGTAACTACATGCGACTCGTCATGCTTCTTTCCTGGTCCTGGAAGGGATGGGGCTAAAATCATCAGTCTCTTTGTACAATTTAAAGGCCCTAGTCCATTACCTTGGAGGAGGTAACTGACTCATACCATCCATGTTGTCTAGCTATGAGTGGGGGACACAGTTTTAGGGTATGTCTACACTACCCCCTTAGTTCGAACTAGGGGGGTAATGTAGTCATTCGGAGTTGCAAATGAAGCCCGGGATTTGAATTTCCCGGGCTTCATTTGCATGATGCCGGCCGGCGCCATTTTTAAATGCCGGCTAGTTCGGACCCTGTGCCACATGGCTACACGTGGCACAGACTAGCTAGTTCGGATTAGGCTTCCTATTCCGAACTAGCTGTATACTGTCCTGAATCTGCTTCTCTCTGCCTTCAGTGCACCTGGCTCTTGCAAGCTGCCTTTCTTTCTACTGTGCCCCAGTCACTTCCTGCCGGATGCTCCATCCACAGGGTACAATACATCCTACCGCTGCCACCAGTGTCACTGAGGTGTGGGGAACCCCTGGACCCTGTACCAGGGTTACTGAGGTGTGGGGAGGCCCCAGACCCTACACCCCAATCCACAGCCAGACATGACTCTTAGCCCGCAGGTAGAACAGGTTTAATCAGCTCCTGAAAACAGTGTGGGTCATTTCAGGCAAAGCCTGTTCCTTTGGAGGGAGGGGAAGAAATACTCATCCAAGGACATTTTCCAGCAGCATTTCAGAATTCAACCACAGTTATTTTATGTTTAAATTAAATGTTTTTATCTGAAAGTTGTTAGGATTGTTTGTGTAGCGCCCAAGGGCCCTTGGCAGGACACTTTAGAAATACAATACAGTTTCCATTGAAAATGGAGCTTTTTGAATTAGAAACCCTCCTCGAAGTCGGACAAAGAATCTCACTGTGACGGTGAGCAGTGGAAAAGGGTTCAAGGCTGAGATGACAGCAGAAAGCCACAGCAAAACAAAGCACACACAAGGAACACTTTACACATTGGCCTTAGAAACAAAACAACACACACACAGCAGAGTACAGATACTGTCCTTCAAGGCAGGCCGCAATGGGAAAGAGCGCTTTGAATACTTGCTCACGCTTCGATCCAGTCATTAAACTGGTAAACATCTGAACAGAAATAGAATTTAGCGGGGGCAAATGAAACAAAAGATTCCATCACGAAGGCCTTCAAACAAGGAGAATAATGTACTGACAGGAGTCAAGGCTTCGGCCTTCTATTTCTCAGCCTCTTCCAAAGACTCTGAATGTGAGCATGGGTGAATCATGATAAACTTTCTGCCTCAATGTCCCCCATTGTACATATGTGGATGGTGCCCCACATTAGTAAAATCCTTGCAAATGCTCATACGAAAAAATGCCCTCTGCGTGCTAAGTATTTTAGGAATTCTTTTAAATAAAGACCAGGTTCATGGAATGAGGAGAAACAAAGCATAGGAAGAATTAAGCAACTTCTCTGTTAGGCAGGTCCGTTTACAGAGGAGAGATGCTCAAAATGCAGTTGTCATCTAAGGGTGTGTCTACACAGCAGGGCTCAACTTTAAATAAGATTCGCAAATTGAACTCTGTCAATGGCGAAGTTTATTTTGAAATAGCTTATTTCAAAATTAGGAGCACCTACACAGCACTTATTTCGAAACAGAGCACTCTTCAGTACAATGAGGGTTACTGGAGTCAGAGTAAGAAGTCCTCCAGCTTGACAGTATTTCGACATTAGTTCAAAATAACTGTCTGCTGTGTAGACGCAGACGAAGTTATTTTGAAATAACACTAATCATTTTGAAATAATGTTGCTGTGTAGATGTACCCTAAGTTGGTTTTGCTACTTGGGAGGGACCATGAAGGACAGATGCCTGTCCTGGTTCTCAAATCCTAGGGCTCTAGTGTTTATTTCCCTTTTGAGGAAGGGAGCAATTTAGCCCATAGAGATGTGCACGCACACACACACACACGCACGCACACACACACAAAAGAAGAGGAGCCAAACACTGAAGCTCTCCAAAACAAGGCATTTTCAGCAAGCTTTCTGCAGAGGGAGAGGGAAGTAAATAAAGGAGTTTTCAGATCAGACACATTTGACAACCAGTGCTACAAGACTGGAAGCTGCAGTTGTACTCCAAGAAATGCCACACCTTTTACAATTATTCTGCATTATTCCCAGAGCATTACAAGCGTGTCCAATGATTTACAATGCAGATATCCATTCCCTGCCTTGAAATCCTTTCAATTTAAAATCCAGGATCCATTTCACCCATAACCACATAGTCTAGTTTTACTAGCCTCCCCAAGCCAAAAATTATTCAAAAAATATTAAAAAAGGAGAAATTTAATTTCACACCAGTGCTTTGTAATACCCTTCTAGAGCAGGGATAATCCATTTGATTGGCTGAAGTGAGGGGGAGGGTCAGAAAGCTGATGACAGATTACATCTCAATTCTAAGCTTCACACCTCTTCAGTTCCATTAGTATGTGCTGCACAAAGGCTGAGAACTTCATTACTCCCCAGTGAAACATCTTCAGACATGTCAAAAACACTTGTCTTCAGTGAGATCCCAACCTCTGACAAACATGAAGTTCTAAAAAGAAGCCCCAAGCTGGCTTTCTCTGCGCACATGCACAGATACACAGAGCTTACATTTCAGAATGGGTAGAACATATTCTGCCCTTTCTTGGCAAAAATATACACCGGCACAGCCACGTGGTGTGACATCAAATGGTCCTATCAAAACTACCTTACCTGCCAAGAACAAGCCTGATAAATTCTCACGACAGAGGGAGATGAGTGGGTTTTTTTTAAATTATAGTGCAAGAACCTAAATCCAGAAGAGTGGTTAAGACTGGGGCTATGTCTAGACTGCAGGCTTCTTTTGGAAGAAGATTTTCCGGAAGAGATCTTCTGAAAAAACCTCTTCCAAAAGAGAGCGTCCACACAGCAAAAGCGCATCAAAAAAGCGATGTGCTTTTTCGAAAGATAGCATCCACACTGAATGGACGCTATCTTGCATTTAAGCTGTGATTACTATGGATAGAGTGGTCACCAGAAGGAGAGAGTGACTGTGAGGACAATTCCCCTTACCTCAAATCTCTGTGCCAGTAGGAGAGAAGAGCTGATTCTCTTCAGGCCCACCTGGGTTCTTTAGGAAGGAATCTGATTTTTCTGTGAGCACCATCTCCTGGATCTCCTGCTTCAAATGGGAGAGGTTGGGCAGGGAAGGGAATTTGAGGGTTCACTCCCAAAGCCAGCCAAGGGCCCTGACTTGAAGTTGCATCTCCTTCCTCTGTCCCCAAAGGAGGAAGGGACCAACATAGCACTGCCCTGACCAGAGATGGCCCACTACAGTGCAGGCTAGGAGGACAGACTAGAAAATGGATTTCCTATCTCTCCTTTGCTGTTCTCCCCAGCGTTCAGATAAAACTGCTTCCTGCCTCTCCTGACATGTTTACCTCCAAGTTATATTGGAACCTTCCTGTGTCTGAGCACTCTGCCAGCAGCTTCCCCAGCATGGCATGCCCGAGGTCAAACAAGACCTTGTGAGGATCCTGCAAAGGAAGGGCAGCCATGGGTCGCAACTGGGAAATTGGGGAAACTTTTCCTCCCTGCCAATAGCCCCTGGTTGGCCAATCAGCATCAAGACTTTGAGAGCTGGAAGGCAGAGGCGTCTCAGCAGATGTCCCAAAAGATGTCCCAGGTCACCACCAAAGGTGATCTGTCTTGGTGCAATTCCAGCCCCACCTCTTTGGGAGGGCCTCCCACAAAGCTGTAAAGGGGGAGGGGAGAGTGTCTCTAAGGTTGCCCCTCTGTCCTGCCTGGCTGATGTCAGGGTCTCTCTGTGATGTCATCACCTCCCCATAATTGTTCTCCAATAGGCTGAGGTCTTGCAACAGGCCTTTGTGATGTCACTGCCACACCCATTCTTCTTTTGTAAGGCTGGTGTCCTGACCCTGCCCTGTTTGAGTGGCTTCCCTTCGATCATTCCACTTACTGGCAACTGAGTCTGGGAATCAAGCTGGTCACACAGTTTTTCATTAATTAGTAGCCTTTAAGGCTAGAAGGGACCAATACAGCTTGAAATCTGACCCCTCCTTAGCCCAGCCTGCCTATCATAGTAGCTAAGTTTTGATCCTAGCACACACCAGAAAGGCATCTAGTCTTCATTAGAAGATCTCAAGAAATGGAGACTCCATCCCTTGCTTTGGTAGTTTGGTTCATCATTGGAACAATCATCCTCACTGAAATATTTGTGCCTTATTTCTAATATAAATGGTCTTAGGAAGGTGTGCTGAGGGGGCAGGGCAGTGGGGAGTAGGCCACAGTTCAGATGTTAGTACCCCCTCCCACTTTTACAGTGCTGCCACTGCTCCTGGCTAGGTACACCCCATCCTAGGGAAGAATTATGTGGAGACGAGACAGCAGAGGGGGAACCTAAACATTCATCTTGGCTTGAAAAGGGCAGCTACACTCGTCCCAAAATACAGTCACTTGTTTCCTCCGTCGTGGAGGCTCTCCACAGCTCATCATCCCTCTTTGCTGCTCCGTCTTCACAAGCAGAGGATTATACTGGGAGCCTTGGTCCTTCTTTCAAAGTTCTCAATAGACTAACGAGCTCCAGAAGATGCAAATTGCCACCTCATCCATCACTCTACTCTAAGGACTGATAGATTGTTTACCTCCAAGGTGATGCTTGCTTGAACAGGAATTGTTAGCTGGCCAGAGACTGAAATCTTCTCTTGCGGGAGCAAGGACTAACCATAAACTGCACTGCACCTGCTTTCAAGCTCACCTCTTTCACCCTTTTCACAAAGCAACTCATCGCCTTATAGCATCACACCAATAAATTTCATCTTTTGCTCCATTCTCTCCCGTCAGTGGGGAGTAAGTTGAGCAGTGCGTACATAGCCACTTCCAAAGTGTGTGTTTCATTAGACATGGAGTGAAACTTTAACCAGATTTAAAAATAGAAAGGTGACTTGGGCCAGTGAATAAAGCAAGACCTGGTTGTACTCCCAACCCCACCTCTGACTTGCTGTGTGACCTGGGGCAAGTTACTTCACCTCTGTGCCTCAGTTTCCCAAGGATGGAGGCCATGGGGAGAGAGTACATTTACATCCCTTTGTAGAAAAGCTTGTAGCTTTGCAGATTGAGTGCTATAGGAATACCAAGTTAAGATGGCTGCTAAGAATAACTGACTCCTTTTTGGCAGAAGGAGTTTGACAGCACAGAACAAGCAGGGAAGCAGCCAGTTATGGGACTCATTCCATAGTTGGCTCCTGCTAATCCTGTCTCTTCTCCTTTAGTGGCAGGTCAGACTGCCAAACACTAGGGAAAATAAAAACGTACAAGGTAGACCAAGTCAAACACAATGTGTCACTGGAATGTATCTGGTTGCTCTTTACTGGAATGACATGAGAATTCGTTTACAATACTATCAAGAGCATGTCAACATGAAACTGGAAATATGAATGACTGGCAACCTCTGTCACACTGAACTGTGAGCAAAATACTAAGGGTGGAGAGAGGCTAAATTCATAGGAGATTAACCTGAATGAACTGCAGACTGAAAGACTGTGGCAAGACAGAATTTTAACCCTAATCAACTACATGTATCAGATGGCAGAAACGCTTTCTTCTGTGTAGGGCTAAAACTACAGAACACATCCTACTGCTGCTTTCAAGCTGCATCTGATATAAGTGCTGGATAAAGGAGCCAGCCTATTGGAATTCTGGGAGGAAGGTTGGCAACCAGGCCCCCATAAGGTCTTCTTCCCTTAGACAAGGGAGGAGAGACAGCATAGAGATCAATTAAAGATATGAGATAACAAATGAAAAATAAAACCATCAGCGACAGGGTAAAAGTGGGATGTGTTGACTATTTAGACCACATACAAGCTGATACAAGTGATAGCAGGGCAAGCTCTCCCCATCTTGAACTACCAATGTACTTCAGCCTCCCTCCTGAAAGACCAATGCCATTGCAACAGGCCAGTCAGCAACTATAGTAGAACCTCAGAGTTACAAACCTCCCAGGAATGGATGTCATTCATAACTCTGAAATGTTCATAACTCAGAACAAAATATGATGGTTATTCTTTCAAAAGTTTACAACTAAACATTGACAATACAGCTTTGAAACTGGACTATGTGGAAGAAAAAAAATCTTTAGTGGTTTACATTAACACAGTATTGTACTGTATTTGCTGTCTCTGCTGTTGCCTGATTCTGTTCTTCTGGTTCCCAATGAGGAGTGTGGTTGACTGGTCAGTTCAGGTTCTACTCTGAGGTTCAGGTTCTACTCTTAGCTCTGAGGTTCTACTACAGGCAGGGAAAAGGAATCCTCAATGCCAATGAAGATGAACTTTGGTATTAGTTAGAAATGTGAGGCCTTTCCCATTGTGTGATGAAGCTGGTGGCTATTCTGAGCGCCTCCTAAGCAATTAAGAATGAACAACATGGGTGCTTCTCCTGAGAACATCTTCCCTGTTCATTACTGCTAGCTTAGTACCCCACTATTCAAGCCCAAGGTTATACCCCAAGGTCAACCTTCTTGCACAAACCTCTTTCTACAGAAACTTTATCTTGAGAGAAAAAAACCCAAATACAAAACATACCTTCATTTGTTAAGCACCATTTTGTTCCTAGGATTCATTCATCTGCTCTTGGAAATGCAGGTGATTTGAAAGCTCCCTGCTTTTAATTGGTTGAGAGTCATGCATAGTCAATAACGTATGCTCTCTTCTCTCCTACCTCGCCAGCCCCACTTGTCTGTCTCATGCCCCCATCAAATCTTTCAGATTGTAAACTCCCTCAGTTGCTATGCAACTATGCACTGCCTAGCACCGGAGTTCCCTCCCTGCTTGGCCTCTAGGTGCTTTTGCAGTGTTCACATCTTCTTTGAGGGAGTCTATCTGTCTATACAATGTGTGCAAGAATTTGTGCATAGGCAAAGACCAAATTTGGTAGGCAGCTTCCTCTCATGGCAAGCGTTTGATTGTGCCAGGACAAAGGGATGGGCCTGGAATAAGATTGTTTTTCATTTCATGGAAAGGGAGGGGGCTCCTAGCAAGGACAGTTATACTCTGTAATGACCACTGGGACAGTTATAACCCTATTGGGGCAGGGTGGAGGCAAGCTTCCCAGCTGCTCTCTGGCTAGTGGAGCTCATGCTGCAGCTAGCCCTGGCAGAAGCACAGCCCCCCTCCCCACTCCTGCATGCTCCCCCATGCACCCCAATCCCTTGTCCTGAGCCCCTCCTCACCAAACCCCAATTCCTGCACACGCACTCACAAGCTCCCCCAGCCTCCTGCCCTGAAGGACCTGAGCAACACTGGTTAAATTTTCTAGTAGTAAATAAAGAGCAGTTTGTTGTAGAACAGCAACAACAAAACTGATGTGTTATCCTTGGAACAAGGAAGAGAGCATTGTGTTTAGTTCTTGGATTCTGTGTTTTGTGCCACATGTTGACAGAGGACTAGGATATAAAGTGATGTTCTCTGTGATACAATGCATGGCATGCATATTAGTCAAATTATACGGAGTGTGAGTAGCAATATATTTCATACTTCCAGGTGACCAAAGGCAGGCCCTTATCTGACGCACAGCATGCATTGTCTTTACAGGATAATAAGACTGACACAGAGCTACTGAAAGCAAGAAGCACTGTAAAAGTTTACTGGAATAAAGCTCCAGGTATATTTGCATCAATACACTCAGTATTTAAAAAGCATATTGCATTGGCAGTATACTAAAACTGGCTGCAACAGTAATAACACTGGCACAACCCTCCACCTCCAAAAAAGTCTGGACAGACAGGCAAACCCTGCCCTGCCTCGCCCTGATGAGCAAATCGTGGTGATCTGACAAGGGCAGAAAGTGTTCTAGCCATGAACAATGTTCACCAAAAATACCCTGCTTTTTGTCTGTCATTCAGATCTAGGGCTCGTTAACAAACATACCTCACCTCAGTCACAGAGAAAAGATAAATTCTGTAGGTTACTTTAGATAGGCAGGATGTAGGCCATGTAGGGAATTTACAGAATAATATTGATACTCTGAATTATACTAAACCACAAAGAAGAAGCTCATGCACCTTATGGAATCCTGTAACAGTTAAGACAGGCTCACACCAAACACTAACCAAGCAAGTGAGCATGTTCTGTAGGATCTGTAGCTCTCTAGTCCCTGGGTAGCAACTCTTTGCAGAGTCCATTAGAGCACATCCTTCCTCCTAGAATTAAGGGGCAGGGAAAGCTGTGCTGGTGCCCATTTCAGAAGTTAACACAGCCCTCCTGAACAGAGCTTTTTTTGTTTGTTTGTTTGTTTTTTAAAAAAGCACATCTAGCTGGGAGCAATAGATTTGAACCCTTAACATCTAAGCCAGTGCACAAGGATCCTTAAGAGAAAACTAACAATCCCTGCTAAATCATTCCCAGGATTCCCCTTTGCAGCAGCATCTCTTCCTCTGAGCTGTAATGAGCTTCAGCTCACTTGTTTTCCTCTCAATCCCTTCCCCTTTGGAGGCAGGCACAGAAGACCATTCTCCCTCCTCCTCCACCCCCCAAACTCCCAATCTGATGGAAAGAAAACCAAACATCAATGGGTTTGCAGCCCAGAATGTCTTATGCCGCAGCATTGGGACATAGAAGTCTGAAACCTCAAGTGCTCCATTCCCACACTGTGTGGGAAGGATCAGGAGAGACCTCTTCTAGCTGGAGAGAGGACATGATGGCAAAGAACACGTGAAAGAAGGGGAATTTAAGCAGTTACCTGAGGCAAGATTAAGTAGCAGACCACAGCATTTTCCTTGAGAGGCTATTTCTCCTAACTTCTTCAGGCAGAAAGCAGGAAGACTCATTGAGTGGTTTGCTTTTGTATTTCACCCCAGACCTGCACAATTCTTTTCTCCCAAGCTACAGGGGGAGCAGGGGGTGTTCATTGTTCAAGTTAAGAGCAGGCCTAGTAAATCATGCCAGGACTGGTAATTATTCACATCAGTTTTTCAAGGCTGCTTTACCCTCCTCAGTAGCGATAAGCTATGCTATTGAATTAATATTTTTAGAAACTGTTGCCCTGCGTGCTTAGAAGACCTATTCTTGGATTTTAATAGATTGCTCTTTTAAATTTACAAGGTTTTTTTTCCTTGTAGTGACTTTATAAACCTTGATTTTTAAACTCACTAATGTATAGTCTCTCTTTCAGAAATAAACTTTTAGCAGCTCCAGAGTTCTTTTTAGCTGAATGTTTTTCACCTATGTTTATGCCGATCTTTTTGTATTTACTCCACCCCATGTGATATGATCAACTAGCATTCTTTATCTTCATAGCTGCTTGTTGCTCTGGGAATTATCATACAGAAGTTAATACATTACATCAAAGTGCTGTCAATACAAATGCAAAACATTGTTACCCTCTCTACTGTTGGTGGTTTGAGGGGGGATTTTCTGTCATGCATGTGTGGAAACCAAAGCTTTGATTCAAAAGCTTCTCCCTCGGGAACTGGATTTTGCCTTCTGTAGTCCTCTTACAAGGCCCATCCACATTACGAGCATAACTGGTGGTTTGTAATCAGAAAGATACTGATTGCTCTCCATGACCTAGCACTGAATAGTTGTTCAACTGCAGCAAAGATGTCATCTTGAGCAGCTTTACATATGCTGTAACTAGGGCTGTGTCCAGACTCAAGGGCTTTTTTGAAAAAACTTCACCTGCGTCTAGACTACAGCCGCGTTCTTTCGAAATTAAAGCGAAAGAACGCGGCTTTTCTTTCGACGGCGGTAAACCTCATTTCACGAGGAAGAACGCCTTTTTCGATGGAGATCCGTCAAAAATAAGTGTGTGTGGATGACTTTTTTTCAAAAATAATGGCCTCCAGGAAGAAGCAATCTGGTGGACAATCTGGAGCATGCCTTGCATGTCTCTGGTTCCTGTCTGCAGCCATTTTTTAAAGGGACAGGCACCCTCACAGCCAATTGTGGCAGCAAAGCAGCCAGAGCACACAGCTACTTAGGTGCAGCATGTCCCAGCCCCAAGACCCTCCTGGCCCTTCTAGAGAGCCTTCTGGGGACCCAACCAGAGGCTCCAAACGCCAGGCGGACCGGCATGGTCTGGGCCAAAGCTCAAGACCGTTCTCGAGCTCTGGGCAGAGGAGGAAGCCTTACAAGCCCTACAAACCAGGCGGCGAAATGCGGACATTTTTGCCTGCATGGCAAAGGCCCTGGCCAAGAAAGGACACTACCCCCGCACCCAGGACCAGGTGCACTCCAAAGTTAAGGAGCTGCACCAAGGTTATGTGAAGGCCAGGGAGGAGAGCTCCCGTTCTGGGGCAGCCCCCCACTCCTGCCCCTATTATTCTGAGCTGGACCACATCCTGGGTGGTGGTGAAGAACGCACACCACTGCGTCTCGTCCAGTCAGGCTTGGCGGACCCTGTGGTGGATGCGCCAGAGCAGGAGCCAGAGCAGTCTGGAGACGGGGACATGGTGCCGGAGGAGGAGGACAGTGAGGAGACGGAGACCCTCTCTCTGGAGACAGTCACGCACACCCCAGAGGCCTCCCAGGTGTCATCTGATGCCAGAGATGAAACAGCAGGTGAGTGCAGAGAGGGAGGGGGAGATAGGTGGGTGCACAGTGGGTGATGCACAAGGGAAACCTGTAATGCTCAGGCTGATGCCCAGGTCACACACGGTGTTACCTTCAGAATGTCTGATTCCCCTGTCTCCAGGAGAGGGCATGCCCTTTTGGACAGCTGTTGCACACATGACTGATTGTGATAGAAATGTAGCCGTGTTAGTCTGATCTGAGGAAGTGGGTCTGGCCCACAAAAGCTCATCCCCTAATAAACCATCCTGTTAGTATTTTAAGTGCTACAGAGTCCAGTTTTTTATGACTGATTGTGTCTTCCTCTTTTCCTCTATAGCCGGACCAGCCGTGCAAGAGGGCCACAGCACCCCAGCCCCACCTCCATCTCCATCTCGGGGACATGGGAGCCGCAGACATAGGCGTGTGTATGCGGACATCCTGAGGCAGCATGTGGCGGCCGTGCAGGACCTCAACACCAACCTGCGAGAGAGGGCGGAGGCAGAGGCTCGGTGGCATGATCGGCTGATGGAGGAGCTTGTCCAGCAGCGCATGTCCCTGTGTGCCACTCTCAGGGAGGTCTGCAGCTTGCCTGCACCTGTGCCTGGTCCTGCTCCTCCAGCACCCCATGACCCTGCCCCACCAAACACCCTTTCCACAGCACCATCCCTTCCCCCCTTGTACCTCCCTCTCCCTCAGTCCCCCCCAGTCTCTGAGCCCCTCTCTCCCCCTGGCCCTCCTCTCCCCCAGGCCTCCCAGTCCCAAGAGCACCTACCATCTGTTGTCCAACCAATGGACAGTCGCCCCACCCGATCCCGTGGCCATGGTTGACCCCGAACATGAGGCCCAAGCAGGAGACTGCAAGCAGGCAAGCACCATGCAACCTGATCCCCTTCCGCCCTCCAGGTTTCAAGCACCCCCCATCACCCCAGTTAAATAACAAGGATTGTGTTAAAGAAAATGTTTATTATACACAGTTTGTCATGAAAGTATATTTTATACATCAAAAATCAACAAAAGCTTTTTTATGTTTGCAACATTATACAATTTTTCAGTGACTGATATTTATAACAATAAAACAGAACCTATTCTTTTGAGACAAACCCTGGTGTTTATTATTTCTACCAGCAGGGTCAGGAGATTGAGGAGGGAAGCTTTTATTGGGCCAGGGCCCAGTCCCCAGGCAGAAGCCCCTCCATAGAGTCAGTGGCCTCCAATTGAGAATCGCTCCCATAGGGCCTCCCATATGCAAACGGCAGACCGGTGAGCCTGGCACATGGCAGCTGTCCGGGGCTGGGCAAAGTGCCTCTCCTGACCATCAGCTCCTGTACCCCACCCTGGTAGGAAGGCCTCCCCTTTCCTCTCCACCAGGTTATGGAGAACGCAACACGCGGCCACCACCTCAGGGATGTTGCGCTCCCCCATGTCTAGCCGTGTGAGCAAGCACTGGAATCTCCCTTTTAAATGTCCGAACGCACATTCCACCTGGTTGCGAGCCCGGTTAAGGTGAGCATTAAACTGCTCCTTGCTCACATCCAGGTGGCTGGTGTAGGGCTTCATCAGCCACGGCATCGGGGGTAGGCGGCACCGCCACTATGCACACCGGCATGTGCACATCCTCAACCGCAAAGTCGTGCTGTGGGAAAAATGTTCCTGCCTGAAGCCTCCGGTAGAGGTATGAGTTCCTGAAGATGTGGGCATCATGTGCCCACCCTGACCACCCAACACAAATGTCAGAAAACTGGCCACGATGGTCGACCAGGGCCTGGAGGAACATACAAAAGTAGCCGTTTCTGTTAATGAATTGGGCTGCTCGATGGGGCGGTGCACGGATTGGAATGTGTGTCCCATCAAGTGCCCCTCCAGAATTCGGGAAGCCAAGGGCAGCAAAGCTGGCCATGACGCTGTCCAGATGAGCCTGTTGAGCAGCTCTGAATTGACGGCCCTCACCACCTGCAGAAAGAGACAGACAACAAAATTTTAGAAGGGATGCCTTATCTCTTAGGAGAACCCACCACCCACCTTCCCTCTCAAATACCCCAAGAATCCCCTCCCCAGAACTCCCCCCCCCCCCCACCAGTTCAGGTGAGTGGAGGAGCTCCCTCCCACTCACACTCCACTTTGCCCTTCCTGACAGTCTCCCTTCCCCCCACCCCAAACTGTGACTGTCCCCAGACATTGACTTACCTCCATCAGGATGTATCCAACAGTAGACCTGCCCACTCCAAATTGGTGTCCCACGGAGCGGTAGCTGTCGGGGGTTGCCAGCTTCCAGAGGGCAATGGCGACCCTCTTTTCCAGGGGGATAGCGGGCCGCAGGTGGGTGTCTTGCCATTACAGAGCAGGGGCGAGCCAGGTACACAGCTCCTGGAAAGTGGTCTTTCACATCCAGAAGTTGCGTAGCCACTCTTGGTCATCCCAGAGCTCCATCATGAGCCGGTCCCACCAGTCAGAGCTGGTGTCAAGCCTCCAAACATGCCTGTCCACAAAGAAGTTTGGAGGCAAGGGCAGTGGGGCTGCATGATGGACGATCCCTTCGTACCTCTGGTTTGGGTCCAGATGGGGAAGTAGCCTCATGACTGTGTCATGCAGATGCAGCCACACTTGCAGTATGATGGCGTGGGGCCATCGCCTGCCCAGGGACAGCTCTGGCTCCATGCCAAAAAAAACGGGTCTAAAACAGAAAAATCTACAAACAAAAAACCTGCTGAGGTGTCCCAGGAAGCTGAGCACTCCAAACAAGCACTGCAATACCTTGCTTACCTCCTCTAGAGGGACAGCAAAGGCAGCTGCAGGAGCAGAGCAACGGGTGTTCAGGGGTGTCCCTTTAACCACGCGTCTCTGCAAAGGGCAGGCAGCAGCACCTGGAAGGAAATGCTGCCCCCATGCCCTGGCAGAAGCGGTTCCGGGTGGCTTTTCCTTTCGAAAGAGCGCCCAGCAGTCAGGACGCTCTTTTTCGAAAAAGCGGATCGATTTTCCGATCCGCGTATTGTAGTCTAGATGCTCTTTTTCAAAAGAGGCTTGCAGTCTAGATGTAGCCCAGTAGACCTACCTGGAGTTGCCCGAGTCCTTCAGAGCAGGGTCTTGGGGATGCAGGAGACTGAGGGCCAATTCTCTACCCCCCGCAGGGTTGCCAGATGGTTTAACCAAAGATACCAACCACCCCCCCCCCCCACCACCACCAAAAACAAAAAACAAAACAAAAACACCGGGGGAAAAAGTTCCGTTGAGGAAAAAAAGGGAAAGAAGACCAAAGTTGTTGAGCAAAAGCAAAAAAACCACACAACCCGAGAGTTAAGCTAAAAATAATAATAATAAAAAAAAACCCAGCGTGGCCCTGTTGAGAAATGCTTTTGAGGCTTTCATCCTAAAAGGCTGCCAGCAGATGTGCACCATCTTGTCTTCCTGCTCCAGGCCAGACAGCTCCTCTGCAGAACCAGATAAGTACCTGGCTGGGAAAAAGAAAAAAATATCAGAAAATACTGGACATTTTAGAATATTTTCTAACAATTTTTAACCAGACAGGAGGCAAAAATACCAGACTGTCCGGGTCAATACTGGATACCTGACAACCCTCCCCCCCCACGCCTGTTCTATCCTCACCAGGCCACTTCCCCAGCTTACCAGGGGCTGGTTCTCTTCTCCCCCCACCAGCACTGTGGCCTAGGGCAGCGGTGGGGAAAGGGTTTGGGGAAGGAGGTCTATTTACTCAGGCTCTGTCTATACTACGGCTTTTGCCGGAAGAGGCAATGCAAATGAAGTGATTAACATTTTGTCGTGCTTCATTTGCATAATCTATTCCGAGCCGTTTTATGCCCGGGGAGGTCTTGCACAAAAAGGAAACATCCGCACTACTTGTTTTTGCACAAAAATGGCTTGCAATCGATTAGCATTTTTCATGCTTCATTTGCATACTCCACCAACAAAAGCTGTAATGTAGAGATAGCCTCAGCGGGCTGACAGGCAAGCCCTGCTGGCCACTCACTCCCTTGTTGGTGTGTCTGCTCCCAGTGGATACGCTGCAGTCCTGTTAGCCACTCCCTATATTCACTGCCCCCAGTGGCCACTTTCATATTGCATCCCTCGGAACAGAAGCCCTTCCCTTTGCTTGTTATGGAAAACTGTCCTTTTCCAGGGGCTACTGGTTTTCCTGGCACAACCAAACCCTGATTTTGCTTTACATTAGGATAAGAGAAAGCAGCAAACCAAATTTGGTGGCCCGAGCTCTTACCATATAGAAGGAGCTCTTGAACAGACAGACTTGCAGGAGAACCAGATTAGCCACATTTCCTCAAGTGTGCTGTCTCCACTGTTTTTTAGTTTCAGCCTTTCCCCCAACAAATCTGGTCAGCAGAGACTTGGTTAAAAACAAGGATTTTAGTGATAGGCTAAAGCAAGAAGCCTCCACTTAAACTACCCCAATTCAATGGTGTTTTACTTTTGTACTTTGAAGCTTTGGCAAATAACTAGATTCTTATTGGTTGATATAAACATCAAAATAGGTTGATTTGCAACCACCTACGCTCTTTATATGAAATTGATTTCTTTGTGGGAAGCAGGAGCATACATTATACCAACCCATTTTTAAGAAATTATCTCATTTAACATATTCAGAATCTTATTTAAGTGTTAGAAAAAGTGAATGAAACATTTACTAGATTTTTTTTTATTCTTGATTTGAATCATGGTATTTACAAAGAAAATGGGATTCAATAAGAAGTGTACAAAACAGCATTTTACTGCTGGTTTTAATAGTTATTTCTTTGCCTAAGTGAAGTCAGATTTTCAAAGTGTGGGCCTCCTGCCTCCGCCTTTTCAAGTTTTAGAATTATTAGTTGATTTCATCCTTTCCAATCTGGATTTCATTCGCAGACTGGAAAGGAAAAAACCCAAAACTTTCACAACTGGTTTCTCAACTCTGAATGAACTAGGTCAAAATGAAAACTATATTCTCTTTGCACCAGCTAGGTCAACTGCAATTAAAAAAAAAAAAAGTACATGAGGTGAACTATATGGTCCAAACAAATGGAAAAATGTGAAAACCAGCATTTGCTTTATGAAGACTGAAAATAGATGCCTAATGCAATGCATGATATCGTGCAATTTATAAAGCTTGAGATGACCTCAAAGTTAAGATTTCTCCTTCCCACCTGCTTTATATATTTTAAAATCCTGTACCCTTTAAAATCATTGAAATGTGAGGGTTTGTTGATGCTGGGGTATATTTTATAGGATTTTAATAGGCTGAAGTGTAGGCGTCAACATACTTTCCCATTTAATTATAAAACAAATTCATTTTAAAGAGAAAGGTAAAGTAAATAAAAAATGTAAGTGATTTTTATCCACGCTGCTGCTCAGAGAATGTGGAAATAAAGCAGGATTATTTTGAAGGCTAAGAAGTCTGGATGTTTTTTCTCAGAACCATGAAGTACAAAATATTAGACACACACTACAGATAGGACCGAATATTTGCATAAGTGTAGAGCAAAGGGAGGAAAACAGGGGTTAAGTATGTCCTAGATGTACACAGAAGCAACCCATCTACTGCCAATGGACTGGCAGGATGCCTGCCCTTCATTGATCCCAGGTCCTCAAATGCCTCCCCCAGGAACACACACAAAATTAATTCAGTAGGGAATCCTATTTATGGAATACTATTTTATTTATAAGAACCACAAAGTCCATGTTTTAAGACTCAGTGACAAATCCTATTTAGTACATCACTATTTAAAATCTGTCTCTCAGAAGCAGAACATCACATTAAGCGTGCTGTTAACTGAATTCAATGAGTCTCCTGCATTCCATCTGACTTAATTTGCAATGAGAACACATCTTCGGGAGGTGGGTAACAGACTTCCTCTCATTCTCACATTAGGAAAGGTTCAGAGGGGGCCAAAATGCCACACAACATGTAAAAGAGGACTCAGTCACATAGCCAGTATATCAGAAGTTAATCTCTGACATTCCACCATGAACCCAAGAAAGTGTACACAGATTCATTACTGGGACTTGACTGCCACCCAACTGTAGTAAACAAAAGGAATGGAGAAAAGTAACTTCAAATATTTCATTTATCTGAATATGAAAGAAATACAAACCTGATCCTGAACAAACAGGAAATGTAAAAGAGTAAAAAGACCCCCACCTCCAATGACATTAATGAAGGTGCACACTGTAATTCATTGCCCAGTGTTTTCAAGTAGAGACTCAGTTTCACTCACACCAAAAGCAGAAATGTGACATTCTTTCCTACATGTTGGGTTGATGCATCAGCATGAACTACACATTTCATGGTGGTCTCTGGCTATCTGTGCCAACTTGTAAATGAGTATTTTTAGAAAATAGCTACCAGGAATTCAAATGGTTTAAGCACACCTGAACATTCATTGAGACTATCAGTTAAACACTGCAGAATTACAGTACTTTTGAAGAGGAGACACTCATCATGGTTTCCAATAACTAAAACAACCTTGAAAGGGAAATGTTTGTATTATGTTTCCGTCATATGCCCTGTCAAGGCCCAGCAATTCAGCTTTTAATTTTGCATCAGACTCTTCTGAGAGCAACAAATGTGTTACCCATCAACTGTTCCAGTAGGACCCATTAGTTGAGTCAAATTCAAGGAATTTATATTTACATACTGAAAGGTTAAAAAAAATAATAAATCAGTGATTATACTGTGCTGTTCATCTAATTTCACTGCCTCATGAAGAGTTCAGTTAATCCTTTGGTTTACACTCATTTATGAAGAAAATGTAGTGCAGCATAGCAGTATAGACACACACTGTTTGTTCATCTGAAGGGTTTTTAATGTGAAGAGAAAGGAAGCTTTGGATTCACCAAGTAGGACTGGGTTTAGCCATGTTAAAATCAACTGAAATATTGGCAAATCACGTTTCCAAGAACACTTTTCACACTTTCCTAAAAAAAATTCTCATTGCATGGACAAATCTTTCAACAGCACATCCAACAGAAGTGATGTCATGTTACAGAGAAAGCTAGATGGATTAGTTTCCTCCCGCTTAGCCCCCCGAGCTTTGCAGAAAAACCAGAATTAGCTTGTGATAAGAAAAATGGCTGGGGAGTTTCCTCCCTGATTCAAAACTTAAGTTATGTTGTTTTCAATGTACACACACGCTTCACAGTACAAAGATATAAAGATGAGAAAGTCTCTTCAAATATGAAAAAAGCTCAGAGAAGCTTTGTAGTCCAGGGCTCCAGGGCAGAGCTTGTGTCACTAGACTTGAGGACTATTGGGATGATGTGGCCAGCCACAAACTGTCTTTCAGAAGGCCATAACAGCATTCTCTCTTGCTATGGCTGGGTGGATAGACGGTTATTCCTTGTAAGAGGGTTCTTTTAAAAAAAGATCAAGAAAGAAAGTACGACAGTCATGCAGCTGATCGCCGGCGGATCACAAAAAACCCTCGCTGTAGCTGTCCTAGATAGATCCTCATTTTTGTGCTGTCACTGGTCTTCCTCACCCAAATCTGCATGAGAAAGAAAGAAAGAAAGACAGACCCAACAAGATTAGAAATACCAAAGAAAGTCTTTCAGGACTCTTTAGTGTCCCCCATAAGAGTTGCTGTCTGCAGCTCCCCTAGTTTCTCAGGAAAAATAAAAAACACAGGTTTTTAAAAGCCACCTTGAGCCAATCACCAGCTTTATCTTGTTCTGTTTCCAACCCTCTATTATCAGGAAAAGTAATTACTCTTTCTAGGCATCAGGCAGGTGAAGTTTTCTACTGTGACAGCTCACATAAGAAACCTTTAATTCAGCTTTAGCTAATCAAGAGTAAGTCTCCCTAGATCCACAGATCATAAAATTACTTGTCCTGGGATTTGCTCAGACAAGTTACTATTAGTCAAATGAAATGCTTGCCCTGATTTGTTCACTGAAGCATTTCTCACACTATTAAATTATAAGTTGTATTAGAAGATAAAAGTGCTTGCTTTTTAAACACCTACACTAAAAAATTCGTACTCCTGCAGATATACAGTCTATTTAAAAGGACAACAAATTGCATCTATAGAAGTAGCCAATTGGAAAATGAAGTTTTTTAAAATCAAAGTTACTGTAAAGGATTCTGGAATCCCAATCAGATACCTTTAAAACTAAATCTGAGCATATGTCCATCTGGGTTTATCATTTTAACTTCAAAACTTTAGAATGTGTTTTAAACTACAATGAAAACCTATTTTCTTCTTTTCAAAAAAACCTTAGTGTTGCTGCAATTATGAACAGTGTACAGTATTTTGCATTATAAATATAAACAATTTCAAATTTAGTCCAACCAATTCACATTTTAGTGCTGGCTTTCAGGTAGCGATATATTCTTAGCCATTGACGTACACCACTCACAAGGTGGTTGTTGTAGACTATACAACTTTCTATATTTCTAGCTATTAACTATTCCTTTCACTTTAGGAAGCGTCTCCCAACATCTCCACTAATTTCAATATTTAAGGCTTTTAACTTTATTCACAAAAATTCAGCTTTCCATAGAAATCTTATCCCATTTAGCAAGTTTTAATTCCAGGGTAAGAGTGACATCTGTCCATCTTTTCTCAGACCTTAAAGAATTCCATCTGTCCCAATTAGGAGTATATATGGAGCCTAGCCAGGCCTGCTGACAATGGGAGAGGAGGAGGAGAACTGCCCTGGCAATTCTGAAAAGCCTAGGGTTCCTTGCCTTTGCCAGCCCTACTGCAGCAGTGACTGGGTTCCCCAGGCCCTTTAAGTCATCGCTGAATTGCCACACTCCAGGCAGCAATAAGGGGCTGAAGGAAACGGAAGGGGGGGAGGGGACAGGAGAAACACTAGCATGGTGTGCTCCGGATGGGGTTGAAGGCTGGTGGTCCCTGGACCCATACCTCTAAGGCCCCTTCCACAGTACACCTTGCCCTGGGGACTGTCATGGCTGTTTGCTCCCCTTAAGCCCAGTACACACATTTCCCCCATCATGGTTCCTTTCAGAGGGATCTTCCATGCCTTTCTGTTTGCAGCTGAAATGCCACATGGGAGAAAGGTATTAACAGCTTCTTTCCCTCTTTTCTCTAATCCAGTGCTGGAGCTGGCTGCCTCTGAAAGAATTGTTGTGTTCCACTTTAAGAAAATGGAAGTCTACGTTATCTTTTTGCAATGGATTTTCTTAAATTTCAGTTCAGGCCATATATCATTTCCAGCATTAAGATCCTTAATGTTAATTGTTATAACCTTAAATTAAATTAGCCATTTCTGTGTATGTTATACTATATATGTTGGCATTTTGCTACAAGTTCATTTAAATAATCAAGCCATACAGCAGGGATGGGAAACCTAAGGCCCAGTGACCTGCCTCTGACTCCTGAGGCTCAGAGCTCCCTAAGGCATTAGGGAGCCTGCACTGGTGAGGGCTGGGGTTTTTTTATTCCTTACTTGTGTGCAGCCCCTAACTGATTTTTCAGTGGGTCAGTGGGTAGAACGGGGCCACCATTTCTACATGTGAAAGGTATTTAAGTCTCCCGCCAGATTAATCCTTTGCTGCTCCTCAACAGAAACAACCAGTTACATGTAATGTTTCTACAATGTGGATTTTTGGCCATCAAGACTGATCCAAGGCCATTAATATTGATTCCATCCAGTGCTTAAGACAGACTTGGCTCTGGAGCCAAAGGTGAAACCTCAAACCGTCAGTCAAACTTTTCATTCAGCGGTTATTTTTTGAGGGAACTGTCACTGCAGGTAGACAGTAGGAAACCAGAGGACTAAAATGCATCATAATCCAGATCTTTATTAATGACCTGGATGAAGGGACAGATTGCACCCTCAGCAAGTTCACAGATGACACTAAGATAGGGGGAAAAAGTAGATACACTGGAGGGCAGGGATAGGGTCCAGAGACAGATTAGAGGATTGGGCCAAAAGAAATCTGATGAGGTTCAACAAGGACAAGTGTAGTGTCCTGCACTTGGGATTGAAGAATCCCAAGCACTGTTACAAGCTGGGGACTGAATGGCTAAGAAGCAGCTCTGCAGAAAAGGATCTGGTGATTACAGCGGATGAGAAGCTGGATATGAGTCAACAGTGTGTCCTTGTAGCCAAGAAGACTAATGGCATATTAGGGTGCATTAGGAGGAGCACTGCCAGCAGATCCAGAGAGGTGATTATTCCCCTTTATTCGGCACTGGTGATGCCACATATGGAGTATTGTGTCCAATTCTGGGCCCCCCAGTATAGAAAGGATGTGGACACATTGAAGAGGTCCAGTGGAGGGCAACCAAAATGATTAAGGAGCTGGAGTGCATGATCTACGAGGAGACACTGAGGGAGTTGGGTCTATTTAGTCTGCAGAAGAGACGAGTGAGGGGGGATTTTGATAGCAGCCTTCAACTTCCTGAAGGGAGGTTTCCAAAGAGAATGGAGAAAGCTGTTCTCAGTAGTGACGGATGGCAGAACAAGGAGCAATGGTCTCAAGATACAGTGGGAGAGGTCTAGGTTGGATATTAGGAAAAACTATTTCACTATGAGGGTGGTGAAGCCCTGGAATGGGTTACCTAGGGAGGTGGTGGAATCTCCATCCCTAGAGGTGTTTAAGTCTTGGCTCGACAAAGCCCTGGCTGGGTTGATTTAGTTGGGGTTGGTCCAGCCTTGGGCAAGGGGCTGGGCTTGATGACTTCCTGAGGTCTCTTCCCGCTCTATGATTCTGTCATTTTTGGTGCACAATGAGGAACACAGAAGAGGGATCTCTATAAATCAATTGATTTAAATAGGGGTGTCAAAGAACAACCCAAAACTACCTATTAAAGTTATAAATATTACAACCCACTGACACTGCAAAGCAAGTATTGCTGGCTGCACAATTACAAAGATTATGAAGCAAACAGTAATTCTGCCGCACCTCAGATTTAGCTTCTGACATATCACACAACCACATCTTTCCCTAAAGGAAGAGGCTGCTATTCTCCTGTGGAATTGATATCACGATTATGATTTTTTAAACCAAAATGACAGACATCATATTTGCTTCTCTGCACTAACCTTTGTCATGGTCTCATTATGAACAACACTTAAAGAAGCTCATTACCTCATTGGCTCCTACTGAGCTGATCACACAGCTGATCTTAGCATTCTCTTTCGACTCCAGGTAAATAGCCTGGCTCTTGTGGTACCTGCAAAAAACAATTCATGAATCTGTTAGCTGACCAGGAGGTCTTATCTACTGCTTATGAAGATTTAGAAAGGCTAAGTGGTTCATAAATCAAGCTACATGGATTCTATAGGCATGGGAAAAGTAACAAAGGATTTTTGCTTTTTCAGCACATTCACATAGCTCAGGATTTAAGCCCATTGCCCTCCTCACCACCTGCACTCAAACATTACAAAGTTATGTACTCAGATTCTCCCACTCCACTAATTTCAGGGAGTAATCAGCAAGGATGTAAAAGCAGTTAAAACAATTAACTGGTTAAACAATAATACAGATTTAACCCGTCAGTCACTGGTGGGGAAGTGCAGGGCAGCCAGGGCGGGGTCCTGCTGGGTCTCTGGGGTAAGAGTCCCATTTACCAGATGTGGCAAGCGATGCTCCAGACCTGCCTGCCATGGCCATAGCCCTGCTGAACGGCCCAAATGTGGCCAAAATCATGCTGGCCCAGCTGCACAGCTGGGATTAGGGATGTTAAATTTAGTTTAATCAACTAATCCACTAGTCGATGGATTGTTCATCAACTAGTTAAGAAGTGGGGGAGCTGCAGCAGAGTTAGCAGAGTTTTAGCTCCATTGCAAGTGGATACAATTTCAAGTAAAACATGATGAAAATCTCTCCCTTTCATTTCATAATACCCTTTTATCTCAAGATCTTCCCTTAACTTTTACCTTCTCCACCCAAGAATATGCAAAGGGATTCCAGAAGGTAGCCCCTGTACATTAGGCATCAAAGGTGTATCAGAACAACTGTTCTAGAAAGAGAACACTAACTCCATTTAAACATGATGCTAGAAAAAAAAAATAAAGGGAAACTGCAACACAAAAATACTGAACTGGTAGTTAACAAAATGCACGCAAACAACTTAACAATGCAGTTAATAAACAAAGCCAAGCAACATCAATATTAATCCAAGCCAATCCTAATTCACATGGCTTCTTATTCAACTGTCATGATAAAGACATCTCAGTATATGTAATTTTTCAATAATCCAAATAGACCTCAGATTCCTGGGGATAGTAAGGAAACTAGAGACATTGTGTGTTGATAGAGCTGTTTAGTCTTGCAAATGTGGGAATTAAAAGCTGTGGAAGCGAGGTTTTGCAGGACAAGTTATACGCACAATGAATGATTGTATTAGTTATTATGTACACAATGTGTTAGAAATGAGATTGCAAAGATGATGAGTGCTTGGGTATGACATCTGGATGATAAACCATTGATGAGATTAATATGGATTTTTATTCTATTTTTTAGTTCGTGTGCAGATAAAAAACCTTGGGCAACCTTAACAAATATCAGAGTTTTCAAGTTTCCTCTTCCCACATAATCTGCCAATCACTGCCTTGAAACACAAATATTTGCCCTATAGGCACTTGAGCAGACAAGACATACACATTCACGGTGTTTGAACTCTTGGAAAAGAGAGAACAGTTTTAGAAAGTCAGGAAGAAAGTTACGTTATTGAAGTCTAACGTTTGATTTCTCATTTCCTAAATTCTCATCCTACCCAAAGTTATCAATTAGTAGCAGAGTCTGTATTATAAGCAGGAAATGCTAGGATTTCACATGACATATGCTGTATCCAGCTTGTGCAAGCTTCTTTTCTTATAGAATATTAGATAAAATATGGTCTTATTTTGTCTAAGGGTTATGCCACAGGGTAATTCAGTGCTTTTAAGTGCCTGTAGAAAGCTAACATTAAAGTTATGAAAACAAGAGGCAAACTCAAGGATTCCCCTTGTTAATGCCGTATTTAAATTATGCTAGGTCTTTCTTTTGCCCAACCTATGGTTATCCTATAAGCAGGGATCATATGCAAATAATCTATTTCAGTATAATTAAATGAATAATTTTAGTCAAGAGTACAGATATGCTCTATAGTTACCGAAGCATGGCTATATTTCCACCTTTGTCCCTATTATGACACTCCTGACATTTAGATCAGGTGTCTGAGCATCAGTACCTTTGCACAGTTATTTCCTCAGGAACTGTTCAGAATGCAGATGCTTGCACTCTGACTGGCTGATAGCTATTAGAGTACAATAATTTGCATAATCTGTTATTTCCACAACAGACATTCTATAAAATATGAAAATCTCCAACAATTAGTTCTGTAATCTATTGACTGACTCCCATACTTAGCATTTTCAGTTTATGTGCTGGTAAAGAAGATTAGAGGCTCAGTTTTACTCCATTCACATGAGAAAAGATATCCACCATAGCAAATTCAACAGAAGACATTGGGTTAACAAAACAGACAGGAAAATTAAATTTTCAAAAAAATGTTAAACATCCAAGGAAAACTTTATCATTTTCAGGAGGGACCTGCAGCTGGTTCCCTGATAACTTAATATTAACCTGGAGATTGGGCCAATGAACATGTATTCAGCAGAATTATCTTGTACAAGGAAAGTGTTCTCAAATTTTACAACCCTGTTTGAAAATGCCTGCCTGAAAACCACAATACTAGGATATTACGAACCCTCACTATCAGGTTGGTAGTAAGCAGAAGTTGCAATCACCGGACAGCTCTTCATTGTCTATATGAAGTGATGGTGTCTTAGTTATGTGTTAAAATACATACTTCCACATCACAAACTAAAACCACTATTGCAATAGGCACCCTTACTGACAAGAGAACAGTGGGGCTGAAGAATGACTTATATTTTCACCAGCTGAGACAGTCATTCATTAGCACATACCCATAACAATGAACACTATAGAAACCCTTAAGCTAGGTATACAGCAGAACTAATGGAGAGTAGCAAGATGATTAGGGGAAATCAGATACTACCATTGCCTATTTGTTGATGAAGAGGACTTGGTTGCTCAAGGTGGTCCATTGAAAACAAAGGACAAAAATAGAAGGGGAAAGGTGGAGTAGGATAATATAATATATGGAGATATACTTCTCTCATAGAGCTGAAGGGGACTTTGAGTGGTCATTGAGTCCAGTCCCCTGCCCTCATTGCAGGACCAAATACCATCCCTGACAGATTTGCCCCAGATCCCTAAATGGCCCCCTCAAAGACTGAACTCACAACTCTGGGTTTAGCACGCCAATGCTCAAACCACTGAGCTATCCCTCCCCCCAGGATAAAATTTACCTGGGAATTTTTTAGCTGGCTTCTAGGAGAGAAGGAAAACTTGCTTTAACAGGAAAACTCTTAGTTTATTTTACATCATAGAAACTGTCATAAAAGGCTAACATATTGCGGCTGGATGAAGCTTCATCTTCAGCTAGGAAATATTTAACACAATGCTGAAATGTCTTATTGAAAAACGCATTCACAAGATGAAAGGAGCACTATCTGAGGGACAAATGGAACTCAAACCAAAGCCTCAGAGATGAAACACTGGACTTCACACTGGTGGTCTGAATAATGGAGACCTCTCCCGTGCCAGACTATAAAATTCTCTTTTAATACTATGCACAGCTGAAGTTAATATTAAAGAAGAAAAACAGTAGTTTGGCTGCAGACCACACTTTTAGTCATTGGGGTAAAATGGCTAAGGAAAAAATAGACTAATTCCATATCCAGCTGGGATTCCTATTATTAACTCTCCATTTTGTAAAAGAAGTTTGCCAAATGTAGCTACAAAACCTCAGGGAGTCCATTTCTAGCCTTAAACATTACTTATTTTGAGAGAAATGTCCTTTGTGTCTCCTGTCAGGAGGAAGAGAAAGTAGTCACTCCTGAGCTGTCAGAGTTCATTATTTTGGTGCACGCTAGCAGCTTCAGGTTTAATATGCATTTCAAAAAAAAAAAAAAAAAAAAATTACCCTCCCACCACACTGAGATACTTTGTTATTTTAAAATATCAGCTACTTTGCAGAGGCATTATTACTATCAATCAAAACGTGAGTGGAATTATTCTAGTGAAAATGTAAAATAACAAAGCAGTACAAGACCCCAGAAAAAGGCAATGGCTACAGTCTTTGACAATGCAATCCCATGATAACGGAATGTGGGTAGATACAAATATTTATGCTACAATGCAATACCTCCTAACCACATATCATTTATAGAGTCCTTTCATGCTTTTGGGAAACTTAGCTGGGGCCCAACTGTGTACTTAGTTGAATTTTGTGGGAATTTTGCTTGAGGAAAAAAGATGCAAGAACAGCCTCTGTTTCTAAGCGGGAAGACATAAGCCTTTTACAGATATGTCTGAGCTTGAAATTCCAGGGAGTGAAGTTTAATTATTACTATTAATCCTGGTTTCAGAAAAAGCAAGGAAAAGAATAGTAGTTTTAAATTTAAAAAAAAAAAGTTATTTAGAGCGAAAAGAACATAATGCCCTTGTGAAAAGATTCAATCTGTTCAATCCTAGTTTAAGCCACAAATTCAAGCTCCACTCCAAACCTCAGAAGGTTGGCAACAGGAAAATTACTTTAACAAACTCAGCAAAATTTCAGCAGTGCTAGGATACAAACTTTTAGTTAGAGCCTTCTGCTTAATAGGTAAAAAGAACAGGCTTTAAATCTGATGAGAAAATGAACTACCTTCTAAGTGCTCATCTTGAGTATAACTCATTTCACATGCCACCCATTCAGTGAGAAGGTTATAGCAATTTCCCTTGGTTTTCTGAGCTATCATTACTCCAAACTAGTCTACAACACACGGCTCAACAGTCAAAGTAACACATATAATGCAAGAGTCATGTAAATTGCTTGCTATTTTAAAAGAACTAGATTGCATCCTTGATTGCTCACTCTTGCATATTTCATAGGATTAAGCTTAAAAGGGAAGATCCAGTGAAATAAGTCCTCTGTACAAAATGACTATCTTCCCTGATGTATTGTGAGGCTTCAGTAGTTATATATCCATAAAAATTACAGAGATAAATCTGATCATCATTTCTGAAGTTGGTTCTTGTGTGTGGGTTTGATCTTTAAAGGTTACTTGGTTTTAGTTATTAGAAACATTTTTCATTCTACTCTGCTGGTGCATAATATTTTACTACATTCTGCCACCTTGTGGCATAACATTCTAATGTACCATAAAAGTTGAATTAAGAACTTCCAATATTGTAAAACGCTTCCGCGTCAACACCAGTATATTTGGATAATAGCTTAATGGATTTGTGATTGTATGCACATAATACTACATTTAATGGTGGCTACTTTTTCTAATGTTAGTTTTAATAAAAATATTTCAAAGTTCTAGTAGTAAATGGAGCCCCAATAACTGCAAGTTACATATCCATAAATATCCTTCCAGTAATACCAGAGGGAAGCACACTATTACTCAGAGCTCTGTCAACACTTCTTCTGTACAGAGTTATAGCCACTTTTGAGTCACACTGATCACCACATGGAGTAACTGGCTAGCTCCTGCTCAGAAACATGTTTCACGTCTAACACTTTGTCTAAATCAAGTTATTTTTGCTTTCTTTTGTCACTACAGAGCTCAAAATGCCACATTTTTTCACCTAAACCTACCATCTTTTATCATAGTAGAGTTTGCCATCCTCAATCCGGGCCTCAAACCGCTGTGCTGGAGATTCTGCAGGAGTTGCTGGCAGGTGTTCTGGAGACGAAGGAGAAGCTAGAACAGAAAGAAGTTGTGCACATGCTAGTCTGTATATACATCAGCACATATACATGCAGCAGGAAGTCTGACTATAAGAATAAGTCTTAGCTTCAGAGGCATTAATGCAATTTCATTGACTAAAGAGGTGTGGTATGAACAGAGGAACACTAATTTATTTCTGCTTTGACAAAAGTGCTGTTTGGGCAAGTCATTTCACTCCGGTTTGTCTCATTTTACTCAAAAGTGCATCTGCCAGGCTTCTCTCAAAGAGCTTGAAAAGCAATAGTCAATCGTAGTGGACAGACAGAATGGACTTTGAATTAGCTTCTGACCCTTGCTATGTAACCAACCTCAAAAACTGAAATAAAGCCAGATATGAACACAAGTATCCAGACCCTTCTAGTGAATTGTGCAGCACAAGACTGAAAGCCATGTGCCTCCACCCACCTGAGAAAACTGGATGAGCTCTCTCAATACATTAAGTGTGTAATTTTCTTTTTTTTAATATTTTCATAATTTAAAAGAGAAATATCTCTTACCAAAAGCATTTTGGTCAATTCTTTAATCCTACATTTAAAGAGACACCTGAAAATTATGTTTCGCTAGTCAAAACACTTGAGTTTTATAAAAAAGATGGCAGTTTTAAAGCAGTAGAACTGCCAGTTAATCTCACTAGATGGCTAACCAGAGACTAAAAGAAGTTCCAATTTAGATTGCTACGAGACTCCCAACAAGATTCATGTATGCTTAAGAGAACATGATTTGGGTACAAATGTTAATATCATCATGCACTTACCTGGTCTCTTGGGTGATTTAAGCTACCAGGAAAAAAAATGAACAAAGCAATTTTAGACATTTGAAATGCAACTTGTGGTACAATAAAAGCATTAGTCTGAAAAGGAATTGTGACAAATGAAAAGTGAGGTATAATTTTATATTCCAATTTTTTGAATATAATGTTATAACCACTAACTAGAATGCAAAACACTAAATCATGAATAGTGAACAAGAGTTGACACAGAACATCATAAGGCAAGATACAGAAAGTGAAGTTCTCCCCTAACTTCAAGTAATTCACCAAAATAAAACCAAAACCAAACTTCATCTCATACCCTACCCTCATCTCCAGAGTGTTCTGATTAGGCTTGGAATAAACAGTTCTAAAATAGCCCTCACTGAAGAGAGCTGAAAGTTAACCCCATCATCTCACATAGCTTAAACAAGCCCATTAGCAGACCCTGATTGTAGAAATTTATGGTTCTTACAAAACAGAAGACAGGTTTGGAAAAGACAAATCTTTATATAAATGGGTGCAACTTCACACTTCTCCCAAAGAGCATTCTATGACATAAAACAAAGCATAGCTGCATTACAGAGCAAACAGGAAACATGACCTCTCTTTTAAAACTTAACATCTGACAGGAGTGTGTATCAGTGTCTATGAATCCAAATGAAGTGAGAAGGAAAATGCTTCAGATTCCTATTTTATTAGAATCAGAAGTACTATTTACCCCAAACACCATTTATGAATGTTAATTCTAACCTGTAGGAATTGGGATTGGGGGAGCACATGGCAGGAAGGAACCACCATCTTCATATGCCTAGTTATGTTAAGCAGTGGAGTACACACTAGAAAGCCAACTTTGGGTGGGATACCTACACAGGGTGACAATTTTCCAGAATTATGAAAAGGAGCAACAGATTAGGCAGATCTGTAGATCAGGTATCTCCCTAAGTGGTCAAAAAAAATTTTCCCCGCCATGGACCACTTGGAATTTGCTAAGAATCTTGGCAGACCATGTAATGATTTTTCCAGAAAAGCTTAATAGTAACATAGCCTCTTGTAATTTGAACAATCTAATTCACTTTTTCCCCCTCCCCTCCTCCCACCTTCATTTATTCTTGGATCTGGACTTTTAATACTCCAGTCATCTGAAGTGGGTTGGAAAAAAAACTCACGAAAGCTCATGATACCATCTACATGTTTTGTTAATCTTTAAGGTGCTGCTAGACTATTTGTTGTTTAAGTTTTTCCATTAACACATGGATTGGTATTTGCAGACAGAGATCCCTGCTTCAAAGAGCTTGCAAATAAGATGTTTATCCTATAAACTCTTAGTGGTACTCCCTACCCAGTGCTCCTTGTTACTTAGGAGTCAATGGGAGTACTTTCAAGAGTCATAACTAGACCAGATAAAGATCTGGCTTTAGTGGCTGCCATACCTCTCCCCAAACGAAACATCTGGGAAAGTGATTTCCACTTAGTTCTAGCAGTAGTTGTCTCTCCACTTCCACAGTAGCCACTTAGCTGGGATAGGAAAGAAGGGGGGTGGATCAATTTCTCCCCCTTGCACCACAACAGCCACCAAGCTGGAAAAGAGAGCCATCTCTTCCTCGAAGCTGCAATGCTGGAACTGAAGAAAGTCCTCACTTTCTGTGGTCGCCAGTCTTGCACATCCCAAATCCCCTCCAACCCCTCTTCCCCATTACCTACCTCCCTACTGCCCCCACCTCACTCCACTGCCTCTTCCCATCTATCCCTTATTCCATCCCCAAAGCTACCACCTCACTTTACACTTCTCCAAGGTCCAGGCACTTAAACTAGGAGAGTAGAGTTCTTCTAATTAGGTGGCCAGCCTAATTGTGCAGCTCCATTAATTAGGTGGTCAGCCCTTCTTTCCCTTGTGTGGCTGCCCAGGAATGCACCTTAGAAGGAACTACATACATGCAGGACCTCAATGGAGTTCAGACCACAGTTTGAGAACCTGTGATCTAGAAAAAAATATATTCCACAGTGCTGCGCATTAAAAGAGGCTATTTCCTACCTTATTCAGTGTTCTCAGGTCCTCCATTATCTGTTCATCTGTCAGCAGATAATTTAACTGGGGTATTCAAAATTAAGGTACATGGAACCAACACATATTTGACAACCAAAGGTGGAAAAAAAAAAAAAAAAACCAAAAAAAACCACACACACACACCCCCCCCAACAGCCTCCCTTTCACCTGACTAGAACTTTACAAGAAAGAATCCTAAAATGATAATATTCAAAGAGCTGTACCAAGCAAACCTACTTACTATATATTAATCTCCAGAGCTTCATGTAGTCTGTAGCAAAATGTCAGTTCTAAAATAATTTTTGCAACAGGAACATAAGAAACTGGAAAAGTAATACTGGAACAACAATTCTGCTGGCATGAGAAACAAAGGCTTTCGAGCTTATACAAAGCTCTACTTCAGGTGCAAAACTTTTACCCCAAGAGAAGTTTCCCAGGCCTGAAGAAGAGCTGTGTGTAAGTTCAATATCCGGACTCTCTCATGCCAACAGAGTTGTTGGTCCAGTAAAAGATATTACTTGCTCAGTTTGTCTCTAGTATTCTGGGACTGACAAAGCTGTAACACTGCATACTGTTCTAGAACATATCATTTTCAAATACACCAATAAAAATGCTTTAACACGACCTGACATTTATTTTATGAAGGCATCAACCATTAACATTTTCACATCTTTTTTAACTTGCACAGTAGAAGAAGAATACTAGAGCTGCAAGAAGATACCATTGTTCACCTCACATTATGTAGAAGAGCCAAGTTCAATGTTCTGCTCTTTCCTAGAAAGAGAGAACAACAGCGACATGCTGTAGCCCACACACTGGTTGTGAGCAAAGACATGAAAAGCAGAAATCTTCAACGGAAAACATAAAATTAATCATAAGATTAAAGGGAATACCATCAACCTGAAATCTAGTAATTTAATACAATTTTTTGAGTGCAAGTTTGATTTTACAAATCAGTTTTCCTCTTTTTCCTTTTCTAATGTATTACTCCTCTCTGTGTTGATTTTTTTAAACAAAATTATGGGAAACCTACATATGAGAAATAAAACGGATTCTACAAAATGTCTATATACAGTCTTTGTAACCAAAAAAAAATAAAGAAACAGAGGGGAAAAATTCTCTAGTTTTTCTAGGTGTGATCTAAAACATTACTTCTAACACTGACAAGTAAGAACATTCATCCAGGTATGTCAACTTTTAAAACAGAATGTCCCTTCAAAAGGAAAAAAAACCCCTATTTTTACAACTTAAGAACAGGAGGCATCACTTCAAGGATGCTGATTTTGATGGGATGCTTGCTGTACTCCTGTGTTAATGCAGTAGCATCCAGGATCCAGTAAAAAAAAAAAAAAAAAAAAAAAAAAACACACACAACACAGACTTTGACCTTTCTGCGTATAACTAGCCTTCCAGCGATGAAGGTGGGCAATGCTGAACTTATATAAGACATAGCCAAAGGTAGAAGCTACACGGAGGAGATTGTAGTCAAGTAGTCAAGCCCCCACACTTAAAAACTGGACCTAGGATCTAGCTTTTGTTATAGTCTTTGGTTAAAGGATCTCAAAATACTGAGCTTTCTTACCCTAGAACTGGTTAGACATGACAGATAAATTGCAGAATGTGCTAGACTGACAGATTAAACCTTTTTTATAATTTCCTTTCCAGTGTGCTACAATATTGGCATACTATACTCTATGTACAATAATCTAGACTCATAAAATAGCACTTGACTGATGGTGTAAAAGGATATCAGGGGCAGGTTTCCTTCTCTTATCTGGGATCGGAACTGGGTCATTTGGCCTCCTTCTCAATTTCCTCGTCATAATAGGCTTCACTTCCATGGAGTCTGCAGAATAATGAAGTTGGACAGCTGATAAAACTACAGGAAGATTTTGAAGAATGTCAGGGAGAGCAGAAAGGCAGCAAGCTTTGATACAAGGCACAAGTCACAGAAAAAACTGGATTTTTCAACATGAGTTGCCAGCACTGAAAAACACTGAAACAGGCAGCAACTAATTTAAAGAGAGACCCAAACCTCTTGATTACTGAGTTAAATACAGCATTGTGATGTCATGGATCAACTATGCCATAATCATGTGATATAAACCTTATTTTAGTGTTTTACAGCTAATGGCAGAAATTTACTACTTTGTCTAGCTGGCGCACAGATTTTGGCTATTATTTCCCCAGGTTTAATTGGAATGTTTTAAAAGTTTGGTTTATAAATATTTTTGCACTAATAATAAAACCTGATGTAGGTGTTTTTTTTTTTTAATTTGCAAGCTATCAACCTCAAATACAGACAAGTTACTTTGCCAATAAATAATTTTTACCACCAAGTTATACTAGGGTGTAAAGAGAAGTAGTACTTGAGAGGCTGCTATAATATGGCTTCTATCTTAGTGCCTCAACTCTGAGCCAAATTTCTACTGAATTGGTCTTGAAGTCACAGAACACATTTAATCTCAGCGGATCACAGACTATACACAGGCCATCTACCACAGACACAAAGCCACCTTGAGCAAGTCAAACCAGCAGTTTAATGATGCACAGGAAAGGAACAGAACTGTTTTGAAAAAACCATATTCAACTGAAACAACAAGGAAAAACCCACTAGCTTTCATTTTTAAACCGAATAGTACTTAAAGTTATGAGTAATGTCAGCATGTTATCTGATAGCAAAAGCACACAAAATAAAATGAAAAAGCTTGGAAATGAAGCTGTAAAATGAATAAATCCCTTAAACTCTAATCTAATTCTTTTGTTAATCTGCTTACTAAATAAATCTGAACACTAAGTAGTTTTTACCATAGACTTTAAGGTTTTCAAAACCAACTGGGGATTTAATCGTTGTTTCCATTAACAGACATGAGAACTGTGACAAAAATCCTTTAGTTATTTCTGAAAAGCTTAGTCATCAGGGACTGGCCAGGTTCTAAGGGTGCCAGACCAGCGAGGTCTAACCTGTACATTGTAAGAGATCCAGTCAGCTCTTTAGCTAGGATGGACTTCTCAAGAACTGCTTCCAACCTTTTCACTAAGGCCCTGGATATGTAGCCAGATCAAGGTGAGTTTTAAAACAAAACAACAAAAAAACAAACAAAAAACACGGATTCAGTTCAACACTTCACTGGTCTGGGATCTATACTACTGAAGTGGAGACAAGGTAAGGATGGATGTCAGTTGTCTCCTATGTCCATGATTTATCTTGCCATTCCAATGATCAATTCAGATGACATTTGTATTAAAAGCAAGTTTTGAGAAAGTGTTTTGAAATTCAAGGAAAGGACATAAAATACAACATACGTATAGAAGGCCTCTGATGGATCTTTATATACTTGCCACATTTAAACTTAAATACAAACTGCATACATTAACACTAATTAAACAGCAGTGCTAAAGAATAATTTAGAACCAGACGTGAATGCTACAAAAGAAAAACTTCCAGGGCTTCAATATACCTTGTTTAACACCCCTCCTCTTGTGAAAGAGGTTACAGTACCCTAGTAACAAGTGGCAAGTACTTAAGTTTTCCATCTTAGGACAAAAGGTGACTCCTCCTATAATAAATCATCTTCTAAAACCACAGTGGAACACTGGATAAATAAATGACTTATTTAAATAAGTAACATATCTAACAATACTGAAATGCTCCCTGGGCTAACACAAGGAGCTAACCTGGGCCAGCCCAAACTTGCTTTATGTTCGAGGTATTCAAGCATGCTGTTTAAGCCCATTCCACCTGAGATATATATTAGAATCAGGCCTCATTTTAGTACTAACCTTACTTTATGCATAAGATATCCCCAGATTTGGCATACGTATTACACTCTCTTCTACTAACTATAAGTGCTTTAAAATTCTTTGGTAAAAATATTCTAAAAGGAGTGTTATTTTAATTTCCAAGACTTAAAAGTATCAATATGATTTTGTAAAATATTCCTTATATCACGTCCTGTAAGTTCATTACCCTCTCAAATTACTACTTTTAAATAATTAGCTACACAACTGTAAGATTTTTTTTCCCTATCTCTGACTCAAAACTCAGCAGATTTAGAATTAGCATTGAGGAACGCAACTACTCAGATTCACGACTCTTCTTTATAAAAGAGCAATAAGCAAATATAAAAACCCTGGTGCTCTGGAGTTGAAACCACATGTGAACTTATTAAGTTACACCACATGAAAGGAAAACAATTACATCTCAAAAGTAAAAGAGTCCGTCACAGAGGGCTAACGAAAGAAATCCACCTCTACAGGTTCTATGAAATTGTATCAATGTATCCAATGCCGGTTGGCCACAGTCCAATATACGTGAGGTGTATTCATTTACCAAGTTACATGTTTATAATCGATAACAGATGTATACTGGTAATATCTCTCCACAGTCTCTCAATGTTACTCATTTGAGATTGTAACGAACTTCTTCCTGGCTCTAGTCACTACTTTGTATATTGTAACAAGTAGCAGCATCAGCATCTAAATATGGATGTATTCTTGATATAAATTAAACGATTAATTTTGAGAACCACTAAAATGGCATATTTTACTTGTGGCTGCAAAGAACTTAGAAGTGACAGCACTAATTCAAAACAAGAGTGCTAGTCTGGTCAAACTTATGGTATAGATGAATTTCCCAAATTCAGATTCTCATTAGAAAATATGAACATTAAAATACAATGGACATGTCAATTTTCTTTCACTCTAGAAGTCAAGAATAGTTTTAAACTAGTTACTCCAAAAGTAGGTTAATATTTTTTTAACCACTACTCAAAAATGTTGTCTAAATTCAAAACTATCATGACGAAGTAAGTTTTCCCTCATTGTTTTGTCAGAGGCTTAACCTACAAAAATCATAATTGAAAAAACAATGTGCTTCATTTATAGGCATATTATCCCCTCACATTTTAATGATCAAGCTGGGTTGTTCAGATGCTATGCCCTTGTAACTGAATGTATCAAGTGGAATCAGTTGTATTGTTTTTTTACAATTGAAGGCCTGTATAAGTTTTACTAGTACATTTCTCAAAGCCCATCTGAACTGTGTATCAATTAATTTGCTCCCTTATTTTGTCTTCAGATTCTATATAGCCTATCATTTGGTTGTTTTATTACCATAGTTGAATGCTTTGAAAGTGAATTCTAAATATATAATTACCAAATGAGTCATGTTTCTCTGCTTGAAACATGGTTTCCTCTCAAATTAGAGAGAAATCTTGAGGTCAGTGGATATGAGTATCCCTTGATAAAGTTAGCACATTTCTACATACCAGATTTATTTCTGCAGATTTAAGTACAGAAGTAGTTCTCCTGAATTTATATTTGGCTATGCAAATTTTCTTCTATACAGTGTACAATGTGGCTGGACACTATAGAGGGAAAACAATTAATGAAATATTCCAGTAAATGGTAACACTCATAGGCAACGGTCCGTTTACCAGACAAGCTAGAAAGATAGTTACCCTCCAGTTAAGTCAATATCATTTCTGAACTTCTTCACTGTAATGTGGAAGTCACCATAGAACTAACTCAAATAGGAGATGAAGGAAACTCTTAGCATACAAAGCAGATGCAACATGGAAATTACAGAATTTCTACATACTATAAGCAGCACTACAGTGTAATCTTCTGATAAACAATTTTAGAATGCATTAGGGTCTAAATCAGGAGTGGGGAACTTCTTGCCGTGGGCCTCATCTAGCCCACCAAACAATTTCATCCAGTTCTTGGGAGGAGGGGGTCCAACAGCTGTGAAACACCTCAGGGAGGTTCTGGGGGCCACTTAAAAAAACTTCCCCCAGCCTCCTCTGATACTTCCAGTTCCTCTCCTGCATGTGGGAGAGGTTCACACAGGTGATCTGGTGGGAGGGAGAAGCTCCACGTAGTGGAGACTTGCGGAGTATCAGAAGGCGGCAGTGAAAAAGAGGCTGCAGCTGCTTTCCAGCCTCTGGCAACTGTAGCAACTACCAGCAAAGGGAGTTTTGCTGGTAAGGCGGCATGCAGGACCAGAGGAAACAGGGGAGTGGAAGGTGGGGGGGGAGAAGAGGGTAATCTGTTCCCAGAGTGGGAAGGAATAGAAGCCCTCAAGCCCCTTCCCTGCATGGGGCTCCTTTGGGGAGGAAAGGGAGGCCATAGCAGGCCAGCTCCTCCCTCCCCACCCCCCGAATAGGTTGGCTGCAGCAGGGAACAGCATCTGGAGCCATACACTGGTAGAATGGAGCCTTACACTGCCAGCAATGCCTCCTTAACAGTTAAGGAGGCATGCAGGACCTATGGGAGGGGGGAATCCCTTGCAGGAGTGGGAGGGCAGGGAAGCTGCCCAACCCAGACCCTTCCCTGCAAAAAGCAAATTCAGCCATCACATTAAAATTCTAAATAAAAGAAAAAAAAGTCTCTTTGCAGGTTAGCAGCCCCTGACCCAAAAAAGATTCACTAGCCCTGGATCTAAAGGCTTCTCTTATTTTGGATCTTTATCCTGATTTTTGGTTAATGATTTAATATCATGAGACAGATTTGCTCTTCCACTCAATCTAATGTTGGCCATGTTGCACAAAGCAATCAGTACTCAGATCTATCCATGCAGACTTAATGCTAAAATAATACAACTGTAAGTCAGTCTGCAAACTTGTACTGAAATTATGAAGGCAAGTCTGTATGTGACACCTATTAACACAATATTGTCTCACTCTTCATAAGGTGAGGTAGTCGCTCTTTATTAGAAAGGTGAGATCAGACCTTTGATACAATATCATAGCAGTACCTACCATCTGTGAAGCAGGGTAATTATCCTTTTACCTACCTTCATTTGTGTGAGTTATTTCCTTGGCAATGCTTCCTACATCAAGGGTACCAATTGGTTTCATGAAAGAAATCTGTCCATTTAATGCCCATTTTCCAGAGTTTGAACATAAATGCAATTTTCCCCTTTTCTGTTTTACTGGCTTCTTATGGCATTTTTCAATCTTTGTTTGCCTCTTTAGCATCTGTTACTAAAGAACTCAGAGTCCAGTTTAAATCCTGGCACTACTGGTTAGAGCAACAATGTGGCACATCTGCCAGACTTCAGGTACTGAAGTCGTCCCTTCCTCACAGATGGAATGGGAGGTCATGAGATGACATTTCCCAGTGGCTTAATGAAAAAAAAACAAACAAACATGAACAGCTGGTGTATGTTCACTAGAATTCAGTGACAAAGATGGTTATAAAGCATTAGCGCCAACTGTCACCATACTATAGGCAAATGAGAGAATCTTTGGGAATATACATGAGGAATTTACCAGGTTTACAGACAAGAACCCCAGATTTCACATTTTACTATGCAAAAAAAGCCACTTTAAGACCTACATAGCTTAAAGGTGTGCTGCTGTTAAAGTTGAAAAGCCAACCACTAGGATTTCCTCTTCAGAAAGGGATGTGAATTAGTGTCCTCTATTCCATGATTCCAAAGGAATCCTACACAATTCCCTCCCTTCTGTTTACTGCAGCAGGAGGGAGTCAGTGTTTATATATGCAAAAAATTAGCTACCAAAAAAGTTTCCTCTCTTGTACTAGGATCTCATTTATTTCTGGTTAAACTTGGTTATTTACAAGTTTCTTCTCTAGGTATTGAACCTTTCAACAACTTGCCTATTTTTCTGTACAAGGCAGCTGGCTGCTGACACTATAGCTGAAATTTTGTTACTGGCCTAGTCACATAGTCCTGTATAAGGTATGAGTGCTAGAGTAATATAAATATTCCAAGGAAATTGGAGTGTGCTCACATACACCCAATGCAGAAAATTTGCCAAATCAAATAATTTGGAACAAAATTTCTCATTGGCCCTTTACACTAGTAAAAAGGGAGGCAACCCAGGAGAGGATAAGTTGATGCTGTGGTACATTCTGGGAAAACATTTTTACCAAATTGGAGTTTACAGGAAAATCCCATTTCTGAGCATTACATCATACTGCTAGCTGCATGTGGGAAACAGTCACCCTTTTTCTCTGTACCCAAAAACTCGATCCCATCTCTGACTCCAATTCCAATATACAGGCAGTCCCTGGGTTACATGGATCCGACTTACATCGGATCCCTACTTACAAACGGGGTGAGGCAACCCCGCACTAGCTGCTTCCCCCCAGCAGACCAGGAAGACGCGAAGCTAGAGCCGTCCCTCCCCCACCCCCTCCAGCAGACCAGGGAGACGTGGAGCGGCTTTTCTCAGCAGACACCTCAGCTTGAGAATAAAGGACTGAGGGAAGTGAGGTGTGGGAGAATAAAACTGAACTCTGGAGAAATGTTTGGCTAGAGTTTCCCCTCCAACATGTACCAGTTCCGACTTACATACAAATTCAACTTAAGAACAAACCTACAGTCCCTATCTTGTACGTAACCCGGGGACTGCCTGTATAAAGAAAACTGCAAAGATGTGTGCCCCTTTCAGAGAAGGTGATCACTGGCATTCCATAGTCAAGAAAGATTCTGACTAACTGAAGTGTTGCACTGTCAGAACTGCCAGCAAAAACTAACTTACGCTACATACAGAAATTGACACTGAAGAACTGCAGAACTATATGGGCTCTGGTAACTCTGAACTTAATTGCTTTGGTCACTTTAGTAAACCAAATGACACAAAACTGTAATTCTCTCCTGCAAGTATTTGTTTTTTTGTTTTTTTTAAATTTTCAGTTAGATAACACCTGGAGTCTACCTAAAACCATTTAAAGCTTCCTTTAGATTGCTACAAAGTGACCTAGCTATGGAACCGTAGTGCAGCAATAGTGTTATTACCATAACACATCAGATTTTGCAACACATTTTGCCTACTAAGAGCAAAGTCAATACAATTCTAGAGAAATCCTGAAACTATCCATCCAATAATCCTACAAAATTCTATTAAAAAAAAAAATCACTCAAATTTAACTATATTGATCCATTAGTGTGAGCATTCTGAAACTAATTAGGTTTTAAAGTCTTGTTACTGATCAGAGACTCAAAGGAAACTTAAGCAATTTTCAAAAAACTTAAGTTTCATTTTTAGAGATGAGACAGATGATTATCTTAATTTACCTCCTGTTAGCTCCATGGTTAGCTTTTCATTTTCAATCATCTTCTTCTTCTCTTCTAATTCAGCAATCAGATTTTCCTTCAACTCAATCTTCTTATCTTCAAACTCTTTCACTGCTGCCTTCTTCTCTTTGATATAGTTTCTCTCTACCTGCTCTGTCTAATACAAGCCAAAAAGAAACAGAGGTCTAAAAAAGAAGCCAAATTATCAGGATTTACACTACTGGTAAACAAGGGAGCTAACATGCTAGCAAGAATTGATTGGCTGTTCTAATCCAAACTAGAGTCCGCTTACATTTTAGTTGAAAAATGTTCAAGAAAATGAACAATAAAGCAAATGACTACACTGGCAAATTCTTTAAACAAAGCAATGCTCAATATTGATACAGTTAGTATTATTTATCCACAAGTTAAGTGGTCTACTCAAACACAGAGCCAATGTAAAAAAGTACTAAAAATAGTCATTTGTGGGAACTAAATAATATTGACTGGTTACTTGAGTAATACAATAGTAGTTTACACTAATTAAAATTGATTACCATAACTGAGATATAGAGAAAAGCTCTACATAGATCTCCCAGAAACCCCCCTCCCCCCCCCAAGATACTAGACTAGTATTTTATTTCTAGAAGCCAACAACGCATGAACACTTACTTCCAGCTGGAGGAAAAGTTCTGAAAGAAAAAAATGTTACAGGTATAGTTAGCATTGCTTTATTATCCTTATAAGACAACAATACTAAGTAACTCAGTATTGCAGCCAAAACAAGGTGAAATGAACAGTGTACATTCCTATCCCTTTTTGAGGCACATTTTGTATTTCTAAAGTGTTGATTCCAACATACATGTGCCAAAGTTTCTGAAAAATATATTGTAGGCATCTTAAAGCCACAAGTGGTAGTGCAGTGTCCTATTTCGGATCCATTTCTGTTGGGCCTACCTGTCATGTTTAATGTCATTTAAAAGGCAGTTGGGCATTTTTCTAGCTTAAGATGCTATTAAAAATAGTAGGCACTAGAGTTAGCTTTCCAGATGAAAATGGAAACTTGAAAGCTGAAGCTGACACTGCCAGAATAATGCTCTGCAAAGAACCATGGTTTAAACAGATTTCACTAGGTCCAGCTGTCGTAACTTCAGAAGCACTTCTCTGGCAGAAAAGCCCTTTCATCAATTTGAGTTGATAGACAGGAGATGACTCATGCCCTACAGCAGATGTGCAGCATATTAACTCACTACTAAAAGTAAGTTGTATCAGGTCTCAGTTACATAATTCAGTTCATACACTGAAGACAGGGAACAATATTGCCCGTGAGTGAAGCAATCCTGCTCCTAATGAAATCAAGGCAAAAATCCCACTAACTTCAAACTGAGCAGGATTACTGGAAGATATGCATACCAAAATGAGAATTTTACTCAAAAACAAATTCAAAGTAAACTAAGGCTCTTGATTAGTTCTTACTTCACTATATCAAATATTGATAAATGATCTTCAGAATCTGGCAAGCAGCAGCACTAGGAATAGTAGGTAAGCTCAGAAAAGAACAGGTGTTTTACTCAAGCTTCAGCAGACAAACCAATAAGCATTGAAGAATTCTGTTTGTGATCTATTTTAGGTAAGAGTTTATTTGCATCAGAAAATCAAAGATAGCTGTAGCTGTCACAGATAGGGTATCCTGACAGGTCTCTTACTCCATCAGTAACCAACATTTGGCTGTGTACGTATGCTGCACCAATGTGCCATGTTGACTATTTTATAATTGGAGATGCCTATCTCCTAGAACTGGAAGGGACCTTGAAAGGTCATGGAGTCCAGTCCCCTGCCTTTCCAGCAGGACCAAGTACCATCCCTGACAGATTTTGCCCCAGATCCCTAAATGTCCTCCTGAAGAACTGAACTCACAACCCTGGGTTTAGCAGGCCAATGCTCAAGCCACTGAGCTATCCCTTTCCCCTTTCTGCAAGTAGTCAACACAGCAGACTCCAGAGGACCCCTGGCAAAAGGCCACAAAAATCAGATAAGGATCAAAGGTATTAACTCAGGTTTATTGTCAAATGAAGTACAGTAATAGTTGTCTGTAGACTCTACTGTGTCCCCTGATAATGGACCAGTTCAGTCAACACCAGGAACACAACACTTCTCCTGGACAGAGTAAAGACATTTTCTTGGGGTAAATTTTTTTTTTTTTTTACACACAGGTACAGGTTGAATCTCTCTAGTCTCGCACTCTCCAACAACATCCATGGTCCGGCATGATTTTAGTTAGCCAGATGTCCATTTATCATGGGCGTGACCAAGTTTCCAGCCACCTCAAAGTTTGGTTATAGACACAAGTCTGGCTTTCAGTGTTCCATGCTGTTATTTAGCTCTGATTTATCCCAAAATGTCTTCTAAGAGTCCTGTAAGCAGTGGAAGTGTTGGTAATGCTGTTAGACAATATTGACCTCCCATTAACTGGCAAATTCTCTGGTTTGGCACCGGTCCGGTCCCAAGGGAGCTGGGCTAGAGGGGTTCAATCTACACAAACAAGTTATACATTACTCTTGATGTACCATGTGGTCACCCTCTGATGTTACCTAGTTACGACCCATTCCCTTGTACATGGAGAGGTTCAATCACTATCATGATGTCAATTTAGACCCTGTCCTGAACCTGGGTCAGTAAGTTCCTGTTACATGTGGGGCATATGTAGATACTGAGATGTTTCTTCATGAGGTGTTCTATTACAACTCTTTCGGAATGTGCACATTCGGGATGTAAGTAACTAGTCAACTACTCAATAAGCTTTTGACTAGTCATTTCCCCCTCCCCTACTGCCTCTTTCAGAGAGAGGCAGTGTGGGGGGGGGGGGGGGGGGAGAAGGAAGCCATCCCCATGGGGAGCAGGAGAGAGAGAGGGCAGTAGGGAAATGGCACGAGCGGAAATTGAAACAGTTCCGCTTGTGCCAGTCTGACTGCTGCTCCTCTCCATTTGAAATGCACAGGAGCTGCTGGTGGCTCTTGTACATGTCAAAGGAAGAAGCACGGAAAGGAACCCACAGTCAGTGGGGACTGCTTCACTTTGGTCCTTGCTGGCACTGGTTCCAGCTGCCTCTCCCCCTTTGAAATGTACAAGAGCCAGTGGCAGATCCTGTGCATTTCATAAGAACATAAGAATGGTCGTACTGGGTCAGACCAAAGGTCCACCTAGCCCAGTAGCCTGTCTGCCGACAGTGGCCAGCACCAGGTACCCCAGAGGGGATGGACCAAAGACAATGATCAAGCAATTTGTCTCCTGCCATCCTTCTCCATCCTCTGACAGAGGCCAGGGACACCATTTCTATCCCCTGGCTAATAGCCTTTTATGGACCTAACCTCCATGAAATTATCTAGATTCTCTTTAAACTCTGTTATAGTCCTAGCCTTCACAGCCACCTCTGGCAAGGAGTTCCACAGGTTGACTACGTGCTGTGTGAAGAACTTTCTTTTATTAGTTTTAAACCTGCTACCCATTAACTTAATTTGGGGTCCTCTAGTTCTTCTATTATGGGAACTAATAAATAACTTCTCTTTATTCACTCTCCACACCACTCATGATTTTATATACCTCTATCATATCACCCCTAAGTCTCCTCTTTTCTAAACGGAAAAGCCCCGGTTGCTTTAACCTCTCTTCATATGGGTCCTGTTCCAAACCCTTAATCATTTTATTTGCCCTTTTCTGAACCCTTTCTAAGGCCAAAATATCTTTTTTGAGGTGAGGAGACCACATCTGTACACAGTATTCAAGATGTGGGCGTACCATAGTTTTATACAGGGGCAGTAAGATATCCTGTGTCTTATTTTCTATCCCTTTCTTAATAATTCCTAACATTCTATTTGCCTTTTTGACTGCCACTGCACACTGTGTGGAAGCTTTCAGAGAATTATCAACAATAACTCCAAGATCTCTTTCCCGATTCGTCATAGCCAAATTAGCCCCCATCATACTGTAAGTATAGTTGGGGTTATTTTTTTCCAATGTGCATTACTTTACAATTATCCACATTAAATTTCATTTGCCATTTTGTTTCCCACTCACTCAGTTTGGTGAGATCTTTTTGAAGTTCTTCACAGTCTGCTTCTGTCTTGACTATCCTAAACAGTTTGGTATCATCCACAAACTTTACCACCTCACTGCTTACCCCTTTCTCCAGTTCATTTATGAATAAGTTGAACAGGATTGGTCCCAGGAAGGACCTCTCTTTCTTTCAAAGGAGAAGAGGTAGCGGGATATCGAGAACCCCATATCCAATAATCGAATAGTTGATAGACATTCCTTTGAAATTTAACACCCCTAGTGCTCATGGCCTGTGCTTAATACCTCTTAAGTACAAGCGTTTGTGCAACATCAACACCGTTTTTGCCAACTTCTTTGAGAAGGACCCACCTTTTGCTCATAGTTTGTGTTTAACCTGACATTTACAGATTACAAATACATAAAAACCCTGCTGGCATCCAACTCTAAACTACAACAAATTCATCTTCAATTCTTGAAACCAAATTCTTGCAGCGGGAAAGAGGAAGAGATCAGTCCAACTCAAGTTTCTCTGGCAAATTCTTTGAGGTGACAAGTACAGTCCTAGAAGCACTGGTTGTGCAGTCATATGATGGTCAATGTTCACCTGAAATTTGTTACTTGTTTTTAAAGAATACATCAGAACCCACTGTATAAACATTATCCCATGCAAAATGGCCTGGTAATCTACACAGCAATAAGTGGTTTTATCCCTCACTGCTAAAGGGTGGAAAAAACACTGCTGCATTTTCATTTCCTACTCTCACACATTTCTTTCTGAGAAAGCATCTCTAATTTAGTGGAAGATAAAAACCTAAACAGGAATGACTGAACAAGAGCTAATTTAATTTTTGAACTACTCACTCTAGAAGCACACACTGGAAAACCAAATGGCAGCCTCTTTCCCTGATAATTTCCCATAACAGCTATGGGGGAATCTTGAGTTACGTTAACATGCTTTGAGTCAGTAAATCTTTCTATGTAAAGTTTAGTGTGTGTCCTAGCAACAGCTTCACAATTGAAGTAGCACTGCCAATGGCCTCGCAGACAAGGACTAACTTGGCCTTTTGATCTTGGGCCAGCAAGCTGTGATGTGATGTACAAGCAGTATATCCAGCCTCCCTCTCCCCGCCAAGGAAGGACAACGCTGCTCTAGAGCAAAGTCTCTAACCAATTCTAGAGCACAAGCAATGAGCTCTTTAGGATGCTATATAGCTCTCAATGCACGCCCCTCTTGTTGGAAGGAATCTCTACAATAGGAAGCTTGAAAGAGGATGTATTCAAAGAATAATTAAGAGAAGTTAAATACTATAATTACATGAGGTCATAGTAGACTAAAAGACGTCATTACTGTCAAGACTACTGTTCACTGATAAACATATTCTAGTTAGCCAATATACCTATAGAAAAGTATTATGGATTCTGTTGGGTCTTAAGTATCCTCAGCAAAGAAACCATGTGGCTTCAACCAAAAGGCGTGGCAGTCTGGAGAATCCTTGGCTCCTGCCAACCCATTCTCCTTGTACTGAATGCATATGTTTCTTAGGTGTGATTCTAATCTGTGAGGCATCTATCTAAATCAAAGATTTTCTGCATGCAATATCTTTTACAAACATATACAACTCACCTGCATTCCGTATCCGTTCCTTATATTGCTGATCCAATTTTTTCATTCTTTTTTGGTATTCTTGCAAAGTACCTAATTAAAATAAATTGCCATTTGGAATAGGTTTATTGTGTTTTCAAATACTAATCTTTGATAGTCCAGACTTTCTAGGTAAATTCAGAGTTTCAGATAAAGCATACATTTATTGAAGAAAAAAGTCTAAAAAGCTGACTGCTACTCTGCTTTCCCAAAAGGAGCCAGAATGTTTATATAACAGTAGTATTAATTGTGTGCATGGCAGGAGATGTCTGAATTTGTTTTGTTACCTCTCAAGCACTTATGACTCAAGTATCATGCAATCTCCCAAGATAAAGTTGGATGTATCCCCTTGGAAAGGCAAGAATCTGCCAAAGGCACATCAAACAGAGAATTTCAGAGGAAGTATGGAGTATAATAGCAAATAATTAAGAGGTATGAGAAGACAACCATTTTTTCTAAGTGGTCTCTGTCTCAAAGGATATTTTTCTAGAGAACTATGAGGTACACATTTAAAAACCCCACCACAACTGGATGAAACACAAGTCCTCACACTTCCTACCCCCCATTTAACAGCAAATGATCACACAAATGAAAGTGTTAAGCAAAGAGACCCCATTACAAAAATGTAAAGCATCATTTAAAATCCTCATTCTAATGCACACAGAAGAAAACTGTCCTTATTCCATGAGCAACACTTTCAGGGCATTGTTATTGTTATTTATACAGAGACTTTTTTAGAAACAGAAAACTTAGTCAGAAAAAAGCTATAGTACTAGTTTTAAATCCTACCTTCCTGCAATTGCTGTAACTGCCTCTTAAGAGATGCCAGTTTGTCCTGATACATCCTGCAAAGAGAGGGCAACATTACATAACAGACCATACACACTGTTTATTTCACCACCTGCTGAGGTGAGTAATCCACTTGATTTTTCACACTAAGTGATGCTCCTAAAAAGCCTTTTACAAAAAAAGGTTAAAAACTATACTGTCCATTTAATTATATAATAAACCATAAAAGATTATGCTGGGAACCTCAAAAAACAACTGTTGCAAGATGTTTTGATCCACTGATATCAAGAACAGTATGACAATCATTCTGCCATCCCAAATCTTTGACAAGTCTCCATTTTTGTGCTTCGTTTGTAAAAAGTTCCCCATCTGTAAAAAGGGACTACTTTCATGCCTTGTGAGTTTTGGGTTTAGAGTAGTGTTTCTCAGTGGTCTGCGATCCACTCTGAGAAATCTACTACCTTGCCGCTCCGGTTTATTTTCCAGCTTGCACCCCTGGAGCCTGCTTCCACTGGCTACAGGTCACCGTTTGTAGCCAAGGGGAACAGTGGGAAACCACGTTCTGGCCCACGCCATTTTCTATGGGTCCCCTAGGCTGCAAATGGTGAATCAAAGCCAATGGGAGCCAGAAGGCTCCACAACTGTGGAACCGATAAACAAACAAACTGGAGCAGCCAGTTAGCACATTTCTCAGAGTGGATGAGGACCACTTTGAGAAACACTGGTTTAAAGTAAGCCTTCCCCAATACCCAAGCAAAAGAAGCAAAGAGGACAACTATAGCAAAGCCACAAACAGAACTTTGATTTACAGCCTCAATGATCTGTGCTTGAACCTAAATTTAACCTTCCAGCCAAGCATAAGATATCTTTGCCAATAAGTGAGAGACTACTGAATACTACAAATTAGGGCCATCAAGCAATTAAAAAATTGATTATGTGATTAATCATACTGTTAATACTATTTGTGAACATTTTGAACGTTTTCTACAATTGTGATCTTAATTACAACACAGATTAAGTGTACAATGCTAACTTTTATTTTAAATATTTGCACTGTAAAAAACAAAAAACGTATTTTTTAAATTCACCCAAAACAAATACTGTAGTGTTACCTTTACTATGAAAGCTGGACTGTTAAATGTAAAATTATGTACAAAAAACCTGCATTCAAAAATAAAAATGTAGAATTTTAGAACCTGCAAGTCCACTCAGTCCTATTTCTTATTCAACCACTAATATAAAAAAGTTGTTTACACTGCAAGACTTAATGCTGCCTATTTCTTGTTTACAATGTCATCTGAAAGTGAGAACGGGCCTTTGCTGGGCACTATTGTAGCTGGTGTTGCAGGATATGCATGTGTTAGATGCACAAAAGCAGGGGTGGGGAATCTTTTGAGTTGGGGGCCACTGACTCACAGAAATGTCAGTCAGGAGTCAAACTTAAGTGAGAAGTAAAACAAAACAAAACACCCCTTAATGACGTGGCCAGACTGAGAAAAAGAAAGACACTCCCCTCACACACAAGAGCATAGGAGGGTGAGGCTAGTAGATTTTGTGTGCTCTAGCCCCAGGGGGGGAGGATGATGTGGAAGCCAGAGCTCCAGCGCAAGCTCCGCAATGCTAAAGGCCTCTCCACAGCCTCAGGGGCCACATTTGGCCCCCAAGCTTTAGGTTCCTTACCCCTAGACCAAAGATTTAAACATCCCATCATGTTCAACCATCATGCCAGGGAAGTATTTGCTTAACAGATAGTCGACTAGTCATTCGCATTCCTAATATGGATCAGTGTTGAATGCCTCTAGGAAAATCATATCCACTAGGGATGTTAAGAAGTATGTAATTCATTAATCATTTACTCAACAATAATTGTCGACTACACAATTAATCAATAAGGGTTAGCACTAAAAGCACTCAGTCCTGGCTCATGCCAGTACCAGGAGCTATCCTTCATTGCAATTCTGCAGGGAAAGTAATTTATGAGTCGGTGAGCAGGCAGCCTGGCTTAATCGCAGCTTATGCTGGTTCTGGGATATACCCCTACTGCAGCGGTGTAAAAAGTGGTTTAGAAGCCAGTGGTCAGGCAGCCCTGCTTAGTCCTGGCTTGTGTCGGGTCCAGGAGCTATCCCCACTCTAGCTCTACATAAAAAGTAATTTAGGAGCTGGTGGGCAGGCAGCCTAGCTTAGTCGTGGCTTGAGCTGGTCCCAGGAGCTACCCCCACTGCAGCTCTGCATGAAAAGAAATTTAAGACCCACCAGATAGCTCCCAGATCCAGCACTACTGTAGATACTTACTACAGCAATTAAAGGAGCTTCCATCACTGCAGTAAATTCCTCTCTCCAGGAGGCTAGGTTGAGAGAAGAATTCATTGGCATAACAACATCTACGTGGTGGCTAAATTGCACCATAGAGAAACTGAAATTTTTACAGCCAAGTGATATACTTAAGCCAATTTAACTTTGTAGTTTAGACCATTCTCTTAGACAGTAGAAAACTTTTTGGTTGAGGAAGGGGAACCTTACTTACTGTTCTTTCATTTCTACATAGTCCTCTTCATCATGCTTTGCCAAGTCAGTTTCACTAGCATCCTCAGTATCTGAACAAAGGGAAAAGAGATTTGATAACATCAAACAAACCAAACCATGCTTAAAGAAATGAGTGATTGTCACATTTGTAATTATTCAGAATTAAGTGCAGCCAAAGGGCATATTTTGACATTTCCAATTTTGCAGACAGTTTAACCACTGGATATTTCACGCGCGCGCACGCGCACACGCACACACACATAAATAAGACTCCCGACTTGCAACGCGACTGGTTCCTGAGGAAGCGTTGCAAGTCGGGGGTGTCATAACTCAAACCCCCATTTACAATAGGCACGCCGCGCTGTCGTAAATGCAGACTGAGGACGTAAGTCGGGGGTTTTCGGCCTCTTCCTCACTCAAAAATTGTTGTAATTGCAGGGGGTCAGAACTCAGGCTGTCATAAGGCGGGGGCCTCCTGTAAGCTGTTCAAGATGGGTGCTTGTAAATGTTTAGAACAAACCTTAGTACTACATAAAAAAAAAAAATCAGTTTTTGATATAGGATAAACCCTGTGATTTCCTCCCACCCAACCCACCTGGATTTTGTGTGTGTGTGTGTGTGTGTGATGAAATCAAAGTATTTTAGCACTTTAAAATGCAAAGGCTTGACATCATTAATTTGAGCCAGGCACAGCACCAGCACTGCTTTCCAGGCTTCCTTCTTATAGCTTTAACACCTGCTGCTTCACTCCTTACCTCCCATAACACTGTATTAATACTAGGGATGTTAAGAGAGTAAATAGCTCATTCTGAAATTGACAGTATTTCTATCGACCACATGATTAGTAGATAAGGGAGGAGGCTCCCGGGAGTCTCTCCTTCCCCCATTGTGGCTCTGCCATTTAAAAGTAGTAAGAACCAGGCAGGCACACAGCCCAGCTCTTACTGCATTTAAACGGCAGAGCTGCAGCGGGGGTAGGTCCTGGACCCGGCACAAACCGGAACTGAGCTGGGCTTGCTTAGTCCTGGCTTGAGCTGGGTCCAGCAGCCCCTGTTGACTAGGGGGTCCTAGCGGGAAGCTGTTCCAGCAGCAGCCTCTGCTTGCTTTACAGCAGACTCCCTAACCCCCTTATACCGCTTCCTCTGATAGAGGTAGCTTAGGGAGGGAGCACCATGGAGACAGTGCTGGAGGGAACCGGCTTTTAAGCACCAGCTCCTGCTCTCTCCTTACTGCCTCTGATAGAGGGGCAGTGGGAATGTGAGTAGTCGACTAGGCTTATTGGGTAGTTGACTACTCGCATACATACATTCCTAATACATACACACACTAGAAAGCAAAGTGATAATTGATCTACAACACTAGAAAGCAAAGTTAGAATTAGAACAACATTCTGCTGTGGGTTGCAATGGAGACAAGGGGCCCACTCAAGATATTTTAAAAGTAATGTCATTTCAACTAGTTTTCTCAAATGTCCACTTCAGCATCCCTATATAGCAAACACTACTACTGCAGCTTTGTTGGACACTGAGAACACAAGTTAATACTGCATTGCAAATTCTCTGCAGCACCTCAGTTTTTGTCTTTAAAGATTGTATGAACACAGTAAACTACTTTTTTACTTTTAGAGTCCATCCTATCATGGATAAGAAATAGTGAAAGGGTAGAGCAGAACACTGCCAATGTACAGTAATTCCTCATTTAACATGTGCCCACTTAACACGTTTTCGTGATAGCACAATTTTTTTTAGGGAACTTTTTTGAATTACATGACCGTCCCCGGAATAACATGATTTCCCCAGCTGGCCCATATCCAGCAGCTGCGTGGGGCTTCCCCTGCCTCCCTGCAAAGCAGCGGAGGGTTCGCCGCTCGCCGCCCCGTTCCCCAGCGACCCCCCCCCCCCCCGCCCCGGCCCCACCGGATGCAGTGCGGGTCCTGGCAGACTCCCAACCCAATACCCCTCCCCTTTCCTCCCCCAGAGCCAAACACCTCACCTCCCTACTGTAACCCAGTCCCCTTTCTTCCCCAACCTTATGTCCCAGTCCCAACAGACACCACCGCTTGAAACGCAACCCCTACCTTTTCCATTATTTTCAATGGGAAAATTGACCCCGCATAACATGTTTTCACTTAACACGATCATTTTCTAAAACATATTTATAGTGTTAAATGAGGAATTACTGTATTAGTTATTGTTTGGATTGGGAACTTCAATCTCCAATTTCACCTGCTCTTTTTACATTTCTTCTTTAAATTAACACATGCTTCAGGCTCCTTTGTGTTAAGATAAAACTCAATGTATCAAATAAGGTAGCAGTCAATAGACGTATCTACAGGAAACAATGCTAAAAAAAGGCCTAATCTCCTAAGGCATACTGAGGAAGCCTTGGTCTTTTAACTGAAACACATCATCGAAATTACAGTCATACTAGGTGTGTTTAAAATTATTTATTATTCTAAAAATCGATTGAGAAGAACTATCCAAAGAGGAGGAGTCATTAGGAAGACCATTACCTTCCCCACCCCAAGCTATCAAGTTTGGTCAGGGCTTTTCTGATCTTTCTAATGCTTTCATGATTTGCCACCGAGATGCTTAAAGCAACTAGACTTCAACTGAAATACAAAGGAATGAAACCACAGAGCAGATGCTTCCCTTCCACAGCATCAACTTCTTTTTCTGCCTCTTGTATCTTTGAGAGTTCCTCCCCAGGACACTATACACCCTCATTTTACTCCTCTGAACTTCCCACCCTTGCCCTTCTTCCAAACCCCTGGAGATCTACCTCTTCTTCTGTTACTTTCATACCACCACAACAAATCCAAAAGCCACCTTGACACCCTCCCCACCAAACCTTCTCTTCCTAGAAACAAAAGGCAGGACTAGGTAGCACTTTAAAGACTAACAAGATGGTTTATTAGATGATGAGCTTTCGTGGGCCAGACCCACTTCCTCAGTGAAAGAAAATAAGTCACAACCATATATACCAAAGGATAGTGACCCACTAAACCCCTCCCCTGCCCCAGGACCTTCTCTCGCCATACTGGAGCCCCGCCTCCAGCTCTCTTATGCATCCCCCTTCTCTATTTGAAGCAAAATGCAGGACAATGTAGCACTTTAAAGACTAACCAGATGGTTTATTAGGTGATGAGCTTTCGTGGGCCAGACCCACTTCCTCAGATCAAAAGGAAGTGGGTCTGGCCCACGAAAGCTCATCATCTAATAAACCATCTGGTTAGTCTTTAAAGTGCTACATTGTCCTGCATTTTGCTTCAACTACCCCAGACTAACACCGCTACATTTCTATCACCCTTCTCTATTTCTGTTTCCCCAATAACGCCACCAGACCAGTCCCGGGTCATTCTCCATCCGCCCTCGCATCTGGGTCCCGCAGTCCCCAGACTCTCCCCTCTTTGATACCGATTCGCCTGAACTCGCTCATGTCCCGCCCGGCTGCTGATTCCCAACCCACTGGGCCTCCTCCCCCGCTCAGGGGGGCAGGGAGCCTCGGAGCTGCCTCCCGTTCCTACCCTCCTTTGCCGCCGAGGCATCCTCCCGCCCGGCCAGCTCAACCCCTCCCGCGGGTCACCCCCTCGGCCCGGTCGCACTGCGGGGGGGGGGGGCTCACCCTCATCCGAGTCCCGGGCGCGGCCGCTGCGCTCGCCATCCTCCTCCTCGGCGCTCTCCAGCTCCTCCTCCTCGTAGTAGTCGGGCCCGGGCGGCAGCGCGGCGGGAGGCACCCCGGCCGGGACAGGGGCCGGGAGCGCGGGAGACACCAGCCCGGCCGCGCTCATAGCGGCGGGACAGGGACAGGGCCGGGCTCGGACGCTCCCGCCGCCTCAGGCGGTAACTGCGCGCGGCCCTCAGCGCGCCACTTCCGGGTCCCCGAGGCTGCCTCCGCCCCGCCTAAACGGGGCGCCTGGCGCAGGCGAACGCGGCGGGCACCTAAAGGCGAGGCGAAGGGGAGGAGTCAGGCGCGGGCAGAGGGGTCCTGGCGCGGACGCAGATACCGGCCCCGGCAGCTTGCCCGCTAGGAACAATGGCGGCGCTAGAAGCGGGCTCGCCGCCAGCCTTCGCGAGTGCGGCGGGGCGGTAGAACCGCCTTCCCAGCTGCCCTTAGTCCAAAGCGGTTAAACCGCTTCTGGCCTCTACGCTGATTGGCTCCCGGGCCCGCCCATCAGAAGGCCTGAACGGTGATTGGGCTGAGCCGCGTGCACGTGCGTTTGTTGACGTTGGGAGGCCTCTCGCGGACCGCTGCTGCTGGCGGGGCTTTAGGGCGCGCGCGAGGATCCAAGGCGGGAAACGGCCCAGGCTCTGCTCTCCAGTGCGAGCTCGGGCACAGGCCAGCGCAGGGCCGGGCAGCGCTGCCATGCCCCCAGCGCGCAGGCACCCTGAGAGTGACCGAGGCGGGGCTGTCGTTGCCGAGGCGCTGGGGTACTCTGGACCCGCGGGAACGCAGGAGAACGGGGATGCTGACGGCCTCTGCCAACGCTGGGAATTGACATGTTCATATTGGGTCCAAAGGAGGGTGGGGGGGGGGCGAACCTGGTTTTCTTTCCTCGCACAGTGTGGATCAGATCCGCTTTCGCTGTTGAGTGAAGAATGGCTCCGCTGCCTGGACTTGAGGGCTACGTCTACACTGGCCCCTTTTCCGGAAGGGGCATGTAAATTTAATGAGTCGTCGTAGGGAAATCCGCGGGGGATTTAAATATCCCCCGCGGCATTTAAATAAAAATGTCCGCTGCTTTTTTCCGGCTTTTAAAAAAGCCGGAAAAGAGCGTCTAGACTGGCCCCGATCCTCCGGAAAAAGCGCCCTTTTCCGGAGGCTCTAATTCCTACTTTGAAGTTTATTATTTTTATTTAAATGCTGCGGGGGATATTTAAATCCCCCGCGGATTTCCCTACGACGACTCATGAAATTTACATGCCCCTTCCGGAAAAGGGGCCAGTGTAGACGTAGCCCATGTGTCTGGGATTTTGCGGTGTTCTGAAATACATGTTATTACGTGGAGTTTGATTTTATGTGCCAAGTTTGAACCCCACATGTCTAGATCCATTCAAAATATAAAAATCCATAAAAACAGTGTTTGTGACAGAAAACGCGACGCTATGTTAACTAGAACACTCTTGCACTGAGTAGTGTTTGTATTGTTTCTAGCAAAATACAGGACTATGTAGCACTTGAACGACTAACAAGATGGTAAGTTAGTCTTTAAAGTGCTACATAGTTCTGTATTTTGCTTCAGCTACACCAGACTAACACAGCTACATTTCTATCACTGTATTGTTTCTAGTATCAGAGGGGTAGCCGTGTTAGTCTGGATTTGTAAAATCGACAAGGAGTCCTGTAGCACCTTTATAGACTAACAGATGTATAGGAGCATAAGCTTTCTTGGGCAAAGACCCACTTCGTCAGACATGTAGCGTGCATGTTTGTCAGACACGCACCTGGAAGGTGCTACAGGACTCCTTGTCGCTTTGGTATTGTTTTTAAGGCTTTAACTACCTTAATAATTGAGCAACAAAGTGGGTTTTACTTACAAATGCTTATTATTTTATATATAGTTAGTCTCTAAGGTGCCACTGGACTACTTGTTTTTAAGACTAACAGAGCTACCCCAGGATTGTTTTTTAAATTTCCTATAATTAGTGTAAACAGCATGCCTGCAGACAAAGTACTGTTGACACCAGTAGTTGCCCTGACAAAGCTTTTGTTGTTCCCAGGGGGTTTTGTTTATAAACACCTGTGAATGACAAAAGGTTTGTGAATTGACATATAGGCAAAGCCTTCATGTTGTTGTTGGGGGACAGGGCGGATAAGCACTTGTGAATGAGAAAAGCTTTTGTCATTTAGTTACCAGTGCAAACAAGGCCTGAGAGTGTGAATTCAACTTACTTCATTTCATTGTAGGTTTATAATAGGTCACAATACAATCTTGGGCTGCATTAGAATTTAAAAGCAAATTAGGATAAAGAGACATAGACCTTACAATGGAAAGCCCAAGGACATAGTGAATCATTAAACATATATCAAGTCTTTGGTATGAATACTGTACAGGCCTTGCAGCAATGGTGTTAGTCATTGTGCTGTCATTTTTCACCTTAGTTGTGATTTCAGTTGTTAAAAAGTCATGGCAAGCTCCTTGTATTCCAAATGAGTTAACTTTTTCTAACAAAGTAAAGTTGTTTAAAAGTCTAGAAAGGTGAAAACATGAAAAAAGACCAGATGTTCATGAAAGAATGGAAAAGTACTGTGATTTATTGAAAATAAAAAATAACTTAAAAGTCAGGATTTTTTACATTGAAATCACAGCAGTGATTGTAAAGCAGTGATTGTAAAGCCTTGATCTCCAATCAGATCTCCAATGTATTTGCGTTTGTAAAGAATCCCATTGACCCTTGTGTTTGTAAAGAATCCCATTGAAGTCAACAGGGCTCCATGTGGGCTCAGGGCTTCTTCCACACAAATCCAATTGCAGGATCAAGGCTTAAATGTATTCTCCTTTTACGTTCTCAGTGAGATGTTCTTGTTTCCTTTATGAATTTGTTGTAATAACATAAGAATGGCCATACTGGGTTGGATCATTTGTCCATTTAGCATAGAATTCTGTTTCTAATGTTGGCTGGTGCCAGATGCCTCAGAGGGAATGTATGATATAAAGCAATTTATCACATGATCCATCTCTGTTGTACAGCCCCAACTTCTGGCAGTGAGAAGTTTAGGAACACCCACTGCATGGGATTGCATTGTAGCCATCTTGAATCCTACCCATAAATTAACTTATCTAATACTTTTTGAACTTACTTATACTTTGGACCTTCACAGTGGCCTCTGGTAACCAGTTTTACAGGTTGATTGTGCATTGTGTTAAAAAGTACATTCTTACGTTTGTTTTAAAACTACTGTCTACTAATTTCACTAGGTTACTCCTGTCTGGTGTTATGTGAAGGGATAAATAATATTTCCTTATTCACTTTCTTCATACCAGTCAGGATTTTATATACCTCCATCATCTTCTCCTGAAGCCTTCTCTTTTCCAGTCTATTTAATCTCTTCTCACATGGAAGCTTTTTTATATACCTCTTTTTTGTTGCCTCTCTGTGTAATTATTTTAATTCTGAATTACAGTAGAGTCTGGAATATCCAACTTTCGGTAATCCGACATTCCGCTTTATCCAACCCTGCAGCTCCCAGGGACAAAGCAGCGCTGGCAGGAGCAGCATCAGCGGCTCTACGGTGCGGGACAGAAGAATGGCCCCACTTGCTGACCTGTCACTCTCCTGGAGCCGCTGATGCCACTCCTGCCGGCGCTGCTTCCTCCTCGGGAGCTGCAAGGTCAGATAAAGCGCGGAATGGAAAAATGGCCCCACTCGCTGACCTGTCACTCTCCTGGAGCCGCTGATGCCACTCCTGCCAGCGCTGCTTCCTCCTCGGGAGCTGCAGGGTTGGATAAAGCACGGGCCGGGAGAATGGCCCCGCTCACTGCCCTGTGGCGCTCCTGGAGCTGCTGATGCTACTCCTGCTGGCGCCGCTTCGTCCCCGGGAGTTGCAGGCATCGGCGGCTCCAGGAGAGCGATGGGGCAGTGAGCAGGGGCAGTGAGCAGGGCCATTCTCCCGGCCCGCACCCTGGAGCCACTGATGCCTGCAGCTCTTGGGGAGGAAGCGGCGCCAGCAGGAGCAGCATCAGCGGCTCCAGGGCACAGGCCAGGAGAATGGCCCCGCTCGCTGCCCCATCACTCTCCTGGAGCTGCTGATGCCTGCAGCTCCCAGAGAGGAAGCAGCACTGGCAGGAGCGGCATCAGCGGCTCCAGGAGAGCGACGGGGTACCGAGCGGGGCCATTCTCCCAGCTCTTGCCCGGAAGCTGCAGGGAGGGAAGGGGCCGGGGCCAGGGCCAGGCAGGGATGGGGACCAAGCGGCGCCGGCTACAGTAGAGTCCCTATCATTCGACACTTTCAGTAATCCAACCACCTCTTGGTCCTGTTTAGGTCAGATAATCGGGACTGTACTGTAAAATATATTTTTGAGAAGATAATCAGAACTGACCCAGTATTCTAGGTGTTGGCTTACCAGGGATTTATATGGAGGTATTTTGAAATTTGGTATTTTATTTCTCTTTCCTAATGGTTCCTGACATTGGTAGCTTTTTTTGAATGCTGCTGTATATTGAGCAGATATTTTCAGAGATTACTTTCTTGAGTAGTAACAGTGAATTTAAACACCATCATTACATTTTCCAGTGTGCATTACTTTGCATTTATCAATATTTATCACAAGCTAAATAAGTCAACAGTGTAATGTGATAGCAAAAAAGCAAACATTTTGGAATGCATTAGCAGGAGTATTGTAAGCAACACATGAAAAGTAATTCTGCCAATCTGGTTAGACCTCAACTGTAGAATTGTGTTCAGTTCTGGGGACCACATTCCAGGAAAGATGTGGAGAAACTGGAGAAAGTCCAAAGAAGAGCAACAAAAATGACTAAAGATCTAGAAAACAAGACCTATGAGGGAAGACTGAAGGGACTGGGTTTATTTAGTTTGGAAAAGAGAAGAATGAGAAGAGATTTATGTACATAAATATGCATAACTCAAAGATGCTTTGAACAAATTACTTCAGGTAACCTATCCATCTTAATGTCATAGCCAAATGAGTCTGTATATCTTATTTTAGTGAATGTATCATTCTTGGGTGTAAAGTTAGATATATGCAGAATGGAATGATTTATGGTTTTAAATATGCAAAGACAAGCCATCAAGGTTGTAAACAGCGTCTTTTGTTCCTTAGCCATGGTTGAGTCTCGGAAGTCATGTGACCCCACTTCCACCCAACTGGTAGGGTCTGACCAGCTATGATTTTTCCATGAAAGGGTGGTATGTAGAAATAGAATTCCTGTCCAAAGGTGGAATCTATAAAACAATGGGAAGCTAGCAGTTTCTTGGTCTTTGGGTGGTGTGGTACACCCAAGAGGATAACTAAAGACCCCAGGGAAAAGGAGACTTCCCTGGTTTTTGGAGGTTTAGCTGGAATAAGAACAGCTTTTGAGTGAGTTTGTAATAAGTTTGTACTGAGGTTTCAGTATTAAAATTAGCACTAGAATTCTGTTATTTTAAATTTGTAATCTACTTTGCTCTTTCTGTTGTTATAACCACTTAATCCTATTGCTTGTGCTTCATAAAATCACTTTTATTTACTACAAAGTCCTCCAGAGTAACCTGGCAGAGTAATCCGTGTGTACATCCTCCTTTCATTGTTCAAGGGGGCTTTTTTAAATAATTCATTTGGGATTCTGATCCCATTTGGGGAGTGGTATTCCAGGAAGCTGGGCCTAGAACAGCTTTTTCCTTGGACCTGAAGAGATTCAGTGTCTGTACTGCTTCTGCGGGGAATGGGGGGGAGAGGAATGGGGGTAGTGAGCACAGCTCTGTGCCTTGGCTGGGGTAGACCAGCAGGAGGTGAGTGAGAAGCCCCAAATAACAAGGAGGCGCATGTCACACTGCTAATAGTACAAGAAGCAATGGGTTTAAACTGCAGCAAGGGCGGTTTATGTTGGACATTAGGAAGAACTTCCTAACTGTCAGGGTGGTTAAGCACTAGAATACATTGCCTAGGAGCAGTGCTTTTTTTGTGACAATATGCCCCGGGATGGCATACTGGCACCTATTTTCCTATCATACCTTAATTGAATGGGATTCCCCTCTGGCGTACCAGCACCTATTAGCATTTTGCTGGGGCAATGGAATTCCGCTCAGGACACGTGGCTCCTAAAGGGGCTGCGACTGCATTTTCGCCACTGGCACGGCTTTTTTTTTGCTCAACAATTTTGAGCTTAGAGTACCGGCACCCTTTTTCTTACCAAAAAAAAGTACTGCCTAGGAGAGTTGTGGAATTTCCATCATTGGAGATGTTTAAGAGCAAGTTAGATAAACTTCCTAACTGTCAAGGTGGTTAAGCACTAGAATAAATTGCACAAGCTAAAAATGAGTCAACAGTGTGACACTACTGGAAAAAAAAAAGCAAACGATTCTGGGATGCATTAACAGGAGCGTTGTGAGCAAGCCATGAGAAGTTGTTCTTTCACTCTGCTCTGCAATGATTAGGCCTCAGTTGGATTATTGTGTCAGTTTTTGGCACATTTCAGAAAAGATGTGGAGAAATTGGAGAGGATTCAGAGAAGAGCAACAAAAATGAAAACATTACCTATGGGGGAAGTCTGATATAACTGGATTTGTTTAGTTTGGAAAAGAGAAAGCTGAGAAGGGACATGATAGCAGTGTTAAAGTACCTAAAAGGATGTTACAAGGAGGAGGGAGAAAAACTGTTCTCCTTGATCTCTGATAATAGGGCAAGAAGCTTAAATTGAAGCAAGGGAGGTTTAGGTTGGACATTAGGAAAAACTTCCTAACTGTCAGGTTGGGTAAACACTGGAATAAATTGCCTAGGGAGGTTGTGAAATCTCCATCACTAGAGACATTTAGGAGCAGGTTAGATAAACATCTATCAGGGATGATCTAATTGGTACTTGATCCTGCCATTAGGGCAGAAGCCTGGACTTGATGACCTCTCAAGGTCCCTACCAGTTCTAGTATTCTGTGAAAGTTACTTTATCTAGATTTAAGCAGGCAGTATACCTTTATTATTACTCAACATTTCATATATTTTAAACTCATTGAAATGCTGACAATAGACTACATCTAGGATGAATGATCTTTTTTTTGTTTATAGTATTCATAAATCAAAAGTTTTTTTTCTTCAGGGGAGACTTGGAGAGTAATGTTCTACCTCAGAATTTCAGAAAAAGTGCTCTTTTAAAACAACTGCTACCTTCATTTGTTTTCAATGGTACTAAAGCCATTGGCTGTCCTCTGTTGGTGATTTCTGAGAAGCGCGTACTGTTCTCAATGCAACCAAATGTTCTATACCATGTGACCTGGTAGGGCGCGCTTACTAAAGGCAGCTTGGCACCTCCTTGAGAACGATGGAAGGCTATAGCCATTTGTAAAGATGGTATTTACCTATGATCTCATTTTGTATTAAGAACAATGGATAATGGCAGCTATTTTGAAATAGGGCAATTCTTTAAGAGTTTCTCTAAAGAAGATTGTATTTATCAGGCTCTACTTGCAGGTACAAAATGATCATAATCCCAAATATTGGACCATGGATGTTGCCAGGCCAAATAATTCTGGTGGAGGGCTGGTGGCTGGGAGCTTTGAGGTCCAGCAGGGTGGTGGGGGCAGGCATGTGACACAGCGGGGCAGAGGGGCCAGAAATGACATCCCCAAGTCCAGCAAAATCTCCCATCTGGGTGGGTCCCGAGGATGCCAGACCAGAGAGGTCCATCTTGTACCATTAGCATTGGATAGGAAAATCAAGTCTATCTTTAAAAATCAGATTAATCTGTCCTAGAACAAATACTACCGCAAAAATGGCTTAATCACAAATAAAGGTTAGATGCGGGGAAGGGGGGGAGAAATGGCAGTGATACTTTAAGTTCTGTACACAAAATAAACTCTGCCAATAATATGGCATTCTTAGTAGACTGTGGAGATATTCAGCTCTATAGGGGCCTGGCCAGGGTGGGGTGCCACTCCATGGCCCTGGCATGTCCAGGCTAGGGTGGGTGGGGGGCTAGGAAAAGGCCACTTCTCCCAGCTGCAGCGAGTCCGAGGCAACTCAGCTTTCTCGCCACCAGGAGAGGGGTGCCTCTCCCCACTGCAGCTGTGAGCCCCTGCATGGGGCTTAATAGGTAGCTGTGTAGTTTAGCAGAAACTTAAACTGTCACTCTGTATAATTTTATTTTTCCTTTTGTACATCCTTTGAATAATGAGTTAATGTTTAAAATAGTATAATGCATAATAGCAACTACTAAGAAAAATGGATCAAGTCACATACCTCTTAAGAGTTCCAAGAACTGCAAATGTGAGCAGACTTAATTGCATCATTTATAGTCTGTTCACATTTTCAAGACTCAGTAATCGAACAAGTAGAGCTGGGTTTATAATGCTTGGCTTTAGGATAGTTATAGCATTCCTGTAACATTTTTCCTAAATTATTGATATGTACTTGCAATCATAATTTCACTTTAATGTAGTCTCATTTTTCTGGAAATGTGTAGGCAGATAGTCTGTGCAATATGCAAAATTACATAAGAAAAAATGAGAAAGAATGACTCTTGCGCAAAAGGAGCCATCTACACAGCTCCTTTTTGCGCAAAAGCCTCTTGTGCAAAAGTGCTGCTAACTAATTATGCAAATGAAATGTGGCAATATTCCATGTAGTGCTTCATTTGCATAGGCTTTTCTGCAAGAAAGCTACAGTGTAGCTGTAGCCCAGGTAGGCTCAGGTTTAGATCTTGGGCTAGATAGTGGCAGGCTTGATCTCACCAGAGAGCAGGGTGGAGCCCTATGCTGATCTGAAACAAGGTCTGATGAGGAAGTTTGAGCACCTTGCCCTATCCAGTTAGTTCAGCAGAATCAAGTTCTCTCTCAGCATGTAGTTGTGGAAAAACTCCAAGCAGTTTACAGAGTTTAAAAAACAAAGTACTATCCATTGGGCTTGTATTAGCTCAAATTAACCCCTTATTATGTTGGCATGAAAAGTAACACTAAGAAAAATAAAACCATAAGAAGAAACACTAAATACTTTGTGGGACTGACCTAGAAGAAGTTTGACATGTCACTTATCAGGCAGCAGTTTAAGTTCTAGGGATGCAACAGTATATATCAGGTTAAAAGATTAACCCTTAAGTAGATGCTTATCAGTTAACACTACTGGCTGCATGCTGGCTCAGTCCTGGCTCATGATGGGTCTTGGTAGCTACCCTTGCTGCAGCTCTGTATTTAAAGTATTTTGAGAGCTGGCAGCAGGCATGCTGGGTCAGTCCTAGCTTGTGCCATGTCCCCACAGTTACCCCTCAGTGGCTATGCTACTAAAAAAATTTTGGGACACATTTAAATGCAGAGCCATAGCAGAAGCAGCTACCAGGACCTGGCATGAGCTGGGGGTGAGCCTGTCTGCACAAGGGCTCCCAAGCTCTTTTCAATGCAGAGCCACTGCAGGATAACTGTGGGGATTACACACTGTCTAACATCACTAGTAAATACAACAGATTGAATAAACAAAAATATTAAAGCCAAAATAGTAAAAGTTTTACATTCTTTTGTAACTTTAAAACTGATCTGGAGAAACAAAAATGTCACCTCCAAACTACACTTTAAATATTTATGTTGTTAAGTTAGTATTGTGCTGACACTTGGAGGCTTATTAAGATTGTACTATCTAAACTACAAATTTTCTTAAACAGCTGCCTCAACATCAGCTGATTAGGGAAATAAAAGACAACTCTAGAACTATGAAACAAACTGGTAGAACAGAAAATGATGGAAAAAAATAGAGATGCTTAGGACACTTGGAGAAAAGGCTTGAACAACACAGGAACATTGGACACAAACCCCCAGGGCAAGAGGCTGATCAAGGTTAACATGGAAGTCCACAACATAAGCAGAATTGAAAGCTATGGGACAAAACTAAGACTGCAGCAGGAGAAGAGCACCTCAGAGGGAGCTGTATTAAATGGGACTGCATGTACACTGTTAATAGCTTAATTTGGTAACTGACTTATTTAAGCTGGATATATTTGTAATTGGCTTATAGCAATGTGTGTTTTCATGGGATGCTGACACTATTTTAACATGATTTTAAAAAACACTTTTAAACAGGAGCAGCTTTAGTATGGCATCGAGGCCTGGTTCTTAAAATGTTTTGGGATCTGCAGAGTGAGCACCTGCCACATAAAATTAAAATCTCTCATACTGCTTGGAAGAAGACAATAGAGGGCGCAGAAGAGCTGTCAAAGATTCTTTTGTCTTGTACTCATGAACAGCTGCTATCCAGATGTGTATGTTTGTCCAGCGTATAAAATATGCATGGTTACATACTTCAGATTTAGACACCTCCCTTATTGCAACCAGCTGATATTCCTGCCCCAGGAGATTTACAGGTTAGCTGGGGAGGAGGTCTCTGCAGAGCTTCTCAGGTCTGGTGGTATGAGTTCACCTCCCTTCTAGCCCCATGGAAAATGAGTGTGATTACCTCATTTGTTCTAGTGGATGTTTATAACATCTACTTCACAAACCACAAGGAGTTTGATGATCTGGTTAGGCTTATCATCAGTTACTCCGGATTAAATTCTGAGCAGAGTGTTATAGGAATGAGGACTGCAGTGAAAGGGCATTTCTCCTATTTTTTCCTCTCTACTTATTCCATTCTCACCCTCATGTGTCATTGACAAGCTGTCACTGATGTGCTGGACTGTCACATCCATAAAATGAAATACAGGCAGTCCCCGGGTTACGTACAAGATAGGGACTGTAGGTTTGTTCTTAAGTTGAATCTGTATGTAAGTCGGAACTGGCGTCCAGATTCAGCCGCTGCTGAAACTGATCAGTTTCAACAGCGGCTGAATCTGGACGCCAGTTCTGACTTACATACAGATTCAACTTAAGAACCCCAGGCATCCCCAGGTCAGCTGCTGCTGAAACTGATCAGCGGCTGATTCCAGGAAGCCCGGGGCAGGGGCTTCCTGTAGTCAGCCACTGGTCAGTTTCAGCAGCGGCTGACTTGGGGACGCCTGGGGCAGAGCAGCTGGGGTGCTGCTGGGTTGGTCCAGTAGCGCCGCCGCTCCTCGGCGCTACTGGACCAACCCAGCAGCACCCAAGCTGCTCTGCCCCAGGCGTCCTGATTCAGCCGCTGCTGAAACTGACCAGCAGTGGCTGAATCAGGACACCTGGGGCAGAGCAGCTGGGGTGCTGCCCGGTTGGTCCAGTAGCGCCCAGAGCGGCACTACGGGACCAACTGGCAGCGCCCCAGCTGCTATACCACAGGTGTCCGGAGCAAAGCCGCGGAGCACGGGGGCAGCGGGACAGCCCAGACACACCGTGGCTGTCCTGCTGCCCTCGGGCTCCGTGGCTTTGCTCTGCTTTGCTCCCCGTCCCCCTGGTCTGCAGACCGGGGCCGGGGGGGGGGGGGCAAAGCAGAGCCAAGCCACGGAGTACGCGGCCAGCTGACAGCCCAGACGTGTCCGCTGCCCGCGTGTTCCGCTGCTTTGCTTCCTCTCCCTGGTCTGCTGGAGACCAGGGAGAGGAAGGGCCCCGTTCGTAACTGCGGATCCGACGTAAGTTGCCATACATAGGAGTGACTTTAATCTATTATAAACCACTGGCATCTGTCAGAGCATGTATTTCTGAATATTCCTAATAAACTTCCCAGACTCCCAGCTATCGTATCCACAGAAGAGGCACTTTGGCCTGCACCAAGCTAATTCCAGGATTACAGATGTGATGGGGATTACAGATATGATGCTTTGCCTGCCAATCAGCATGAATGATAAGAAACTAGATTTAAATTGGTTTATCCATTTACTTGTATGGCATTTAGCAGAACTGCATCAGAGCTCTTACCATAACATTTGCAAAATTATGTTCCCTCCAAGTCACTAGATGTTGAGTCACAAGCATTAGGATCCTACCTAGCAGGAACCTCCAACCAGTAGAAGGAATAGTAAAGCAATGATGGAACATAAAAGGCTTGCAGAGTTAGCTGAAACTAATAAAACTGGGCTCTGACTAGCCAGGAAGGTCATCAGCTTCTCACTATGAACAGACTGAGTACAAAAACACTCTCTTCTACACTCAGCTCAGTGGCTTTTTTCCATAACATTCAGAAACAATTCAATCTTTGGCTCTTCTAAGGTAGAGAAATTAAATATTGTATAGTTATAAATATTGTACATCTGGAAGGATGTCTGTTTACAAAGGTCAAAACAAGATGCCTTCCACCTAGTTTCCTGCTGGGACATAGTCCTGGATATAGGATTCTTAATCAGGTCCCCAATGAAACTTTCTATGTTGGAGGCTGACATATTCCAGCACTCATACTCTTACAAATTTAAGACTCCCCAGACCTTCTGTAAGGAGCTAGTCATGCAATAATCTTTTTAAGTATACACCTTATGTTAATCAGGGTGCACTTATGTTATATTCCCCCTGCAAGCCTTGTTTTTCGTCGCATGCCTTTCTCTCCCCCCCCCCCCCACTTTGGTTCCTGGATTGAGAGAGAAACTAGACAAGGTGAGGCTGAAAGCAGGACTCCTCAAAGGGCCAGTCACCCTTTGACACACTCACTCAACAATTGCTCTTTGAGGCAGTTTCAGCAAAGTATTTTTTTTTACATATTCTACAAAGTTCTCATATTTACTAATGCTAGGGGCTGCCCACCCCCTGCACTTGCCAACCCCCCACACTCTGGCTGCGAACCCCCCCTCTCTCTGTCTGCTTTCAGCCAGAAAGTTTGATGTATTTCTATTGCACAGCAAGAAAAACTTTTTATATAGAGAGAGAAAACATCACACACATTCCTTCGGATATACATACATAGTATAATTACTGAAGCAAAAAGTTTTAGTGATCAAAACCCAATCTCTCTGACTGTAGTGCTCCCTCTACACCAGACTGCTTGTGGTTAGCATTAGCCATGTGGAGACACCCCATGCTGTCATCTCTCAGGCATTCAGTACAGAATCAAGGGAGGAAAGTTATCTTAAGGAATGCTATGATTTGCTTGCAGATGAAGCAGCTTAACTCTCCACGCTCCAAGAGCTTTCAGAGAAAGTTTATGCCTCAAACTACTGCACATAGTCTGATTTGCCATCAAAGCTTCCCCCTCCACTCACAGGCTCACTTACTTTCCTTTATTTGATGAAAGAATCATTTGTTTTGCCTTATCAGATAATAATCAGTCACTGAATAGCCATGATACAGAACTAATGTTCTCAGCATGTAAAAGAAATCAATATGCTGGTTCTGAAAAACAACCCTGTCAAGGTTGAAGCTAAGAGTATAAACAGACTGATTTGATCATTTGTCATAGGAACCTGTTGTAAGCAAAAAGTAACACCATACCCGCTCTCTACCTTCTAATCCAGTGTTTCTCAACCAGTGGTACGAGTACCCTTTGGAATACTCGAGAGAAGTCTGGGGGGTATGTCAACACAACTGAAAGGTGGAGAAAAATGAATTTTTGTTTTAAGTTTTACAGCACTTTATTACTTTTGTACTTTTTACACCCAAAAATGTCAAAGCCTGCCCAGCTACAATTAAATTGTTTAAACAAATGTGCTGCAATGGTAGAAAAACATTGTGTGTGTGTGTGTCTGAAAACTGGAGGGACTTATCATTATTTTTTGTTTCGAAAAAGGGATACTTTATAAAAAAAAAGTTGAGAAACTCTGATCTAATCCACCTGCTAGGCAGTTTCTCTCTCCCTTGTTATATATCCACTCCTCACCTGACCCAGGTCCAGTTTTTCCATGTGTACCCGTGTTAAACCTGGTCTGTGCTAGAAAGCGTTCCCTAAAAGTGAAACTAAACATTGACCTCGCGGTACAGATGCGCTTAAGGGCTGAAAGGGTGGGGGGAGGCGGCTTTAATACAGGCTGCCCAGACAGGTCGCACGGCTGCATTGCGAGTCCGGCTTGGCCCTTAAAGGGACGGGAGGAAACATTCTCCCCGGCGTGACAGGTGGGAGCGGGCTACGCCCCCCGGGGCAGGTGCTGCAGCTCCCCCCCTCTTGCAGCGAGCTGGGGGGCTGCCAGGCAGTGCCAGGCACCACGCCCACACGACTGCCACCCACCAGGGAGACCAGCGCCCCATGCACGGGGGGGCGGGGCGGAGCTCAGACCACGCCCCCTCATTGAGGCATGCAAGACCCGCCCCCAAGGCGAGCAGGGCCGGGGAGGGGGCTAACCCCGGAAGGGAGTGCGGTCTCGCTCTCCCTCCCGCTCCACAAAGGGTTAATCCTCATGCTCAGCGGCCCCCAGCGATTCCAATCGAGCGCCGAGCCCCTCCTAGCCTGCTAAGGCACCAGGTTGCTGCGAGTTGGTCAGGGTGGTGAATCAAACCCACTGATAGGCTTATGAGTCGACTGTCGATCCATTTCCCGGCAGGAAACCTCCCTGCTCTGTCCAGCCAAGCTCGGAGAGTAAGGTCACGGAGTCGAGCGCCAATCCGCCCCGCCTCTATCTGTGTGAGCAGCGGATTGGTCAACCTCAGAGCCATTCCCCGCCCGCTTGGTCTGACTGAGCAGGCTGCGTAGTCGAGCGCTGATCTCCCTCTTCCTCCTCCCCCCGCCCGCCTCATCTCCCGGCTAGCCCAAGTGACCAGACTGGAAAGCTGAGCGCCGATGCAGCCGAGCGATTGGCCGCGCCTGGCAGGAGCCGCACCTCGGGCAGCGGCAGCGGCGGGGTCCGTGGCAGGAAGCGGAGGGGCCGGAGCGGGGCCGCCGTTGGCAGGTGAGAGGGCGGCGCCCCCGGGCGCGGGGGGCTGGGCAGCGCGGCCGTGAGGGGGAGGGGCGGCCGGGCCGAAGGCAGCTCTGGGGGGAGCCGGGGGGCAGGACCTGGCCGCCCGCCGGGGGGTCGCGGGGCCGGGCTGGCGGAGCCTGTGAAGCGACCGGGCCGCCCTGGCGGGCTCCCCCGGCTCCTCGGGCTGCCGCCTCCCCGGGGCGCGTGTGGCGGTTTGGTTTGAGCGTCGCCTCCCCTCGCCCCAGCGCCCCGGGCCACACGCGGGCGGAGCGAAGAGGGGGCTGTGGCAGGAAAGCCGTTACGGAAGCGAGGGCGGGTGGGGAGCGAGCTGTCCATTGACACCCAAGAGGAGCAGGCTCGCGGGCCCGTTGCTGGGGATGAAGAAACGCGCTGCGCACCCGCTGCCTTCAGGTTGTGACACTGCCTGGGCTGCGGTATCGCCTTAGGGAAGATGCGCCTGTCTCCGTTGTCACAGGCGAGAAGCGACAGATACCTGTCTCTTGGGAGTCTTGTTGAGACTCATTCTTCACTTTGTGTGAAGTGGCTCAAGACTTGTCAAAGAATGATGCTTGAGAAACTCTTTCTCTCTACCTATACATTTCAGAATGGTAGTCCACAGGAAAGAGGCAGTCACTTGGCTATTTGTTTTGCCTTTGCATTAGTCTTTTCATTTTGTATATTGATAGTGTATTTTCTGGTACTAAAGGAAAGGTGTTTGGGGGGGAGAGAGTTCCTACAGAACCATTACCCCGCTCTGGCAAATCCAATGTAACTTTATGTATTGTGTTTTGCAGAGCATGTATTCTCTAGAATACTGTGGAGTTAAGTAATATAGAGTTGGGATTAAACGATAACCAAGAAGAAGAGAAATTAAATAGTAAAAACAAGAGATGTGAGGCAGAGATACAGAAAAGCTAAATAGTCTTGTACAACTCAGAATATTATTGTTGCATATCCTTCTCAGTTAGTTTCTTTTCCTCATATGACTTGGTAATAGCAGCAACTGTAGCTTTTCAGACATCCCAGCTTTCTGGTGCTGACCAACACCTAAAATGACAAAATTTTGTTTGTATTTTTCTTAGCAAAGCATCTTCTGGCATCCACAGATACTTAGGATTTGTTCCAAAATTTGATAAAAGTCCATATTTCTAGACAACAACATTACTATAATGCTAGTTTCAGTGGCAAAAAACATAGCAGAAACTTAATTACAGTCTTCAGGGATACCTCAAAGTGCTGAGTAATTGGGGTGGTTGACATAACAGATTTTCAGTTGTGCTCCTGTGGCCTCTTAACCTGTGTAAAGCTATCCAAATGTCCTGGCCAGAAACCATGCTTGTACACCTACAGGCATGCAAACTTATATACCTATTTTCTTATTGAAAAAACTATGGTTGGTGCCCATAGATATTATCTAGCCTTGAGAAGCAGTGTAGCTTTTACAGAACTTCAGCATATAGTACATAGTGAACTGTCCTGAACATTCCTAGGTCTTGCCAGGATATCTGCAGATGGGGTTATTTCAAGGGCAAGAAAAAGATACCTGAGGTGGAAAGTGTGAGTGAAGAGTTGAAGCAGCAGTGGTAAAACAATTAACTAAGTTCACACTTGCTTGAAATCTGAAGTCCTGACTAGATTTTGGATAAACATGAAGATCATTTTGTGATACTGAAATTTTTTATGTAAAGTAAAACTGTTGTTCTTAATGACACTTGAATAACTATATACTATAAATACTCACCTAATGAAGGTCCCTGCCTTCGCCTGAATTTCATTGTCCTCCTAATTGTCTTTTAATTGAATAGAAATGAAGTGCATTTAACTAAATGAAATCTTCCCTGCATCAGAGAAGGAAGCATCTCTGCCTGTCCAGAAGCAAAGTCCAGAAGCCATTAAATGTAGTTTCTGTTGACTTGAAACTAGCAGGTTGAGGGGAAGGAATAGAGAGGAAGGAACAATATATTTTACAGGTTGGTACTAGCTCTCTGGACTCGTTTTACATAGAATTGCCTTTGAAATCACTGGGAGTTTTCCACGTGGAATAGCTACAAGATCTGGTCCTATAATTTTGGAAAATTGTGACAAGGTTGCATATCTTTCAATGTATTAAAAGCACAATTAGGTGCAACTTCTCTGCATTAATTCAGTGGGCATCTCCATTTTGCTCATGGTCAGGCATTCCAGTTGCTTTTACCATTTTCTTTATATTATTCTCTTGTGCGTACATAGCAGCTTCCATCTGAGACTTTATCTGTTGGCAATTAAACTTTTCAATAATCCCAATGGGTACAAAAGTCCGAGCCCAATTTTATAGATAAGGATTTAGGGATAGAGAGATTAAGTGACCAGCCCAAGAAGTCAGGGTAGAGTTGGAATAGAATCAAGTTTTACATTTGAACCACTAAACCATCCTCTTCCTCCCCTCATGTTTCTCCCTCAATTTTTGTATTCTCTATTGTAGCCAATTGATACTCTTTTCGAAAACTCAGTAACTTAATACAAAAAGCATTTGAAATTGGAAGACAAGAACATTGGTTTACAATTTGTTCTTTTTAGTCTAAAATTAGTTATTCAGTTTATGGTCTTTCATAGTGCTTGGGTATACCCATGGAACAATGCCAAGAGTTTCAATAAACTGTTCATATTTGCCTTACTTACTTCATATGTGTACCTTGCTTAACCAATCATCAGTTGTTCTTCAAACTAAATGTGTAATGTCCTAAGAGAAACTCACTTCCTTCTGAGCAGTAGGACTTTAGTGCACAAAGTAGCTATCTCCTAACTGTCTATGTAGGCAACCTGTGGAAAACTCGCAGCCTATGGCCCACATGTGGCTTGTCAGGGGTAAGCTGCTGGCAGGCTTCCAGACAGGTTGTTTACCTGGCTCCCAGGCAGATGGACTGGGGGAATGTGGGAGAACTGTGGGAAGTATAGAAGCAGTTGTCAAGCTGCTTTGTGTTGTTGTTGTTGTTGTTTTGCAAGGTAATACAGTGTATAATTTTATCTGGGGCAGGTGGAAGGTCATGTTTCATATGTGAAATTTATGATAAACTCTTTTATTTGGAGAAGTAAAACTCGAAGCCTGAAGAGAGAGACCCAAATTTTTTGACTGTTCAGTACTCTTGGATGCATTAGCTAATGAGTTAGCATGCTAGCTGGCAGAAGACTGTTGCCTCACTTTTTTACATTTCTGGTAACTTTGGACTAGGTATGTAAATGGGTAACTGGTTACCCATTAACTATTGCCTGACCGGCATAATTATTGGGGTAACCAGTTAACCAGCATCCAGACCAACTGGAGCATCACCTCACCCATACTGTGTTTAAGTTTAACTGGTTAACATCCGTGCTTCGGACCATGAAAATAGACTAGTCAGTTTGTCAGTTTCTGATTTTTTTTTTTTTTAATTTCTCTGTTTCCCTGCTTCCAAAACAAATACTATGTTAGTGTTTGGAACGTGGACACTGCAGAAGGATGATTATTTATTTGTTTTTAAAAGTGTATTTCTATTTTATTTTAATTTGACTTTTTAATTTGATTTTAATTTAATAAATACAGTAATAGTTGTATATGTTTTGTAAGTTGCACATAAACTAAATTTGGGACAGATTTGATTTGGTGGTAGCCTTCTAAAGTTGAGCTACATTATCCATTATGAGCTCATAATTCAAAAGGTCCAACATTTGCCAGTAAGTATTTTAGTAGTTGAGTAAAAGTGAAAGTTGAATATATAAGGTACCTAGGAAGTAGGGGTTTTATGTAACCAAATGTCAGGGAATGGATGTATTGCTTTTCATTGTAATAATCTGCCAAAAGATGCATTTTGAGAGTAACCTAAGCAGAACCCAGAAAGTTCTATAGCAGGGTGGGGAACCTAAGGCCTAGGAGCCAGATGCGGCCTCTAGCTTGCCTGGATCCCGTCTCCGAGGCTCAGGGCTCCCCCCCCCCCAACCCAGCATTGGGGAGCCCACACTTGCACGCCAGCCCCTCTGCTGCCCCACCATGGGTTTTGAGCACACAAAATCTACTAGGCTGGCACTCTCTAAGCTCTGGTATGTGAGGGGAATGTGGGAGTATCTTTCTCCTTTCTCCAGGGGGTTAGCAGCCTCTGGCCCAAAAAAGGTTCTTCTCCCCTGGTCTACAGTGTAGTCCTCACCACTTAAATCAGGATGAAGTATTGCATGTTGGGAGCTGTAGTCTCTGTGAGCCTTAGTTCCTTATTAAAAATGAGGACATATGCAGCTGGCTGTAATGCCTTCTAATTGGGTGTAGATCAGAGTTTGCCTCTGGGCTTATGTATAATTAAAATGCTTCTCCAGCACAGATGCCCCACCATAAGGATTCAGAGTAGACATTACCTTGCTGATGGTAAGTGGTAACTAGACTGACAGAAGAATTCTTCTGTTGAGCTAGTGCTGCCTACCAGCAGAGCTAGGTCAGAATACGCATTTCTCTCAGGGGTGTGGTTTTTCACACTCTTGAAAGACCTAGCAATGCTAATATAAAATCCTACACAGACCTGGTCTCTGCTGTTGTTAGTTAAGCTTCTGACACAGCTCTTCCTGGAAGCTAATAAAAGTTCTACAGTAATGCAGCTGTTCTCCCTAATGCATCTGGTGAAGCTGCTTTAAGGTGATGAGAGAGAGCACTTCCATTGACTTATTCTGCCCCCATGAGAGGTGGTACCTATGCTGGTGATAGAAGCTCTACACCAGTGGTCTCCAACCTTTTTACACCCAAGATCACTTTTTAAATGACAGACCAAGCCAAGATCTACCGTCCTGCCCCTTCCTTGAAGCCCCACCCTCTCTATTCTCCTCCTCTCCATCACTTGCTATCCCCAATCCTTACACTGCTACTTTAAAAAAAAAATCCCACCATTCCTTGCAGCTACTCACCTGTGCTCCTCAAATGAGGAAACCTAATGTAAATGTACTGCGCAGTTCAGAGAGGGCTCAAGAGCTACTCTTAGAGCCTCAGAGATCTACCGGTAGATCGCGATCTACTAGTTGGTGACCACGGCTCTATATAGTCTATACTGTGCTTAGGTTGGTGTAATTTGTTACCCAAGGGTGTGAATTTTTCACACTTCTGAGTGATGTAAATTGTACCAAAGTACGTGGTGGTGTGAAGAAGTACTAGGTCTTTTTCTAAACCTCTTTTTGCACTATTAATTTTAGGTTAAGCATGAACTATATTCATTTTCCTAATTAAATATCTTCAATGTGCTTCATTTTTACTTCCTCATGCTGCATATGTGTATGGCAGGAAGAGAACAGCTTTTGCTTTCAGGAGGATAATGCCAAGATTATTGCTTTGAACTTTGATCCTGTGTTGTGTGTAGGGTTTTTGAAAGTGAGATAGGGCACTACTGATTTCTGAATTTGAGAAGTTTTCCTGCGTTGCAAGAGACAGGTGCGTTAATGTTAATATGCTTAGTACTGTGGTTGGTCTGTCCTTTTGGAGTCTCCCTCCCTGCTTTCAGGAAGTGGTTAGTTATTTGACTTTTCGATGAAGGAACATACCAGGTTTAATACAGCGCTTACAAAACATGTTTGCCTGACTTACTAATAACATAAGCATTTTATGCTGATGAACAGGTAATAGTTTGATGTTGATGGATAACTCTTCCCCCCATCCTTTCTGTTTGTTAGGTAAAATGGATCCTTGTTTTGTTAGTTATTGGTTTCACTAACATTTATGTGAGCACATGCAGTTGAATGCCTTTTTCCTTACCCAAAAATCCATTTGTAACCAAAGGAATTCTCTCATTTTGTTCCCTATATTGACTTCGGGTCTATCTACTATTGCTGTGCAGAAAAGAGTTGTCGACATATGGGTAATTCAGGCTTAATATGGTAAAGTTAAAGTGAATGTAGGTCATCAAGAAAAATGAACTTTGAAGACTGGATGGCTTTAGTACTTTGACGTGTGTTCCTTCCACCTTGTGCTATGGTTGCTTCTGGTGTGTCAGCTCCCAGTGGAGTTGGATTGGAGGACATTAAATGCTTACGGTCATTACAAATCTCATCATTCTTTTCATAAGAGCAGTGGTATTAACCCCAGAATCCTGGCCAAAATCTAGCCAAGGGAACTGCGTTGTACCTTCCTAAATTCCCCTATAGCTTCAGATGTATGTATTTTTCCCCACCAGTCTCCAAGTATTGTTTAGAGTTAGGGTGCTGGCATGTTCCACCCCAGAGGACTGTTTTTCAGCTCGTTTGTTGGTTTGAGCCTTGTGTATAGTGTGTATATATTCAAGTATGTAAAATGGATGAAAATTTTTATGTAAGTGCCAAACATAATTTTGTTTATAGAATATCTTCTTACATAAAGGCTACTTGAAATGGAAGAACATACTGCTGCTATTTTGCGTGTAGTGATTCTTATTCTAAGAGATGCAAATACTATGCTGACTTTTTAGATTAAATCATTTTCCTTTCTTCTAAATAAAAGTGAGCTGCAATCCTTTCACTAAGAATTTGACAAATAATATTCAGGGGCTGAATTTATTTAGGGGCTGCCTTGATTGTTTTTCGTGCTTTTTAAGCTAAATTGGTGAGAACATAGTTACTGACTCATGTTGAGTTGTTTTTCTTCCCTGTAATGGAATATATGCTAGTACATAACATCTAGTACTGCTGAACATTATAAAACACATAGAGCCCTGATTTGATGTAATACAGTGAAATGGAATTTGGGGTTTTAGCCTGAGTTAAGATGAAAGCTTTAGTAGATACAATACGTTCTGATAGCAAATTTGCATGTGGCTGTTTACATTTAAGGGAGCTTTTTCCCATTATTTACTGGCATGTGTGAAGATTTTTAAATATGCAGCTCCTAGCAAAATGGAGCCCTAGTCTCTGAGTAGAACTCTTAGGTGCTACTGCCAGACAAAATTATTCACCATTGTGGCTTGATTTAAATTGTCAGTTATCTTATTCTGTATTTGTACTTTCATTTTCATAAAGAGAGTTTGATCTTCATTGATTGGTAACCATTAAAACAACATGATTTGCATCTAAATATAGCATTTACGCTAAATTTGATATGTCTTTTTGCTCATTGGTAGAATATATCATGTTGATTTATTTAAGCCATAACATAGCTTAATTTACAGTTAATCGGATTCTAAAAGTTTCTATTTTTTCACTATAGTAGAAAATAGTGAACAATACATTTTTCTAACTAGGACAGTTATTTCCAACCTGTGATCTGCAGACCCTTGGGGATCCTCATACTATGCCTAAGGTTTCCAAAGGGACTTGTGCCTACAATTCAAGACATTGTAGAGGTCTGCAAATAAAGAATGGAAAACCACTGAACTAGAAGTAGGGATGTAACAGTATAATGGTTAACCAGTAAGCTCATAATGGTTACATACAGGCTCCTGGTAGAGGAAGCCATCCTGCTCTGCTGGATCTGCAATATAAAGCTTACAATACAATGCGCGCAGCCGGCTGGCCCCACTTTGGGGCGCCAGCTGTGCTATGGAATCTGTACTGCAGAGCCAGCAGTGGGTAACTGCTGAGATTTTCAGCAGTTACGAGATTTCCCAATTCACTGCTTTTGACTCTGCTGCTAATTTTGAGTTAAGAGATTTGTGTCTAGTGCTCAGGTGTTAGAGGCTCATGCTTTTACATCCAAAAGTCCTAGGTTAAGTCTCTGCAGACATCCCAAACAATTGTAGTGTTACATTTAGCTATGCTGATGCTGTTTGGAATCACTAGACTATACCCCCATGTCAGAGCTGGGACTAGAAATCAAGTCTTCATACCCAGTGGCCCACTGCTGTCTTGCAACTATTTGTGTAAACATCTTGCAGTGTATATCCTCTGTGTGGATTAGCCTCTATAATAGGGCCAGGCAAAATATGGCTTATGGTCTGAATCCGACGTGGCAAGTTGCTAGATCCAGCCCGTGATTGGGGGGCGGGGGGGGGGCGACAGCAGGAGTCTCGGGCATGCAGTTGCTTAGAAAAGCTGGCTGTAGGGTCCTGTTTGTGAATAGCTGCGAGCCCAAAGCGAAGGAGGCTTCTTTTATGTGTTGTCCCCACCCCCAGCCCAATCTTGCAGCTCCCATTGCCCAGCTGCCTGTTTGAAGACCAAACAGTGCACAAAATACCCTCCTTCCTCTCGCTTTGGAATCACAGCTGTTCAGATGCCCATGACCGTGCAGCTAGTTGTGCCTGAGAAACCTACTGGGCTCCTGGCCTAGAGTTGGCCAGCTAAGCTTCTCCCAGCCAGAGCCTCCCTCTGGCACCTCAGCCCTTTGCCCATCCCTCTGTTCCTCTGCCTCACATAACCCAAATCCCCTGCCCCACTCCTGCACCTTTGCCCCCTCTCAGACCCTGCACCCTAGTCCTCTGCCCCAGGTCACAACCCCCTCCTTTACCCAAACTCCCTCCCAGATCCCCCAGTCCTTCCTGTACTCCAGTTCCTTACTTCAAGCTCCCTTCTGAACCCGACTTCACCCCAGTCTCCACACCTCCTCCATTAATATCATGGAAGAGTGTGGCCTTTGATCACTTACCAAATTTGTAGAGTGCCCAACAAAAAATTGCCTTCCCCTGTCTTATAGTGATGACAGTATATTCTCACCTTACAACTGTGGATCTGAAAGCTGTGGCTTGAAACCCTGCTGATGACCCCGATGAAAATAACACATCTCACAGTTAGTGTAAGAACTCTGAACCAGTTGTTGACTTCAGTTGTAAAACGTATTTGGATGTTGTATTACAATTTTACTGTTTCATTTTCAGTGTTTATGTTTTGGTTAATGGAAACTGTTCCTTTAAAAACAGAGATTTAACTTTACTTTAGAATTTATCTGAGACAGAGAGCAATGGGGGCGGGGGTGGTGAAGGAATTTTGTCTGAGTCAAAAAGTTGAAGACCCTATGTATGCAAGTTCCAATTAGATCAGAACTTAACTGAATTAACTTTCTTTCAAAACTCAAGCTTTATTCTCAGATATGTGACACCAATGCTCAATGAGGACTAGATGCTTTAAGGCCGGGGTAGAGAACCTCAGGCCTGTGGGCTGGATGCAGTCCCTGGCTTGCCTGGATCCAGCCCCTGAAGCTCAGGACCTCTTCCTCCCCTCCCCCCTAGGACTGGGGAGCCCTTGTCAGTTCTACAGTATCTCCTGCCCCCCACTGCCCCATCACGGGGCTGGAGTACACAAAATCTACTATGCTGTCCTCCCTACGCTCTGGTATTTGAGGCGAATGTGAGGAGTGTCTTTTTCCTTCTCTGTGTTCCCCAAATGAGGTTATTTTTTACTTCTCACTTGTGTGTGGTCCCCTATTGATTTTTCTGTGGGTCAGTGGCACCCGACCCAGAAAAGGTTCTTCACCCCTGCTTTGTAGAATTGCTAGTGCATTATAGAACTTTCCTGTTGTGGTTGGCCAGCCTGAATTCAGCTCAATTCATCATGAGTTAACTAAACATCCAATGGATCTTTAGCCTCTGTATGAGATTGATTTGGTGGATTGTAGGACTGATCTACATTAATTGACGTAACTTATGTTGTTCAGGGCTGTGCAAGACGCATGCCTGTGTGTATACTTGCTCATAGTTTCACTTCTTATATCCAAATTCATCATATTTTCCCTTATGCTGTAAGAGAAGAGTCTGCAAACTTCATGCTGCACATCAGGGTAATCCTCTGATGCCCAGCACATCCCTGAGGCCTATAGTTTCCATTGTCCGGGAACGGCAAACCATGGCCACTAGGAGCTGTGGGGGCTATGCCTGTGGACAGTCAACCTAAACAAAATGTCTTGTGGTCTGCCAGCAGATTACCCTGATGGGCCGTTTGCTGAAGGTTGCAGACGTCTGGTCTAGCACTAGGAGTCCCTGATCTTAGTTGGGTCTTCTGACAACAGCTCTAGCAGGAGAGGCCGATGCTGAAGGTTGCAGACGTCTGGTCTAGCACTAGGAGTCCCTGATCTTAGTTGTAGAATAGTGATAGAAATGTAGCCGTGTTAGTCTGGGGTAGTTGAAGCAAAATGCAGGACAATATAGCACTTTAAAGACTAACAAGATGGTTTATTAGATGATGAGCTTTCGTGGGCCAGACCCACTTCCTCAGATCAAATAGTGGAAGAAAGTAGTCTTTCTTCCACTATTTGATCTGAGGAAGTGGGTCTGGCCCACGAAAGCTCATCATCTAATAAACCATCTTGTTAGTCTTTAAAGTGCTATATTGTCCTGCATTTTGCTTGATCTTAGTTGGGTCTTCTGACAACAGCTCTAGCAGGAGAGGCCGATTTTGCTTTACTCACTGTAACACTGGGAGTGTGGGAAACTGTGACTGTCCCATGCATACATTAAGTAGGAAAAATTCAGAAGGGAGACCAAAAACATGATTTGATTTGGCCCCTACATCACAAGTTGCAAAACAAAAACAAAAGTTCAGGTTTTTTGGAGGCACGTGCAAGGAAATATGGAGCATGATTTCTAAATTCTTGGGCTTGGCAGCACTGAGATCATTTACTATGTAAAAAGGTGGGGGTGAGGCTTTTCTGTTGTGACTCCCAGTGCACCAGATTTCATAGGTGCTATATGGCCCCCCAGTTTGAACTATTAAGGTGTGAATTGCAGATACTATTGACACGCTGCGCTGTAACTCTCCTGTGTGGATTCCACAGGCACAAACTAAAACAGGTGGGCAAGATAAGGCCTGCGGGCTGGTTCTGACCCATGGCTGCCCTGCTGCTTCCCTGCCCCCAAGCCAGTTGAGACTTGAGAACAGGGAGCATGCAGAGTGTCTTCCTCCTGCCTGGGGTGCGCAGCACGTAGAGGGAACTGCTAGCTGTTTTGAACAGCTGGTGGTGACCTCTAGGCGCCATGTGTCTCTGGTGGGGTGCGGGTGCGGGGTGAGAGACTTTGTGTGCTCCTCTGTCTCCAGGCCCTGTTCACAATAGCCCATGAGTCTTTGCCTGCCCCATCCCCTGAATATTTTAAGGAAATTGATACTTTTATCCTGGGGCAGTGTTACTGTTTGTGTTTTGTTTTCCTGGACTCCTGGAAGCCAGGTCAGTTGGATCATAAATTGCCTCCTGCTTTCACTGCAGAGCTTATATCTGCCAGTAGGGCTGCAAGCTAACAATTGCTCTGTTTGTACTTAAGGCCAGCTCTGTTTGCTCACATCGTTTTCAGGAAGTAATGCATTCAGACCCCATTGATAAAGCCAGATCTTTTGTAAACAGTTTTGTGACTATAGATAGGACTGGAATCCATGGGGGAGATGTAGATTCTTCAACTGCCTCTGCCATAGATCAGCTGCATGTCTGTGAGTAATTCACTTGCTGGCCTTGTCTCCTTTTTCCATCTGTGAAAGGGGATTCAAAATGCCTCTGGGCATGTGGAGACCTAATTAATATTGGTAAAATACCTTGACATCCTTGGATGGAGGGTTCATGGTGGTAAATGATGATGAAGGAAGCACAAATAGTGGCAAAACAGTGTAACCCTTGGTTATCCTTATTTTTTTAATGAATGGATTAATGAATGCTTGGGAGAAAAAAACCAACTTGTAGCTTCCCCTTTCTTAGTTACCGTGAGTAGATGCAGGCACAGTCATGTAGCACTGGAGTTTGCAGGAATGTGGAGAACTAAAGCAAAGACATTAGATTGTGAATTGTTTCTCAACAAGCATTGAGTTCTTAATTTCTGTTGCATGGTTGTCTTTTTGGCAATTTAGCATGGTGATGCTTGCTTACTCTGCCACTAGTGACCCTGTCAGGCCAACAATATTATGCACAAGCTCAGTTTGTCTTCTGGATCTATTTAAATGTTTTGACTATTGGTTTTATTTCCACATTGTCTGTGGTGCGCGCACACACAGCATTTAAAGCTTTACATGGTTCAAATCCCAATAGCCAAGCTCAATTATATAAATCAAATGAAGCAAGCTCTCCACTGTGTGACAGACTCAAAACTCAAGCTTCCTTTTTTCTTTGATGTACTTGTTTGAAAATGTTCCTGTCCCATTCTATATACAGGTATGTTTTGTTCAGGTGAGCACATTTTTAAAAAATAGTGCAAGCAACTTGGATCTTATGGGCAGGCCTATAATAACAATTCTTTGTGCACAGCAGGGGTGTTAAATTGCAGGTAATCAGCTAATCGAGTAGTCAATGGAATTTCAACTACTGGATTAGTTGATAAGGGGGACAACTGCAGAACTGCAACGAAATTGGCTCCCAAGCCAGGAGCTAACCCCTCTATGGCTCTGACTTTTAAATGTATTAAGAGCCACTAGGCTCTTAATACATTTAAAAAGCAGAGGTGCAATTGGAGGGACCAGGAGCGAGCTGGGAGTCAGTTGATTCCAGGCTCACTTTGGTCCTCCGCAACACCTTTGCCTCTTTTGCCCCTCTGAGACATTACTGGGGCAACCGGCTTTTAGGAATGTTGTCCCCAGCACCGGCTCCTGCTCCCTCCCTCCTTCCCTTGCTCTGTCTCTCTGAAAGAGGCAGCAAAGGGTTGGGAGTGACTACTCAAGTCACTGGTCAATCAGTCGCTTACATTGCTAGTGCACAGAATGGTGAAAACTCATTTTAGGAAACAGACACCATTAGGTTGAGATTAAAAAAGAAATATAAAAGCAGTTTTACTTACCTATGTAACTTATAGCATAGTATTGAAAGTGAACACTTTCAGAAAGTTCAGAAGACTTTCAGTGTTGCCAGCCTCTAGCATTCAAAAATTGACATGGCGCCTCTCCCTGCCCCCAAATCATTCATTCTTTAAAATCATTCATTCTGTTTATCTCATTTTTATTTGCCTTTTCAGATTTTTTGATGGGGATGTTCAAAATCAGGTAATAGGGTAACTGTATAACCACTGAAAATCTTATCGGTTACATGGTTACTGGCACAGTAGACTCTGCAGAATCTGCAGTGAAGGCTCCCCAGGAGCAGGGCCTGCCTGACTCAAAGCCACTTCCCCAGGAGGCTGAAGGTAACAGACGCCATAAATAAGCATCTATCAAGGCTGTTCCCCACTCTGGCACTCTGAGTGCAGGAGGTAGGGGCCTATAAGAGACCTTAAAAATACCTTGCCTCTATAGGCTTCTGCTTACAAAAACTCTCCAAGGTCACAAATTCACTGGCCCTGGGAGACATGCTACCACCACCAAGTGAATTCAAACTCTGAAAACCAGGAAGAAACACTTAAACTTCTTCCCAAGAGGTACCCCAAGCTCTTTTACCTCAAGAGGACTTGGGAAGAAAACCCACAGAAAACAAACTGCAGTCTCTGATGGCTGACCTCTCAGTCTAGGCAGGCACACACAGAGACCCTTAAAGCTGCAGATCCTGGAGGCATGTGATTTAAGTGAGACACTCAGCCGTTATTATTAATTTCTCGTCCTTACTGTTGTGGAACAACACTTAAAAATATGACCAGAGCATAGCTAAGCGGTGCTGAAACAAGAAGACAAGAAAGAGAGTCCCAAAAATGTTAATCTTTTTTTTTAAAATTTTTTTTAACTAATTGCAGTTTTGGAGTGTCTGTTTCATGATGTTGAACACTTCAGATGGCAATACTTTAAAATATTTTCAGGCCTTCCTAAGCACACTTATATTTCAGAGCCACCGAGGGAATTTGTGCCGGATGTGTAAAGTATAAAACACCTTTAATTAAAGAACATTTGGCTTCCAGTGGCAGAGCCTTCTCATCCAAAGAACATTTGCAGCTGTCATCAGTGAACTTGTGGGTTAGAATCTCAAGGGTGTATACAGAGGAAGTTAGAATACTTTCATATTTATGATCTCTGAAATTTAACTTCCTGGTTGCTTTAATTTAAGCCTGCTGGCTTCTTTGTTTAAGCTTATGAATGCTACAGGCCATGTAATAAAGTTTAACCAAACCACTGAAATGTTTAGATGAACCATATCATTCTGTATCCTGCAATTTGTATTCCTGAAACACAAGGTATAGAAACTGGTCATTCACGTATGTGAAAAGTTGCTACTTATCTCTTTAGTGCCTGGCAGCAGGAACTTCCTGATGCTGACTGCTAATGTAGCGGAACCACCGCTGTGTGCTCACCATCTCAGTAGAAGGGGTTGTAAAGGCAGAATGTATCTCACACTGCCAAAGGATTAAATGAAATAATTAAACTGTTGGACAGTTTGGATTTAGTGCAACTGATGTCTTTCCTTTTCTTTGATACCATTGGTTCTGTTCAGATTGGGTAGAGAGGCTTTCATTAAGCCAGGAATTCAAAACCTGGTGTTCACACTTTGCCCAATTAAAAGCCAGACTGGAAACTTGCCAGGAGGTGAAAGGCTGTTTTCCGCTACATGGGGCAGATTTCAGTTACCTCTTTCTTGAATAGTGAGGTGTGTCCTTTCTAGATTTCAGGGCTCAGTGTGAGATGCTACGTTTTCTCTGGATTCCTGATATATCACTTAGTAGGACCTTTATTGTTTTTCTGTTCTACATAGGTACTTATACTGTCCTTGTCATCGTATTATCTGAGCACCTTACAATACTACATAGTGTGTAACTGTATGTCTTGAGTCATTCTATCTCATGCTGACCCTAGTAGAATTGTGTGTATAGCTGTGGCCTAGTAGAGCACTGCTCACCAGAGCTTTGCTAGGGGCTCCTCCCCCTCTGAGTAAGTGAGCGGCCATCCTGCCCCACTTCCCACTCACTCAGTTCTTTGGAGAATTAATTGTGCTTGGCTTTAGCCTTATGTTAGTTCACAGTCACAGATAGCAATCAGTAACCAACAGTTCAGGGTGGGGCAGCAAATAAACAAACTGTTCTCAGTAGCAGTCACTAAACCCAGGCCCTGCTTCAGGAGTGGGCAACGAACACCCAAACAGTTCACTATAGCCATCCCAATTGGAGCATCCACAGTCGGGTCTCTTTGCTCAGGCAGGGGTCCAGCAGATGCTGGCTGTTATCTGGGAGTAGCTGCAGGGAAAGACTACCACCCAGGAATGAGGTGGTGGTAGGGTTACCAGATGGTTTCAACAAAAATGCGGGACACACTTGACATTACATCACCATCTATATTCTATCTTATTTAGAAAATACGGGACATTCATATTTTCTCATTTATATTTTTTCAGTTTGTTTCCTAAACAAAAAGCTCAAATACTGGACTGTCCAGTTCAAAACCGGACACCTGGCAATTCTACTTGGCAAGTAGGATGCAGGCCTGCCCACTCCACTGCATCCCGGCCAAGGGCCCTAACAACAATATCCCTGTTTTGCATTCCAGATCAGGTTTGGCCCCCTGTTGCAATGTCTTCCTTTGTAAGTACATGTAGGTGCAGTTTGGCTTCAGAGTTTTTGGTTCCTGCCTCAGAGACATGAAATCTCTGTGCACATGGCTTGTTAATCAAATATAGTCAGTGGAAGCAGCATTGTCTGTATTAGCAGAGCAGCTGAGTGAGGCTTAAGCAGTAATCACTTGTATTAGGAAGAGTTTCAATACAACATTTGGGTGGTGTAAAATAAACCCCACATTTTGCCCTTCCTTTTTTGTTTGATCAATTAAAATGGCTTGAAATTAAAAGTAAAAATAGAGATGAGTGAGTCAGAGTTCTATCATCCTAGATACCAAAGGTTGATTTTTGTCGTGTCTGGGGAGTGACTTTAAATTCTAGGCAGGACTTTGTGGTATGTTAGTACCAAGTTGAGTTTTTTGATGTTGCAATGAAGAAGGAAGTGGGGGGGGGAGGGGGAGGCGTGGAACGAAGCATTTCTACCCAGCTTCATAAGGTGGGAATTGCAGCTGGCTGGTTATTTTTAGTTCCTACAGTTTTCTCACTGTGAGCATGAATCTTTCTTTGTGGTTGAAGAAGCTTTGCGTGGATGGCATGACGGTTGATATTACGGGTTCTTTTCATGCTACCTATAATTTGTTCACATAGCAGTTTTGATCATATGATCTACCGAGTGCTTTCTGTGAGAGAGTGTTGTTCCATGAAACTTCACAGGAATATTCACCAAGGAAAAATTAACATTTTACACTGTCAGAGAATTGGATGTGATTTGTCTCCTCACTCTGTGCAAGGGCATATACCATAATGTGGTTTTGAAATCCATCCAGGAGTGAGTAGAGGAGGTGAAAGGCAAAGGCATTGGTCTCCATCAGTTCCTGTTTGTTTCTCTGTTTGGCAGAGTGGCTTAAGGCTTTTTGTTCATTTGAGCGGATTGGCATGAGGACAGACACAGACTGTTTCCATTTTAAGTTCCACAACATCAGAAGTGCCCCCTTCTGATATTTCTTTCACCACAGTTGCTGAGTTTTCTGGAATCAGTTTGTAGCAATGTACTGGCCTTAAAAAACTCCATAGTCTGATAACTTTTCCTCCGCTATCAAAAACCCTGACTGGATAAAATGTTCAAACTATTTTCTTTCAGGGTCATTTGCAATTTTGAATCATGCCCCTACAAGGCTATTTTTTCTAAACACAGTGTAGTTTATCTTTATCACTGTCCTCCAAAACTTGGAGGTGGGGTAAGAGGAAGGAGGCTTGTGATGGCTACATTTTAGTAGCCATAAGCACTGTGGCACCATTCATAATCTCTTCTCGGGCTTTTTAAACAAAACAAAACACCATCTTTATGGAAAGATGTTCTCGAGATGGATTCCCTCTGTCCTTGGAATGGGTTTAGCATAGGCAGCACATTGCAGTAGTGCTGGAACGCTGCCAGCATGAGGGTGAATGTGTAGTTGTCTTTTTGGCCTCCCTTGAGCCTGCCAACAGTGCCAATTGTGGGGTTGGTTGGGGGAGAGAGAGGGGAATATCTACCCTTGGGAAGAGGACTGAAACTACCCAACTTGCTTCCCGAAGGCTGAAAAGCTGCCACACTAAAGACTCTCAATCTTGATGACCTGTCACAATAGCTTTATAAACAGTGATGATCTGAATAGATAGGAAGCAGGGGGTGGCGAGGGACAGGTTCACATTGGTGTCATTTCAAAAGTGAAAGAGTTAGAGGTGGCTTAAGAGACGCTTTTCCTAAGTGATGAGAGGCACTGACTTAGCAAGAAAGCATTGCCTGTTTGATTGGGGCAATGGGCATGTGGTTTCTATCCACATTTGGGTTCAAACTATGCTTTCTGAGTCAGTTTTTGTACTGTTTTAAACTCAGGCTAACTCCATTTGGCTGGCTATGGAGAAGGCAAAGCCATTGCTAAAACAAGTCTGATAAATTTTAACCTAATACAGGGTTTCCTGTCAACACTAGGGATGTAATAGTATAGTCGATTAACTGATAAGCAAAAGGTTATAGGTTAGTGCTAGAGATTACTTGCTTTTCCCTTCCTCCCCTGTGCCTGCCAATGCATTTTTTTAGCAGGCTGGCCAGCAGCTTGGCTCAGTCCTGGCTTGTGACGGGTCCAGGACCTACCCCTGCTGTGGCTTTGCATTTAAAGTTTATTAGGAGCTGAGCAGGCAGGCATCCCAGCTCAGTCCTGGCTCACAATTGGTCCGGGACCTACCCCCATTTCAAGTCTGCATTTCAAGTGTTTTAATAGCCAGGCGGGCAGGAAACCCAGCTCAGTTCTGCTTGTGCAGGGTTTGGGAGCTCAGACTGCCCCCCTAGACAGGGACTGCTGCCACCCCGTGCTGCTGCCTCTTTCTCAGAAGCAGCAGCACAAGGTGACAGGCAGCCGTTCCACGAGGGGGGCTGGTTTTTAAACTGGCTCCCCTCGTGCACCAACTCCTGCCTGGCACCCTGCACTGCTGCCTATGATACAGTGATTGCCGGCCCTGCCCCTGGGGACTATAGAATAGTTGACTAACAGATAAAAATTCATGAGGTTACTCGACTATTAAATTAACCGATATTTAACATCCCTAGTACGCACAACAGGTCTAGCCTGAGTAGCATCAGGGCAAGTTTCCCTCCAGCCATCCTATACCCAAGTGCCTCCTGTCATCCTGAGTCTACAGGTACTGGTCACTCATTCTGCTTGGCCTCCTCAGGCTCTGATCTCTTTGCTGCCCTCAATGTGTGGATTAATGCCACTCGTTGCAGTTTGGTTTTGATGTCTTCCTGATTTCTGCTAGGAAACTTACACAGAGGACCTACAAGCTCACTTGATGTGCTGTATGTCATTGGGAAGTCATTATGGTAATATGTTTCTGTTCCTGTTGACTTGGACTGATTTTTTTAAAATTAAGAGGGTGAGGTGAAACAATATTCAGGTATCAAACTTTGGGTCCCCCAGAAACAAATCCCTTATCTATTAAAAATCCAGGTAATATTGCATTGAAGGCAAACCCTGGTATAGTTTGCATAAGTCTTTTAATACTTTTGCTCCTTGTTAAATACATCCAGTATTGTTTATTCACAAAATGAAATCCACAAACTCTGTCATTCAACTAGAAATCTTGAATTTGTGATAAACTGTATAGTTGCTAAGACAAATCTATCTGCTTAAGCCTAAAAATTACTGCAGTCAATTAAAAGTCTCCGATACCTGCAGCTGAATCGTTTAAAAAAAAAAAACCCAAAAACCTCCATAGACAAACATATGTCAAAAAACAAATAAGATTTGTTTACAATCTGGCATGTAGTTCTTGAGTGATTGATTTTTTAGGATTAGAAGATGTGTACATGACTTATTGTTGAGTCACGTTTTCATAATAACACATATTCTGATTAGTGCTTAAAATGTGCTGCAAATGAATTTGCATACAGTGTGCTCTTTATTCACAGAAGTTATACTACAGGAGGACACCTACATGTGACCGCCTGAGTTCTGACCCCCCCGGCACTTACAGCCATTTTTGTGAGTGCGGAAGGGGCCGGAAACCCCCAACTTAAGTCCTCAGCCCACATTTCCGACGACGCACGGTGCCTACTGTAAATGCAGGTTCAAGTTACGGTGCCCCCAACTTGTGCTGTTTCCTCCGGAACCAATCGCATCACAAGTTGGGGCCTCCTGTATTCCTACAAGTCTGTATGTGCTGTGCACGCTCTGTTTGTCCCATCATTTAGAAGAATTCTTGGGTTACACAGCAAGGCTTATTGACTTTTCTTTAGCATTTGGCTGGTGTTTATTGCTTGATTGTGTGTGTTAGTTTCTTGCACTTGATATAATGTGTGTTATGGCATGTGGGTGAGACAATAGGAGGCATTCTGATGCTAAAGTGAGGGTGGGAAAATAAATTAATTTAAAAGTTGGCATTTGGAATGCTGTCACTTGAGAGTAGTTTTGGTTTGATTTTGGGTCTGTGCTCATTGTATTTGGTTGCAATTAGTGATAAGTGTTCTGTAATTAGTGCAAATTAAATTGTTACACATCTTAATTATGCAGCTGTAAAATAGCTTTGTCATTCTCATTGTGATTCTGTGGTATTGGTCCATCTCTGAAGACAAAAGCTCTTACAGTTCTGTTCTTGGGCTCTGATGAGGGTCTTTCAGAGTGTCAGACAATATATTAACTTTCTGAAGTTTGGAAGGCAAATTAGATAATTGGAAGTCATTTCATGCTCTGACATAACCTTCACTGGTCATATTTGCACTGTAGCATGCTGCACCACAACGCCATCCAGAATCAACTCATCAAAGCCACCCTGCCAATCCTGGAGAAGATTGTCATCAACTCTACCATCGTTGGAATTGACAGCCAGTTACACCCGGACATCATCATAACCAGCAAGAGCTGAAGAGGATTGTCATGGTGAATGTCACAATACCCTTCAATGAGGCCTCATCTCTGAAGGTGGGGAAGTATGCCCCACTAGCTAACACTCTCAGAGTCCGAGGCTATGAGTTCCAAGTCCACATCCAGATTGTCGGAGCCCTGGATGCATGGAACCCCAACAAAGAGCCAGTGCTCACAGCGTGCAGTGTCAGTCCACCCTATGCCTGGCTGATGAAGCAGCTCATGGTGTCCGATGACATCAGATGGTCCAGGGACATATACACAGAGTGCATCACAGGACACCGACAATACCAAGATGCATGAACGGGACAGCTGAAAAGGGAAAAAGTTAAGGCAGTGACCCAAATCCTTACTTGAGAGACTCTATCATCCTACAGTAATCTACCCAGATGTAGACAGATTGAGGGGTAAGCCCCACCCACATATATATCTGCACTGTTGAGACTGACACTGTTAAACTTCCCATCGGTAACATCCCCACTGCTTAAAAATCTGTGCACCTAAATCTGGGTAACTGCTCGTTACGTACCATATGTATCTTGTAAACTTTCTAACTACGGCTTGTAATTTTAGATAACCCAAGCTTGACTCCAGATGTACAAAGCTTTTCCCTTAAACCTATGTAATATGAATTTTTAATGTCAAACTTTAGCATCAATCAAATGTTTAAATCTGTTGTTGTCAGGTAATGAATAGTGCACACAGCCAGCAGCAGAGAATCTTTATTGTAAATCATGCCCACCTAAACAGTGTTCTAAGAATCTGTAAATTTGCCATGCTTTTTACTTATATAGTACCTCTTATTAGGGCGAATCCCCAAATTCTTCACAAATTAATAGTGCCTTGTTTTTCAGTGGGAGCTGCAGATGCTTGTCATCACTGAAATGCAGCCAGCTCTGGGGTCAGAGAGTGACAACCGACCTGCACACTACAAAACTGGACAAGAGGTTGAAATCTTCTACTCTTAATAAAATGCTTTCGGATCAGTAATGTCCCACCAGAACCTTATAGGAGTAGCAATTCTATATATTAACCCACCATAATTAAAAAAATTTTAAAGCCCCATAGTGGAATAAAGGCAGTGGTAGTACTTGGTGACAGAGAAGGCGTGAATGGTATGTAATATAAGGTGGTGCTGATCTGGGCTTGGGTTGTTTTGTTTTAAGTACTCCAAAGGCTTGCATGATAAGCTTTTTGGTAGCCTGGCTATTTTGTGCAAACAATGAAGTGTTTATTAGGGGTTAGTTTTCAAGCAAGCATATTCTAAAGCCCTTTATAACAGGCCCATCTCTGTACTCCAATAGTCTATTCTCTAGTGTTTTGTTCCCAGCTCTGATGCCACAAAGCCTTTACTTCATGATCCCCGTCACGATTCCCAATCCCCCCATCTCCTCCTTAACAGGCCCGAGTATACCTGCTGTGCATACCTCTAGCCACATTCCTTACAACATGTGGTCATGTTCTCTTTTGGAGTTTGAAAAACTAGCATCTTTATTTCACTCCTTTCCCATCCCGTGGGAGGGGTAAGAATTAAGGTTGTGCTCTCAGGCTTTTCATTGGTTTTCAGTATTTCTTATGCCTTGTCTTCCCTTTCCCCTCTTTTCCCCCCCTCCTAACTGGTTGCTTGACCTTGGCTTGAGAATCACCAGGCAGCCTTCCATTGTATTCTGGTATATTATACTCCCACCTTACCTTGTAACACTTCAATTGCTCTTTTCCTTATCTCTTATGCTAACAAACCCATCTGGCCCTTTGTTTATACACACATTAACAAGGCTATAAAAGTATCAAAAGTCAAACCCCAAATTCTGTCTCAGGCTGACAAACAGAGCTCTATACTAACACATGTAAAATAATCTCAGAGGGGTAGCTGTGTTAGTCTGTAACTTTAAAAACAATGAGCCATCCTATGGCACCTTAAAGACTAACCAACATCTAAGACCATGAACTTTCATAATAAAACCTACTTTTACAGATAAGCTAGCTACAAGATAGTGTAACTATTCACACTGTGGTGAATAGGGTTTTCAATCTACATATTGATGAGGATACTACTGCTTGTGCTAGATTGACTGCACTGATGCTTTTACCTCGTCTTAATCTCCAGAACAGCTAGAAAACATAGCAGCATTGCACAAGCTTTCTCATGCCTGCATTTCAGTGTCACTCAGCTCTGACCTGGAGCGGGTACCTGTAGGAGTAAAGCTGTTCAGTCCCCAGCTTTTTTCCTGATGCAGCAGGGCATTGTATATGGAAAGTGGCTTGTAGTGTGGATTCTGTCAACTGAGAATTAAATTAAGGCAGCTCCTTTCACATGTGCCCCCTTATGTCTGTCAGATCAATCTGAGCTGAATTCAAATCAGTGCCCTAAAGGGGAAGATTCAGTATGCTGTTTCTTAAGAGATCATGTTTTTTTCCCCCAGCAATCTCCATAATCTCAGGAATAGCCAGGGAGTCTTCAGCCTGGTCAGCACTCGAAAGTTATATCATAGTATAAAAGTTCTGGTTAAGGAGGCAACTTTGTATTGACATAGTTATGCCTGTACAGGCTCTAGAAACATGCAGCAATGCTCGTTGAAAGCTGCTTCTATCAGTACAGCTTACTTCTCGATGGGAAAGGGAGTAAGATATGTCAGTACAGGCAGTCCCTGGGTTACGTGGATCCGACTTATGTCAGATCCCTACTTAAGAACGGGGTGAGGGAACCCCGAACTAGCTGCCCCCCCCAGCAGACTGCCGAGACGCGCCGCGGCGGTCCCGCCGCCCGCGTCCTCTGTGGCGAGAAAAGCCGCTCCGCATCTCCCTGGTCTGCTGGGGGAGCTCCCCCAGCAGACCAGGGAGACGCGGAGCAAAGCCCCGGAGGACGTGGGTGGCGGGACCGTGGCACGTCTCGGCAGGACTGCCGCCCGCGTCCTCCGCAGCGTGAAAAGCCACTCTGTGTCTCCCCGGTCTGCTGGGGGGCGGGGGGGGGGGTGCAGCTAGTGCGGGCCCCCCCCCCCCCCCCCAGCAGACCAGGCTTTTCTCGCCACTGGTCAGCTTCAGCAGCGGCTGAATCAGGACGCCTGGAGTAGAGCAGCTGGGGGGCTGCCAGGTTGGTCCCACAGCGCCGAGGTACGGCGCTGCAAGGACCTACCCAGCAGCACTCCAGCTGCTCTGTCCCAGGCCTCCAGATTCAGCCAATGTTGAAACTGATCAGCGGCTGATTCCAGGTAGCCCGGGGCAGAGCAGCTCTGCCTCAGGCTTCCTGTAGTCAGCCGCTGGTCAGTTTCAGCAGCGGCTGACTTGGGGACTCCTGGGGCAGAGCAGCTGGGGTGCTGCCAGGTTCATCCAGTAGCGCGAGGAGCGGCGCTGTGGGACCAACCCATCAGTACTCCAGCTACTCTGCCCCAGGCGTGTCCGATTCAGCCGCTGCTGGTCAGTTTCAACAGCGGCTGAATCTGGACACCTGGGACAGAGCAGCTGGGGCGCTGCCGGGTTGGTCCCCGCATCGCCGCACCTCGATGCTATGTGCGGCGCTGCAGGGACCAACCTGGCAGCACCCCAGCTGCTCTATCCCAGGTGTGCCCAAGTCAGCTGCTGCTGAAACTGATCAGCGGCTGATTCCAGGAAGCCCGGGGCAGCAGCTCTGTAGACAGCCGCTAGTCAGTTTCAGCAGCGGCTGAATCGGGGACACCTCCGGTACAATATGTACCAGTTCCGACTTACAAACAAATTCATCTTAAGAACAAACCTACAGTCCCTATCTTGTACGTAACCCGGGGACTGCCTGTATAAGCACCTCTATAATGGTAAAATTGCATCCATGCTGAAAGCACTGTTTTGCTTTAATTATGCTATTCCAATTTCAGTAGTACAACTTCAATGGGGAGGGGAAGCCATTAATTGGAAACTGGAACTTTGGAGCCATGTGGCTTTCTGGGTTCCAAGTTAATGTAGCTAGGTTTTCACAACACATCTGTGGCCTGCTTGATGTGTGATTATCTAAACAGATTAGTTTTATTGGTCTCAATGGTCTCTAGAGTCCAGGATCAGCATTTCTGGAAGTTCTGTATCTTCTTCCTCCAACTTGGACATGTTGCTGCCTCCAGATATGTTAAGGCAGGATGCCAAGCTGTGTTGGCCTGTGACTGATGGAAGCTTCATCTGCTAGTTTTAGCTTGCGCTTTTAGGGTCCTGTTTGGCCAGCAGTGAGTTAATTTCCAGAATGGTAGCTGCCATGTACAGTATTAGCTGAGCATCAAAGGAATGTTTATTTTATACATATCAGCACACCAAAACCCTGCAGAGCTTGAGATTTATCTATTTTATTTTATTTTATTTTATTTTATTTTATTTTATTTTATTTTATTTTTTATAATATATAAATAAAAAATCTCAGGGAAAACAGATCATTGCTGAGGAGAAGTTGTTATAAGAAAATCATCATCTTTGCAGCTGGGCAACATTATATCTTGTTCAGGAGAGTCTAGGGAGATCTTCAGGAATGCTTGGGATTTCAATATTTGATGCTGCAGTTTTGTTGTGCCCTGGTTCCATGTTTCCTTCGCATGAGCTGGCAATTGAGAATGTCTGCTTCATTTCCCCTGCATTGTATGTGCATTAACATCTCACGCTGAGGAACTGGCTTTGGCAGTTGACACAGATGATCCTGACAAGAACCACTCAGAGAAAAGTATAAAAAGCAGCATAATTGAGCTGTATTTGGTGGCACAGCTGGGAAATGGCAAAATATTGCTGGGCAGCAACCTCTGTCTTATTTGAAAGCTTGGCTTAATAAGTTTCCAATGCTTTAATTTTAGGAGACAGAAATTCAAGTTAATTGTATGCAAGAGTTTTGGAACCATGATTATAAAGCAGAAATGTCTAAGGTTTCAAAGGTTCAAATGTGGTTGAAGGCTGTTTTTATTTTTTTTAAGGGTGTTGGTTATTTTAGTTTCTACATTTATCGCTAGCTAGTAAAGCAGTTTGGAGTTAAAATAGGTGTTCCTCTTGACATTATTAAGCAGCTGTTCTTTTCAGCAGGGTGGTGTGTGGTTTTTTAAAAGAGGTTTGCTATGCTATGATTTCAAGTGTATTTAGGACAGGTCTTTGTATCTTCTAGTTCACCAACCTTACCTCAGTCTGAATTGGTTTTTACCACTGTTGTGCCTCCAAATCTGGGCTTTCACATTTGGGAGAGTAGGGCCATTTTTTTTATGCTAGCTACTAACTGTCTGAGGCTATTTAAGGATATGTTTATTCACAGACTCACAGAAATGTAGGACTGGAAGAGGCCTTGGTAGGTCATCAGTCTAGTCCCCTGCCCTGAGGTGGGATTGTCAGATGATTTACCCAAAATTATTGAACACTCCCCCCCCTCCCCCCACACCAAAAAAAACAAAAAAAAAAACACTGGGGAAAAAATTCTGTGGAGGGGCGGAAAAAGGGGGGAGATCAAAGTTGTTGTTGGGGGGGGGGGGGAAAGGAGTTAAGAAAAAAAACAACAACCCAGCTTTAAGTGCCTGCAGAGTCAGAATAGGGAGAGCAAGAGGGGAGAGGTTGAGCACTAAGACCCAGGGAAAGCTTCAGTTCTTTAGGCTTTTTGCTGGCAGCCATTTTGTTTTCTTCATGGAGCCAGAACGCAACTTCCCTGAGGAACCATGTAAGCAGGGGAGTGCCGGGGGCTGGGCCCAGTTGCCGAGTGTGTCGTAAGGTTGCTAGGTGTCTGGTATTTTCGCCTTTTGGCTGGAAAAAAAAATCAGAAAATACCGAACAGTTTAGCTGTCTTGTATTTTCTGATTTTTTTTTTTTTTTTTTTTTTTTTACCAGACAGGAGGCAAAAATACTGGACTGTCCGGGTCGATACCGGACACATGGCAACCCTATCATGAGGCAGGACTAAATATTACATAGAGCAGTGGCTCTCAACCAAGAGTCTGGAGCCCCTTTGGGGCCCAGTGTCAGGTTTCAGCACACCCCCCAAGTAGGGCCAGTGTTAGATTTGCTGGGGCCCAGAGCAGAAAGCTAAAGCTCCACTGTGTGGGGCTGAAGCTGGAAGTGCCCCACCACGTAGGGCCGAAGCAGAAGCCTGAGCAACTGGGTGTGAGGCCTCAGGCAGTTGCTACGCTTGCTATCCCCTTAACACAGATCCTGCATTCTGTATACAGAAAGAGTAGTTGTCGCAGTGGCACAGGTTGGCTATGGAGTTTTTATATTATGTTGGGGGTTCTTTAGAAGAGAACCCCTGATCTAGAGCATGCCTGATAGGTGTCTAACCAGTTTTTCAAAGCCTCTAATGATGGAGATTCCATGACCTCCCTGGGTAATTTGTCCCAATGTTTAACTATCCTTCCTGTTAGTACATTTTTCCTAATATCTAACGTAAATCTCCCTTGCAGCAATTTATTTCTTGTCCTTTCCTCCATGGTAAGAAAAAACAATTCATCTCTATCTTTTACTTGAAGACAGTTATTATGTTCCCCTGTCAGTTTTTTCTTCTCTAGGCTAAACAGATCTAATTTTTAATCTCTCCTTCTCGATCATGTTTTCTAGATCTTAAATTATTTTTGTGGCTCTCCTTCAGGCTTGTTCACAACTTTCCCAAAGTGTGTTGCCCAGACATCGACACAGTACTCCAGTTGAGGCCTTATCAGTGCTGATTAGAGTGAATAATTATTACTATTTGCATCTTGCTTACAATACTTCTGCTGATACACTCCAGAATGATTGATTTTTATTTTTTTAAACAGTAATTACATAGTTGACTCAATTTCGTTTGTGATCCACTATAACTCCCAGATATGTTTCTGCAATATTCCTTCCTAAGCAGCTATTTCCCATTTTGCATTTGCGCCATAGATAATTCCCTCCTAAGTGTGGTACTTTACGTTTGTCATTATTGAGTTTCATCCTATTTCAGACCATTTCTCAAAATTGTCAAGATCATTTTCGAATTCGAATTCCTTCAAAGCCCTTGCAGTTCCTTCCAGCTTGGCGTGGTTGCAGACTTCGTAAGCGTACCCTCTGTGTCATTTTCTAAAGCATTGATGAAGAAATTGAATAGAATTGGACCCATGATAGATCTTCTTGGGTCAATATACCCTTCCAAAAACTGTGTACCATTGGTAATGGTTCTCTGATTATGCTTTGTTTGGCCACAGTTACAGTAGGTTCATATACTATGTATTTGAGAAGAGTTTGTCTGTCTGAGCAAGCCAGTCTGTATGTCTGTCTGTTCAAGAACTCCACCTAAACGGTAAGAGCTGGGACACCCAAATTTGGTATGCAGCGTTCTCTTACCATAAAGCAGGGCTTGGTTGTGGTGGGTGTGGAGGGACTAATACCATGAAACCGCACAGAAAAGACAGAATCAACACCTAGATGGAAGGGGCTGGTTCAGGACTGCCTTAGCCCTGAGCCTCCCTCTCTCTAGCATGCTTTAGGGAGAGTGGAGGGGGCTTCAGCTCTTCCTCCCTCACTCACTTCATATGGGAACTCTGCTGTCAGTTCCCCTTTGTCAGAGAACAAGGGGAAAGTGCAGTTTGCTCCATTCCTCAATCTGCCTGGGGAGCACAGGGGGCAGGTAAACCTCGGCCTCACTTCTCCCCTGGCGGTGCCTCTCTCCCTGAGGCAGTCTGCACACTGAACCCCACATTCCCAGCCCCACTCAAGAGCAATGATTTAAAAGAAGAAAAGCAAAAATTAAGGACCCAAGCAACACCAGGTATATCTTCTAGTCTAGGCTGTATTTCTTTTGCTTGTTTAGGAGAAGGTCATGCAAGACCATATCAAAACATGCTGAAGTCAAGATATATCACATCTACTGTTTCTGCCCTGTCACCCAAGACTTGTTACCCTACTAAAGAAGATTAGGTTGCTTTGACATGATTTGTCCTTGACAAATCCATGTTGACTGGTATTTACCAACTTATTATCTTTTAGGTGCTTACAAATAGTTTGATTATTTACTCCATTGTCTTTCTGGGTACCAAAATTTAGCTGACTGGTCTAAACTTCTCTGAGTAGTCCTTGTTCCTCTTTTTATAGATAGTTATTGTACTTCCCATTTTTCCTTTCCTCTGGGTGGGATCTCTCCTGTTATGCACAAATGTTGATTATCTTTGAGCATTAGCACAGAGATCTCTTCAGCCAGTTTCTTAAATATTCTAGGACCTATTTCAGCAGGCCCTTCATCTTGAAGGCTTCTAACTGGCCTTGTTGGTGACACTAAACCTTTCCAGAAATCTGATTTCAATGTGTGTACCCACAAGTTTCACCTGGTTTTAAAACCTACTTGCTTGCAATATCAGACACAAAAATACAGATGTCACAGGATAGCATTACTGAAAAATGACTTGCTATTTCATTATTACTATATAATTATAAAATAAATCAAATGCAGTGTTGTAAATATTGAATTTGTATTTCAATGTATAATATAGAGAGCAATATAAACAAACCATGGTATGAAATTTTAGTTTGTACTGATTTTGCTAGTGCTTTTTTTTTGTAGATGGTTGTAAAACTATGCAAATATCTAGATGAGTTGATATACCCCCTGGAAGACTTTTGCTTATCCCCAGGGTAAGGTTACCCGTATCCCTGGTTAAGAACCTCTGGTCTAAGTAATTTTTGACTTGCTCCTATTTTAGCCTTAGCTCCTACCCCATTTACATTGATGTTCATTGTATCAATTGTGCAGTCAATGATAACTTTTTTGGTGAAAACTGAAACAAAAAGGCATTTACATTTCAGCTATTGCAGCGTTTTCTGTTGTCTTTCCTTCCTATTTGAATAGTGATAGGATTGTTGTAAGAGAGAGACAAGAAGTAATTCTTCCCAACTCCGTCCTTGGTCTTCCTTTTGTTTCTAAAGTATTTGTAAAATGTTTTCTTGTTACCTTTTTTCCTTGTTAGTTAGTCTTGTTTTTACCTTGACCTTTCTGATCTTATCCCTACACAATTGCGTGCGTTTTAAAATATATATTTTCATCCTTCTTAGTTTGGCTTACTTTCCAAACTTGCTTTGGCTTTTTTAAAGTTTCAGGTCAGTTAAAGATCGTCTGGTTAAGTCAGCATGATTTCTGTCTTTCCTATATTTCTATCATTCTTGTGCATTGGAATGGTTTGGTTTTGTGTCCTAATAATGACTCTTTAAAAATCTACCAACTCTTCAAAATTCTTTTTTTTTTCTTTATACTTACTTCCTCCAGGATCTTACCTACCAGTATGCCTTCCTGATGTCCATTGTCTTTAGTCTTTTTCTCTCTCTCCTACTATTCCTTAGAATCATGAACTCTATAATCTCATGATAACTTTCACCCCAGATGCCTTCTACTTTCTGCTTCTCAGCTGGTACCTCCGTGTTTGTCAGAATCAAATCTAGAGTAGCCTCTTCCTTGTCTTTTTTTTTTTTTTTTTTTAAACCTATCGTAATAAAAAGTTGTCTTCAATACATTCCAAGAACTTGTTGGATAATTTCTGCCCCCTTGAATTATTTTCCCAACACATGTTTGGGTAGTTGATGTCCTCGCCATTATCACCAAGCCCTGTGTTTTGGATAATTTTGTTAGATGTTTTTAAAAGCCTCATCTACCTCTTCTTTCTGGTTGAGGGGTCCACAGTAGACCCCCTACCATGACATCACCCTTGTTTTTTATCCCTTTTAACTTTACTTTAGCTTTTTGAAGATATTCCTCTCACTTCTGCTTCCACCTCGGTAAAAATGTATATATCTTTGATATAAAAAACAACTCTGCCTCTTTTCTCCCTACCTGTCCTTCATGAGCAAGCTGTACCATTCTATACCTATATTGCAATCATGAATTGTTTCACCATGTTTATCTTACCAATTATATTATAATTGTGATTATTTATTAGTGTTTCTAATTATGCCTGTTGATTTCCCCATACTTTTTCTATTGGTATACAGACTAAGATATTCATTACATTTTCCCGTTTATATTCCCTCACCTCTCCTTTGTCCCTGCTGTAATTGTCTATTTTCTGGACCTGCCTGTGGGATTTTATCACCTGTCCCATTGAACTTAATTTGAAGCCTGCCTCACTAAGATAGCCAGTCTAAATCTAAAGATACTCTTCCCCTTCTTCAGTAGGTGGACCCTATCTATGTTTGGAACATCATTCCATGGTCCTGACAACACCATCTGCGCAATTGTGCATCCACCTCCAGGATGTGTCAGTCTGTGCCTGGATCCCGAGCCTTAACTGAAATGATCAGTGAGAACACACTACTTGTGCCCCCAACTCTTTCCCTCTTATGCCTGGAGCCCTGTAGTCACTGCTGCTGTTCTGGATCATGTCTTGCAGTATTAGTAAAGCCCACATGGATGAGCAGATTGGGGTGGTAGACAAAGGGCTGGATAATTCTTGGCAATCCTTCTAGTATCTTAGATATGGGCCCCAGGCAGGCAGGATACCAGGTCAAATCAGCAGATACATGCCTCCTTCCCTCTTACATCAGAATCACCAAGCAGCCTCCTCCCACTTTTATTTAATTTTGAGAGAGGGGTCTGGGAGCCTGCTAGCCTTGGGGATACATGGCTTCTCTCTTCCACCTTTGAGGAGAGTCCTCATTCCTCATTGCCAGGGCACTGTACTGTTTTTTTAATCTCTATAGGTGGTGGGTGGGAAGTAGAGATGGGAATCCTGCATAGTGTCAGAAGTAACCAGCAGTCCGCTTCCTCTCTGGGAAGGAGCAGTTTCTTTTCCTCTCGATGTAGTGCCACTCCTCTCCAGCTGCATTGCTCTTCAGTCCTAGAGGTCTCCATATGAACTAAGGAAGTTAAAATTAGATTAATCAACTAATCAAACAGTTGATGTAATTTGCATCCATTAGTCACCTCCGCCTTTGAAATGTATCAAGAGCCCTGCCTGCTCTTGATACATTTCAAAGGCGGAAGTGCTGCAGGGAGCACAGCCAGTGGGAGACTCAAACAGTCCCGTTAGCCCTGCTCTTGCTACATTTCAAAGGCGAAAGCACCACCAGTTCGCAACTGCAACCCTGCTCCTTCTCCACGGTGCTGGAGGGAACCAGCTTTTAAGCAGGCTCCCCCCAGCACCGGATCCTGCATTTCACCCACCCTTGCTGTCTCTCGCTGCCTCTATCAGAAAGGGGGGGGGAGGGAGCTACTAGTCGAGTCACTAGTCAACTATCCGTTAAGCATTTGCTAATCAGATAGTCGACTAGTCGCTCACACACATTTTCAGTGAATTCTTCATGTGCATGAATATGTCTCAGCCCAAGCATTACCTTCTGTAGCTCTGCCCCCTGGTTTCTGAGAGGTTCTGCCTCTTGTTGGATGGTCTCCCCAGTTTAGTTTTCTATGATGGGGAAATGCTGGCCACTGGCTCTGCAAAGCACACCAGGACCTGGATGGAGGTATCCATGGTGGCGTGTCTGTCTGGACATATTTATGTGGAGGACCCAGAGGCAGTGGTAACATCTTTCTTTGCTAAGTCAACCTTGCTCATTGTTAACACACAGAGCTTCCTGTGGATGACCACAAGGATGATCAGAGGATGGCAGGCTACAGCCTTGCTAGCGTGCGCTCATCTAGCAATCAGTAGGTCTCTTACCCCTCCCCCCACTCCTACACCATTTCCAACAGACCACTGTAAACTCTAAGGAAGTCCAAAAGAAAGAGAGACAAACAAGCTCACCCACTCACCACAAGAATTTGTCCTTTTTGGTCCCTCTGAGACCTTGATGTTTCTGCCCCCTGTTCACTAGTCCCCTTTATGGCTTAGCATTATGGCATAATTATAAAATATCTTGAGCCTTCCTAAGGTGGTACACAGTAGGGTCATCTTATTCTGATTTTGAAGATAGAATATTGGATTAGACTGGAATAATGAAGGTTTGGGTAAGTATGGCAAATTCTTATGTTTGTGTGTGCCTTTTGTCATGTATAATTAGGAGTTTAGTTTTAAACATCTGAGTTAGCAATTAAATAAGATCACTCTGTTTTCAGGTGTCCTACGTCTTCTAATTACAAAGCAGCATTCAGTCAAGCTTAAGAGGCAAAAGATGCTATAATTGATACTCTGTTTAAAAACTGAAAGCAACCATAGCTTTCTGTAATGCAAACTTCTCTCCTTGTTGTTAATGCTACTAATTGCAATGATTTGGTACTTCAGCACAGATTGCTAATTTATCTTAAGTGTTTACAAAGAATTTCAGTTACTTTACACCAAAGCTTGATATGTTTGAAAGGGTTCTGATCAAATCATGATGCTAAAGAGAAGATGTTATAAGTTGACTGAAAAAATTCGACTCCATCTCTGAGTTTGAGAATTAAAGAATAAGATGACCCTACTGTGTACATAATAAAACTGCTTTTTATTTGTATTCTAGTCATGTTTGCCATATATTTGAGCATTTGGTCTTGTTGTCCTAAAATCCATAATGGAAAATACAAACTTGGTTATTTGGCAAAATCCACTAATATTGAATATGGATATTTTTTTAATAGAGAAGTGTTGTGAAAGTTCCAGATTGCTTCACTGAACATTAAGGGTACATCTACACTGTGGAGCTATTTCGGGGTACCAGAAGTATCCAGAAATAGCTATTCTGCGTCTATTGAAGCAGCCCATTATTCCAGCATCCTGGTATCCCTCGTTCCATGAGGTGCAAGGGGAATTTCAGAATAGCGAATTATTTTGAAATTTGGTGCTGTGTAGACCGCGCCAAATGATGAAATAAGCTATGTAATTTGTGTAGCACAAGTTGCGTAGCTTATTTTGAGATAAGGATGCTGTGTAGACACAACCTTAATTACAGAGAATCTTCCTGACCTGCTAATTCTCTTGGAATGTACAAGCACATTTGTAACAGACTTTTCTTGCTCCAAAGAGCGTATCTGCACAAAAGCAGCAGATATTGGTTGAAAGAAGGAAAGTAGTATTCCCATTGTACATTAGAATTAGTGACTTGCCCAAGGTCACACAAGAAGTCTGCTTGATGCCAGGAATTGAACCTCTCACTGTGCAGAGGAAGAGGAGAGAAGTTGCCACTAGTTGGACTGGGAAGGCAATGGAGAAATCTCCAGTTGTCTTGCCCCAGCTACTCCAAACGAGGAATGCAGAAAAGCTAGTCCCCTCTTGCTGCATGGCTTGTACCAGAGTGTGCAGATATGGCCTTCAACCTGATATAATACCAGTGCTTAGCCTTTGTTGCTGCTGCCTGTAAAGTGAAAAAGAAGAAGCAATTTACCATGTCATTTTCTGTTATGACTGAAATCTGTTAATTTGAGAGAAGCTGTTAATAGCGATGAGTCCTCCTCTGGCTTGTGCCTTCTAGAATTGAGAACTTTTAAGTTATTGAAGATCTAAGCTGGAATTTATTTTAATTCTCTCAGGGATTTGTGTCTAAGTCTTGGTAATTCAAGAAGGTCATCTCGTGCTCTGTTTCGGTGAGGCTAGTACCGCATAGTAATTCTAGATCCTCCACAGATCATCTGGCATGGTCCTTGGTTTACCACAAGGTATGGGAAATTGTGCGCAAACATACTAATGTTTGAGCTCTGGCTGTTGAATCACAAAGTGCCTCAGCTCAAATTTCTAATCAATAATACCATGTGGTTAGTTATCAGTCATGTTGTAAAAGCACATAGGCAAACTCTTGGGTATACAGATTCATGGGAAATCTTGTATTTTGCCCACTTGTTCCCCTCTCTCCCATGTAGAATCATCAGAGCAGGTAATTATATCCAGGCTAGTAAAAACATTTAAAATAATTTGTCAAAGTATGACTTGGAGTTGGATGTCTGACGAGACTAGTGCTATGCAGAGGGGATGTGAATGTGTTGGCCCCAGGATATTGGAGAGACAAGGCTGAGGTAATATCTTTAACTGACCCAACTTCTGTTGGTAAGAAAGATGCGATTTCAAGCTTATGCAACAGCTTCTCTCTCACCAACAGAAATTGATCCAGTAAAAGATATTATACCTTTCTCCTCATCTCACTTAAAAAAAAATGAGTCTTTTTGACTTAGTCAAAATGTTTTTTCACAGTCCTGGTAAAGTTAGATTGGGTGCTCTTCCCTCAAGGTAGACCTGCTTATCTGACTGGACTTGAACTTTAAATTTAGCAAATATTTCCTTCTGTAGCCTGAAATGATTGTGTCAATAAATGCGGTATTTGAATGTAGTTTCAGGAAATGACAGGGTGTATATTGAAGGGAATTTCTTATGGTTCATGCTGGAAGAGATAGAGGCCACATGCTTTCACAATCTTTATAGTAGATCCTGAGACTTGTGAAGCCCCATAAAGATAACGGAGTTCCAGAGGTCTTTGGAGAGCGTGATCTCAACACATACCTTTCCCTACTGAATTCTGTTTCTCTTGCTCTTTGCATAGCATACACAAGTGAAAGCTATAAAGACTGCCCTCTCTTCTGCCTTGGTGTTGTAATCTAGAGCAGCAACATTATGGTACACTTCCGCTTTTTAATGGTGTTTCCTCTTCACCCAGCTTTTGACAAGGACTTAGCAGTTGGCTATTGATCCTGACTGATCTGGAGAATGCATGGTGATGGTCACTGTGATAACAATTTTGATTTTGGGGGGGGCCCAATCTCATTTTTTGAAAGGCCCTTAATTGTTTTGGCAATTGATATAAAAGTTGCTAAAACAACTTACTCCACTGCATGTACTCAGAGTACAGAAGAATAACTGAGTATCGTGGGATTAGTCTTACTTACTGTTTCATCATTTTGTGTGTGCAAAGATTTTAACTGGTGCTCAACTCTTGCCTGTGTCTAGCCTCACTAAGGGTACATCTACACAGAAGTGTTGTTTTGGAATAACGTCAGTGCATGTCTACTCGGCAAACCTTTATTTCAAAATAAAGGAGGACCTCTTACTCCATCTTCTGTAACCCTCATTTTGTGAGAAGTAAGGGAAGTCGAAGGAAGAGCATTTTTCCTTCAACTTGCTGCTGTGTAGACAGTGCCGAAAGCAGAATTAAGCTATTTCAACTTAAGCTATGCAATTGACGTAGCTCAAGTTGCGTAGTTTAATTAGAAATTAGCCCTACTGTGTAGTCGTACCTAAAATGAGAGTAGTGTGAGCATGTACCATATAGTCTGTGTGTTGTCTGTGACCCACAGAACAGATACTGTTTAGTAAAACACATTTCTTCTGTAGTCCTGTACATTGTTAGCTCTGAAATCATTTCACAGACTGTAGAGGTGATCAAAATTTGGATGAAAATTTTTGTGGGACATTTTTCATTGAAAATCAGAGGGCAAAGTCATTGCCCTCTCCAAATCTCCCTCCCCCACTTTTTTTTCCAGTGAGTTTTACTGTCTGGGGCTGTCATAGATTATGGAAACTTGAACTGATTTATCTGTAATTAAATCAGTGCAGTCACCTATCACGGATATGGAGTAAGACCCTTCATTTTAAACGAAATTTTTCTGGAAAATTCCTGGGTTTTACAAAAAGGATTCAGTTTATTTTCTGATTTGCACTCTACTTTTCTATCAATTTTGTATCTATAAATAATTTTTTTTTCCTGCTGGGTGTCACAATGACATCATTACGCTCTCTGGCTGCAAAAGCGGCTGGGGCGGGGTGTGGGAGGGTGGGGATGGTGAGCTTAGTGAGTACGGAGCTCAGCATGCTAAAAATAACTTGCTTTACTAAGGGTGTGTTTACAAAGCACCCTAAATGCGAAATAAGATATGCACTTTGCACTATGCAGATTGTGTATCTTATTTCAAATCTATTTCAAAATAGCTTATGTTGAAATATGGCATGTCTACACTGTCAAATTTCAAAACGCACTATTTTGAGCCATCTCTTATTCCTTGTGCAACGAGGTTTACCAGGATAGTGAAATAGCACAACTGTTATTTCAAAATATTTTTCAAAGTAACAGGCGGCTTGTGTAGATGTGGGGTAGATATTTTGGGATACCACTGGTATCCCGAAATAGTTGTGCAATGTAGATGTACCCTAGGAAAACACAATGCATTGTGTGGGATATGCATTATGATAATACATTAGTCTGTATGTAGAGGCAACAAGTGGCGGGGGACGGAGGGAATCCCTGGGCCCACCAGCCATCTGACACCCTCTCTCTCAGCCCACAGAAGGGCTGGGACAAACCTTCTCTCCCCCAAGCCCTGCCTCTCTCTCTTCCCATTCCCTGCCCTTTTTCTGCCCTCTCCCCACCTCAACCAATGCAGCCCAGGGAACTAGCAGGGCCAAAGGGCTATGCTGGCAGCAGGGGACTTCACTCCAACACTCACCAGCAGTGGCAGGGGAAGCAGAGCCATGCACACAGCCTGAGCTCTCTTTGCTCCCCCAGCTGTTTTTCTCTGCGTCCCTCTGGCGAATATGGGGGCGGTCCTGGCCCCTTCCTATAGCAGGGTTCCAGGTTCCCTTGCTACTGCTGGTGAGTGGAGATGGTTGGACTCCTGCTGCAGGCACCAGCCCCTTCCGCCCATGGAGTTTGGGGGGACACCTTGCATTGTGCCTTCCCCATACACAATCCCTGCCTGGATGTACATGCAAAGCTGCCTGTTGAAGTAAAATGCAGGACAATGTAGGGCTATGCATTAGTGTAGAAGATGCACAAAATAAACAAAAAGGCAGGTATGTACGTAAACTCAGAAGCACATGCACATCTGAACATACTGATGAGTCTCACATACCCCCTTATGTATTTTGAGCTGTAACAGATAACGGTTTAAAACTTTGACACTCTATAAGTGGAAAGAAAATGAAAATCAGTAACAGAATACGGTTCAGAATATAAAGAGGTATTTGAAAGTTTTTAAAAAAGTAAGTCATGGGGAAAGGATGAGGTAGAGTGCATGTGCTGCAAATGTCACGGCCCAATTATTAAATCTAAATATTTATAGGCTAATAGTTCTAAGTCTCTAGCAATAATTCGTTTACTCAAAAAGTTCTATTTGGGGATTAGTTTTTTTTTTCCTTTTCTGCAATATGCCGCGTTGAACTGAATTCAATGTATGAATAAACTGAATACTTTTTTCCAGTCTCTCTGTCCACCAAAATAAACTCCAGTATTTATCCAAACGTTATTTAATAGGGTTTTTTTTTTTAACTGATTCTCACCAGGCTGCCCCAGGGATGGACCTGGCTCCTGTATTAGGAAGACAGGATAAGGGGTCTGCTGAAGGTAGAGAGGAAGGCAGGCTTTTAGTGTGGCAAAGGGGATCCTGCATGTGCCTAGGGAACGCAGGGTGGTGGACTTGAGCCCCTGCCTTCCTAGGCAGCCCAAATCCCACCACTCTTCCGCCTACCCTTGTTTGGTAATAAACAATGATACATTTTTCAGAAGAAGTGAATCAAATAAAAACTGAAAACAAAGGGCCCAGATGTCAAGACCCAGTTTTGACCAGCTTAGCATATCTACACTGCAGATTAAGGATATGAAGGGGTAATCCTTTAACCAGTTGCCTGGTAAGCATTATCCTTACCAGGTGACACTTTCCAGGTACTGGTTAACCAGTACTAGCCTCATGTTGACTAGGAGCTGTCTCCCGCTCTCCCCCCCACTTAATCAGTTAATTCTAAAGTTTGACTGGATAACTGCTGATTAACCCGGATTTTACATCCCTACAGTAGACTGAGGCAATACTGCTTGGTATATATAGACAGAGCCACCTAATATTTGGGTGTACCTCATTCATTTAAATGAAAAGCCTACTGCACTACATTCTTGCTACCATGCTGTGCTTAGTAAGTTCAAAAATGAACCTCCCTCCTCCGGCACTTCTGGTGGTCAAATGTGGTATCCATTTTTGTATCTGCACTGTCACTGACAAATGGCTATAAGCATATTTGTCCTGTCCATGTTCATATTGCACAAAGAGAAATACAAACTTATATTCATGTATTTTGAAATCCACACAAAAATGAAAATAGAGCCAGAGTGAAAATGTTGGGTTCCGTGGCATATTTGTGTATATGGCTGATGTACACTTTTTCCAGACTCCCACAAGGGTATTCTGCTTCCTATGAGCGGAGAACCACAAAGCTGTGGTACTGTGAAAGAGAGCTCTCTTATGGAGAGTCTGTTAAAACTGGTGATAAAGGAGGTGCTGCAGGTAGAGAAATCAGCTTAATGTTTTAGCATCAGGTTTAGAAGTCCCTAGACTCGTAAATATGCCAGCCAGATTACCTTTGCTCTTCATTCTTTTTGAAGTAGATAAAACCAGCTCCATGCAGCTTCTTCTGTGCAAATCTTTCAGACACCACCTCTAAAACATGTTTATCAGTTCAGTGCAGATACTGTCCATGCTGCATTCTTAGGGGGAAGGGTTTGCTCCACTCTCGTTGGCCAGAATGTCCCCTCCTAACTGTTTGTGGTAGATTGGCCTTGATGCTTTCTGTACACTGGCAAATGCTGCCTAATCTATGGCTTACAGGCTGTGTGCACAGTTCTCCAGAGCGTTTCATAAGGCTCACTGCCTGCTTCAGTATGCTATAGAACAGTGTTTCTCAACCTTTTTTATAAAGTACCCCTTTTAAAAAAAAAAAATTGTAAGTACCCCATTACCTACAGTTTTCAGACACACAACATTTTTTTCTACTATTGCAACGCATTTGTTTAAACATCTTAATCGTAGCTGGGTGGGCCTTGAAATGTTTGGGTGTAAAAAGTACAAAAATAATAAAGCGCTGTAAAACTTAAAACAAAAATTCAGTTTTCTCCAAGTTTCAGTTGTGTTGACGTACCCCCCCAGACTTCTCTCAAGTACCCGTAAGTGTACTCGCACCTCGGGTTGAGAAACACTGCTATATATTGACACTTGATTCATTAGCATTTTGTAAGTTTAGGTTTGCGTTCTATATACTGGTTTTTTTTCTTTGTTTTCTTTAATACTGATCAGTGGTTTGTGCACTGATTTCTTTGGCAGTTTCTATGTACAGTATTGTCTATTTAAGAAACAGTCTGTTTGGCCTTGCAAAGTTGTGCTTAACTTTATTAACTACAGGGTGCACATTTATTACAGGGGAGGGCCACATAATGTGATGTGGGCTATTTGGAATTCATGATGCAATATAGACAACATGTCAAATGTTGAATCGTTCTGATTTTATTAGCTACGTCTTTTTGCGTTCTTTAAATCTTTAATTGTTTTGTTTTCAAAGGAGCTTCCCTGTTGGTAACATGCCTCCACCCACAGAACTTACTTCATCAGTCAGGCGAGATCACCCAATTTTCTGAGCCCTGCCTAAAATGACGCTCATAGCAAAATAAATGGACTTAAAAACCTCCTTCATAAAAATTTTCCTGAGTTACAGTTACTGCATTACTCATGAAGTATGAAATTCGCTATTTTTAGACGCTTCAGTCAATTTCCATGGTCTGTGTATATACAACACGGAAAATATATATTGTCAGGCAAAAAGGCCTTCTGATGAAGATGTCGGACTGGTTTCTCTTTCCACTTCTGCCACTGACTACTACAGTGGGTTTTTGGACTAGTCATTCAACTTCACTATTCCTTGTTCTCCCTGCCTATGAAATAAGGACAGTGAGATGTACCTGAGGCATGCTGAAAAATTACTGAAGGCTTTTAAAAACGGATCATCCCCTACCTTATACATAATGCAGTCACTGTAACTCTTGAAAATTTGATCAGCTCCTCCACAGCCACTCAGTTCTGAAACCTTTTTATAGCTCTGCTCATGTCTCTCAGAGCTGTTAGTAGTCTTTAATTAATTAATGTTTGAGATTTTTTTGATAGAATTTTCTATCGAAGGGAAAGGTGGTATTTAGCAGGAGCAGGGAGATAGGTGTTTTTCTTGCTTAAGAGAGAGAGTGGGGGAAGAGGAGGAGAAGAGAGGCTGGAGTTGGGTAAATTTGGTTCTAGTTTTTAATTAAAGAATTAGAGGGTGTGTATGTGGAATTCTCCTTTGAGTCTCTTAGAATTGTAACTAAGACCTCTGTGGTGCATATAAATAGGTCTGCCTTGTAAAGGGAGGTGGTGCTGTTTTGAATGCGTAAACAAGTGGGCATATCTGTGGTAAGAGCCTAGTAATGGGGTAGGCCAGCCTCACAGGATTATTATGAAATGTACCAGTTCAGGCACCAAACTGATTTTCCTAGCTTTAGTCTGCAAAACCTGATGAGGTTCCTCTTGTTTCATTTAATTAAAAACAAAAAACAAACCTCTCTGTGGAAGAGTAAGCATATAGACTTCGGCAAGGCCTAGTATTTTTGAGTGTGTGTGCTGTGTCCCAAAACAAATGTCATATCATGCATATTCACTACCGTTGGCTTCCATAAATATCTTCAGTGTTCCCCTGAATATTGATCAAGCAGTAGTAAACCATTATCCTTCGGGCATATTGTGGTCTGTTGACAGTGCAGCAAAAGCACAGTCATTGCTTTAAAACTAGGAGACCTATTTGAATGATCAAACTCTGTGAATGAGCAATTCTGTTAATAAACTTAAGAAAATGTCCTCCCAACAACCATACTTTCCTTCTTGCTGCGAAAATGTGAATTGCCCCCAATGATTAAAAAATAGGTTGAACCTCTTTAGTCTAGCATTTTTTTCCAGTAGGCTTTTTTAAAAAATCTTAGAAATCACACTCAAAAAATGCAGTGGGTTGAATCTCCCTGGTTGACCTCACTGGTGTTGAATCAGAGAATTTGCTAAACCACAAGTGTTCAATATTGTCTAGCAGCATTATCAAGATTTCCACTGCTGACTGGGCTCTTAGAAGACATTTGGGGGTAAATTAGAGCTAAATAACAGCACAGAACACTGAGAACCAGGAATGGTGGCTCTAACCAAACTGGTGGGAAACTTGGCCACACCCATGATAAGTGGAGACATCTGGCTAATTGAAATTAGGCCCAGCCACAGATAATGCTGGACCAGACAGTGCTGGACTAGAGAGATTCAACCTATACTAACTCAAATTGCACAATGGATGCTACGGAAGAGAATGTGCAGTTACAGAAAAGGGATGGGCCTGCACTGAAGATAACTGTACTATAGCAGGAAGCTGATAAGCTCTGAAGAATGCTATGAAAGTTCATATTTTGGAGGTTCTAAAATGTTCTGAACCTCTTAAGTGACCTATTTCATTGGGAGTATTATTACTGCACAGTTGCACTGGACATGAAAAGTACCATCTTCATGGACTCTTGTTACCATATGTGATCAGATAGAATAGAATCAGAAGTGAGGTAGTGGCTGTCCTTTTTCCAGTGCTCATGGTAGGATTTGGATTCTGGGGGCCGCAGCTAAGAAAAAGCGGAATCTGAAATAGACTAACACAAATGACTGATCTTTCCTGATTTGAGTCTAGCAACTTTGCCTGATAAGAGAAATTCTCAGCCATCAAGTAATGAGAGCTCTACTGTACCAGTAAATTTTAACCATTCTTAGATTTAAAAACTCGCAAATATTCTGTTTCCACTGATGCTTCTTGTCCATAGTTTTTAAAAGTTAATAAGAGGGACACCATTAAGTCTGATGAATGATCTTTATACAGGCAGTCCCCGGGTTACATACAAGATAGGGACTGTAGGTTTGTTCTTAAGTTGAATCTGTATGTAAGTCGGATCATTTTCAACAGCGGCTGAATCTGGACGCCTGGGACAGAGCAGCTAGGGCGCTGCCGGGTAGGTCCCCGCAGCGCCGCACCTCAGGGCTACTGGACCAACCCGGCAGCACCCCAGCTGCTCTACCCCAGGCATCCCCAAGTCAGCTGCTGCTGAAACTGATCAGCGACTGATTCCAGGAAGCCAGGGGCAGAGCAACTCTGCTTCAGGCTTCCTGTTGTCAGCTGCTGGTCAGTTTCAGCAGCGGCTGACTTGGCGACGCCTGGGGCAGAGCAGCTGGGGTGCTGCTGGGTTGGTCCAGTAGCGCCGAGAGCGGCGCTGCGAGACCAACCGGCAGCGCCCCAGCTGCTCTACCACAGGCGTCCCTGAGAAAAGCCTGGTCTGCTGGGGGGGGGGGGTGCACTAACTGCGCCTCCCCCAGCAGACCAGGGAGACGCGAAGCAGCTTTCCTCGCCCCGGAGGATGCGGGCGGCGGGACCGTGGCACGTCTGGGCGGTCCCGCCGCCCGCGTCCTCCGGGGCGAGAAAAGCCCCGTTCGTAAGTACGGATCCGACATAAGTCGGATCCGTGTAACTCGAGGACTGTCTGTACTCTATATTCAGCAAGGACAAGAATCTGATATTTCTTAGAGAAGTTCTTAGTTGTGACACACTGGACTGATTTTGTGTCTTGGGTGTGTGTCCAATATGTATAATAAAACTTGTGACTATTATGTTAACTCTTCTGTAGTTCTGTCCTTAGTCCTATGCTTTAAATGTGCTTATGGATAAAACACTTGTATTAGGTTTTTGGTGACTCATAGTTGCTCCCTAGTTATTTGATGGTGGTGCCTATTTGTTGGATACTGTTTTATTTGACTGTTGTTGCCAAGATGAAGGTCAGAAGTAGACCCCTATAATGGTGAAGTGGTGGACATGAAAAGATGGAAGACTCATTGCATTATACAAGGGGGAGCCATTATTAAAATGTAGTCTTTTGTTACAGGGTTTACCTTTTTAAGAAGTCAATGGATACTATGGGTTTTTTATTTAATGAAAACCTCCCTACAATACACTATGCAAGTAAAAGAAAGCCCAGCTCAAGGCTTGTCTTCATTGCAGTATAAACTCAGACTATTACTAGTGTGGCCCTAAGCCAACTCCTGCCCATGTACAGAAATCTGTAGCCAAAGTTCACTATTTCTTCAAATTCAAACTAGCGCCCTGTCGGGTGGTCTGGGCTGAAGGTTGCTGAAGCTTCAACTAGTAGTGCAGTGATGCAAGTACAGCAGTGGTGGGCAACTTGTGGCCCATCAAGTTCTATGTGTGGTCTGCAAGTCATATAGTTTACCATTTCCCATGTGCAGGGTTGTTAAATTCTGCTGGTTTCCCTCCAGGTTTCCCTACCAGTATTACTAAATTACATGCATGTAAAGTGAGGTATGTGCTGATTGCACACAACATTGACTGAGCTATGCACTCCCACTGTATCCAATCAAAGCACTGCTACAGTTCAATTGGCACATCCCATAAATTCCAGGTACAGAAGCAGTTTGCAAAACTACCATTTCTAAGAGGACTGTCTTGGTTATGACAATCTTGTGGCCCACTGATATGAAGGTATTGTAGGTTGCCCATCACTGAACTACAGGCTGCAACTCCAATAAGCACAACTTATCAGCCGTTAAATCAATCTGTACAGCTTGAACTTTTTCCAGTGTGGCCACTCTGACTCAGTCAACTATTTCAGCAAAAACACCCCGAAACTATACACATGCACACTGACAGAGCATGCAAGCACAGAATAATTTCAAATGAATTAGGGTTTGTTTCTATACTTTGCACTGCATCAAGGATTGGTGAAAATAATGGTTGTAAAATAGGATTATGAAGCTTTCTCAAACCTAGGGATGCAAATGCCAATTATTCTTTGTTGGACTGAGGAGACTCGAATATTATTTCTCAGTCGTATTTGTGACTAGTGACTAAGGGTCATAGTTGAACTGCGTCATTTTTTAGTTGCAGTAATAGAATCATTGAACATTAGAACTGGAAGGGACCTCAGGAGATCATCAAGTTCAGTCCTCTGCCCTCATGGCAGAACCAAGCACCATTCTAGACCGTCTAACCTGCTCTTAAATATCTTCAGTGGTGGAGATTCCATAACCCCCATTGGCAATTTATTCCAGTGTTTAACCACCCTGACAGTGAGAGAGCTTTCCCTAATGCACAGCCTAAACCTCCCTTTCTGCAATTTAAGCCCATTGCTTCTTGTCCTATCCTCCGAGGCCCAGGAGTACAATATTTCTCCTTCTTCCTCATAACACTCTTTTAGGCACTTGAACGTTGCTATCATATCCCCTCTTACCTGTCTCTTTTCCAAACTATATAACAATCCAGTTATTTCAGTCTTCCCTCATAGGTGATATATTTATTTTTGTTACTCTTCTCTGGACCCTCTCCAATTTCTCCACATCTTTCCTGAAATGTGGTGCCCAAAACTGACACACTCCAACTGAGGCCTAATCAGTGCAGAGTGGAGCAGAAGAATGACTTCTCGTGTCACAACACTCCTGTTAATGCATCCCAGAATCATGTTTGCTGTTTTTGCAACAGTGTCACATTGTTGACTCATATTTAGCATGTGGTCCACAATGACCCCTAAATCACTTTCTGCAGTATTCCTTCCTACATAGTCACTTCCCATTTTATATGTGTGAAACTGATAGTTCCTTTTTAAGTGGACTACTTTGCATTTGTCCGTATTGAACTTCGTCTTATTTACCTCAGACTGTTTCTCCTGGTTTTCTAGATCATTATGAATTATGACCCTATCCTCCAAAGCACTTCCAAACCCTCCCAGTTTGGTACACTTAAGTGTACTTTCTATGCCATTATTGCCAACCCCTGGTTTAGATAATTTTTGAAGTCGTTGGGGGCTGCCCCAGAAGTTCCAGGGCCTTTATAAATAGCAGAAATTGAAAGGGCTTGCACCTCCCCTGCACCTCCCAGGCATCACATTAGTGGGGCGCAGGAGCTGCAAGCAGTTTCAATTCCTGTTATTTAAAGGGCTTGTTGCTCCTGGGCCTCACTCCTAGCGCGTTCCCAGCTCTTTCAACTGCTGCTGTTAAAAGGACTCCTGCCTTCCCTGTGGCTGTTGCCTGTTTGTTGGTTTTTAGAATCTTTTATTTTTATTGCTCTGTTCTGGACTCTACAAATTGTCTGCATGTGTTCTAAAGCAGGCCTGCACAATATACAGCCTGCGGACCGCATGCGGCCCACAGGGGCTCACTGTGCGGCCCCATCCGATCCGAGGAGTGGAGCACCACTGGGGAGGGGGAAGTGTGGCGATTTTTGCCGCCGGGCTGCTTGCCTGCAGCTCCGGCACGAAGAGGTGGGGTGTGAGCCAGAGGGCAGGATGTTGGCGTGACGTGGCGTTGTGACGTCACGGCCGGCAACCGCCGGATTCAAAAAGGCTCCAGCAGCCCCGCAAACTGGAAGGCAGAAGCCAGGTGGGGGGAGGGGAAGGGGCTTGTGCTGAGGGCAGGTGGGCAGGTCAGGAGAAATGGGAAGGCACCAAGGGACAGGGTGCAGGAGAGACAAATGCCAAGGAGCCAGGAGAAGACAATGAGGAAAAGGGCAGGAGGTGAGATGTCAGTGGGAAGGAGAACAGGGTGATGCTGGGAAAGGAGAGGGTAAGGGCATTGGGAGCTCTATGTTGTGCAGGCCTGATTTAATTGAAAAATTCTTAATAAAGTATCACCTCCCCCCCGCCAAACCTACCCTTGCAGTCTGCAGCTGTTTTCTTTGGAGTAATATGGCCTTCGCCTCTTTCCGAGTTGTGCAGGCCTGTTCTAAAGCATTTTGCCCCAAACTGGACAGATTATTTCTGTTGAGGCCTTTACCTCTACGAGAACAGCAGAACAATTAGTTGCCACGTCTTAACACATAACACTTCTGTTCATAGACTCCAGAATGCTAGCAGCCTTTTTCGCAACTGCTTCGTAATGTCGGTTTATATTCAATTTGAAATCTACTATAACCTGAAATTCTTTTGAGCAGTACTACCAGTTATTCCCAGGTCTATAGTTCTGCATTTGATTTTTCCTTTAGTGTAGTATTTTGCACTTGTCTCTATTGAATTTCATCTTACTGATTTCAGACCAGTTCTTTGAATTGTGATGCTTATTTTAAGTTCTAATCCTGTCCTCCAAAGATATGCAGCCCCTCTGTTTGGTGTCATCTGCAGTTTGTATAGCCATATTCCATCATCATCATCAACCATGGGCTCAGTGCCCATTGGTGTTCGGTGCCTCCCTCACTATTTCCTTCCATCTTTCCCTGTCCAGTGCGGAGTGGCTTAGTTTCTATAAACCAGCTGCATACCACTCTACTATATCATATAACCATTCTCTGTGGGGTCTGCCATCCTATTTGGACTATCCATTATGCCGAATACCAGAGTCTTAACTTTTCACTCGTCATTCATTCTGTAGATATACCCGAATTTAGCTTTAACTCCCATTGTATAACCTTCTGCAGTAGGTTCTCTTTCAGCTGTTTCTTCCTATATAATTCCTCGTTGGTGACCTTCTGCATCCATCCTAGTCTCAGGATCTTTCTATAACAACTCCTCTCGAATGCCAATATCCTTCTCTTTGAATCTTTTATCATCACCCATGTCTCACATCCGTACAACATGCTGCTAAATACACACATTTTCAAGATGCTCAGCTTTGTTTCTAAGCTAATCACTTTACTTTTCCAGATCTTATCCATCGCCTTCAAACTTGATCTTGCTTTCACTATTCTAGTCACTATTTCCTTCTTACAGTCTAGATCATACATCATGTTGCTTCCCAAATATATGAACTTCTCTACGTTCTCTAAGCGAGCCCGTCTTCACTGATCTTTCATTAATGAAAATGTAAATAGCACTGGATCCTGGACAAACTAGAGTGGTGACTCTCTCAACCTTTCCAGACTACGGTAGTCCTTTCAGGACTTATTTGTCTTGCATGCTCCAATTAGTCATAAAAAGACAAGTGTCACACCACACTGTTACTGACAAATTGCTTACTTTCTTACAATATAATTATAAAATAAATCATTTGAAATATAACTACTGTACATGCATATCATTGTATACTATATGGAACAGTACATGTTAGACTAGCAGGTCTGGCATCTTTGGGACCTGACTGATTCTGAAGCAGGACCAGGGGAGGTCCATTCTGGTCTCCTGCTGCCAGGCTCCTCCAGGGAGCCATCAGCCTCTCGGCTGCCTTGCTCACCTCCCAGCTGCTGACTCTGCTCTCAGCCCTGGACAGGGATCCTGCCACCAACCCAGCTCTGCTCCCAGCCCCAAATGGGCTCCTGGCCACCTGCCCAGTTAGGCTCCTGGCTATTGGCCCTCCTGCTGCCAGCTCAAATTTGCTCCGGGCTCCCCTGCTGCTGACCTGGCTCCTGGATACGCCTAGCCCCAGCTAGGCCCAGAGCTGGGAGCCAACCCCGCTACTTCTGGCAGAGCTCCTGGACGCTGGGGTGGCTCCACTCGCAGCCTTTCCCCCCCCTCCCCCCCCCGCCACCAGACTCCTGGACAGCCCTTGATCCCAACTGTCAGGGCTCTCTGGTCCAGCAACGTGATTATATGAGCATCTGTGGTCCTGCCACTCTATGAATGTTGCCAGACCAGAGAGTCCAAGATTCGATACAAGTTTGTATTAAAAAAAACAAAAAACCATTGTATAAAATGTTATCTTGTTCTAGTTTTGCTAGTGCTTCTTGTGTAGCCTGTTGTAAAACTAGACAAATATCTAGATAAACTGATGTACCCCTGGAACACTCTCATGTTCATGTACATGTACCCCAGTTTAGAACGACTGATCTAGAACGCCACCGCCTTGCACTCCCCTGGTGAATGCCTTATCCACTAAGCCACTCCAGAACCCATCCCACTTCCCTACCTTCAGGGCTTCCCCTATCCTGCCTTCTTAATGCTAGAACCTGCTCCATCTCGGGGGCAACTGGGTTAGTTTGCGGCACGGTAGCTCTTTCCCCTCCAAATTATTGGAGTCTGCTCTTCTCCGCCTGTAGTATACAGTGCTGACAACACTGAGAGAAGATTAAAAAGGAAGACCTGACTTACCTTATTCCATTTGTTATTTTAATATACCTCATTGTGACTCCTCCTCGTCTCCTCACTAATGTGCCAATTTCAGTCTCCCCTTCCCAAAGTCTCTCTGTGGTTCTCGTTATTTTTTTATCACCTATTTCTGTTTCTATTTTTGTTGGGTTTTTTTTACAGTGCCCCAAATGGAATACAATATTTGATGTGAAACTATACCATCTGTTTCTGGAATGACTTTTTAATATTCTTGGTATTCTTTTCTATCACGGTTTACAAATTGTAATATTTAGTTTGCCTTTTTTTAAAATACCACTGCTCTTTGAGCAGATGTTTTCAGAGAGCCATCCTCAACAACCCGGAGGACATATTCCTGCATGGTTACAATTAATTTAGAACTCGGCAGTGTATGTGACTAGTTCATATTATACCTTACAATGTATATTACCTTGCTGTTGCGTGCATTTAATTTCAGCTGTTGTGTTTTAAATTTACCTAACCTGGTTTATCCCTTTAGAGTTACTCAAGGCTGAGTTTTTGACTATTGTAAATAGTTTTGTCTTCTGTGTCTTACCACTGCCCATACATGTCAGATTCTATAGGCTTGATCAGATCTATTTATTTTTTATTTTTAGATTTTATTATGTGCTAGAAGATTTACCTGGTATTATTGCTCCGTTTCCTCAGGCAGGGACTTTGGTGTGTGTGTGGGGGGAGGTAGGTAGGTAGGTAGGTAGGTATGTATCAGAACCAGGAGTTGGGAGGCATAGTGCAGGGGGGTAGCCAGCGGCATTGCTCCCCTGGGCTGGTAGGGGCTGTGTTTGCTTACTGCGGTCCCCACTCCCCTGCCCTCTCCTCTCCCCCTCCCCCCCGTGGTCCTTTTGTCCCTGCTATCACAGCCCTCCCTTTTTGTTTGATGAGAAACAGTCACATTCCATGCACATCCCGTTGTCCTGGCACAATCAAATCCTAACCTTGCTTAGCATATAGTTGTTTGCGCGATTAAATTATAAGTCAGAGCTTGTTGATTAATCCTAGCAACTACACACATCTCCTCCTTGTTGCCAGAGGCAGCGGGGAGGGGAGGGAGGAGAAGGGAGTAGGGAACCGATTGCTAAGCCAGCTCTCCATGCGTGTCAGCTCCTGTGGAACCGTTTGTTCCCCCTCCCCCCTCAGTTCCTCTCACAGATGCAGGCCAGAGCCAGTGCTGTGGACAAGCACCAGCTCCCACAGAGTTACCTTTCCCCCCTCCCCCTGCCATGCTCCTGCCTCTGATAGAGAGGCAGCAGTGCAGGGGATGAGGGGGCAGGTGGGAGCCTATACATGCGGGAAGTGGCTTTCAAGCCAGCTCCTCATGCATATCTGCTTCTGTGGAGCCACCTAGCTCCCTGTGCTTCTAGCTCTTTATCAGAGGCAGCGAGGGGAGAGCGGTGGTTGCAGGTGGCTCCTTGCGGGCATCAGCTCCCACCTATCTCCCTCCTCCCATGGGTAAAGGTGTAACTTCTAAAAAACCCAGCAGTTACATGTTTACACAAATGCATGTTAATTAACATCCTTAGCTGCATACCAAATGTGAAGGTCCTAGCTCTGACCATTTAGGAGGAGTGATTAAACAAAAAGACTCAGAGACTGGACAGACAGATGCACAAACTCTCTCATTGCCTTCTCAAAATATAAATATACTGTCCAACTTCAATCAAGCCTGAAGGCTGTTGCGTGCTTGCGCCTCAACAGTAACCAATATAGTAAACAATCAAACCTTAATATTCCCCTCCACAAGTCTGGGTACAACTCTGATTCTTTCCTGTGTAGTTTTCTTTTCAATTTATTTTGGCCATTCCAGCATGTTTCAGTAATTCTAGTTATGTTAAGACTCTATCATTGTCAGCCACTCCTGTTCACTGCTGATTTTCTGTTTACGTTGGTGGATATAGACCCCTGTAATTTTTAGTTTTGAGTATGAAACAATTTTTTCTATTTTTCATATCCTATTGTATTTACCTCTGATTCTAACCTGCTCTTCTTCCCTTTTTAATATTTTTTCTCTTATAGTTGACTTCAGGTTTGAATTAATGTGGTATTGATTATAACAATAGAAGATAGCTGACGGGGCAAGGAACACTAAGCTAGCTTCCAAAACGTCAATTTTCTGTGCTACTAGTCTGGTTTGGAAATGTACCTTCTTTCCCTAAAGAGTTCCCCAGTGTTTAATAAATGTTAACCCTTCTCTTTAAACTATCTTCTCACCTACACACTGAGATGTTGGAAGTTCCCACTGTCTAGTTATTTTGTGTATGGAACTATAGCATTTCAGAGTGAGTTTCTAATTATATAGGATTTTACACTTTCAGTAATTTAAATTTTGCTTCCAGGTTTGCTTATTAATTGGTATCTATAATTCTCAAGGCCACAGCCTACGTCCAAGCTCCCACTAGAAGTTCTCCTAGGTTTCTGGATGGAAAGGCCAACTTTGAACTTCGCAGGTAAATCACTGAATAGGGATGTAATAGTATAGTCAGTTAACTGATTTACCGATAAGCAAAAGGTTATAGGTTAATGCGATAGACTTCAGGCATTTCCCTATCCCACCCCACCTCTGGCCAGTAATGTTTTTTAGCCAGCTGTCCGGCTCAGTCCTGGCTTTCAACAGATCTGGGACCTACCTCTGCTGCAGCTCTGCATTTAAAGTGTATTAGGAGCTGGGCCCTGCTGGAACCTGATGACTGCTGGCCTCACTAGCTCCTGCTGGAATTTAACAGTTAACTGGGAACAGTAAGATTAGCTTATCAGTTAACCATTTAAACAGTGCAGCCCCTCTGTACATCTCTACTATTAGTATAACTTACTTGGGGATTTGGAAATGGTCAATAAAATGATATTTAATTATAGGCAGTGAAACTCTTGCCGATTAATACTTTAATAGTTGAGCACAGTCCTTGTGTTCTTCAATCTTTGCCAAACTAATTTTTGTTTGAACTCAGAAGATTAGAAGAATCCATGAGCCTGGTGCAAGTTCTTTCCTGCTTTGTTATACCCAGAAAAGGCTTTATGATGAAAACTCCAGCACAGCTCTAATTTTAGAATGGTGAATAATACTGCCGTGGTGGTGGTATTTTCATGGTACAGAGCTCTTCAAAACACAATGGCCAGTGAAACCCAGATTTCTGCAGTGGTAATTTCTATATTTGTATTTGTCCTTATGTGATCTTAGAAGAAGGGGCAGGAAAAATTGCTAAAATAGACTATTCCTAAAATAGACAATGCTGTTTAAAAACCCGAGGGCTACGTCTACACTGCAGGCTTTTTGCACAAGAACGCGTTGGAAAACAGGGCTTCTTCCGGAAAGGTTATTCCTCTCCCCACAAGGAATAAGCCCTCTTGCGCAAGAGCTCTTCCACAAGAGGGCAGTATAGACAGGTAACATGAATTTCTTGTGCAAGAAACCCCTATGGCTAAAATGGCCATCAGAGCTTTCTTGCGCAAGAGAGCGTCTACACTGCCATGGGCACTTTTGTGCAAAAGCCTATCTCTTACGCAAAAGCACATGGCAGTGTGGACACTCTTGTGCAAGAACTTTTGCACAAGAACTCTTGCGCAAAACAGTTCTTGTGCAAGAAGCCTTCAGTGTAGACATAGCCCTAGAGATCCTAGAAGAATTATAGAACAAACTTGCCTATAAACAATGAACCAGTTGTAATGGGGAAAGAGAGGAAAATATCTAACATTGCAATCCTTTGCTGCTGACATTGTAGTTCAGCTATCATGCCCTTCAGGCTCAGCCAGATAATGAAGATTTGGGCCAGGAAAAAAGAATGCCTGTTACAAAAGTTCACTTTCCAGTTTACATACAGTGATGTTTGTCTGTACGTCATTTAGAGATGAGACAGAAACCTTTTGGGATAGAAGGTAGGCACTGCAAGCACTGAGTTCCCATTGCTTCTGACATTGCTTTCCCATTAGCTGAATGTATCTGTCCGCATCAGCACTGCTTGGCAGCTTGTTTGTGGACAGGAGGGAATTGTCTTGGATTGTCTCCTTCCATCTATAGTAGTGTCTTAAGTCTAAATCCATTGATGCTTGTGAAGTGCTCAGACGATGAGCACTCTGGAAAACACCAGCTAGTGGTAAATGGTATATCAGATGCAGCAGAAGATACTGAGTGACAGGACCAGTGACTATCCTGAGAAAATGACTTGGTGATGTGGTTAAAGCAGTGGGTGAGGAGCTAGGAAATCTATGTTCTGTTCTCAACACTCACTTTTTCCAGTGTGAGAGCATCTCTTTCTCTGCCATGGGAAATGGGGGTGATGCAGAACCATGCTGTGGGTTTAAATCTGAGTTGTCAGGAAAAAATGCTATTCTCTTATCTGTCTCTTCTCCAGCCCTACCATTGGATTGTCACTTTTCCCAGTCCTAGTGTGCACCATATCCCCTACTAAGTATCTCAGTCCAGTCCCATTCTCATTGTACTGCCAATCCTATCTGGGAACATAAACTACACTGGAATCTGATTAGCATCTATCATAAGCAAAAGTGCAGTAAATCCTTTATTGTCAGGGAACACACTCGTTTATTTCAGATTTTCAGTGTGTCCAGTAAGTTTTGTTGACTCCTTCCATGTATGCAATTATTAGACAACAGTGATAGCTATTTGGAAATGAAATGTACATACATGGTGTTTCTGTATGCACTTTTCTTGGGCAATAGTAAAATACACATTGGCTTTTCAAGTTTAGTATCCTCCAATTGGTGGAAATCATGTAATATTTATCAGTCATGCCAGTGATGTTTTATTTAAATTCAGTTTCCATTAGAACACACACATGTCCCAGCCTCCACCAAATTGCTTGTAACTTCCTCAGATACATTTTGTTTGTTTTTTGTTTTCCCATTCTTGGTCTCAGTCCAGAATTGAATTTGGGGATGTTTGAGCAAACTAATTTCTCAGTTACACGAGCCTGGAGAAAATGCCCTTTTCTCGTATGTTAACTGCTGCCATCATGCGTGTAACTAGGTCAAGAAGAGAGCTGGTGAGCTGGAGAATCAATGAATGTGGAAGGGACTAAAACAGTAGCATTTTAAAACTCTCTCTTTGATCGTTTTGATTATCTGTGGCCAGCAGAGAAGCAGAAACACAAGGAATCTGTGAAAGGAGACAGAGTTGTGAGACTGGGAGCAAACATAAAGCAGCATGGGAGTCAAACCAGGAAAAGGAAAGGGAATGAAAGCAGAGCACAGAACTGTTCGAATTAGAGGAAATATAGAAAGATGCTGCCACTTTCATTGCTTTAGTGCTTTTTTAACCAGTATCAATTAAGTATGGTAGCCCTTGCCACCTCTATATTTGAGCTCGCAAAGGAGAAACAAAGGATATTTCCAAAATCTTTACACAATTATTTAGTCTTTTTATTCCTGTTTGAACTTTTCCAATAAATGTATACCGTTTTTATGCAATCATGAGGAATAAACTTCTGTCTTTCCTTTACCCAGCATTACCCCCTGAAAAATGAAAATAAATTGCTTGGTTTTGCGTATTCTGTTTTACATGATCTTCTTGAATGACATTTTCCCATCTACATGTTTTCTCTTTCAGTACGGGTATGTCTAGACTACAGAGGTTTAAAAAAAAAAAAAGTGGCCTTTTTTCCAAAAAAAATTCCCCTGTGTCTAGACGGCTGCCACGTTCTTTGGAAAGTAAATTGAAAGAACACGGCAGTTTTTTCGACCATGGAAAACCTTGTTTTAAGAGGAACGCCTTTTTTCGAAAGTGCTCTTTTGAAAAAAGATGCTATGTAATGCAAACTCTGCTTTTTTGAAAGAGAGCATCCAGACTGCCTGGGTACTCTTTCGAAAAAGCAGCTTGCTTTTTCGAAAGTAATGGCAGTAGTCTAGATGCTCTTTTTCAAAAAGAGGCTTTTTTGAAAGCATCTTTCGAAAAAGGCTTTTTCGAAAGAGGCTTGCAGTCTAGACGTAGCCTGTGAGACTGGGATGCATATGTTTCCATGCCTTGTTTCGAGATGCACCTGTCTGGATAGGATTTCATACCATGTCATACCCCTGTATTCTAGAAGCACCTTTCGTTCCAAAGGATCCCAAATCAAAGTATCAATTTTACGAATACAAGACCCTCTTCTCTTTATACTAAAAGTACAACAGTATGCCACAACGACCATATAACAAGTTTTAAGACCTAAAGTTTGGAATATCCTAAGAAGTTGACTCTTCAGGTGAAGTCCAAGGTAGTGATAAGATTGGGGGATGGATGATGATTATATAATTTCTGTGATGTACAAACTAGATTTTGGCCACAGTGACACCCCTGATTTGGTTTTTAAAATGTTAGAAGTGGCATTAGGATTTACCAACTGCCCTTAGATAAGTTACATCTAATAAGCAAAACCTTAAACAACAAATAGTCTAGTAGCACCATAATTCAAACAAAACATGTAGATGGTATCGTGAGCTTTCAAGTGGGTTGTGCCCACGAAAGCTCATGATCCCATCTACATGTTTTGTTAGTCTTTAAGGTTCTGCTAGACTATTGTTGTTTTTCAAGTTTTTCCTATTAAAGACTAACTTGGCTGCCCCCTGAAGCATCTTTAATAAATAGTCAGTTTGCTCACCTCGTGGCAGATCTCCATCCTGCAGTTGGGAAGGTCATATGGGTAGGCTAAACATAATTTACTTCTGGATCGTTTAGAGCAGCCCAAAGCTCCTAGTATTGACTTGGGAAACAGATTTGCTCTGTTACTGATTTTTCTTTCTGATTTATGTCCATCACAATATAAACGTATAAAATACATCTACAAATAGCTTTAAACCATGAAATGGATACAATTCTTTCAAAACTGTTGCTGTAATAGGTAGAAAACACTGAGTACTTTGCTGTCTGTCCAAGCAAATTGGGTGGCATACTTTGCCTCAGAGTTGCACATGGCAAAACTGTCTAGGATTCTTCCAATATTTTGATCTGCACGCTTAAGAGGCAGGTAGGGAGGATAAAAATGCTGCAGAGAAACCCTTACTTAAGAAATCTGCTGAATGTAAAGAGGTAAAAAAGGCTGTGTCCTCAAATTCATAAATCTGAGATTTTGGTGAATCTTCTTACCTTTATCTGTACAGGACCATTTAAGTTAGACATCTTTTAAGATGCATCATATTTAAAATATTATTGTGTTTATGTCCCCATGCAGGTTCTTCCCATTTTTAATTGTGTTTATTAATTTCAGGGGTACCAGGTAGTAACATTAATGTGATGTGGGCTAGGGAACATGTGGTTTAAAACCACCTCTTAATCATGATCCAAATTTGTGCACCCCATGAAATAATAAAATGACTAAATTTGTTAGATTTTATGCGTTCATTAAAAATACTACCAACCCTGGAAATGGAGTATTGTTACATGACGATTATCTGTGGTAAATTTTAATTCCTTTAACATTTAAAAAAGTCTGCTGCAGTTAAACTGGAAAATAACTTCTTACAATAAATGAAGCCACATCAACTTCTCATGCTGAGTTTGCTGTCTGATAAGGTCTAATTTGGGGAATGGAATGGAAATACATTTAAAAATCTAATCTGAGATAAATTTAAGGACTAGTCATTTCAAATGTACTTGGCTCTTAATTTGTATTTATTATTATTATTATTATTATTAATAATAATAATAATAATAATAATAATTAATAATAGTTAATGTTGCTTATACACTTTTAAAGGGTTTTCCAAACATCCATTAGGCCTCATGACCTGCTGTAAGTGGGTGAACATAGGGTTCACCCAAGTGTGCCTTTTTTTTAGTAAGGCACAGAGAGAGTAATGACTTGCACGTGGCCCATGAGAAAACAGAGACTAGAACCCAGGTGCTAAAACCCTTAATTCCCTGCTTTAGCCAGAGGAGAATACTCCCTTCCTTTTCTTTCAGTTCATTATTAAACCTTTTAATGAAATCTTCAAGCATGACTACTTGGGAGGGTCTTGGAAAGATTTAGAACTCTAATGTTCCAAGAGTTTACTTTCTGCAGGGAGTAATGTTTTCACAGTGAAACCCATTCTCCTGTGCTTTTAAACCCATTTTTCTTCTGCTCACAATTTACTCTGTTAAATATCATGTGACTTAACAGCTGCAAATAGTTTCATAATGACACTATAAACTATCTACACCAAGACAGTCAAGAGCATGTGTTATGTTAAGTAATTTGACAAATTTAGAGTTATGTGGATTTTGGAAAGGTTGCCTCATTCATTTCCTCTTGCAGATGTTCTGGGTGGTGAGGGGAACCATATTTTACATTGTTATGGAGTGCAGTGAAGTGGTGTGCTGGTAGTAATACTATATTCAAATGAATGTTGATGAGCCCACAAAAAGCCCTGTCTTTTTTGCTTGAATGCTATCTGATGCCATGTTTCTTAGTTCCTTACATGACTGTTCTTTGCTCCCAGGCCACCTTGCTTGAGCTTTGAACTCATTACTCACCCTACTACCGGGAAACAATACTGATGACCTCAAAGCACAATCTGGCAGCTGTGGGAAGTGTCAGCCAATGGTCAGGGCAGTGAGTGGTGTGTGTGTGTGTGTGTGCAATACACCCGAGACTTCAACTGCTGAGACCGGGGTCCCTTGCAGCGGGCAACCGGGAGGAGGTTGACAAGCGCCCCAATAAGTTTGCAGGGAGAGCTTATTACACTTCAGATTTTAGCTGCTAGAATCTGTGATTCCTTCGCAGCGGGCAGCCTGGGGGAGGCTGAGAAGTGCCCCAACGGATCTGCCACCTGGGAGTGACACAAATCCAAATGCCCAAGCTCTCCCTATATCTGTCCCTTAAGACCGGCTGAAGTTCTTTTAAATTGTGCCTGGTTCTGTTACAGCAACTGAAGGAGTCAGGTTAAAGCTTAAACAGTTACAGGTTTATTGAAGAAGCTTATAAATCACATGGTTGCAATAGCTATTGTTCTATTTCTTAACTGCTAGCAAAATATAGATCTTAAAAATGGTTATAAAGAAGATAAAGATAGGAAAACAGAAATAATAGTACCAAGTAACAGCTTAATCTTTAAAGAGCTCTAAGTCTGTGTACACTTAAGACAGAGGACCACATCCCGGTACAATTTTTACCCCCTTCTGTGCCTCTCGACTCCAGCGTGTCAGGTCAGGGCCGGTCCCTCAATTCCTAGGAAAGACGAAAATACGAGGTGGGCGTCCCCAAAGAACCTCGGGAGGTCAAACACCTAACCTGACCAGCAGGTAGAGGGTAGAATGACACTCAAAAGTGAGTGTGCTGTTGTACCCATCTTTATACTCATGGGGTCACGTATTTCTCTTTCTTATCTATGATGCCAAATGGTGCCAAAAGTCTGTCTTTTGTGAGACCACTTCTTACAAGGGAGTTGTGAACTTAATTTACACTTGTAAGAGAGAGTTGAGAGGATTAAATTGGAAGTACTGGGCATTCTTTTTTCTCAGTGGGAAATTCCTCTCCCAGGGACTGTGTGTTCGTATCAACATGGGTGCCAGCCGGGTACTTCTTGCAGCCTCGAGGCCAGCTTATTGCATTAATCGTTCTCTCCTCATATCTATGTTTTCAGCTTCTCAGGATCAGATGAGCCAGCATAGACTATGCTGATTTTATTTCTCCTTCTCTGTCCTGTATGCTTCAGGAACTTCAGAGAGGCAAAATAAGATGGATGAGATGGGAGGGAGGGGCTGTCTGGCTCCAGGAAGTGATGAGATTGGTGACTTGCTAAGGGACATTTCTTCCCTGTGTTTCAGAAATCAGCCTGGTGATACTCCTAAAGATGGGTAGGAATCTGTTAAAGGCTTCAGTGGAGCTAATCAAGTGTCTGTTAAGCACATGCTGAAGTGTTCTTCTGGATTGAGCCCTAAATGCAAGAGACTGAAATATAATAGACATATGTACAATTGTTCAATTCCATATCTGTTGTGAGCTTAGCCATTGGATAGCTTAAAAAAAAAAACCCTGGACAGCTGATTTGAGTGGTTTTAATATAAAATTGAGGGCCTAGAGAGCAGAGCCCTGTCAGAGCCATAGAGAGGATGGCCCCTCCCCTGTATATGGGAGGGTTTGTAGTGAGGTGTTGCCTGTATAATGACTTACTGCAACAACCTGTGAACTTCTGGTTCTGTTCACATCCTAGCAGGATGGTACACTTGCTGTAGTAAAACTGCACAATCACTTGTCTGGTATTTGCATTTCTACAGCTGCAGTTGGTGGTAATGTTGATCATAAGAACAGAAATACTGGGTCAGACCAAAGGTTCATCTAGCCCAGTATCCTGTCTGCTGACAGTAGCCAATGCCAAATACTCCAGAGCGAGTAAACATAACAAGGAATCATCATGTGATCCCTGTCCTGTCATCCATTTCCAGACAAAGACGAGGGACACCATTCCAGAGGTCCAGGAGCTAATAGCCATTGATGGACCTAACCTTCATGAATTTATCTAGCTCTTTTTTGAAACTTGTTAAAGTCCTGGTCTTCACAAAATCCTCTGACAAGGAGTTCCACAAGTTGGGCTGGGTGTGGGCTTTGACTCCTGCTGCAGTGGCCAGGGCTGTGCTGCCGTGCCTGGTGGTGCTCCTAGGGAGGGGGGCATGCAGCTCAATGAATGTGTGGGAGGGAGCAGGGTGCATGTAGGAGGGAGGAAGGGGGATAGGGTGTATGTGGGGATCTGCGGTGTGGTGAGGGGGATATAGGAATGGAGGCAGGGGTACAGGGAATGTGGCAGTGGGGAGGGACTAGGGAAGGATGTGGTAGAGGAAGGAGGTAGGGGTAGGGATAAGCAGTGTGGCGTGGGTAGGCGGGTGTAGGGAGGATGGAGAGTGCAGGAATGGAGGCAGGAGGATCAAACTGAAGGTACAGGTTGGTGGAGGGGAGGGAGTGCTGGGGCTGTCCCGGTTTTGGCCCTGCCTGACAGCTGGGGGTGGGGAAACTAGGGTTGACCCAGCCTTTGCCTGGCAGCGGGGGGGAAGGAAGGCAGGGCTGCTTACCCCCAGAGACAGGGGATTGGCCAGTGTTTGCAAGCAGGGCGCATCGCCCTCTAGTAATTAATATACTAATACATTTTATTCCATCGGGACCCTCAGTATCCTTAAAGCAGGGATCATCAACCTTTTTAAGCACAAGGTCACTTTTTGAATTTTAAGTGCAGTGTAAGATCTACCTCAAACCCAAATACCCTGCCCCACTTCCTTCGTGCTCCTTCTTTCAGGCCCTGCCCCTGCTTAACTCCATCCTCCCTTCCTCCCTCCCCCATTCTCCCTCCCTTTCATCAGGCAGGGGATGAGGGTTGGAGCACAGGCTCTGGTCTTGGACTAAGGGATTTGGAATGTGAAGGGCTCTGAGCTGAGCCTGGGGCAGGGAGTTGGGGTTCAGGAGGGGGGTCAGGCTCTGTAAGAGAGCTTGGATCCAGGGGGTTGGAGGTGCAGGAGGGAGTTCATGACTGGGGCAGGTGTTCAGAGCTGAGTCCAGCTGGGCACTGCTTACCTTAGGTGGCTCCTGGTTGGTGGTGCAGTGGGGCTAAGGCAGGCTCACCCCTGTCCTGTTCCTGTACCACTCCCAAAAGCAGCCAACAACTTCCTTCCATCCCAAGCCCTGTTGTGCTTTCCCCCTCCCCCAGCCCCCATTCTGTGGAGATAGAATACAGGGTGAAAGAAGGAGCACCCTGACATCAACATGCCCTCCTCTCCCTTCCCTAATCTGGACCAAAAGCAGGAGGCTCCCAGGCAGAAGAGGGGGAAGCTCCAAGGCAAAGGGCAGGAGGTGCACAGCAGTGGGAAGGAGGGGGAGGTGCTGCCATGCTGCAATGTATCGATAGCCTCTTGGCCAAACCAATCAAGATCACCTGTCAGAGGCTCCAAGATCTACTGGTAGATCCCAATCCACTGGTTGGTGATCACTGCCTTAAAGTTTCTCCACTAGTTGATGATCTTGACCTTGAAGATTTCTAGTGATGCAACTGAATTGTTCCTTTTGGAAGCATGTTCCCATTGCTCTCCCTGATCTTATACTTTTAAAACTTTTCCTTCCTTTTAAGCTAACTGTTCTTTTCTGGCATTTAAACACATCATTTTTGGTCTTTAACTTTGATTAGTCAGAGTGATCGCTTCTCCTGTTTGAGATGCCAAGAGCCAGTACTGTATATCAATAGTAGTAAGCTAAGCAAATAGAAGTAACATGATGGACTTCCACAACAGTAGATCAGAGGTGGGAAATAATTTTTGATGGGAAGTGGGACACTCCAAGATTTTGGTAAGTGGTCAAGGGCCACACTTTTCTATGGAGGGGCTCTTGGGTCTGGGTCAGAGTTTAGGTGCAGAAGGGAGCTCGGTAGGGAACTGTGGTGCAGGACAGGGTGTGGTGTCAGAGGGGGAGTTTGGGTAGAGGAGGGGGTTGTGACCTGGGGCAGGGGATTGGTGTGCGGGGACTGGTATGGGTTACAAGTGCTGGAGAAGATTCTGGCCTATGGAAGGAGTGTGGGAGGGGGTGCAGAGTCTGGGAGGCAGTTGGGGAGGAGGAGCTGGGGTGCCAGAGGCATGCTCTAGTGTGGTGGTGCCTGACCAATAGCACTCTCAGGCAGGCTTCCTTGCCAGCAGCCCCAGATGGCTGGCTGGCTTTGTATGTGGCTCTCTTGTCTTTCAGGGAGAGGAGACGGAGAGAGGCTTCACACATTGCCCTGGAGCTGAGAGATTGTGCTGCACTGCTCCCAACCCCAGGAAAAACTGGGGAACTGAGAGATTTTGCTGGGAGGCGGGGGCAACGTGTGAAGCCTCTCCTTCCCCTTCCCGCAGTGCAAAGAGCTGCAGGAAGTAGCCAGCCACTTTGATTGGCCATTGGAATCATAGGTCTGTCCCAATGCATTTGAAGGATTAACTTGACATAAGTAACTTGTCTCATTTCTTAGTAGGCATCATGGGGAATGTGAACAAAAGGTCAGTTTGTCATAACAAGCAATATGTGGGATCACCAGGGACATTTTAGTATTGGTAAACAAGCCTAAATGTAAGATAAGGTGGAGGTCAGATTATGCATGAACAATACATGTGCAGAACATGCTCTGTAAGGATTGGTTCACACAAAGTTACCAAGCCAATCCCAAGACCTGTATTGTGGTGCGTAAAAGTATATAAAGGAAGAGGATTTCTGTGTAAATTTGGATGGGTGGCAGGCTTCACAGCCGCTCTTCTATGCTTGAGTATGATCAACTCAGCATAGTTTTTTTGCATGGCAAACAAAGATACCTGAGTGACGAAATGGAGGATTGACCCGAGTTCTTGAGAAGCTCAGTGGAAAGAAATCCTCCCAACTGCGGTGGCTCTGTATGTAGCAATGAAGCTTTTATCTAATGAACTTCCATGTTTTTCTTTTCTAGGAATATTTAAGAGAAATTGTTTTTCTAGTATTGTAATGCCCCTTTTCTGGAGGGGAGCAGTGCAAAAACTTTAAATCTTGGGATTTTATTTGGTAGAGTTTGAATCTGCAGATTTGAATATGCTGTTGGCAGCTCTCTTTCCTAGGGATGAGTCTCAACTCCCAAAAGAAGTTGCTGGCAGCTATGGCATTTTTTAAGCTTAAATGCCAGACAACCACTGCTATAGGCCGGTAATTTTTACATATACTTGACTCCTAATGAGGAAATATATTGTAATCCTCTGAGGATGTCCTAAGATTAAAGAAGACAGACTTCATGACTCATTGAGATGGTTAGTAAATAGTAGTGTGCAGAATTTACAGTGCAGACTGCTCCTAGATGGTAAATCGGTTTCTATTTAATTTTTCTTTATCAGTTTTAAAACAGGAAGCTTCCAGAGACCCTTTCACTCTTTCTCTGTTATTCCAGTCATATGGCTGCATGTTTCTATCATGGATCTCAATGAAAGATTTTGAAATGGAACAGTGCAAGTACCTGGTGCTTTGTGGGTTGGGTACTTTTGAAGAATGCTAGCTCTGTCAAAAATAAACTACCTGCCTCTGCTACATAATAGGAATTTTGAGCCTAGATAGTGATCTGCATGTAAGTGGATTAATAAGGACGTGTGCTTTAGTTCACTGCCTCAACATTGGATGGAGTAGCTGGGCGTGCTAACCCTGTTCTGCAATCAAGGGAAAAGTTGTTGACTTGGATTCAGCAAAGCAATTAAGGGCATGCTGACATCACGTTGACTGCAGTGGAATTTAAGCTCTGGCTAAAAATTGTGGTTAACTGCTCTCTTGGTTTGGGACTGTCGTCATCTGATGCGGAATGATTCTGGGATTTCTGATCTCATCATCAAATAAACAAAGGAGGGTGGGGTGTATGTGTGCTGGTCACACTTGGTATGGGATGCTTTATGCAAAAGAAAAATAATTGCATACACGTAACGGTGGATATAGGTGAGCCATGGTAGCCTGCAGCCCCTCGGAGTGGAATCTGCTGCTGTTCCAGCTGCTTGTTGCAGCTTTTCTGTATGATTATAAATGGAGAGCTTAGTCCTTAGTTTGGGAAATGTTCCATTAGGTGCCAGTTTGCACTAACAAAAGGTTTGCACCGCTCTTAATAGTAAAAATCAACAGGAATTTTGATATTTTAATAGCATTTCCTATCTCTATGTTGGATGGGCCTCTCTAGTATTGTGGACTACCATTATAAAAATGTTTAAATATAAGGTTGCCAGATGGTTTCAGCAAAAATACCAGACACACTTGACATTACATCACAATCTACATTACATCTTATTTAGAAAATACTGGACAGTTATATTTTCTCAATTTATTTCCTGAACAGAAAGCTCAAATACTGGAGTGTCTGGTTCAAAACCGGACACCTGGCAACCCTATTTGGATATCAGTACAGAACAGTAACCCTTACAGCAGGGCTGGAGAACCTCAGGCCTGGCTTGCCTAGATCTGGCTCCCGAGGCTTAGGGGTCCCCCCAGCATTGGAGAGCCCACAATGGCACTCCATCCCCCCATATCCCACCACAGAGCTAGAGCACACAAAATCTATTAGTCTGCCCTCCCCCCAGCTCTGGTGTGCGAGGGAAATGTGGGAAGTGCCTTTTTCTTCTCATTTGTGTGTGGCCCCTGACCCAAAGAAAGGTTCCTCACCCCTGCCTTCTGGAAATCATTGCTGTATACAGGCAGTCCCCGGGTTACGTACAAGATAGGGACTGTAAGTTTGTTCTTAAGTTGAATTTGTATGTAAGTCGGAACTGGTACATATTTTTGGGGGGGGAACGGAGAACTGGAGTTAGGTGGAAAAGACCCTGATTCTCATACAACTTCCTTATTCTAAGAAAAACACATACTGTTTTGATATGAAGATTTTTTTGGTTGATATTTTAATTAAAAATTGATCATAAGTTTCAGTGTTTCATGCTATATCCAAATCTTCCTTTTGGGGTACCTGAAAGATCCCAATTATTCATTTAATAGTCAGAATCTTTGTTTTTTATAACTAAAAAGAGTTTATTCAATGCATATTACTGTTCCAAATAGAATTTGCTACAGATGGTTCAATGAAATGGGTATTAAGTGTAATCAATAGTCATTGGAGAGCACAGTGAAATATAGATACAGTCAAAGCTGTTGTTGTATTCTGCTGAGCAGATATTGGAAATCCCTTCCTGTGAAGTGTGTGTGTGAATTTATCCACAGGATTAATTTTAAAGAAAAATTCTGTGTTGGGAACAGGAGTTTAGCCACAGGTGGGTCCTCATTTTCCACTCACCCACTTTGCAACCAGCCCCATCCCCTTGGGGCTTACCCTGCTCCGCTTCAGCCAGGGCGTGGGTTGGGGCTCATTCCCTCTTTCCTTCTGCCCTGCTCCTCCCCATTCTTGCTCACCCATACCACTGGGTAATTTTTCAGCTTCATCTCTGGCAGGCTGGAAGGGACTTGTTAATTTCACGTGATGCTAACAAGATACTTGCAGCTCTAGTGCTGAAGAGGGAAAGAGCTGTTGCTCCCAAGGTGGGGACTGTAACACAATGAGTATCACTGCCTGCTGCTCCTGCTGTTCCCTAGGAAATTAATTTTTCCGCTTTGGGGTGCCCCCTTTTGGCTGGTGTCTTGTTCCCCCCAGCAGACCCGGGTCCTCCGTGGTGAGAAAAGTCGCTCCGCATCTCCCTGGTCTGCTGGGGGGGGGGCGCTAGCTCCGCGTCTCCCTGGTCTGCTGGGGGGAAGCGCCCCCTGCGCCGCCAGAGGCGGCGACAGTGGGGGAGGCACCCCGCACTAGCTGCACCCCCCCCCCCCGTTTGTAACTAGGGATCCGACGTAAGTTGGATTGACGTAACCCGGGGACTGCCTGTACCTTGAAAACATTAATGAGCAAGTGACATGGACTCACTGCAGGTGGATTAGAACCAGTTCTTTAAAGGAATTCAGGTGCCTAACTCCCACTGATATCAGATTATGCAGAATCACTTCCATGGCTTAAGGCAATACTGCAATTCGCACTTTATGTTCAAGCAATTAACTGATGCAATGGCTGATCTTAAGTTGAATAAGAGTAATTTGCAGTTGGTGAGACTTCTCCACTAGGCAGGCTGGAATACTGCTGTAGGAATGGTGACAGGCTGACCTCTGCTGGAGTGGCTGGGAAACCAAACTAAAATTGAAAAATAACTTTTGGATTTGCTCCCTCCCTTATTAAATATTGCCTGAGGGCAGACACACTACCTGTCAGTGCATGGGCCACATAATGGTCATATTTTCCAGTTCAGAGGCGAAGTGGCTCGGTCACTAAAAACAATGAGTTATCAATCTCTGTAGTTAGTTTAGGCCAGTGTTTCCCACAGGTTTGAAAGCTGAACTTGCAAACCAGGAAACTGCCCACGCCCTAACGTGATTGTGTATTTTTGTGCCCTGTGAGATGAAAGCCCATTCATCTTAATGTACCTGTCTATGTCCTTAGTTGGGGTTAGAGTTGCCACATGGCTTCAACAAAAATACTGGGCACACTTGACATTGCATCACAATCTATATTACATCCAGGAGCGGTCCGAGGCCGGCTGCGGCAGCTTGTGTTCCAGGCGGAACATATGATCGGCGGCGCCGCCTGCAGGGCTGTCAGTGGAGTGACGTCATCATCGGCACCCTGGGCGGCGACGCCTTAGGCGGCGACTGAGTTCGCCTATAGCCGCAGGCCGCCCCTGATTACATCTTATTAAGAAAATACTGGACACTTATATTTTCTCAGTTATATTTTCTCAATTTGTTTCCCAAACAGAAAGTTAAAATACTGGACTGTCCAGTGCAAAACTAGACACTTGGCAACCCTAGTTGTGTTTTTTGCTCCCACTGCATTGGGATATGTTACTGTAGCCTTTTATAATATAGCATGTCCTTTTATTTCTTCTGTGCTGTGAGCTGCGATTGTTAGCTAGCTAGACTATTCTCACTGGTTCCAGAACTAAGCACCCATCTGAAATGAGAGAGGCAATTCATATGTCAAAGCAATTGTTTTAGACTCTGCAAAGTAGGAGACCTTACTTTATCAGCTATTCACTCCACATCTTCAGGATTTTTTTTTTTTTTTTTCAGTCGTAACAGACAGAGTCTTTCTTTAGAAAAAATGAAAATATGAAACATTGGAAAGTATCAAAGTGTGTCATTGTTACTCCCCAGCTAGTGATTTGACCAGTGCTTTGGGGAGCACTAATCTAATCAGTTGAGATTTCTTACAAGCATACAATTAGCTGTTTAAAAAAATCATACGTAGCCTCAGTGCTGCAGTGTCTGAGAAACCGCACCACAGATGCTTCTCGTGATGCTGGATGGTCAAAGAAAAAGCTTCCAAAAAGTACCTTTTGTCAAGTGCCCAGAAGATCCCAATAGTTTGGTAACCTCTGTCGTCTTGGCTCCTGCCCCCAGAGAGTGGGTCAGTTTTTTGGGTGCTCAGCTTGGGACCCTGAAAGGAGCCTGATTTGCAGAAAGTGCCAAAAACGTCAAGTCCCTTTTTGAAAGTCTTGGCAAAGGTTTAAAACACTTTCAATGTTTTACTGCTTCAGAACCTACGTTCCCGCTGCTCTCTGTTTGCTGCTTGGGATCAGTTCTTTCTGCTCTCTTGTTTGCTGCTTGGGCAAGACTCCTCCTTTAGACAGAAACTGTCCTTTGCTATGCTAATTATGGGACTTAAAAGACAAATATTCAGTTGGCAATGCTGTGAACTTGTTCAGCTGCCCTCTTTATGACCGACATCTTCCATAATGCCCACCAGAAGTGAACCAGCCAGCTCAGTTTTCTTTTATAAGACTTTTAATCTATCCTTACACTAAAAAAACCCTTTGTCTTAACAACTCTGACTGTGCCCAGTAGTCATGCAACCTTATGATCGTATCCAGTGTTTCTCCTCTGGGTTGCACCATATCACTTAGATCAGGCATGTCCAAAGTCCGGCCCGCGGGCCAATTGCGGCCCGTGTTCCGGTTTAATACGGCCTCACAGGTAATTTGGCAATATCTATCTTTTATAGCCCCCAACGAATCCATATGTATTGAGATGAATACATTGTAAAATCTCAGTTAATGTCAGTTGGTCTAAATCAGTTATAAATATATTTGGACACAACATGTATACTTGGTGTTATGTTCCTGTTAATATTTTTTGAACTTAAAAGTTGACAGACAACCTTTATTACCAATAATATGTAATGTACTTTACAATGTTCCTGACATATATTTCAGCTTCTTGGATTTTTTTTCATCTGGCCTTCAGATATGAAAGGCAGAGTGATTTAACACCTGTTTAGATTGGTCATCCATGTGACGAAATGAAAAGTATGCCGTTTGCAATAAACTTTGCATAAAATAGTTAATTTGCATTTAAATTTAATGGTTCAAAGAATGTCAGGCAAAATGGTCGGCCCTCACGCATGTTCACTTCATCAAATCTGGCCCTCTTTGAAAAAAGTTTGGGCACCCCTGACTTAGATCAAGGTTACCCAATACACACAGGCCACATGCAGCCCATGGCCCGTTTGTTTGCAGCCTTTGGGTGGGAGCTAAAGCAAAAAAGTAGTCAATATTTCTGTTGATATTTGTTTTAGTAGTTAAATTCCTGCACTGTCATTGCTCATTAAAAGTGCTGACATATGGGTGGAAATCAGGTAAATATTGCATTTTATTAGTATCAGCAGAAATGACTTAAATGGGACCTGTGTGTTGTGTATTCATGCCCCTTAGTGTGAAAGAAGCTATTTGCACATATATTTGCCTGTATATGCAACCAAACTTAAGTTGCAGCCCTTGCCATGTGCTGTGAGTATCACTGTAATCCCCAAGGCTTGCAAAGTTGAGTAGCCCTGATTTAGATTATGCTCTGTGGGGCAAGCATGCTGTGCTGTTTGTACTCAGTTGCTGTTCAGAGTTCTTTAAAAGACCTCGGTAATACTGTTCAACTGGCTGAACATACAATAATAAATTTGGGGGAACATTTTACAGCTTGAGTTTCTCTTTTCCAGTTAAAAAACAAACCAAAGTATCAATAAGGCTGCTAATAATACTCCTGAATCTTCTTGCCTAGCACTCTCCCTGTAGCAGCAAGAGAATATCACCCTAGTCGTGACATTTAAGAGCGGTGCTTACGTTCTTGCTTCAGATAGTCTTTCAAAGACAAGTTTAGTTGAACTGCAGAGATTTATTGGTTAGTGGAAGACTGCAATTGAGTAAAGAGTTGGATAAACACTTATTATCCACAATATTTATTGTTCTGAACCCAGGGGATTTCTCACTTGGTTCATGGACAGTATACCTGATACAAAACATTGTTTGTACATACCTTCTGGTGTTCTATAAATATAACACCATTGGGTGGGGCCAGTCAGGTGCAAAGGAAAAATAATTTCATGCACCTATTTTTTACTGGGTTTTTTTAAGCTTTTTTTTAAATATAGCCTTTTGGGATTTCTTCTTGGAGTGTTCATATGAAGACTACAGGCAGTCCCCGGGTTACGTACAAGATAGGGACTGTAGGTTTGTTCTTAAGTTGAATTTGTATGTAAGTCGGAACTGGTACATATTGTAGGGGAAACTCTAGCCAAACATTTCTCCAGAGCTCAGTTTTATTCTCCCACACCTCACTTCCCTCAGTCCTTTATTCTCAAGCTGAGGTGTCTGCTGAGAAAAGCCGCTCCGCGTCTCCCTGGTCTGCTGGGGGGGGTGAAGGGGGGACGGCGCTAGCTTCGCGTCTCCCTGGTCTGCTGGGGGGAAGCAGCTCGTGCGGGGTTGCCTCACCCCATTTGTAAGTAGGGATCCGATGTAAGTCGGATCCATGTAACCCGGGGACTGCCTGTATTTAAACAAATGTTTCACTGTATTGCACTCTCAAAGGTTAGGAACGAAGGGATCTGTCTTTATACTGATGCAATTCTTGTTACCAGCTAAGTGAGAGAGAGAGAGGATTTCTGTTAAGGGAGTGTCCTCTAGTGGTTAACTCTGGGGAATGGAGAGACAAGATTCTTCACTTCTGTTCTTAGCTCTGATTCAGGCCCAGTCAGCAAAGCACTCCTCATGTGAATGCAGCTTATATTGACAAACGCTTACAGGTTGTTCTACCATCCTCCTCCTTCCATTCTCAAGCAAAATAAACTATACCAGCAAAAGCTCAGTTTTGCGAGGATCACTCTGTGTAATCCAACGATTTTGCCAGTACATGTATATCACAAATTGCACCTTTGACAGGCAGCTACTCTGGCAAACATTTGTAGACTCATGTACTGTACCATGGCTCATTTTTGTGGCAGTGTAGCTTACAAGAGGGTTTTATCCTTGATGACAACAGGTGCTTTATCCTTAAAACGCATATGGCCCACACAGGCAGAATACCCCTATAAGAGTTAAAAATCAAGAAGGTCTTTCTTGGCCTCCATGTGTTGTACAAAATACCTATGTTGTTGCTGAACTAGGCTTCAGTCAGCCAGGCTCACTGCACACACCGGAGGCTCCTTGCATCCCTCCGCTCCCTTTTTGTCCCCTATCTTCTGCCACTATTTCATGGACTCCTTGCCCCACCACCATATGTTAGGTGTGTTCCAATGTCTCCATTTCTTTCTTGCTCTTCCGTGGCAGAGGAGCTCCCATGTGGCTCCCACGTTTCACTGTCTCCCCCCATTCTTTATTTTTTTCTCTCTGGGAGAGAAATTATTCATAGTTAACATTCAGATGTGTTGGTGTTCAGCGCAATTGGGGAGACAGGCATTAGGCTGGTATCCTTATGTAGAAGATGACAATATTTGCTGCCAACTCGTTCTTTGATCTACTGACGGTTGAGTCCTGACTTAAGCCTATGGGGTCTTTTAATTGGGCACCAGAATCAGTGTTTCTCCTAGTGGCATTCCGGCTTTTTACAGAAATGGAAAACCCTGGCCAGTGATGCCTACAACATTCCCTAAAATTGTACATCCTAGGAGAGAAAAGCCCTAGAGTCAGGGCCTCACCAGCTCAGTCAATGAGAGACTCTTCCAAAAGAAGGACTTTCTTCATTTTTAATTCTTGTAGGGGTACTCTGCCTGTGTGGGACATACGCGTTTCAAGGATAAAGCACCCGTTGTCATCATCAAGGCGAAAACCCTCTTGTCCGCTACATTGCTGCAAAAATGAGCCATGGTTCAGTACATGAGTTTACAAATGTTTGTCAGAGTTGCTGCCTGTCAGAGGTACAATTTGTGATGGACATACATGTACTGGCAAAACCACTGGTGTACATAGAGTGATACTCGCAAAACTGTGCTTTTGCTGGTATAGTATATTTTGCTTGAGGATGGAAGGAGGAGGATGATGGAACAGATTCATGTGCTGATTTAGAAGTGTGGGGTCAAAACTAGGAATATGAGGGAAACAATTTGAGAAGGATCAGTTTAAGAGAGTGATATAAGACTGATCTAGGGAAAGCCTTAAATTTGATGATCTCTCTCTCTCTCTCTCTCTCTCTCATGCATTATAATGTGGGATACATAAGGAAAGAGAATTCTCTTCATCTAAAAGAGAAAGAACAACATTGGTAATGGGCATTACTTGTACGAGTGCATGGTCCAATGATAATTGGCATATATATATATTAGCGTATGTACAAATAATTTATAGTGTTCCTCTATATCTTTTTTCCTTTCAGGCAAAGAAGAGTGCACAGAACTTAGGGAGACAACAGGCAAACATACAAAAATGCTGCTGAAATGTGTCTGAGCCACAGATTGTGGTTTGTGCCACAGTTAAACAGGTACAATTCACCTGAGTGTATTCTGTATGTCGTGGACAGATGTATCCCTCTTGCATTGTGCTCTATGAGTCAGGAGTCCTGATGCATTGAGTCTGGCTGTGGCTGCATGCTGTGGAATGTTTCCATCCAAGATTAGAACCTTTCTTCACCATCATTGTATCCTGAGTTTTCAGACCCCCAGAGCCTCCCAAGTCTACCATTGTTGGGCACTATAGTTTATTTTATGGCTCTTGTGTTTTGATCAGGATCAGCCCCATTCTAAGGTGTTCCACTGCCATTTACGGTCTGGTGTCTACCATGAGAGCAACACAGTGTGTTGTGTATACTTTCAGAAATCTGCTTCTGTGCTTGTGCACTGATGTCAGAACTTAGAATTTTGTTCAGAAAACCAGTGCCCAACTGACACAAAACTATCCTGAGTTGACAGAGCCACAGACAATCACGACTACAATTCAGCTTCCAATTAAAAAATGGTGATGGTGATGTAAATTTAAAAAGGCAGGACCATGTCTTTCTCCAGAGCAAAGGAATCTTTACTGGAGGATCTGGCTCTTATTTCAGGCCCAAGTTTGCATTTTTAAATGTTGCAGATTTCTGAACATTTTCTCTTCTAACATGGAGTTTTCAAAAAACATCAAAACCTAAACTCTAATGACTTGTTCTCCTCACTTTGGCAAAACAAGTCAAATATAGAGCCATTCATTTTTGCTATTTGCATTGACTAATATGGTTCAAGCAAGAGTGGCTTGTTGTCGCTCTTCTTCTGCCCCCTTGTCTTGTTGGTGTGTTACTGTTTATCAATTTCAAATCAACACACAGTGACCCAGAAGTGGAAATATCATAAAATGGGCTGGTTCATATTTCTTTTATTTTTTCCCCCTCTTGAACAACTTCTTGTAAATAAGAAACAATCTACTGACTTTTATTTTCAGGAATTAAACCTTTTTTGGGATGAACATCTTATGACTTGTATTAAGTACAGTTCTTAACTGTAGTTTGGTGTACATACAAAAGGAAGATGAACTCCAATAAAGATCAAGCTTGTTGGGTGACATACTCTATAGAGTGGGATTTTCAAAAACACCTCTGTCACTTAAGAGCTACATAAAGCCAAGGAAACTAGTGTATTTAGGCACTTCTTGAAAATCCCATCCATTCAAATTATCATATGTAAATTAAATAAAGCAGTGGGAAGAGAGTAATATCCAAGCAAGAGAGATTATTAAAAGGATGCAAAACAAAGTCTGATACTTTAGAAACTGGCACATCAGGAGAGCTGCATTGAGACTGTTAGTAGAAACTTCTATCACATAATGTTTCATATAGTTCCCAAATAACTTCCCTCATCAGACAGACATTAGCATAACTTCAAAATTCAGTACAGGCAGTCCCCGGGTTACGTACAAGATAGGGACTGTAGGTTTGTTCTTAAGTTGAATTTGTATGTAAGTCGGAACTGGTACATATTGTAGGGGAAACTCTAGCCAAACATTTCTCCAGAGCTCAGTTTTATTCTCCCACACCTCACTTCCCTCAGTCCTTTATTCTCAAGCTGAGGTGTCTGCTGAGAAAAGCCACTCCACGTCTCCCTGGTCTGCTGGGGGCGGCTCTAGCTTCGCGTCTCCCTGGTCTGCTGGGGGGAAGCAGCTAGTGCGGGGTTGCCTCACCCCATTTGTAAGTAGGGATCCGATGTAAGTCGGATCCATGTAACCCGGGGACTGCCTGTAGTCACTTCTGGAATCCAATAAATGGCTTTTATGCTCATAATACCTAGTTATCTGTTAACCTCTATTTGACTAATAATTGAACACAATTACTTGAAGGAAACAAGGGATAAACCCGCTTTGGAAGTTATTTTCTCTAATCTCATAAGTTTGAACAAAAACGTGTATAAAACTAGATGATGAATTAACATTGTTATTCTTCCAGGTGCTGAGGGTTCTCTGCAAACTACTTTGTCAATGAGGGAAGAAACTGATTGGGAATTTAAAGCGCGAACTAGGTCATAATACTGTTCAACATGCGGAAAGGGGTGCCAAAGGACCCAGAGATAGTTGACCTGTTCTATAAAGATGATCCTGAGGAAATATTTGTTGGTTTACATGAAATTGGACATGGAAGTTTTGGAGCAGTTTACTTTGTAAGTATATTTGTTCACCTGCATTTCTCCTAAGAAATACTTATCAACCCTAGTAATACATGTGACATTTAGAACAAAATGATGAAGGCCTTACATACACTAGTTTCTCTCAGTATGCCTGTGAGATAAATATACAAGACACTAGGGATGTGACTGACTAGTTGATTATCTGATGTTGGTAGTCCGTCGTGTCCAACGATGACATCTTGAGCTTGCACAGACTCTTCAGTTGTGGACTTTCATGTGCCTAAGGAGTCCAAGCCTTGAACGGCATGAGCGTTCACAGTGGGGGCAAAGGAATTGTCCTGGCTCTGTCAGTGTAGCAAATGCTTATCGGATCGTTGACAAACTAGTTGCTTCCTCCACTCCTTGCTGTCTCTATCAGAAAGAGGCAGTGGTGGCAGACGGGGAAGAGAGGGCATTTCAAAGTGGCAGCACTGCATGGAACCTGGGGTCAGCTGGGGACTCCTCCGATGACCCCAGGCTCCATGAGGCACTGCCACTTTGAAATGCTGCCGAGAGCACAGGGCCAGCGGAGGACCACTCCCTGTGGCGCTTTCACCTTTGAAATGTAGCAACAGCCCTGGGCTATTGTTACACTTCAGAGGTGAAAGTGCCCTTATTGATTAATCAAATAGCCAAATAATTTTAACTTTACACCCCTACAAGATACATCTCTTAATCCACTGCTGAAGTGTAGCTGTCTGTGGAGAGAAGCCCAGCCTCACAGTATCAGTGCATGGCATTTGATATGCAACTGGTTGCGGTAAGAAGGGAGTACTGTATCTGAAGATAAAGGACAAATTTAGCCAGGAAGAAATATAATCCCTCATGCTGTTTTATCATCAGAAACAGCAGGATTTAATGTCGTTGTCCTTGTGAAAAGTGTAAACGCTTTTTAATAACCATCAGTGGCTTGAATTTGTTTTTTTGCTTATGTTGTGTATTTCCAAATTATCTGCACATTCAAGGAACTGATGAATTCAACAGGCAACTAAAGGTAAAATCCATTTTCAGTAATAAATTGGTCCCATGGCTGGTGGCCTACAATCTTCACTGATTCAGTAGCAAAAAACAAAGGTATTGTTAAGGGTCCTTTGTGGCATTTTTCTATGCTCCTAATATTAGAGATACTGAGTTGCTCATATTCTTGTGCAGTGGTGTTACACTGAAAGCATTTGAATGTCATCCTGCTTCATTCCCCACCTGAGCGCTTTTAACCATAGCAAAATCTGTATGAAGCGGTATTAAGGGACAGTGTTAAACATCCACGTTCACTGAGTAAATGTCATGGCAGTCTAGAGGAGCAATTTTAAAAAGAGTTTGTTCAGAAAGTAGTAGTTACTGCTGAATCTCTATCATGGATAGTGTCCATGATAAATTAAGTTCAGCATCCTTGTGGGTGTAATCATATCAAAACTTGGCACTAACATAGAATTTCAAAAAGCAAGAACTAAAAAATAAGGAAGATGGAGAAATTAAACAAAAAAGTTAAGCTACACTTTTTGATTTAAGCCTCAGAGTGTTGTAACAGATTTAGAGTGTGTATGTATAGCCCCGACAGGAAGGCAAGTAAACATGGGCTAAATCGCACCTCACTCAGAAAATGGCTTCAGCTGAATGACATTGTCATTAGGAAGGAACATATGTGAAGATATTCAGAAGTAATGGGAGACTTTGGATGTCCAACTTGAGACCCGTTAACTGGTTCCAAAATGCTGAGCATCCAATCTCTGAATCAGTTCTCTAAGGTAGGGTGGGCAATAATTTTTAATGGGGAGCCACTCCCAAGATTTTTGGCAATTGGTCAAAGGCTGCATTCCTACAATGTGTTTGGGGTCTGGGACTAGCTGTGGGTGCTCTGCCAATCATCTGGGAGGCATTTGAAACTTTCCCGAGTGGCCATACAAGTGCACAGCTGATGGGGGAACACTGCTGGGCACTGTCAGAGGCAGGATACTGAACTATGGTGGACCTAGTCTGATGTGGTACGGCACTACCTCTGTAGTGCTTAAAACTAGTATCTACAAAAACACTAGGAAATATACTGAGTAGGGAATAACCCTGCACTGACAGAGAGAGGCTCGGCTGGTGTAATTGATGTTCCCTAGCTTGAACTTCTTTGATTCTGTGGACCCAGGGCATGGATTCACCTTTAAAAACTGCCCTTCTGGAACCCCATTTGATAAACCTTTATGCTTTTTTGCCAATTGCTTTCCTTCCCTTCTCAAAACCTCCCCTTAAGGATTGCAGCCTCTTGCCCATCACTTTTTGTATTGGAAGGACAGTTGTTGCTCAGTAGTTTGCATTTTTCTTATTTGCCCGGTCCCCTGTCCTCTTCCCCTCTCCTATTCCCAAAATCGGGATTAGGATTACCAGATGATTTCAAAAAAATACCGGACACACTTGATCTCAGATGGGGGTGAGGACCAGCCAGGAGGGAGCAAGGATGGCCAGGAGGAGGGAGTGGGAGGAATGGCCAGCAGGAAGCAGGGCTGGCTGGGAGGGGATTGGGGATTCGGGGGGAGTGGGGCTGGCCAGGGGAGATCGGGGAGAAGGAACTGTCCAGCAGGAAGCAGGGCTGGGCCAGGAGAAGGTTGGGGGGAGCAGGGCTGGCCGGGGGCGGGGGGAACCAGCTGGCAGGGAGCGGGGCTGGCCCTGGTGCACCCAGATCCCAGGGTACTGCCTGTCCTGCACACCGTCCCAGCATGGCACTTGGGCAAGTTCGGCCCCAGGGATTCCATCCCGCCCTGGCCCCACCCCCAGCCCCCCGCTCTCTACTGTGTGGTTGCGTACTGCCTGGCTGGTAGGTAGACACAGTGAGCGTGTCTACTAGCCAGGCAGTACTCAACTATGTACTGATACTCACGATAATAATAAAACTTATTTAATTAGAAAATACCAGACTGTCTGGCTCAAAACCGGAGATCTGGCATAAATAGTTCTGTTAGCAACTGTCTGCTGTTTTTTCCATTGAAACAATTTGGGATGACCTCTCAGTACATGAAACAGTATTTACATAACAATAGTATAGGGTGATAGATACGACATCTTGGAGAGAAATAGCTGCAGAGTTCTGAGTCTTCTTTGTGAATGCCCTTTCTTGCAGCTGTATTGTATGATGAGATTGGTGGTAGTGCTTTGTTGAAGCTTTCTAACAGTCATCATCGCTACAGGCACCATTACTAAGCAGTATTCGGTTTTAAAAGATAATTGTCTGGAACAGGGTGTGTAGTTAGGCACAATTATTGGGCTAGTTTTCCACATTTATTTTGATTGACCTTTTTAGTTGAGTTGGTACTGACGCCACTGTATTCAGACAAAGCATTGTTCTGTTTCTTTTCATGAGAATGATGGCATTTGAATTTCTTAGCCCTCCTATGGGCACTAAATTTCAAAAGAATACTTGTGAAGTATGAATTTTGTGAGCTTGCTCATTCTGCTACTTTTGACAGTTATTGGTATTTTTTCCCTAGTGGACTAAATAAATGCTAAAATATTCCTGGCATCATTTGTCCCCGGGTTTCAGAATAAATGCACCTACAGAGAGCAATTTCATACTTTCATTCAAAAAGATAATTTTCCTCAATTAACTTTAGGCTCGTTGGACACTCAACCATGAGTAGAGGATATTGTTTGACAAAGCAATTGAGGGGGTTTTAAAAGCTGTGTTCCGTACAAAATGTGCTTGTGGTTTGCCAGTGTCTACACCAGTGGTCACCAATCAGTAGATCAGGTTTGGCCAGGAAGCTATCAAGCACTGTCACACAGTTGCCCCTCTAACCACTGTCATGCTGCTCCTGCCCTCTGTCCTGGAGCTTCCCCCTTCTTCTCCCTCCCCCCCCCCCTCGCGGAGCCTCTTGCTTGCTGTGCAGGGTGTGGGAGGGAGAAAAGGGGGCACTAATGTCAAAGTGTCCCTCCTCTCCCCACTCCTATACCCTATCTCCACACAGAGAGAAGGGGATAGAGGGAGTTTGGCAATGCAAATAACAAAGTGAGTTATTTTTGGTTTCTGACTGGTCTGCGCATTTCATATTTTTCATTTCTCTCTTATACTTAAATTTAATTCTTTGTGAGTTCTAAAATGCTTAACCCGTCATGGCTGGAGTAATTATCCCTGTGGGAATTGCTACTCCTGGAAGTGGCTGGCATGTCCCTGCAGCCTCTGTGAGAGGTAGAGCAGGGTGAATCCACATGCTGTTCTTGCCTGCGGATGCCACTCCTGCAGCACCCTTTCATCAGTAACAGGGAATTGTGGCCAGCAGAAACTGTGGGCTCAGTGCCTGTGATGAGGGGCAGCATATGGAGCCATTGCTGTACATGCCAGCTGCTTTTGGAGTGATGCCGGACCAGGGCAGGAGTAAACCTGCCTTAACCCCCACTGTTCCACCACCTGGAAGCCATTTGAGTTAAACGGTACCCAGCCAGAGCTTGCTTCCTGAACCCCTGTTCCAGCCCTGAACCTCCTTCTATACCCAGTCTTCTGCCCCAGACATGAGTCCCCCTGCACCCAAACTTCTTCCCAGAGCTTGCACCCTGAATCCCCTCTTGAATCCCAATCCCACTACCCTAGCCTGATGAAAGTGAGTGAGGAAGGGAGGTGCAGGAGAATGGAGTGAACAGGCTGAGGCCCGAGGAAAATTCACTGTCATTGATAACAAAAAAATGTAACATACAGTTAGCCCATAATGCATGGTGTAATGCCTTGCTTGTTCCTTTGAAATAGTCTTAAACATTTGACCTACATTCTCAAAAGGCAGGAAATTGGTGCTATTTTTGAAATGTTCTCCTGAGCTTTCCCTGTGCTACCTGGGTACAATATTGCAGCACATATATACAAAGCATCCAAGATTCAGAGTCACCTTTCATTATTTAGAGGTTCAAGCCTACAATGTATATTGAGCTTCTCGGTCTCAAGATGAATCCTTTAGGTGCTGAGGACACTTAACAACTTGCAGGGTCAAGCTTTGAATGAGACACAAGAAGGCAGGAGAGCTGAAGGGTGTTGCTAGCTTTGAGGGGGGGGGTGCAAGTCGGAACCAAGGTTCTTGGACCAGAGGTGTAGTGAGAGAGTTATGCACCCGGGGGCAAAGGCAAAATTTGTACACACAGCAGGGCCTCGAATCTGGTGCATGGCTGAACCTGACCCTGAGAGGAGGGGGGGAGCTTCTATGTCTTCTCCTGCCCCCTCCAGTTTTGGGCTGGCCCCCACATGCACTAATCCGCTGGCGGAGATGGAGGAGGGTCGGGGAGGAGGCTCGAGCTGGCAGCAGCAGGCGGAGGAGGAGCAGGTGAGCCAAGGGATGACAGGGGAGCAGAGGGGGATTAAATTGGCGTCCCCCCCCCTGTGTGGCACCTGGGGCCAACTGTCCCCCCCGCTCCTCCTCACAATGCCACTCTCTTGGACATAGCAATGCCTGCTGTAACTTAAAGGGCTGGTGACAATACAACACCTATGCATCCTTAGGCTCATAATAAACCCAGTGGTCCAACCTTCCACACACAGGTATCAAATGTTGCAAGACTTGTGTGAAGGCTGATACTTCACATGACATAGGGGAAACATTTAGGAGTCTAACAGAATCTGTTTAAAATCTGATTGTCCTAGAGGATTTTATGGTTCTTTTAAAAAAAGCCTCTCATTTGTTTTCATATAGTTGTTTGTTTGAACTGATCCCAATAGTTCAGTTTCATAATGGGGTGTCTTCAGACACTGGTAGTTAAGAAAATGATTGTACAGAGGCTAGCTAAAATAGGTGACCCACTTTAGTAAATTACTCCCCCTACTTCAAGTCCATGAAACTTTATTATTCCTTGGTTATTTGGTAGTAAAACTGCCACATAGCATTACCTGTAATATCTCTGATGAGCCTAACAGTGCAATATCCTGAATTGCAGATTAGTCTTTCAAGGAAATTCACAAGAGCCCCAATGCTTGAATCTTTTAAAACTAATCCAAATATTTACGACTATATGATTGGTTATGTTCCTTTGCTGGCCAAGGAGAGGTGATGTAAGAACCTAATACATTTTTCATCTCCAATTGCTGCGATTTAGGAACCAAATAGAGGTGATCTTCTGATGCCGAGCTCTTTAAATTTTAAAATGTTTTACACTTACTACTTCTCCCCCACCCCAAAGCATTAGGGTCATATACAACATTACTAATACATAATAATATCTCCCTCAACATCTAAATCAAAAGCAGTTAAATGTGACTGGAAACTGGAAGGGAGGAATAAATATTGGGCCAATGTTGGTTTCTCCTGATTGTAAGGCCAGGAGGGGGGAGGAAATATAGTTCTATTGGCAACTGGGGAAAGTTGGATTGAGATGGATGCCAGGAGTTGCATACCCATGTATCAATGACCACAAAGGAATACTTGCTGCTGGCTTTGTCTAGGGCAGTGAAACCTTCCAAAGGGTGGCCTGTAGATTTAGCTATCCTTTAGGAGAAAGCTTCCATATTGTTACACAACTACCACATCTGCAATTTGCTGGCGGTGGAAGCTGTCCAAAGGAGTCCAAAGAGAACAAATTGTTAGGCCAGTCCAACAGGAGAGCTGTGACTCATTCTCTTGGTATTAGCTGGAGCCTGCTATCTGCTGGGCAGGGCTGTTGTCAGCTGGGCCAGCGTGCATTGTGCTTTGCCAAGTTGCTGTGCTCTTCCCAGCTTCTGATACAGCTAGAGTCAGTGGCCAAGGTCTCACCAGGCACAGAGTCGGGCACCAGGTTTGCATTGTATTCCAGTATTTTATTCCCAGAGGCGGGCAGGTAGGTTGCTTGGAATTGGACAGGTGGATGAGTCCATGTGGCAGCTGAGGTCCAAGTGAATTAGAGTCTACAAGAAGGGAGTGTGAGCATGAGAGCTTGCCAGTATGTGGGATAATAAGGGAAAGCCAGGACTTATGACGAAGTCACGTCTGTTTCCATAGGGGAAAAATTCGACTTACTTTATTTTTTTCTTTCCTTCGCTCCAGGCCACAAATTCCCACACTAATGAAGTGGTGGCAGTCAAGAAAATGTCCTACAGCGGGAAGCAAACAAATGAGGTAAGATGGATTTGAGCTAGTTTTGTCACGTGACCTCTCTCTACAGCAACAATATAAACCTGTACAAAGAGGTTAGCTGGAGGTTTCCTTTGGCCCTGGCAAATCAGATTCTTTTGGGTGTATAATAGTCACTTTCTTCCATAGATAAGGAAAATGAATGTGTGAGAATTCTGATGAATGGCAAGGTGTAGTGAAGTCAAGATGAATTCAGAAACGTTTCCATAGTTTTACTTCAGTAATGTCTCTGTTGAAGCACATCAGAGCCATAGCTACTGCAATGTTACAACGTCGGACAGAAAGGACAACTAATATGCACTACAGACTGAAACTGAGCAAATGGTTTCTGCAGTTTTATGGAAACAGTCCCTGAAAACAGACTCCCTTCAGTTATTGTTCTCTTGGATACTCTTCTCTTATAAAGCTCGCTACTTCAGTAGATGTTATCAAGCTAGATTGATAGGGAGAGCTGCAGTACAGAGCAGGGGTGAGTGTTATTAAGAAAGAGGCAGTTTGAAACGTTTTTTTCCACTAAGCTGTATTGGCCTCCAGCCTGTGAATTACCTAGTAACTTTGACATTTCAAATGTCAATGTGCCTTTTATTACATTAGAGAGAATCCAGATCTCTTAAAAGTAACACTAGAACTGGAAGGGACCTTGAGAAATCATCAAGTCCAGTCCCCTGCTCTCATGGCAGGACCAAACACTGTCTAGATCATTCCTGACAGGTGTCTGTCCAACCTGCTCTTAAATATCTCCAGTGATAGAGATTCCACAACCTCCCTAGGCAATTTATTGCTGTATTTAACCAACCTGACAGGAAGTTTTTCCTAGTGTCCATCCTAAACCTCCCTTGCTGCAATTTAAGCTGCTTGTCCTATCCTCAGAGGCCACGGAGAACAATTTTTTTTGCTCCTCCTTGTAACAACCTTTCAGATACTGTACTTGAAAACAGCTATCATGTCCTTTCTGTCTTCTCTTTTCTAAATTAAACAAGCCCAGTTCTTTCAGTCTTCCCTCATAGGTCAAGTTTTCTTGTTGCTCTTCTCTGGACCTTCTCCAATTTCTCCACATCTTTTTTGAAATATGGTGTCCGGAACTGGACACAATACTCCAATTAAAGCCTAATCGGTGCAGACTTCTCATTCTGCTAGCCTTCAAGTCAGATTTCAGTTACTGCTGACTGTCTTTGGAAGCACTGGTCTGATAATAAATCTGAGAACTTTTCCCTTCAAAGGCAAACTATATAACCGTATAATTGTATAGCAGTGCTTTTTGAGAAATGTCTAATGCAGATAAAATAACACTCAAAATACTGTGGGAATCCTAAAGTTGACCTTAATAGTCAAAGGGTATGTCTACACTTGCCCCCTAGATCGAAAGAGGGAGGCAAATGAAGCATTACGAAGTTGCTAATGAAGCGTGGGATTTCAATATCCTGCGCTTGATTGGCATATTCGCGGCCGGTCGCCATTTTAAAAAGCCGGCAGCCCGAATTAACTCGCCGGATGTAGATGCGGCAGTCCGATCCAAAACCCTTCCCTTGAATTAACTGTTACTTAAGTAAGACTGTTATTTAAGTTACTTAAGTAACAGTTAATTCGAGGGAAGGGTTTTGGATCGGACTACTGCGTCTACACGTGGTGAGTTAATTCGGGATGCCGGCTTTTTAAAATGGCGACCAGCCGTGAATATGTTAATCAAGCGCGGGATATTTAAATCCTGCGCTTTATTAGCAACTTCGGTATGCTTCATTTGCCTCCCTCGTTTGAACTAGGGGGCAAGTGTAGACATACCCCAAAAGAACAAAACATAGTTAATTATTTTTTCTTACTTGTCTTCGTGCAACAGGAACCTTGACTACTACAGTATAATCAGCTTTTGCTACAGTTACTTCAGGGTGTGACTGTACTCAAGGTTTTGACATATGCAGATAAGGTTATAAAATAAACCTTGAACTGGTTTATCTCTAAGATAGTCATGGAGGGATAGAATAAATCTACCTGTCATTGGCCAGTTGCTGAATACTTGTGTGGTTTGTTTACCCCCCTTCACCATTTTGATTACAGGCAGTTCCCAACTTATGCGGATCCAACTTATGTCGGATCCGCACTTACGAACGGGGCTTTTCTCACCCCGGAGCTCGCGGGCGGCGGGACCGCCCAGAGCGCAGCGGTCCCGCCACTGCGTCCTCCGGGGTGAGAAAAGCTGCTCCGGGTCTCCCTGGTGTGCTGGGGCGGAGTCCCCCCCAACACAGCAGGGAGACCCGAGCAAAGCCGCACAGGCGGCGGACCCCACTGCCTCTGCGGCTTTGCTCCTGTCTCCCTGCTGTGCTGGGAGGGGGGGGACGACTCCTGTCTCCACTGCTGCTGAAACTGACCAGGGGCTGACTACAGGAAGCCCGAGGCAGAGTTGCTCTGCCCCGAGCTTCCTGGAATCAGCCACTGATCAGTTTCAACAGCGGCTGAATCTGGAGCCTGGGACAGAACAGCTGGGGTGCTGCCGGGTAGGTCCCCCCAGGACCAACCCGGCAGCACCCCAGCTGCTCTACCCCAGGCGTCCACAACAAAAGCCTGGTCTGCTGGGGGAGGGGGGCGCGCACTAGCTGGGGGGGGCCCCCAACAGACCAGGGACACCCAGAGCAAAGCCGCAGAGGCGGTGGGGTCCCGCGCCTCTGTGGCTTTGCTCCTGTCTCCCTGCTCTGCTGGGGGGGAGTCCCCCCCCCAGCACACCAGGGAGACCCGGATCAGCTTTTCTCACCCCGGAGGCAAAGGAGCAAAGCCGCACGGGCAGCAGGGTCCGCCGCCTGTGCAGCTTTGCTCGGCAGGGAGACAGGAGCAAAGCCGCAGAGGCGCAGGACCCCGCCGCCTCTGCGGCTTTGCTCTGGGTGTCCCTGGTCTGTTGGGGACCCCCCCAGTGGACCAGGGACACCCGACCCGGAGCAAAGCCGCAGAGGCGCGGGACCCCGCCGCCTCTGCGGCTTTGCTCCGGGTCTCCCTGGTCTGCTGGTGGCGGGGGGCGCAGCTAGTGCGCGCCCCCCCGCCTCCCAGCAGACCAGGCTTTTGTTGTGGACGCCTGGGGTAGAGCAGCTGGGGTGCTGCCGGGTTGGTCCTGGGGGGACTTACCCGGCAGCGCCCCAGCTGTTCTGTCCCAGGCTCTGGATTCAGCCGCTGTTGAAACTGATCAGTGGCTGATTCCAGGAAGCTGGGGGCAGAGCAACTCTGCCTTGGGCTTCCTGTAGTCAGCTTCTGGTCAGTTTCAGCAGCAGCGGCTGAATCTGGAGCCAGTTCCGAGTTATGTACAAATTCAACTTAGGAACAAACCTATAGTCCCTATCTTGTACGTAACCCGGGGACTGCCTGTATATTGAATCATAGATGTATTATGGGTCAATTTTACCTCTTAACAGCTGGCATTATTTTTGAGCTAGGGTGATTTCAAAAGTTGGTGATTGGAAGTGACATCACCTTTGGGGAACTGTTTTGTATTCTATGATGAAAACCCCAACTCCCACAGAAAAGTAGCTGGAGAGCCAGAGTTCAGTCTGTAAGGTTTTTCAGCAAGGATTGCACAGGGTCAACCTCCTCACATTCAAGTATCAAAAGGAACTATAGAAATGAATTTAATTAAATAACTTTATAAAGTCGTAAGACAAGACTGTGTAAGATTAACAGAGCTAGATTGCTGTCTCCCATCTAGCTCCGAGTACACAAAGAAGTTTGGAAAGCCTTCATCCACTTGCTAGTAGCAATTCCTGTAACAGGTTGCATTCACCTCTCGCAAGCATCCATGGCTGAGTACATGTGCCTGCACTCTGTTTATGGTGGCTCTTCAGTGATTCAGCCCTCTGGCCAAATCACACACAGTCTATTAAAACATACAGCAGGGCCTCTCTCAGTGCCTTCTATTGTCTTTCAGTTTGTCCCCACTCTGGCACAGAGCGATGCCCCAGGGCTTCCTCCTTGAAGATAATGTCTTCCTTCTGTCAGGGCCTTTCTGACCTCAGCCCCAGCCCTGCTCTTCAGCCTCCTCCCTCCCCCTATCAGGGTGCTTTATTGTCCAGGGTATTTCCCCCAGTGACTGAGATGTTGGGGGGTACTCGGTACTGCCCTTCTCCAGGTCTCCACCCAGAGACCCTGTAGATAGCAAATCTTTGCAGTGTCCCTTTAAATAACTGTGTGGCTGCTGTAATTCCCTAGGTCACTTCCTTATGGCTGTAGCACATTCTTCACCCTTACCTGAAGGCCTTGTCCCAGTGCAGTCCCAGCAACTAGTCCAGAGTAACATCTGCTCTCCCCCAGCTCTAGCAAGGAACTGCCCTTGGTCAGGCCTTGCAGCTCTTCTTATACTGACCTGTTAGTCCCTGATTGGCTACTTCCCACACAGCCACTCTGAGCAGTTCGGAGGACCTCTCTATTGTTCTTTTCTGGGACAGGGTGAGGCAGGACCACAAGGCTTCAGCAGGGGGCCTCAGCACCTAGTCCACCCCATCACAGTCCCATAGTTTTCCTTGTATGACTGGCTGGTGTTCCCAGCGAGTAATTTAAACCAAGAAAGGGAAAGATGAGATAGTAGCAACAGAAGTGAGGCTGGTGTTAATTGGGAGGCGGGGAAAAGGAGAGAAAATGGGGTGAGTTATTCTCCTGACTGTCTCAGATGGTAAAATTGTCTCATAGTCGCTTCTCAAATCTGCAGTACTTGACTGTGTTCCAATAGCCACAGATTGAAATGGGGAATGCGAGATGCGGGATTGACGTAAGGAATGAATTCTTCCTGTTTTTTTTTAATAGAAATGGCAGGATATCATCAAGGAAGTCAAGTTCCTACAGCAGCTGAAGCACCCCAACACCATTGAGTACAAGGGCTGTTACTTGAAAGAGCACACTGCCTGGGTGAGTGAGAGCCATGTGCTATTTACAGCTCTTCCTGGGCAAGAAACTTGCCCCAAGGTGCCTGAATATATGAAACAATCCGGTCTGTTCACACAACACTGAATACTTAATATCCCTTCTAGTTTCTTTCATCTTGAAGGATCCTCAAAGTGACTATAAGGGAAGTGGAAATTCTGGAAAAGGACATAGGGGCAGATCCCTACTTCTGCATAAAAGTACTTTGTGCACACAGATTGACCAGGGCATCTAGTTTTATAATAACTTCCATATAAATGACTGCTGATAGTGGTAGAATCTACTCTAAACCTTCACAAAAGTCAGTAGGGGTGATCCAGTAAATTACAGATCAATAACTCTTACCTCTGTAGTTGGGATATTAGTTGCAACTATAACTTACTAAAAAATAAAAATAACACCTAAAAGAGCATAATATGAGAGGATCCAAATGGCATTGCTCTGCAAAGGAAAATCATTCCTCTCCCTCATTAGGACTCTTTTAACATGTCCAGAAAGTAGAAGATGGAGAACCAGGTAACTCACTTAACTTTTCAAATGGTCTTTGACAAGGACTTTCACACGAAGCTAGTACAGAAATGTAGTAGTACGAGGCAAGAGGCAGCTTTGTCATAGATCAAAAACTGGCTAAGAGAAAAACAGGGGGAATAAATTGTTAATTTTCATCAAGGCAGACTGGTAAGAGCAAGACATTTCAAGTTCCGTCATGGACCTGCCAGTATCTGGACTAGGGGACAATCATTGAAGCGGCAGCACCAGTTACATTAGGAGATTTTTTTTTTTTTTTTGCTTATGCAGTTTGAAAATCAAATTTTATTACCAAATGCAGATTGTTTGCAATCCATAAGCTACAGACTTCTCCAAGTCTCAACCAATCCCTGTGTGCCAGCATCAATAGAGTGAATGAAAACAAACTTTGAGAGTGATGTGTACATGCTATATAATGAGCTAAGGTGATCAGATACCAACCCAGATGAGCTGCATCTATTAGTCCTAATGGGATGGCTGAGACATTTCTGTGTTCTGGGTTTCATAAACCTGTGGATGCTGAGATCCATATCTACTAGGGCTATCAAGCGAATAAAAAAATTAATCGCAATTAATCATGCACACTTCCCCTTTGAAACTCTGCGGCGACGTTTCAAACGTGCAGCACTGCAGAAGCCCGGGTTCAACTGGAGTCCTTAGCTGATCCTACGCTCAGCGCAGCTGCCCCTTGGAAAGGCCGCCCTGGAGTTTCAAAGGGGCAGCACAGCAGAAGCCCAGGATGAGTTGGAGTCCCCAGCTGACCCCTTGGAAAGACCGCCCCAGTGTACCCAAGGAGCAGACCCACAGGAGCCTGGGATCAGCTGGAGTCCCCAGTTGACCCTGGCAGGGTGTAATGCTGCCATTTGGAAAGGCTGCCCAGCGCTTCAAAGGAGCAGTGCATTAGGAGCCTGGGATCAGCTGGAGTCCTAAATGTAGATATTAGGGCTGTCAGTTGATGTGCGTTAATGCCTGTGATTAACACAGGGAAGGATTAATATTAACTTTTTTAAGGTGTTAATCACAGGTGTTAATGCTGCGCTGTCCCTTTGAAGCACCAAACCAGCACATGAACAGGGCAGCACAACTCCAGCTGACCTCTGGCTCCTTATGCGCTGCCCTTTGAAGCTCTGGACCAGCACATGAACAGGGCAGCACGACTCCAGCTGACCTCTGGCTCCTTATGCGCTGCCCCTTTGAAGCTCCGTTCCAGCGCTTCAAAGGAGCAGTGTAACACGGAGCACATTGTGCTGTCCCTTCGAAGCATCAGACCAATGCTTCAAAGGGGCAGCGCTGCATGGAACCCAGTGTCAGCTGGGGACTCCAGCTGATTCCCAGGTTCCTAATGCACTGCCCCTTTGAAGCACCAAAGTGGTGCTTCAAAGGGGCAGTGCAGCATTAACACCTGCGATTAACACATTAAAAAAATGAATGTGTTAATCCTTCCCTGCATTAATCGCAGGCATTAACACGCATCAGTTGACAGCCCTAATAGCTACATATAATGTGTCCCTAGATCCACCCTTCTAAAGTCTAACACACACATGATCTTACTGTAGTTATAATGGGGGAGGAAGGAGTGGCCAGGTGAAACTTAAATGGTTCTGTGGCACTGCCTGGAGTCCAGAGAGGAAAGTCATTGTGTGCCCCACAACACAGAACTGCCACCACTGCAGGGTAAACATGAGGTGAGCCTGTTCTTTTGCCTCCCTGTGGCCTCCCCTCTTTACCATGCCAGGATGAAGGGTTTGGTGCCGAAGTGGACAGTTCTGCTGGTGACTGGTGCCCCCTAAGCAATTTAGTGAAGTCAACATGTATTAATCAAATTGGAAAGCTACATCCACACCTGGCTGGCTCTTAGGCCTGCATTGTGTTCTGAGTAAAGGATGCCACGAAGCATTATGCCTTGGCCATTCCAATAATGGTGGTATATTAACCCCCTTCAGCCTGTTGGAGACATTGGAAATGTGGGAGCCAGAGAAATGCCCAATGAACAATAAGCGGGAATATTCAGCTCAAAGGGGACATTGCCAACTGTGTTTATGGCCTTCAGCATTCCAGGCAAGAATGCTTCAAGCGGTTTGTGATTTTCACATTTCACTAAGAGGAGGAATAAAGCGGACACATTTAAAATGTGCTCCAGCTGGGAAAATACACAGTAGGGCTCACTGTTTTGTTCAGAAATCCTGCTGACTGCATTTACAGCCTGTCTTCCTAAATATCATGTGGGAGAGAAGAAAAATGAACTTCTGTTTTAATATTTGTTAGGAAAATATGCAGCTGGCTTCCTGCCATCGTTACTTTATTTAAAGTGCTTTCAGCAGGTAAATGCATTGGGCTATGAAATATCATTTAATATGCCAACATGGTGCTAGAACAGAGCAATAAGCATTCTACAGAAAAAATCTTCAATTACCAATTATGACATAGTAAATTAATCAGATTTTTGTTTCTAATCTTAGCTTGATTAGACCCAAAAAATATCAATGCAGGTTAATGCACAAATGGATCATAGCCCAGGGAAAAGACTTTACAATTCATGCAGTAAGTTTTAAGACTTCCATTAAACATGAATCCATCCTTGCTGCGTTTCTCGCTCAAAGAACCACCCTCCGTTCAGTGACTTGAGACTGAGCTCAGAAATTCCACAAAACAGCAGAAGCTTTGGAACAGAGTCTCCCCTCATTCCTTTGAGTTTTTCTCTCACCCTCCCTCCGGCCCCCCGAGGCCTTACACTAGCCAGCAGGCTTTCAGCTGCAGTGATCTGGACAGTGCTCCCTTGAGAGCTTATTACTGCTTCTCCGTAGTTGTTGAGCAGTGCAAGTCACCCCTTTCCCCAGAATTAAATATGCATTTTTTGCCACACACCCTGCTCTGGCCAACTCAGAATAAGCCAGGGCAGAGCACAAACACCAGGCGACTATCAATTCCCTATCAAATTTTATCATTGGCCCACTAGTTCACATTCTTTTCTCAGGCCCTGAAGTGAAATAGAGGTGATGTTGGAGATACCTTGTCTTAATGGACATGACTGGTCCAGGGAAGGCAGGTTCACTGTCCAGGTGGTGGGTTGAGGAAGGAGCTGGCTTGCCTGCATCCAGCCTTTGAGGCTCAGGGCTCCCCTTAGCATTGGGGACCTCGATCTGGTATGCCAGTCCCTCCCACCGTACCTGCTGCCCCACCGGGGTCTGGAGCACACAAAATCTACTACACTCCTTCCCTTCCCCCAGGCTCTAGTATGCCGGGGGAATATGGGGAGTGTCTTTCTCTTCAGTTGGAGGCCACATCAGTGACGGGGGTATTTTGTTATTTTGTTTCTTACTTATATGTGGCCCCTGACTGATTTTTCTGGGAATCAGTGGCCTCCCTTCTAAAAAAAAAGTTTCCCAGCCCTTTTTAGGGCTTCTTCCCATTAGCTGAGAATGGAAGTAGGTGTAAAAGCCTGCCCCAAGCTTTGATAGAAGGTATTATAATTTTTTCTTGAGCGAGGATGGTACATTAAGCCAGGGATCCTGAAAAGCTCTACAGATGGCATTGTATACTGAAATTTCAGGAGGAGGTGCCCTGTGTAAATTGTTTTAAGCCTCACAAAAGTCTTTTTCTATGTTACATCCTGGTTATGAGCTGAGATTAGGAAATGCCAATCAATTAAGGGAAATCCTTTAACTCTAGGATTCCATATTCCTGGGAGTGCTGAGTCCATGTGAAACCCAGCAGCTCCTAATTGTCTGTCACTCTGACATGGCAAAATGAGTGTCTCCTGTTCCAGCTTTGTTGGGTATTCTACCTCCTTAATGCTTGTGTGTATTTCTGTCTGTTGCAGCTGGTGATGGAATACTGCTTAGGATCGGCTTCTGATTTGCTAGAAGGTAAGCTATGATTTGAAGAGTGATTTCTACCATATATTTGTCCTGAATATTACTTTTTGAAGGTGCTCTTGGCTGAGGAAAGCATTTCACAGATGTCATAGGCTGTCTGTACTTCCAGTGAACCTTGCTAGTGCTTTAAGTCCCAGCCAAGGCCGTACTGAGAACTTGCCAGGGCTGTTCATAACTGGCATGTTTACCGGTTGTAAGCTGAAAAATATAACTATGCACAGCCTTGTGTAGGGGGCTTGTATCTTCTTTGATAGGTAAACAGGAAGTGCTACCGTCTGTGCAGCAATAATGGAAACCTGCCGCTGGTAAGCTTTGTTCTCGCCCTGCAGTTAGAAGTAATAATTGCCAATAGTTTTGTGGTACCCGATGCTAATTAGGGATGTAAACTGGTATCCAGTTGACTGGTTACCCACCGGTTAATTGGCTTCTGGAATGGCCAGAGCATCCCCACCCACAGCAGGGGGCTGCTGCAGCCCCACTGGGCCCACACCTATTGTGTGATGCAATGGGCTATTTAATCAGTTAAACATCTAATTTAACTGTTTAACATTTTAAATGGGATTTTACATCCCTAATGCTAATGTGACCTCCAAAGTAAAACCAAACCCCAAGGCTTTCACAGTGCCTATAAAGAGAAGTAGAAAACCCATTCCCAGTCTAGTTAAGAGTAATACTTTATGGGCTGCCCCTGTGTTTCTCAATATGGTCAGTCACAGGCATGGGCTGGTCTTATGTGAGGGCTCTGTGGAATGGGCATAGGCATCTCTACTTGATATGCTATTCATCCTGCCCTCCTGCTCTCTCTTTGACATAGGAAAGTCTATAGGTATTACCCTGATCATGGCCTGCAAAGGTCAGTTGTTGTGTTCCAAGACTGTGACTAACTCTTCCAGTCCCAGTGCTGTGTAATCTTCATTGAGGAACAAACTACACTTAACTTCTCTTGTTTAAACCTTTTAGTTCACAAGAAACCACTTCAGGAAGTGGAGATTGCTGCCATTACCCATGGTGCCTTGCAGGGGCTGGCCTACCTGCATTCTCATGCTAGGATTCATAGGTAAGAATACAGTTCAGTACTACCATGTTTCCACTTACCTTGCTTTGCACTGAGGACTGATGAGTAGCCTTTGAGAATTGCTCTGCTACTTTTGGGGAAGCCTTTATAAAACAACGGGGAGTCTGGTGGCATCTGAGTGAATAAAAATCACTTTGGAAATCGATTTTCCCCTCGAAAGCTTTTGCCCACATAAATTTGTAAGTCTTTAAGGCGCCTCGTTGTTTTTGCAAATACAGGCTAATATCGCTACCCCGAGACTTTTTAAAACGGTAATATTTAACCAAAACTTCCTGATACACTGATAACATCTTTCTGTATGCCCTTTCCCAGCACTGCTGAAGCCAGGGTATGTTTATAAACAGAAGCTGTCTCCTTGTTAATGAGCCTGCTCTTATGCTGCAATCTTTAGTGAAACTGGCTGATTTCTTTTTCTGTGTTATTGGTTTTCCATACACTTTCCCCTCAATGTCACCAAACAAATCTTTCGGGCAAGCAGGGCTGCATGTGAGGGAGGAAGCAGTCACGTGAATCAGTGATGACAAAGTAAATACTGGAAAGATAACTCACAGTTTACAGGTGTGCAAAGTGAAACATAAGACAGATTTAAAAGAACACAAACAAGAGACCAATACTAGTAATGGTTACATTGACCTTGCTGCGATCCAAGCAGGTAAAATTCATACCTCAGGAAATCAGCTGATAGGTCAGGAAGAAACTCCACTCCTCCAGGATAAAGCGTCACACCAACAGACAGTATACACAAGACATAATCTTCTAAAGCAACTGGCATAAGCTCTTAGGCCAGCTACCAGACAGGCTGATTTGGGAAATTGGTGGTGCACGTTGTAAAATTTGCTACTGTGTGACCATTTTAATTTCCGACTCCCTTGTCTTGTCAGCAACTTAACATGATTTCACCCATGTGTGGCTTCTTTTGGTAACTCCTTGTTTCCACAGTCAGGGTATTGTTATGAAATGGAGTGATCTGGGTTAGCGCATAATGAGACAGCAAAAATGACGATTCTCCATTTCCAGAGGCAGTTTGAAACCAGTCATTGGTCTTGAATCCTCCCTGTGTTAATAACCTAGAGCAGGGGTGCCCAAACTTTTTTCAAAGAGGGCCAGGTTTGATGAAGTGAACAAGCGTGAGGGCCGACCATTTTGCCTGACATTCTTTGAACCATTAAAATTAAATGCAAATTAATTATTTTATGCAAAGTTTATTGCAAACGGCATACTTTTCATTTCGTCACATGGATGACCAATCTAAACAGGTGTTGAATCACTCTGCCTTTCATATCTGAAGGCCAGATGAAAAAAAAATCCAGGAAGCTGAAATAAATGTCAGGAACATTGTAAAGTACATTACATATTATTGGTAATAAAGGTTGTCTGTCAACTTTTAAGTTCAAAAAATATGAACAGGAACATAACACCAAGTATACATGTTGTGTCCAAATATATTTATAACTGATTTAGACCAACTGACATTAACTGAGATTTACAATGTATTCATCTCAATACATATGGATTCGTTGGGGACCATAAAAGATAGATATTGGCAAATTACCTGGGGGGCCGTATTAAACCGGAACACGGGCCGCAGTTGGCCCGCGGGCCGGACTTTGGACATGCCTGACCTAGAGTGTCATTTGCAAACTAACCTTTGGCAAAGTGAAGGCATATCCTGGGACTGCTACAATAAGGAGTTTTCTTCAGGGGCACTGTGGACATTAAGGTGCACTAGTGCAGCCTTAATTGGAACCATTTGTTCTGTTGCAGCAGGGGCAGAACTATTGTTATTCTCTGAGCCATGGCTTTTCACATACTCCACAAGGATGCTCAGCTCCTGGGCATGGGAAGTGGATAGGAATATTTGTCCCACAGCAGAGAGAGCCAAGAGGAGCTCTCTAGTTCTCTGCTAGATGCTAGTGTCCGAAATTGTGGAATACAAAGAAATACTCAATGATTAGCCTCGTTTGCTCATAGAAAGGAGCATTGGTTTGATGCAGTCAACTGTCTTATTGTTTCCTTGTTCTTGTCATCTTATTTCCTTGTATTTGCCTGTCTGTATCCACCTCTTCTTTCTGTGTAAGACAAGAGACGTCTTTGTGGACAGGACAGCTTGTGTTCTGTTTTTTTTTTTCTTTTCCTATAACACACCCCATTGTGAGGTCCATGTCTGTTACTGGGGCTACTAAACATTACAGTAATATGAATAGTAAGTAATCCAATCAGTGGAAAACTTGTCTCAGAGGAAAATGCAGGTCTCCATTGATAGACTTTCATCTGACTCCATGCAAAATTTCTTCCACAAAAGATTTTTGTGACACACATCACATTGCCAAGTGACCATCAAACCAAACTGTCCCTGTAACTTATTTTATTGGACCAACTTGAGTTGGTGACAGAAGCTGGTCCTATAAAAATACGATTTTACTTACTTGGTCTCTCCTGTATCCTTAGGGTTGCCAGGTGTCCAGTATTCAACTGGACAGTTCAGTTTTTGAGACCTCTGTCCAGTAAAAAAAAAAAAATTCAGAAAATACCAGACCCGTGCAATGTCCGATATTTTCTGGTTTCCTGGATGGGCGCCCGATGGAAGCCTGTCTGGGGTGGGGGGGAGTGGCTGGGCGGCGGGGCACGCTCGGCGCTGGGAGCCTCTGGTTGCGTCTGACGTAGGAGTGACGCCTGGGGGAGAAGAAGAAGCCCTGTCCGTGCTCCTGAGCACTGGTCAAGTGCCTTGTGGAGCCATAGCCGGACTCGCTCGCACTTCGCCGGGACAGTGCGCGGGACGGGCAGCGCTCTGGGATCTGCATGTGCCCGGGTCAGTCCCTCTCCCCGCCAGCCAATTCTCTCCCCTGTTCCTCCCGACTCCTACCTGGCCAGCCCTGCTTCCTACTGGCCAGTTCTCCTCTTCCTGATCTCCCCTGGTCAGCCCTGCTCTACCTGACCCCCTCCCCCCAACCAGCCCTGCTTCCTGCCGGCTGTCCCCTCCTCCAGTCTCCCCCAACCAGTCCCGCTGCCCCAACACTCCCCCCGACCAGCCCTGCTTCCCACTGGCAGCACCCACCCACCACCACCCCCTGGATCTCCCCCGGCCAGCCCCACTGCCCTCGACCCCCCCCTCCCGCCGACCACCCTGTTTCCTGCCAGCTACCCCCTCCCCTCTCCTCACAGCCCCGCTGCCCCCGATTTTCACCACCACCACCACCAGCCCTGCTTCCAGTTCCCCGCCTTCTCCTGGCCAGCCCTGCTCCCCTCCTGGCTGGTCCCTCACCCTCCCGGTCAAGTGTGTCCGGTATTTTTTCTGAAGCTACCTGGTAAGCCTATGTATCCTGAGACCAACACTGCTGCAATAATGTATGTAATTTGTTTTCCTGCCCCATAGAGAGGCAAGCATGCTGACCATGACCTAGCATAAGGAGGACACCCTGTGGTGAGACTGAAGAAGTGCAGTTTCCTAATTGTGTGTCCTCGTCTGTTCACTAACATGACATCCAATACAATTGCATGGAATGCAATAGGATGAAATGTTTTTCCTTTACATTGCAGATAGTTTATGGTTTTTCTACTATCAGAGTAAAGTGCCCAAACCAAGAGTTCTGTACATGTACTGTTGCATGCTTGCTCCAGTGAATCCAATGTCCTAGCTTTGCTAAGAATAACTATAATATGGGCAGCAAGTAATCCTGTGGCATCTTATTTTGTATATATCAAAAGTATATACAGTATCATGAGCTTTTGTGGATAAAACCCACTTCATTAGATGAAGTGGAGTGCAAAATTCACCCGAAGAAGTGGGTTTTGCCCACAAAAGCTCATGACACTATATATTTTTGTTAGTCTCCAAGATGCCACAGGACTACTCGCTTTTAAAGTTACAAACTAACAGAGCTACCCCTCTGAGATTTTATAATATGGACAGTATATTGTTACTCAGTGAAGGCTTTTTTCTGGTGACATAGGGCTGTCGCATGGGGTACTCACGCTTCTGTTAGTTTGTCTCTGATTAGAGTGAACTGGAGATAATGATATGCCTCTTCATTATTTTGCACTTTTTTGGAGTTCTGTCTTTGCACATACAATACAAGGCAGGTGTGTGAAATGCCATCTCTGTAGGTGTGTCATATAGAAGTAAACTCTCTGCACAAACAAGCACACCCAGACATTTCAGCGTGATCCTCTAATTAGGATCCTGGTGTGAAAATATCAGTGGCCTATAGTAGCCTAACCATATAGTATTAGGTTTGAGAGGCAGTGTTCTAGCACAGTGGTTCTCAACTAAGGGTATACATATCCCTGGGGGGACACAAACCTTCTGGGGGTACACTAGGTCATCTAGACATTTACCTAGCATTACTACTGAGCTACAAAAAATCATTTGTGAAGTCAGTACAAATTACAATTTCATACAGATATTGAATTGTTTATACTGCTGTGTATACTATACATTGTAAGGACGATATTTTATTCCAGTTGACTTATTTTATAATTGTATGGTAAAAATGAGAAAGTATGCCTTTTTTCACTAGTAATATGCTGGTGAAACTTTTGAGACTTTAAATATGTTTAGGTCTGTAGGAGCTGCATTATGTAAATGTGTATGCTGTTAGGGGGCATACATAGCAGGCCATAGAGTGGAAAAAATTGTGTATTTCAAGTAGGGATGTAAAATCCTGTTTAATCAATTAACTGGTTAAATGTTATGTTTAACCAGTTAACCCAGCATTTCTCAAACTGTGGGTCACGACCCCCAGGGGGTCACGAGCAACTTGGGGGGGGGGGGTCACAGGACAGTCCAGTTTTTGGGCCCTCTGTTGGGTAAAAAAATTGAGAAAATAGCGGACATGTGCAATATCTGGTATTTTCTGGTTTTCCAGCTGGGCGCCCGATGGAAGCCTGGCAGGGGTGGGGCTGTGGCTGAGGGCAGGGTGCAATCAGTGCTGAGAGCCTCTGGTTGCGTGTGATGCCTTGGGGAGGAGGGGAAGCCCTGTACGTGCTCCTGAGCGCTGGGCAAGCGCGTGGTGGAGCTGCAGCTGAACTCACTCGTGCTTCGCCGGGACTGTGCGTGGGATGGGCAGCGCCCTGAGATCTGCACGTGCCCCGCTCAGTCCTGCTTCCCGCTGGCCGATTTGCACTCCCCCCACCCCTTCCCAGCTGGCCGGTTCTCCCCCACATCTCCTCCTGATCTTTCCCAGCCAGACCTGCTGCCCACGCCAGCCCTGCTTCCAGTGGCCAATTCTCCCCTCCTCCTCCCGATCTCCCCCAGCCAGTCCCGCTGCACCCAAGCCCCGCCAGCCCTGCTTCCTGCTAGCCGGTTCCCCGCTGCCCCCAACGACTCCCCAACTCCCCCTTTACTCATGGAGCAATGAGGATGGAGGGTCACACACATTCATCTAGAATTTTAGGCGGTCACGGTATTACAAAGTTTGAGAACCCCTGGGTTAACCACTTAAATGGGGCTGGGCGGGAGACCTGCTCATGGTATAGCCAGCAGGCCCCTCCCTCATCCCCCATGTGGTAAGCTACTGTGGCCAGGCTGGGCCTGCTGCAGGCAGGGGCTAATCCAGTTGGGCCTGGCCCATTGTACCGCAGGCGGGTGGGGAGCTGCTCCAGCCTACATGGACTGACAATTCACTGTAACTTTCTGGGGTCTCGTATTTTAAATGTTTATATATATTTGTATTATGTTTAAAGAATTTTTTAGCCACCTCCAATATTTTAAATAGAGAGGAGGGGTAAAAATATTGAAATAAACAAATAAACCAGTAAGCATTACCCAGTAAGGGCAAGGCTTACCCATTAACTGGTTAACCATTCACATCCCTAATTTCAAGCAGTGTATTGACATTGCCATTAGCGATTTTTTTTAAAAAAAAAATTACAAGTCCTACAGTGTTGTTAACCTGATTCAGCCGGGATTTTTAACTTGCCTTTCATTTCTACTGAGAGCCTACTTTTGCAAAAGTCATCCCCCGTGTATTATTTCCCCTCTCATTATTCAAACGCTGTCTCTGTTTTTACAGTACATCACTTTACTGCGTCTTTTAGCCGCAGCATATAACAAAAGCTGGATCCCATAAAGCAATCTTTTTATTATCAGTTCTTCCTAGCTTTGTTAGGAGAAGGTGGGAGAAGAAACATTTCCAGTAGAGCACAGACTAGACAGACAAGTCCACTGGGCCCTGAGAATGTGGGCAAAGCATGTTTAGGTTCCTATCACTAGGTCTGTGTATGCACTTATCTAAGTGTCATGGAACGAGTGGCTTTAACCTTTTCGCAACATTTCAATTTAACCCCCTTGCTCCTGGCACTTGAGATACTCACATTTTATATCTGCTAAATAATTTCATATCTGTACATTGTGTTTGTCCACTTATAGTCTCATCATAACCATAACTGTAATTGGAGCCCTTACACAGCCCCTAATTATAATTAATCCTGCCCTTGATGAATCCTTGTGAGATGCAGAAGTACTAGTATCCTCACTCAGATGGGGAAACTAAGGAATGGGGTGGCTTATGTGACTTGTCTGAGGTCATACAAGGTTACAAAGTTGAGTATTGAACACAGATCTTTTGACTCTCAGGCCAGTAACTGAACCACAGGGTCACCATTAATCTTTTCTCCTTTGTAGTGCCTGGCAGTTCAGTGTTCCTGGAAAAGCACTCTTTCCAGCCTGTAGGATTCACTGCAGAAGCAGCCAAAGCAGGGGCCTCAGAGCATTCAGAGACATTTTTGCCTTGACTGTCTCTGCCCTGTGCTGATTGGCTTTTGCTTCATGCCTCTTCCTCTTTACCTCCCAGTCTTTTACGAATGCTTTGCTCCAGGCCTGCCCCTCCTACCTCCTGGGCTGTCCCCTGGAGAGTTCCTCGCAATATAGTTTATTTCCTCATCATCAAAACAAAACATGACACAAATGTCACTTGCTGCCTTCACATGGTTCACTCTGCTTGTGTGTGAAACCCTGACCTCCACCCTGTGTCTGTCTTGTCTGTTGAGTTTGTGAGCTCACTTGGGCAGAGGTTGTCTCTATTGCCCCCTGTTTGTAAAGTGCCTACCACAGTGGGGCCCATTCCTGGCTCGCTCTGATGTACTTTCATCATAAATGAGTAAATAGCAGCTCTTTGGGGGCTTTTAAGTCTTTGCTGCTGCTTCAGTGTTGTTCTTCAGATAGGCTAATGGACCACAGTGTCACTGCATATTTATTTGTAACCAAAACTGCACTTTTCCTCTTTTGTTCCTAAGGGACATTAAAGCTGGAAACATTCTCCTAACAGAACCAGGTCAGGTGAAACTAGCTGATTTTGGGTCTGCGTCTATAGTCTCTCCTGCCAACTCCTTTGTGGGGACACCTTACTGGTAAGTATAGCTGGAACACATTAGACTTCATAGGGCCTCTCTCATTTCTGGTGCTTCACAAACAATATGTGGTATTAAAAACCGTGAACCAGTAGCATTCACTGAGCAGCCTTTTAAAACTTCCACATCCAGCTCTTCTGCCCACTTTTCTCATGGGTCCTCAGAAGTAAAAGTGGGCCTTGCCACACGGTTCGAGTGGCCACCATCAACGTTTCAATGAACAGAATGCCAAGAGCTTGAAAAATTAATCTTTGCCCGAGGCAAAGCACATATCCATTGCTGTATTGTTCTGTGTAGCAGGAAGGCAGGTAGATGACTTTGAGCTCTGTTGTGAAGAAACTTTTGGACATTGATTTGAGTTGATTGATGTTCCCTACCCAGTGACCCAGCATATCTTTATACTCCATTTACTTCATGGCAGACACTCAAGACATTGATGTCAGAGGTCACCTAACCCCCAACCTCTGAACAAGTATATGGGGTGGGGAAGACTGCTTCTTCCCTGAAGTAACAAGTTAAGAGGTTGAATCCTTCCCAAGCCGGGACCCGTTTTTCACTCCTCCCTTTATTCTGGACCGCCATATTTCCCCACTTTGTTCCAGATTCCCCTGTTCCTTTCATAGCTGCACTCACAGGCTGCACATGTCTGCTGGAAAATGCTTCTGGTGTGCCAGTGGAAAAACCCACCATCTCTGGGGAGACTGAAAGTGACGCCTTTAGGACACTTCAGCCCCTGCTGGCTGACTCCAGGTACAATGCCTTTGAGATTGGTGTGGGTCTCCCATGTGCCAGCATGTTGCGCTAACAGCAAGACGATCCAGGTTGGCCTCTTGTTTTCTTTCCTTTCTTAAAAATGCCTTTTGGAGGAGCTGCTAATGCAGGCGAGCATTGTTTTATTTCAGCATGGCTTTACTCAGCTCCATGCTGATTCTTTACATTCGGGGGCCACTGCATTACTGAAGACAATGAAGCTGTCTTTTTAAGAAGGTCTGTGCTGTTTATTTTTTTTTTCCCCCAATAACCTGCATATTTTGTGCTGTGCTTGGTAGGATGGCCCCAGAAGTGATCTTGGCTATGGACGAAGGACAGTATGATGGGAAGGTAGATGTTTGGTCTCTTGGGATCACGTGCATTGAGTTAGGTGAGTAAATAGGTTGTTCTACTCCATCGCCTAGTACCCATTGTGCTGAATTTGTAATTCATTTTAGTGTCTTAAGGGACTGGAAGATTCTTCTTCCCCTTAAATAAAAAAGAACCTGACATACTTAGAAAACCCTGTGGGTAAATGCTTGACTTAAAATGCTTCATTCTCTCCAGTAGTTCAAGAGTTAACTTATCACCACTACTGTGTTTAGTCATTCAGGGAATAACAATTCTGAACACAGCAAGGATTTGGTTAGCCTTTTTGAATATTTTTAGGCAAAGCTGGATTTTGGCAGATCCTCGATAGCTGGAACAGAAGCTGCTGTAGCTATGTAATATTGACATTCATCTGAATAAAAGGTTCTTCAAAGGGAACACAAACAAACAGGCAACAAATGTGATTCTGCAGGCCCAGTTTTCAAACAGGAGCATCTTTACGGAACCATCCCAAACCTACATTTGGTTCCACAAATTGGCACTTACCATAGGAACAGAAAAAAGAGCTTTTTCATTCCTTGAGCCAGTTTCAACATACAGATGTGGGTGTCTTTGTTTCTGCAATGTTTGGAAATGGAGTGTCCTCTTGGATGATAGTGGGTTATGATTGTCAGAGGTTCTGCAGGCTGGATCTGGCCCACCAAGTGGGTTCATCTGGCCTGCAGAGATCCTGCCATTCCCCCACCCCCAGGCCAATCAGGGCTTAGGGACAGGGGAGTGCACAATGCTAAGTCAACCCTAGATTCACGGTCTACTTCCAATAGAAACACATGGATAAGTTCACAGTAAGTTGGTGGCAATCACTATAGGAGAACTGCTTGTGACCCTGGCAGATTGTTCTTTTGAACCCAATGCTATGTGTTGCTGAATATCTTCACAAGATGCTCTATGCCCTCAACTCCTCTTAATTTCCATTGAAGCAGAGGTACTGTACAATCCAGGGGGCTGAGTGCTTTGGTAGCAAATTCCTGATACAGAAACAAATTCAGTGCTGGTGTAAGCAGGTGAAAATTGCAGTGAAATCAGTGGGGCTTATCTCTGATAGTAGAGCTGAATTTGGCCTATAGCCAACAGCTAACGATAAAGATTCCATCCTGCTTTTTTAAATCATTTTACAGGTCAGGGGCATATTGGAACATAACAGTGATAAATTCCAGTAACTCCCGGTTTAAAAACAAATGCCTTTAAACCCTGTCAAACTGTTGGAGTTGCTATATGAATAGTTCTAAAGTCCTTACTCAGCCATCATTTCTTACGTTGTACGACTCCATCTTGTGTCCTAGGATGACTCCACTAGGCCCACAAAGAATAACCTCAAGCTGTGCACAAGAAAGACCATGAATCTGATAATCTTGAACAAGCAGATTAGCCAAGCCCCCACACAATTGATAATTCAGCCTCTGTCATAAAAATACTCCAACTGATTCCCTGTGCACAGTGTCTACTAAGCTACAACAGTCAGGCTTGATGAGGGATTTTCTAGACTGCAGCTGGGAGCAAGCCTAATTTATGCTAGTAGGTTTTAAGCAGTGTGGTCACTGTGGCTCAGTCAGCAGCTCAGACTCAGCAACCAGAACCCCTGAGTCTGAACTTGAGTGGCTGTCCTGAGTCCCAGCTAGACCTGCAATGTGCATACAATTTCTAGTGTGCTAGCATAAGCCCCACTAGTGCAAGTCTGTCTACCTGGACTAAGAAGCTTGCTCCTAGCTGCAGTGTAGACATGATCAGAAAATGATCACTTCTAGAGATGCCAGGAGATGGCTGTGGTGCTGATCCTACACAGTGAACTAGGGATGTAAGAGTGTAGTCATTTTAGTGGGTAACCAATGAGCATGAACTTATTGGTTACCCAAATGGTTACATGTAACTCCCAGGGAGCCGGCTGCCACCCTGTGCTGCTGCCTCTGAATCAGAGGCAGCCAGTGCAGGGTGGCAGGCAGTTTAAAAGCCACCTCCCGCTATGCACTAGCTCTCAGGGAGCTGGCTGCTGCCCCAAAAAACCCTGAAATTTTCAGCAGTTATACAGTTAGCCAATGACATGCATTTTAACATCCCTACTGTGAACCTGTCCCTGCATGGAGCCCTTATGGAATGGGTACCTTACAAGCACTGGGAAACACATCGCTATCATCATCTTTACCTTTTATGCAACCTTGCTCAGCAGCCTCTGGGTGCCTCCACTAAAGAAAACTAAGAAATGATGCACCATAGTTGATAGCTCTCATTTTTTCCTACTTCTCTTCTCATGCCTACCCCCTAGTGCCAGCCACAACCAAGCCACACTCTGCATATCCCTCTCCATTCTTTATTGTGCCTTCTTCAGTGGTGCTCTATATAAATCCCTTTTTTAAAACCAAATTCTTGCCAATGTTCATCCACAGATGCCATTTAAAAAAACACACATCCATTGAAACAGGATTATTTATCCCACTCCCAAACTGCTGCCATGTATTTTGTGTCTGTGTCCTGCACTGTCGGGGGCCATATTCTCTTGTGTCCTGGACAAGCACATGGGCAGGGCTTGATGGATAACGATAGGACCTGGATAAGATGCCACAGTGGGAACCAGCTTTGAGAGGCAGAGAAACTAAGCTTAAAAAAGGAAAGTAAGCCTTGAATTTCCATGGGAAGGATGCCGCCATGTGCTTTCATTTAGAGCAGGGGAGAGAGGCACTTCATGGTGATGGGCCCTTGGAGATGCTGCCTCGCACAGCACTCTCTGGGATGCCCTGGGGTAAGAGTCAGTCAGCAGTTCCGTATTGTCAGCTGAATGGACACAGTGGGATACAAAGCATCTCACAAGTACTCAGCTGGCAGCAGAACCTGGAGATTAGAAAGGGGACAAGGAATGGGGAGAAATGCTGTTTCCAACATGTCTCTCTTGCTGTGTGATAGCTGCTAACCACTGGTCTTGATTTCAGCAGGTAGAACTTGCCTCATCTCGATGCAGTTTGTATTTTAGAAATAAGGACTGTCCTGAGTTCTCTTCCAAGCCCTGCTTTGTGGATTTGATTCCCCCCACCCCACACACACACACTGTAAAATGGGTGTTGTAATAGACTCCACGTAGAGAGTGAGGCTTAATTAATATTTGAACTTTCAGGGAATTTGTCATTCAAAGATTTGAAAGCCTTTTTGCAAAGTATTTCTTGTTGCTAATCCTCTTGGAAAGTACCAATTTTTCTCACTCTGCTACCAGGGTCTAGCTCTGGGGATGGCCCAGATCCAATTTCTCGCGTAGACAAAATTAATTGCTCAGTATGTGTGAGTGGGGGAGACGGGGAGGGAGGAGGCAGGGAATTGAGTTGTATGCACATGGCATGTCAGAGACGAGCAGCTGCTCTCCTCTGACCTGGCATGAACTTAAAAATCCTGGCTGCATTGAGTCATGGCATGGCTGACCTTGGGCCAGGGTGAAAACTGGCCTCCTGCTTTGGTTTCTTTGTAAAATCCACTAATGGGCAATTATGCCCCATTCTGGAGAGAGCACAGATGGATAGTAGTTGTGAATACCCTTTCAGAAGTGCATTGTGGCTAAGAGGAGCTGAGGAGAAATTTAGCAAAGAAGCAAATAGACAGGCAAATTGTCTTCCTTCAGTCCATTGGTTATACTTACAAGGACACCAATGTGGAATGTTTCTCATTCTTTTTAGCCTCAGATGCTCTGTTGGTTAAAGCATCCTGCATTTTTAGGAGCCAGTTCCCAGCTTTTCCAAGGAAGATAGCAGTCATATTTCACTTGCACAGATAACTTTTATCCCAGTGATTTCTTCCTGAGTTTGGCCAGCTACTATAAACACGAGAAGAAAAAAATTATCAGACACCTTTTTACAGGTTTGCACTAGTTTTTTGGGGGAACTGTACCATCCAGCATTCAAACGACCAGGAGTTTTCCCTAAAGGGCTGTCCTCACCTAACCTAAGAGATTAAAATAATTGGTTTATGTGGCATGACGACAGTAATGGGCTATTGATTTAGTTGCTACACCTCGCTTGAAGTTCCTTGTCTTTCACTCTTTCCTTCAGCTGCTTTATCGCTCCTCTCTCTTGTCTTTCCAGCCGAACGGAAGCCTCCCCTTTTCAACATGAATGCAATGAGTGCCTTATATCACATAGCCCAGAACGACTCCCCTACGTTACAGTCAAATGAATGGTAAGAATGCTACTCTCAGTTCTATTTTGGTTTTTGTTTTCCTAAAAACTCTTCACCTCTCCAGCACCCATCACGTGGTTAAATATTTGACAGGGAAAGCACTTGTTCCTGTATAGTGATTGATTGACTGTCAGCTGTCAAATTTAATGTCTGCAACTGCACAGATATTCTCTAGTAGTTAGACTTTGCTTTGATCTGCTGTCTTTTTGACTACTCTGCAGTTTGATGTATGCAGGTACTAATTACATTCCTGTAGGCACTATATGAAGTAAAATGTTAGTGTGTGTATTAAGGCAACCTAAGTCAGCATCAGCAAAATTTAGAGACTGGTGCCTGGCTGCACAAGCTATTCGCATAACTGCAGCAAAAACTAGGAGGAAGGAAAGCCACAGATTAGTAGAGTCCATTAACTTTTCTTGGGAGCTACTTTAGGTCTTTTGTCAAATATCCAGGGCTGTATGGCTACAGATTTCTTACCTTGCCACGAACTCGTGTTCCAGAATCCAAACACTGATTTAGAAAAAAAAAATCTTGCTTTTATAGTAGCGAAGGAAACCTTTCAAAAGTGGAGTGTAACTAAGGCAATGATGGTTGCCACAATCTGTAAACGGCCTGAAACAATATTTCATAGAGGGGTCAGAATTTGGCCCCATTATAGCTGCAGGCATTAACTCTGAAACCTAACAACAGCCATTCAAATAGTTATATCAGCTATTTCATAATGGAACTCTTCAGCTAATATTCTTTTCCCATAATCCCATAAACCTAAGGAAATCAGTGTAAACTTGTGGTGTCCAACACACTAGCTACATGTGGTTCTTTGGCTGGTTGAGTGTGGCTAGTTGGCTTGAACAGTGCAGCTGTTTGGCTGGTTGAGACTGTCTAGTTTGCTGTAGCAGAACTGGTTGGACTCCCCGGGTATAGATGGAACACAAAAATTACTCCCGTTGAAATCTATTAATGTCTGAGTGTCATTGGCAGGGGGAAGAGAGAATTATGCATTCAGAAGAACATAAGGACGTCCACACTGGGTCAGACCAAATGTCCATTTAGCTCAGTATCCTGTCTGCCAACAGTGGCCGATACCAGATGCCTCACTCAAGGAGACTTTTTTTGTATTCTGAGTAGGGGGCTATCAAGGAATCCCTCAAGATGCCAGCCCCATTTGAGGTGCTGGTACATGAAACATGTGCTTGGTGCTCTCCTGAATTAGTGTCACTGCTAGTATATTGTCAGTAATGATGGGATGAAATGGAGAACTACAGCATCAAGTTATTAAAAGGAAAGGTGCACCATGATAGAGCTGCATTTGCTGGTGCAAACTTCACCTTCACTCGAGTAAAAAGACTTGAACTTCATTAGAGAACATTGCACTGTCCAACACCCACGTGATTTGCCCCTTTCTGTGTGTAACCATGTCTGCTCCAATAATGCGTCTCTCCCTGCATTGAGAGCCAAGAGCAATAACCTGGTACCCTAGGCAACAGTCTAGCTTGTCTCGTATCCCAGAACTTAACAAAGAAATACAGATTTTTTTTTTTTCTTACTGATGCAGGTAAATTTTGAAAGTCCCCATTTGCCTTAGGATCCTGAATTTACTCAGCCTTTAAATCTCTCTCTCCATGCAGGACGGACTCCTTTAGAGGATTTGTGGATTACTGTTTGCAGAAAATACCTCAGGAAAGGCCATCCTCAACAGACCTGTTGCGGGTAACTTTTCACGTTTCTATTCCTGAAGTTTGGGGAAGGGAGGTCAGAGGTGGAGTTATGTTCCCAAAGGTGGTGGTGGTGAGAGCATGTCGCTTGGCAGAATATGTAGTGCCAGAGTGGAGTAAGCTATTTTGTAAGATATCCAGATAGATAGACGCTCTGCCAGGTTAGAAGTACTTGCATTTTTTGGATTGGGTTTCCTGAAAAAATCTTTTTTTTATTATGATTACTATGTAGTTTAATTTAGAAATGTAATTTCAGCTTCTGTTCAGTTTAACAACTTTCCACCTACACGTTTCATGAGAAAGGGTGGGTGAACCAAGCAAAAACCTTTTTAAAACTGCTTTGCAAAATGATCATGGCAATTTCCCATTCCAAACTAACCCATTTGCCCATCCTTTTACATGTCAATTATAATGGAAAATGAGTGATATTTTACTTGTCCATTCCCAAAAATAAATTGCACTTTGGGCCAATAGAATTTTGCAAAACTGACTTAAAATTCACCATGACAACAAATGAATGACTTCATGCTCCCCTACTTCTTGCCACCAGACTGATGCTAGTATGAAGTATTAATTGGGAATGCCAAAGTTTGTGTGGAATAAGATGGCACTTGAGACAACTGGGCAGAAACTCATCCTTGCACACTGACATGTTGTGTAGAGGCATTAAACTAGCCCTCTGCGCAGGGATGAATTTCATCCTTTATGCACAGCCTTGGCTGTCCCCATTGTTGATTCCTCTTTCTAAAGCAGGGGTGGGGAACCTGAAGCCATGGGGCTGGATGTGGCCCCCGCTTACCTGGAACCAGCCCCTAAAGTTCAGGGCTCCCCCCAGCATTGGCAAGCCCAGGCTGGCACTCCAGGCCCCTGCTGCTCTCCCCCCCCCCCCTCCCGTGGGGCTGGAGCACACACAATCTACTAGCCTGGGACCCCTACACTCTGATGTGTGACAGGTTCCCCACCCCTGTTCTAAAGCATCGCATTTATGCCTCCTTTCCTGTAAATGTACTCATTTGAAATCCACCTTGTTACAGGCAGAACTGCAGGTTTCTGGAATCACTCTAGATATCTTGCTGAATTGTTCTTTCAGACAGTTGTAACCTGCCAGTGTAAAGTATAAAAGCCTGGTGGCCTTGTTTGTTTGGATTGCAAGAGAATTAGGGCTCTTGCCATTCTGTTTTCAGACTTCATTCTGCTCCTGTTAAAATGCAGCTGTTGTAACAAGTTGCTCTGAGGTTCTAGCTAGTGGAAAGAACTAGGGATGTTAAAGACTAGGGCAGGGATGGGCAATAATTTTTGGGTGAGGGCCACTTTGCATATTTTTGAAGTGGTTGTGGGCTGCCCTGGAAGGGACAGGGCCTTGGAAGGAAGGGGCAGGACCTCAGGTGTAAGGGGTGGAGCCTTTAAATAGTAGAAGTTGAAAGGACTCATGCCTCCCCTGCAGCTCCCAGGCATCACTTTAGCCAGACGGGAGCTGCAAGCTCTTTCAACTCCTGCTTTTTAAAGGGCTCCTGCTAGCGGGTTGCCTGGAAGCTGGGGACATGGGAGCCCTTTCGACTGCTTCTCTTTAAAGGGCTCGTGCCTATCCTGGGGCTGTTGCCAGATAAGCATGAGCCCTTTAAATAGAAGCAGTTGAAAGGGATCGTGCAGCTCCAGCTCCCAGGCAACGTGCTGGGGGGGAGGCCCTGGAACAGCTGCACGGGCCAGATCAAAGCCCTAGGTGGGCCAGATTTGGCCCAATGAGTGGCTTTTGCCCTTCCCTGGACTAGGATGTTAGATTAGTTGACTATCCGACAAACAAATACTTATCAGATTGTCAACAGGATAGTTGACTAGTTATTTCCTACCCCCCCCCCCCTTTGCTGTGTCTATCTGATAGAGGTAGAAAGGGTGGGGAGAAAGTGGGGGGGGGGTACTTCAAAGCGGCAGCACTGTATGGAACCTGGGGTCAGCTGGAGAGTCCCCAGTTGACCCCAGGCTCTGTGCAACACTGCCACTTTGAAATGTCATTGCTTTGAAACACTGCCGCAACGTTTAAAAGGGGCAGAACCACACAGAGCCTGGAATCAGGCATTTCAAAGAGGCAGAGCCTCCCTATTAACTAGTCGATGCAAAAATGAATTACATGATACTTAACGTCCTTAGAGAGAACTGTGGTTCAGCTGCATGTAAAAGAGTTCATGTTGTGAGGAACTACTTGGGGAGCAAGACCCCAATGAGCTTTGCAGGGAATGTGTGAGAGTTTGGGAAGGAAGTTGCAAGCATCACGAGGCAGCGTTTTGTTGAGTAGCCTCCTTTCCTTTAAAATGTCCCTTGTATACCACAAAAACATCTCACCTGGAATGCCTGCAGATGATTGAACCTGCCAACTGGGTCACCCATGCTTCTGCACCACACAGCAGTGTGAGCCGCACCATTTTTCTGTACAGTTGGGCTTTCAGTCTTAGTGGTATACACTTGTCATGCATAATCCTGAGATGTTGCACCCCCCTCTTCCAGCACTCCTACACCTGTATTGTGTAACACATTCATGCTCCAAGTCTTCTGCATCCTACCCACCAAGATACTAGGTCTGTCTGGTTTGGTTTCACTCCATTAATCTCTGTCCATTTTCCCTGTGGCACCTGTAGTAGTCCACATGAACTCAGTCTGAATCATGCTTATTTTCATCCCATGTGAGGTTAGCTGGTTATACTGCTGACTTGTATTTCCCCTGCCTTTTCTTTCGATGGTGCCCTTATAGTGGGGTAATGTGCATGAAGCAGCATCTCTCCTTTTCCCATTGGGATCTTTGTGCTGATAGAGTCCATCAGTATGAGAAGCAGCTCCGGACTTATAGCTACTGCTGGTGCAGTCCAGCTTTCACTTCCAATGGACTTGTAACAAACCAGGTTTGGATCGCTGTTAGTTTGATCTGTGTAGAGCATTCTTCATAGATACTAAAGCCTCAGACATTCTGTTTCCTCAGCACTGGGCTGAACATCTTCCTGTCCACTTCATCCTGTGCCTTCTCTATACCAATAAAAGCCCACAAACTACCCAGTTGGCCGGCCTGCCAATGGGGGGAGGAGGGCTGAAAGGGCTCCAGGGCCTGAGCCTCAAAGGAGCCTGGAGCTCCTGGCCACCACTGTCAGTATTGGGGCTCTGGCTGACACCAATGCCACAGGCCCCTTTGGATTGCTCTGGAGCACTGCTCCACCCAGCTCTGAGAGCAGGGGGGAGGAGCAGGCGCTGAAATCCAGGTAGCACAGAGAGCTGACTGCCCTCAACCCCACCTCCTTCTGCCAGAGGCCCTGCCCCTCCTGGGGCTGTGGAGTGCCCCTCATACACATCTTGCCTTGGGGCCTGCAGTGACTGTCGACCCCACTGCCACTTTGGTGCTTTAGCCCAACGGTTCTCAGTCTGTAGGTCAGGACTCCAAAGTGTGTGTCAACCCTGTTTTTAATGGGGTAACTAAGGCCTCCTGCCTGGTGCTGGAGCCCACCCAGAGCGGTGTGGCTTAGGCTCAGGTTTTGTTTCCTCCTTTAGGGTGGTATATAGGTTGAACCTCTCTAGTCCGGCACTCTCAGGAAACTGACCGATGCCAAACCAGAGAATTTGCCAAAACACAGGAGGTCAATACTGCCTAGCAGCATTACCAAATACTTCCCCTGCTTACTGGGCTCTTAGAAAACATTGAGGGGGTAAATTAGAGCCAAATGACAGCACAGAACACTGAGAGCCAGGGCTAGTGGCTGTAAACAAACTTTATAGAATCATGGGAAACTTGGCCATACCCCATGGCTACCTAAAGTCATGCCAGGCCAGAATATGTTGTTGGACAAGAGAGTGCTGAATTAGAGAGGGTTAGCCTGTAGTAATTTTTGTTGTCAGAATGGAGTCCTGGTGCAATGAAGTTTGAGAACCCCTGCCCTCCTTTGCAGATTTTATAAACATGGAATTTGTGGTTCTTTTCCAAGGAGGTCTACCATTCTCCATGTCCTAGCATACCACAGGGTATGTTCCGGTATCTTCATCCCATTAGTCTTAGGCCTTCATTAGTTTCCACGTTCATGGACATTTTCCTTCTTTTGCACCAGCCGTTGGGGAATTAGATTGTCTCACTATATGGCTTTAACCTCTCTACTCATCCATTTCATGTCTCCCTCATCCAAGACTTTCACCAGGTCCGGTCTCGCTTCGTCAAGTCTTGATGCCATATTATTCTTCATTGCCTGGACTGCATATCTCGCCTTGCCCTCTCTTGTGGCTGGAGGTCACATGAAGGTCACATGTTGGTAACTCCATCCTAATGGGGTTTTCCTTATTCAAGAGACTCTCAAAGTTGTTTTTTCCACTTCTCCTTCACTTGTTCAGGTGTCACTAGCCAAACCTCCGGTCATCATTTACTAATGGTATTACAATATCATCCTCCTACCCTTTGCATCTCCTTTTTGTAATTCTATAGATTTTTTTGCCAGCTAGCTCTGAGTCATTTACAAGCTTGGTTCATACATCGTCTCGGGCACTGTGTTCGTCAGTGCCTTCTTGGCAGCTTGCTTTGCTTTGTATTTGTTTCAATTTACACTCAATGGGTTATTTTTTCTTGTGCTTCTTTCTTATTTCAGATTGCTATCTGCACATCACCAGGCCACAAGCATTCCTCTCTTTCCCCGGGTTTTCCCCATCTCCGCTGTCCACAAACCTCTCCCTCCACCTAACTCACTCTTCTTTTGAGGGGTTCTGCTCCCCTTCCATTGATGCCAGATTGTTTAAGGTTGCTACCCTAGACTGCTTGTACAAACTTCTCTTCTTCACTTCCCCTTTGTTGCCTGAACTTTAATCTTGTTTGAGCTCAGTTCCCCTTTGTCCAAAGCACTGCCACAGTATTGCCCACAAGAGGTGTGTGTTCTCACAGAACAGTAGTGCTTCATATCTCTTTTCCTTCCCTAACTTCCACACAAATATCGTACAAATATGGCTCCCCCCCCATTCCTGATATATGTAATCAAATGCCTTACCCTCTTTTACCATACATTTGCTATCTTCCATTGTTACTGTACAGATCTCCTCCCATACCAAAGGCCCTTCCTTGAGCCTTTATTCAAACTTCTTTACGAACCATTGGAATCATTAATCTGCTGATACACCCCATTTTCCCCCACATTCTCCCAGGAGAGAAAACATTACCTTTCTGTGGTACAGTTTTCTCTTGCTCTGTTTTCATGTAGTTGCACTGTAGATTTGTACGGTTTGCAATCAGCTGCAGGCTTTCTCTGAGGGTGGTGGGAGATCTAAAATACAGTATAACTATAGGTTCAACTTCTCAAATATAGGACTTTCTGGTCTGGCAACATCCAGGGTCCAGTAGAGCCCCGGCACGTGTCCAGGGGCCACTGGGGATCCCCAGTCTAGGTAGCCTCAGCTGCACCAGCAGAAGCAAGGCTGGCAGCAACTCTGAATCCCCCAGCTCCTCATCCAGGCTGGCAGCAGGGAGGTGTGGCAGCAACAGGTGACCTCTCCTGCTCCAGCAAAATCCCTCATTCGAGCTGACCAGGTCCCAGGAGAGCTGGACCAAGAAGGTCCAATCCATAGTTGGATTTAGTTTTTGAATAAGCAGCGTGGAGTTCTGGAAACTTGCTTTTCAACTTGCTTCCTTGAGGAGTTTTCAGCTTTTCAAGATCCACCATCACATTGCATTCTGCATGATCAGAGTCCTGAGTCCTTCCTGAAATTGTGCAGGTAGTTACTCTTTGAACATAGATATTAGGGATGGAAAAGGTTTTGTAGGTTGTCTGGTCAATCTCCCTGTCAGAGCAGGATTGTTCTGTACCATGCATTCTCTAGTGTCTTGGCCACTCTAGACATAAGTCCCAAACAATAGGTCTTCCACCATTTCCTGAAAGAGACTTTTTCACAGCCTGTCAGGCGGATTTTCAGACTAAATTTCCTTTTCAAAATGGCATACTGTTAATCTCAATAATACCCGCTGGAAGCATTCACTTATTTCTTCTCTTCCCATGATGTTCTTATGCAGGGGTGGCCAACCCGAAGTTCATGAGCCGCATGCGGTTCTTCTCCCCCAAAAGTGCGGCTCACAGAGGCACTCCTGCGCTGCCCTCCTGGCAATTCTGGTGCAGCTCTTTGCATTTTTTCCATCGCTGTTTCGGCTTTCTTTGTTAAATGGGTTGGCTACCCCTGTTCTTATCCTTTAAATGTTTGTAGTATCCTACAATTTCCCTGATTGTTCTGCTTCCTCTTCTCTTAGCCAAACTCTCTGTGCATAGCTCTTGTCTCCCAAGTCAGTCGCTTCAGCCCTCCATCATTTTGTTCTTCTCTAAAATCTCACCATTTTGACACATCTTTCTGTATTAATGGCCCCACAGCAGAAGGTGTTATTCCAGGGGTGGTTACACTGAAGCCATATGGGTGGCTATTTCCTCTCTGCTATGTCATGATGTTGCTGCTTGCTATGCAGCCCCAAACTTCTTTGGCCTTTTTGGTTACTGTCTTGTAAAATCTTGTCTAATTTTTCCTGTTCACTGGATCTTTCTCCAGTATTGTTGTTTATCAATAATTGTATGTGTTTTGTAAAGCATTGGATATTTCATGTTCAACCTCCCTTTTGTTTTCTATCTCTGTTTCTAATCTCTCCATCTCCTTTTATTCTCTGTCCAGACAGGTGCTAGCAACCCTTCCCAATTTAGTAAGCCCTGTGAGTTCCATTAATAAGCCTTTTACCTTCTTTTCTCTAATATTTAATGAAGTTATTAAACTAATACTTAGCACCAATTCCCACAGAAACTAATCAGACTCTTTCCTTAAACTAGATACCTTGCCCTTCGTTCATGGTCTTTCACCAGTTTCATTTCCAACCTAATCGATTACTGTTTGTTTTGGGAGTACAGGCAGTCCCCGACTTACGTGGATCCGACTTACGTTGGATCCCTAGATACGAACGGGGTGAGGCAACTCCCGCACATGCGCAGCAGCATTCCCGGGGCTCGCTCACCTGGGTCCTAGGATCCTCCTCCTCCTCGGGCCGGCTCCGACTGGGGTCCCGCAGAGCTGCCGGGCAGAGGAAAAGTGCCTCCCCACACCCGCTGCCCCCTCCCCTGAGCAACAGGCTGCCGAACAGACAAAAGCAGCCTCTCTGCCCCTCCTCCCCTCTATACATGCCTGGCTCCTGGAGCGCAGCAGCGTCCCCGGGGCTCGCTCACCTGGGTCCTAGAATCCACCTCCTCCTCCTCCTCGGCCGGCTCCAACTGGCCTCTGCCTGCAGCAGCTGGCCACAGGGACAGGGATCCCGCAGAGCTGCCGGGCAGAGGAAAAGTGCCTCCCCACGCCCGCCCCCCCCCCCCCCCCCCCGCGGCCTCGCATCCTGCACGCCTCCCCCCTCCGCCCCCTGCCAGCAACAGGCTGCCCCCTCCCCTGAGCAACAGGCTGCCGAACAGCAGACAAAAGCAGCCTCTCCGCCCCTCCTCCCCCTATATGTGCTGGGCTCCCTGGGCAAACAAAGACTCCACCAAAACAAACAAAGTGCTGGCCTCATTGTGTTAGCAAAAAAAGGACCCTCCTCCTAGAACCCTGGGTGGTGTGTGGAAATAAAGCTATTAGCTCAAAGCATGGTGCAGAGCTGTTTGGTATTTGATGAGTTACTCCTTTAGTCCTGAGTTTGTCACAGGGACAGAAATAGATGTGAAATCTTCTGAACAGGGGAACACACAGCAAAACAAACATTAGAGGGGAGTTAACCTTTCCCTATGCTATCCAAAACTAAAAAAAATGTTTGGCTAGAGTTTCCCCTACAATATGTACCAGTTCCGACTTACATACAAATTCAACTTAAGAACAATCCTACAGTCCCTATTTTGTATGTAACCCGGGGACTGCCTGTAATCAAAGTTTCTTTACTGCACTTCCTTTCCATCAGTTTACAGCTTCTGATCTGAAAGTAGAAAAGGAAACATATGCTGAAGGGTTTCTCCACATTTTGTTGAAGTTACAGATGGGAAGTGAATTGTAAATCAGATATTTATCTCCTTAAGTCATCTGGCTACAACCTACCTGAAACGTGAAGGAGCCTTGTGTAATTCCAGTAACTTTATCTTTGGGAAATTCAAGGAGGAACATTTCTTTAGAGGGCAGTCATGTGTGAAATTTTGTCCGGCCCCTTTTCCATCAGGCATTTTTTTAAAACATATTGCCTTTCTTTAAAATTGATCAGTGGCCTGCTATTCCCTTGGTTGCAGTGTCTGGCAGCTGTTGAGAATTGCATGGCATGCTGTTGTTCCACACCAGGTAAACAGGGCTCAGTTTTTCTTAAATATTTTGGCAGCAGAATCACTAGCTCCACAGTGGTTTTTGCTTAATTTCCACAGTTAGGTAGATTGCTGCTCTGTGCTTACCTTGCAGCCATTTGATGCTGATTTTTGTTTTATGGCTTCTCTTGTTGCTCTTTCAGCTCAGTAAAATGCGTTTTCATGAATGCATCTGAGCCTCTATTGGATTGTGAAGTGAGAAATAGAAACCATACACTCTGTACTGTTTAGCTTTGCACTCTTTCCTCTAGTTTTGTTGTAAACCTGGACCATATAGTATGTTTAACTCCTATATCTTGGTTTGCCATTAAAATGCTGATGAATCAGGCTCTGTTTTTAATCTCTTCAGGGCCCGGTATATTTTTCCCTGTAATTTGAGTATGTGCTGTACAGCACATACCAGTGTTTTCTTCTCTGGTTCCACTTGCAGCACATTGATAATCCTTTGACCAGCTAATTGGTTTATGTTGTTAGTTTCTTGATGATTCATTCATGTGTCTTGGCAATCCTTTGGCTCTCTAGTAATAGTGCAAGTTCATTGAAGGATATGATTTCATGGTTACCTTGGGCAGGAGTCTGTGTAAACAATTGGAGCTGAGACGTCTTTCATAGATTGTACATTTTGAGTCCTTTTGATTGGCATATCCAAAGACTTTGATTGCTGTACCATAAATTTGTTCCCTTCTTCCATCAACCCAAAAGTTTCTCAGATTACAGCCTACAATACTTTCTTCTTTCAAGCTATTTTTGGTCCGGCCTGCCTACTTTACATAAGAAGGGATATAGGTTATTTTTGTGGTGGTACTTTTCTCTGGGGAGTGTACTAAGTGATGGCTAAATTAAAAACTTCTGAGAATGAAAGCGATTGTCAGCTCAGTACATAGTATGGGCTTAGGTAAAGGGGCAGCTAAATTAAACATAGTTTAAAAAAACTAAACAAATAACCATATGTCTCACCTTTTAGATTTTTTTTAAAAACTGGAAGGAATTCTGAAATCCACCTTGATTTGTCACAATTTGTGACGGGGCTGCTACTGGTCCCAGGAGAAGTGAATTCTACTTCCGACAGCCACTGATCCGCTGTGTCACTTTGGGCAACTCACTTCCCCCTCTATGCCTCTTTCTCTTCCCATCCTTAATTTGCCACATCTATATTTAGATTGTAAACTCTTTGAGGGTAAGGACCCTATTAATATGTGGGAATGCAGAGCCAGGCTCATTGGGACCTTGATCTTGTTTGGGGCATATGGATATTACTCTAACGCAGATAAGCAACCATAATTTTATTCTGCCTAGATAAGGATGACATCCTATTATTCTGTTTCATGCATATACCTTGCAGCTTAACTCTGACACTGATTCAATAAGATATTTAAACACCAGCTTAACTTTAAGCATGCAGCTAGCCCCATTTATTGCACTGGAACTACTTATATAAGCTTAAAATGAAGCATGTGTTTGAGTACTTGGCTGAATGGGTGCATTTGGCATGGATTAAAGTTGGCACTTCCAGAATCAGTAACATGGTTGGAAATGCATTTTGGCTGACTTAAAATATCTCTTAAGTTGAGATGAAAATGGTAATTTTATCTCCGCCCACAATTACCTGCAAATTGATTTTGTTCACTTTTTAGAGTTTACATTTAAAAAAATTGAGAATATTCATCTAAAAGAACAGAAATTGATTCAGTGTTCTTCCCTGTGAAAAGACCCTTAAAGCTTGAGTTCTAGTAAAAGACACTTTGTACAGTGAGAATCTTCATTAGCAAAATTCAAATGCACAATAATTTAATTCAGTTAAAAAATTTTAAAAATGCCTTGGACATACATCTAACTTGTTCTAATGATCTGTAAATAATCTGACTCTCATTGACTCTTCTGTATGTGAGACTGTTTTCTTGAGTAGTGCTTCATCTTCGCATACACATCTAGCTTCATATCTTTGAATGATTTGTTTTGATTTATATCGCAAATAGAACAAATGTGGGCCAGATCCTGACCCCCAGTCTAATGCTTATTTCTATGACTAATTCCAGTCAAGGTCAGTAGGGCTCATCAAAATACTTTGCATTATCCCGCTACTGAGTGTTGGCTGTATCAGGCCTTATGGGTACAAATCTTCAGGTGACAGAACTGTCTTTATCTTGAGAAAGCAACATAGTCTTGTGTTTAGAGGTTGTGCCAAGCAATGGCACATGAATACCCTATCCAGAAAGTTTCATTCAATGAAAAGGCTGCTAGACACAAACACTCTCAGTGGGCCTCAAGACAGGAGAGCAAACCTATTGACTATTTGGTGGGGTGGGAGACGTTCAAGTACATGTTAAAGTGCTGTCCAAAACAGGGATGAACTCTAGGATGTGCTTACATGCTTTCCTGAATTGGGATCTATATAAGGAACTGATCTTACTCCCATTGATTTTCTGGGAGTAGAACAAAGCCCTTCCTTCCCCCATTATTCCAGTTTTTAAATATGAAATGTACAGAGGATAAATCTTTGCATGATATTTAGGTAAGAAGTTTCCAGTAACAGGTGTAAGAATTCCTTCCTCCTTGAGCATCCTCTTATTTATGTGCCTTATTTATTCATCTTTACTTAAACTGTACATAATCTGCAAACTAGTTGTTTAAAATTGATTATGTTGTTTCTTGACTATTTAAGTGTGAGTGTAAACGAACAGGCCCATGCTGTTTGTATGACGGTCTCTCACAGCACCCCCACCCTCTTATGATTCAGGCCCTGTTGCGATAGGGCCAGGACAGACCCTGCCCCAAAGGGGGCACAGCTTAAATAAGCAAGACAGGCCAAAGGGCAGGAGAAGTGAGCAGAGAGGGGTGAAGTGGACTTGCCCAGGGTCATCTAGCTTGTCACTGGCAGAGCTGGGAATAGACCCAGGTCTTCTGACACATGTAGTTTAGTGCCCTACTCGCTAGCCCTCCCACTCTGAGTTTCTCTTATTTAGGGCAGCCATGTATTATTTTTAAATCTATTTGTCAAGTAGAGCAGTGACCATATTTCTCTGCACTCCTACCAATTTTTTATAATAATTGAATGAATTATTCAGTTCAGTAACGGTTCGAAAGCTTGTTGCTTGAACGCTATATGTCAGGGTCCCACATGGCTTACTTGCATTGATGGGGCTGATGTACCACTGTGCATCCAATCTACGCTAAATGAATTTTGGGAGCTTTGGTACCTAATGGCATTCAGGATGAGGGAAAAAATGTCATATCAGGTGACTTTTAATGTAATAATTATCATGGCCCAGGTTGTCTGGTAAAACACCTGTGGTGCCAAGTCTGAAGCCGCATATCTTCTCTTGTTTCAAAATCAGCATGACTTTGTTCGGCGAGACCGGCCACCCCGAGTTCTAATTGACCTAATACAGAGGACGAAAGATGCTGTACGTGAGCTGGATAACCTTCAGTACCGGAAAATGAAGAAGATCCTTTTCCAGGAGACGCGGAATGGGCCTCTGACAGAGTCTCTGGAGGAGGAGGAGGTACCATTGTTTGTAATTACATCAACAGCATCCAAAAGCAGGCTGGGTGCAAGAGGAAGGTTGTAGGGATGTAAAATCCTGTTTAATTGGTTAACGGGTTAAATGTATTGTTTCACCAGTTAACCATTAAAGGGAGGTGAGGTGGGAGGGCCACTCCAGCCTGGCTGGGCTGGAGCGGCCCCCCTCCTGCCAGCCTGGTTAGAGCAGCCCTAATCTGCGGGGTAACCCAGACCCTCCATGCATAGAGGCTGTCCCAGTTAACTGGTTAATCTTTCACATCCTGAGAAGGTTTTGATTACTGCCCTGGGGAGAGCACACCATGCAGCTGTGGATTGTTAGTGCTCTGCAGAAATGCAGTGAGACTGGTCAAGGGGACAGCCCCCAGAGAAGGCAGTTACCGAGATTAGGTTCGGCATAAGCATGTTCTCATGGTTTGAAAGCTTTGTCCTGGGCTCCTCTCAAAGGATCACCTTTTGTTCTTGTGAGCGTCACTGAAGAAATTCCTCTTAAGGAGGATTTTGAATGAGAGGACAGTGGCTTCACGGGCCAGGTCAGGGAGGGAATGAATAAGGTTTTAATGTGGAGCAGTGAAGCTCCTTGGCGGAATGAATTTTCTTATGTGCACCAGTGTGGAGGTAATGTGTGACGCATCACCTTCCTGTTGGTGCACGTAACAAAATGCATGTGGTGTGCGTGGGGCCCAAGGGGTTCTGAGTGGGTGTGGGGCTCAGGGCTGGCATGCAAGGGCTCTGGATGAGGGGTGCAGGCTCTGGAGTGGGGCTGGGGATGAGGGGTTTAGTATGTAGGAGGGGGTACAGGTTCTAAACTGAGGACTGGGTGTCAGGGGGTACAGGCTCTAGACAAGGGATGTGGGCTTTGCAGTGCAGGAAGGGTGCTCAGGACTGGAGGGGGGTGCAAGATGGGTCAGAGCCATGGGGCTCACGCTTACCTAGGTGGCTCCCTATTGGGAACAGCAAGGAGGGGTCCCTTCCCCCAACTACAGCAGCTACTTGTGGGGCCATTGAAGGGAGGCTCCTTCTCACTGGCCTTGGCAGCTTCAGAGTTTGTGGAGGGAGCTGTCCCTGCTGTAGCCCTGAGCCCCTATGTTGGGCTTAATGGGAAGCTGCGCAGTTTAGGGGGAACTTAGGTTGGTAGGGGAGGTTCGCTCAGACATGTTCAGACAGTTTGGCCTCTTTGCTACATGCTGTTAGATTAGACCTCCACTCCCAGACTCAGGAGGAAAAGTCCAAAGTGATGAGACTAAATTTGGAACCCCACAGAGAAGTAAAGGGGAGCTTAGAGACATGAAAGCCATGGGGAAGGATAGCTCAATGGTTTGAGCATTGGCCTGCTTAAACCCACGGTTGTGAGTTCAATCCTTGAGGGGGCCATTTAGGGATCTGAGGCAAATCTGTCAGGGATAGTACTTGGTCCTGCTGTAAGGGTAGGGGTCTAGACTCAATGACCTTTCAAAGTCCCTTCAGGTTCTATGAGATAGGTATATTTCCATACCTTCCTGGGAAGTGAGTTCCTCCAGGACACAGTCTGCCTTGCAATGTACAGTTGATAGAAGGGGCCATGAAGAGTACAAATGAATGAGGAGGGTAAAAATGTGCTTTACCCTCCGTAACTGAGGACCGAGGTTGTTCTTTCATAATCAAGGCAACCAAAGTTGTTCTTTCATAAACAAGGCAAGCCCGTTTAAATATCACCATTGCAATGCTTCTCCAGTTGCTGAGCCATGTCTATAAATGAATTGACCTATCATGAGCTGAGAATGTAAGCAAGAGGTGCTTTAAAAAAAAAGGGGGGGGGGTCGTAAATGATCACAATGAATGCCACTGTGTGATGGTCAAAGCCAGACCTAAAATTAAAATCTGGTTCATTTCAAAACTTCAGCTGTAAACAGCCCAATTAATCAGTGTACAGTAATTGACACTGCCTGGGCTTTAGAAAAAGAAACTAGGGTGGATTTTTTTTCAATCAATAATAAAGGGAAATTATTTCATGTCACTTGATATGGGCACATTTGAAGAAATGCTTTTGAAGAAACACCTGCCTGCACTTCCAGCTGGAGGAGCGCAACCATAGCTGTTTTGAAGGAGAATGGTAACTTGTAAAAACAGGTGCTGCAGCTGCACCATAGGCACAGCTGTGCAGGGATTTCCATTCTAACCCCCTGTTGTCAGTCCCTTAGAATTTTCCAAACTTTCAGACTGAAATTTGTAGGCTTGTATTCTTCCTCCTCCTTTTTCACCAGCTGAAAGTCTGAACAAAATCAGTTCAAGAACAGCAAGCAGGAGGGAAGAGGCAAACTTCCCCCATTTTAATGTTCAGTAGCCCTAGTGTTTAACTGCCTGGCAGGAGACAGAGTGCTGAAATTTGTCTAGTACTAGCCATCACCAAGAAGCGCCTGGGAGTACGACCTTCAAATGTGGCTTTGATTTCAGAGTTACAATCCACAATGCATGTCACACTGAAGTTATCTCACTATGTCTGTTAAGCATGTTGCTAAAGGAGGCCATGTTGCACACACATGCATGTCTAGATTAGCAGTACAGGATACATATTAACGAGGGTGCACCGTGAATGACTTTTTGGCCTCAGTCAATGCTCATCGTGTTAGTAAAAGCTGCCTAGGTCTTACAGTCCGCCCTGAAGGTGAGGGGGAGATGGGTTCCCTCCAATAGGCTCCCTAGGGAGTGCAGGATGTGTGTTCTGAGTGTGAACACTCCAGGCTATCTAGTCATTGAGTTCCACATCTTGGAGCTTTGAAAGTCGTTGTTTTTTCGTAAGTAATCTCCCATCAAAATCTGGTGGGAGAAGGTAGGGTTGTCCTTTCAGGCATTCAAGTCAGAAAGTGAAAGCGTTCAGGTTGTAGGTGCAACCTCAGGACTATCTGTTGTGCATACGCTTTCTTTAATTTATATACCGAGGGACTGGTTCTCAAATGCTGCTTCTCCTGCAGCTTAGACACACACGTGTAACTAGGTGGACAAATGTGCTTTCTTGCAGATGGGGAACCATATCACATGGGATGTTTTTAATTTAATTTAGGATAAATAAAAGCACCTGTATTTACACTGAGCCCCCTTCCAATTACTTAACATTACAAAAACAAATACCAATTTCAAATAGCTAGCCTTTCTACCAAGCAGCAGTGTTTAACACAGATTTTAGCCTATTAATTGGCTAGTAATGTATTGTAATGCTTTCACTCTTTGGCTTACAGCCTATTCTGCCAAGCAATTTAGCTTTTTACAAGTATGTAGCTCCTGCATGAGAGCTTAGCACATGCATTGTATCTTAATAGAAACTAGAAGCATGATTTAACTCAACAGAATGTAATTCCTGTTTGGCCCAGATGTCGAGATTAAAACCTCTACTCCTGAGAAGAATGCCATGGGATTCTGAAGGGATCACAGTCAGGACCCCCATTTTTACATCTCTGGTACACAGAATCTCAGCTAATTGTGGCTGGTGCATTGTTTCAAAAAGTGCCCTTTTCTCCGTCACTGGTGCTACTTAATAAGGAAAAATTATTTACTTGTTCCCATAGCATAAGAACTAGGGGCCACCAAATGAAATTAATAGGTAGCAGATTTAAAACAAACAAAAGGAAGATTTTCTTCATGCAGTACATAGTCAACCTGTGGAACTCCTTGCCATAGGATGTTGTGAAGGTCAGGACTTTAACAGGGCTCAAAAAAAGAGCTAGATAGATTCATGGAGGTTAAGTCCATCAGTGGCTATTAGCCAGGATGGGTAGGAATGGTGTCCCTAGCCTCTGTTTGACAGGAGAGGGATCATGTGATGATTCCCTGTTGTGTTCCCTCCTTCTGGGACATCTGGTATTGGCCACTGTAGGCAGACAGGATACTGGGCTAGATGAACCTTTGATCTGACCCCGTATGACAGTTTTTATGTACTTACTGCAGCATCTCAGTGCTCCTAGAGGGCTCCTAGTCAAACACTAATTGTGTCCAGCCCTGCTTAGTTTGAGAGAGAACTGGATTGCTGGCTAAGATCTATGACAGCAGAGTACAGAAGAGAAAACTAAGATCACCTGGTAACCTTAGGGTGATGCCTAGTTTGGCCTTTAGGAGGTGAACAACAAGGAATTGAGATGCTGGAAAATAGGGACCGAGAACCTGTAGCTCTGCAGGATTGCACTGGGCAGTTCATCGGCTGCAGTGTTTGTAACTTTGCTGCCCCTTGTTTTGTAGGATAGTGAGCATGGATCAAACCTGAGTCGGAAGATGGACAGTCTGGGCAGCAACCATTCCATCCCAAGTATGTCTGTGAGCACAGGCAGTCAGAGCAGCAGTGTAAACAGTATGCAGGAGGTCATGGATGAGAGCAGCCCAGAACTGGTCATGATACAGGATGACGAGAGCACAAGTAACTCCACTTCCTCTGTGGAGCACAAGAAGGTATGTTCTCTAATGCTCTCTGCAACTTCATGCAGTCACTGCTTTTGCCTGTGCTGATTCAGGTTCCTTAGGGCCCAGGACCGCAGTGGGTGGTGTGCCCTTGCTCACCTGTTGTGAGGGCAGGAGGTTCAGCAAACACCCGTGGGGTCGAGCTTTGTGCTGTTTTTCTTCTGGCTTTAGCTCTTAAACGGTCTTTAAGAATAATCATAAAATGCTGTTGCTGATGACTGAGTCTGTGGCAGCACTTTTGAAATCCAGCTGTAGAGCAGGGAGATTCTGTGCATGCTTCCTCACTCACTCAGCTCTGCACAAGCACCTTCATCCTTGCCTGCAATACCTCCAAAGCTTCCAGTTCTTGTTTTCCTCTGAGCAGTTATGCCACATGGGGTGTTTGAAGTGGCCACATCTACTAAGGTACCATTTAGCAGCCACAATTTGTGGTGAAACTCTGAGTTGTTCTTGGATCTTCCTTCTGAACAGGATCACAGCACACTGAAGCACTCCGAAGAGGTAAGGTTTGAAGCAAAATTCTACTCCATACTGGTCTTTCATTGTCTCTTTCATGGGTTCTCTATACTGCTTATTAAAGTGGCAGCTTTGGAACTGAAGTCATCTGGATACAGGCCAGGCTCTGACTCTCATTCAGAATTAATTTTTATATAATCTCAGTATTAACCACATATGATGGACAGTAAAATGGAGGTGGTTGCTGTAAATTGAGTATGCAAAAAGTTTAAATACATCTACTGGTGTTCTGCAGCTTGAGAAGCTACATTTTTACAGGCCAATACTAGTATAGAAGTGTGAATTTCTCAGTGGCATGTTAACAGCAGAGCATAGGTTTAAATGCTTACTTTTCTAAACAAGCTTATTTAAAAAATAAAACTGCAGTGTCACTCAACAGAAGTCATTTAACATGTGCTCTCTGTTGTACCTTCAAACAATAAATTCCCAGATGTGTGTATTTGTGAAGGTACCAAGAATGATGAAGCATAATTTAGTTATAACTGAAAATGTGCTCCCTGAATTATCTTCTCAAAAATGCCGGAAATCCCACCTTCAGTATTCACCACTGTTTGCTTAAATGGGCTAAGTGTTGAACACCAGTTCATACAGTCCCCCTAACGGAGGGGAAAAGTTGCTCCAGAGGCATTGTCCCTGATCGTAGCTGGAGCTTTTTCTCATTCTATGAAGATTTTAGAATTAAATATATTATTTTTTATTCTTACTTATGTATTTGCATGAACTGCCCATATAGACAGGATACACTTTGAGGGGGGTGATGTTTGTGTTTGTTTTGTTTTCATAAGTTACAATGATTTTATTGGCTTGTAAATGTCACTACAACTGATGGAAATAAAATGTGTGCAGCTCCTATTAGACAAAAAGTCCACTACCTTATACAAATGGAGTACTTTTCATTTTAATAATAAACTTGCATTTTGTAGTAACTTTACAATATGTCCTGTTTAGAAATTCAGGATAATCGATAGGGTTATGGTCAAGTTCTTCTGGATCTGTATACAGCTGTCAGTCTGATGCTGAGTGTTGGCATCTCAAATAGTGCCAACGAGAATTAGGCACCAAGCTCCCTTAGATCTGTTTGAAAATTCCAACCATATCTCACAGCTGACATGCAGAGCTCATAATTGAAATATGCACATTACTGATGACCGAGATAGGCATATTTGTTGGCCACGAGAATATTCTTGAATAAATTCATTGTTGTACATTGTGGGAACACGTCATTCCCCCTCTGTGTGAACATCAACCATATATTTCTTTCTTCAGAGCTTTTCAAGTGAGGGAAACAGCCTGAACACTCATTCACATCTGTGATTTCAGGCACACTTGCTCACTTGTAGCTTGCTGAAAAAATAGATGTGTCCTTAGACAAATTGTTGTTTGTACAGTGGTTATCATTAACAAGTTAGCATTTGCCATCAGTTACCACAGTACATTTTCTGAGAGAATCATTGTACTCCTCCATGATCTGGTAATTGTTAGCTTTTTATTGACTTCCGCTGTATTTGCATATACAGAGTATATGCCATAGGTAAGCAGTATAACATATATCACATCAAAGACAGAAAAAATATTGGTTTTATTATGTGTTTTTATTAGTGTTCTATTAGTTTGGGGATAGCACTTCTCAGTGAATCTAGATATATTTGTTATAAATGCACATGCCTCCTAACAAAATCTAAATGCAGAGGTTAAAATATAGAAATTCAAATAGGCTTTCTACATGTATATATTTAGAATATTTAAAGGTAGATATTTTAGTTTCTTAAAGATTCCTACTTTGAAAAGTTTGTTGGTACAAGTTTGAGAGTTCCTATTAGCTTAGAGCCCATATTAATCATATCTCTGAGTAATCAGTGTTCCACACCATCTTGTGTTTCTACTGGCAACTGAAAAAGAACCACAGGAATAATAGGTTGTTACTATCACTCTGAGGCCTTACCCACAAACAAGTCATGGTCAGCTTAGGTCTAGTTTTAGTGAAGTCTTCATCTTCAATTTAACCGACATATAGCAATGGAAGGAAATGAGGTTTCTAGGCTTGAACTAGCTGTGAGCTATCATCTAGTTTCATTTAGCTTGTGTGCTTTCATGCAATGGATTTGATCCTTACCAAAATAAAACAAGTATTATGTTCTTTGTTCTGTAAATTATTATTAGTAATAATGCAATCTCCTATGTCACAAGCTGGCAAAATTACATAAGGATCCTAGTGTTGTAAAGGAATCCAGCTTAAAATATAGTAAATCTAACAATCTCTTTTTGCACTCATTCCCTGAATGCCACGTTGCACACTTGCTCTTAAAAGTGATAGAGATGCAGCCGTGTTAGTCTGGTCTAGCTGAAACAAAAGACAGAACTATGTAGCACTTTAAAGACTAACATCACCTAATAAACCATCTTGTTAGTCTTTAAAGTGCTACATAGTTCTGTCTTTTGCTCTTAAAAGATTATGGTAATTCAGTTGTGTCGTGAAAACTACAAGTCCCATCATGCAGTTTTCCTGCAGGTCGGAGAGTTTAGTATGGATAGGATCTGCAAATGATTCCATTCTATGCAAATTAGAGGCTGTCCTTGGGTTCTTGGCAAGTCACCAGTGAAGTCCTTGGTTGAGCAAAGTTTGGATGCCTCTAGCAAAGATTCTAAGTGTCACAGCTGTTACAAGCTATTTTAAGTTCTAAGTGACTCATAAGAAGCAGGCTAAACCCCTTGCTCTGACATGTTCACCGCTTTAGACAGCCATAGATTTTTAAAAATAAAGAAATAGAGAACACTTTGTGGTCAGAAATAAATGAAATAACCTTGTGTTTCTTAGCTAGCTGCTCTGATTACACTACCTCTTGGTATTTGGAGTAATTCGCTTATGCCTGGGTGGAGAACCTAAGCCCCTGGAGCCAGCCATATGTGGCCCCTGGCTTGCCTGGATCTGGCTTTTGAGAATCAGGGCTTCTCCTCCCTCCAACTACTCTCCCACGGGACTGGAGTGCGCAAAATCTACTAGCCTGGGTCCCCCCTAGGCTCTGGTCGGAATGTGGAGAATGTCTTATGACTTTCTGCTTCTCAGTCAGGGGCCACTGTTGTGTGTGTGAGCCCCGACTGATTTTTCTGTGGGTCAGTAGCCCCTGACACACAAAGATTACCCACCCCAGCTTACGCTACACTATATCGATTAACATTGTTAAGCTCTGCAGAGAGAAGCTGTGTCCCAGGCCCTTCCCTGGCACACAATTCTCACTGAGAATTAAAGCCCTGGGCTCTCAGAACTATCTGAGCTTGTGTTTAGATCAAATAAAGGCTGTGTGGACTCTTCTGCTAAAGTCCATCAGAGCAAAACTGCATTGATAGATAAGAGTATGGGGAAAGAGCGGCCTCTCTCCTAGGCAGGGTGGATAGTTCTTCACGTCAACTCTCAGTCAGTTGTCACAACTAGTACCAGTAGAGCCTGTGACACACAAATAGGATAGAGTGGCAGGCCACACCACCACCACCAGTCTCCTGAATCATACTGTGGTGGTAAGACCTCCCGAGGGAGCAGTCTGCAGGCACAGTGGCCAGCACCACATTTTAACAAAGCCTGTTTGTCTGGCATGTCTCCATTCAGCTCCCACAACTACGTGGGAAAAGGAAGCTTTTTCCTTCCCATTGTGACTGTTCGAGTGTTTAACACAGCATACGGGGATGCAATCTGGCTAGTGTAATGGAGAGGCAGCCTATTAACTTACTAGCTAAAATGTGGATCAGTCTTTCTCTCTAAAGATAATTAGGTAACTATTTCTCTAGCCAAAGATCCCTAGTGCCAACCATTCAGTTGTATCTTCAAGAGAACATAATTATGCCAATTGCACTCTGAATTCGCAGTATCCTGTGATCCAGGAACAACAAAACCAAAATACCATCAGTGAAGGTATTCTAGAGCAAAGTAAGGATGAAGATCTGTGTAGCTTAGAGAACAGAATGTTGTGTTTCCTTGTTTACAGCATCCAGATACTTTTTTTGCTGTGTTTAATAGAAATGCAAAGTGTTGGTTAGATTAGGTTTGATTTGTCCTTCCTGCATAACCATTAGCATGGCACCCCAGCGATACTCATTTTTACTCCCTTGAACTTCTGAATAATGCTAGCTGGGGGTGGCTTTTGATAATTGCTTTCTTACGGCTTCATCAACAGTTACAGTTGCCTTTATTTCCTATGGAGGAATAGGTGCTGGTGCCTTAGTAAACACATAGTGCTGTGATAGAAATGTAGCCGTGTTAGTCTTGTTAGTCTTTAAAGTGCTACATTGTCCTGCATTTTGCTTCACATAGTGCTGTGACAGCCATTACAGTAATGGCAGCAGGAAGCATGACTCTGTTCCAAATGCCTCTTTCACTAGAAAGCACGGTGACTTTGGCTGTCACTCTTTGTAGTCAGGCAGGCAGCATGTGGCATGTCCCCTTTTGGCGTTAATTGCACAGGGAAGTTGTTGGCATATTTGTATTTACCAAGGTACAGTGCAGCTGCATATCAGTGCCCTTCCTTTTCTGTTCACACACACAACAGATGACTAATTGTCAACCGCTCCCTCAGACTGACACTGCAGTCATGTGTCTTATGGTGTATTGGTGGACATTGTCCTATCTAAATATGTGACAGGACTTCCACGATTTCAACTAGATCAGGCGTCATGAGAACAGCATTTTTACTGCAACAAATGATTAAGAAAGGTGGTGTTTTTTAGTTTCACGTTCCAGATTGTTGTTTTTGATCCACCACAATGCAAAGGTGTTGCTGGTGTGCTTCTGCCAACACTAAGCATTTAGTGTTTCTTCATAATATTATTTCTTCTTCAAGGAGTGGCCCTGTGGGCACTCCACTGTGAGGGTCTTGGTGCTCTTGCGCTTGAAATTGGAACTTTTTAGCAGCAGTATCTTTCCCCACCCCCCACCCCCCCAGGTGCCAGCATGCACACATGGCACTGCCTGCACCACAGCAAAAGTGCCAACGCGTGCACGCTGTCAACTATCTCAGTTCCTTCTCAACCACTCCTGGTTTGGTTGGAACACAGCAGCACTCTGTGTTAGATCTTAGTGCACTTCTACTAGTAATTAGATAGTTAGATCATTTGATCCTGTTCATGGTCTCTCCCCACCAGTTAATTGTTAGTTAATTATTTTAAAATATCCTCTTGTTCACAGTTATTAAAATAGAGTAGGCACACCAAGCTCACCAAGATTCAAATGGTGCCTGAAACACAGAATGTCTATTCCCATCTCCAATGGGCATGCCCAGTATATTCTGTGTCTGGGCCAGGACCACTCACTGAAGACCTGCCACCATTGTAAGAAGTGCTCATCGAGGTCCCTGAAGGCACGGGAGATAGAGTTAAGGTTCCTTACTATGGAGAAGATAGAGAGGCCAGCTTCGGAACTGACACCACAGACCTCTCCAACCCGGACCTCCCCAACCGCGGTTTCTGACCAAGGGCATCCGCACCAAGGGAGGCTCCAGCCAAAAAACAGCTAAGAGAAAGCACACTTCAGCCTCAGCAGAGAGACCACTGAAAAGATTATCCCCTCACCATGAGCCTTCCTCACTCAAGGTACAGACTTCGGGGGTTGCGGAGGCACCGGGTAAGTCTGGTCTGGACAAACCCTGAGGGGCAGTGTCTGCCAAAGACACATGCCCTGCAGACTCAGTATCCAAATCAAAGAAGACCACCACTGCACCATTGGCACTGACAAAACCGATACCCAAACCACTGCATCACAGCACAGCTTAGGAGCAATCTGAGCTGCCAGTACAAACACTGACAAAGTCGGTACTGTCTCCAAGTAATGAAGTTTGCCTGGTACCAACTATCCTGAGGGCACGGAGAGACATGGTACTACAACGAACACAGCCCTCTGCACTGGTGGTGCCAATCTTCAAGCCACCAAGGCCACTGACTACACACCTGGCAGTACCGGGCACACCAACAGTAGAGGGACCAAGCAGCCTTGCAATACCACCATGCTTGGCTTCTCCTTTTTTGAGTGACAGTGATGATGAGGAGAACATCACCTTTTCCCCACGACACTCTTCTCCAAAACCAACCACTCGGGTACAGCAGCAACAACAGTTGGCTCAGTCCCAGATGCGGCAACCCTTTCCATGGCTCCCTCCCATTCCACTCCCACAACCTTAGCAGGGATGGGACTCATGGGTCTCCCTAAAGGCTCAAACACCATCACCACAGTTGCCAGTGCCACCTAAATCTCAGATAGCCGTCCCCAGGTCTCCTGCATCCACAATATCTGACATCATACAGGAGGAGGTGGAAGAACTGGAGGATTTGTAGGAGGAAGACACATTGCCTCCTTCACGCATCTCATCATCTTCTCCAGATGAGTTGATACTGCCCCTTCACCAATGGCAGAGGACAACTTCAGGTCTTTTCAAGACATTAGAAGAGAATGGCCAATTCTCTGGACATCTCCTTAGTCAAGGTTCCCGCAATTCAGCACAAACTGACCAGTGCATTACAGGCCTCGCCTTCATTGAAAATAGCCCTGCCAGTCAACAAGGCCATACTGGAACCTGCAAAAATCCTGTGTGCAAAGGCCAGTTCCCACTCCCCAACATCAAAAAGAGCTGACAGGAAGTATTATGTTCCTGCAAAAGGGACTGAATTTTTGTTCACCCCCTGCAGCACCAAATTCATTGGTGGTCGATGCAGCCCAAAATAGAGGTAAGCAAACACAGTACAATTCCACCCATTACGACAGAGAATGGAAGAGACTGGACATTCTGAGCAGGAAATCCTATTCCTCTGCATCCCTTCAGGTAAGGATAGTGACCTGTGCAGCGCTCCTAGCAAAATGAAAACCTTTATTGAACAGCTGCCTGAGGACTGCAAATCTTCCTTGCTGTCCAGTATGGGTGAAGGTGTCCTCATAGCGAAGACAGCATTGCAAGCATCCCTCCAGGCAGCAGATACTGCCTTACACTCCTCAGCCATCTCAGTGGTCCTACATCTTGTCTCCTGACTGCACCTCCTTGGATTTCCTAGGGAGGTGAAGAACACTGTTGCGGACCTGCCATTTGAAGGAGAGAAGCTATTTTCCACAACCACAGACACTTCACTACATTCGCTCTAAGACTTGTGAGTGACTTTAAAGACCCTAGGGATGTATGTTCCCCAGCCCAAAAAGAAACTGAATTGATTATTCATGCCTCGGGGCTGAGCATCATCTTCATACCCCTCCCAGAGAAGCTATGATGTTAGGAAGTGACAGAAGCAACAAAAACATAAACAGCCTCAAGACTAACTTGCCACATCCCAGGCCTCCAATGGCCATCAAACATTTTGAATGTCTGGTTGAGGGCTCAACATCATTTCCAACAACTGTTCAATACCAGTTCAGTCTGCAGCCCTTCATCATGCCTGAAACACCATCACAACAGACAGATGGGCCTTGGAAGTCATAGCAAAAGGTCTCATGATACCCTTCCTGATCTTTCCTCCCACCCAACTTCCTTCCCCGTCCTTCTTCAGGGATCCCTTTCACAAGTCCCTGCTACAACATGAGATTCACAGACTTCTCCAGATGGGGGCAATAGTGACCATACCACCTCATCACAGGGAAAAGGGTTGCTACTCAAGATACTTCCTCACCCCAAAAAAATCAGGGAGTTGGAGACCCATGCTGGGCTTGTGCAGACTGAACAAGTATTTTTTAAAAATGATTCACGAGTATTTAAAAAAATGATGCATGGTAACTCTAGCAAAGATAATTCCGGTTCTAAAAAAGGGAAACTGGATGTTGTCTGTTGACCTGCGGGACATTTATTTTCACATATCAATTCGACCATCATACAGAAAGTTTCTATGATTTGCACTAAAGTATCAACATTATTAGTACAGTGTCCTACCATTAGGCCTATCCTCGGCACCTAGAGTTTTTTCCAAGATTCTTGCTGTAGCACTGCACCACCTACGAAAATTAGGCATCAGTAATCTTCCTTTACTTAGACAATTGCCTGATTGTAGTGCCTGCAGACAAGAGACCATACAATCCACCAGGAAGACAATCCAATTGTTCAGAACTCTGGGACTTCAGATAAACACATAAGTCACACTTCACTTCATCCCAGGAGTTGGCATTTGTAGGTGCCACATTGGATTGCGTATATGCACAGGTGTAACTACTACTGCAGAAGTACTATGCGCTGGCTGCCTTAGCAAGGATTGTTATAGACAGCCCCACAGTATCTGCCAAACAGTGCCTCCAGCTTCTCAGTCACATGTCCACAACCGCAGACGTGGTTTCTCATGCCAGGCTGAATATAAGATATCTACAAAAGTGGCTTCACAGATGCTTTCAGCCTTGCAAACACCATTTATGCAAACAACTAGCCTTACAAAGAAGATCAGAGAATCTCTCACATGGTGGTTACAAGCCAACAACCTCTGTTCAGAAGTCCCCTTCCAACAAATGGCTCCCTCCATACACATAACTACGGGTGATTCATTGGAGGGCTTGATTCATCGGAGGGCTGGGGTGCACACACCAATGGTCACAGCACCTAGGGAACATGAACTCCTGTAGAGTCAAGCATGCACTTCAAAATCCTTGAACTCTGTGCAGTAAGAAAAATTCAAATACTTTCTCTCCTCTTAAATTCAGAGCAAGTCTGAGAATAGTCACAGATAACACCGCCTATGATTTACATAAGTCGCCAAGGGGGAGACAGGTTTTACCACCTCTGCAAAGAGACAGCAGCACTGTGGCAGTGGTGCATTCAACACCAGATCACCATATCAGCGGCATGTCTCCCAGGCAAGCAAAATGTCACTGTGGACCAACTAAGCCGCAAGAGATCCTTGGGGAGTGCCATGATGATCAGCTGGTGTCCCAGTCTTCTAGATGCTTTTTCCACCTCTTCCCCTTCTTGACCAAGTCATACATAAAATAAAATAGTGCAGAGCCAGGGTCATCATGATAGCACCCCCATGGCCCAGACAGACCTGGTTCCCTTACCTGTCACAACTGTCAGTGGCTCCTCTGATTCCTCTTCCATGTTGGCTGAAAAAACTGTCTCAGGACCAGGGTTGAGTTCCTCATCCTGAGAAACACAAGCTCTACATCAAGGCCTGGCTCCTGCTGGAATGAGTGCACAAGACCAGACCTATTCAGAGGAAGTTCACACTATCCTGAATTGTTGCAAACAGAGTACGAGAAAGACCTATTTACAGAAATGGTGCCATTTCTCTTAGTGGGCAAACAGAACACTGCAGCCACATTCAACACAGCTGATGATGGTCTTAGAGAATCTTCTTTCATTAAAGAAACAGAACCTCTCCAATTCATCAATAAAGGTCCACTTAATGGCTATTTATAGTGAGCATGATATCATAGAATCATAGAAAACTAGAACTGGAAGGGACCTCGAGAGGTCATAGAGTCCAGTCCCCTACCCTCATGGCAGGACCAAACACTGTTTAGACCATCCCTGATAGATGTCTATCTATCTTGCTCTTAAATATCTCCAGAGATGGAGATTCCACAATCTCCCTAGGCAGTTCATTCCAGTGTTTAACCACCCTGACAGGAAGTTTTTCCTAATGTCCAACCTAAACCTCCCTTGCTACAGTTTAAGCCCATTGCTTCTTGTCCTATCTTCATAGGCCAAGGAGAACAATTTTTCTCCTCCTCCTTGTAACACTCTTTTAGGTACTTGAAAACTGCCATGTCATGTCAGTCTTCTCTTTTCTATACTAAACAAGCCCAGTTTTTTCAGTCTTCCCTCATAGTTCATGTTCTATAGACCTTTAATCATCCTTGTTGCTCTTCTCTGGATCTTCTTCAATTTCTCCACATCTTTCTTGAAATGCGGTGCCCAAAACTGGACACAGTACAGGCAGTCCCCGGGTTATGTACAAGATAGGGACTGTAGGTTTGTTCTTAAGTTTTGTACTTAAGTCGGAACTGGCATCCAGATTCAGCCGCTGCTGAAACTGACCAGCGGCTGACTACAGGAAGCCCGAGGCAGAGTTTCTCTGCCCCGGGCTTCCTGGAATCAGCCACTGATCAGTTTCAACAGCAGCTGAATCTGGACACCTGGGACAGAGCAGCTGGGGCGCTGCCGGGTAGGTCCCCGCAGCGCCGCACCTCGGTGCTGCGGGGACCAACCCGGCAGCTGCTCTACCCCAGGTGTCCCCAAGTCAGCTGCTGCTGAATCTGATCAGCGGCTGATTCCAGGAAGCCCGGGGCAGAGCAACTCTGCCTCAGGCTTCCTGTAGTCAGCCGCTGGTCAGTTTCAGTAGCGGTTGACTTGAGGATGCCTGGGGCAGAGCAGCTGGGGTGCTGCCGGGCTGGTCCAGTAGCCCCGAGGAGTGGCGCTGCGGGACCAACCCAGCAGCGCCCCAGCTGCTCTACCACAGGCGTTGGCGAGAAAAGCCTGGTCTGCGGTGGGGGGGAGGGGGGCGCAACTCGTGCACCCCTCCCCCCCCGCAGACCAGGGAGACGCGGAGCAGCTTTTCTCGCCCCGGAGGACGCGGGTGGCGGGACCGCGGCGCGTCTGGGCAGTCCCGCTGCCCACGTCCTCCGGGGCGAGAAAAGCCCTGTTCCCCGCGTAACCCAGGGACTGCCTGTACTCCAACTGAGGCCTAATCAGTGCAGAGTAGAGTGGAAGAATGATTTCTAGTGTCTTGCTCACAACACTCCTAGGTTTATGCTTCCCAGAATCATGTTTGTTTTTATTGCAACAGCGTCACACTGTTGACTTATATTTAGCTTGTGGTCCACTGTGACCCCTAGATCTCTTTCTGCAGTACTCCTTCCTAGACTGTTGCTTCCTGTTCTGTATGTGTGAAACTGATTGTTCCCTAAGTGGAGTACTTTGCATTTGTCCATATTAAACGTCATCCTATTTACCTCAGACCATTTCTCCAGGTTGTCCAGATCATTTTGAATTATGACCCTATCCTCCAAAGCACTTGCAACCCCTCCCAGCTTGGTATCGTATACAATCACACTATATTTTCACATCTGATCATGGAGAAGTTTTTAAAAGGTCTCAATAATATCTTCCTCCCCAAAAAAACCTCAGAAACCTAAGGTTGAAGATCTCAACCTCAACCTTAACAACCTTGACCTACCCTCCCTTTGAGCCAATGGCAACTTGCTCCCTGATCCACCTTTCTAGAAAAGTGGCTTTCTTACTAACAATCATGATAGCAAGGTGGGACAATGAATTGGCACCTTCTACAAAGACAAAGTAGTGTTACAGCCACATCCAAAATTTCTCCCCAAAATAGTTTCATGCGTCCACCACAATGAACCTATACACTTACCTGTTTTGTACCAAAAGCCTCATCCACACACCAATGCAGTACTATTCCACTCCTTGGCTATTTGGCGGGTGATTACCTGGATAGAACAAAGCAGTTCAGACGTTCTCCCAGATTTTTAACTTCTCTTATGGGGGAAAAATTAAAACTAAAGAAACCGTGTCAGAGAAGACACAGTTTCCTGACATCTTTTGAAAAATGTGGTCATTTCACTTTGAAAACTCTTTTACAGCAACTTGATTTATTCATAAGATTGCTTTGGTAGATTGCATGGACCTCTGACACAAATGTACTAGGTGCTGGCATACTAAAGATCCACATCTTTTGCACACGTTCACTTTTTTTTCTCCAAATGCCTCCAAACAGGACATTTCTCTGTGCCTTGGACTCAGGAAGAATTACTCTGTTTTAACTAGGTGTGTCCCTTCTCCTTCAGGCTCTAAACTGAGACCCAGGGCCTTTTGGCAAAAAAAGAGCCCATCCACATAGTATCTCGATTGTTTACTGAGCGAAGGGCTGGCATGAGGTGTAACCTCCATTTCATCCCCAGCCACTCGCTCTAAGATGGTATATGTAGGAGCTGAAGTAGGTCACTGCAGGGTGGAGGACTCCAGAAGGCCTCCATAATATACTTCTAAATATGTTCCAGAAGTTTTATGTTTAGTGGCTGGTCCATCTGATTGGAACACAATTATAATATCTCATCAGCAATGTCTCTCAGAGTCCCTGATAACCCAGAACACTCCAATCCTACAAAGCTTTATAGATTGATCATTTCCCACTAGACCCACAGAAACCTAATTAGCTGAAAAATATTCTTGCAATTTAAATATTTAATTGTGTTATTTCAGTAAGGACTGGGATCTAAGCTTTAGCTTCATTCAGGCATGTACAGGCAGTCCCCGGGTTACGTACAAGATAGGGACTGTAGGTTTGTTCTTAAGTTGAATTTGTATGTAAGTCGGAACTGGTACATATTGTAGGGGAAACTCTAGACAAACATTTCTCCAGAGCTCAGTTTTATTCTCCCACACCTCACTTCCCTCAGTCCTTTATTCTCAAGCTGAGGTGTCTGCTGAGAAAAGCCGCTCCGCGTCTCCCATGTCTGCTGGGAGGGGGGCGCTAGCTTCGCGTCTCCCTGGTCTGCTGGGGGGAAGCAGCTAGTGTGGAGTTGCCTCACCCCGTTTGTAAGTAGGGATCCGATGCAAGTCGGATCCATGTAACCCGGGGACTGCCTGTATATACATTTTACACCCTTTTCTCCCCCTCTACCGCGCACACAGAGCTAAAAGCTACAATTCAGACTGGTTTCGTGTATGAGTCCTCTCTAAACTTACGAAGCATTTGCCTATGTTAAAAGTGTTGTTAATCCAATAAAATACCTAGTATCAGGAAGACAAAAACACAAAATAAAATAAAAATAATTCTTCTAATTCAGTCCACAGGCTGTTTTTTGAGAAAAGACATCTTTTAATTTTTTTAGCTCCTTGCCCACTCTCCAGTTTTTAAACCTTCCATGCTCCCAGCTGATTTTTGGCGTGGCAAGTTATTTATCATCATCTTCTCTCTTGCAGGAAAAGTATAACCCACACACCTAGTGTGGTTCACTGTCCTATGCAGTGGCACTTAGACCACTTAGAGCAAGAGATAAGAACAAGGGAGCTCTACAGACTAAACTGAGAGCCAGCTGGGTTTATAGCTCAAGCTGTAGAGGCTCCTACACGAAGGGTGTGTCTAGACTACCTAGTTTTGTCGACAAAAGTGGACTTTTGTCGACAAAACTATACCAGCGTCTACACTACCGCTGAGTTCTGTCGACATAATGTCTCAGCAGTTTTGTCGACGCTGGTAAACCTCATTTTACGAGGCATAACACCTTCTGCCGACAGAACTCTGTCGACAGAAGGTATTATTGCCTATAACATTGCATCCAGACTACGGAGTTCTGTCGACAAAGCAGCTTGCTTTGTCAACAGAACTCAATGTGTCTGGACGCTCTTTGTCGACGGAAGTTTTGTCAACAGATACTGTCGACAAAACGCGGTAGTCTAGACGTACCCTAAGCTCCAGAGGTCCCAGGTTTAATTCCGCCCAAGTGGCTGTTACAAAGATGCAAAAAAAGCAGGGACCATTGTAAATTCTGTTCTGTGACAATCCTGGCTATTTCTCCTACCCTGCCAAAACTCAAAGGTGAAATAGCATGAACTGCAACATCCCAAAAGGAGAGATGAGAGAAAAACTGTTGGCTCTAGGCACCTTAAAATGGTGTATGGCTTACTCCTGGATATAAAAATTTCCTATAACCTTTACTTTTCTGGTACATGTTGTTCACAGTATAGAAAGTGAATGCATTTGTGTAAAATGGTTATAAAATAAAGTCTGGAAGAAAGGTATGCTCCTAGGAGGCAAGGAAGAAGCGTGTCAAGACACACTTGTCTACAGTTGAATTTTTTCATGCGGTTTCCTAGGGATGTGAAAGGTTAACCAGTTAACTGGTAAGCATCACCCTAAAAGGGTAATGCTTACAGGTTCCAGTTAACTGGTAACCAGAGGGGACTACTCTGGCGGGGGGGCTATGAGCCAACAGCACCTGTAGGCCCAGTAGCCAGCTCCAGTGCAGGGCTGGATGCAGGAGTCCCTGTTGGCTAGGGACTGCTACAGCCGGTTGGGGCGGTCCCCTGCCCAGGCTCCCGCTTAGTTGGTTACTTGGTTTAACATTAGGTTAACCTAATCTTTAATCAGTTAACTGATTAATCTGGATTTTACATCCTTATTTCCTACTAATAGTACTTCTTAGTGGGAATACTAATGTACCAGCAACTGTGCTTTCTAATCTTGCTCAGTGCTAGTATAGAGGGCCGGATAGCTGCAGAGTGAGTGCCCATCTGCAGTATTGCCATCACCAAGAGTTCAAAAATAATGAATCAGGCCCCAGAAAATCAGGAGATTTTTTTTAAATGGTTTGTGTCTTTTTATTTGCCTTTTGCACTTGGGGCCTTTGTGATTCTCTTTTCCAGACTTTATATCCACAAGGGCTAGACACTTTCTTTTTAATGAAAACAGACATTCTCATGTAATGGACTTCAGGAGTTGGCGCTTTAAAAAAAAATTGCCAGATGGCAAGAGTTGACAATACTGTGGAACCTGCAACTCTGCTACTGAGTTTGTGCTCTTGTTAGGTCCTTTGGATCTGCATCCCTAAGAGTTGTGAGAGGGTTTCTGAGGGAAGCAGTCCAGTGTACACTGGGCATGAATGGCCTGGCCTAGGAACACAGTTTGCAAATACTTTTTTTTTCCCTATTGGAAGCCTTCTTGACAGCCATTTTTCTTGACTAATCAACAGTCATGGACTTTCACAGGCCTGTGTGGAGAGAGCATGTATTTTGTACAATACATAAAAGAATACAGTGCTGGTTTTTGTTGCAACACTTAAATGCATGATATTTCAGCTGCAAAATCACTTGTTCTTAAGATTTTGACAGCTAGGGAGTTGTAGATTTCAGAGAAGACCATTTGTAGTAAACCTAGGAGCTGTCTCTTTAAATAATAATAAAAAAAAAAAACCTTTGCGAGGCTGTGGAGAGAGAAAGTGCTAGAACTGTGCACGATCATGACTGGAAAGCAGGATCCCTGAGTGGTCACTGAGTCTTCCCAGCACAAGATAGGGAAGCTGGTCTCTTCAAGCCTGCAGTATTTTATGCAAAATGATCCTTCTTCAAAAGAGCTAGCAAACAAAAAGATCAAATTGAGGAAGCAAATCTTGAAAGGGAATGAGGCATAATTTTGCTCCTGTGTTGAAAAGGAACAGCGTCCTCCTGGCTAGACATGGAAATCACATTTTTAAAGGGATTATTTGGTTGCAGCACTTTAAACAAACCTTTCTGAAGAGGCTGATTGCTCTGCATTGCTTTGTGCTTGTGCTTCGGTTTTATTCACATATGTAATTCTGGAGGTTAAAAAAAAATTCTGCCAGGGATTCAGAAGGCATCCCACTAGCGATCAGCTGACATTCTTAACTGAAGGCTGCAATGTGTTGCTTATTCATTTTGTACTGTGGGAGCTGCAGGGGCTAGCAGAGAGCTAAACTATGCATTTCAAACAGCGGTGCTTGTGCAGAAAGAGGGGTGAGAAAGAGGCAGCCGGCGAGGAAAGAGCACAGCTGGACTTTCTCCTTGTTTTTATCCATTTCTGCAGGATCATGTATTTATAAGGGATGAGGTGGGCCACAGGGATCACAGGCCTGAGCTGCGGCCTACCCAGTCAGTCCAGAATCAGGCCCTCCACTACCGGAACCGAGAGCGCTTTGCCACAATCAAATCAGCATCTTTGGTAAGCAAACACCCCACCTCCCTCTTCTTCCTCTCTGTCCTCTTTTTGGTTGGGAAAGAGGGTCAAGAATTTTCTTCTCAACCATTTTTTTTGTTGGCATAGCAACTAGATATTGCACAGAAAGGTGTGCGTGTGTGTGTGTGTGTGTGTGTGTGTGTGAGAGAGAGAGAGAGAGAGAGAGAGAGAGAGAGAAATGTAAAAGAAATCCGTGCTGGGTGTGTTTCTAGCCTATGTAAAACGAAGCACATTTATGGATGAAGTTGATTTCCTCTCTGATATTGCATCTCTCTTTTGTTAGCCGTGACTGCTAGTAAGACACTAATTGGTATGCATGCATATATATTTATTTGCATCTTTATAGTTAAATAGTTTTGAAGTAAAAAAAATCTGTATATCTAGGTAGTTTTTTTTATTTAAAAAAATCAAAGAGCTGATGTATTTGGTCATTTTAAAAAATGAGATCGTTACCTCCCAGGATGAATTGCTAGCTATATATGGCTCACTGATTTATATATTTCAAGCAATTGTATGTACTGCATTTTTCTCCCCATTCAAACCCATGAAACATTGCCTAGCTCCAATAAATGAGGGTTTAACAGCAGGCTATGGGCTCACAAAGAGGAGGAGGAGGAGGGGCTGGTAGGATCAGCCAGCATTTGTACTATTGCAAATGTGATCCGTGTAGATGGCTTTGTAGTAGAAAAAGGGGTGTGTGCCAGAAGAGTTCGTTTCCTCGCCTTCTCCACCATCTATGTGTCTTATATATACACAACCTGAAATCAACAGCAGCTTTCCGAAGGGAGAGAGTGCACAATCATAAGCAAGTAACTGTGTCCTAAATGGAAAATAATTGAAATACTTAATATTTCAGCCAAATTGATATTAGTCACGTGGATAGGGAGATTTGGAAAGTATCCAGTATCTGACAGTTGCATTTGCTTCCTATTATGACATCATCCTGGCCAACCCAGAAATTACAATGGGTAACCCTTCCTCTCCCCCACCTTTTTTTAATTGTGTATTTGAATGTTTCCACTACTGTTTGCTGACACCCCTCCACAATCCCAGCCCAAAGGACTGGGAGTCGGGTTAACCTTAGGTGTAAGCTTGTGCAGCAGGGGATCTTAATATGGTTTGTGCTACTGAAACATAAAATGAAGCAGTTGAATTCAGACAATTACTATTCTGGTTATTGGCCTGCATCTAGTGAGTTTCTTTTCCCAGATGTACTTCTGAGTAACACATGCTCTGATTGTTTCCCCCCCCCCACACACACCCCAATTCAAAAGGTGACCTAGAAACATGGGCATTAAAGGTCTTCATACCAGCATTCCTGACACAGCAGGGATCTCAGCTATTCTAGACCCTTTTGCTGATACCTCTGTGTTGGGGATTGTCTGGTTTTGTATATTGTACAGAGCCAAGCAACTGTCTGCACTGAACAAAGAGAATAGTCTGTTTCCAGTCAAGGTGCACTTGGGGAGGACAAATGATAAACTACTCAGCATGCCATAGTACAAACCAAAAAAGCTTTACAGATGCATGTACAGGCATCTTGCCAGCTGGTATCTTTTACCCACCATGGAAGACTCTCCCTCTACCTTAACCCCAACACCAGAGGGCATCATTTCTCTTCTTTCACCTTGTAATTCTCCAAGGGTTCTGTTCCTTTGCCTCTGTGCTTCAGTTAATTCTGCTTTCAACAAGTTCTCACATAGCAACGGAGGAGTTTTTAGGGCCATCTGCCAGCCAGGAGAGGGTACTCGTGCAGTGATGAAATGCATTCTCCATATACCCCTGTACTCCCAAGGTCACGCTTAAACCCCATTTCATGGCAGCTTTCTCTGACGTGCCATACTGTTTGTACTGGGATTCTAGGACAATTGGATTTGCTAAAACTTCTCTACCTAAATAACTAAATCCCACATAGCTAAAGGGGGTGTGAGGCTAAGCTAGGAACTCTTTTTTTTTTTCCTGTCATTTCCATGGGACCCGTTTCTGGGACGAAAAACGTTGGGGCATCCTAGGCTGGTGTGGAGTTCATAGGAGTGCTTCACACCATATCTTCTGGTGAGTGACTAGGAAACTGATGATGAGAACACTTACTAGTTAAATCCATTCTGTATCAACTAGCAGCACTTTCTTCTTGAGTGAATCATGGGATTTCCTTTCATCCCTCCTTGACATTCCAGTGTCTGTAGCCGTGACCACCTCAATATCTGTTATGTCAGGAATGATATGGAATGGCTGGAAAGCAAAATACTGTAGTAGCTCTTCCAGAGGCTTTGTTCCTCTGCCCTTATCCAAATTAAAAAAAAAAGATTAAAACTGTTTTCCCCATAAAAACCCCTTCTAGGTTAGAGGAGATATAGTTGCATGTGGGGATATTACAGTCTTGTGTGTATGTTTTATTTCACTTTATAATTGGAGTACCTGTTTTCTTTCACTTTGATTATATACCCCCTTTGATACAAGAACTTCATTTATATAACCTTTTTGTGGTTATATGCCACTAAAGTTGCAGTTAATAATTTAATAATTGCAGTTGTTAACCCACCCTCCCCCCCCAGTCTGAGTGAATGCACAGAGACCAGAAAGGGGTTACTTAGCATCTGGTGTGATGTTTCTAACATTCTTGCAACCCGCGATTCAGAGCTCAATGGTTCTTCATTCTTCTAGTTGATTTTCATTCAGTGTTGCTTCCATAATGGATCTTCAGTGAGGTCTTTTCTTCTCCACATGTATGTTAGAACCCATGGCAGGATCGATTGCTCCCCACGCTCCAAACCATTCCTCATTTCTATCTATCAGTTGCTTTCTCTGGGTTCTGTCCCCAGCCCCTGAGAGTTGTTCACTTCATGAGAGACATAATGACTATATCATAAAGACCTCAGACTGCTCTGGTGCTTTCAGTAGAAATCTCTTGAGATGAAAAGTCTCTCTAAATATGTGTTTTGTTGGGGGTGAAAAATCATCTTCCAATTGGACTCACAACCCTCAGCCTGAGATGGACAGCAGTGTAGACAGAATGCATTCTGCTCTGGAGAGTGCAGGGTGTATATTACCGAATAGCCGTTCCAGCTGGTTGAATTCAGGAACAGTATCTGTGATCTCTGAACCTTCAGGCTCTTCTTGGTCTGAGTGATCGCCATAGTGCAGTATGTCTTGATAGATGAGTCTCTTTAGGGCAGTGGTCACCAACCAGTCGATCGGAATCTACTGGTAGATCTTGGAGCCTCTGACAGGTGATCTTGAGAGGTTTGGCCAAGAGGCTATCAAGTGCTGGCACTTCAGCTGCCCCTCCCCACCACTGCTGCGCAACTCCTGCTCTTTGCCTTGGAGCTGCCTCCCCCCTCCACTCCCGGGAGCCTCCTGCTTGCTGTGCAGGATAGGGGAGGGAGAAGAGGGGTGCTGATGTCAAGTGCCCCCTCTCCCACCCTCTATACTATTTCCACAGAGCAGTTTGGGGGCACAACAGAACTTTGGAAGGAGTTTGCTAGATGCCTTTGGGAGCGGTGCAGGGCCAGGGCAGGGGTGAGTCTGCCTTAGCCCCACTGCACCACCACCCAAGAACCACCTGATGTGTGCAGTGCCAAGTTGGAGCCCAAATCCTGAAACCCTACCCCAGTCATGAACTCCCTCCTGCACTCTAAGCCCCGACTCTAGCCTTGAGCACTCCTGCATCCAAATGCCATCCCAAGCGCCTGCACCTAGAAACCCCTCCAACACCCCCAACTGCCTGCTCTAAGCTCAGCTCAGAGCCCCTCTCACACTCCAAAACCCTTAATCTAAGACCAGAACCTGCACCCCAACCCGCTGGCCCTGCCTGATGAAAGTGAGGGAGTATGGGGGGGAGGGGCCTCAGAGAAGGGGCACAAAGGAGGCGGGGCCAGGGTATTTGGGTTTGAGGTAGATCTCGGCATGCACTTGAATTCAGAAAGTGATCTCATGCTGTAAAAGGTTGGAGACCACTGCTCTAGGGCATAGCAACTAGAAATATAGTCAATTTTGGCTATTTCACCTGCCACAGAACCCCATGCTAAACTTTGTTATTACGTAATCACACTTCCCCATTGAATTTTTTTTAAATGTGTGTTTTTGTCCTGTTTCTACATGAGAGCACCATAAAAACAATAGGGAAACTGTACAGAAGAAACAGTGAAATGGACTACCCACAGAGTGCCACCAGATGCAAAAGGAAAGAAGCTGTGAAAACAGAAATATTTTTCTCTCTAATCTCTTTTGAAGATGGTAATCTGAGGTATTTTTGTAACAATAGTAGGTGAAAATTATTCAGCAAGAGTGTAACTGTTAACTTCTGGTGCCTTTAAAGGATTTTAGTCCTCTTCTGAAACAGAGGTTCTCAGATGCCTTCATAGCGTGGAACACTGTTTAACAGTATGCCTCCAGTGCCGCTTTCTTTTTCATGGTTTGATTCGGACTGTCTGCAATTCCGTAACATCTCTGACAACAGTATCTGTCACTGAGGCGGGACAATAAGGAGAAAACATTCCACGTGCTTTTTGTTGATTCTAGTGAAATATAGGAGTGAGCCTCACGTGCTCTGCCACTTCTCCACAGATCATGATGCACATGTTTTGTAGATCACCAGCAGTTTCACAGTGCCACAACTCAAGCAACTCTGGTGCTTGGAAAATCCATTCCACTCACCTGGAAAGAAAGAGGAACATGCTGCATCTTGATCACAGGTGTCAGGCAGCATGTACTCTACAAAAAGGAAGTTTTGTCAAATCCAGGCACCCAGAGACCCGATGGGGTTGGCTGCTAAAAGTATTATCTGATTTTATTATTTAGGGCTTGACTATTATTGAGAACTTGAAAGTGGAAGACAGTATAGGGGACAGTGATCATGAAATAATAGAGTTCATGATCTTAAGGAAACGTAGAAGGGAGACCGACCAGCACAATTGAGGTAATGGATTTCAGGAAGGCAGATTTTGATAAGCTCAGAGAACTTGTAGGTAAGGTCCCATGGGAAGCAAGACTGAAGGGAAAAACAACTGAGGAGAGTTGGAAGTATTTCAAAAGGACGTTGTTAAGGGCCCAAAAGCAAACAATTCCGCTGTGTAGGAAAGATAGAAAATATGGCAAAAGACCAGCTTGGCTTAACAAGGAGATCTTGCATGATCTCAAAATAAAAAAGGAGTCATATAAAAAATGGAAACTAGGACAAATAACAAAGGATGAATATAGGCAAGCAACACGGGAATGCAGGGGCAAGATTAGAAAGGCAAAGGCACAAAATGAGATCAAACTAGCTACAGGCATAAAGGGAAACAAGAAGACCTTTTATAAATACATTAAAAGCAAGAGGAAGACCAAGGACAGGATAGGCCCACTGCTTAGTGAGGAGGGAGAAGCAGTAACAGGAAACTTGGAAATGGCAGAGATGCTCAATGACTTCTTTGTTTCGGTCTTCACCGAGAAGTCTGGAGGTGTGCCTAACGTAGTGAATACAAGCAGAGAGAGGGTAAGTTTAGAAGATAGGATACACAAAGAACAAGCTAAAAATCACTTAGGAAAGTTAGATGTCAGCAAGTCACCAGGTCCTGATGAAATGCATCCCAGAATACTCAAGGAGCTGATAGAGGAGGTATCTGAGCCTTTAGCTATGATTTTTGAAAAATCATGGCAGACAGGGGAGATTCCAGAAGACTGGAAAAGGGCAAATATTGTGCCCATCTATAAAAAGGGGAATAAGAACAACCCAGGAAACTACAGACCGGTCAGTTTAACGTCTGTCCCAGGGAAGATAAAGGAGCAGGTAATTAAGGAAATCATATGCAAACACTTGGAAGGTAATAAAGTGATAGGGAATAGCCAGCATGGGTTTGTGAAGAACAAGTCATGCCAAACTAATCTGATAGCTTTCTTGGATAGGATAACGAGCCTTGTGGATAAGGGAGAAGCGGTGGATGTCATATACCTAGACTTTAGTAAGGCATTTTGATACGGTCTCGCATGATATTCTTATTGATAAACTAGGCAAATATAACTTAGATAGGGCCACAATAAGATGGGTGCATAATTGGCTGGATAACCGTAGTCAGAGAGTTGTTGTTAACGGTTCTAAATCCTGCTGGAAAGGGATAACAAGTGGAGTTCCTCAAGGGTCTGTTTTGGGACCCGTACTGTTCAATATCTTCATCAATGATGTAGATATTGGGATAGAGAGTACGCTTATTAAGTTTGCAGATGATACCAAACTGGGTGGGGTTGCAACTTCTTTGGAGAATAGGGACATAATTCAAAATGACCTTAGCAAGTTAGAGAAATGGTCAGAGGAAAACAGGATGAGGTTTAATAAAGAGAAATGCAAAGTGCTCCACTTAGGAAGGAACAATCAGTTCCATACATACAAGATGGGAAGCGACTGTCTAGGAAGGAGCATGGCGGAAAGGGATCTAGGGGTCATAGTGGACCACAAGTTGAATATGAGTCAACAGTGTGATGCTGTTGCAAGAAAAGCAAATATGATTCTAGGTTGTATCAACAGGTGTGTTGTAAGCAAAACTCGTGAAGTCATTCTGACGCTCTACTCTGCACTAGTTAGGCCTCAGCTGGAGTACTGTGTCCAGTTCTGGGTGCCACATTTCAAGAAAGATGTGGAGAAATTGGAAAGGGTACAGAGAAGAGCGACAAGAATGATTAAAGGTCTAGAGAACATGACCTATGAAGCCAGGCTTCATGAACTGGGCTTGTTTAGTTTGGAAAAAAGAAGATTAAGGGGGGACATGATAGCGGTTTTCAAATATCTAAAAGGGTGTCACAAGGAGGAAGGAGAAAATTTGTTCCTCTTGGTTTCTGAGGACAGGACAAGGAGTAATGGGCTTAAAGTGCAGCAGGGGAGGTTTAGATTGGACATTAGGAAAAAATTCCTAACTGTCAGGGTGGTCAAATATTGGAATAAATTGCCAAGGGAGGTGGTGGAATCTCCCTCTCTGGAGATATTTAAGAACAGGTTAGATAGACATCTGTCAGGGATGGTGTAGACGGAGCTTGGTCCTGCCTTGAGGGCGGGGGGCTGGACTCGATGACCTCTTGAGGTTCCTTCCAGTCCTATGATTCTATCTCTTTCTGAGGACCCACCTCACTGTTGGATTTTTACCTTCATAGTTCACTTAATATGGGTTTTCAAGATGATGGCCCTTGGTGCTTAAAATCCTAGAGAGTTAAAGTAGCAGCAACAATGTGGATTCAACTGTAGGCCACCTTGTTCTGTTGGGAATCAAAATGCAGACAAGGGATTTTTTTCTCACTCTTGGACCTTATCTCCTGATGGACCTAATATGTGAAGGCAATGTTTTATGAGTCTGACCACTAAAATAAAATCAGGCCAGTTGAACTCCAAATACAGAGATACGTTTTCTGGGTCTATTGAAAATGTATAGCATTCTAGTTGCATGCTGTGTCTGTCTCCTGACAACTGTTACATGTTCATTTCAATACAGAGCTTTAACAACTTCTGGCATGTTTGGCTTTAAAGTATTCTGACATTTTTCTGATCATCTGGGAAATCATTTTACAATGAACAAATCAGTCTTTTCCCTTTTCCATTATAATCTGTGGGGATTATGTTGTTTCTAAAGTTACTTTAATGTCCCTTTATAGTTAAGGGTGCCATTGTCTTTCTTCCACTAATGATTTTTCATGAACATCTGACTGACCTTCAGCCACATCTTATCCCTTTGAAGACTGTCACTTGTCATGCGATAGCTGGTTTTGCTTCCTACTCCTAGAGCGCAAATATATAATCAGCCTAGTGAACTTTACAGCATTGTCCTTTGGTCCTTGATATAAAGAGGAGATGTTTGTTTCTGTTACACATGTTTGGCTTTAACAAGTTGGCTTTAACACAGTCACAGGTTCTCCCTGAGAATGGAGCCTGATTTAGAGATAAAATAGATGGTCTGGGTGGTATATTCCTCTGAATTAAATGTATATTTCATTTTTTTCCTGCAGTGCTAGTGGTTGCCCTAAATTCCACTATTTGTCACAAATTCCATTATTCTTAACAGCTATTCTAGGCCTTTAGCTCCAGTTTTATTGGAGGTTCACTATTATGCACTGCTAGCTGTTCTCAACCCATGCTAGGGAAAAGGCCTTCAGCACTCTTCCTATCCCCCATCCAGATCTTCTTTTCACAGCCTGTGGTAGAATAAAGAACCCGTCAGCCACAATGAATGATTTGGCTGGAATGAGTTTGAGCAGGCAGCCACCATGGTTTCTCTCTTCGGAGCCAGAACTATTTTTCCCAGTCGCATCTCAGTTGTTTTGTTCAGTTTGTTGCATTAGGTGTTTTTGTTGATCACTGCTTCTTGCAGCTTATTCTCTAAAAGAGCTGGACTGGCCGCAGAGCATTTAAAAAAGAAAGACATCTGTTTTTCTTGCCTTACTACAATTCAAGCCATCCAATGGCCCCACGTGCACAACATCCTATGTCAGTGCTTGGTTCTCAGTTATCTCTTCTTAACGTCTTCCAATGGCCATGGTGATGCAGTGCTTTCTGCTTCTTTTTCTGTGGATGCTGTGGTCTCAGAGAAATTCTAAAAGGAGCCTGTAGAGAAAGTTGTCACTGTGCATGAGAATCCGTCTTATTTTGTAAAGTCTCCTTAGACTCAGTAAAAGACCTGGGCACCATTTGATTCTTGCTCAATCTGTGGAGCAAATGTGGCATGCAAGCCTCCTATAGGGCTACAGTCTGATCCAATGGCCCGTCTATACCAGGCACAGCTTTCAACCTCAGCCACCATCTGTGAATAGCAGCAGATAGTGAGATGTGGGTTTGATAAGCAAACCTATGACCATACCTTTTTACCAAGAAGAAGATGGTTTTGGTCTGTCTGACAGTGCTCTCCTTTGCATTTCTATTAGTATTTTCTCCTTACAATTCTTGGCATAACTGGGGTTCTTACCTTTCCTCCACATGCCTGCACTTAAAGCATGGAAATCAGTGTTCACCCTCTGAGTCTGTTTCAGCTGAACTGTGTTTGTAATCTGCTTAGACCATATGATCTACTTTGTTAATACTGTTCAGTTACGGGTGGGTGGGATCACTCTTTAAGTAGCGTGTGGTACCCAGCGCCTCATTTCTGTAGCTAACAAAGCAACCTTCGCGTTTGTGTGTGCCTCTCCTGGGAACCTGAGAGCAGGCAAGTTCGGCCTCGGCGTGGGGATTGTCAATAGACTAAAAACAGGAACAAGGCTTTTGCATTCACTGGAAGCAGAAAAGAACACTGGAGAGCACATTTTGAGCATCTTTCAGGAGCAATCCATAAGGAAGAATGTAAGGCTGTTGCAGTCTCTATGGGAAGATAAAAATCAGAGGTGGGGGAAGAACCCGCGTGGGTTAAAAAACAGATGTGAGGTATGTAGATAGACAAATGAAGGTTTCCACCATGAGTTTCAACAAACGTTGGGGGCAAGCAACCAGGAGTCACACGGCAAACCTGCAAAATGGGGGCAATTTAATAATGAAAAGTGCTGACCTGGTTTGTTCTTGTGTTACTCTAGGTTAGACTGCAAGTAAGGGAAAGGACTGAGGGTTACACAATGAAAGTGAGCCACCCTCCAGAGCTTTGTGAGGAAGCCTGGAATGAGGCAGCTCCTTGTAGGAAATAAGCATTTAGTAAGGATGGAAGCAAAACCAAAGCAAAGGTGTTATGGTTTCTTTTCTCCCCCTCACGTCATGACCCTTTGTGAACCCTGCCCAGAGGTTTATTTCTGAAGAGGGACTCTAGGTCTCAGAGCTGCCTTTATTTCCAAGTGCTCTGTGCAGTTCCCAATCCTAATCAGTGAGCTGTCTGCCTCTCTTCTGCATAAATGGCTGGGCTTTTCTGGCCAGGAACATGCCATGTTCGTTACTGGACATGCTCATAATCTGGGAAAAGCTGGCTGTGCATCTCGGGTGACAGGCATTCATGGCCTCAGTGTTGGGCATTAGACAATCGCCACCTCTATAAAAACTTGGAGCCTCATTGGGGAGTGCTGTGAGTTTGCTGAGCAGGTAAGTAGCTGTGGGGGGGAGACATGCCTGCAAAATAAGCCTTTAATGACTTTTTCCTTTTCAATGACATCAGGTTACAAGACAGATCCATGAGCATGAGCAGGAGAACGAGTTGCGGGAACAGATGTCAGGTTATAAGCGGATGCGGCGCCAGCACCAGAAGCAGCTGATCGCCCTGGAGAACAAGTTGAAGGCCGAGATGGACGAGCACCGCCTCAAGCTGCAGAAGGAGGTGGAGACCCATGCCAACAACTCGTCTATAGAGCTGGAGAAGCTGGCCAAGAAGCAAGTGGCTATCATGGAGAAAGAGGTCAGTAATCATATTGATGACGTGTCTGGGCCGGGAGACTGCACACAAAAGCACAGCTAGTGAGCTCCAGTGTTCAACCATAACATTTGGGGAACTACAAGTGGCTCCTGTCTGAGAGTGCTTTGGTAGTTTGTTTTCCCCAAACAGCCAGCTGGATCTCAGTCTAGTTCCTAATGGCCGGGGGTCCCTCAACACCAGTTGGCACAGACTAGTAATTTCTCTGGCATTCCCAGAATAGGCCCTGAAGAATGAGCTGCCCTCATAGCTTTAGATGTGGTTCTTCTAGGTCCATGGTGTCCAACCAGTTCTGAAGCAGTAGCCACTATAGTGACTAATGCTATAGCGAGCTAGCCACACTCAGCAGGCCAAATAGCCACATATGGCTAGTGTCTAGTATGTTGGACACCACAGTTCTAGGTCATGGAGTGAGGCACATTAATTGGGTAGAATAAAGAATTTTGCACTGTCCTAGCCTTTCCTTTGATAAGTATGGGATTCAGTGTAAAAGTCCACATGCATACAAGGTGTTAAGGCCAATGCAAGAGAATTAATGTTTTCACATTTGGTTTTGATGGAGGAGACAGGAAATGTGAAGAAATCCCTAAATATATGTAGGTGGAAATATTTTTACAATAAGCTTTCTTGTAGTTGAATACTGATGGGGGTAGGACCTGGTACCGCAGGGCTGGAGAGTGACAGAATGCACAATTACGATTGGTTTGCTATAGACTTTGGGCACTCACCCCACCTCTCTCTCAGGCAAAGACAGCTGCAGCAGAGGAGAAGAAATTCCAGCAACAGATTTTGGCGCAGCAGAAGAAAGATCTCGCGACCTTTTTAGAAAGTCAGAAGAAGCAATACAAGCTTTGCAAGGAAAAGATTAAAGAAGTAAGAACCACCACATTTCAAAGAGGTTTGGAACAAGTACAGTCACAAGCTTTGCTTTTTGATAAGCTTGGGCCTGCCCAGTGGTTTATTGCCCGTTACCACCTGACTATCCATATTCAGAATCCTAACTCCTCAGGAGCTCAGGAATTGGGAACACCTGGCATCATTCCAGAATGGTCATCTAATATTCTCAGTGGCATCAGCAGGGCTGCAAGAGGGTGAAACTCTACAAAGCAGGATCTTTGAAACTGAAGGTCATTGGGGAAAATGAGAGCTCCCGGAGAATTCTTTCCAGCATCCCCTATAGAGCGCACATATATGGTCATCAGCTTTATTTGAACCATTCATAAGGTACCTGCCAATAGTCACCAGTGTGCCCAGCAGTTACCAGTATAAAATTAAAATAAATGGCCTGCTTATCTATACAGCCAGCCCCATCCCAAAGCACATGCATAAAGATAGGCACCATGCCAGGGCCTAGATAACATAAAGTGCAGGGATAACAAAAGGGATAGCAAATGAGGAGCAGAAGAGATGTATTAGGGGGCAAGGCCTGTTGGAGCAATGAAACTTAAGCATGCACATAAGTGATTGGCTGAATGCATGCCTAAGAAAATATAGACAAGGAAAAGTCTGCAGAAATGCGTGCTCAAAAGACAGCCAACAGGGCTGTTGTCCTGAGTGTTCCTTGATCAAAGAGCTTTGCCCGACAGTCCTGTCTCCAGCCCTGCTTGGTTAATGCACTTTTAAGAGGCAATGATTTATTTGCGAGGAGCTGTATGGAGTGTCCAGAAGCACATCCTGCCTTGCATGCTAACAATGCTAAACAATGTCTCATGTGCTTTATAGGGGGAGGTGCCTATTACTGATCAGAAAATAAACCACCTACGTTCCTACCCTGAGAAAGGAAAGTGCCTGAGATCCTTGGCATAATTATGTATCCACACACCTTTGAGGCTGTGGCCAGCATGCTCTGCAGCTTGGGCTGAGGGCCCATTTGGCACCATTGTAATGTTCATTAAATGACAGATTCCTGGGTATCGCCACAGGGAGTGTATTGTCATTCCGCATCTCATAGCAGAGCCAAGCACACTGCATGCTCATTACCTTCAGGGACCATGCCCAGACAGTGATCCTGGCCAGCTTTCGGAGAGTCCGAGAACAAGCAGACTACCTTCATGGAGCTGTAACCCTAGCTTGAAATTTAATCAGAAAAATCCTTCCTCAAATATCCTGTTTCTCAAGTGGTGGTATGCCATTACCTCCATGGAACCATCTTTAAAAAAAAAAAGTGTATTTTGACAGCACGTCACTGAAAACGGCAGCTCAAATAGCTTTTCATGCAACTAGCACTACCCGTGCTCCTGTTCTCGTGGTTGTCTTGCAAGTCTGTTTTAGTGCATAACGTAATGTGCATTTACATAGCTCCTTATTGCTGGGAATCAAAAGCACTTCACGGACCTTTCATTTCTTAAACTTGCTATCAAAAACCCTACATGTGGGGGCGCAGGACAGGTGGGGGGGGGGCTAGATAAAGTTTATTATCTTCATGTAGCAACTGAGGGAACTGAGACATGGAAGGGTTAAATGGCTTACCCAAGGTCACAGGACAAATCAGTAACAAAGTGGAATATGAACCTAGGAGTCCTACCCAGTCTCTTCCTGGAAAGTTCTCCATCAGCCCCTTTTGATACTGTTGCTTTGTGTTATTATTTTTGTCTTCTGTAACTCCATAGATGTTTGCTCTTTCTAATCCTCCTGGAGTCAGTGTGTTCAGCTATTGAGGGGATGGCTGGGGACCCATCTGGATTCTGAGAGCCCTATGATTTCACTCTTGCCATGCACTGCATAGCTGTGTAGGGAATAATTCCGGACACACTGGGTGCAGGTGAAAACAAGCAGAGGATTTATTGGTTCACACAGCTGGTGGAGTACCCATCAGGGGTTAGCCTGGTGAGCACTAACTTAACCAAAACATACATTAGATTATATAGGCAGCAGATGGGTGGATGGGAAGTAATTTGATAGGTCTAGCGGCAGAAATGAGATATGCACATAAGCCAATAAAATATAAAGGTTACACAGGATCCCCACCCATCGCCAATTAAGCATATTATCACTAATACAATTAATTATTCTTAACAAGCTAAATAAGCCAACATAAACAGGATGGAAGCCCCCGAAATGGACATGGTGATGTTAACTTGTTTTGCTGAAATTGTGATGTCAACTGTGAGATGACTCCTTCCTTGTGTTGGCACAGTCCTTGGGATCCAAGCTGATTAATCTGAAATTACAGGAGACAGTAAGAAAAACCGCGCAGCCTGGCTGGTACCAGCCAGGCCTTATCAGAGTAAGGCCCCTTTGGAATGTGGTTGCCAGGACGACTAGGGTCAAGTTAACCGCTGTCTGTGTGCTTCCCAGGCCTGGCCTTAATAATTTAGGATTTGAGTTCTCAGTTCTCAGCAAGATACCATGGACTGCCTCAGTTTACCCCTACAGCTGTATAATAAACTTGCGCTTGAGAAACTGTCCAAAGAGTCTCCAAGCAAGCCAGGCTGACTGTGACTCAGGAACCAATTCAGCTGTAGTTACCAAAGGAAAGTAAAAACTTATAAAACAACAAATACTTAGTGCCCTGTGGACAGCATTTCACATGTGACAGGACATGTAGCATTTAAAACTGGGATTAGGATAACTTGGTTCTGTTTGGGCCCAGACTGAGGGCAACCCCCTGAAGAAAAGCCAAACTGGATTGGGAAGCACATACCTGAAGGATTTTTTTTGAAGTCTTTAAAGATGTTGGTACTACCAGTACTTGCTGGCTTTAAAGAACCATCCAGGCTGCAGGTTCTGGTTCAGATGGGACAAAGGAAGCCGCATGTCAATTTATCTGTACAAGGAACATGGCCTTCCATTAGTGGAGTGCTTCAGTGCTAATAGCTCAACACAGGTTTCACTTGTGTAAGTTTTATAAACTGATTCAGAGAGCCAGAATTTCCTGCTGCTGCCATTCCTAGCTTGTATATGGTGCTTGATGCTAGATAGTAGTATCAAAGAATCATGAACAGAACTGCCTTTATCATGAACTCGAGTGTTGGCTGGTAAGTGGAGCACAGAATTGGAATCCAAGCTTTTCTGCCTTCTAGTTATGGCTTTAACACTGACTTGCTTATGTAGGCTTTGGGCAAATCATTTGTCCCTGGGCCCACGTATGTAAAACAGAATTCAGCAGTGTGAGGGACAGTGTCTTTAAAGCACTTGGAGACCATAGGCTGAAAGGCACTTAGGGGAGTATGTTGTAAGTATGCAAAGGGTATTGCCTACTCCCATGAGTGTACCACTTCCATCTGTCCCTAAAGGGCTCTTGTGGGCATCACCAAGAAAGGCAGGTTGACCCTAAGGAGCGACCTGTTTCTTGATCATTTCTTTGTGTGACCCAGGAGATGAATGAGGACCACAGCACACCGAAAAAAGAGAAGCAAGAGCGAATATCCAAACACAAAGAGAATATGCAGCACACACAGGCCGAAGAGGAAGCCCATCTTCTCAGCCAGCAGAGGCTCTACTATGACAAAAACTGCCGCTTCTTCAGGCGAAAAACCATGACTAAGAGGCATGAGATGGAGCAGCAGAACATTCGGGAGGTACGTCGCACTTGGCGCTCACTCGCTGGACTCTTGGATAAGTTGGTTCTTGGCTGCAGTGTTCAGGGCTGTAAGGCAGTGGCTCTAGGACTCAGAGTGTGGCTGGCTGGTGATAGATGGACCTCTTGCTGGTTACCTGGGACAGGCTTTTTTCATTTCTAATCGCTAAACTGCATGAAGAGCTAAAAATACACATAATGTTCTGGCAGTTGATTTTCCAAGTAAATGTTGAATCCTCTTGCTGGTGCAGGCAGCTCAATGGGATCTCCTTGCGTGACATTTGTTGTCCGATCTCACTGAGCTTCCCTGGCAGGAGACAGCTGGGTCAGCTGTCATGTGTGCCAGATTCTTCAAGGATCTCCCTGGGAGACATCCATGGTACGCTCACAAGAGCAGTGGCACGAATTCATCATGTGACCTAGTTTTGCCCAATTGGATTGGTGAAGAGCATTCAGATAGCTAGAAATAGATGTTACCCTATAAACAGTATTAAAAGAATGTTAAAGCTGCAAAGTCAAGCACTCAGAAGTTGGGAAATGGCAGTGTTGAGGTTGCCTTTACAACCTTCATGTGACCCCCCCCCCCCAACACACACACACATATGCAGTACGCTAGCATGTGATCTCACCATTCAGAACTACTTCCACAACAGGACTGCTGTCTAATTCGTTCAGTGCACAGGATGGACCTGCACTGAGATTAATCAGGAGTATGTGGTAAAGGAGATGGTTGAGTCTGTACCAGCTTCTGCCGCAGTATTCCCATGTAATACTGGACAGATCACTTACACCCAGCTTTTCGTAGATGGTCATTAACTGTGTCCCTCATTTCCTCGTAGCCTGAGATGAGATGCTAGGGTCTGATTTGCAGAAGCATGGAGCTTTCACAGCTGCATTGGAAATGAATGGCAGCTGTGCATGGAACATAAATGCTACATAATGCAAAGAACTTTGAAAAATCAGGTCCTGGACATCTCCGAATGCATACCTGAAGCTAGTGAATGCTCCAGCTCCCCCTCTGTAAATGGAGGGAGTGCCATCTCCTCCTCTCATCGGGGTGTTGTGAAGGCTGAGTAATGTTTGTGATGCTCTTAAATATTAGTGTGAGTAGGGATGTAAATGACTAGTCGACTAGTTGCTTCCCCCCCACCCTTGCTGCCTCTATCAGAAAGAGACAGTGGGGTGGGGAAGGGAGAGAAGGGGGCTCTATGTGGCGTTGCTGCTTTGAAATGCTGTGTGCAGCTGAGGGCCAGCTGGGAGTCCAAAGTGGCAGCGCCATATGGAGCCCGGGGTCAGCTGGGGACTCAGAGTCCCTGGGCTCCACATGGCGCTGCCTCTTTGAGACGACGTGGGAAGCACAGGGCCAGCGGGGGATTGCGTGAGTCCCCCACTGGCCTTGTGCTCCCCGCAGCACTCTTGCCTTTGAAGTGTAGCAGCTCTGGGGTTATTGCTACACTTCAAAGGCAGAGGAGCCCTTATCAACTAATCGAATAGTCAGTGCAAATTGCATTGACTATTCGATTAGCTAATTAATCAACATTTTACATCCCTAAACATTAGGAGCATTATAGAAAAGCCCATGAGGAAATAAAAGAAATTCTATTTTCAGAGCAGGTATTGAATAGTGTGGTGAAAACGAAGCTTGGGACCCCACACTCAATAACAAGAAGACAAATTCATTAAGTGAACACCATCCATCCGGTGCACTGAAAAAGGCAGGGCTCCTATGGAAAAATAGTATATCGGCATATAACTAAACTTTGACTGTGTCATAATGCACATGTGCACTTGGGCAAAATTAAGGTTTCACAAGCCATCTATGTTCCTGGTGAGTCTTCCCTGAGGGTGCCAGGTGAAGATATTTGCATAAAACATCACTAATTCCAAGGCTTGAAGTAGTGAGCATTTTCAGTTTATCAGATCCCTTTGGATAGGAATGTGAAAGAACATCAGTATCTCTCAAAATCCAGCTAGTGACCTTGATCATCAGATGCAATTCAGTTCAGTTTAGGCATTGCCTAGTTGGCAGTACTGATTCCCTGCCGGAGATGACCCACCACTCTGAGCCTACTTTTCTTTCCTATCCTAAAGCTGCTATCACAGACCCAAGTATGGGTCTGCCCTATGGGCTGGCATACCTGTGGTGATTTGGGATGGAATTTTTTTTACTGACGTAGTTAGTGATATACATAAGCCCTAATGAAGACACAATCAAACCAGTTTAACTTACTTCACTTTTACACATCGTCTGGAATAGAGAAGGGCGTCTGGGATGATCTGGTGAATGGAAAACCTCCCTTATCAGAGAGAGCTTGGCTTGCTTAGCCTAACCAAACTAAGGATGCAGGAGGAGATATTGCACTCTATAAACACATCAGAGGGATAAACAATGTGGGGGAGAGGAGTTAAGTGCCAGTGCTAATAAGAACAAGTACATATAAATGGGTCATTCTACAGACTTAGGCTTAAGTTCTGGAGCAGCCTTCTAACGTAGCTGTAGAGGCAAAAAACCAACTGGCTTCAGACTGGTACATTTGTGGAGGGGATGATATGATGAGACACCTTAGAATGGCATGTCGTGGATCTGCAACTGCTAGCAGCAAATATCTCCAGCGGCCGGTGATGACAAAGGATGAGTTGGGCTCTGAGTTACAACAGGGATTTCTTTCCCAGGATGGTGAGTCTTAGCCACATGCTCAGGATCTAACTGTTGTTTGCTGTTGAGAAGGAATTTTCCTCCAGGCCAGCTAGGCAGAGAGTTTTCGCCTTTCTCTGCAAGTTTAAACTTGAGTGTGGTGGATTCTCTGGAACTTGAAGTCTTTAAATCATGATTTGAGGACATCAGTAACTCAGCCAGAGATTAGGGGTCTGTTTCAGGAGTGGGTGGAGGAGGTTCTGTGGCCTGTGACATGCAGGTCAGACTAGATAATTTGATAATTGGTCAAGGGCTGCACTTTTCCATGATATTAATGGAGGAGGTACGGGGTCTGGGATGGAGGTTGGGTGCAGAAGGGAGCTTGGGGTAAGGGATTAAGGTGCAGGAGGGGGTGTGGGATCTGGAGTTTGGATTCAGGGAGGGAGTTGTGACCTGGGGCAGAGGGTTTGGGTTACATGGGGTAGGGTGACAGGAGGGAGAGGGTATTGGGATGCAGGGTTTGGGAGGGCGTATGGGTGCAGGAGTGGGGGTGCAGAGCATTGGATTATGTGGGGTAGCAGTGCAGGAGGGGGGTGGTGCTAGGGTGCCTGATGAAGGCTCTTACATAGGCAGCTCCCAGCCAGCAGGTTCCTCAGCCAGGCTTCCTGCTTTCCATGCCCCCACAAGCCACTTAGAGCAGGCAGCTCCACGGGCCTGGTGTGCTTCTCTGAAGGCTGAGCGCCCAGCGGGAGGGGAAGAGGAGTACTCTGCCTGCTAGCTCAGGCTCCTGCTAGGCCCTGGGCCAAATCTGGGGCTTGGCAGGATGGATGCTGCCTGCAGACCGTATTTTGCCTGCCCCTCGACTGGATGATCACAATGGTCCCTTCTGACCTTAAAGTCTGAGTCTACGATCTGCTTCCATGCTGATGGATTGCAGCGCTTAGCAACTCCAGGATAGTTAAAACAGAAACATTTGCTAGTACAAATTGTGTCTTGAGGAAACTTGCTAGACCACCTGGCGGCAGGTCTTGTGCGAGGGTCAGGGCCAAAGAGAACCCTGCAGTGGACGGCTGGCGAAACACAGTGCTAAGTTTGATCATGTCTGATTTTCGTTATTCTGTCTGCTGACCTGGTCTGTTCTCAAGGACAGGATTGTTTTCTATGGTTGGAATTTTCAGAAGCTCTCAGCACAGGACTAATTTTGCTACCGTTTACGTCCATGCACGTTTTGCTCCAGTACTTTGTCCAGCCCAATTTCAGTGATTCAGAAGATGGAGTTTCCACTCTTCCTTTTGGGCGATCATGCCACAGTCTAACAGAGTTCACTAGGGGACCATCCGTCCTGATATTTAGTCTGTCATTTATTTTGCTTGTTGTTTTTTCTGATGGCTCCTAGTTTAAAACCCAGTGGAGAAATCATGATGTCCTCAGTAGTGAGTGAAACACCAGTTAATTCTGTGCTCCAGCATAGCTTAATTATGTCTATGTCACTGTTTGGAAAGTGGCACCCCCCCCAGGTCCTCATAGCCTGAGGCAGAGGGAGAGCCGTCTGGATCTGAGAAGAGAACACAGAAAGGGGTACAGAACTTTGGAAAATCCTTCCTCTCTGCATGCCATCTCATAATGGGCACCAACTATGCGTTGAATGGGAACTGCTAGTCATCCATGCTGAGCTGAGCCCCCTGAATGCTGCTGACCGATTGGTGAAGGGCTCTGTTGCTCCTAACAGCCCCCTGAGGCAGAAATATTAACAGCAGGCAGGGGAGGACCTGGGACTAGAACACTTGATCTGTCCTAGTTGAAACGCAAGCCTCTGTGCAAGGCCCCAGGGGGCTGCATGGAGCACTCTGTCCCAGGGTATGCACACATTCCAATTACGTGGAGCGAGGAGCATATCGAGCTTTGCAAAAGCTATGCAGCAGGGGCCAGAATGGCGCTACCGACCGCAGCTGGCAGCACAGCTCTCCTGGCGTGCTCTGGGGCGTCTCTCATTGGCCTTACCTCAGTGGTGGTTCTGCTTGTGTGCATGGAGATGCCTTTGCTCCTGGAACGCAAGCACCAGCGCTCAAGAGCCCTCTGGATTTTCCTGTTTCCTGAGCATTGCAGAAGGTGTGTTTAATGGGAGGTAGCAGCACTCTCGTATATCGCAGAAAGCACATGGCCCATCAGTGCCACCTGCTGGGTAGGTGGTGGAAAGAAAAGGCACAGCCAACTGAAAGGACAAGGTCAGAGTTGGGGGCAAAGTGGGACCGAAGGAGGTTATGAGCAGGTTTGTTCTGAGACCCATTCTGTGCTGCATGTGTCTTAGCAGCACATGCATTTCCCCTGAGTGGGAAGGCTGGCCATATTTCTTATGTCTGTGCAGGAAGCAATTTGCAGCCTGAGGGGGATTGAATGTTGCCTATTTCTGAGACTGTCCCTTCCAGCCCCTAGCTTCCCTTGTGCTGTGTCGTACTTAGGAATTAAACAAAAAGCGGACCCAGAAAGAAATGGAGCATGCCATGCTGATCCGGCACGACGAGTCGACGCGTGAGCTGGAGTACCGGCAGCTGCACACGCTGCAGAAGCTGCGGATGGACCTGATCCGTCTGCAGCACCAGACTGAGCTTGAGAACCAGCTGGAGTACAACAAACGGCGGGAGAGGGAGCTGCACCGGAAGCACTTTATGGAACTCCGGCAACAGCCAAAAAATCTGAAGGTATTGGGGAGCTTTGTTTTCTTCAGCTGCTTTGCACCTATCCCCTCCTCTTTGCCCTCAGATATGGCCTGACCAGCCTGTCACCAACCTGCCTTTCCTCCTTGGTATCTCCCAGGTGTTCTTTGCATGTGCTGGCCTCCTGTGCCTCGTTTCTATTAGGGATGTAAAATCCTGATTAACCAGTTAAACATTGTTTAACTTAGGGGGCTGCTCTGGCTAGGCTGGAGTGCTCTTGCCAACTGTGTGGTGGGCCCAGCTGTGCTGGAGCAACCCCCTACCCACGTTGGGTAGGGGACCGCTGCAACCCAGGCAGGCCACTAGTAACCTCTAAGCATCACCCAATAAGTTAAGCACCCTAGTTTCTATGTTTTGAAGTGCCATGTCAGCATAGGTAGCTAAGTGTTTGTTTGTAATACTCACAATTGACAAGGCATTAGAGATTTTTCTCCTATCAATCTGTCCTTTCTTTAGCCACACGCTTGTCCATAAACCTTAGTACTGAATCCATTTGTAAAGGGTTCTGGTGCTGCTTCCCTGCTTCTGGCATTATCAGAACACTAAATAAAGGTTGGTGTGCTGGTATTTTGCTGCATTCTGCTAAGGCAGCCTCTGACCACTCAGAAACCCACTGAGCAAATCTTTACGCTTCTCCATTCACATTGCCTTGTCTTTTCAGATCCTACAGTCTTCATGTGAATGTACTGTGGGGGCAAGAAGTGGGTTGTGGGGAATTTGAGGGATAGAAAAATGATGGGGACTTGGAGAGTAAAGACACTTGTCACATCTCTGAATGTGGTACCTGTCCCATGAAGCAGTGATTGTAGAAGAAAAAACGCTCTAGGTTGATTAGCTTGTGAATGCTGCAGGTTAAGGCCATTACTTGACCTAATACTTGAGCAGATGCTTAATTTCCATTATCTTCCATGTGTCATAAACTTAATAATGTGCTTGTCTAAATAGAGGTCTAAGTCAGAAACCTCTTCTCTCTGAAAGAGACCGCTGCTTGTATTGGTGGATCAGCTAGTCATCCAAGTAAGACCATGTTAATGGAGAGCATGGTAATGCCTTGTCCAATGACTAGCTGCACTCTCCTATATCTGTTTGTTTTGGACATACCATAGCCCTGCCTGTTAGCCTTCTCAGTGCCCAAAGCCCTCCCTTTATCTTCCGGTTCTCCCATTTCTCTGCAGGCCATGGAAATGCAGATCAAGAAGCAGTTCCAGGATACGTGCAAAGTGCAGACGAAGCAGTATAAAGCACTCAAGAATCACCAGCTGGAAGTCACTCCAAAGAGCGAGCACAAAACGATCCTGAAGAGTCTGAAAGACGAGCAGACGAGGAAGCTTGCCATCCTGGCAGAGCAGTACGAGCAGAGCATCAACGAGATGATGGCTTCGCAAGCCGTAAGTACAAAACCCAGAGCTCCAGATCCTCTTGGTGAATGGGATGGGCCAGGATTTGTGCCCATAGTGAAACATGGGTATGAGCATTATGTACTGTGGGGGATAGAGCCAGGTTTAATGTGAGCAGCTTCCCCTCCATCTCTGCCAGTGCACCTCACTCTTGGTCCCCACACAGCTTTCCTGCTTGACAGGAAGGGCCCTTGCATTTCTAGTCATGGGCCTCTCCCATTCAGTCTGCCTAGCATGCTGAATTGTGCTAGGTTATAGGGCAAGGATCATAGTCAATTGGGTAACAAAGACCTTCAAACAAGATTTGCTTTTGATTTCAGTAGAGTCCCAAATGTCTCGTCTTTGCCCTCTCCACTCTGCTGCACAGATACTGCATTTACATATGGTATGAATTTGGCCCAGAGAAGAGCAACAAGAATGATGAAAGGTCTAGAGAACATGAGCTGTGAGGGAAGGCTGAAAGAATTGAGCTTGTTTAGTTTAGAAAAGAGAAGACTGAGAGGGCACATGGTAGGGGTTTTCAGGTATCTAAAAGGGTGTTACAAGGATGAGGGAGAAAAAATTTTCTCCTTGGCCTCTGAGGATAGGACAAGAAGCAATGGGCTTAAACTGCAGCAAGGGAGGTTTAGGTTGGACATTAGGAAACACTTCCTAGCTGTCAGGGTAGTCAAACACTGGAATAAATTGCCTGAGGAGATTGTGGAATCTCCATCACTGGAGATATTTAAGAGCAACTTAGACAGACACCTGTTAGGGATGATTCTAGATGGTGCTTGATCCTGCCATGAGGGCAGGGGACTGGACTCGATGACCTCTCGAGGTCCCTTCGAGTTGTAGTGTTCTATGATTCTACAGTTAAAAAACAGACATTCCTCAAACTGGTCTGAAAACAACGTACAGAGTGTGTGAAGGTCAAATTTACCCCATCCTGGGATTTGCCTTTATCAAAGAATACAAAAGCCTTCTCCGGAGACATGGATGTGCTAGAGTTCCTCCCTCTGAGCTACTCTGCCCATGTCCTAGATGCCCAAAGAGACAATGCTACTCCACGTACATCCAGATGTAGTAATGAGCTCCCTATCTCAATGGATCTGGAGAAGCCACTTACCCTCTTTTGGCATCATCAGCACCTGTATGTTGAGTGGAGTGTTGGAGGCAGTCACTGCAAATCTCTTGAAACAAGTAACTGTCCAAAGTTACTGCATGGAGGTTAAGTCCATCAATGGCTATTAGCTAGGATGGGTAGGAATGGCATCTCTGGCTTCTGTTTCTCTGCAAGTGGGAGACAGGGGAGGGATCATATGAGGACTACCTATTCTGATCCCTCCCTCTGGGGCATCTGGTATTGGCCACTGTTGGCAGACAGGATACTGGGCTAGATGGACTTTTGGTCTGACCCAGTATGGCTGTTCTTATGTGAATAACAAAACACAGTGATTTGGAGAGCCACTCAATGGAAGAACTCTTCCTAGCTCATTCTGTCCTGGGTGTATCTGCCGGTAGGTGCCCTTACTTTCTCTGTTTCCCAAGGTATTGAGGAACTGACAAAGTCCAGCTCTGTCCACTCAGACACACAGTATTTCTCTGACCTTCCCTAGCTGCTAACATAGCAAGCATCTTTTTCCTAGCCAAGTAAGCTCCTTTATCCACCATTTTCAGTGGCCCTGCTCACCAGCTGGCAGTGCCTGCATGATACTATTGTCTCAACAGTAGGATTTCGGTAATACTTTCAGCGCCAGGCTTCCACCAATGAAGCAGACCAGTTCCGTTACACAGCCTACCCCTGGAAATCCTGCTGCCTAAGCCTCATGGCTGGACCTACAAGCCACTGGGAAGACAGACATATATAATGCATATGTCGCTTGCCATCAGCTGTCAGCTGGGATTGGAGTTATGCTTAGGGGCAAACTCATCCGTGAGCATAGGCAAGGAGCAGACCATTCCCACCTAGCTGTAAAGCAAGGAAATGACCGGTTGAGCTGACATTTTTCTCTTTTAATGTTCTTGCAGCTGCGGCTGGATGAGGCTCAAGAAGCAGAATGCCAAGCCCTAAGGCTGCAGCTCCAGCAGGAGATGGAGCTGCTGAACGCATACCAGAGCAAAATCAAGATGCAGACGGAAGCACAACATGAACGGGAGCTCCAGAAGCTAGAGCAGAGGGTGTCTTTGCGCAGGGCCCATCTGGAACAAAAGGTATGTTTCTGATTGGCTACCAGGCAACATCTGATGTTCTCCGTTGTAAACGGCTCCTTAGAGCTAGCAACACCCAAGCTGTCCTTGTTCCTAGTTGAATCAATGGTAGGAAATCTGGAGAAATAATTTCCAAATGGGTAAAAGGAAATAATGTTGGCACACACAATTCACCTGGCTATTTGTTGAGACACATAATCTAATAGGAGTTCTTAAAGAATTACTCATTTACATGGGAAAGGAGAGCATCTGCAGTTAGCCCTTGTAATTTGTCTCTGTGGGGGTTAATCAGTAGAGCCCTGTGCAGTCTGTCCACATCTGTACAGATCTGTGAATAGTCATTAAGAGGCGCAGGGTTCTACTCTCAAGAGCCACAGTGGCCTGAGAGGACTGTGGTCGCATCCAGGAGCCAGCACCACATCTGGCAGCTGCTCCCAGCAGTGCAGTTGCACCGCCCCCAACCCTGCTGCAAAAGGAGCTGTACTTCCATAGCCAGGAGACACCGCAGCTGGTACCAGGCTGGGGACAGTGCAGCTGGGCTGCTAGGAGAGGGCACTGGCTCCTGGGGGCAACAGGACCATGTTCCTCTCTGGCACAGTGACTCAGGAGAAGAACCCAATGGCGCTCTGTGGATATCTGCATTGGCAGGTAGACATTTCTATTTGCACAGGGCTCTATTCATCAGCTCTCCTGCTTTAGGGTTGAACATCAGCTGGAGTCAGGAAGAAATCTACCCCACATTGTCATGTTAAACAGCTAGGTGCATTTAAAGGGTTTAAGTATCTGGGATTGACTAGTGCTTGTTGCTAAGATACTCAACTACCTAACCAGGCAAGGTGGTCCTCAGGCAACAGTTGGATTGTCTGTTCCCACAGTGAGATACATCTGCCTCCAGAGAGGCCAAAGCCATATAAGGTATAGGATGAGGTCCAGTGCTAGCATTTTTCCTGTCCTTAAGCCCCTCTCTATTCTACACTTCATGGCTTCAGTGTGGAAGACCAAATGCTGCACCTAAATTAGCAAAGTAGGGGCTTTCACCCAAAGTGGTGGATGCCGGACAGCTTGTAAGCTGTTACCCTGGAGCGTGCTGAACTTTGAGGTGCTGGCTAAGGAAGCTGTTGACTGTGCTTGTTTCAGATTGAAGAGGAGCTGGCTGCCCTCCAGAAGGAACGCAGCGAGAGGATAAAGTTTCTGTTGGAAAAGCAAGAGCGAGAGATTGAAACGTTTGACATGGAGAGTCTGCGAATGGGCTTTGAGAATTTGGTCACATTAGATTATCCCAAGGAGGACTATAGATGAGATTAAATTTTTCTTTTGCCATTTTCAAAAAAGCAAACAAAAAAAATTATGAAAACCCAACATTCCCCATGTTAACGGGCGTGCTCTCTCTCTTTCTGTCTCTTACTGACATCGTGTCGGACTAGTGCCTGTAATGTTCCTAATCTGTCAGGGTCCCTTCCCCTGCGTCAAGTGCCAGTGCTGGATAGCTCCTGGCCGGTCTCTTTTCATAGTACGTCACAGTATTGATGTCTCTGTGCAATGATGAAAAATGTTTCAGTGAAAGCTTTGGAGACAATTTTAATGAATCAAACAAAAGTGGATGTTTGTTGCTTTTAAGCAATCACTCATTTTACCACCAATCAATGAAAGTACAAGCAAAAAAAAAACCCCATCCCTATATATGAAAACCCAGGGGGAGAGAGACAAAATCTGCAGCCTTACCTTAACTAGCTGCTGCATAATTTTATTTTATTTTTATTTTTTTGGTATTTATTCATCAGGAATAATTAAAATAAATTTATTAAAGATTGAGAAATTTGATACATTTTACAGAAAAAAATCTTAATTGTGATGTACATATCAATGGTGACATTATTACTTTGGGGGGGGGCAAGGGAGGGAAGGGGACAGGGTGAAGAGATCTTGTGATTTTTAAAAGAACCATGCCAAGTGTGTTGGGGTTTGCCCTCAGCCTTTGGCACATTCTTGATTGTATCATAATCATTCTCTGCTGTTGCAGAAAATGTGAATACACTTAAATGAGCCCACAGGATCCCAGTAGCACAAATTGGGCTTTGTCAAATCGTGTATTTTGTGTATAGAAGGAATTTAAGGAGAGCTTTTACTTATTTTCATATTGTATTTTAACTGTTTCTCTGATCAAAATTTTTTTACTCCTTTCTTCTCCCCATCCCCAGCTGCCCCACTCTCAACCTTCCAGTTCAGTATTTTGGAGTTCAACACTGTCCTCAATCAGATCATCCTGATCTTTTTAATTTTTTAAATTTTTTTTTGCCCCTCCCCTAAGCCCACCCCTCGCCCCAGAATCTCGGTCATAAATACTGCATTATTCACACTTTCAAACTGTGTATTTTCTTACAATAAAAAGCAGTTAAAAAAAAGGCTTTACCTTCTTTTGCATGCACTTTAAAAAAACAAAAACAACAAAAAAAACATTTTTCAGGTTCCAAGAAAGAGCATGAATAACTGTCAGAGCTTTTAATTATATTTGTAAATAAAAGTGTTCATCACAATGTCTCGCTGTCTTATTGTCACAGAACAAGCGGCTCTTGTCCCTGGGCCGTGGTTATCCACTCCCAGCCTCACCCCTCCGCTTAAACTGAAGCCTGCCGTGATTTAATGGCTGCTCTTCCAAGCAGCTGGATACATTTGAAGGCTCGGTGCAATCTCTCACTGCTTGTGGTGTAGATGGAATGAGTGGTGCATACTCCACCTCTCCCATGGAGATGGGCAGTTTTTCTCTCCATGGTACTGATCCTTTAAACCCATCTTCTTACATCAAACATTTATTACATGACTTTGTCCCCTCTACCCTCCAAGAATTAGTGAATATGATTTCTGCATCCTTTAGTCTGCTGCTGCCGAAGGCTGGATTTGAGGGACTGGACTGGTGGTTCTCTTTTTTTTTTTTTTTTTTTTTTTTTTGAGCCCACAATGCAATAGATCAGGGGTCTGCAACCTATGGCTCTTGAGCCAAATACAGAACCAAACTATGGCTCTTTTATCATTCCCAAAATACATGCAACATTTTAAATTTAAATGAAAAATTCAAGTTTATGAATGTGTAATTATCCTGTAGCTTGAATGCGTGCATGAACCTGAATTTGACTAGTGATGATGTAAACTTCAAAGAAATTCAAGAAAAGATGCTGCAGCAGAAGTCTCATTAAATAAAGTCTGTGGGTGCAGTGTTTCATTTATGCAGTTATTAATCATCATGTTAATTATCAAACATATGAAGTTGTATATTTTCAGTCATGTAAATGGACATTCTTATGCGAGACTCTGCTGGCCATGTGGTTTGGTTCTTTGGGTTGAAAAGGTTGCTGACCCCTGCAATAGATGAATGGCCCTCTCTTCTTCCAAAGCACCCTCCTGCCTGTACCAGCCAGTTACTATTTGCTACTTTTTCTCTCCATTTGTATGGTTCCCCTCATTTTTCATCTTTATTTCCAGCTTGGAGGAAACAGCCCTAATACCCATGTAACGCAGTTACTCACTGTTGTTCAGTCCTGTCCTGGTTCTTATTTTGCTACTGTACCTGCACTCTGCCAGCTGATCTTGGCCCACCCTCCCATCACATTTGGGGTGGGGGAGGGACTTTGATTTGGACTGAAAGGGAACCATTTTTGATATTGCAGCCAGCAGTGCAATATAGTAATTAATATACATACAAACTGTTGTCACTGACTCAAACCTGCTGAGGAACAAACCCGGACAAAGGGTGGGCTAGAGCAGTATTGCTTTTGGGGTTGATTATTGGCAGAGATTCTTGAGTAGAGTGATACTCACACGCATACATCACATTCATGCTGGCAGTTTGGAGGCAGGCTGCAAGTGCGGTGTAGATTACTTTTGGTTTCTCTGGTGGCTGGAGTGCTGGCCAGGCCTCAGTTTCCCAGAGACTCAACCATGATGTTCTGTGGGAGATCCCTTCAGATCTGCAGAAGGCTTTGCTTTCTCTGGGCCCGTCCCAGGTTTCTGCTGTGATACTACATCTTGTCAGAGAGATTTTTCTGGCTGCATCTGCTTGCAGGGGTCTTTGCCTTAAAAGGTCACAGATCTTAAACTGCCTTTGATTGGGTATTTCGCATTCACAACTCACACATTCATAAGCAGGGCTCGACAATTAGGGCACTCTACTTGCCTGTGGCGAGTAGATGTTAGCCCAGCACAGTGCCACAGTGTGATTAGCTTGTCAAGCCTTCTTCATAAGCAACATGGTTTCTAGGCAAAATTGGGCCTCATGGCCTTGAGTACAAGAAACTGCATTGTACTAAAGATAACATGCCAAAGGCATGATAAAAAGCTTAACAATTAATAACTAAGAAAGACAAGGTCAAGGAAGAAGGGAAAAGCAGAGGAGTATGTCTGGTCAGCTAGACACCAGCAAGGAGGAGGGACTGGGGGTTGTGTCCAACTGGTTACTCTTACCATCTTCACACACTGGGGAGACAGGTATCTTTTGCATAAGTGAACGAGGAAAAAATAGTAACCTGTGCTTCAGAAAATATTAGCACTGACTGGCTGTGTCTAGACTGGCCAGTTTTTCCGGAAAAATCAGCCACTTTTCCGGAAAAACTTGGCAGCTATCTACGGTGGCCGCTGGAATTTCCGCAAAAGCACTGACTATTTCATGTAAGATTGTCAGTGTTCTTGAAGAAATACTATGCTGCTCCCGTTCGGGCAAAAGTCCTTTTGCGCAAAAGGGCCAGTGTAGACAGCTCAGATTTGTTTTCCACAAAAAAGCCCCAGTCGCGAAAATGGCGATAGGGGCTTTTTTGCGCAAAAGCACGTCTAGATTGGCACGGACGCTTTTCCGCAATAAGTGCTTTTGTGGAAAAGCGTCCTGCCAATCTAGACGCTCTGTCCCGAAAATGCTTTTTAAAGTTTTCCGTTAAAAACATTTCCGGAAAATCATGCCAGTTTGGATGTAGCCACTGAGTTTGCAGCCCTGGAATGACCTTCCATCTATGTCAGACTCCCTGGCTGTGAGCCTCATCTGCTGTTAATGAACATCTCTGTGCTGAAATTGTTTGAACCCTGCTAATTAATATCAGCTATGGTGCAGGCCTAAAATGCTTACACAGGTGTTTTGTTTTCCATGGGCAAGGCCCTTTAAATACTCTACATTTCTCTCTCGTGGGCTATTGCAGTCTGTATTAAAGGCTGGTGGAACAGGTTCTCTACTCACAAGTGAAAACTGTAACAGCGCTGATGTGCCCCCTATTTTCCCACAGTTGGTACGTTGATCAGTACTTCCACAGCCCCATTTCCAGGAAGCTCATTGGAGGTCCTACCAAGCATAAACCAAAATGTAAACCCAGCTGCTTTGTCCAGAAACTTAACATTTGATGATGGATTCAAATGTGTCTGCTTCCTGACCAGAAGTGTATCTACAGCCTGCTAGCCTTAGCATGTGTCCCTGCTCCGCTCTTCACAGCCTTTGTAATATCAAAGCACTTGGAAAATGAGCCTGCCTCCTGCAAACTGACAGTGGCTGTGCCTTCAAGGACTAACCCTAGCCAAAGGTTAATGTGGGGGGATGGGGACTGAACTGAAGCCTCTGCAAATGGTTGGAGATTTTTATTGTTTCAGGGCAAGATGCCAAATGGACGTTAGCAACTGGAGCTGTGTGCTGGGCCTATGACTTGGTTAAGCACCTGTTTCTACATGAGTGTGGCCTGTGTTAAACCCAAGATGAGAAGGAACAAGCACAGCAGCACAAACTCAAGTTAATTGCGTTGCTATCCCACTAGGATGCATAAGAGGGCAGGAGTAGTAACGTGCCGTCCTACTCCTGCCTGTCAAACTGACTGCCTGTATGTACATGCTCCTTTTGTCTTGATTCAAAGGAATGAAGCCACAGAGCAAGGGTGCATGTTTGACCTTTGCTGAAAATAAACCATCTCTTAGCCAAACGTTTTGCAGGGTGGAGTCCTCCCCTCCTCTTGAGCCATGAAATTAGGGCTACATGGTAAATTCTCACAGCTTAAAAGGACATTTCTGCAACCCATGTGGCATTTTTCAGATAGCCTCTATTGAAGTAGCAGACAATACTGGAAGATGAAAACTAAGATCAATTTTTAAATTTTCTAGCCATCTCATGCTTAATGTGTTTCAGAGGGTGGCAAAACCTTTGCCACTCCCTGGCCTTAGCACCAGCAGTTGCTATGTGTGCAGCTTATGGTAAGACAAGGGTGGGCAATAATTGATAGACCACTCCAGAATTTGGTCAGTAGTCAGGGACAACACTCATCCATGATATTAATGGAGATGGAGGGTCTGGGATGGAGGTTGGATGCAGCAGGGAGTTTGTTTGCAGTAAGGGATTGGGGTGCAGGAGGGGGTGTGGGATCTGGGAGGGAGTTTGGGTGGAGAGGATTGTGTCCTGGGTCAGGGACCTGGGATGCAGGGGTTTGGATTGTGACCAAGGGCAGAGGATTGGGGTGCATAGTCTGAAAGATTATATAGGTGCAGAAGGAGAGGCAAAGGATTTGGGTTATGTGAAGTGGGGGGCAGAGAGTTGGGATGCTTACCTGAGTCACTCCTGGTCAGCAACCTACCAAGTTTCTGTTTTCCATGCCCTGGAAGGCAACTCAGAGCAGGCAGTTGAGAGCTGGAGGGGAGGGATACTTTGTGCAACTCGCATTTGCCAGAAACCAGCCAATAGGAGCTGCAAGATTGTGCTGGGGGCGGAGACAGCACATGTAGCCTCTTCTGCACCATCAACTAGCACCAGCAGTGTGGCAGGGCAGGATTAGGCCTATGCACTGTACTTTGCCTGACCATGTGCTGAGAAGGGTCACTTCAAATCTTAGGTGTACAAGGCGCCCCTATGCTAGTCAGCAAGTAAGAAAGCATGCGAACAGCAGAATAGCAACTCATTTTGGTGCGTACTATTTAAACATCTCTTGGCACAACTTGTTCAGCCAGGTCTTGAAGCTGGTTTCCAGTGAAAGGGAATGGTGCTGCAGAGATGGCTAGACCTACAGGCCTCCTCCTGCAGTCCTGGTACTAGGGGAAGGTTTGGATTCTAAGCATGTGGCTGCCTAGCACCTCAGATCATAGCATTTCAGCATGTGGGGCTGGTATTCCTACTCTCCTCCCCCAGCTTACTCTGTTTAGAGGAGAGATTGTATTAATTAGGGTATTCCTCCAGGAAAATTTAACTTTCCATTACAACTAAAACTCCAAGGGTGAATGGCTGTGACACCAGATGTAGCCAACACAGAGGCACAGCTTTTTTCCAGTGAAACACTTAAGGCTGAGGGAACTACACAGCAGCTCCTGCTCATCACACAACTGTCAGCAGCAAGGGACTGCCCCTACCTCTTTCAAAACAGTTTCCTGGTTCCTGTTATTCTGATAGTGTAAATGCACTACATAGCACGAGCTCCCTTCAGTAAGGCAGCCAAGATAACGAAGCTCCCTTCTGTACCTTGGGTTGAACTTAATGACGGAATGTTCCTCTAGCACTTTGAGAAGCGGTGGAAACACTAACTGAACTGCAGGGGAGCAGTTTTAACCAGGTGTCAGCACCTCCACAAGCTGCAAGGAAGTTCACACGTGCAGAGAGGAAGTGCCACTTCAGATTAGGCTAGGCTGGGCACTAGGCATTAAGCATGTTTCCTGTTAATCCCCTCCCAAAAAAACCCCAAAAAAACAGCTCCCTTTGAGCTTACAATGCTCCTAGAGCCTTGCCCATCACCCCCATTCATCTTGGAGTGAAAGACGATGCTTTGCTGAAAGCACTGGCTGAGAGTTTCCCTTCTCCTGCATTCCAGCTCCCCCACCCCATCCTACCCCCAAGGAGTTTCACAAAAAGTGATCTGAAGGCACCTAGGCAAAGTCAGAAGACAGGGAATAAAAGCACATTCAAGTCCATTGAGTCTATCCTTTTTAATTGAACTATAAGCAAACAGCAAGTAGTGCACAACAACTTGCACAAACAGAAATGTTCAACATTAGCCCCGCCATTAAATTTCCTTTGTTCAACAAAAGCTACCAGGGTCAAATTTTCCCCCCTATATAGTTAAATTAAAGGATCCAGCAGGTTTCCAGGTCAGACTGATACAGGTGTGGAACACAGCAGCTCCCTAGAGCATCTCTGACCTGCTGACACCTCCAGCAACATCTGAAATTCTGTTTGGAAAGTAGCTCTCCTTGGTTAGATGTGATGGGATCCCTCTGTACCATAGCAATCTGCTCGCAACAGTGTTTAGTGAATCTGTTTTTCCCCCTGCTACTTCATATGGCTGCATAAAGGCAGGGTTACATGTGTTTAGAATGTTTGCTACTGTAAATCGCATCTGCTTCCACACTAGCTGTGAAGTTTGACCTAAGATTGCACATGGAGGTAGGAACATGCAAGAACAGATTAGATCTTACCAAAAATCCTCATTTTTACTATGAAGGAAGAGAAACAGAAGTCATATTCGCTCTCCCCAAACCAAGGAGTTTCAAAGACACAGGCTTTTCAAGATGGGCCAGGAAGTATCATCAACTCTAAGCATTCATCTTTGCATATTTCTGGACTGTATTACTGTAGTTCTCTAGGCAGCAGTGATTTCTGCAGAAATTAACCCAATAAATGGTACATTTTCCCTTTATTCCTGCCTGTGTAGGGACTACTTGCTAACAACTGAAGCACACCTCCCTCTGCCCCATGCAAGAGGTACATTAATACTGAAGCAGGTTCAGGTCACGACAGTACATCAGATAAGGGGCTCTTGTACCACCCAATAATTGTTTGTAGAGTCAGCATAGAGCTGGGGGAAAAGAAAGTTGGCCCCATGAGCAGGAGAGACAGTGACTAAATTTGCTCTACTCCAACACTATGAGTTCTGTCAAACTCTCAGACTATGGGTACATCTCACTCAAAGCTAGTTTTCTTCTAGGTGATGGGATTTGGGGGTGCAGGAACAAGGGTGAGAGGCTTTAGGGTTGCCCTCCCCCTACTTCCCCGACAGCTGCTCATAGAGTTTTGGCACATAGCTATCCCACTCCGCCTGATAGCACGTGCCAGCAGCTGGGGTTCCCAACTTGTACTTTTTACGGAAAGACGCCACTTGGAACTTCCCACGTTTGTCACCAGATCGATTTGTGAGGATGGGTTCATTGCAGTTCAATGCGTGGGGTTGCTCGTAGACCAGCCACACATACCGGTGAAGTCCTGCAGATGGGGTGAGAGAGACAGACAGGCAATGTTAGAAAAGGAGAAAAAAAATATTTTTTTCCCCCCCAAAGAATGCATTATGACAAACCTTGTGATCATTACATATTTGCTCAATCTTGTTGTGTATCAAGCAAACAAATCTGGTATTCTACACCCACTGAGGCTATCATAACTAGTGCATGGGAATGTGAAAACAAAACAAGCGCAGACATTAGATAAGTGCACATTAAATATTAAGATATTAATAGACATTAGATATTAAGCATACAATGGCACTACCATGTCAGCCATTTTCATTAGTTCTGTCCCCTTTACTAAACTAGGGCTGAAGACAGATAAAAGTACATGGTGTACGTAGCTGTTGTGTATGGAAGAGCAAGACAATTTGTATTTTTCTGGCACAATCCAGGCAAGTCTGGTAAGAAAACATGTTGGACACCCAGAAGAACAGCAAGGCAATTCTAGAGTGCACTGACTCGGGGAATTGCCAAGCATGGCAGCATTTGACACTGCAAGGGTCATCAGCTGTCGATTTATAAAGATAAGATGTATGCACAGTTTCAGCTCACCCCTTTGTAAAGAATCCTGACATTTACCAGCACAACTAAAGTTGTCACAGAGCTTCCATTTTTCCCAGGTTTGAGGAGGGTGCAGGAAAGAAGTGACTAATACCAATCTTTAGAGCTGGTGGCTGAACTGTTGGCATTTACTGAACTAGGGATGTTAAGAGGCAAGTAACTGACTAATCATGTAGTCAATGAGCCTGACTCCTATTACATTTAAACTGCAGAGTCATAGTAGGGGTAGGTCCCGGAGAGGTGTGAGCTGGGAAAGAGCTGGTACCACTGCAGCTCCGCATTTTAAATGTAGCAAGAGCCTCTTCCCCGGCTTTTACTACATTTAAAATGCAGAGGCATGGCGGTGCCAGACTGGCACAAGCCAGGATGCCTCAGTCCCAGCTCACATCAGGCCCCGCAGTCCCCTGTTCCTGGCAGCCATGGCTGGCAGTGCAGGAGGGGGGAGCAGGCAGCACTGTGGAGATAGTGCTGGGGGGGAACCAGTTTTTAAGCCACCTTCCCAGCTGTCTCTGATAGAGGCAGCAAGTGGGGGGGGGTTCAAGTACTTGAGTATTCGACTCCCTGGTAAACTTGGTAAGGTGGGAAACCTCAGGCCCGGGGGCCAAATGTAACCCCCAGCTTGTTTGTATCTGGCCCGCAAGGGCTGGAGCACACAAAATCTACTAGCCCCTCCAGGCTCTGGTGTGCAAGGAGAATTTGGGGAGTGTCTTTCTCCTTCTCAGTCAGGGATTTCTCACTTGTGTGTGGCCCCCAGCCCCTCCCCCCAAATGATTTTTCTGCAGGTCAGAAAGGTTCCCCCCCGCCCCTGCAACGTGCTTAGGTTTATCGGGTAGTTGAGTACTTGACTACTCTCTTACATCCCTATACTGAACACATACTGCAAATAATTAATCTGCAGTGTAGCAGTTTTTAATGCAAATTGCACCAGCTCCCAAATACAGAACCGTTCTAGTCTCCTGGACCTACTGCTTGTTCTAAGCAATATAAGAGTTTAACAGACTGGCAGACAAACACCATATTTCTGCAGAAGAGATGAGATTCCTAGCAGCTGGTATCATCTCCCACTCTGATAGAGGCAGCAAGGTAGGTGGGGGGGAGGAGTGACTAATCAAGTTCCTACTCGACTACCCGATAAGCAAACACTTATCAGGTGGTCGTCTAGTTTCTTACATCCCTACTCTACACTCCTCTTTTCTGTAGGGTAGCTTTTCCTATCAAGATGGTGACTTCATTTACTCTGTACATGACTGCTCCCTGCATGCTCCTGCTTGGGTTCAGCTATTCACTATGTTAACAGCATGGATTTGCTTGCCCTGTCTGAGTCCTGTAGCAGTCAGAGTAGCAAGGAGTCCAGCGTCAGCCCATGCAGGACCTTAGTGAGATGTGCGAACTACCATTTACTGACCTGTCCCTTTGGGTGGCCCAGATCCAACATAATCAGAAAGGACACTCCCACTGCTGATGTCATTTCCTTTCATGTTGACAACCAGAAAGTGATGCCATTCCCTGAGGGGGGAAGGGGGGAAGAAAAAAAAAAAAAAGCATGCTCAAATTAGAACCAACAGTCTAAAGATTTTGGGAATCGCCACGTTAAACTGACCACCAGGAAGATGACTCTTAGAAGCAGAGTGTATCCCTACTCACATCTTGTTGGGGGTGGGGAGGGTGTCCACCTCCTGAGATGTCTAGGTGAGGAAAGACGGTTACTGGCTAATGTTCAGGCACATGAGAGCTGGGTTCTGTTTCAGGCTTTGCTCTAGGCCAGTGGTTACCAACCAGTAAATCGGGTTCTGCTGGTAGATCTTGGCCAAGAGGCTGTCAAGCACAGCACTTACAGCTGCCCCTCAGCCCACTGCTGTGCATCTCCTGCCCTTTACCTTGGAGCTGACCCCTTAGGAGCCTCCTACATTCAGTGCAAGGTAGAGGAGGGGGAGCGAATGTCAAGGTGCCCCCTCTCCCTCTCTGTATCCTATCTCCACAGAGCAGAGAGGGGGCACAGCAAGATTCGGGATGGAGTTTGCTGGCAGCTTTTGGGAGTGGTGCAGGGCCAGGACAGGGGTGAGGCTGCCTTGGCTCCTGGTTGGCAGTGGGGCTACCTGAGGTAAGCAGGGACCAGCTGGAGCCCACGTCCTGAAACCTTACCCCAGTCATGAACCCCCTCCTACATCCCAGGCCTCTGCCCTAGTCCAGAGCACCCCTGCATCCAACATTCTCCCAGAGCCTGCACCTAGAACCCCCTCCAGCACCCCAACGGCCTGCCCCAGGCTCAGAGCCCCTCTCACACTCCAAATCCTTTATACAAGACCAGAGCCTGCACCCCAACCCTCTGCCCCAGACTGGTGAAAGTGAGAGAGGGTGGGGGAAGGAGACATGAGACCTCAGAGAAGGGGCACAAAGGAGACAGGACAAGGGTATTTGGGCTTAAGGTAGATCTTGGATTGCACTTAAATTCAAAAAGTGATCTCATGCTTAAAAAGGCTGGAAACCCCTGATCTAGGCTCACTGCAAGTCACCTGGCAAGTCACATCAACCCTCTACCTCAGTTCTGCTTCGGGATATTAAATTTTGATCAATCATCTAATCAAGTAGTTGATGGAATTTCCACTGACTACTTGATTAGTTAATGAGGAGGCGCTCGCTATCCCTCTGGGTCTCTCCCTTTGAAGTGTACAGGAGCCACAAGTGGCTCTTGTACCTTCCAAAGGGAGAGGCGCAGCAGTGGGACCAGCGCGAGTGCAACTGTTTCAATCCCCATTCATGCTGTTTCCCTGCTGCCCTCTGTCTCCCCAGCCAAGACGGTGCAGTGGGAGAACCGGTTTTCAAGCCAGCTCTCCCCAGCACCAGCTCCTGTCCATCCCCCTTGCTGCCTCTCTTGGATAAAGCCAGCAAGGGGAAGAGAGGGAAGCAACTATTCGAGTTCCTATTCGACTACCCGAAACCCATTTGCTTATCAGATAGTCGCCTAGTCACTTACATCCCTAGTTCTGCTGCACCAATTATCAGCTGGAAGAGGCAGCATGAAAGCTCAATGGCTAAGCTGTTGTCCTTGATGGCAGACGAGAGAAGGAAACTTCCAAAATTCCCCAGCTGTGTTACCTGAACTTTGGATCCTTCCTGCTAGGAGCATCCGGGTCAGTAAGAACCAAAGTGTAGAGTTTCTGTGGATCACAGCCATCCCACTCAATGCTGGTTGGGCGGTTCTGAACCTACAATAATTAAGTTGAATGCCATTCATTAAATAACGAGGAAAACAGTCACCTCTCCATAGAACATCCACCACTCCTCTCCAGTTGCTGCAACCTAGATGTTATACTGGGCATGTGTTTGACACACCAGGATAAATGTTATCACATGGACCAGTTTTCATTATACCAGAAGGGAGACCTCTGCTAGAGAAGACCTAAAAAATGAAACATTTTAATAACATTTTCATGACCTGAATTTCTTCCTCTACTTAGAATATGAATACAAATAACCCACACAAACTGCAGCATTTGGCGCCTCCCTGGTTGTGACAAGGACCTGAATGCAAACTCTTTAAGAATGAGACATCTATTCATCCAGGCAGAGTGAAGCATAACTAGCTGATGCGTGTCACCAACCATCAAGGTTAGTCCTTGACTCTGTTGTGGAACACATTTACTGCTTACTTGGACAGCAGAAACTTTCTGACAGGGTGGAATTTTCCACCCTCCTGCAAAATGGACACTCGGTGTGCAGTTTTGGTACAGACCCAAGGAGGATTCCATCCAATTACTGCAGGACTGCTTTCTAAAGCAGCAGTTCCATGCACCAGCGGCACATTGCCAGGCCGCACCCCTCAGCTTTTAATTAGCCCCGCCCACTAGAGTTCCCCATAAGGTGCACACTTGCACAAAAAATTTGCTTCCCGTCCACTTTCCCACACAGCAGCGGGAAAACTGCAGAGAGGCTGTCCCTTCTGGGACAAGCTCACCATGGCCCCGTTTCCAGCTCTGCTGGCTGCCACATGGCCCGGCCACCTAGGGCCAAGCACCAGGTGGACAGCTGCTGCCCCAGCGACCCCGTTCTCCTCCCTCCCCCTCCCCGCTTGGCAGGATCCTCCCCCGGCCTCCAGCTGCTCCCATTAGTGTGCATTAATAAGTGCATATGAATGTACAGAATGTGTCAGCACTGTCAGACCTGTTAACTACTGCCTCTTTAATTCTGGTGCAATGTTGTTTTTTTAAGCAAAACGCAGGACAATGTAGAACTTTAAAGACTAACAAGATGGTTTATTAGATGATGAGCTTTCGTGGGCCAGACCCACTTCCTCAGATCAAATAGTGGAAGAAAATAGTCACAACCATATATACCAAAGGATACAATTAAAAAAAATGAACACATTGGTTTTTTAAGTTTATGCTGTACAAACTAACTCAGCTGCTCCCTGAAGCTAGATAATTTCTGTTTGGCTCTCATCTAGAAGGAATTTCTGAGCACATGCAAGAACTTGCATTCACTCCTTTGTTTGTAGCCACAACAAAATCACCCCAGCTTTACTGCCTCGTCTTTCTCAGCAAGCTTCACCAGTTCCCCCAGGGAAGCCCTCCCATACGTACCCCTGCTATTAACTAACTTCTTGGTAGAATACTCTATTTTGCAAAAGAAATTGTCCCAGCCCTCGGGACAGCTCCCCAGTTGCTTCCCTTGTCTCGTTCTGCAAGATGCTGTATGAGAGAGAAAGGCAGCAAGGAGCTTGCAGATAAGATGCAGCTACTGGAAGATCAACTGGTTTCTCTCCCTTCCTCCTAGATGCGCAGGGCAGTGCCTGCAGGGCATGATAGGGAGCCCACGGTACCCTGGGAGCTGTAGTTCCTTGGCCAGCTCCCTGCCTAGAGAGCTGGCCCTGGAACAGGGAAGGGGCTACATTTCCCAGCATCCCTGTTTTTGGGAAAGGGAGGGGGGAGCTGTGAGCCCTGCACAGCTGCGAATGGGCTGCTGAAAAGAGGAGGTGCTGGAAGTATGCACAGGGAGCAAGCTTTTTGATCCAGATCTCACCCTCAGAAGCCTTCCCCAGCGTGGATCTGGGGTGCTAGTGGCCTCAGTTCACGGCTCCCCAAAGAAGGAATTGAATGGATAACGCTCCTGTCTGAAGCCTGGCAAAGGAGGTGTGTGGGCAGAGGTTTATACAAGTGAGGGAGGGAAGGCTTTGCTAGGGGCCCTGGGCAGCTCTAGGTGCAATGCCAGGCACACGGGAGGATATGACTATTTCCACAGCCATGGAAGCAGAAATGGGCTTTTCCTTTCCAGATTTATCCAACACTCAGAAAGGGAATGGAGCACTTGCCTTCCAGAGCTGAACAGTTTAATCTGGGCTGCTGTGACATCATTTCTCCAAAATCAAATAGTGATCCAGTGTGTGGACAAGATAGGACAAACATTGAGCAACAAACGCTGGCATCGTCCCAGTACGAGCTAGGACTGGATGTGCCATTTTCAACTGCCACGACCACTCTGTGGTTGGTTTTTAAGTTTTCCTTCTTTTTAAAAGAAGACAGGAAACAGAGTGAACCCAAAAGGCACCTCCATTTTTCCTCAGTATGTGGGACACTCTGATAGCGGGGATCCACGTCTCCCATAATCAAACTGAAAATGGTTCCACTTTACTGGGTTCTAGGGTAGGGATTTGCCAGAAGTGACCAGGCAGCCGCTGGCGGTGGGTCGTGGGGGCCTGGCTCCAGAATGCCTGCCAGGAAGGGGGATAAACCCGTGGGGCGTTTCCCCGGATCACTAGGGCATTTCGCGGGGTGTGGACCCCGGCAAACCCGCACGGGCCCACAGCTCAGGGAGAGGAACGGCGGGTGTCGGAGGAAGCACAACCCTGCGGAGCGGTGTGAGCCCAATGCAACCGGCCTGAGACTCAGCACCGGCTACACCCCGCACCCCACCGCAGCGCCTGCACCCCGGGCCCGCCGCACCCCGCATCCACCCTCCCCCCGCCGCAGCGCCTGCACCCCGGGCCCGCCGCGCCCCCGCATCCACCCTCCCCCCACCGCAGCGCCTGCACCCCGGGCCCGCCGCACCCCGCATCCACCCTCCCCCCGCCGCAGCGCCTGCACCCCGGCCCCGCCGCGCCCCGCATCCACCCTCCCCCCGCCGCAGCGCCTGCACCCCGGCCCCGCCACACCCCGCATCCACCCCCCACCCCACCGCCTGCACCCCGGCCCCGCCGCGCCCCGCATCCACCCTCCCCCCGCCGCAGCGCCTGCACCCCGGCCCCGCCACACCCCGCATCCACCCCCCACCCCACCGCCTGCACCCCGGCCCCGCCACACCCCGCATCCACCCCCCACCCCACCGCCTGCACCCCGGCCCCGCCGCGCCCCGCATCCACCCTCCCCCCGCCGCAGCGCCTGCACCCCGCCCCTCCCCCCGCCGCGGCCCCGCATCCACCCCCCACCGCAGCGCCTGCACCCCGGCCCCGCCACGCCCCTCCCGTCTCCCTCCCGCCTTAGTGCCTGCACCCCGCCCCGTAGCGGCTGCACCCCGGACCCCCCCCCCGCTCCTTCCGCCTTAGCGCCTGCACCCCCCGCTATAGCGCCTGCACCCCGCCCCTCCCCCGCTATAGCGCCTGCACCCCGCCCCTCCCCCGGGCCGCGATCTCCCCGGGCTGCAGCCAGGCCCGCCCCGCCGACCTGGGTGGGGGTGAGCACTTTGCCCAGCTCGTCGATCTCCAGCGGCCCGTACTGCACGCGCAGGGGCCGCGCCGGCCGCTGCTCCACCTCGCCCAGGCTCAGCGGCCCGTCCCAGGGCCCCAGCTCCAGCGCCATGCTCGCCCGCTCCTCGCGCCCCGGAGCGACAGCCCGGCCCGCCAGTCCCCGGCGCCTCCCAGCCCCCCGCCCGGCTCCCATTGGCCGCTCGGGCCGCAGGGGGCGGGGCCTGTCCCCCGCACGGGCTGGCCGCGGAGCTGAGCCCACGAGCCCGCGCCTGCCGCAGCCTCTGCCCGGCCCCTTCGTGCCTGGCGGCTGCGGGCGGCGCTCACGGAGCCCGGGTGAGATCAGAGTCTCTCAACCTTTTCCTGCCGCCCTTTCCAAAAAATAAAAAAGTGCCCCCAGGACCTACAGTTTTGAGTCGCCCCATTTCTCCTACCCTGGCAGCAGGTTGGTTTAAGCAACTTCATGGGAGCCGGGCAGGCAAAGACATTTTGAGTGTAAAGTACAAAATAATAAAGTGCTGTGAAACTTAAAACACAAATGCAGTTTTCTCCAAATTTCAGTTGTGTTGAGTACCCCCCCAAGACGTCTGCTGAGTACCCCTAAGGGTACTTGTACCACTGGTTGAGAAACACTGGGATAGAGCAGCCCTGAGGTATCTTTCCTTTGCACCAGTTACCAATTGCTCCCATTGGAGCAGCTGGGAATAGCCACTAGGTTGGAGTGCCCTCCCCTTCTCTGCCTCCCAGCCTGTCCCTTCTCCATGTTTCCCAGGCCTAGGAAGTGATCCAGAGCTGGCAGGAGTGACTCAACCCCTATACAGCATGGCTACGTCTAGACTGGCATGATTTCCCACAAATGCTTTTAACGGAAAAGTTTTTCCGTTAAAAGCATTTTCGGAAAAGCGCGTCTAGATTGGCAGGATGCTTTTCCGCAAAAGCACTTTTTGCGGAAAAGCATCCGTGGCCAATCTAGATGCACTTTTCCGCAAAAAAGCCCCGATCGCCATTTTAGCCATCAGGCCTTTTTTGCGGAAAATAAATCTCTGCTGTCTACACTGGCCCTTTTGTGCAAAAGTTTTTCGGAAAAAGACTTTTGTCCGAACGGGAGCAGCATAGTATTTCCGCAAAAGCAGAGACAGTCTTACATGAGATCGTCAGTGCTTTTGCGGAAATTCAAGCAGCCAGTGTAGACAACTGGCAAGTATTTCCGGAAAAGCAGCTGATTTTCCAGAAAAACTGGCCAGTCTAGATACAGCCCACAGGTACCCCAAGGAAGATCCAGCTGATTTATAGCCCTTCCATAGAGGTCAGCTCTGAATTCTGCAGGCCAGGGGAGCAGCGAATAGAAGTTTGCAGGACTGTGTTAGAGTGTTTGTGGAGCATGAACCAAGTGTTTATTAATATCCTGGCTGAGTTCTGTGCAATCACAGCATGGAGGAAAGTCTGAGGGGGTAGCCGTCTATGTCTTAAAGCTTCAGAGTTAATCTGTATCACGAAAAACTTAAAAAACAACAAAGAGTCTAGTTGGACCTTAGAGACTAAAAAAACATACATGGTATCATGAGCTTTCGTGGGCACAACCCACTTCTTAAGATGATAGGAGTGGGTTGTGCCCATGAAAGCTCATGATCCCATCTACATGTTTTGTTAGTCTTTAAGGTGCTACTAGACTATTTGTTGTTTTTAAAGTTTTTCATCTATGTCTTGTGTGGAAGAAAACAAGCCTTCACTCTGTGTTGTGTTTAAGCAACAAGTAGCCAGAGGCAGTTTTATTACGAGCTGCAGCAAGGGACAAACTGGTTCGGGGGGGGGGGGGGGGGGAGAGGGAGCCCTCGAATACAAGCAATTATGAAGCAGTTTCTATACTGTCTATTAAATATAATAACAATAACAATTAGTCTCCTTCCCACTACAAACACCAATGGTTAACAGTTATTTAGTTCCACCCAGATGCTCCTTATCCCAAGATGGCTGTACACAAATTCCCTTATTACCTTTTCCTGCCTCCACACTTGCAACTTTGAAAACAACAAGCAGTCCTCCTGTGGCACCATAGAGACTAACAAATATAGGAGGTCAGGAGCATAGAGAAAGTATTTTGAAAATCTCCTTTGCATGCAACCCCAAGAACTATAAACTTTCTTCTTTTAAACGAGGATCTTAATACTTTAGGCAAATGTGATGAAGGGACTGTTTGCCTAAACTACCACAAGTAGGCCCAATTGGTTTCTGGAGAGGAAGTGATTGTTAGGCCATAGTGAGTGGAGATCTGCTTTGCATTTTTTAAAACTTACAATCCTTAAAACCGAAAACACTACTAGAATCTGAAGAGATAACTGGGTAGGCTGCCATCACTTCTCCTTAACTAGGGGGGCCTCAGGCTATGCTTTCTGTCCGGGTTGAAATCTGCTGTTGCAAACAGGCTGCCTGAAGGGAAAGATGATTTTCCTGACTGGTTGAACCTGTTTAATCATTTGATTAATATTAATGACATAATTCTATGAGACTAACTATTGTAAAGGGTGTTGGGGTAGCTTGACCTTTTGTGGCACTTCCCCAAAAACTGTTGAGTTGACACTTTTGAAGTAGGTGTTACACTTAGACTGTACAGAGGAAAAATTAATTTAATCTCTAGTCATGTACTTACCAAAATACAGTATTTTAAAGCACTTGCCACTTCCACACAGAGACCTCTCTAGCCTGCCTGGTATTTCCCTATTAACAACATTGGGAAGGGTAGAGTGGTTGCAATCCCTGACCACTTGTTTGCAATTACCAGGTTTAGAACCTGTTAGAAGTAGTGGGTGGTGGTAGGGTTGTGCAACACATACATGTGGTAGATAGTCAGGACTCCTAGGTTCTGTTCCTAATTGTATTCCTGACTCAGCTGATGTGTGCCTCAATTTCCCTATCACTAACCTGAGAATAATAATTCCTGCCTAATATGGGGTGGCATGAGGGTTACATCTAATGTACTTAAAGATCCTCAGAAGAAGACCCAATTAGAAGTTAAAAATATTTATATTAGCTGTGTGCTAACTAAGCAGTTAACACAGCATACCGTAGCCAATTAGCATAGTTCAGAGCAGAGGTTATGCCTGTGAACCTGTTGGAAACAAAGAAATTTCCATGTCATTTTCTTGCAGCAGAGGGTGGTATTTCCAGCTGCAGGAGCAATGGAAAAGCTGGTAGGGAAGCAGCAAGGTCACCTTGCATGCCTGCATCAAGGAAGGCAGTTATGCGTGACTTTTTTTCTGGGGGTTCAGGCCAGCTGTGAGTCACCTTGTTGTGTCCTCCCATTCCTGCCACTGAGAGAGAGGGAGGTTTGCTTATGCTTAATTGGGTTTGAGCTCACTGACTCCACCAATCTCTTAGCCACCCAAACAATCTCCTCTGAGATCTGCCAGTCTTCACTTTGCCTTGCAGGTAGCAACAGGTGACCTACCCCCTGAGTTCCTACAAAAGCATCCTCTTGTAGCATCAGTCCTTACCCATTGAACACTCCTAGAAGGACTGGCTCATCTGTCCCCAGAGAAACCATGCACTCTCCTGCTTGATTGACTGGGCCAAGGATCAGCTACAAAGTAAGATCACCTCACATTTATGGAGAAAGCAATCATCAGTTTATTATCAAAGGCTAAGCTGGTAGAGCTAGTGAATAAGAACAGTGGTAATCGTTATTTATACAACAAAATCATAGCACACAAGCTGGGTCTAAACTTATCAGCGATCCCTCTCCTATATAACAATGTAGATTTCCCCAAAGGTTCCGTTTTTTTGCACAACTGGTTTCAGATGGACAAAGCAGGATGTGAGCACCTGCTCCCGGCCAGGGTTTTTCCACTGTGATTGGATCACAAAATATCTCCTTGAGTTATGTTATTATTCTTCAAAGTTCATGCATCCCACTCCCAGATAGAATAACTCCTTGGTGTCTTCCCACTCTCCAGTTGATTTCATATGTATATATTGGGCTCCAATTCTGTTGATTTACAGTGCTTAATCTCCATGGGAAGGGAGGTGAACTGAACAAACACGTGAAGATACATCCCTCTGGCTGGCAAAGCTTGTTTGTCAGCCCTCATGGGATACAACTAAACATATTTTTCAGCACATAAACACAGCCTCTGAAATATCACCTCTACATATGTCCTGCAACAGCAATAACGCTTAGCGTGGCATAAGCTTTTATTGGAGACCTGATATGATCTTTTTTGGAGCAATACTATTAAAGTAATATGTTAGTGACAAGTCTGACAGGAGTGGCTATCAGAGAACATTGTAAGATTCTTAGAATCACAAAAGCATGGCTTTTTGTTGCTCTCGGGAGTTATTAGGAGAAAAATGAGTGTTTTGGTCCAGATCTGCTTTATTTTCTTGTTGCACATTGGAGTTGTTCGGCACCTGCATTTCATGTATCTTAGCATGCCCCAGATGAGGGCAGTATGAGAACCTGCACAGAGTTGGTCTGATTTACAAATGCAGCTGTAGGAGTGTTTTTTGTCCTTCTCCGTGTCTCTGAAGCAGGGAGCGCATTGCACAATGATTCATATTAAGGCCGGAAGTCATCATCCCAGCTACTTCTTATATAACATCCAGTGGTTCCTGCATCTAGCCCACTAATCTGTGGTCTAACTTGTAGCTGGAAGGCTCTGGCTGACAGAAGTACCACTGAGTTGTTTGCAACAAGGATGGATTTTGGAGAGGGTGTTTGTCTCTGCATACACAAAAGCCATCAACATCAGTGGGACCCACATGTCCAGAATACACTGCTGCTAGTAACATGCAAGAAATGAGGCATTAAAAGCTGTGCACTCAGGCGGACATGGGCTGTTGTGCAAGTGAAGAGCTGGATGTGGCCTTGAAGTCTCTGCACGGACGGGGTCCCCTCCCAGGTGTGGCTTTCACACTCCTGCACGTAAAGAGGGAGGTCACACAACACAACACCTCTCCAGCTCTGTCTCTCCCTTTGAGGCCCCCTTGGAGGGCTCAGCTGTATTTGCTATAACTCAGCCTTTCTCTGCACTAAGGAACCCTCACTTAAGGAAGGAGAAGTGGTCGGGAGGCCCCACCAGGCACCAAATGGAGTTAGCAGCAGTCAGCTGACCCCCAGAGCCAGCATGATGTTTAGGATCAGCACCTGTTTCATAGGGGGAGAAACCTCCCTGCCTTACAAGTCAATGGTCAGCGGGGGACCTGCAAAGGAGTCCTCACAGGGACACAATAAATATATAATCAAGGAATGACCCAGACGTGGTGGGTTCCAATAACATGGCGTGTAAGACCTAACTACTGTACACACTACTGTTTGGCTAGATTCTGGGCAGCTTCTCCAACACAGAATATGGTGAGCACACACCACTAACAGGCTGGCAGACCATTGGGGATGGCCCTGTAATGTTCAGGAAGAGGGTTTCTCCTGCAAAGACTTAGCAGGTGCTTAACTTCAGTGGGATACACAAGTGCAATCATACACATAAATCCTTGCAGGAGGACAGACCCAACTTTCCTCCTCTTTCTGGGAGAGCAATCTTTCCTTGGTCTCTTTTACTGCACCATAGAGTAAAATAAGTATGGCAGGGTACAGTGGTGTGCTAGAGGAGAGGCAAACCGTTCAGTGCTGCAAACACAGAACAGCACTCTGAAGTGGATAAAAACCAGACATATCTGCATCTCACAGACCTGGTTGCTTCCTTCCCAGCCCATCTGACAAGCGCCTAATGAATAGCATCATTCATCAAAGGTGAGTACATTCCATGGGGACTTGATGGCTCACCAGCTTGGTAGCGACCAGTCAGACATGGTCTGGGTTGGGAATGACTGACACTGGAAATGGGGTAAGGTTGCTGCAGGTTCTTTGTGAAATAAGGGAGCTGGTCTCATTCTACTGAGAAAGCGATAAGCGTTTGGTGTTTAAGGTCACAGGTTCAGACTTCCCTGGGCACCACACACAGTGTTCTGTGTATTCTGGGTGACGCATGGCTGTAACGTGTGAACAAATGGTCAGTTGCAATTAGGCCCATCTCTTAGGAGACTAGCGCAGATTTGCCTACGTCAGGATGGTACAAAATCTGGTCTGGTTGAGCATCACTTTGTGTCATTGCTCCATGCATCACGAGTGCAGACTCACCAGGTTGTAAGACATCCTCCAACATAGCCTCCATCTTCCTCCAACATAGCCCTGGCCTACCCAGAGTGCTCCTTGTGTTAGGGCTTCTAGCACCAGAGGTGTTGGTGGGGCTTTATGTGGCCTTGCTGTGAATTGCTTCCAGTGTCTCTAGGGTGGCTTTTCTCCTACTGTGTGCAGAGCCAGTGCCCAGATCACAATCAGTGTCCTGTGTTGCCTCCTGAGAGTGACCAGCTGTCCTGTATTTAAAGGGACAGACCCATATTTAAGCTCTCCCACAGCTTTGTTTGAGGGGCAGGGTGTTGTTATGCCAATAGAAAAACTCCTGTGTGTTTCAGCTGCATCTAAGCTAGGAGACAATGCTGGCACAGTTATGTTGACATAGGCTCCGTAGAGTAGACTTTCATGTAAAAAGTGTTGCAGGGCCTCAGGTTTGCAGGGAAAAGGCTGAAGACATGACCCGAGTGTATCCTCACGGCTCAGAAAGCAAAGACACATAAAAAGACCTACAATGAATTGTTTACCTCTCTTTAATCTCTTTATTTTAAGACAGTCTCGTGATTTTTTTTATTTGCCTCCTGATGTTGATTCGCCTGAGGTTGGCAAATAAGTTTGCATTGACATGGCATCTCTCAGAGGCTAAGATTCATTTTTGCTATTCCAGGAAATTAGGGAGGAGGCAGCAGGAGACTACAGAGTTAGTAGAAGGTTGTATCCATTCTGGCTGATACAAGTGGCATGTGGTGGACACAATGTTTTTGTTCCTGGGCAAGGTACAGGTTTTTTTGTACTTAGTAGTGTATGGCCACTGGATGCAATATCAACATTTGATAGGCATACCATGCATCTGAGTTTTCCTAGACATGACCTCCTCTTTGGTCTTGCAGTCATCGTCCAGACAGATAGTTGAAATATGAAAAACTTCCCTCAAACACGTCCATGGAAGTTGTGGGAAAGGGTCTGCCAAGAACTACTGGTCACGTTGGACCTCGGGTTGTAGAGGAATCCTCTGTTGACCTCTTCACCCCTTCCTGGGGGGCTGCCCTGGATGGCTCCCTAGCCATCTGTTGACTAGAGTTGCTTTCTCTTGCCTGCTCACTCCTCTTTAGCACCCATCAGTTTGCTTCCCAGACCTTTAATCCTTCTAGCTGCTGTTAGCCTGCCAATCAGCAGTGACTGGCAGTGCCTGTATTAATCCTTGTCATCACCTACAGCCCCCAACTTAAAACCCATCCAACACATTATCAATGAACTACAACCTAGACTGGAACAGGATACTAAACTCCGAGAGGCTCTGGGAGATAGAAGAATCAAGATGATTCTTACCAACAACCACACTAAAACCAACCCTGGAACCTTCCCTTGCAACAAACCCTGTTGCCAGCTTTGTCCACATAGTCACTCTGCTGATACCATTATTGGACCTAACCAATTGAGTTATAAGATCAAGAACACATATTCCTGCGCATCCAGAAATACAATTTATGCTATCAGGTGTCGACAATGTCTGTCTGCTATGTACATTGGACAAACTTCTCAGACACTTCGCCAAAGAATCAATGCCCATAAAACAGATATTAGGATCAAAAAGAAAAAAACAGTTTCTTGCCATTTCAACCAGAAAGGGCACTGTCTCAATGACCTGATTAGCTGCATCCTGCTTCAAAGACCTTTTAACACCAGACTTGAAAGAGAATCCTCTGAACTGTCATTCATGCTTAAATTCGACACATTACACCTAGGTCTTAACAAGGACACTAATTACCTTACCCATTACAAAGATAGCTTCCCCAATTATCACCTCTAATATCCTTAGCTCACAGACATTTACCTCCCCCCCCTCATCCCCCTTCTGTTCTGAAATTTGATTTGTCCTTTTCATACGTGTTCATTTTTTTGATTGTATTCTTTGGTATATATGGTTGTGACAATTTTCTTCCACTGTTTGATCTGAGGAAGTGGGTCTGGCCCACGAAAGCTCATCACCTAATAAACCATCTTATTAGTCTTTAAAGTGCTACATAGTCCTGTATTTTGTTTCTGTATTAACCTTTGGGTTTCTTAGCTAGCATACAGGATCCCCATGGCTCAAGCCTGCTTTCTAACCCCTCCTGGGCCAGTATGGGGTATCACATCCCATTAGAGGCACCCTAAAAATTGCCCCTGCAGTGCCTTGGGCATCTGGTGACAGGATCCAATGGAGTGGAGCTGGCACTTCACCGTGGCTGTGACGTCCTCCTGTCTCAAGAGAACAAGGGCGTGTCGGAGACCTGGATGCCTCCAGGAATCAGGGAAGATTAATGGCAACTGGCACCCTGGGATGAACTTGTCCTGTCTACTGACCTGCAGTGCCCACGCCACTCAACGGTAGGAAGACCTCTTCCTCCATTCCCTCTGTCTCCCTAAGACAGCTGCTGTTCCTTAGCAGCTTTTTGTTGTCAGATTTCTCTGTCTGGTTCTGGTGGCGATGTTCTTCCATTCCCATGGCTCCCTATGATGGGTGGAGTAGCCTTAGTAATTGGGAAGGGGGATTCATCCTAAATGGAGCAGGGGGAGAAGGAGAGAGACAGACTCATCCTCCAGCTGGAATTAATCTCAGAGAAAGTGGCGAGTTTTAGCAGGGCTCCCATCACCCAATGGGGGACAGTCTCAGATGGGAGGTGGATCATGTCTTCAGGGGCCTTGTTGCCTGGTTTCTGCCAGTGTCACTTTTCTATTAGGACCCATTTCCCAGCTGGGTTTCCTTACCTCTGGCGTGGCAGCAGTTTGTAGAGCTGTCAAATCCCCTCCTTGGCCAGTCAGGCGAAGTTCTTGTCTGAGTCACTGAAGGTATGTCTAGACTACATGGCTCTGTTGACGGAGCCATGTAGTCTAGACATACCCTGACAGACAGCCACAGTTAAGCCACCAAGTTTCCTAGTTTGGGTAATTGTGCTGCGTTCTAATGGAATTCTACTATCAGCTCCCAACCTCCCCTGGGCCAGGAATCTTTCTCCCCCAAGTCCTTCTGCTGGAGATACTGGGGAGAGGTGCGAGAACTGGACCCTCAGCTCCGTCTGCCCCACGAGCTACTGGAGCAAGGAGTGTGGGTAGGGCCCTCCATGAAGATTTGCACCCAGCTGCTTCAGGAGGATAAGGAAGGATCCAAGGGCAGGCATGAACCTGGCTGAGCAGGGGTTGGAACATGGCCCCCTTAAAGTCTCAGGATCTCCACTGAACCAGGAGATGAACTTGACTCAAGTCTGTCTCATTCCCTGTTCTGTCTCTGCCTTCCCAAGGGGAATACGTCCAGCCCACAGCCCCTGCAGCTGCAGGTCCTGCAGCCTATTGGAGCCAGCTTGCGTACCACCTGGCATCAGGAAGTCAGAGGACACTTACATCAAATTCAGCGAGGGGGGATGGAAAATCAGAATGGTGCTCCTTACTGTCGTGGCTCTCTCCTGGGACACTGGACCTGCTGCAGAAGTTGACACACTGTTGGGGAAGGAGGCAGGTCAGGATCAATAGGCAGGTCAGGTGTGCATGCTTTGCAAATGAGTCCACCCCCGCATTCCGGGGGGAGGGTGAGTCAAAGTTTGTCTTTGTCTCCCTAGACTGGGACGATGACCAGCCCTGACACTGAACCCATCCATTCTGAACCCGAGTCATAAACAGCTCATCAGGGTCAGGGGCGGCCTGTCCATATAGGCGAACTAGGCAGTCACCTAGGGTGCCAAATTAAATGGGGCGCCAAACAGTGGTGCAATATCATTGAGAGGTTTGGAGGTGGGGGCGCCGATTGCATGGTTCGCCTAGGGTGCTGGTTGCTGGCAGCTAAGTCTAGGGCTGCCCCTGATTTAGGATAGAGACAGACTCCTTTCCCTGTACTGGATTGAAAGCCCTTGATCCGAGGAAGGGAGTGACTGTGAGGACAATTCCCCCATCCCAAATCTCAGTGCCGGTAGGAGAAAATAGCTGATTCCCTTTGGGCCCCCCTGGGTGGAATCTGTGACCCATCTGTGAGCACCACCTCCTGGGTCTCATGGCGGGAGAGGAGGGGTAGGGTTGGGGAATTGAGGGTCTTACTCCCAAAGCCAGGGACTTGACTTGAAGTTGCATTTTGTTCCCCTGTCCCCGAAGGAGGAAGGGCTCAACATAGCTCTGCCCTGACTTGGAATGGCCCACGGGGATACAGAGTAGGAGGACAGAGTGGAAAATGGATTTCCCGTCTCTCCTTCCCAGTTCTCCCCAGCACTAAGGTAAAAAATAGCCCCCTGCCACTCCTGACATCCTTACCTCCAAGATGTATTGGAACCTGTCTGTGTCTGGGTGCTCTGCCAGCAGCTTCCCCAGGATGGCATGCCTGAGATCAGAGAAGGAGAATCTTGGATCACAGCTGGGAAACTGGGAAAACCCCTCCCTGTCAATTGCCCTCCTGCTCGACTAATCAGCATTGAGACTCTGAAAAGTGGGAACTCAGCAGATGTCCCAAAGGATGGCCCAGGTCACCACCAGAGGGGATCAGTCTCAGAGCAATTCCAGCCTCACCTTTTTGTGAGGGTCTCCCACAAAGCCGTAAATGGGGGAGGTGTCTCTGAGGCTGCCCTTGCCCTGTGCCTCTGTCCTGCCTGGCTGATGTCAGGGTCTCTCTGTGAGGTCACCACCTCCTCACCACCTTTCCCCAATAGGCTGAGATCCTGCAACAGGCCTTTGTGATGTCATTGACATGCCCACCTGTCCCCCGAAATGCTGATGACCTGCCCCCAGCCGGCCCCTTGGGATACACTGGCTGATCAGAATACAGTGCTCTCAAATGAGCTACAGACCAACAATTGCTCATAGTTGTTATTCAGCAAATATGTGAGAAGAACTGGCACATTAGAGAGAATCAGGAACTGCAGAGAAACAATAATGGGAGAGAAGCAGCATTCCCAATCAAATCTTACTGCTTGTGACTTATTTGTTTGGTCTTAAGAGAGAACAAAAGGATCAGAGTCTCTCCTTTCAATAGCCACCTGCTCAGCCAATTAGAATCTAGACTCTGAGAGCTGGCAGGTGGAGGTGTCTCAGCAGAAGTCCAAAAGGATGGCCCAAGTCACAAACAGAGGGGATCAAGTCTCTGAGCACTATTCCAGGCCCACCTCTTTGTGATGGCCTTGCACAGTGTAACGATCCCGGCCCCTTCTGCCGGGGTGAGGGGTCGTTATCTTTCCCCTGCTTTGTCTCTCGGGCGGTTCTCCGGTACCTGACCGGGGCAGAGGGAGACCTGGGCCCACCCCCTCTCCAGGTCCCAGCCTAAGGGAGTGCGTCTGAGACGCGCTGCCCGACCGGGGGGGCTATGGCCTCAACGCACCGGTCCCCAGGGTTCCTACCCCGTCCTGGGCTACTTCCTCCGCCCTCATAGGTCTGCCGGTCCTGGTCGGGTTCAGCGGGGCCTCGGGGTTAACTCACCCACGCAGGTCCCAGAAGGCTCGGTCGGGGTCCGTGAGATGTCCTGCCGTCCGGCGCGAGCCCCGCGTCCTGCTTGCCGGGGCGCCGTCCCTTTTCTCCGCTCCTCCCTTGGCGCCCGGGCCGCCCAGCTTTTAAACCCGGCACCCCTGCTCAGGGACGCCGGCGCCTGCGCCCTGCGGGAGGGGGCGGGCCCGTGCGGGGGCGGCCCCTCCGGGCCAAGACTACTGCACCTGTCCGGGCTGCTGTCCCTGGGCCGGCGCGTTACAGCCGCTCGGGCTTCCCCGCGGCGCTTTCCCCCGGCGCCCCTGGTGTGGGGCCCCGGGTTGGGGCTTGCGGTCTCTGCCGCTCCGCCCCCGCCTACGCCGGCGGCTGCCGCCGAGCAAGCGGGGCAGAGCCGCTCCGGCGCTTCGGCGCCTGTCTCCCCCAGCGCCCCAGTGCAGGCTGTGGGGTTGGGGCTCCCGATCCCCGCCGCCCCGTCACAGCCCCCCCCCTTAAGTCTCTTGCCTTTCTTCCTTCGTCGTCGCTCTCGGGTTCATCCGTTCTGGAAAAGAAGTCGGCGTTGCGGTGTGTCCGTCCCGGGCGATGCGCTACCTTAAACCTGTAGGGTTGCAAGGTTAAATACCACCTCGTTATTCTGGGGTTTGTTTCTTTCATCACGCGCAGCCACTTAAGGGGGGTGTGGTCTGTTATTAGTGTAAACGACCCCCCGAGCAAATAATACCGGAGGGACTCAATCGCCCACTTAGCCGCTAGGGCTTCTTTTTCAATAGTGGCATACGCCCTCTCTCGTGGGTGCAGCTTCCTGCTCATGTATAAAATGGGGTGTTCTTCTCCATTCCACTCCTGACTCAAGACTGCTCCCAAGCCCACCGCAGAGGCGTCCGTTTGGACTGTAAACTCTTTTGAGAAATCAGGTTACCTCAACACCGGCGCCCCCATCAGCGTGGTCCTTAGTTTGTTAAAAGCTGCTTCGGCTCCTACGGAGCGTACCACCCTTTTTGGCTGGTCGCCTCGCGTTAAATCTGTAAGGGGAGCCGCAATAGTCACAAACTGGGGGATGAATCTTCTATAGTACCCTGCTAAGCCCAGAAACTGTCGCACCTGCTTCTTAGTTGTGGGGAACGAGTAGTCCACTAGGGCCTGCCCGGGCTGCCGTCCCTGGGCTGGTGCGTTACAGCCGCTTGGGCTTCCCCGCGGCGCTTTCCCCCGGCGCCCCTGGCATGGGGCCCCAGGTTGGTGCTTGTGGTCCCTGCCGCTCCGCTCCCGCCTATGCCGGCAAGCGGGGCAGAGCCGCTTCGGCGCCTGTCTTCCCCGGCGCCCCAGTGCGGGGTGCGGGGTTGGGGCTCCCGATCCCCGCCGCCCCGTCACACACAGTTACAACAAATTCCCCCTTACACACATATTCCCCTCCTTGGTGGAGGCTGGGAGCAATTGAAAATGGGGAAAAGAAGAAAAGAAGTTGGGAAGGAGGAAAGAGAAAATGTAAAAGGACAAACCCCCAATGTCCCCAGTGATTCTATGGGACAGAGTCCATCATAGCAAATCAAATCACCGTAACCTAGTGATTTCTATGCCTAGAATTCAGCTAGTACCATATGAATCAGACTGACCAGGTTTCAAACCTTTCTGAGGCTCTTACTTTCTAAACAAGTACTACAACATCAGTAGCAGGGAGGGAGAAAACGCCAGTGACATTCCTCCTCATGCTCATGTACATTAATCAGAATTCTCGGTCCCCAAGGAGAGACGGTGGGAAGGACCCTTCCTGCTGCAAAGCCACAGGGATCTGAGGTTGCTCCTGCCCTGTCCTGCCTGGCTGATGTCAGGGTCTCTTTGTGAGGTCACTGCCTCTCCACCACTGTCTCCCAATAGGCTGAGGTCTTGCAACATGCCTTTGTGATGTCACTACCACACCCTCCCCTCCCCTGTAAGGCTGGTGTCCTGCCCGTGACCCGCCTCTCTGGATGTTTGAGTGGCTTCCCCTGGATCATCCCACTGGTGAGTCTGGGGATCCAGCCGGCTGCCCAGTAAAGCACCAGAGGCAGCTCCCTAGGCCACACTCAGTTTTTCATTCTTTAGTAGACGTTAAGGCCAGAAAGGGCCATTATACAATCAAATCTGACCCCTGCATATCCCAGCCCTCCCGTGCGTCATAATAGCTGTTGTGATCCAAGCACACACCAGAATAGCCTTAATGAGAAGACCTCAATAAATGGAGTCTCCATCACTTGCTTTGGTAGTGTGTTCCAATGGTGACTCATCCTCACTGTGAAATCTTTGTGCCTTATTTCTAATATGAATTTGTCTGTTTTCACCTTATAGCCACTGGAGCAGGTCTACCTTTTTCTGCAAGATTAAACAGCCCTTTAATACCTGATATTAGCTCTCCAAGAAGGCACTCGGACACTACAGTGAAGTCACCGTTCAGCCTTCTCTTGTAGAAGCTGAACAGACTGGGCTCCTGTCAGTCGCTCACAAGAAGGCGTTTTTCTTCTGCCCTCCAATTTTCTTTGCTGCCCCTTCTCCAATTTTTCAACATCTTCTTAAAATGTGGCCCCTAAAACAGGCTGCCATGTCCAGTCTCAGTGCCACTGATGCTCACTAGGGCCAACAGCCACTGCAGGCCCAGGGGCAAGGAGTGTGTGTGTGTGTGTGTGTGTGTGTGTGTGTGTGTGGAGGGAGGGGGGCGGTCCTTGCTCCACGTTTCCAGAAGGGGCAGAACTCGAGCGAAATGGGCACGGCCGAGGGCAGTCAGCCCTTAGTGCCACCTGGAGCATAGTGCTGGACCCTCCCCCTTCCCAATCCTCAGAGCCACATGGAATGGCTTTTCAAAAGGGCTGGGTGCTCCCAGCTGCTGCTGCCCCCTATCCGTGGGCCACCTGATGCTGTGTCACCTCCCTGCCTTATGCCTCAGCTCATCTGTCTAACGATGGTTTTAGCCATATTCACCACAGCATCACCCTTGTGGCTCCTGTTGAGCAGCATGACTCCTACATCCTTCTTGGAGTCACTGCTTGCTTGTGTACAGTTTCCCCTTCCAAGGGAATGCTAGGGGCTAGGGTAGGGTCCTGCATGTGACTTTGTGAAAATTATTTTGTTCACATGGGTCCATCTCACCAAAGGATCCAGATCACTATATCACTGCTCTAGCCTCAGCTTTATTTACCATTCTGCTTGTATTTTGTCACCCACACATGCTACCAACAGGAATTTCCTATTTTCTTCCAGAGCATTGATAGCAATTATTTATCATTTTCCTAATAACCCCTACAGTGATAGCCTTGTAGATTGATGGTGCACTAGGAGCAGAAACTTTCAGAGAATTACCCAGGGTGACTGCAAGATTTCTTTCTGGGTGGTAACAGCTAATTTTGAACCCATCATTGTATATGCATAGCTGGGATTACCTTTTCCAGTGAGCACTTCTAGGAATAGAATTTCATCTGCCGTTTTGTTACCTCGCCGGCCAGCTTTGTGAGATCCCTTGGTAGCTCTTCAGAGTCTGCTTTGGACTTAACATTCTTGAGTATCTTTGTATCGTCTGCAAACTGTGCCACTTCCCTGGTCACCTCCTTTTCTAGAGCAGCAGTTTTCAAAGTTTTTTTCTTATGACCCAGTTGAAGAAAATTGTTAGTGACCATGACCCAACATAATTTAACTAGAGTGTGAGCTCCAGAGTGGGGCTGAGGATGGGAGCTTTGGGCTGTAGGAGGAGAATCTGGCTCTGGGTTGGTGTCAAGGTTGAGATAGGAGGGGCTTATCTTCAGTGGCACCCGGGCAGCAGTGCAACAGGAGGGCTAAGACAGCTCCCTGCCTGTCCTGGCACCACAGACCATGCTGTGCCCCAGAAGCACCCCCCAGGGTCCATATAGGTGAACTAGACTGTCACCTAGGGTGCTAAGTTAAATGGGGTGCCGAATGGTGGTGCAATATCATTGAGGGGTTTGGAGGTGGGGGCGCCGATTGCATGGTTTGCCTAGGGCGCCAGTTGCTGGCAGCTAGTCTAGGGCCGCCCCTGCACCCAATGGGAGTGTGGAGCTAGTGCTAGGGACAGGGGCAGTGCATAGAGCCCAGTGCGCTCTCCCTCCTCCCTACCTAGGAGCTGGGCCTGCTGCAAGAGCACGTCCACACCACAAAAGTGCATTGCCAGATTGCATGGATGCTCTCTCAAAAGAAAACTCTGATTGCTGTTCACAGAATAGCCACTTGAGCACCTGTAGCATAGACGTGGTCTCAGATATTTTCTTTTAACTCAGCTTTACAGGGGCTCTGTTTGTGCCCACAGCAATGCCTTGTTGTGGCTATTAAATCTCCCTCCTCCCCCGCCATGCACCTGTTTTGCCTCCTTCACCTTCCTTTTAAATCCATAAATCTCACACAGAAAATCTCCCATCCAAGCCAGTGTTCTCAAGGGCTTAGCACCCAGTGCCACAAGGTGATGCTTTTGTACCGGAAGCCTCTGAAATCAGACATCATTTTCTTGCCAGCAGGCAGGTGACGGCATGCAGGCACAAAACGGCAGAAGAAAAGAGGACGTGGGGCTTATGTTTTTCATTTCGAAGGTCCAAAGTCAACTAGGCTGCACCGTCTGCTGGGGAAAGACCCCTGTCCTGTTCTATCAGGGGGAAAGTCACCCACAAGGCTAGACAGCCGTGCACTGGGCCACAGCCCCATGGGGCTGCTGATCAGGTCATTTCCCACAAGCTGAGCCGAGCTGGTGCCTGCAGGAAGGAACACCAAGGTGCTGATGATTCTAAGAGGAAGGAGTTCAGTCTCCATGCTCAAGAGCTGGCCTTAAGTCCCTGCTCTGCCAAACTCCCTGCAGGACCCTAATCCCACTGTCTCCAGATCGATGCAGTGGAGATGAGCCAATGATTTCAGCTGGATGATTTAGCATTCTAAAGCAGGGGAGAGACCCGCCTGCACAGCCATCAGGTGTCCACCTCTTGTCCATTCATGGCATTTGTTCTCTGCTCCATGCAGAATATTTCTGCTCCTTCTCATCCCCCTCACAGTGAAAACTTTAGTGACAGTGGTCTCCAACCTTTTTACACCCAAGATCACTTTTTAAGTCTCAGAACAGGCGAAGATCTACTGCCCCGCCCCTTCCTTGAAGCCCCGCCTACATTACATGAGGAAATCTAATGTAAACGTACTGCGCAGGTGCGCAGTTCAGAGAGGGCTCAAGAGCTACTCTTGGAGCCTGTGAGATCTACCGGTAGATCGCGATCTACTGGTTGGTGACCACGGCTTTAGTGGGACCATACCAACAAGGTCCAGCCCATCTCACGACAGCCCCGATGCTTTTCCCACCCCCCAGGGGCTATATAGGACCCGGGCATGGACAACAACGAGTAGCCTGATTCGACACCAGAAGGGATACAGACCCAGACCCCAATGTTGAGGAAACCACCACGCTGGAGGCACCAGTCATGCCACCAGGAGGGTCAGGCTCAGGGCATTCTGCTAGACTCCTTTTCCAGAGCCAGGATCACCTCTCCTTTAACTAATGAGGACCCTGCCTGGTTAGTGTTTGGGTAGGAGCCCCCGTCTGTACTCACAGAAATGGTGTTGATGAGTGTGTGGCATGCCAAATCACGCCTACAGAGGGCACTATGCTGCTAGGAGTGCTCTTCTATGGAAGATAGTGATGGAAATGTAGCCGTGTTAGCCTGGCGTAGCTGAAACAAAAGACAGGACTATGTAGCACTTTAAAGACTAACAAGATGGTTTATTAGATGATGAGCTTTCGTGGGTGACTGAACCCTGTATCTAGGATGACTGGATGTCCCATTTTTAAAGAGACAATCCTGCATTTGAGCCCTTCTGCTGGTATCGCAATTTTTAAAAAATGGCAAATAGGCCCATATGTTCTGTCTCTTCCCTTCCACCAATATTGGTGGATCCTCCTGCTGTCTGGATCCTTGCTTGTCAGCTGCCCACCCTCCAACGGTGGGTGTGGAGATCTGGTGACTCACGATGGGGATAGGTGTGCAAGGCTGGTGGTCTACATGCTGCCTTGAGAAGACATGACGCCAGGTACAAGGGGAGGTAGGTCCATCTCGAGGGCCCAGCCAAGCATGGAGAATGTTGGGTCAAGTCGGTCAATCACTCTTATCCCCATGTGAGAGAAGTATAAGGCTGTGTGTGTGTGTGTGTGTGTGTGTGTGTGTGTACGCATGTGCATGCGTGCAATGGCTCACCATGCAAATCTTAAAAGATAAGAAAGTATATATAAAGACTCCAGCTATGCAGTATTTCTTTTTAACAGAGGCTCTGTCAACTTGATGTTAATTTGAACCTCTGTAATGCATAGTTTTGGTTGACCATCACTGAACTCCTGTGAATACGAGGTGTCCTGTATTGCACGTAAGGAAATATGGTCACCCTTCTCCCCATTGTTAGCTTTGGTCACAGAAGATTCCTGTGTCCACACTTTAGGTTTGTATTTACCCTTGAGAGCTGGGTTTCCTGGCATGCAGCAGCTGAAATTCCTTTGACAAAGGAATGGGCGCCTGCTGCCCCCAGCTCACGGGAGGGGGTGACAACGTGTGGGAAGCGAGGACTAAGTTAGGGCGATGTATGTAGAGGGGCTGGGAGGAGTGCAGAGAAGAATGGCAAAGCGGAACAACTGCAGCAGGATCTAAGAAAGGGTTTGTTATAGCAGGCACCCCCCCGCTTTAACAGAACTTACTTCCCTCAGTGTGTAAATTACACCAGCGCACACCATAACCCCATGCACTCATACACGGAGACGAGAGTGAGTATTTGGACACCTCAGGGATTTCTGGCACCACCACATGCCCGCTCTGATCTTGACCCAGTGAGCGTAACTGAGAGCAGAATCTGATTGGGAGCCAAGTTCTTATCCTTGTTTGCACAGTCTTTGTTAACTAAGTGACCTAGTAAAAAATCTCCACACTTCACTGTTTCAAGTGAAATGCAGGCTCATTCTGCATGGAGACAGGCAATGGAGTGTGGCAAGTTATTATGAACGTTTTAAGAGCACTCCAGATATCGGTCACTCATGGCAGCGCTTGGGAGATTCATCACCCCCCATGCCTCTGCCAAAATTTTAATTGCTAAATGAGGTGCCTCCTCATAGTCTCTTCCTGTTCCTTTGGGTGGCCCTCCCTGCACCCCCTTCCTTCACAGGCACCAATCAAATATCTGGCCCTTTTGCTTTCTTTGCCTCTGTATTCATGGACAAGGTGGGCTCCCGGACTAATGCGCTAAGTGACACAAGATGGGATGAAGATGGACAGCCCTCGGTGCCTAAAGAACAGGTTAGGAACTATTTAGAAAAGCTAAACGTACACAAATCCATGAGTCCAGACTTAATGCATCCGAGGGTACTGAGGGAGTTGGCAAATGTCATTGAGGAGCCTTTGGAAAGTCGTGGAGATTGGGAGACATCCCGGATGACTGGAAAAAGGCAAATGTAGTGCCCATCTTCAAAAAATGGAAGAAGGACAATCTAGGGAACTATAGGCTGATCAGTCTTACCTCAGAAGGGAAGGGATCCTTAAGGAATCCATTCTGAGGCACTTGGAAGAGTGGAAAGTGGTTAGGAACAGTCAGCATGGATTCATGAAGGGCAAGTCGTGCCTGACCAATCTGATTAGCTTCTATGATGAGGTAACTGGCTCAGTGGACATGGGAAAGTCAGTGGATGTGATATACCTTGACTTTAGCAAGGCTTTTGATATGGTCTCCCACAATATTCTTGCCAGCAAGTTAAGGGAATGTGGTTTGGATAAATGGATGGTAAGATGGATAGAAAGATGGCTAGAAGGCCAGGCCCAGCAGGTAGTGATCAACGGTTCGATGTCAGGATGGCGGTCAGTTTCTAGTGGAGTGCCCCAAGGTTCGGTTCTAGGACCGATTTTGTTCAATATCTTTATTAATGATCTGGATGAGGGGATGAATTGCACCCTCAGAAAGTTTGCAGATGACACTAAGCTGGGGGGAGAGGTAGGTACGCTTAAGGGCAGAGATAGGGTCCAGAATGATTTAGACAAATTGGAGGATTGGGCCACAAGAAATCTGATGAGGTTCAACAAGGACAAGTGTAGAGTCCTGCACTTGGGACGGAAGAATCCCAAGCATAGTTACAAGCTGGGGACCAACCAGCTAAGTAGTAGTTCTGCAGAAAAGGACCTGGGGGTTACAGTGGATGAGAAGCTGGATATGAGTCAACAGTGTGTCCTTGCTGCCAAGAAGGCTAATGGTATATTAGGTTGCATTAAGAGGAGCATTGCCAGCAGATCCAGAGATGTCATTATTCCCTTTTATTCGGCTTTGGTGAGGCCACATCTAGAGTGTTGTGTCCAGTTCTGGGCCCCCCACTACAAAAAGGATGTGGACGCATTGGAGAGGGTCCAGCAGAGGGCAACCAAAATGATTAGGGGGCTGGAGCATATGACCTATGAGGAGAGGCTGAGGGAGTTGGATCTGTTTAGTCTGCAGAAACGAAGAGTGAGGGGGGATTTGATAGCAGCCTTCAACTTCCTGAAGGGAGGTTCCAAAGAGGATGGAGAGAGGCTGTTCTCAGTAGTGACAGATGGCAGAACAAGGAGCAATGGTCTCAAGTTGTGGTGGGAGAGGTCCAGGTTGGACATTAGGAAAAGCTATTTCCCTAGGAGGGTGGTGAAGCATTGGAATGGGTTACCTAGGGAAGTAGTGGAGTCTCCATCCCTAGAGGTGTTTAAGTCTCAGCTTGACAAAGCCCTGGCTGGGTCGATTTAGTTGGGATTGGTCCTGCCTAGGGCAGGGGGCTGGACTTGATGACCTTCTGAGGTCTCTTCCAGCTCTATGGTTCTATGATTCTATGATGTGCTGTACCCTGGTGATTTAACAATTCACGGCCCTTCTTCATGGCTGTCTGGAATGAGCTAGGCAGCTGAGGGCAGGAGTTGCAGTGATCAATGGTCCTGATTTGTAGACTTATGTTGTTCCCTATGCTGTGAAACTGACAAACTAAGAGTCTCTCTCCTTGTAAATTTCACCTCCAACCCATTGGTCTCTGTATCAGGCTACCTCTATGCTGCAGGGTTTTTGCACAAAAATGGCCGTCCACACCGCAAGCACATTTTTGCGCAAGAAAATTTATAGTGAATTGACAGAACAGAGAGGTTAAATTAGAATGTGGTGGCTTCCCATATCAATAGGAGTAAGTTCAAACCTTATTAGTAGTTCCAACAATTCCCCAGGCTGGGGCTGGGAGCAAGAGGGCTGCTCACACCCAAGATGACACGGAGGGACAGGCATGCACCTGACCTACCCACATGCCCATTCAGGGACATGTTGAAGGGCAGCTGCAGCAAAGGCTGGTCTCACCTCCAGCTGCTCTCACTGAAGTCAATGGGAGTTGGATCAGCCCCTGAGGCTGGCTCCTGTCCTGCTGCTTGTTGGGAGTGGGGGAGGGAAGGCAGACTTTAGTCAGCTCCTTAAGTCCTCTTGCAATTCCCCAAACCAGTGTCACAGAGGGCAGGCCTGAGGGCTCAGGCTTGGTTTCCTTCCAAGTTTCCTAGGCGAGGCGAGGGGCCTGGGTTCTGTTGCTGTGCCGTCCTTACATGGGGGTTGTGGTTTTAAGCATAGATATAGGAATAAGGGAGCCCAAGCTGTAACCCTGGCTGTGGCTCTGATTAAGATGTGGGCTGATATTTATTGTATCCAGTAGCACTGGAAAAGTTTGTATAGTGCTGAAAGTGACGGAACCACTCTCAGCCCTGGATATGATGGAAACCACTTGGGTGGTGGTGGCGGGGGCGGGGGGAGGGGAGGGGGGGAGGGAAGAGTGCTACCTCACTTTCATCACCCCTCGTTTCAGCAGCCCTGATCTTATCCAACTGGTGCTGCAGAGGCCATGAGGGTAGGCAAGATGCCTGCATAGGAATGTAGCCAAGATACCGGATCAAATAACTCCAATTCCTGCAGAAAGTTGCAGGAGACCTTTAAAGACCCAAATGATCCTGGCTTTGGTCTTGTGCCTCATCCAAAGGACCACTCCTTGGCACCATCTAGGTATGTGCTGGGGCAAGAGATTGTGAGGAACGCCCCTTGTGCTTCTGGCTGTTTGTTCAGCAGTGGCATTAATAAGCAGAAGTTCCCAAACTGTGGGCTGATGCGTTAGTCATACTGTGCTAATTCCCAGAGGTAAAGAGAACTCAAAGAGATTAAGACTACATAAATGCTTTGCTAGTAATACTATCCTACATGAACAATTACAGTAGCTGCCGCAAGATGTTTTCTTGGTTGTGCGTAGAACAGTCGCTCCTATGATGTGCGCCACTCGGTGCTACAGTTCCTTACGCTGTCATCTAAGACATACCCAGCAATACTAGTGAAACACAGGCCAACCTGGAAATTGCTTTCTGGGGGTCTCATCTTGGCAGTTAGCAATATTGGAGCATTCCACCCATCCAGTATCAGTTTGGAGGGAGGGGGCATGACCCCCTGGGAAATTTCCCTCTAACATTTCTGCCATTGGCTCTAACAAATTAGAATTGTTTTGCTGTAGAACCCACAAATATAATCCAAAGAGCAGATTTATAAGAAAATTAGTGTGCCTTTTCTGGTTGTTCTTTTTTGGGGTTTACTTTCCCCTTGGGGTCCTTTTCTTCTTTCCTGCTTCCATCTCTTTTCCTTTATCACTTTTCATTTTGCAGCCTTCTCTTCCTGACTCTGTTCTGTTCCCTTTCTTCTATGCCGCTTTCCAGTGACTAGATTTATGTTTCTCTCTGTACTAGAGAGTCGTACAGTACTTTAATTCTTGTACTTTACTATTAGTTTTATCTTCATCATTCCTAGCCACTTTTCTGCCTATTGAATCCATGGCATTTATTTTTCTCTCCCAGAGCCTATGTATGGTGGGGGAAGGACTGAGATGCTGGAGATGAAATCCAGTGTAGCTGATGTCCTTTGAACATCAGCGGAGGGGCAAGATTTCACCAAGGAGCTTGATTTTCAGAGGTGCTGAATGCTCTTAATTTCAGTTGAAATCAGTGGGATGCTCAGCAGCTCTGAAAATCAGGCCTTGTTTCTCTTTTATCCCCAAGGCAGTTTTATCTGTAGCTGTGCACCTCTCCCACGACAAGGCCTTTGGGTGACATTTAGACTCAATACAAGTCAGCGAAGGTGCATCCACTTAGTCAAGTGTGAATTTGACCCTCTGTCTTTCTGCACAGCTCTGTGACCACTTTGCAGACTCTTTCCTTTTATTAAGGACTATTACTTTCTCTTTTATCTGTAAATTGTTATTCACTGGTTCATTCCTCACAGCTCTTGCCTTCCCCTTCTTAGCTGCTGAACCCTGCTTTCATCCAGGGCCAGTGCAGCTGCTGCTGGACCTAAGCTCTGCAGCTCTCTGCCGACAAACCGCGAGGATCCTTGCAGTGCCATGAGGGTGTGAATTTACAGTAGCTCTTTTTTCCACACCTGTTCTCCCTGGAGTTCTGTGCCTGGCATCTAATCCCTGAGCTGAACCAGGGCACAGCTGTTGCTATGAAACCTTTGAGAAGTAACAAAGAGGGATAAACAAAGCAGATCAGTGAAGCAAAAGCAGTTGACATAAAGGTAGAGCGTGACTACAAAACACCTGTGAGTAGGGCGTGGCGTGGGACAGTCATAGCCAAAGCATGGAGCAAGGCATGTGCTCTCTCCCATATCTAAAGCTAAGGAGGAAACGCTCCATGGAAAAGATGGTCAAATTCAGGGGGAGGGGAAAACTCTTGCTAGTGTGGAGAACATACCTGAGTGGCAGTAAGAAGATTGTATGGATGAAACATTCTGCAGGGAACCTAAGCAGGGAGCAGCTCCCTAGAACACTGAATATGGTCAAATTTCTGTGAGGGTCCTGTCTCCTGTAAGGCAGTTTCAGAAAAACAGACCCATGAACAGATCCATGTTTAGGGTGGGCAACCGCAAGGTTTTTCAGGTGAAGGGTGCAGGCAGGAGAGGCACAGGCAATGTGTGCTGAACAGAGGACAGACAGCAAGGAAGACAGAAACAGAAACAGTTTCTTGCCAATAGGTGTCTCTGTGTGTACCTTTGGACCACCTTTCTGCAACGGTAGCAGCACTTGTGCACGTTTTGTAAATCGAACATTCTCAGGGTTCATGCTGGCTATATCCTCTTCCAGTGAGAAGCTGACCCCCTGGGTAGCCTTGAATCTGCTACTGCACAGGAAAGATACTCCACAGTATCAACGGGGCCTCAGGGCTGAGTTCTGGGCTTGGATCTCCTACTGCGGCTAAGGGGAGCAGTGTATGCAGATCTAAGACAACACATGGTCCTGTACAATGCATGGGCGCTGCCGGGTACTAGTGAGAGTTATGTGGCTAAAGCCTCCACGCCGAGGGACTGCTAATTATTAATTGTCCTGCATGATGCTTCAAATGTGAATCTTCACCATAGCATTGCTTATAATGCTGACTTCCCTTCCAGGGCCCTATCCGGCAGATAGTGTGGCAGAGCTAGTTCAGCATTAGAGGGATGTCTAGTCCCTATCTTGCTGCTCTGTTAGAGCCATACTGAATTTACCTGTAGGCTCTTTGGCGCAGAAGCCATCTTTTTGCTTTGCAGGCTCAGGTACACACAAAAGGACCCTGATCTGAGATTGGAAGAAGTAGGTGCTATTGAGATAAAATAGGACTCGAGTAACCACCTTTCTCCCAAAGGTGCATGACATAGTACCAGAGGAAATAGCAACCATGCAATGTATCTGTAATGCCAGCATTGGACTAAAGGACTAGCCAACCAGTGTTATCCCAATCCTAGTGACAGGGAACTGAGGGCTCACATGAGGTGACCCCAGTCACCAGTACCAGTGACTGGGAACCGAAGTCACACACAAGGTATCACCAGAGACCAGTCTAGTGACAGGGAACGCAGGGCTCACACGAGTTATCCCCATGACCAGTCCTAGTAACAGTGAACCGAGTGCTCACACAAAGTATGTACAGGGACCAGTCCTAGAGACAGGGAATGCAGGGCTCACACGAGGGAACCCCAGTGACCAGTCTAGAGACAGGCAATGCAGGGCTCACACGAGGGAACCCTAGTGACCAGTCTAGTGACAGGCAACACAGGGCTCACACGAGGGAACCCTAGTGACCAGTCTAGTGACAGGCAACACAGGGCTCACACGAGGGAACCCCAGTGACCAGTCTAGAGACAGGCAATGCAGGGCTCACACGAGGGAACCCTAGTGACCAGTCTAGTGACAGGCAACACAGGGCTCACACGAGGGAACCCTAGTGACCAGTCTAGTGACAGGCAACACAGGGCTCACACGAGGGAACCCCTGTGACCAGTCTAGTGACAGGCAACACAGGGCTCACATGAGGGAACCCTAGTGACCAGTCTAGTGACAGGCAATGCAGGGTTCACACGAGGGAACCCTAGTGACCAGTCTAGTGACAGGGAACTCAGGGCTCACACGAGGGAACCCTAGTGACCAGTCCTAGTGACAGCGAATGCACGGCTCACACAAGGGAACCCCAGTGGCCAGTCCAGTGACGGCGAACGCAGGGCTCACACGAGGGAACCCCAGTGGCCAGTCTAGTGATGGCGAACGCAGGGCTCACACGAGGGAACCCCAGTGGCCAGTCTAGTGACGGGGAACGCAGGGCTCACACGAGGGAACCCCAGTGGCCAGTCTAGTGACAGGGAACGCAGGGCTCACATGAGGGAACCCCTGTGACCAGTCCTAGTGACAGGGAACGCAGGGCTCACAAGAGGGAACCCCAGTGGCCATTCTAGTGACAGGGAATGCAGGGCTCACACGAGGGAACCCCTGTGACCAGTCTAGTGACAGGGAACACAGGGCTCACACAAGGGAACCCCAGTGGCCAGTCTAGTGACAGGGAACGCAGGGCTCACACGAGGGAACCCCTGTGACCACTCTAGTGATGGGGAATGCAGGCCTCACACGAGGGAACCCCAGTGGCCAGTCTAGTGACAGGGAATGCAGCGCTCACACGAGGGAAACCCAGTGACCAGTCCTAGTGACAGGGAACGCAGGGCTCACACGGGGGAACCCCAGTGGCCAGTCTAGTGACAGGGAACGCAGGGCTCACACGAGGGACCCCCTGTGACCAGTCCTAGTGACAGGGAACTCAGGGGTCACACGAGGAAACCCCTGTGACCAGTCCTAGTGACGGGGAATGCAGGGGTCACACGGGGGAACCCCAGTGACCAGTCCTAGTGACAGGGAACGCAGGGCTCACACGGGGGAACCCCAGTGACAGAGAACGCAGGGCTCACACGAGGGAACCCCTGTGACCAGTCCTAGTGACAGGGAACACAGGGCTCACACGAGGGAACCCCAGTGACCAGTCCTAGTGACGGGGAAGGCAGGGCTCACACGGGGGAACCCTAGTGGCCAGTCTAGTGACAGGGAACTCAGGGCTCACACGAGGAAATCCCTGTGACCAGTCCTAGTGACAGGGAATGCAGGGGTCACACGGGGGAACCCCAGGGACCAGTCCTAGTGACAGGGAACGCAGGGCTCACACGAGGAAACCCCAGTGACCAGTCCTAGTGACAGGGAACGCAGGGCTCACACGAGGGAACCCCTGTGACCAGTCCTAGTGACAGCGAACGCAGGGCTCACACAAGGGAACCCCAGTGGCCAGTCTAGTGACGGGGAACGCAGGGCTCACATGAGGGAACCCCAGTGGCCAGTCTAGTGACGGGGAATGCAGGGCTCACACGAGGGAACCCCTGTGACCAGTCCTAGTGACAGGGAACGCAGGGCTCACAAGAGGAAACCCCAGTGGCCATTCTAGTGACAGGAAACGCAGGGCTCACACGAGGGAACCCCAGTGACCAGTCAAGTGACAGGGAATGCAGGGCTCACACGAGGGAACCCCTGTGACCAGTCCTAGTGACGGGGAACGCAGGGGTCACACGAGGGAACCCCTGTGACCATTCCTAGTGACAGGGAACACAGGGGTCACACTAGGGAACCCCTGTGACCAGTCCTAGTGACAGGGAACGCAGGGCTCACACGAGGGAACCCCTGTGACCAGTCCTAGTGACAGGGAACGCAGGGGTCACACGAGGGAACCCCTGTGACCATTCCTAGTGACAGGGAACACAGGGGTCACACTAGGGAACCCCTGTGACCAGTCTAGTGACGGGGAAAGCAGGGCTCCCACGAGGGAACCCCTGTGACCAGTCCTAGTGACGGGGAACGCAGGGCTCACACGAGGGAACCCCAGTGGCCAGTCCTAGTGACAGGGAACGCAGGGCTCACACGGGGGAACCCCAGTGACCTGTCCTAGTGACGGGGAATGCAGGGCTCACACGGGGGAACCCCAGTGGCCAGTATAGTGACAGGGAACGCAGGGCTCACACGAGGGAACCCCTGTGACCAGTCCTAGTGACAGGGAACTCAGGGGTCACACGAGGAAACCCCTGTGACCAGTCCTAGTGACGGGGAATGCAGGGGTCACATGGGGGAACCCCAGTGACCAGTCCTAGTGACAGGGAACGCAGGGATCACACGGGGGAACCCCAGTGGCCAGTCTAGTGACAGGGAACTCAGGGCTCACACGAGGAAACCCCTGTGACCAGTCCTAGTGACAGGGAATGCAGGGGTCACACGGGGGAACCCCAGTGACCAGTCCTAGTGACAGGGAACGCAGGGCTCACACGAGGGAACCCCAGTGACCAGTCCCAGTGACGGGGAACGCAGGGCTCACACGGGGGAACCCCTGTGACCAGTCCTAGTGACAGGGAACACAGGGGTCACACGAGGAAACCCCTGTGATCAGTCCTAGTGACGGGGAATGCAGGGGTCACACGGGGGAACCCCTGTGACCAGTCCTAGTGACAGGGAATGCAGGGCTCACACGAGGGAACCCCAGTGACCAGTCCTAGTGACGGGGAACTCAGGGGTCAGACGAGGAAACCCCTGTGACCAGTCCCAGTGACGGGGAACGCAGGGGTCACACGAGGGAACCCCTGTGACCAGTCCTAGTGACAGGGAACGCAGGGCTCACACGAGGGAACCCCTGTGACCAGTCCCAGTGACAGGGAATGCAGGGCTCACACGAGGGAACCCCAGTGACCACTCCCAGTGACGGGGAACGCAGGGCACACACGAGGGAACCCCAGTGACCAGTCCTAGTGACAGGGAACGCAGGGCTTACAAGAGGGAACCCCAGTGACCAGTCCTAGTGACGGGGAACGCAGAGCTCACACGAGGGAACCCCTGTGACCAGTCCTAGTGACGGGGAATGCAGAGCTCACACGAAGGAACCCCAGTGGCCAGTCTAGTGACAGGGAAAGCAGGGCTCACACGAGGGAAACCCAGTGACCAGTCCTAGTGACAGGGAACGCAGGGCTCACACGGGGGAACCCCAGTGGCCAGTCTAGTGATGGCGAACGCAGGGCTCACACGAGGGAACCCCAGTGGCCAGTCTAGTGACGGGGAACGCAGGGCTCACACGAGGGAACCCCAGTGGCCAGTCTAGTGACAGGGAACGCAGGGCTCACATGAGGGAACCCCTGTGACCAGTCCTAGGGTATGTCTACACTACCCTCCTAGTTCGAACTAGGAGGGTAATGTATGCATACCGCACTTGCTAATGAAGCCCGGGATTTGAATTTCCCCGGCTTCATTAGCATAAGCGGGGAGCCGCCATTTTTAAATCCCCGCTGCTTCGAACCCCGTGTAGCGCGGCTACACGGGGCTCGAACTAGGTAGTTCGGACTAGGGTGCCTATTCCGAACTACCGGTACACCTCGTTTCACGAGGAGTACCGGTAGTTCGGAATAGGACCCTAGTCCGAACTACCTAGTTCGAGCCCCGTGTAGCCGCGCTACACGGGGTTCGAAGCAACGGGGATTTAAAAATGGCGGCTCCCCGCTTATGCTAATGAAGCCCGGGAAATTCAAATCCCGGGCTTCATTAGAAAGTGCGGTATGCATACATTACCCCGCTAGTTCGAACTAGCGGGGTAGTGTAGACATACCCCTAGTGACAGGGAACGCAGGGCTCACAAGAGGGAACCCCAGTGGCCATTCTAGTGACAGGGAATGCAGGGCTCACACGAGGGAACCCCTGTGACCAGTCTAGTGACAGGGAACACAGGGCTCACAAGAGGGAACCCCAGTGGCCAGTCTAGTGACAGGGAACACAGGGCTCACACGAGGGAACCCCTGTGACCACTCTAGTGACAGGGAACGCAGGGCTCACACGAGGGACCCCCTGTGACCAGTCCTAGTGACAGGGAACTCAGGGGTCACACGAGGAAACCCCTGTGACCAGTCCTAGTGACGGGGAATGCAGGGGTCACACGGGGGAACCCCAGTGACCAGTCCTAGTGACAGGGAACGCAGGGCTCACACGGGGGAACCCCAGTGACAGAGAACGCAGGGCTCACACGAGGGAACCCCTGTGACCAGTCCTAGTGACAGGGAACACAGGGCTCACACGAGGGAACCCCAGTGACCAGTCCTAGTGACGGGGAAGGCAGGGCTCACACGGGGGAACCCTAGTGGCCAGTCTAGTGACAGGGAACTCAGGGCTCACACGAGGAAATCCCTGTGACCAGTCCTAGTGACAGGGAATGCAGGGCTCACACGGGGGAACCCCAGGGACCAGTCCTAGTGACAGCGAACACAGGGCTCACACGAGGGAACCCCTGTGTCCACTCTAGTGACGGGGAATGCAGGGCTCACATGAGGGAACCCCACTGGCCAGTCTAGTGACAGGGAATGCAGCGCTCACACGAGGGAAACCCAGTGACCAGTCCTAGTGACAGGGAACGCAGAGCTCACACGAAGGAACCCCAGTGGCCAGTCTAGTGACAGGGAAAGCAGGGCTCACACGAGGGAACCCCAGTGACCAGTCTAGTGACAGGGAACGCAGGGCTCACACGAGGGAACCCCTGTGACCAGTCCTAGTGACGGGGAACGCAGGGGTCACACGAGGGAACCCCTGTGACCATTCCTAGTGACAGGGAACACAGGGGTCACACTAGGGAACCCCTGTGACCAGTCCTAGTGACAGGGAACGCAGGGCTCACACGAGGGAACCCCAGTGACCAGTCTAGTGACAGGGAATGCAGGGCTCACACGAGGGAACCCCTGTGACCAGTCCTAGTGACAGGGAACGCAGGGGTCACACGAGGGAACCCCTGTGACCATTCCTAGTGACAGGGAACACAGGGGTCACACTAGGGAACCCCTGTGACCAGTCTAGTGACGGGGAAAGCAGGGCTCCCACGAGGGAACCCCCGTGACCAGTCCTAGTGACGGGGAACGCAGGGCTCACACGAGGGAACCCCAGTGGCCAATCCTAGTGACAGGGAACGCAGGGCTCACACGGGGGAACCCCAGTGACCTGTCCTAGTGACGGGGAATGCAGGGCTCACACGGGGGAACCCCAGTGGCCAGTATAGTGACAGGGAACGCAGGGCTCACACGAGGGAACCCCTGTGACCAGTCCTAGTGACAGGGAACTCAGGGGTCACACGAGGAAACCCCTGTGACCAGTCCTAGTGACGGGGAATGCAGGGGTCACATGGGGGAACCCCAGTGACCAGTCCTAGTGACAGGGAACGCAGGGATCACACGGGGGAACCCCAGTGGCCAGTCTAGTGACAGGGAACTCAGGGCTCACACGAGGAAACCCCTGTGACCATTCCTAGTGACAGGGAATGCAGGGGTCACACGGGGGAACCCCAGTGACCAGTCCTAGTTACAGGGAACGCAGGGCTCACACGAGGGAACCCCAGTGACCAGTCCTAGTGACAGGGAACGCAGGGCTCACACGAGGGAGCCCCTGTGACCAGTCCTAGTGACAGGGAACACAGGGGTCACACGAGGAAACCCCTGTGACCAGTCCTAGTGACGGGGAATGCAGGGGTCACACGGGGGAACCCCTGTGACCAGTCCTAGTGACAGGGAACGCAGGGCTCACACGAGGGAACCCCTGTGACCAGTCCTAGTGACAGGGAACTCAGGGGTCACACGAGGAAACCCCTGTGACCAGTCCTAGTGACGGGGAATGCAGGGGTCACACGGGGGAACCCCAGTGACCAGTCCTAGTGACAGGGAACGCAGGGCTCACAGGAGGGAACCCCTGTGACCAGTCCTAGTGACAGGGAACACAGGGCTCACACGAGGGAACCCCAGTGACCAGTCCTAGTGACAGGGAACACAGGGCTCACACGAGGGAACCCCAGTGACCAGTCCTAGTGATGGGGAACGCAGGGCTCACACGAGGGAACCCCAGTGACCAGTCCTAGTGACAGGGAACGCAGGGCTCACACGGGGGAACCCCAGTGACCTGTCCTAGTGACGGGGAACGCAGGGCTCACACGTGGGAACCCCAGTGGCCAGTCTAGTGACAGGGAACACAGGGCTCACACGAGGGAACTCCTGTGACCAGTCCTAGTGACAGGGAACTCAGGGGTCACACGAGGAAACCCCTGTGACCAGTCCTGGTGACGGGGAATGCAGGGGTCACATGGGGGAACCACAGTGACCAGTCCTAGTGACAGGGAACGCAGGGCTCACACGGGGGAACCCCAGTGGCCAGTCTAGTGACAGGGAACTCAGGGCTCACACGAGGAAACCCCTGTGACCAGTCCTAGTGACAGGGAATGTAGGGGTCACACGGGGGAACCCCAGTGACCAGTCCTAGTGACAGGGAACGCAGGGCTCACACGAGAGAACCCCAGTGACCAGTCCTAGTGACGGGGAACGCAGGGCTCACACGAGGGAACCCCTGTGACCAGTCCCAGTGACGGGGAACGCAGGAGTCACACGAGGGAACCCCTGTGACCAGTCCTAGTGACAGGGAACGCAGGGCTCACACAAGGGAACCCCTGTGACCAGTCCCAGTGACGGGGAACGCAGGGCTCACACGAGGGAACCCCAGTGACCAGTCCCAGTGACGGGGAACGCAGGGCTCACACGAGGGAACCCCAGTGACCAGTCCCAGTGACAGGGAACGCAGGGCTTACAGGAGGGAACCCCAGTGACCAGTCCTAGTGACGGGGAACGCAGAGCTCACACGAGGGAACCCCTGTGACCAGTCCTAGTGACGGGGAACGCAGGGCTCACACGAGGGAACCCCAGTGACCAGTCCTAGTGACGGGGAACGCAGAGCTCACACGAAGGAACCCCAGTGGCCAGTCTAGTGACAGGGAAAGCAGGGCTCACACGAGGGAACCCCAGTGACCAGTCTAGTGACAGGGAACGCAGAGCTCACACGAGGGAACCCCTGTGACCAGTCCCAGTGACGGGGAACGCAGGGCTCACACGAGGGAACCCCAGTGACCAGTCCCAGTGACGGGGAACGCAGGGCTCACACGAGGGAACCCCAGTGACCAGTCTAGTGACGGGGAACGCAGGGCTCACACGAGGGAACCCCTGTGACCAGTCCCAGTGACGGGGAACGCAGGGCTCACACGAGGGAACCCCAGTGACCAGTCCCAGTGACGGGGAACGCAGGGCTCACACGAGGGAACCCCAGTGACCAGTCCCAGTGACGGGGAACGCAGGGCTCACACGAGGGAACCCCAGTGACCAGTCCCAGTGACGGGGAACGCAGGGCTCACACGAGGGAACCCCAGTGACCAGTCCCAGTGACGGGGAACGCAGGGCTCACACGAGGGAACCCCAGTGACCAGTCCCAGTGACGGGGAACGCAGGGCTCACACGAGGGAACCCCTGTGACCAGTCCCAGTGACGGGGAACGCAGGGCTCACACGAGGGAACCCCTGTGACCAGTCCCAGTGACGGGGAACGCAGGGCTCTCACGAGGGAACCCCTGTGACCAGTCCCAGTGAGGGGGAACGCAGGGCTCACACGAGGGAACCCCTGTGACCAGTCCCAGTGACGGGGAACGCAGGGCTCACACGAGGGAACCCCAGTGACCAGTCCCAGTGACGGGGAACGCAGGGCTCACACGAGGGAACCCCTGTGACCAGTCCCAGTGACGGGGAACGCAGCGCTCACACGAGGGCACCCCTGTGACCAGTCCCAGTGACGGGGAACGCAGGGCTCACAGGAGGGAACCCCTGTGACCAGTCCCAGTGACGGCGAACGCAGGGCTCACAGGAGGGAACCCCTGTGACCAGTCCCAGTGACGGGGAACGCAGGGCTCACACGAGGGAACCCCAGTGACCAGTCCTAGTGACGGGGAACACAGGGCTCACACGAGGGAACCCCAGTGACCAGTCCTAGTGACGGGGAACGCAGGGCTCACACGAGGGAACCCCAGTGACCAGTCCTAGTGACAGGGAACGCAGGGCTCACACAGGGGAACCCCAGTGACCTGTCCTAGTGACGGGGAACGCAGGGCTCACACGTGGGAACCCCAGTGGCCAGTCTAGTGACAGGGAACACAGGGCTCACACGAGGGAACCCCTGTGACCAGTCCTAGTGACAGGGAACTCAGGGGTCACACGAGGAAACCCCTGTGACCAGTCCTAGTGACGGGGAATGCAGGGGTCACACGGGGGAACCCCAGTGACCAGTCCTAGTGACAGGGAACGCAGGGCTCACAGGAGGGAACCCCTGTGACCAGTCCTAGTGACAGGGAACACAGGGCTCACACGAGGGAACCCCAGTGACCAGTCCTAGTGACAGGGAACACAGGGCTCACACGAGGGAACCCCAGTGACCAGTCCTAGTGATGGGGAACGCAGGGCTCACACGAGGGAACCCCAGTGACCAGTCCTAGTGACAGGGAACGCAGGGCTCACACGGGGGAACCCCAGTGACCTGTCCTAGTGACGGGGAACGCAGGGCTCACACGTGGGAACCCCAGTGGCCAGTCTAGTGACAGGGAACACAGGGCTCACACGAGGGAACTCCTGTGACCAGTCCTAGTGACAGGGAACTCAGGGGTCACACGAGGAAACCCCTGTGACCAGTCCTGGTGACGGGGAATGCAGGGGTCACATGGGGGAACCACAGTGACCAGTCCTAGTGACAGGGAACGCAGGGCTCACACGGGGGAACCCCAGTGGCCAGTCTAGTGACAGGGAACTCAGGGCTCACACGAGGAAACCCCTGTGACCAGTCCTAGTGACAGGGAATGTAGGGGTCACACGGGGGAACCCCAGTGACCAGTCCTAGTGACAGGGAACGCAGGGCTCACACGAGGGAACCCCAGTGACCAGTCCTAGTGACGGGGAACGCAGGGCTCACACGAGGGAACCCCTGTGACCAGTCCCAGTGACGGGGAACGCAGGAGTCACACGAGGGAACCCCTGTGACCAGTCCTAGTGACAGGGAACGCAGGGCTCACACGAGGGAACCCCTGTGACCAGTCCCAGTGACGGGGAACGCAGGGCTCACACGAGGGAACCCCAGTGACCAGTCCCAGTGACGGGGAACGCAGGGCTCACACGAGGGAACCCCAGTGACCAGTCCCAGTGACAGGGAACGCAGGGCTTACAGGAGGGAACCCCAGTGACCAGTCCTAGTGACGGGGAACGCAGAGCTCACACGAGGGAACCCCTGTGACCAGTCCTAGTGACGGGGAACGCAGGGCTCACACGAGGGAACCCCAGTGACCAGTCCTAGTGACGGGGAACGCAGAGCTCACACGAAGGAACCCCAGTGGCCAGTCTAGTGACAGGGAAAGCAGGGCTCACACGAGGGAACCCCAGTGACCAGTCTAGTGACAGGGAACGCAGAGCTCACACGAGGGAACCCCAGTGACCAGTCCCAGTGACGGGGAACGCAGGGCTCACACGAGGGAACCCCAGTGACCAGTCCCAGTGACGGGGAACGCAGGGCTCACACGAGGGAACCCCAGTGACCAGTCTAGTGACGGGGAACGCAGGGCTCACACGAGGGAACCCCTGTGACCAGTCCCAGTGACGGGGAACGCAGGGCTCACACGAGGGAACCCCAGTGACCAGTCCCAGTGACGGGGAACGCAGGGCTCACACGAGGGAACCCCAGTGACCAGTCCCAGTGACGGGGAACGCAGGGCTCACACGAGGGAACCCCAGTGACCAGTCCCAGTGACGGGGAACGCAGGGCTCACACGAGGGAACCCCAGTGACCAGTCCCAGTGACGGGGAACGCAGGGCTCACACGAGGGAACCCCAGTGACCAGTCCCAGTGACGGGGAACGCAGGGCTCACACGAGGGAACCCCTGTGACCAGTCCCAGTGACGGGGAACGCAGGGCTCACACGAGGGAACCCCTGTGACCAGTCCCAGTGACGGGGAACGCAGGGCTCTCACGAGGGAACCCCTGTGACCAGTCCCAGTGACGGGGAACGCAGGGCTCACACGAGGGAACCCCTGTGACCAGTCCCAGTGACGGGGAACGCAGGGCTCACACGAGGGAACCCCAGTGACCAGTCCCAGTGACGGGGAACGCAGGGCTCACACGAGGGAACCCCTGTGACCAGTCCCAGTGACGGGGAACGCAGCGCTCACACGAGGGCACCCCTGTGACCAGTCCCAGTGACGGGGAACGCAGGGCTCACAGGAGGGAACCCCTGTGACCAGTCCCAGTGACGGCGAACGCAGGGCTCACAGGAGGGAACCCCTGTGACCAGTCCCAGTGACGGGGAACGCAGGGCTCACACGAGGGAACCCCAGTGACCAGTCCTAGTGACGGGGAACACAGGGCTCACACGAGGGAACCCCAGTGACCAGTCCTAGTGACGGGGAACGCAGGGCTCACACGAGGGAACCCCAGTGACCAGTCCTAGTGACAGGGAACGCAGGGCTCACACGGGGGAACCCCAGTGACCTGTCCTAGTGACGGGGAACGCAGGGCTCACACGTGGGAACCCCAGTGGCCAGTCTAGTGACAGGGAACACAGGGCTCACACGAGGGAACTCCTGTGACCAGTCCTAGTGACAGGGAACTCAGGGGTCACACGAGGAAACCCCTGTGACCAGTCCTCGTGACGGGGAATGCACGGGTCACATGGGGGAACCCCAGTGACCAGTCCTAGTGACAGGGAACGCAGGGCTCCCACGGGGGAACCCCAGTGGCCAGTCTAGTGACAGGGAACTCAGGGCTCACACGAGGAAACCCCTGTGACCAGTCCTAGTGACAGGGAACGCAGGGGTCACACGAGGGAACCCCTGTGACCAGTCCTAGTGACAGGGAACGCAGGGCTCACACGAGGGAACTCCTGTGACCAGTCCCAGTGACGGGGAACGCAGGGCTCACACGAGGGAACCCCAGTGACCAGTCCCAGTGACGGGGAACGCAGGGCTCACACGAGGGAACCCCAGTGACCAGTCCTAGTGACGGGGAACGCAGGGCTTACAGGAGGGAACCCCAGTGACCAGTCCTAGTGACGGGGAACGCAGAGCTCACACGGGGGAACCCCTGTGACCAGTCCTAGTGACGGGGAACGCAGGGCTCACACGAGGGAACCCCAGTGACCAGTCCTAGTGACGGGGAATGCAGAGCTCACACGAAGGAACCCCAGTGGCCAGTCTAGTGACAGGGAAAGCAGGGCTCACACGAGGGAACCCCAGTGACCAGTCCCAGTGACAGGGAACGCAGAGCTCACACGAGGGAACCCCTGTGACCAGTCCCAGTGACGGGGAACGCAGGGCTCACACGAGGGAACCCCTGTGACCAGTCCCAGTGACGGGGAACGCAGGGCTCACACGAGGGAACCCCAGTGACCAGTCCCAGTGACGGGGAACGCAGGGCTCACACGAGGGAACCCCAGTGACCAGTCCCAGTGACGGGGAACGCAGGGCTCACACGAGGGAACCCCAGTGACCAGTCCAAGTGACGGGGAACGCAGGGCTCACCCGAGGGAACCCCAGTGACCAGTCCCAGTGACGGGGAACGCAGGGCTCACACGAGGGATCCCCTGTGACCAGTCCCAGTGACGGGGAACGCAGGGCTCACCCGAGGGAACCCCAGTGACCAGTCCCAGTGACGGGGAACGCAGGGCTCACCCGAGGGAACCCCAGTGACCAGTCCCAGTGACGGGGAACGCAGGGCTCACCCGAGGGAACCCCAGTGACCAGTCCCAGTGACGGGGAACGCAGGGCTCACACGAGGGAACCCCTGTGACCAGTCCCAGTGACGGGGAACGCAGGGCTCACCCGAGGGAACCCCAGTGACCAGTCCCAGTGACGGGGAACGCAGGGCTCACACGAGGGAACCCCTGTGACCAGTCCCAGTGACGGGGAACGCAGGGCTCACACGAGGGAACCCCTGTGACCAGTCCCAGTGACGGGGAACGCAGGGCTCACACGAGGGAACCCCTGTGACCAGTCCCAGTGACGGGGAACGCAGGGCTCTCACGAGGGAACCCCTGTGACCAGTCCCAGTGACGGGGAACGCAGGGCTCACACGAGGGAACCCCTGTGACCAGTCCCAGTGACGGGGAACGCAGGGCTCACACGAGGGAACCCCAGTGACCAGTCCCAGTGACGGGGAACGCAGAGCTCACACGAGGGAACCCCTGTGACCAGTCCCAGTGACGGGGAACGCAGGGCTCACACGAGGGAACCCCTGTGACCAGTCCCAGTGACGGGGAACGCAGGGCTCACACGAGGGAACCCCTGTGACCAGTCCCAGTGACGGGGAACGCAGGGCTCTCACGAGGGAACCCCTGTGACCAGTCCCAGTGACGGGGAACGCAGGGCTCACACGAGGGAACCCCTGTGACCAGTCCCAGTGACGGGGAACGCAGGGCTCACACGAGGGAACCCCAGTGACCAGTCCCAGTGACGGGGAACGCAGAGCTCACACGAGGGAACCCCTGTGACCAGTCCCAGTGACGGGGAACGCAGGGCTCACACGAGGGAACCCCTGTGACCAGTCCCAGTGACGGGGAACGCAGGGCTCACACGAGGGAACCCCAGTGACCAGTCCCAGTGACGGGGAACACAGGGCTCACACGAGGGAACCCCAGTGACCAGTCCCAGTGACGGGGAACGCAGAGCTCACACGAGGGAACCCCTGTGACCAGTCCCAGTGACGGGGAACGCAGGGCTCACACGAGGGAACCCCTGTGACCAGTCCCAGTGACGGGGAACGCAGGGCTCTCACGAGGGAACCCCTGTGACCAGTCCCAGTGACGGGGAACGCAGGGCTCACACGAGGGAACCCCAGTGACCAGTCCCAGTGACGGGGAACGCAGGGCTCACACGAGGGAACCCCAGTGACCAGTCTAGTGACGGGGAACGCAGAGCTCACACGAGGGAACCCCTGTGACCAGTCCCAGTGACGGGGAACGCAGGGCTCACACGAGGGAACCCCAGTGACCAGTCTAGTGACGGGGAACGCAGAGCTCACACGAGGGAACCCCTGTGACCAGTCCCAGTGACGGGGAACGCAGGGCTCACACGAGGGAACCCCAGTGACCAGTCTAGTGACAGGGAACGCAGGGCTCACACGAGGGAACCCCTGTGACCAGTCCCAGTGACGGGGAACGCAGGGCTCACACGAGGGAACCCCAGTGACCAGTCCCAGTGACGGGGAACGCAGGGCTCACACGAGGGAACCCCTGTGACCAGTCCCAGTGACGGGGAACGCAGGGCTCACACGAGGGAACCCCTGTGACCAGTCCCAGTGACGGGGAACGCAGGGCTCACACGAGGGAACCCCTGTGACCAGTCCCAGTGACGGGGAACGCAGGGCTCACACGAGGGAACCCCAGTGACCAGTCCCAGTGACGGGGAACGCAGGGCTCACACGAGGGAACCCCAGTGACCAGTCTAGTGACGGGGAACGCAGAGCTCACACGAGGGAACCCCAGTGACAGGGAACGCAGGGCTCCCCCCGGGCAGACAGTGGCGGAGCTGGGAAGGGACAGGCGAGTCCTGGCTCCCCGGAGCGCCCCGGGGCGGAGCGCGGCTTCCCGGGCGGCGGGTCGCTGCGGGGCGAGGCGGGCGAGAGGCGGGGCGGGGCGCGGCGCGGGGCGGGGCGGGCTGGCGGCCCCAGCGGGCAGTGCCGGGCTGGCTGGCGGCTCGGGCACTGGCTGAGCGGCGCCTCTGCGTCCGCGCTTTGCCGCGCACCCATGCGGGTCCCAGGCTGGAGCCCGGCCGCGCTGGTCCTGGCCGCCTGCCTGTGGCAGCTGCCGCCGGGCCGGGGCGCTGCAGGTACCGGAGGCTGCCGTGTATGGGGGGCGGGTCTGGGCGGAGGGGGCCGCGGCGCCGGGTCCTGGCTGGCCCGGCCCTACCCGGCCGGCGGATCCTCCCGTGTCGGGCAGTGCCCCTCGGCTGCTCCAGCCTGGGGGGCGGGGAGGAAAGCCCCCCCCCCGTTCCGCCAGGCCCCCAAGGGAGCTGGGGTTGCACGGAGGGTCTCGCGTGTGACTGCCCCCCTCCTCTCCGGGAAAGCAGAGAAGCTGGACCGTCTGTTGGCTTCTGTGCTTTAGCCCTGCCCGGCTGCAGTCACCCCCGAAAGAAAGCGGGTGCGGGAGGGACGTCTCGGCATTCCCGTGGGAGTGGGGAAACTGAGGCAGAGAGTCTTCCCAGGTCAGGGGCCGAGCTGGGAACGCTAGTCCTGCTCTGCTGCCGGGGTTCCGGAGGCTCGGTTTGGTCACCACAGACGGTGGAGTGGCATGGAAGTGTTCTTAACCTCCATTGTACAGCTGAGAAGCTGAGGCACAGAGAGGTAAAGTGAGCTGGCCAGGTTCACAGCCGCAGTCTGTGGCAGAGCCAGGAATAAAATCTAGCGCTCCTGACTCCTAGCCCCGGTGCTTTAACCATAAGGCCATCCTTCCCTTCCGGATCTGTGGCCAGCTGCTAATGGAGAAACTGAGAAGTGAAGGGTTCATGCATGCTCCCACCAGGGTGATCCCTTCAGTGCAAGGCTGGGATGCCCAGTGTGGAGGGAAGTTGCATTGACACTGCACCTGCAGTAAATTCAGTAAAAGCTTCAGTCCTCAGGGTTCTCAAGCTTTCCTGCATGATCAGTGATCCCACAGGAAGGAGTGTGTGAACTTTCACCTACAGTTACATAGCTGTTGCAGGGCTTCCCCAGATGTCTTGTTTGACTGACAAGACAATACCTGTTCCCTCATGGAAAAGCCCTAAAAGTGTTCCCATTATTAAAACTTTATGGTACTTTTTTTAAACAACTGAATATGTACTTCTGTGTCTGATCAAAATGCAGAAGTAGTGGCAGTGACCATAGACCAACAAAAAGTTACAACAGGCCAAATACAGCACTTACCCGGGACTCAGGAAACTTGCTGTCTAACTTTGAGCAAGTTGCTATCCTTCCCTGTGCCTCAGTTTCCCGTATGTGAAATGGAGATCATTAGTGGCTTGAGAGAGATGGATGGAGCTAGTGTGTTGAAAGATATGTATAAGGGCTGTATCAGAGCAAGCTATTTTTATTTATTACAAATAACATACCGAGTATTCATGATAGATTTCGATGCTTTCCAAAATGGGCAAATGGTGCCATGCCCTATGGAACAGAAAGGGTCAGAGAAGCCAGTTTCAGTACTGCTCTTCACTTCCACTTTCCACTGACTTCACTGCTATTGTTATTTGTACATATTCTTGAATTTTGGTAGTGCCTAGAGGTCCTGATCAAATTGGAACTCCATTGAGCTAGGTCCTACTACTATGTCGTGTTCTACTGACCCTACCCTGAGGCACTTAATATCGAAACAGAGTGAGAGGAGAAACAGAAGCATAAAGAGGGCAAATTAATTTGTACAGCAGGGTAGTAGCAGCACTGAGAAAAGAGCCTGGGTGTCGGGATCCCTGTAGCTCACTCTCTGTTAGGCAGCATTTGGCCCATCTCAACATCTGGCTTTTAGCAACTGGCTAAGGTCAGCTAGGGAGTGGATGTTAGGACTGGGAATGGAACACAGCTCTTCTGGCTGTGTCTCTCCCCTGGGTCCAGAAGCACAATGATTTACAGCTAACTCGGACCATTCACTTCGCCTGCACCTCCCTGCTGTGCTGAACGTGTTTGCAAAACAAGCTCCAACCAGTGCTGAGGAGTGATTAACTACCTATAGACATAGCCTCAGTGCATATGAAAGAGCAAACAGGGCACTGTTCTTGTCAGTTCACCTTCCTTGTTCTATCCCCTTCAGCTTGGTAGCAGTTGTGCAGTGAGATATGTTATCAGGGCTTCCGGTAAAGCACAAACAGGAGAGACTTTTTTACCAGATTATCTATTGTTTCTCTCCCCCACCTCCCTGCTCTCCTCCTTACTGTGTAAGTAGCAAGACTTTCTACATGGAGACAGTTTTAGGTTTGACCTGGGAAGACCCCGCCTGGGTAAACCAGACTCCAAGAACTCTTTTCTGTTTCTTCTAATCTGCCTGGTTTAAAGTGCAGGGCTGGCTTTGCTGCTAGGATACAGTGTCTTGATGGGAGTTCTGTTTGCTTGTGTTGGTCTGTCAGAGAGAGGACAGGGTGGTGTATATTGTCTTCCAGCTATTACTGATTCTGGAGGAATATTACTGCAGCCCAACCTGCAGATGAGAGTAGCAACTGGAGCTGTTATAAAGGAGGAAAATGGAGGTAAGACAGGGAAATATGGCTGTGAATGATGAGATGGGTCCGTGGTTCTGAACCCTATTCAGACCAGATAATGTAGACTCCAGTCATGGCTGGTCCTCCAAGCATTGGTCTCAGGACCCCTGGTAAGCTCTGGCTCCTCCCAAAATACTCAGTTGTACTGGGAGAGAGAGAGAGGGAGCAGCTAGCCTTGTACCATGCATTAAAAGCCCAAGAGGGGTCCTTGTGTCTGCTCACTTGTCAGAACAAGGGCACTTCAGCTGCCAAATGCATCCCAGAATCTCTTGCCCTGGTTTTGTAACAGGATTTCAAAGTAGCCACTGTGGCAGCTGTTGAAAAGAATGGTGGGACAGACAGCCGAGACCCAAAGACACCCCCCTGGTGCAGCTGTGCAGGGGCTGCAGATTTCGTGGGCAGATACTCCAAGGTCAGAGACAAATGTTTTAGGACAGGCTTGATGGTGAGTGACTAGCATGGTCCCCGAGTTGTTCTGGCAGCATGCCCCCTGTGTGGCACTGTAGATGTCCCCCTGCTTAGCCAGGGATTCAGCTCTTATTTTGTTTCACAGAGGAGATGCTTGTCTCGAGGGGTGTATGTGGAAAATCATGTGCTCAGGGCAATTCCCCTGCCAGGCAGCAAAGGGGAGTGTTAAGAACACACAGGATGGGGCACATTCCACACTCTCCTTCTCTGCGCAGGAACAGAAGAAGTGATCGTCGGGGAGGCCGGAAAGAACATCACCTTGGTGTGCCGCAACGCATCCCAGCGAGCAGGCGAGGTGGACTGGTTCCACGGCGACCCTACCACTGTGCCTCCACTCTTCTCCTCGAACTTCACGCTGCCGAAAGACGTCCGCTTCTCCTTGGTGGACAGTAGCTCTCTGCGTATCACAGCCCTGCGTCTCCAGGACCAGGGCAATTACACCTGCAAGGAAGTGCTGAACCAGACGGCCCGAGAGCACAGATTGCAGCTCCTGGTAGCCAGTGAGTTCCTCAATGCGCCATGTCCTGTAGCTGCAGGAGGCTTGTCCTCATGGAGTCCTAGAGGTTAAGGCTAAAAGGGACCACGTGTAGTCTGATCTTTACATCGCAGGATATCTACACCACCCAGTGCCCACACACTACATCTAACAACTGAAATGAGACTGAAGGACACCCACAGGAGAGCAGACAGCTACGGGCTGTGGCAGAGACTGGTGGGGGAGGGGACGCTGAGGTGTGCCATTGCCCGAGATCCCTACAATGGCAGGGAGAGGAATAAATGAGAGAGACCCAGATAATCCAGTCAAGGGTCTTGCCCCCAGCACTGCTCCCCCCTCCCAGATTCCTGCCAATCTGACCTAGAGGAACATTTCCTTCCCACCTCCACATGATGAGGTTGGCCCTGAGCATAGGAGAGAGAGAATGCTTGGGGCCATCTCAGAGCCCTGGCGGGACCTACAGATGTGGCCTGCCGTTGCAGATGTGCAGGAGGTCACATGTGAAATGGCAACCTCCCACTTCCAGGGCACCCCTTGGGGGGGTGGTAAATACCAGGCTCGGGGACTGCTGTGGGGAGCGGCTTTTGGGGATGAGATTGAATTAGCCAGGTGAAGGGGAGAGGGTCTTTAACCCACCCCCGGTCCAGGTTATTTCAGCTGAAAGGAAACCAGTGATGATGCTGCAGCCCTGGCCCCATAGGTGGGCTCTCATTGCCCCCTTTTTGCTGCCCCTTCTCCTCTCCGTGCTGCTTTGTGTCACTCACAGACTCCCTCCCCAGAGAGCTGTCCCTTTCGAACGCCAGTAACATGTTTGGGCACAGGCAGGTTAGCTCCGTCCAGGGGATGACAGGTGATGTGAGCAGAATGAATGCTTGGGGCAGGCAAGTCGGGAGACAAAGCCAGTTGCACAATTGAAATGGGGAACACATTTGGCCCACTTTGGGCTGCTACCCTGGTAGTCTGCCCCAGCTAAGCCAGATTGATCAGTGCTTGGATGGCAAAACACAGGCTGTGGCTGCAGGATGGGTGCTGTTCATTCAGCAGATGACAGTTTTCCCACTGAGTCAAAGCCCTGTGGGAGATGAGAGATAAGACCAAGGACCAAGCTGCCTGTTCCATCTCCTTTGGCACTTGCTGTGAGAGTACGACCATTAGGGCCAAATTTGAGTTGGAGTAATTGCTTTCTGCTGGTTGAAATTGCCCTTGTGGCTTCAGCTCTGGACAGAATTTTAACTCCCCATCCTCAACTGGTGTGCAATAGAGCTGTGTGTTGCTAAATGGCTACTAAGTTTTTCCCCAGAAGTGGCTGCATTTCACTGGTGAAGGTTCCTGTGTGTGTAGTCTGAGAAGCATGTTGGAATCCGGTGGAATTAAGGGCATTGTGTAACTATATGATTAATTTAGGACACCTGCAAGGGGGTCTTAGTATTCCTCCACTTCCAGATTCTGCTTCCCACGTCTTCCTGTGTCTGACCAAGTCTTCTGGATCACTGCTCGGATGTCTGTAGAACTGCATCCAGAGTTTTGCCCTCTGCTCCCTGGAAATCTAGCGTTGGTGGGATGTGTCAGGATTGCAGGAGGAGAATGCAAATCTTAAAAACCCTGCACCTAGGCAGGTCCCTCCTTAATCCCCTGCAGTTGCCTACTGATGTGTCTCACCTCTCACGTGGCAACAGCTACCTCTAGAGATTAAAGGGGAGCATGGGCTATCTGCCAATATAACTGTTACCCAATTTGGCTTGGCACAGGGGCTACAATGGGGACTGATCCCCTAGGGTAAGGCTGGGCAAAATACAACCCGGGGGCTGGATCTGGTCTGCCAAGCCACTCAGTCTGACCCGTAGACCATCCTGCCGGGATCCTCAGGGACATGCAGCTGTCTCGGTTTAAAGTGCAGTCCATGTGGCTCTCTGCTCTGCAGAGAGGGGCAGGCTTTGTGTGATCTCCTGGCCCCCAGCCCAATCCTCCGCTCTTGTAGGCTGGGAACAGTCCGTCAATAGAAATTGACCTCAGCTAATCTCTCAGCTCCTATTAGCTGGAAAGAACCAGCCAATTGGAGCTGAGAGATTGGCCTGGGATGGGGGCAAAATAAGCCTCTTCCCCCTCCCACAGGGAACAAGCTTGCAGCTCTGAGTGATTTGGGGCTGCAGCAGGCAGGGAGCCCAGCCTGCCTTGGGGGTGCTACAGGCTTAGGTAAGTGCTTCCCAGCCAGAGCCTGCCTCTGGCACCCCTGCCTCTCCCACATCACAACACCCTCCCCAAGGTCACCATCCAAACCCTCTGCACCCCCTGTCCCAGGTCACAACCCCCTCCCAGACCCTGTACCCCTCCTACACCTTCCCCAGGCCAGAATCCTTTCCTGCATCCAAACACCCTCCCAGACCCTGCATCCCAATCCCCTGCCCCAGGTCACCCCCTACACCCTCTGCTGTCTGCACCCGCTTTTCCCCTCCTCCCAGGTCACAGTTCCCTCCCAGGCTTTGCACCTCTTTCTAAAGCCCCGTCTCCAGCCCACAATCCTCTCCTGTACCTATACTCCCTCCCTGACTCTACACCCCAATTCCCTGACACATGTCACTATCCCCTCCTTCACCTCCAAACTCCCTCTCAGACCTCACACTGTCTCCTGCACCCCCCGTCTCTTACCTTGTGCGCCCTTCTGCACCCAGCCTCCAACCTAGACCCTGCAGACCCTCCACGGAAAAGTGCCGCCCTTGGCCACTTTCCAAAATCTTGGAGTGCCCCCCCCCACTAAAAATTATTGCCCACCCCGGCCTAGGATGAGGACCGTGACTACCACTTCTATTTACTGCCCCACTGAGCAGCCTGGTCCATACTCCCATGATGTAGCTATGGCTGTCTTGGAGCCAGAGGAGTAATTTCTAGCTTGCGTAGACACATCTGTGCTAGCTGCTGGAGTCTGTACCTAGGGGCCCAGCTGGGATTGCATAAGTAGTGGAGTAGTCACTCTGCTACTCTGAATGCACTAACTCAGTCAAAGCTAGCATATCTGATACTGGGATTTGCACCCAGCTCGAATGAAGACCTACTCTGAGATGAGGGAGACCCTGTGTCCTGTTACCTCGCTCATGTCTGCATAATCCTTGCTGCTTTCTTCCTCATTCACTACCTGCTGTGCACAGGCTATTATATCTTTTGTATCTTTCATCTCAGCCTTATTTCCTGTTTGTGTTCAGGGTGTTCCTCCAACTGACAGCAGCTGCACCCATTAGCCCAGAGCAGCACTCCCAAAGCTCACGCAGAAGCGCTTTCCCAGTGCAGGGAATTCCAGCAGGGTTTTGAAATGAGCAGCTGATTTTCAGAGTATTGAAATGCAAGAAAGAAACCTTAGGCTGCTATGGCATGTGGGTTAGTGGTTTGAGCATCGGGCTGTTCAGGAGAGACTCTAGAGTTTTAATCCTGGCCCTTCCACTGATTCCTAATGATCTTGGGCGAGTCATTCAACGTTTCTGTGACTCAGTCTCCCCAGTTGTAAAAGGCAGGTAATTATGTAGCCATCTCTTAGGGCTATTTGTGGGCCTTAATTATATACACTTGGTCAAATGCTGTAGACTTGGTCTGTGTTATCATTGCAATGGGGTTGTATGTTGGTTTTTTTACACAAAAAATATAGAAGAGGATCTGATTTATAGATTTCCTATTAAAAAATTGGATCAGGAGTGTGGAAAACTCACTTTTTTTAGTTGATCCAACAGAAGGTTGAGGGTAAGTTGGTCACTGTCTACAACAGGGGTGAGCAATAATTTTTGCAGGGGGGCTACTTCATCACGAGCTGGCTCCCGGCTCTTCAGGCAGAAGAAGTGGGGCTGAAGGGCTACAGAGAGAGAAAGTAGGTGTGTGAGCATGAAAGAGACACACTCTGTGTGTGAGAAACAGACTTGTGTGACACACAGTGAGTGTGTGTGGCACAGAGGCTGGGAGTGTGTGTATGTGGCAGTGTTCGAGTGGCATGAAGACTATGTGGTACAAGTGGGGGGGGGCAGGTTAAGTGACACAGAAAGAGTGTGCTGGTTGCTGTTGGGTTTCTGAAAGAAAACTCGCTCTGTCTCGTTAAAATAGGGAAAGCTGCTTTGCTCTGTTGTCTCCCCCTTCCCTGCTCTGCAGAGATGGAGTATTGCAGGGGGACGTGAGAAGTGAGAGAGAGAGAGCGAGCGCACAAGCACTGATATCTTAGGAACTCCCCGAGTCACTTACCATCCATGCTTCAGACTGCAGCAGCTCCGCTGTGTGTCTGCCTCTCCTAACCCATTGCTCTGCAGAGATGGGATACAGGGATTGGGGTACAGAGCAGGATGGGGGAGGGGCAGCGTTACACATGCTGCCAGCTGTAAGTCTGCATCTCTGCTCATCAGCTGGGTGGGCTGGAGAGAAATGCTTGGTGGGCCAGGCCCGGTCTCCAGGCCTGATTATACCCACCCCTGATCTACAAGGATCTACAGTAGGGAGAGATTCCTGACAGCAGACAATGGATTAACCTAGCAGAGAAAGCTATAATGAGGTCTGGTGGTTGGAAGCGAAAGCCAGACTGACTGAGACTGGAAACAAGGGGCACCCTTTCCACAGCCAGGATCATTACGCATTGGAAGAACTTACTGAGGAATGTGATAGTTTCTCCATCACTTGCAGCCTTCCAGTTGACATTTGAAAAAAGATGATCTAGCTCAGCCAGAAAGAAGTGAGTTCTCTGTTTTGTAGGAGGCCAGACTGGGCCATCCGGATGGCTGCTTCTGCTTTAAAATCTAAATGATAAGGTGACAAGTATTAGAGAGAACTTAGCTATAGCACTTAAGAGGGGTTCGGCTGTGGCTTTAAGCCATTGTCCTGTCTTTCTGATGGTGCAGGGACTCGGGACTTAAGTGGAAATGCACGTCCAATCTCTTGAAAAGTTTGTATTATTTTGGCATCGATTTTTGGCATCAGCTCCCTTAATTGTAAGCTAACAAAATGTTTGTGCAGCAAGTGGAGCCGTGTGCAGGAACTTGTTAGTGTGGACCATCACAGGTCAGGATGGTTCTCCAGTGGCTGTTTTGAAAGGTGTCTAAATGCTAGTAGCAGTATACTGAGGTAAGTCCGCAGTTCAGAAACTAATAGAACATGGGTGTATCCTCATGCTCTGTCTACACTGGGAAGGTTTGGCAAGGAAAGTGCTCTCGACATGCAAACATGGCCAAAAGTGAAAACCGGTCAAACTGTTTTTTCTGCCTCCCATTGTCGACATTTCATGGCCACATTGCTAGCTCCCCTGTCGACAGAGCAAAGTGCTGTGGGTAAGCATCCCACAGTGAAGTGTTGTGGGAAGGCAGAGCTGATCCCTGCACTTCTAGGGATTCCCTCGTGGTTCTGTGAGCTCTCCCTGCTGAGGAATGTCAAAGCAGCACAGCTGTCTCTCCAGTCTTCGCTCTGCCGCTGTGTCCCTCGTGCAGGTAGAACAGAAGCAGTCCAATGATTTGTTCTTTGTTCCCCAAATGGAGCAGTTCACCCAGCTGGCAGATACTTGCTGGGACTTTGAAAGGGGAAGGGTGCATGCCTGCAGGGTAGGAGTGTTAGCTATCATATAATTGAATAGTCATATAACCACACAGAATCTTGTCAGTTACATGACTATTCAGTAGTCCCTGGGGATGGCAGCCAGTGCACTCCCAGCCCCACTCCAGGTGAGCTCCCTGCTGTCCCATGCTGCTGCCTCTGTATCAGAGGCAGCAGCATAGGGTGGCAGGGGGGCTGGTCTGCAGAGGGAGCTAGTTTAAAAAACAGCTCCCCTTGCAGACCGGCTGTCTGCCACCCCATACTGCTGCCTCTCATGAAGAGGCAGTGGCCCAGTGTAGCAGCAGCTAATGTGCATGGGGAATCTGAGCTCCCCACGGACAGAGGCTGCTCCAGGAGATGTGGAGAAGCCATTGACGAAGGGGAGCTCAGACCGCCCCATGCACAGAGGCTGCTTTGTGGCAGCCTCTCCTATCCCCACCCTCCTTCCCAGCTGCTGCCTCTGATAGAGGCAGCAGCATGGGAAAGGGGGCAGGCAGCACTTCAGAGCCAGTGCTCGGAGGAACCAGCTTTTAAGCTGGCATCCCCCAGCACCAGCTTCTGCTTCCTCCTCACCTTTGCTGCCTCTGATACAGAGCCAGCAAAGGGCGGGGGGAAACGCATGTTAATTGATAAATTTAGTCTTATTGATTAATCGTTTAGTCGACTACTTGTTGACATCTCTACTGCAGGGCAGCAGAGATCACAAAACACTCAGCCAAGCCATCAGGGCAGGCATTGTGGGATACTGGGGGAAGCCAGTTCTCTCAACAACACAAACAGCTGGGTCCACATTGGCTCTTTGTTGACAATAAAGGTAGGGAAATAGACAAAAGTCTCTCACGGGAGTGGAAGTTCTTTGTCACAACAACTAGGTGTTTTCCCCGACAAAAGTCGCATTGCAGTGTAAATGGTCTCGCTGTTTTGTCATCAAAAGGCAGCTTTTGGCAACAAAACGTGCCAATGTAGACAAGGCCCGGCACCAAAATGCAGCACTTTTCTGCAGTCACCCTAAACTCAGGTACTTGGACCCTGAATAAAGTTGTGGAGTAATTTCTGATGACTTGTGCGGGCAGGTCAGTTATATTAACTCCAGCAAAGGTCAGAATGGCTCTTGAGCTGGGACAGAGGAATTTCTACAACTAGAAATGTCCAGTTTTGGCAAGGAAGCTTATCCTGAGTCACTGGAGTTACCAAGAAAGCCAAATCCCAAGAAAGGATAGGTTTGCAGTATGGAAACTGGTCCAAGCACGGTGCAGTTTTCACCTGCTTCCAACTGCTTTTCCCTAGATGTTTGTAGGACGTGAACGAGCCAAAGAAAACGAATGTTTGTTTATACTAGTATGCAAATGATCTCTGGCTAAGCCTTCTCTTATCAGTCAGAGATGGTTCAGGCTGTGTTCCTGGCTCTGCTACTAATTCCCTGTGTGACTCTGAGTCCCTGCCTCAGTTTCCCCGTTTAAAACACAGATAATAATTCTTCCAGCAGAGGACTCCAATGAGGCATAATATATTTGTGTTTAGAAAGTGCTGTGAGCTCTCTAAGCAGGCATGTTCTACACCAGGGTGAACATTTTCCCTAGCATACATGGTTGATGCTATTTCTGAGCCAAAGAAACAACTGTCACAGCAGATAGCCTAACACTGCTACCTAACTCCCCGTGTAACAGAGAGGAAAGGGAGGCTATGGGTTTGCTACACTCTGTACCCTCCCGAACCAGCTTAGTGGAAAAGTCCATGCTCCTGCCCAAAGGAAGTAGACACTCCTTACCTAGAAGCTGCTTCGGGTAAGGGCGTTGCAGGTAAACTGTTGTTGTAGTTTTTGCTGATGGATTTATGTCATTTCTTAAGCCACTTGGATCAGTGCCTTGCAGAGCAGCACTCGGATTGCCTTTCCCCTGTGCTCGGGCCTGTACAGACGGTAGTGCTGGGCTTTGTTTGACAGTCCCTGTGCCAGCAACGGCTCTTGAATTAGGAGTCAGGTTGTGTAGGCTGGTAGTGGAGACACAGTGTGCTAACCCTGAAATCCCCAAGACTGTTACTAGGGGGAGTTGTTTGATTACTGTTTTGAGGGCTAGAAATGCACCAGGCTGGATGTGGAGCTTAAAGAAAGCAACATATAGGCCTGAACTAAGGAGAGAGCAACTGCTGAGAGCAGCCCCCTGTCCAGTGTTCCCCCACCACATCCTCTTATCCCCTGAAGCGATCTAGATGGCTCTTGACTTGCTGTACCTGCATTCAGTTCTTTCGCTATTTGAATCATAAACAAACTGAATCCTGATTGCGACCAACCCAGCAGCCCTGGACGGAGTCCAGAAATGGCTTTTCCTGCGCCCCCTGCACTGTGGAATTTGCTCCGACTGTTGAATTGCAGTTTGCACATTGATCTGGGGTGGAAAACAGAGCTGGCATTTGCAGCAAGCAGGAAAGGGCTAGCAGGATCAGGATCCAGGGGCTCATTGCAAAGACCCTGATCCTGCAAGCTGACGACCTAGGCTCCTGTCCTGCAAGCTGTCCTGAGCTCATGTGGAGTGCGAAACTTCAGCTGCTTCCTGCTGAAGGGCTAGGCTGACAGGGTGCTTTTTGGCCAGGTGCCTTGAGAAGCACTCAAATTTTGGTGGCCTGTGGCCTGGCTTTGGGGGTTTCTGCAGATCAGGGTGATTTGTGTCTGTCCATTTTCCCATAAGGTCTTTAAAAGCCATTGGAAGTAGACATACACAACATACAAAGGCACCGTTGGGGGGTGCCCGCTTCAGAGCTCGTGAGGGGCCCTAGGTAACCAGCATTCCCCAGCTAAATATTGGGCAGGCTTTGCCCAGAGGTAAGCCTCAATGTCTGGTTGGTGGTCAGTATCAAGTGGAGTGCCTCAAGGTTCGGTTCTGGGGCTGGTGTTGTTCAACAACTTTATCAATGACCTGAATGAGGGGATGGATTGCGCCCTCAGCAAGTTTGCAGATGGCACTAAGCTAAGGGGAGAGGTAGATATGCTGGAGGGTAGGGATAGGATCCAGAGTGACCTAGGCAAATTGGAGGATTGGGCCAAAAGAAATCTGCTGAGGTTTAACAAGGACAAGTGCAGACTGCCTGACTGGCTAAGCCGCAGTTTGCAGAAAAGGACGTGGGGATTCCAGTGGATGAGAAGCTGGATATGAGTCAACAGAGTGCCCTGATAGCCAAGAAGGCTAATGGCATATTGGGGTGCATTAGCTGGGTTGATTTAGTTGGGTTGGTCCTGCTTTTAGCAGGGGGTTAGACTTGATGACCTCCTGAGGACTTTTCAAACCCTAGGATTCGGTAAGGTAGCACTTTAGGCTGCTTTGGGACAGCTGCTTTGTTACACATCCCAGTCCTGTTGTCTCCTTGCCCTTTTCAGGTGGCCCCAGCAATGTGACTGTCAGCATCTCCCCCTCCACGTTGCTGCCCAATGGCACAGCATACGTAGACAAACACAACACTGTGCATTTCAGCTGCACCGCCAGCGACACCCATCCAGAGCCCACAATGGAGTGGATTTTCCAGCAGCCCGGTTTGTCCCCAGAAATGTTTACCAAGGTCAATGGCTCCTCCACTGTCTTCACCCTGCAAAATCTGTCCTTGGACTTACAAGGGAACTACACGTGCACAGCAAGGAACCCTCTCAGCGGTAGCAGTCGGACCTCAGCAAAGGAACTCCTGGTCTATTGTGCGTAAGAGCATTTGCAGTGATATGGTCTGGAGAAAGGAAGGGGGTGTTTTTCCCTGCCGGGGAGGGGAAGGGTCTTGATAGTCACACAACAGAGGATCAGAGGGTAATCAGTATCTTGGCTTTTGCCACCTGAATCCTCCTGGGGTGGGAGTGGTTTGAATCTCCCTATCCAGATATACCTCCGCTGTGCTTGGGAATCTGATCCAGGATAGGCGTAGTGTGTGAATCAGGGTTGAATAGCTGATCCTGGTGTGTGGGCCACCCATGTGACCCTGAGCTAAACTTGGGCCTCTGGGAAAAGACGTACGACAGCTCTGCTCATTTCCACAGCACCAAGCAACATCCCACCTTGTCATCTAACTGAGGTCATTTAGCAAGAGTCTTGCCAGTTTTCTGCACTCACTCGGTGAACCGAGAGAGGTTCCACGAGTGAAAGTGGATTTTGAGATTTACCGTGCGAGGTGTCGGAGCGGTGTTGGTGCCAGGGGATCAGAGAAATGAGATGGACAAGGGTTTATCTTGTATTGGGCCTACTTCCGCTGGAGAGAGAGAGACAAGCTTTCTAGTCACACAGAGCCCTTCAGCTGTGAGAAAGGTAATACCCCATGCTGGAGAAAAGCTCTGTCTAGCTCTGCAACTTGTCTCGCTCGCCCACAGATGTTGGTCCAATAAAAGCTATAACCTCACCTACCTTGTTTCTATATAATTTACTGACCAGTAATATTGGCACAGTGCTCTACAGGGGTAGGGCCCCACGCTCCCTTGGGGTAGTTGCTGAGAAGTCAGTGGAGCTCAGTGAATATATGATGCCTGAGATCTGGCCCTCAAGGGACTATATAAGCATCACAGTGGGTCAGAGGAAGGGCTAAGAGTGATTTCCAAGACACAGTGCTATATCTGCATCAGCTAATGCACAAACTAAAACCAATACTGTTCTGCACAGCAGAGGGTTGATTCATTGCCTAGTGTTTAGTGGGATGGCAGAGGCTTTCTTGCTCCCTGTAAGAACTGGGATGAAATTGTCTCAGACTTTTCTGCTGGGGACCTCATGCTGGTGTGTGCTGCTAAGAAAAAAACATGCATTCCTTCCCCCCCCCCCCCCCCCAGAGCATTGTGGAATTGCTGGGAGGGAAGTGAGACATGTGGGAGGAGAGACGCACCAGGAGATTTTGGAAAGGAATCAGGGGAACAAGCATACCTTCTAGGCCAGGGCTACTCAACGTTAGACGCCCCGGGGGTCACAATGATACTCACAGCATATGCCAAGAGCCACAACTTAAGTGTGGTTGCATATCCGTGCAAATAGCTTCTTTCACACTGACGGGCATGAATACAAATAAGGCAAGACTACACAACACGCAGGCCCCATTTAAATCAATTCTGCTGATATTAATACAATGCAATAGTTACCTGATTTCCACCCACATGACAGCACTTTTAATGAGCAATGACAGTCCAGGAATTTAAGTATTAAAACACAGATCAACAGAAAACCGTTATGTCGACTCCGTTTTTGTTTTGACTCCCACCTTCAGGCCACATGTTGAGCCCCACGTAAACCCAAACTGTACCCTGGGCCACACACAAGTGGGCCGTGTGTTGAGTAGCCCCGTTCTAGGCTAAAGTGCTGGGTTGCCCCCATTATGGTTTCATGGCCTGTTTTTTCTCAGCAGTGTTGAAGGCGTCTTAAACCTCGTGCTCTTTTGTTGTTAGATCCCCCGCCGTCAGTCCCAAGGTGCTGGGCTCAGACTGCCCAAGTGGGGATGATGCTGCAGTTGGTTTGTAGCTGGCCCGGGGGATACCCACACCCCATCCTCCAGTGGACAGAAGAGGAGCAAGACCTGGAGAATTCAAGCTGGGTCGTTAATGCAACAGGCACTGGGGACACCCATGTGGAGACGCTGAACAGCTCTCGCCTTTTTCACGGGAAGGAGTTCAAGTGTGTCGGGAGCCACATCTTAGGGCAGGGGACAAAGGAGCTGACCTGCACTGTGCAGATAAGTGCGTCTGCCTGTTCTTCCCTAGCCATTCACAGACCTGGGCATGTGGGGAGCCAGGCTGCTGACTTGGCTCCGTTGAGAGCCCCGGACATGGGTCTGAGGCCAGCGAGTCATCCAGGGAGTGGGGTTCTCTCCTGTCCAGCACTTCCTGTCATCATTCCGGCTGTGCAAAGTGCAGGGGGAGGGCACGCTAGACAGCCAAGGTGGGAGCATCTGAGGTGAAAGTAACGTACTTTGCAGGGCCCAAGGCAGATGGGATCAGAGTCCGTAGCTCAGAGCCTCTGCCTGGGTGTCGCTTGAGATGGTCCACAAGCACACAGCCACCCCGACATGCACGCGTTTGCAGGAGAGGGGCTGAGAATTTAAAAAGTTCCCAATGTCACTGGGGACCTTGGAGTTTTGGTCACCTGGTCTGAGACCTCCCAAAGGAGATGTGAGATGCTAGGATAGGGAAGTGGGGGCCCTGAGGGGTGCAGCACCTGGGCCAACGTTCCCGCCCCCCCCCCCCCCACAGGCCAGTGGCAGAGCCACAAATAGCTCTTGAGACCCAGTAAAGGGCTCTGCCCATTAGGCCATGCTGCCTCGCAAAGGAAAGAGGCCAGTTCTGTTTCAGCAAAGCTGAACTTTGAAGCTGGGCAAGTGCTTACGTGCTTTGAATCAGCCCCAAGAGACTTGCCTAAGGTCAAAAAAGGCAGCCGAGCAGAGCTGGGAACCGAATGCAGATCTCCTGGGACCCAGGCTCATGCCTCCTCTAATTATTTGGCTGGGCAGTGGCTTCCTGTCAGTCATAGATCCAAGTCTTGTACATAGGCCTCTATGGAGAGATTACTTGAAAGTTGCTATAGGAGCATGGGATCTTTGTACTGTAGGGCTACGTCTAGACTGGCATGATTTTCCAGAAATGCTTTTAATGGAAAAGTTTTCCGTTAAAAGCATTTTCGGAACAGAGCGCCTAGATTGGCACAGATGCTTTTCTGCAAAAGCACTTTTTGCGGAAAAGTGTCTGTGGCCAATCTAGACACGCTTTTGCGCAAAAAAGCCCCGATCACCATTTTCGCAATCGGGGCTTTTTTGCGGAAAACAAATCTGAGCTGTCTACACTGACCCTTTTGCGCAAAAGTTTTGCACAAAAGGGACTTTTGCCCGAACGGGAGCAGCATAGTATTTCCGCAAAAAGCACTGATTTCTTACAGTAGGAAGTCAGTGCTTTTGCGGAAATTCAAGCGGCCAGTGTAGACAGCTGGCAAGTTTTTCCAGAAAAGCGGCTGATTTTCTGGAAAAACTGGCCAGTCTAGACACAGCCTAGGATTTTTATCCTTCTTCTAAGCTCCCTTCCTCCCTCTGTTTAGAGACTCCTTCTCTGGTGACAGAACCACTGAAGACCTGCTTTGTGGGTGGCACCGTGACCCTCACGTGCCGGGTGACGGAGAGCAACCCCCCTGCGAGAATCAGCTGGCTTCGGAACCTCTCCCACCCAGAGCTGGAGATCCAGCCTGGCGGGAGGTACCTACTGGTACAAGAGGGGAGCGTCTCCAATCTCACCATACAGAACTGCTCCCATGGCATTGACGAAGGCTACTACGTCTGCAAAGCTGAGAACCCGGTGGGGCTGCGGGAAGTCTACGTGTCCCTCACGGTGAAGAGTAAGTTAGCAGTGCTGGGGCTGGGGGTGAGGAGAGGAGCGTGATGGGAACCGGAGTAGTAAGTGAGTCTCTGATGTACTGCCCTGGACTTGTCTCTTCTAGGGGTCCCCTAGCACAGAGAGATGTAAATCCACAGCGAAAAATGAACTTATGGCTCCTGGTTCATCGTTGCCTTCCATGTACCACTGCCCAAGGGAGCATTCCCGGTTGCACGTGGGCAGTGGACAATGGCTGGCCGAGCCGCAGTCCTAGTTTGGTGAACGGGTCAAGTTGCGGAGGTGGCAGGGTCAGTGTGAAAAATGACCCAGTTCTTCCATCCCGGGTTATAAACTGGCCAGGTGCAGGGCAGAGTCTAGGTGAGAGACGCCGTGTATGGCTCAGCTGAGTGACTGGTGTGGTCCCCGCGGCAGGTCTACAGCGGGTGCTCCTGTGTAGCCGTACTGAAATCTGCTCAGAGGGAGCCTAGCCATGGCACATGGACGTGGTTTTCGTGTGCGCGATGGTGACCGGGCGCCCGGGAGTGACAATCCCATAGGCTGAGCTGCTGCATCTCTTTCCTCTTCTGCACAGAACCGGTGAATATAGTCGGGGTGGTGGGGGCAGTCGTCATTCTGCTGCTGCTGGGAATCCTGGTCATCTCCGGAATCATTTTATACTACAACCCCCTCTTGTGCCTGAAAGGTAAGAGGAGATGGCTCCCTCTGCCACTTTTCCCAGCCACAAGGTGCACAGGTGGGAGCTTTGCTTCTCCTGATCCCGCCGGGCGCAGCTTGTAATCCTGGAACCACACCCTCCCCATCCCGTTTACCTGTGTCCACCGCAGATATGCACACCTTACCCCTGCATCCGCTTTAGGAGCAGGGGCAGAGGGACTTGCTCAGCTGACCAATAGTGTATGGCATTGGATGACTCTCCAGGGGACCTTGCACAGTCCTGGAGCGAGGGTGCATCCTGTGCTAAATTCTCTTCCCCCTCTCCTGCAAAGTTACTTCTCATGCTGTGGTCTCCTCAGTCCCTGAGCAAGGCACAGCTGCCTTCTGCCTGCTCCAGTGTGACAGTGCCACCTTCCTGAGCACTTCCAGCATGTTCCTTGGCCATATGTCTGCGTGGCAATTGCCTGGGACAATCCCTGTTCAGTATAATAGACAGAATTGCCCAAGGCAGCCAGCAAGTGATCTTATCGTGAAGCTGACTTTGCTTTGACTGGGGAACCATGTTTATGAAGGTCTCTAAAATCTCTTTTCCCCTTCCCCTTCTTATTTTCCTCCCACACAGGCAGCATGTTCAGGTGAGTGTTTTCTTACCCCCAAGCTCTGTGCAAACCTCGCTCTATCTGGAACCGGTCCCCGATCTCTGTGCAGACCTTGCTATATCCGCAGCCCGGTCCCCGATCTCTGTGCAGACCTCGCTAAATCTGCAGCCCGTGCTATATCCACAGCCCGGTCCCCGATCTCTGTGCAGACCTCGCTATATCTGCAGCCCGTGCTATATCCACAGCCCGGTCCCCGATCTCTGTGCAGACCTCGCTATATCTGCAGCCCGGTCCCCGATCTCTGTGCAAACCTCACTATATCTGGAACTGGTCCCCGATCTCTGTGCAAACCTCGCTATATCCGCAGCCCGGTTCCCTATCTCTGTGCAGACCTCGCTATATCCGCAGCCTGGTCCCTGATCTTTGTGCAAAACTTGCTATATCTGCAGCCCGGTCCCTGATCTCTGTGCAAACCTTGTTATATCCACAGCCCGGTCCCCTATCTCTGTGCAGACCTCGCTATATCTGCAGCCCGATCCCCTGTCTCTGTGCAGACCTCACTATATCCGCAGCCCAGTCCCTGATCTCTGTGCAGACCTTGCTATATCGACAGCTCGGTCCCCAATCTCTGTGCAAACCTCGCTATATCTGCAGCCCAGTCCCCGATCTCTGTGCAGACCTAGTAATGTCAGCAGTCCAGTAGACTTGATGTGGTTGTACCTAGGAAGTACGCTACCCAAGGTAGGAGTTACTTATTGAAATCATATGCTATGGTGAGTGCAGTTGTAACAATGTCACACCCTCCACAGAACCAAGGGCCGAAGGCACAGGCCCCAGACGCTTGAGCAAATGGGGATTCTTTGTTAGCTGTTGCTCATAGCGAGATCTTTGTCATCTGTGGCGTAGCGGGTAGCAGGGGTGAGATCACATGCATGATGCTACCCCAAGTGACACTGCTGCCGGAAACAGCAATGTAAACTAGCGATGTTCAAAATGGTTTATTTTGGTAACCGTGTACCCATAACAATTCTTTGCGGTTACATGGTTACTAAAATGCACCCCGCCCCCCGGACCCACTCCTGGGGAGCCTCCTGCCACTCAGTTGCCGCTTCTGTGCCGGCGGAAATAGGCTCACACCGCTGTCTCTGGTACAGAAGCTGCCTCTGTATCAAAGCAGCAGGCAGCTGCCCTGCACGCTCTTCATTTGAAACTCAGACCAGCGGGCTGGGTTATTGGTTAAACCATTTGCCAACTAGCTGCTAATGCCCCTGGTGCAAATGCCTCTCTTTCTATGTAACGCAGGGGTGTCCAAACTTTTTTCAAAGAGGGCCAGATTTGATTAAATGAACATGCGTGAGGGCCGACCATTTTGCCTGATGTTCTTTGAACCATTAAAATTAAATGCAAATTAACTATTTTATGCAAAGTTTATTGCAAACGGCATACTTTTCATTTCGTCACATGGATGACCAATCTAAACAGGTGTTAAATCACTCTGCCTTTCATATCTGAAGGCCAGATGAAAAAAAAAATCCAGGAAGCTGAAATATATGTCAAACATTGTAAAGTACATTACATATTATTGGTAATAAAGGTTGTCTGTCAACTTTTAAGTTCAAAAAATATGAACAGGAACATAACACCAAGTATACATGTTGTGTCCAAATATATTTATAACTGATTTAGACCAACTGACATTAACTGAGATTTTACAATGTATTCATCTCAATACATATGGATTCGTTGGGGGCCATAAAAGATAGATATTGCCAAATTACCTGTGGGGCCATATTAAACCGGAACATGGGCCGCAATTGGCCCGCGGGCCGGACTTTGGACATGCCTGATGTAACGAAATAAGCTGTGGGAAAGAGGGATTGATAAATTAATGGAGACTCCTTGGCAGTCCTTGTTATGCAGCGTCTCTGCTGGAGGAGGCCTGGGTTTTAAGGCTCTTCACCTGCTCCCTATAAACAGGCTGCATCTGCCTCGACTCTTTAATGTTCAGGGAGTAAATAAAAGCAGCAACGAGCTGCCTCACTGGTTTAGAAATGGCCTTCTCCAAGCCCCCAAAACAAGAGTCTCCCTGGGGTTGTCATGTTCTTCACTCCAGCTCCCTTTCCTAGTGCATATTATTCCTCCCCTCCCCTTCCGGGTTCTGTCCCTGGCTCCACACTTGTGTGGCTTTGGGTGACTTCCTTCCCCACCTATGTGCCTCAGTTTCCCCACCTGCAAGATGGGGAAAGTACTCTCCTCACAGGGGCAGTATGGGGATTTATCCATGAACTTGCTGCAAAGTCCTATCAGCACCGTGGCTGCCAGTAGACGCAGGGCATGGTGCTTCCCTAGCAGCCACAAGTGCAGGACTTGACAGAGTAGCCGTAACAAGCAGCGCCTTGATAGCGACAAAGATAGTAGCCGCCAGGGGGTATGGGGGTTGGCTGAGGACTGGAAGCAAGAAGGAAGGAGCAGCCCTGCAGCATTCTCAGTCCTTTGTCCTCCTGATCACAGGACTCAAGACTCGGATGATATCTTTGTGCTGGTGGATTCAGAGGGAGAAGAAGAGGAGGAGGAGGAGGCGGAGGAGGAGGAGGAGGAAGAGGCACCTGACAACTCCAGTGTGCATCGTGTGACGGCTCTGGTGAATGGGAACAACATCCAGGCTGGTCATATTACTGAGAGTAAGGCTCTTGCTGCCCCTATTAAGCTGCTTGGTAAAATTTCTCTGGGTGGGAGAGGCCACCACTTCCCCCTGTCCCAGCTCAGAGAGTGGTGTGCCAGCAGCAACAGCAGGGGGTAGAGGACAGGGGCAAAGGGCAGGAGGAGAACTGATGGGCTCCACCTCTTCTCTCCACCCGCACGTGCTGCCCAGACTCACTCGGCTGCTCAAGTTAGAGGGTGAGTAAGATTTTGTCATGGATATTGTTAGTCGAACTCATGGACAGGTCACAGGCAAAAAGAAAGTTTTACAGAAGCTGTGACCTGTCCATGACTTACTAAAGATATCTGGGATCTGCAGATCTCCACACTGCCTGGAGCGGGGAAGCTGCCCAGGGACTATAAGTATCCCTGCAGCTTTTGCAGCCCCCCCACATTCCCCGTGGGGGGGGGGGGCAGGAGCTGTAAGATACCCCAGCTGCCCACAGCTCTGGGAACCTGTGGTGACTAGGAGCTCGGAGTTCCTGCCACTGGCAGATCTGGGAGCTTCCACCACCTCGTGGGTTCTCTGTCCCCCATGGCAGCTGTGAGCTTGGAGGTCCCTGCAGAGTACCCCACTGTGCCTGGCAGCTTAGGTCTGCACAGGTTGGCGGCCTGCAGATTCTGACCACTGCAGGCTGAAGTTACGGCTGAAAGTCATGACTTCTGTGACTTGGTCATAACCTTAGTGATGAGGATTATTTATATTGTGAATGTCTTGAGACCTCGGTCAGGATCAGGGCCCCCTTGCTGAAGGAAGAGCTTTCACCTAGTGAAAGAGCGCCCCAGCTCTGAAAAGGAGCTAACCATCTGCATGGGCAGACAGAGGAGGGAGAGGAGGAAAGGATCGTAGTGAGGTTATTGCACACTCGGGGCTTGCTCGCTCTTTCCTCTCCCTTGGATGAATGCTGCTGCAGTGTAGTGCCCTAGCAGGGAAAGCCCTGAGTACTTGACTTGGCTGGGCCAAGACTCTGGGAGTGTGCTATAGTCTCCTGCCTTGTCATTTCTTCTAGGTGACAGCAGTGAGCTGCATTCTCTGGAGGAAGGGGAGAGAGAAGAGAGGCCAACTATGCAGAAGCAAAATCTCCCTTTTCTTGCTGAACTGGATGGAACTGTGGGTGGAAGTTAAACTTCAAGCGCATCATTGATACATGGCTGCATCTAGGCTGTTAAAAATTCCTGCAGTGGGATTCACTTGATCTGGTTTTTAGTTTTTGTTCCCTCGCTCCATCCCTGTTTTTCATTCCTTCATCTCACATGGTTCCTTTTTCTCTTTATTTTTGGCTATTTTCTTCCCTTCTCTTCCCTTCTTCCAAGTGCAGAAAGTTTTCCTTTGTCTCAGGTTTTTTTGTTATTAAGAGGAAGGTCAGAGGCAGACAGAGTTCAGGAGGAATGTGTCTGTGCTTCAAAAGATCTTGTCCTGTGAGTACCCTCTTCTTCTCTAAGCTTGCTGCCGACTGGCTCCAAGACATGTATGGAAATAACAGGAGGGCAGTTCTCCTGGAACCGTGAAAAAGTTTAAAGGCAGACCCAGCAATATTCTCGTATGTGCAAGATGCAGCAAATTCTAGGAGGGTGGGGTAGGTTGCAGAAGTTTGCTTCCTAACTGCTAGAATGTACAGAGGTCGTTTTTTATATAAATGTTTGGACACTGGCAGGGAACGACAGAATGTTCTCTGCTGTGTGGCTTTCCCAGGGCCACCTGGCAATGTGGTTCTGCATTGAGGACATGAGAAGCCCTCGTTGAAACTTTGCATGTGATTTTTAATTCAGAGACCTGACTCCATGCTTAAAAGCATCATCTTGGCTCCTACTGCAAGCTCTGCTGAGTGGGGACAAAGAAGAATGTTCTTGTGTTTGACACAGGATCTGGGTTCTGGTCCTTCTCCTGCCTCGGACTTCTTGCAAGGAAAGTCTTACAGGTCTGAGTTTTCAAAAATGGCCACTAATTTTAATGCCTCAGTTTTGGGCTCCCCAACTTTAGATGAACGTCAGGAGCGGCAGAACTCTAACTTGTCCATATGCCAGGCCCCTTCCACTTCAGCACTGTTGTTACTCTGGGGAGCAGTGTGCTTACAATGGTCTATGCTCATCTAAAAATCACACAGGAATGTACCCTCAAAAATGCTTAAAGAGTGGGGTGAGCCGGGAGGGCACAATGGGAGTGGGTAGCTTGCTCATCAGAGGCCGGAGATGACCTCAGCTAAACCTTCATATGCAATAATGCAGCTGGTATTTAGTCCTCATCTGATGGCCAGTTGAGTGCTGCCCTCACCACAACTGCAAAGAGCAGCTCTCTCTATATTTTGATAACAGAGAATGTTCCTAGTGGTTTGTGGATGTGATTTTTTTTTTTTTTTTTTGGTTTATGAAATTAAATTATTTTTCTGACAAATGTGTCTGCTATCTCTTTCTGCCTGGAGGGGGAAGCTGTCCCTTTTCTGAGACATAAACATATGTAATAACACAGATTAGTTTATGGGTCTTGCTGGACTGGGACTATAGCGAGAGGTGCCTCTCCTGGGGCAAGATAGCTATACCAATACCTGCACAAACCAGGAAATGGTAATGTTTGTCAAGCTCATTAGTGTGCCTTTAAATCTGTTTGCACCACTTCAGTTACACATATACAAAACTCTGCTGGGGCTCTCTGGTTAGAAAGAGCTGAAGTTAATTTCTTAATGGACATCAACCATGTCTATATGGGTCTATAGAGAGGGCCATGCAGGAAGCTGCACTGGTTTGGCTAAATGGCAGGCAGCTGGTGTGAGGAAAAGGCCAAATACCCTATGTGCAGATATTCAGTGTGGTGGGTTGCTCCCAATTTTATGCCTCCCCCCCCCCCCCATGACATGCTTGACATGAATAGAAGCCCCTGTCTCCAGTTGTGGGGAGCTAGGCATAGTTTCTGCTGAAGCTCCATAAGCAGAGTCACTGGTTGTGCATTTTGCTGGCCAGTAAACATGGCTAGAGAGTGTTACCAGGTATTTCTCCTGCTCTGGGATACACCTGCATGCTCTGCCAGCCTGGGAAATGACCATAAATATGCTTCTAGCCCTACAGTGCTGTGGCATGGGCCTGATTCTCCTGACTTTGGGCCTACAACTGAGGCTGCAATCAACAAGGGGTCAAGATCCTGGGCTAGTGAATGAACCACATGAGTGGCCCTCCTTCATCCCTTAAGTTGGACATTAGGAAAAACTCCCTCTCAGGGTTGCTAAATACTGGAATGAATTGCCTAGGGAGGTTATAGAATCTCCCACACTGGAGATATTTAAGAGCAGGTTAGACAGACACCTGTCAGGGATGATATAGACCAGTATTTCTCAACCTTTTTTTAAAATAAAGTACCCCTTTAAAAAAAAGTATAAGTACCCCCAGTACCTACAGTTTTCAGACACACACATTTGTTTTCTACTGTTGCAACACATTTATTTAAACAACTTAATTGTAGCTGGGCAGGTGGTGACATTTTGGGGTATAAAAAGTACAAAAATAATAAAACACTAAAATTTAAAATAGAAACTCAGTTGTCTCTAAATTTCAGTTGTGTTGACATACTCCCCAGACTTCTCTTGAGAACTCCTGAGAGTATTTGTACCAGTGGTTGAAAAACACTGCTCTACAGCCTAAGCTGAGAAGCAGCTGGCTTTATACATCAAGCTGTTGAGGTACCACTGGTTGAGAAACACTGATCTAGAGCAGAGGTGAGCAAAAGGGCCTCTGTGGGCTGGATTCAGCCTACCAAGAGGGTTGATCCAGCCTGCAAAGGCCCTGCTGCTCCCCTGCCTCAAGGCCAATTAGGGCCTAGGGATGTGGGGAATGCGGAAAGTTTCCTCCACCCTATCCCCACCCTGCAAGGAGTGTGCAGCGCTTACAAGCACACTCCTGGAAGGGCAGGAGGAGACTTTTCATACTTCCCCACCCCCAAGCCCTGATTGGCCTGGGGGCAGAAGGGGAAGTGTGCAAAGTCTTCTCCCACCCACTGCCAGGGGTATGGGCACCTAGGGAGAACCAGGGGGGAGGAAGGAAAGGCACTCCCCTATCCCCTGACCAATCGTGGTCAGTGGGTGGAGAAGCAGGGAACTATCTGATCCCACCCCTTCTGGAGCAGTCTGGGATGAAGTGGCCTCTGGCAAAAAAATTATTGCCCAGCCCTGGATCTAGAGGATGCTTGGCCCTGCTGTGAGGGGAGGGGAGGGGATGAGCCTTGATCATCTCTCTGGGTCCCTTCCAGTTCTAGCATTCTAAGATTCTAGGACAGGACCCTTCCCCGGCCACTCTGGGACTGGGACTCAGATGCGTGGACGTATGCTGCCTATTAGGCTCATCCCCTTTCTGCCCCTGGTACGAGTACCCTTAAGGGTATTTGAGAGACGTCTGGGGGAGGGCTACGTCAACACAACTGAAATTTGGAGACCACTGAATTTCTATTTTAAGTTTTCCTGTTTTGTTATTTTGGTACTTTTTACACCCCCACATTTCACCACCCGCCCAGCTACAATGAAGTTGTTTAAATAAAGATGTTGCAAGGGTAGAAAACAAATGTGTGTGTCCGAAAACTGTAGGTAGGGGGGTACTTATACATTTTTTTTAAAGGGGTACTTTATATATATATATATAAAAAAAAGGTTGAGAAACACTGGTCTGGGCACCTGACTCTCCTGCGAGCCCCCGCCTCAAGTCCTGCCCCCGGCTCCCAGCAAGGCGCCCAGGCTGCCCCCCTGCACACGCACCCCTGCCCCCCGGGCGCGCGGGCAGACCTCTCCTCGCGCCGGGGGTGCAAGGAGGCGGGGGGGGGGGATTTTTTGGGGGGGGGGAATTTTTGGGGGGGCGGAGCCCCGGCAGCCGCCATGTGACGGGAAGCAGCTGTGCGCGCCCCGCCCCGCCTGCCACGGGCTGCGCCCCCGGGCTGCCGGCTCCGCGCGGCCCCGGCGCCCCGCCGGCCGCTCCGGGCTCCCCTCTCGGCGCCCCATGGCGCAGCCGGCGGAAGGTGAGAGGCGGGGGGGCTGCGGGGCGGGGCGCAGCCCGGGTTTGCTTTCCACCGCGGGCCGCCCGTTTACACCCGCTCCGCTTCGGTGGCCCTCGGCGCGCTCCCCCCATCCCGTGCAACCTCCCCAGCGCCCCTATGGGCAGGGGGCGCTTGGAGGGAGGGGCCCAGGGGCAGGGGGGCGCTGTGTGGGGCAGGGAGAAGGCTGGAGGGGAGCAATGGGGCAGAGGGAGGGGCCATGGGGCAGCGTGGCTGGGGGCGCTGTGTGGGGCAGGGAGAAGGCTGGAGGGGAGCAATGGGGCAGAGGGAGGGGCCATGGGGCAGCGTGGCTGGGGGCGCTGTGTGGGGCAGGGAGAAGGCTGGAGGGGAGCAATGGGGCAGAGGGAGGGGCCATGGGGCAGCGTGGCTGGGGGCGCTGTGTGGGGCAGGGAGAAGGCTGGAGGGGAGCAATGGGGCAGAGGGAGGGACCATGGGGCAGCGTGGCTGGGGGCGCTGTGTGGGGCAGGGAGAAGGCTGGAGGGGAGCAAATGGGGCAAAGGGAGGGGCCCAGGGGCAGGGAGAAGGTGGAAGGTGCAGATGGGGAGTGTGGCTGGGGGCGCTGTGTGGGGCAGGGAGAAGGTGGAAGGTGGCAGATGGGGAGTGTGGCTGGGGATGCTGCGTGGGGCAGGAAGAAGGTGGATGGGGGCAGATGGGGAGTGTGGCTGGGGATGCTGCGTGGGGCAGGTGAAAGGTGCAGATGGGGAGTGTGGCTGGGGGCGCTGTGTGGGGCAGGGAGAAGGTGGAAGGTGCAGATGGGGAGTGTGGCTGGGAGCGCTGTGTGGGGCAGGGAGAAGGTGGAAGGTGCAGATGGGGAGTGTGGCTGGGGATGCTGTGTGGGGCAGGAAGAAGGTGGATGGGGGCAGATGGGGAGTGTGGCTGAGGGCGCTGTGTAGGGCAGGGAGAAGGTGGAAGGTGCAGATGGGGAGTGTGGCTGGGAGCGCTGTGTGGGGCAGGGAGAAGGTGGAAGGTGCAGATGGGGAGTGTGGCTGGGAGCGCTGTGTGGGGCAGGAAGAAGGTGGAAGGTGCAGATGGGGGTGTGGCTGGGGGCGCTGTGGGGCAGGGAGAAGGTGGAAGGTGCAGATGGGGAGTGTGGCTGGGGATGCTGCGTGGGGCAGGGAGAAGGTGAAAGGTGCAGATGGGGAGCGTGGTTGGGGGCGCTGTGTGGGGCAGGGAGAAGGTGGAAGGTGCAGATGGGGAGTGTGGCTGGGGGTGCTGTGTGGGGCAGGGAGAAGGTGGAAGGTGCAGATGGGGAGTGTGGCTGGGGGCGCTGTGTGGGGCAGGGAGAAGGTGGAAGGTGCAGATGGGGAGTGTGGCTGGGAGCGCTGTGTGGGGCAGGGAGAAGGTGGAAGGTGCAGATGGGGAGTGTGGCTGGGGGCGCTGTGTGGGGCAGGGAGAAGGTGGAAGGTGTAGCTGGGGGCGCTGTGTGGGGCAGAGAGAAGGTTAAAGGTGCAGATGGGGTGTGTGGCTGGGGGCGCTGTGTGGGGCAGGGAGAAGGTGGAAGGTGCAGATGGGGAGTGTGGCTGGGGGCGCTGTGTGGGGCAGGGAGAAGGTGGAAGGTGCAGATGGGGAGTGTAGCTGGGGGCGCTGTGTGGGGCAGGGAGAAGGTGGAAGGTGCAGATGGGGAGTGTGGCTGGGGGCACTGTGTCGGGCAGGGAGAAGGTGGAGGGGCAGATGGGGAGTGTGGCTGGGGGCGCTGTGTGGGGCAGGGAGAAGGTGGATGGGGGCAGATGGGGAGTGTGGCTGGGGGATGCTGTGTGGGGCAGGGAGAAGGTGGAAGGGAGCAGATGGGGGCCTAGGAAGTGAGGCTCTGGCAGGGGGCAGTGTTTGCAGGTGGAAGAGCAGCAGGGAATAGCTGGGGCAGGCACACAGCCTGCAGGAAACTAAGTCTAGCAGTGCTGGCCTGGCCTTTGCAAACAGTCTGTCCTGTGCCCAGGAGTCCTGGTTGATTTAGCATGTCCTGTCCTCCTTCCTGCCATGCATGATCTACCCCAGCTCGGGCAGCGAAGTCATCACCTCCACGGCCCACCTGGCTGCTCTTCCCATATCCCTGCAGAGCTGCTTCCTCTGCACCTTGTGTTCCGGGACAGCCAGCATGCTGCCTTCTCCTTACAGTGCAGAGAACCTGCGTGAGCGTCTCCCCGGCAGGCCTGTACCCAGGAATTTCTTGCGGGGCAGCTTTTTTGGGTAAATGTGGACTGCAAGAGTGATCCCCAAGTAAGTGGGGAAATCAGCCCCAGCATTTCCCCGGCCAGCCAGAGTGTGGTGGGAGGGGAGGTTCAAGCAGCACTCTTGCCAACCCCTGGCCAGCTGGGGTATGTTTACTTGGGGGATCATGGGGGGAGGGCTGCTTTTGCACCCTTCACGCACCCCTGCATACAGGCCTGCAGGGGACAGTGGTATGTGTGTGGTGGGGATCACCTCAGTGTGGCTTTTTGGGTAGTGGAGAGCTCCTGCCTGCCCTTTGGCACGCATGTAGTGGATTTTCAATGGATGCTCCCAAGTCCGTTTCAGCTCTGTGTAAGGTATATTGGCTGGCTGGGTGGGGCGGAGTCTTGCAGTGCTCGGTGGCTCTATTCAGCCCCTGGTCCTGGGTTTCTTGTCCCTGTCGCTGTGTGAAAGACCCAACAAATCAGCAAACTGCACCGTGTGGTTTGGTGGAGAGAGAGAACAGTGAAAAGGGCTGAAGGCCAAGACCAGTTTGTTATATCTTTGGCCTTGGGGGTATCTGGAATAGCAGCAGGTAAAGCCTTTCCAGAGGAGAGGGTATGTTTTGATTGGGTTATTTTGAGGTCACTTAAATTATGTGGCTAGTACAGTGCACTGGGCTTGATATGTGATTGTCTCCTCAGCAAGGCTCTGTCTGCCGTAAGAGGAAGGAAAATAATAAAAGCTCTGCAGGAAACTATGGCTGGGCACACCTTATAATTACACACAGCAGGTGTCTCAGGCATTTTACATGGCTTAGATTAAATGATTGGCTACACCTTTGTAGAGGCTGAGCCTGTGCAGTCTAGTGTTCTTGCACTGCTTCATGTGGAGGTCTTATTTCCATTCTACAGTCAGGGCTTTATGACTGTCAATTACCCCCTCATTCCTCCCCCAAAAAATCCCTGCTTCTGGAAGCAATGCTTGTGCTCTGGGGCAGGTGTCCAGAATGCACTGGTTCCAGGGGTGAATTTCAAGAACGTTGATAACCCATTTCTCCTACTAACTTCAATCGCAGGTTCTCTGCCCAGGCCTGCTGAATGCAAATTGTTCTGTTCAAAGCAATGTTTCCCTGTTCTATTGCGAGCAGTGTTGCCATGAGGATGTGCTTGATGGTTGCAGAGATAATCACTGCATTAAACCATTCAATGCACAGTGGCTCTGTCAGTAGCAATCTGCTCCTTTGGAGCAGACGTGTCTTCACTAGGAAACCGAACCCACGCTGACAACGGTTGTCAGTCACGGAAGGCATGGAAAATGGTTTAACGTAGACCAGAAAAAAAAATTCACAGGGGAGTGGAGCCTGGATAAAAATCATTTTCAGTATAGGTGAATTTCCTAGTGTAGATCACTCTCAAGAGACCACTCCATTCATTCTGCTGACGTGGAAAAGCCTCTCTCGGGGGCAGCTGTTGCTGTGGAGGCAGTGGAGAGGGTGAGAAAAGGGAATAGATCGGCCTTATGCTTACAAATAAGTAGTCCTGGTCTTACATCATATGTTAGAGGCCACGTTCACCTTCATTTTTTAAAGGGTGATATGTAACTTCATTTTAAATGTCACACACTGGTGTTTTATCAATATACAGCTTGTATTTAAAACCTACCAGTAACATCATGCTATAAACCAGTGACATTTGGTAGTCCTTTTTTTTTTTTCTTTTTTGCAGACAGCATGTTTTGGAAAAGCCATAATGAAGTTCACAGCTTCTCTGTCACTGCTGCAATGGTGTGTTAAGCTCTACATTTCTTCCAAATGTATTTTTCACACCCGCTCTTTGCAATTTAATACTGGAGAAAATTGCAAGTGGCCATGGTGGCTTTTGGGCTTCAGTCAGGATGTTTCCTGTTCTACGTATTGATTGTATCCCAGGGTTTCTTTTGTGAGAAGGGGCTTGCATGGCTGTTTTGGCCTGGAGTTTTCTCCCAATTGTGGCACGAACCCTAGAGGTGGCTGTATTTCAGTGGTGGACAGCGTCTGAAGTTTCTAAAAAACTCTGGAATTCATTGGGATGAGAAGTGCTATTTACATGTTAACTATTATTGCACTGACAGTCAAAGTGTAATTGGAAAGTAGCATACTGCAGTGCTTGTGGTACAGTATCAGTGTGATTCTTGTTAGGGATGTAAGCAACTAGTCAACTACCTGATAAGCATATGCTTATCAGGTAGTTGAGTAGTGACTTGACTAGTCTCTTCCTCCCCACTCTATCAGAGAGAAGCAGCAAGGGGCGGGGGAGGGGGGGGGGGGAAGGACCAGGAGCCATTGCTGGGGGGAGGTGGCTTAAAAATCACAGAGTGATCCCGTGACAAAGTGGAAATAGACAGTCTCTCAGTGTGGTGTACGAAACGCTGACATCCAGTCTTACGGCACAGGAGTGCTTGGACCAGTAGCTGTTCCTGTTTGGGATCAAAGTGGGCTCATGTGTCTTTCACACTGAGAATGGAGCTTTGGTTTGTTCCTTCCCAGATCAGAGTGGTGGAAATGGAGTGTTCAGGTTTACACAGCATCTCTCTTCTGTATAGTGGTTACTGTGACTATTCCACTGAATGATCCGATTGCTCAAATGTTCCTCGGTGCGTTATAATGTAATGTGCACCTGCTGCCTCTTTCATCATACAGTCTCACAGGTTAAAAATTCTTTTCTTCCCCTTGCCCCCCTGTGTACCTAGGGATGCCCCACAGGGACCAAACTCTGCTCAGGGAGGACTGGAGAGGATTCCCTTTGGATTCTTTTTTACGCTCTTCCTGAAATCAGCAGTTCAAAATTCACTAACCACTCTCCCTCATGATGTAGCAAAAAAGGGCACAGTCTCCTCCCCCCCCCCCACCTTCTCACCTGCACGTCCCTCGCAATATAAAACCAATCACTGGTTTTGCCGTATGTGGGTGCTCTAGCTTAGTTTCTGGAGAGCTGGGTTCAAATTCTGAGTTGGGTGAAAGTGAAGAGGGGAAGCATAGAAAAGCACTGTGCCTGGCATCCCAGAAGTGGAACAGTGGGCAATACAGCAGCTGATGTGCCTCTGGTCCCACACTAAGCCTTGGCCTTAGACGACTCAGCTGATTTGTAAGTCCTAGATCAGAGCTTCTCAGACTTCACTGTACCGCCTCCCCCTTCTGACAACCAAAATTATTACACAGCCCCAGGAGTGGGGCCGAGGCCTGAGCTCAGCTGCTCCAGGCTGCAGGGCCCAAGCCCCATTACCCCAAGCATGAGGCCAAGGGTTTTATCCCCAGGCAGGGGCCTGTACATTGAGCACCATCACCCAGGGCTGAAGCACTTGGGCTTTCCATTCCATCTTGTATGGCAGGATATAAGCTTTGGCTCGGGCTCTAGATCCCAACAAGTCTAAGCCCCAGCCCTGGCAACAGTGTCCCTTCTAATTTTTTTTCCATTTGTGTGCAGAATAAATGTTATGTGCACCGAGGCACGTGCGGATGTGCACCTCCACTACAACCCATGCCGCTGGGATTTTGGGGTCCTTTCATCCTGTGTTTTGGTGTTCTTTAGCATGAGGTGGTATCCAACCTCCTGTGAGGGATGAGGGTGGGGAGATACATTGATATTCGTGTATTCTGAAGTCTGACTCACCTGAGCAACAAGAAAGTTGGAGTCCTGGTTACTGGCTGCCTAAATGGCTAAAACATGGGGTTGTAACATTACTGCTGTAGCGTACAAAACGCTGTCCCAAGCAGATCCGGTATTTATGCACCTGTTTGGAAGGCTAGGCTGTGTTGAGGCATAATTCTTGTCTGTCATGGAGTTCTGGTGTCAAGGTTAGGTTAGCTTACAGAGGAGAATGAGTCATATGTCAGCCTCACCCCAGGGCGTGTTTGTCCATATTACAAAACCATTGCTCTGTTTGGCTCAGCGGCTGGCCAGGAAGTGTTGCCACATAAAGACCTCTTTCCGTTTCAGGCTTGAAGTACAGTAGAACATCAGAGTTACGAACACTTTGGGAGCGGAGGTTGGTGGTAACTCTGAAACGTTCCTAAATCTGAACAGAACGCTAGAGTTGTTCTTTCAGAAGTTTCCAAGTGAATGTTGATTCAATACATCTTTGAAACTTCACTATTCAGAAGAAAAACGCTGCTTTTTTAACCATCTTATTTGAAATGAAACAAGCCCAGACACAGTTTCCTTACCTTGTCAAATCTTTTTTTAAATGTTCCTTTTATTTTTAATAGATTTACATGGGTAACACAGTACTCTACTGTGCCTGCTTCGTTGTTTATTTCTCCGCTGTTGCTGTTCCCATTCCAAATGAGGCCTGTGGTTAAGTGGTCAGTTCAAAACGCTGAGCTCCTGCTGTGAGTCGCAGAACTCTAGATGGGAGGCTTGATCTAGTTTGCACATCAGCGTAAGGGGAATCTGTGCTCTAAAAGCTGTGGTGCAGCAGGTGGCGGGTTTAATAGGATACAATGTGACCGAACTCACTGAATTACCTCCCAGTGCCCTTATGAAACGCTCCTGTGATAGACTTCTGATACAAAGTGCTTTGTTTATTGGTAAGGGTTAACTCCCATGTATGCTGTAATTGAGCACAACAGAGTGTGGGGGGGGGAGACGTGTTGTGAGGAGGGGAGATGCAGGCTTATGTATCCAATCTCAAGAGCCCAGCTTCTGCCCCCCATAGGAACTTGCTGTATTGATCCAGGCCATGGATAACATGTGCTCTTCATGCAAAGCTGCACGTCACCAGTTCAGACAGGAATTCTTGAGGCTTCTGAAGAGGAGCCAAAGCTATTGGCCATTGCAGCCTCTGGCTAGACTAGCCACAACTGGTGGGTGGGCGGACCTATGGGGTTTCAAGTGGTCAATCGTGTGAGCGCTAAAGTGGATCAGCAAATAGACTGTGTTGTCTTACAGCAGAGCCCTTGCTACCAGGAGGACGAACCAGTCAGTATGTGAAATGATAATGTCAGAGCTCATTCTCTGGAGCTCTGAAAACATTCCACACCCAAACAGCTTTACAAATCTGGCACAGTCGCTGTATGTCTGGGACTAGAGCTCAGGTCTCCTGCCTCGCAGGCCGGTACTTTCCTGCGCTGTGGGAACTCTCACCAAGTGTGGCTGGAGAAAACGGGGGCTGCTTGCTCTCAAAATATGTGGACATCTTCATTTCGTCCTTATAGTCTTGAAAATGGGGGGGAGGGGCGTTGCTGCCCCACTCAATTCAGTGGGAGTACAAAAGGAACTGAAGTGACGTGCCCCCCGCTTGCAGGTGGGATGTCATGGCTGGGGTTAGAATTTGGGAGGCCCAGCGCCCCATCCTGCGTCCCTGCACGTGGTCTTGGGCGGATCGATGACTCCGTCGCATGCTCTGTGAGTGACTGTGCCATCTTGTTCCCCAGATGAGCCGCTACTGCTGGCAGAGCTGAAGCCAGGGCGACCCCAGCAGTACGACTGGAAGTCGAGCTGCGAGACGTGGAGTGTTGCGTTTTCCCCCGACGGCACCTGGTTTGCCTGGTCTCAGGGTCACTGTATCGTCAAACTGATCCCCTGGCCCTTGGAGGAAGCGGAGTTGTAAGTACCCTGTGGCAGTTCAGAGAAGGAAGGCGGCACTCCTGTTAGAGTCACTGGGCTGTCTTCCTTTTTTTTATGTGCGCTAAGTCATGGCTCCCTCCTCAGTGTCCCCCAGGGCTCAGCAAGAAAGGGTTAAGGAAGGGAAGGGACTAGAGATTTAAACCTGGCTTCCCATAGCTCCCGCAGCATCAGGGCCTGTCCCCCGGGTGAATTGCTCCATGGGGTTAGCAGTCTCCGCTCTCAGTAAGCCAGCCATCTGGGGAGCCTTGGTGCTGTCACAGCTGAATGTTAGGTTCCCTCATAGAACTCTCCTGGGCCATGTTACAAGACTCTCACCAAGATCCCTGCCCTATAAGCTCCCACGAAAACACCCAGCTCGAGCAGTGGAAGGCTGCTGTTCAGGACTAGCTATGGCAGGCAGAGCATGTAGGACTAGCCACCGAGACTGAGATTACACATAAAGAGAGTGCTAAACTTGGGCGTGCTAATGGGAAGGTCAAGCCAAGAGATTCCCCGTCACCACCACCCTAGTTTGATGTTCCGGCATGCCCTCTCTCGTTGCTGTTCCCCCCTGAGAGTGCGCTGTCTTGTTCCTTGCATTTGTGCATTCTCTTGTGAACGTCCCCAAATCTTCAGCCCAGGAGCCTTCAGCTACAAAACCTCACCCCGGTTATGGGTTAACTTCCTTGGGTTGGGCCTTTTTAAATTGGGGAAATAAACCTTTGCAAGAAATCACCACAGGCAGCCGTCCTGTCTTCATATACCTCGGCTTTCCTCTTTCCCCCTGGACTGGAAAACTGCCCGTTTTAAACATTGAACAGGTTTGCTAATTGCAGCGTGCTAGCACACTTCCCTGGGAAATCCCCACTCCTTGATCAAAGTCACATATGGCAGGAGAGTGTGCTGCAAGTCATTGGACTGAAAAGCAGCTTCCCATGCGTGGAAATCTAGTAATACATAGACAGGGCAGCTGATTGAATAAGCTGATGAGGTCCTGGGGCGTGCCTCATGGTGTCAGAGCACTTGCTACTCTGTGGAGAGCAGAGTAGGATGTTCGGTTCTGCATTGCTGGCTCTGCTGACTTGTAGGCAAACAGGGACATGGTAACTTCAGCTGTGCTGGGGGGGGGCGGGGAGAGGAAAGAAGACCCAATGTCAGGGAAGGACTCTTCCTCCTCCAGCTTTGAAGGGTGGGTAAGGTAAAGAAGCAACATCCAGTAGGTGTGAGGAGCTCTGGTTTCATTAGCACCCCTCCCTAGGCTGGTAGCATGGCGAGGGCGGCTCTCTACCCCTCACCACATCTGGGAGGCAGGGGAGTGCTACTACCTCATGCGGGAACTGAGGCACAGAGCGGCTCCGTGACTTGCCCGCGGTAACCTGGAGTCTGTGACGGAGCAGGAAATTGATTTCAGGCCAATGAGCCACTGTCCCATCCTTCCTCTCCCTGTGCTTTCATTCGGCTGCCTGGTGTGCCTCTTAAGCGAAGAGGCCATGTTAACGAGCCCAAGCTGCGCCGTGTGCCCCCTGTGATGGGCGGGGAGGCAGCACCATGGCTGGTCTGTTTGGGGAGATTGAGTGGATCTGGCAGGGACAAGAATTTTAGCCCAGTAAGCAGCCATGGTGCTTCGAACTGTGAAAACGACGATGCTGGTGTGGTCTGCGTTGTCACGGCTTGTCTGTAACGAGCTCTGCTGAGGCTCATTACAGGGCCTCGTTACAGGAGGGGGATCAGTCCCACCTAGGGCTAAGCACAAAGCTCTGGTTTGACCAGCGCAGCTTCCTCTGGTTGCAGGCAGACACATGTTGGTTTAAACGGCTGCTTTGCCCGCCTTCGTTAGCGGGTTTGCTCCTGAGCGTGGCCACCGATAGCTGAAATCCCTGGTGCAGACACAACTCGCAGTCACGCTCACCAGCATTGCACACTCAGTTCTAGTCCCTCTTGTGTGAATTGTCCGGGGTGGGGGCGCAGGAGAACCAGGCAGCTGCTGAATGACCCTCTGCTCTCTGCAGAAGCTGCAAAACATCTGAACGCAAGAGCCGTGGCGTCAAAGCCGATGTGAGAGGCAGAGGAGGAGCCAAGGAGAAGACGCTAGACTGTGGCCAGATTGTGTGGGGACTGGCCTTCAGCTCCTGGCCTCTGGGCCGCACTAAGGAGCGGGACAGGTTGCCGGCTCCAGATCGCTCCTGTCTGATCCTCGCCACAGGACTCAATGACGGACAGATTAAAGTCTGGGAGGTGCAAACAGGTGAGTGCGCCTGTGTGAGGGTGGGTTCCATGTACTGGCTTAATCCAGCTCCTGAGAAGAGGGGTGGGAAATCAACCTGCCTTTGTGGGCTAGACAGTCTCTGCCTCTCTCCCTAGTCTCCTCCCCCCATGGAGTTTTCCTGTGCACGTTGCTAGTATTTCCCAGCGTGGATTCTCACGCTGCCCAGCGTGCCTCATGAAGCTGTCCGTGCTGCTTCTGCATCACCTCTGCTCTGTGTTTTAGACCAGTGGCTCGCAATCTTTTTTATACTGCAGACCAGCAAACCCAGCTGCAAACTTTTGGTGGACCAGTAACATTTTATTTGCATATTCATTGTGAAATAATAAATATGCAAATAAAATGTTACCAGTCCACCAAAAGCCCCGGTCTTCATAGTCCCCCAGTGCCACCCATAGAGCCCCCTCTACTGTCCTCCAGTGCCAGCCACTGACCCCAGAGTCCCCTGCACGCAACCCCCCCATGCCAGCCTCTCACCCTCAGAGCCCCCAGTGCCAGCCCCCTACCCCTTAAATCTCCCCAGTGCCAGCCTCCTGTTTCCAGAGACCTATTGCACCCGCCCCCCAGAGCTAGTCCCCAGTCCCCAATATTAGCCCCATCCCCAGTGATAAACCCCCACATCCTAGAGCTCCACACCCCCAGCACTAGTCCTGTCCCCAGAACTCCAGTGCCTGCCCCATTCCATCATCTAGTGCTGTGCTGCCTTCCAGCTGCCAGCTGAGTGCTGCTTCCCGGGTCGCAGCTGCTCTAAGGCTGCCGTGCTGGGCTCTGCATAGCCCTCCCACTGTGTAGAGAACTGCTCTTCTGTGTCGGGGAACGGACCCCTCTCCGAGAGGTGGGACAGGACACACTTCTCCCAACATCTGCAGCGGAAGGGAAGGCGCTGGGTGGTGTGTCCCAGGCTCCAGAGCTGCCGTGGCCTGGCGGTGGGGATCCGCTGTTTTGCTTTTGTCAGCATTAGCACTGCTCTGGAAGGTGGAAGGTGCAGCTAGCAGCAAGGGATGTGTCCCTGGAGCTGCCCTGACGGGCCCAGCGAGACGTGCTTGTGTCTGTGGTGAGCCCGAACTGAGCTGTGTGCTTGTATCCGCAGGGGGCCTGCTTTTCAGCCTTTCCGGGCACTTGGACGTTGTGAGGGACCTGTGCTTTGCTCCCCACGGAAGCCCGATTCTAGTCTCTGCGTCCCGGGACAGGACCCTCCGCATCTGGGACCTGAGCCGAGATGGTACGAGTGAGAGCATGCATCCCTGGTGGGATATGGGCCCCAGACGCTGTTACGAGCATGTGTGCTGTGCTATGAGTGTCGCCCAGAGGGGGCTCTATTCTCATTAGATGCAGTAGGCCTGGGTGAGGGGGTCAGTAGTCTGCAACCTCATTATTAACGTGCTGAGCTGCCCGGTCCCGGCTCTTTGAAAGTACTTTGAACATAATTCCATGGAGACACCCAGGAAACTGGGAACGCAAGTGCTGAGTGACTGGAGCAGGAGGGAACAGCAAGTGACGCGAACACTCATGTGTCCTTGACGTGAGCGCGCAATGCTTAGGAGTGCTGGTGGCTGACCGAGGGTGTAAGTCTGGCTTGAGTGGGCCTGTCTGAGCTAGCTAGCTGGGTTCGAGAGCAACAGTGCGTTAGCAGAGGCTGTGCCACTAACTACTTGAGCGGCTAGCTGGCACTGCGCTTCATCTGACCGTGAACTCCAGTACCCAAGCCAGCTGGAGTAAAGCTAACTCGGGGGTGTCTACACAAGTCAGTCATGTACCCAGATTGCAGGCAGACATGCCCTGAGAATAAACCCATTTCAGCAGAGCAAGCGCCTGCATGGGGAAATCTAGGTCTAATCTGGTCTGAGACATGCTGCTTCCTCCAGGCTGGCTTCAGAGAGAGCAGGTGGAGGTGAGAATGGGCCTCCCAGCTCTCCCCGTCTCTGGACTGTGCGCTCCTTTCTCAAACTGTTGCTGCCATCCTTAGGGAAGCAGGTCCAGGTGCTGTCTGGCCACACACAGTGGGTGTACTGCTGCTCCATCTCCCCCGATTGCAGCATGCTGTGTTCTGCGGCTGGGGAGAAATCGGTGAGTTGGGCATATTCTTGCGGGGAGGGGAGCCTGTTCAGCTGCCGGAGAGCCCACCGCATCCTCTGCAGAGCTGGATTAGTGGTGTGCGCTGGCCCTCGGGTCCCTGGGGTGCAGCAGCTCTGCTGAATGGACCCGCCTTGTATACACTGCCCCGGACCGTTCCTCCTCTTGCCCTTCTGCCATTCCCTACTCTTCTCCAGTGGCGGTGTTGATCCCTAGACTGGTCAGTGGGGGTCACCCTTGAGCATTGTACCCAAGTCCCATCCCTTTAAGTTCCTGCCCATTGTTTTTCCCAGGTAGGCCAACCTGCCCTTCCCCATTTGAAAGGGCTAGAGTCCAAAGCCTTGCGGTCTTTGCTGTGTGTCCAGTCCAGGGTGTCTGCTTGCTAGGACGGGGGCAAGGGAAGGGCTGGCACCATCTCCTGAAGAGAGCACCATGTCTCCCTCCTGCATGCCAGCTTGGAACCTGGTGCCTTGAGCACTGAGGCAGGATTCTCCTCCAAAGTGGAGTTTGTGGAGAGGAGGCGAGTAGGCTGGGCTGGAGCAGGCCCAGGGATAGCAGCTTGCAGGACTGGGATAGCAGCTTGCAGTCCCCAGTCACTAGAGCTGACTCCCACTGCTCATAGGATGTGCCAGCTGATTGCACATGCTACTATTCCTCCTGTCCCCATTCCCTCCTGGGGCATGTTCTGGCACCTGGAGCACCATTGTGGTGCTGGGCCTCTGGAAGAGGATCATGGCCCTACTGTCCTGGTCCTATATGGACCAGTGGCAGAGCCCCTCTGCCCTAGGGAGGTCAGCATGTGGGTGTCAGGACACCTCAAGCAGGGGAGATCGGAAGATAAGGCCCGTTTGTAATTGATTTTCAACATGTTCCCAGCCCTTTTGTTACTGTTACCAGCGGAGGATTCTGAGTCCTGGCCAACCTGCTTCTGGTGACAGTGGCCTGCACCAGCCACCCAAAGGGCTCTTCTCCCCAGCTCACCCAGAGAGCTTGGGGGGGCTAGACCCCTTTTCCTCACATGCAGCCACAGCCATGCCTGGCCACGCAGCTGGAGTCTCTGTGCTGCAGAGAGTCTGTCTTGCTGATCTGGGAGTTGGCGTGCATCCGACGAGCTGGTGCCCACACGAGCAATGTCTGTTTGCCCCCCTCTGTGCCAGGGGCTAATGCCTGGCTTGTGTGAGGGGGTGATGAGACAGTTGAGAAGCTGCTACCCTCCCCTGAGCAGAGATTGTAACCCTCCTCTGTTCCCCAACCCCCCCGCCCCAGGCGCTCCTGTGGAGCATGCGTTCCTACACCCTCATCAGGAAGCTGGAAGGGCACCAGAGCAGCGTGGTGTCCTGCGACTTCTCACCAGACTCCGCTCTGCTGGTCACCGCCTCCTATGACACCAGCGTGATCATGTGGGACCCCTACACGGGGGAGCAGCTGAGAACACTTCGGTAAGGAGGGAGGCTCCGGCACTAAGGGAGGAGAAGGTCTGGGCTGGGGGGAAACGGGGGCCTGAGGTTCTTACCCTAGAGGCTGCTGTAGAGTGCTCTCTGAATGTACAAATCGTTCTCCACCCCCGACCTCGGGAGGGAAAAGGAGGTTAACCAATACATGAGGGTCGGGGCTGTGTGTTGCTGCTTTAGATGTGGCTCTCACAGCATGGGAGGGGAGATGATACCAGCACTTTCCTTGTGGCTGACTGGAGTCTGTGCCGAATGTCTAGCCCCTGGCCTAGGCACTGCCATGCTCAGCTGCGCTGTTCTCCCACTTTTCAAAGAGCGGGACCGGAGAGGAGGCACCGTCTGTGAGACACCGCTACAAAGGAAATGCACGTTTCACAGGGACATCTGAGAGCTGTGCTCCAATCCCAGCCACAGTGACTCGTGGGAAGCAGGCGCTCTGATTTACTGTGTTTCTATGCCCCTCACAAGCCAGCTGTATGGGCTAGCCCTAACAAACATGGCGAGTAAGCGCTTTTTCCCTTTTTCTTAGCCACGTTGCGCTGCCCCCAGCGTTGGACTATGGCAGTGACATCCATGCCAGCTCCCTAAGGTCCGTGTGCTTCTCTCCGGAAGGCTTGTATCTTGCTACAGTGGCAGACGACAGGTGAGGGACTTGGCATCTTACAGCTGGCTACTGCAGGGTCCCCGCCACAGCTGTTCAGATGAGCTCCAAAGCTCTTTTCAGCTTCTGGCCCTCCATTTTCCAGCAGGGTCCTCTGCCTTTTGAGTCTGTCCCAGTGCTCGGGCTTGCGGAGCAGTACAACTTGACTCTGGCTTTGGTTTGAGGTGCCTTTGTCCAAGCAGCACAGCTGCTGCGTGCCGCACTCAAAGCTGTAGACACTTCCCATCACAGGTAGCTTTAGGTAACTCCTCTTTGGACATAGCTGCCTGGCCGCCATGGTATCAAGACCTTAAGGCAAGGCCAGCAGCTGGCTCAGGTGTGTATGCCAATGCTGTGCCTAAGAGGGGGCCTGGATGTGTGTTCCCACCATCTCTTTCCCAAGTGTTGTGTTGGGCCACACACCCTGAAGCAGCAAGTACCTGCTGCCCATACCCTCTGCTGCCTCCACACCCTGGGTGCTGTTAGCTGCCTTAAAGGGAGCCTGGAGAGATTCCTTGCAGACGTAGATAAAGCCTGTTGACTTCAGTGGGCTAAGATCGGGGCTGAAGTAATTTGGTGCAGCTACTGCCCATCCAGTGCCAACTGTACAGGCAAACTTGCCAGCTCCTGATCTGGTGAGCTCTTCCGGAACTGTTATTTGTGTGCGTTGGGGTTGGTGGCACTGGGAACATCTCAGTGGAGACTCAGTTCACCCTGGTGTTGAATCATGGGCCTGATTACTGTCAGGGCAAGATCAAGCAGGGAGGGGTGGGGTGTGTTGGTCCTCTTATCCCAGCTAGTGCTGGTATCTCTAGCTCACTTTTTTTTTTTCCTGGGAGAAGGGTTAGATAAGTCAAAGTTCTCAGCAGAAGTAACCTCTCTTATCCACCAAGTTTGCTTAGGGAACACTGTCAGAGCCAGGATGGACCATGGTCTGACCCAGTATAGAAACTCTTATCTTGAGCCAAGTTATGTAATCTCTGCCTTGATTTAAACCTTTCTAAATGGGTATAATGCCTGCCTTGTAGTGGAGACATGAAACTTAAATAACATTGTAAATTGCTTCTAAAGGCTAGGGACTAAATTGGCTTTGGAAATTTACTTTAGCTTCAACAGCTGAACATTTATGTGCACTGATGCAACTTGAGTAGCTAGTGCCACTTGGAGATGTGATCTCTCAGACTGTCATTGTGTGTGTATCTCTCTCCCTTTCTCCCCTTTAGACTCCTGAGGATCTGGGATTTGGAACTAAGAACTCCAGTGGCATTTGCACCTATGACCAATGGTCTGTGCTGTGTATACTTTCCCCACGGCGGGTTTATTGCCACAGGGTGCGTATGTTCTGTGCAGGCCAGTGGGACGTGCTCTCCTGCCGAGCGCATGTTATATTCCAGCTGAGTTTGGGGTGAGGGGGACGGGGGAATGTGACTCCACCTTGACCCAAAATATGCCCCCGTCTGCAACGCTGCTGTTTTCTCAAAACAGGGCACTCTGAGTCCAGCTCTGTGCCACAGGCTTCTGCCAACACACAGCTGTCATACCCCATACTAATGCAGCTGTGCTGGCCAAAGTTACAATGTAGGCACTAGACCAGCAGAGCTGTCCTTGTACCAGTAGAGCATGCTTCACTCTTGGGGGCGGTGGGAGGTTGTACAAAGGACAGGTTTGCTGGCAGAGCTGTGTGCACACTAGGAGCATTTTGTGGGTGTACTGCAGAGCTAGACTACTGGTATAGAGCGTCTGGTGTGGACACTGCTTTGATGCCAAGAGAAAGCGGTGTTGGAAAATTCTCTGCTTGAGGCATTGTCTTCCGCCTATCAATTGCCTGCTAAACAAGCTTTGTTGGGTTCCTACCTTATTCCTCCATCTCAGCTAGCAACCCTCAGACTCAGGATTCCACAGGGAGGTAGGACATTGCAATCAGCCTTTTCCTGTATGTCTGCAGCAGCCTCTGCTGGAACATGAGGCCTTGAGTTGTGGGTTTCTCTTGAGTGGGCAGGCTGGGCTCATGAAGTCATCCCAGATGGCGGTGGGGGAAGAGGGTGCGAGTAAGAGCCTCTGACAGAGTAGAAAATGTGCAAAGCTGTTAGAAGCAGGGGTCTGTGCATGGTGACAGTCCATTTCCTTAAATGCCATGCGAGCGCAGCTTTTTCTTCCTTCCCCATGCCGGGATGGGGTGAGTGTGGCGGTGTTTGTGCTGATGCTGAGGTATGAGGAACGCTAACCTTTATCCTTGGTCTCATGTTGCAGGACGAGAGATGGCCACGTCCAGTTCTGGAGTGCCCCCAAGACCCTCTCAACCCTTAAGCACTTATGTCGCAAGGCTCTCCGCACCTTCCTCACAACTTACCAGGTCCTGGCACTGCCCATCCCCAAGAAAATGAAAGAATTCCTCACTTACAGGACCTTTTAAACCTTGTACACTGGATCCAAGAGACCTAGAGCTGGCTGGCTTCTTCCCTCCCTTCCGAACTTTGTTCTGGGATGACGGAGCAGCCGGGGTGGTAGAATGCTCATGAAATCCCAATGGGCTTTTTGGTTCTAGTGGAAGGATTTCTGTTCCTTTGTCTGGGGCTGTTTCTTTGACCACGCAGGTTATTTTATTAAGAGAACCCAGCAAAAATGCAGTGGATTGGCTGACTGAACTCTTCATCCGTTTGAAGTCCTCTCTCAGACAAGGAGGGGCAGGAGTTCTACTCCGATGGCTTTGTGGGGCATTGGAGTTGAAAAGGCCCCATCAACAGCAGTGCAAGTTTCAGTTCTCTTGAGGGGCTTTCACTTAAAGTGCAACCACTGAACAGGGTGTGTTTAAAAGCAAGAGGGCTCCGAGAAGTCACTTTCTTTGGTATGGCAATGCAAACTCAAACCTGCATTTTCATGAATGAAAAAAATGTGTCCTAGGTGAGGCAGTGGCTTTCATGTTCATCACTTTCTTTAGCCTGGTTCTGAGAAAATTCAACCTGAAAAGTCTCTGCATTATGGACAGGCCTTAAAAATAAAAGTTTTTTTTCTGAAGAGCTAGCAATGCTCTTTTTGCAGCCATTTTGTGGGTGACAGAAGTACGTGGCACTGAGGGAGATCCAAGTGTTCAGTTGTAGAGGCCTGGAGTGGAGGGGTATAGAGGTCTTAAGAGGTGAAGGATCCTATTAATGCTAATGTGGCTCCCAGTCTGAAAATTTGTATTCATGGCTTGATCACACAAGCCACTAGCAACGTACTTTTGGTTATATGGTGTAAGGCCTGGCTTTCTCTTTGGTGTGTCATGGAAAGATGAATGCCTTAAGAACAGAGGCTAGGCACAGGGAGATGTTCTGCACCAAGCCAACTACTGATCTGTTTTTGTGAAAGTGATTGTAACTTTGGGCAGCTCTTTATTTTTAACCTCATAGCATACACTAAGTGTGGTGCTACAGCAGAGCCTGGCTACTTTGCATTGTGTGGGGAGGCCAAGCATGAACTTGTGAATTTTGCAAATGAGTGTGCTGGGGGAGGGGCTTATAACCCACAAAGACCAGAGCTGATTTGTTTACTTCCTTTGACAAGTCTAGATGTTGAATTATCCCCTGTACAATCCTAGTAAATGTTCTGTGGCTTAGTTTAGTAAGAATGAATTCTTGGCACTACTGTAACTTCTTACACTTGGCAGAGACAGAAAATGACCAACTTTTCATGCATAGTACAGGGTTCTATTGTCCTGCTCTTGTGCTCCTTGCTCACTTTCCCTCTAGCCACAGAACTTTTTTGAGTTAATTTCCAGGGAGTTTTCCTGCTTGGGCTAATGACTCATGTACTGTATCACAAGGATGTGTGTGTGTAAAACAGTCTCAGATACGCCTGAGTTTCATTTTTTGTGTCTTTCTGGTAGCAGCACATGCTTTACTGAAACTGTTCCCTTCTCCCAGCTGCAACTATCCATGTACTGAGTGCCATGCAACAGGCAGGGCTATAGGCTATTTCAGGAATGCATGGCAGCGACAGCTTCCCCTTGAAACTATGGAGAAGACTTTTCCCCCTTTTAGAAAAGTCACCTTTAAATTGGTAATCTAGCCCACAGCGACCCTATCTTTTACTATCCTTAAATTCTGCAAAAATACCCCCAAACCTTAAGTGCCATTGGACTTTCCATTAATGAGCACAAGTGAGAGCATGGTTCAGCTGGAAGATAACTTTCCACGCCATGCTGCTGTAATAGTAATACCAAGGGGAAAGTGCCACCATTCAGCTTGGGCTACTGCTTGCCTCAGATTGGGTGACAGTTTGCAAGGTCTGATGCAGTGAATCTAAACCCAAGGGCTGTTTACACGTTGGTGCGATCTTGCAGCCTGTCTACACTGGCCGCGAGTTCTTGTGCAAGTAAACTGACATTCTAATGTATGAAATCAGTGCTGCTTGCACAAGGATCATGACGCTCCTGCTCAGGAATAAGCCCTTTTGCACAACTGTTCTTGCGCAAGTGGTCAGCGTAGAGCTTTCTTGTGCAAGAGAGCATCTTCACTGGCATGGATGCTCTTACGCAAAAGCACATGCCAGTGTAGGTGCTCTCTTGCACAACTACTTTAACGCAAGAACTCTTGAGCTAAAGAGTTTTTGCACAAGATCATACCAGTGTAGACCTAGCCAAGGTGTTAAAAAGTTCTGAATGAGATCTTGCTAGAAGATCACAACAGCAAAAGACCCCAATGCCCTTTATATAATGCTGGGGGGTACTGTCCCTTTAAAAATATTGTGAGCCCCTTCTATGCTCTGACCCTGTGTAATAGAAAGGGATGGTGAAATCCCCTTCCTTTGCAGAGAAGAGCAGTCTCAATACACACCCACTTGTTACACCTTCAGCTGACCATCGTGGGTGCACAGCTAAGTAGCATGACATGCATGGTGCATCACCCGTAGCGTGACTGGATCCTGTCACTCAGAACTCTTATTTATTCTGCATTGTATGTAAAGAGTACATGGTGACACACACAGGAGGACCCTGCTGAGCGTCTTGGTTGGTGAAGTTGAAGATTGTTTTAATTTTTACTTGGCCATGATGTGTAGAATTCTTGCCATCATGTATACTGCAGCCTGAGATTGTTTTTACCTACTTTCAAAGGCAAAATAAAAATTGTTTTTCCCCCCTTCATGCAGCTGATTACAAATATGCTATCATTCCTAGGCTTGATACTATACTAAGCTCCTGCAGTTAAGGACAGTAGGCCAGAAGTACCTACTGTAAAGCCACTTTACAGACTTTAGGGCACTGAGCTAAGCAAGAGAGCTAGCACGTCAGTACTAAAAGGCAGCTTGTAGCCTTAAAGCCCAGCCACAGCCATCTTCAGCTTCCTTGGGTATAAGAAAAGAGATCTTCCCTTCAAAGGTGTATTTCTTGCTGCACCCATGCAGGCAGATAACTATTCATTACTTATTTAGCTGCAAAGGGCTAAGTACTACCCTCAAATGCTTGTGCTGAATTCCCCTGAAGTCGAGCAATGATGTGTATTTGAAGGCCAAAGTTGTTCCTTACATTGTCACTAGCATAGGGGGCTTCTAATGCAGTAGGTAAGAAACAGCACAAGCTGCTGGACTTCATGATGTTCAGACAAGGACATTCTTTTATTTCTTGGGAGGGAGAGGGAAGATGGGGGTGTAAATTGTGCTTCCATGGAAGCCACTGGACCTAAGCTTCAGCTACAATCAAGTCCCTGGTGATCTGGAAAGCAGCAATAAGGGAGCTTAGCTGAATCTTCTCACTTGTACCGGCAGCCAGTCTGTGCCTAAAGCCAGAAGGAAAACAAGTGTAAATACTCCATTTGGACAGATCCTTCACTGCTAGTATGACTGGGTCTGTCCCAGCACAAGCTGGGCAAAATCTTGTTTAACAAATATCACTAGTTGTTTCTGGAAATACACAATTATGCTCCCACCTCTGCTAAAACACCTGCAGGGGCCACTGACAGCAGTGGGCACAGTCCTGTACTTGTGATAGTTTTGTGAACCAGCGGTGCAGTATTAATAGTAAGCTTTCCCCAGGAGTGCTTCGGACACCCCGAGCGTCTTTGTGAGGGGAGAAGAGAGCAGCCAGGGCAAGCAAAGCGACAGGTATCAAAGGGATACTCACTCGATGTCTGCCATTTTGATCAGTAGTTGGATTCGCACAGAAGGAGGAAAGTCCACTACAGAGAGAGATGAAGGACAGGTTGAGTAAATGCAGTAGTTTTAAAAAAAACAAGTCACCGAAGGCTCAGAAGTGAATCTGTCCCAACCCGTGAAGGAGACTGCCTATGTAAGACAGTAACAGAAGATGGCTGCCCAGCCCTGTGAGCAGCCAGCCTCTTCCCCCACCCAAAACACATTCTGCTCGTAGCAAATGTTTTACAGCCACAAAGAGAAACAGGGTGGCTCAGGTAGTGCCAAACAGGAATTGAAAAACTCAACCGAGCCAGTGGTCTCCAGCATATACCACGCGGACAGGAGCTTTGCTGTCAGTTCCTCTCCCCACCTCTGGCCCATTGCAATCTGAATGGATCCAGCTAAGGTGAGGAGTTACTGGTGGGCCTTTCTCTTACCATAGGACAGAAACCTCCCTACCTGGTACTGCCTCACCCTGAGCTGGGCACCAGAGGGATTAGTTTCCTATTGGTTAGTAAGACCATCTACAAACTACGTGGGTGGCAATGCATGTTAGGACAGGCTGTCTACATGTCATGTTGGCTGGCCAGAGGCGCATTACCTCGGTGCACAAACAAGTGGATCTCTGTCAGGATGTCATGCAGAGCCAAACCTTTCAGCGTCTTTAGCTCCATGATTTCTGAGGAGAGAATCAAGAGATTTTCTTGCCAAGAATTTCTAAGCCAAGGAGTAGGTGCTGCCAAAACAAAGGTTCCCTGTCCCTCCCATTGCTGGATACTTGGTGGGGTGAGCAAGGTACGAACTGGCACTTTTGTTGGCAAACTGAAGATCCAGTTATGTGTAATGCTACATGCCCTCAGCTCTAAATCTACAGACTTAAGACAGCAGGATCGGGCATTGAACTCACCAGCAGGCAGTGCTCGGCCATTGAAAATGAAAGGACCAATAGAGATACCAGCCCGCAGATCCTAAACAATCAGAGCTTCCCCGTGTGGGGAAAGAGGCACTAAGGCTAATCAGAGGGAACCCATGTCCCACTTCAGAGCATCACTTCCAGGGATAGAAGGTGAGATGTGCCATGTACAAGCCGGGGGTGAGACAAAGATGTACTTGGCACGAGTTACTCGAGAGGCCACGGGCCTTTTAATGCAAAAGTCTCCCTTTTCCACGCGCATTGTTGGCGAAAGGGGCGGCAGGATGCCCCTCACCATGCTAGTCTGAGGGCAGCGTAAAGAGACACGATAAAGAATACTTTTGTAGGCGGTGGTGAAGTCCTGGTTCAGCATCCAGTCGAGAATGTTGGCGATGTCAGACTTCAGGGGGTGTCCAGTGCACGTGTACACAGTGTCCTCGGTCACTTTCTCGAAGGCCATGGTAGTGCTCTGCCAGGAGAGGAGGTGAGGTTATAGGGCAGCTCTGCTCCAAAACATGGCGAGGGAAATCGGGCTTGTGAGCCCCAGGACCTTTAGCACATCTGCACTGGGGTAGAAGCCCTATGCCACGGCCACACCACTGGCTTGGGCCGGGGGGCTAAAAATGGTTGTGTAGACATTCAGGCCTAGGCAGTAGCCCAAGTTCTGGGGCCCTTCTCCTGTGCAGCGTCTCACCGCTCAGGCTCCAGTCAGAGTGATTTTCAGCCCCATCGCCCAAACGTAGTTAGTACAGGACAGGGGCGTGCTGACAATCCTCCTGCAGCTGTGCCCTCCGCAAGTAGAATGGCTTTTTCCTCCTGTCAACCCCATGCCCAGTGCACAACCACACCAGATCCGGTTCTCTCCTGTGCATCATCAACAGAAACTGCTCTCTCAGTGACAATGAGTGCAATCTCTGGTAGGCAACGAGGGTTGTGCGGAAGCCATGGGGGACGCTACGTGCCCTTAGAAATCACCCTGGCTGGTGACAGTATTTTAGGACGGGATGTGGCTTCACTCCGCCTGCAGGGAAGCTGCCAGGAAGGCGGGTGGGAGAGCCATTTGGCTTGTTCGCTGAACCACAGTCACCAAGAGGCAGAGGTAAAACCCCACCCACGGTGCCACGTCACAGCTAGGTCAGTACAAAGCAGGAAGTACAATCCGTCATGATCTGTCTCCCGCTCCCCAAAACAAGCAGTAGCAGAACAGACAAGTTTGCCTTCCCCGTTCCCCAGCTGCTCCTGCAGCTACTTTATTCACGCCACTGGTCCTCAGACAGAGCTGGCTCCCCAAAGTCACTGTAACATGTCAGTGGGAAGCAGAGCTGAGGGTTCTGGAGGTGAACCAATTGCCTGCGGCTGACACCAAGTAGCACGCCACTTCTACCATCTCTACCTTGCTACTCCTGCTGCAGCCATGGTCATACTGGGAAGCTAAGTCCTCAGTGCGCTTCTGCCTACAGATACCGGTGGTCAGTATGTGGAGGAAAAGCTCTGAATCTCTCCCCTATCGCTGGAGATGAGGGGCCTGTATATGACCAATGGGCCCGATTCCTGGTGAACTATTCTACACATGCATCATCTGTCTCGCCACTACACCCATGGCATGGTTGCCACTTGAAAACGGAGAAGCAGCCTCTTGCGCTGGAGAGTAGCAAGCTAACGCCATGCACAGGACCGTACCTGCAAAATATTCAGTGCTCTGCGCATGTCGCCACTGGAGAGGGTCACCAGTGCTTTCATCCCGTCGTCACTTACGTCAACCCTGAAAGACACAGATTTCAGGATGCACAGCTCACAACACAGTCTCACAACAGCCGCCGGGGGGATACCACAGGATTTGAACAGTCTGGACAACATCACAAAAGCAATGCATAGACACAGCACCGTGAGTTTTGGGGCCCTCTGTCTGTGCAAAATGGTATCTTCTCTCCTCTCCCCTCCCATTTCCAGGCTGCTGGGAGCAAAGCCGACAGATCCTGTCACTTCAGGAGTAGGGATGTAAGAGGATACCTGGTAAGCATTAGGCCAATCACAGATGGCTGGAGTAGGTCTGGCTGAGTCTGGCCAGCGATGCTGGGAGCGGAGGGGGAGGGGGAGACACGACATTGGCTGCTCCAACTTGGCTTGGGCGGGCTGGCAGCACTCCAGGCCTGGCGACACAGGGCAGTGTCCTGGCCACTCCGAGTTGGCCCAGGCAAGCTGGCAAAGCCAGGCTAGTGGGATTGTGGCTGCTCCGACTTTGCCCAGAGGGGCCGGCAGGCCTCCTGACCTCAGCTGGGGCAGGCAGAGCCATGCCTGCCAACAGTTCACCAGTTAAGCATGATAATTTTAGTCATTTAACTGGTTAACTATTTAGCTGGCTATTTAAACTCCTCCTCAGAACCATTTACTCAGTCTGAGCTAGGCAGGCAGTGTGGGGACTGCTCCTCAGATCGCATTGCCAGGAGCAGGCCTATGCAGGACAACCCTCTGTCAGACCAGCAGACGCCACGCGGTGTGGGAAAAGCCATGAGGCTATGGAGTCAGAAAGCAAGTATTCCCGGGGAGGGGGCCTATCGAAGTAGAGGTGAAGCTGCCATGCGAAAGCACTGACCAGAAGCAGGTGTTGTGTACACAGATATTGCACAAGCTTCCATCACACACACACCTCTCTGCCAATGCACTTGGGCCTCAACCTACACCACACCTGGTATTCCTGTGGCCAATCAAGCCAAAAGGTTTACATCAAAAAATCCAAAAGTCGGGACTGCGTTGAGCTGAGACTGGTTACCCAGCTCAAGAGAAGTTACACACACCAGAGCAACAAGGTTTTAAACCACAAACAGTGGCAGGGTTCGTTTGTCGCAAAGTACCTTTATACTCAGAACTCTGATGGGATGGCACCTTCTCTCTAGTGGCACAAGCTTCCTGGGTGGACACACAGATAGCTTTTTTGGCATCCAAAGGAGCCTACACAGCTACAAGCTAGGAAGTGAGCTGGTTTCCACTCAGCTGTGAGCCATTATTAGCAGTCATTAAACTGCAATTGCAGAGCCCAGTTCTGCTGTGTTGCACCAGTGCAGGCTCACAGGCAATGGTGCATTTAAGGTAGAATTGGCCCTGCAGAACCTTCATTAGTAGGGATGAGGATAAGAAGAGAATCCAGCTCTGGTTTGCTCAGCTGGCTACCAGTAGGAGGGGACCTGAGCCAAGTTTGCTCTGGAAACCCCCAAAACAGCACTCCACAGGCCTCTCCTCTTTATAGTCCTCCACCTGCCTTTGAAGATGCAAAGCAGCTGAAAGGACAGACCTGCTCAGAGACAGACCTGCAGGCATCACTAGTTGCCAAAGATCGAAGGCAATTGGCTTTGGGAAAAAAGAGACACTGAGGAAAACCAGAGCTCTTTGCAGGGACAGAAATGTTTGGTGGAAACTGAAGAGAAGAAAAAAAAAAGCCAGCTGTTACTTCCAGAGGTAAGAGGAAGATTAGGAGGGCGAAGAGAAATTGGGAGGGAGGATATTACACAAAGCACTAAGGTCGCCCATGTGTGCACGAACAGGTCAATGAGAGATTCCATTTCCATCTAGCTCCAACTCGACTCCCTTCCCCTGCGGCGCTTTTCACTCACATCTCTTCCTCGATGACATGCTGCAGCCTGGGAACCATGAGCTCTGGAGTCAGGGGACCAAACCGGAACCGTGTGCATCTGGACTGCAAGGCAGGGATGATCTTGGAGAGGTAGTTACAGATCAGGCAAAACCTGGTGTTCTCGGTGAATTTCTCAATCACTGCAAGGAGGGGGTCGGGGGGAGAGGAGAGACTGGCAATCAGAAATTTGCAGCAGCCTGTGGCTGTGCTGTCAGAAGAGTTAGTGAGCACAAGCGGGGTGAAACATAGACCATTCCCCTCCGCAGAGGCTACACTGCCAGCATGAACTAACCTGGAATATCTAGAGCTAGAGGTTCACCTTCTGGAGCCGTTTATCGTTCTAAAGAAGGAGCTCCAGGAATTTGCAGTAGGCCTGAAACACTGAGCCCGTGTGGTCATCACAAAGCTATCATGCAGATTCCTCCTCTCACAGCTGCCTTCGGGAACTAACGTATATTGCTCTTTTCATCCCAAAGCATGGTACTGAGCTATGCACCGTCACGCACACAGCCCACATCGGCACAGACAACACAGTCACTGGGGTGGTCGGCAACAGCTACCTGGCCTGCGACAGTGCGCTTACACATGCTGTTGTGTCAAACGCAGCGTTGCCAGGAAGCGCCAGAGCAGACAACTGGCTCTGAGGACGGGAGGCAGCGCGGCATGAAATCACAGCTGGGGCCCTGTCGTAGCAAATTACTCAGAGCCACCGCTCCTGTACCCAGCCACAAGGCAATTGCCACTCACCTCGCCGTAGGGCATTCTGGGCATCTTGGGTCATGGCGTCGGCTTCATCCAGGATGACAAGCTTAAAACCCTTCCTAGTGGAGAGAGAGAGGGGATGGCTGCTTCGGTCACGCCTGCTGCGGGTTAGGCTGCAGCAGGAGGAAGGCCATGGAATTGAGCCACCTCTGGCCTTGGGAGAGACCCATGCTACCAAACACTCACTCCTCCTTGCACCAGTCTCTTTTTTGGCTGAAACCCTGTATCCAACGCTACACGCTCCTCCTCCCTCCCGACTTGCAGCAGCGTTCCTTTGCCTACCCATAATCCTCTCTTCTCCCCCCTTCACAGCACTGTCCACACACTGCTGACAACAAGCACATTTTTTGGCAGCAGCCAGTGAGTGCTGGTGCCCAGCTCAATACACTCCTGGGCCTGACTGCCAGAGGGGCTGAGCTCCTGCAGGACCCGTGACTTGGGCAGGAGCTGAGGTTTTCTCATCTCGGATAATCAGGCCCAGGATGGGGCTCCCCAAAAGCATGCACTATCCCTCAGGGGCTACTCCTGAGTCTCTTAGGCCTTGACTCACCCAAACCCTGCTTTGCCTCCAGCATTTATGATGTTAAATAGATGGAAAAAGTGTTTTCAATTTATAAAAGGGGAGGTGGCACTCAGAGACTTTCTACGTGAAAGGGAATCACCAGTACAAAGGCTTGAGAACTGCTCATCTATAGCAGTGTCTCAACTTTTTTTTTTTTTATAAAATACCCCCCTTACAAAAAAACCAAACAAACCATGTATAAGTACCCCCAGTACCTAGTTTTCAGACAAACAACATTTTCTTCTACCATTGCAACATGTTTGTTTAAATAACTTAATCATAGCTAGGCAGGCACTGAAATTTTTGGGTGTAAAAAGCACAAAAATAATAAAGCGCGGTAAAACTTAAAACAAAACTTCAGTTTTCTCCGAATTTCAGTTGTGTTGACAACCCCACCCCAACGTCTCTCGAGTACCCCAAAGGTTGAGAAACAGTGGTCTATAGCAAAGCGCCCAAAACTGCATACCATACTGGAGCTGTGGGTACACACTCCTCTTCTTTGTGTTACAACACATACAAAGACGGCACCAGCTTTCTTTTTTACTTCCCAGAAGACTGTATGTCCTCCTCTCCTATCCTGCAGAGAACACTTTCCACACCTCTCCTGTCCAGTTGCTGCCCACCTCATTCTGTTCCTGTGTTTCCCCCCTAAACTTGACCACCTCTTTTTAGCCCAAGAGTGGTATTTCAGAGTCATGCTTTGTGTTCTGTGGACTCCATGTGACTTGGTACATGTCGGGGAGAAGAAAGGAGCAAAGTGTCAATAAAGGAAGGAACCACCTGTTCGGAAGCGAGGGATACAAACCCCTTAAGGTACTTACTTAAAGATTGTCCTTGTACTGGCAAAACTCAGGATAGGACCTCTGACTACATCAATTCCTCTGTCATCTGAAGCATTCAGCTAGGAGAGAGCAGGAGCTGGCATTTGAAATGCACTATTAACGCACCTCTATTCAGTAAGAGCTTGTCTACATCTGAAAGCTGCACTGGTGAAACATGACCATTAATTAGATTTAATTAAACTACCGCAAGCCATTGCATGAACACTCATTTGGGCTGAAGAACAGCTTAAGTTTACTGAGATCTAGTGATGTAGAGTGCTAGATTAAAAACTACATAATGCTATTGTTGTCATTAATAATAGTACTTGGGAACAGTGTAAGCTAAATGGACACAAGCCCCTCAAACTAAAACAAGAGCGTCCACACAGAGGACTTGGACTGATCTAGATTATACCAGGTCAACTTTCTTGAGTACCCTGGCTTACAACTGCAGCATGCATGCAGGTCTTAGTACCTAGAGAGGCAAAAGGAGGCTGATCTTTAGCAGTATCTGTTTATGGTGAAGCAGCACTCCAGGATGCAAACTGTAACCCTGGCTAATCCTAACCTCTCCCCAGACCTGCAGCAGTTTATGGGAGCTGGAGAAATAACACCAGCAGGACACTGTGATTTACCTCTAAAACCATGGAGTTGAATTCTTTGTTTTTGTAGAGCTGTTTAGCACAGGCCAGAATTGTGGAGGTCTTGCCCGTCCCCGGTGGTCCATAGAAGAGAAGGTGAGGCAGGCGATCTTCGCTGATGAACTTCTGAACTGATGAGAGATGGGTCAGAAGGTGAGAAAAAAAAAGAAACCTTGCTGATTAGATGGGACACTAAGAGACGAGCTGTTGGTCTTCTTTCTCTTTGAATTGAAGGGCTAACCTTTAGTTCCTTCTGCATTCTGAACTCCAGCAACACCTGCCAGATTCCCCCAGAGTACAACAAGAGAGCAGCACATTTGAAACAACATTTTTTTTTGCGCTCCAAAACGCTTAAAAGTTCTGCTTGAGAAATCTAACTTAAGAGCTGTGCCCTGAGCACCAAAGCAGCTATCCACAGAAAGTCCTTTGGCTAAGCCTTCCCAGAGCTTAACTGATCTCAGTGTCTGTATTATACTGAAAAAGGCTCTCTCTGTGTCAGTACTGCAGGAGGCTGAAGCAGGGCGGGGGAGGGGGAGTGGAGGAGGGAAGAAAGACAAGCTCAATGGGATTTCAACACATCACAGATGCCACCAGCCTCAGCTACAGAGGCTAAGTTTCCTGCCCAGGAGAGGGGGCTGAGGTGACAACCAGCCTGGGCGTAGCTGCCTGCAAAGAGACTGTCTAGTGAGGAGACCGTGCCCACAGTTCAAAGTGCTGAATCCCCCACCAGCAGGGGAGGTGGTCATGTTCATCTCTGTAGTGACTGGTGCATACTGGGGATTCCCTCAGGCCTCCTAAAATGGAAGCCAAGGGAGCTAGAATGTAGTAAGTGGTGGGGTCAAGCAGGAATGGGCCTCGTTTGTTCTTCCAGAGAGGGGCTGCTCTCCTCAGAAGCTGGCTATAACAATTCCGACTGCCCCTTTTCCTTGCACTCTGCCCACAGAGCCAGCCGACCTCCCCAACACAACTCTCAATGGAGGGAAGTGAAGCAGGGCGCATGGGCCTTGTTTTTTGCCTCTTGCTTTTCTCTGCCTAGCTTACTTTCGGAAGCCTGCCAGTGCAGCAACTGCCACAAACACCTCAAGGGGAAAAGAAGCTAAGAGGACAATCTCCCCGAGGAGCAAGAACACAGCCCTAGAACGTGTCTGGGTATAAGACAGATATATTAATTAGCCGTCATGTTAGCCAGAAATGTGAAGGAAAGACATTCCTCAGGAAAGCCTTGCAGCTGAATAATCGGGTCAACCTGCCCATTGCTGGGGAGTTGGATAAAACTGGGGGAATTTCAGGGAACTGCTAGTGTGGACAGGTTCATCCTCCCAGCTGGCTGAGGTACCCACGGTCACAAATCTGTGGCCACTAACACCAAGGAGGACATGTGAATGGGTCTTTTTGAGGACCATAAAAAACCGCATACATGGAATTCCACAAGTCTGTAAAGCTGGATTGACTTTCCTTACAACAGTAACACTAAAAAGCTGACTAAAATACGACAGAAGGCAGGAAAGGCATTCCCAGTGCAAAGAGCAGCCTCGTAGCAGGTTAATTCCAAGAAGCTGTAGCATCTTCTACCTTTCACCTCTCTGTGCAATTCCACACTGATCATTACAGAGTCTAGGCCACCATCCCATATAAAAGAACCAGAGTTTCCCCCTAAAAGACTCATGGATGTCCTAAAAGGGTTTATGCTGAGACCCTGGTTAAAATCATGGCAACACATCACTAACTGCATGACAGGAAGTGACTATTTAACTGGTTTCTGCAAGCTTGCCACCCATTGCAAAGAAGCTAGTTTCCAGTCATTAGATAATGCAGCTTCTCTTCTGCCGTCACATAATGTGGAGTCAGGAGTCCTGCTGCCAAAGTCCTGCTACCACCTCTTCCATTGAGTTTCTCTGTGACCCTAGGCAAGTCAGATGACCTTTGCCTCAGTGGCTCCATCTATAAAATGGAAATTATAGCTGCCAAGCCCAAAGGTATCACAGGAGTTAATGTCTGTAAAGGCCATAAGGAGGCTCAAAAGAAAAATGCTGGTAATACTAAGTACTCACTCGTGCTCAGAATGTCCTGGTGGGAAATTAGGTCGTTCAATGTCTGAGGGCGATATTTTTCCACCCTAAAGATAAAGGTATTTTAACATAAATGCAGATGATGAGCAGAGATTTCAGGCTTTTCACAAGTGTAGAAAACAGGTGTCCCAGACATGAGATTTTTCTGTTCTCTTCCCCATGCTGGACAATCACCCACAAGGCTAGATAAACACTCACCTTCAATCTACTCTGGATTTGGCTGACATCAGAACCTAGCCTTGTGGTTCTGGTTGCAAGTCAAAGGGATCTGTTTGACCCTTAAGATGACAAAAAAACCCTCACAAAATGAGCTGAACTTGTAATTTTTCTGCACAAACTTAGGTTCCGGCATTGCCAAATCCAAGCCCTGGCTGAATCCTAGCACAGAGAACCCAATCCAGGCACCTGCAGTTCCCTTTTGGAGACTAAGTTCCCTTTTGGAGACTAGCCTGCTCTTTTGGCATCGGCAATATCTTTAAATGCCCCAAAGATTTGTCATGCCTTATACAATTAGAAAAACTCTGCCCTTAGGAACTAGATCCAACTCCATGCTTCTAACCGCAAAATACTCTGCAAGTCCTAGGTCTTCACACTGGCATTTACAAGGGTTAATCTGGGGATTGATTGCGGGTGGTGGGCAGAGAAGCTGGAGTCAACTGAGTTGGGAATTGCAAATGATCCCACTAGAACAGAGCAGCTGAGGTGCGCTCTTGTGGCTGAGTACAGGACTGGCTGGGCACCATGTTTTATTAAACAGATGTTCTGTGTTGAGTGTAAAGCAAGCCAGGCTCAGTGAACACTGAGCCACCACAGCAGGGTAGCCTTATTTCTATTAATCCCTAGGGAACAGCTGACTTTGGACAAATTGCCCCACATACAGGGATCCACCTCCCAGGAGGAACATGGCATTTGAAGTCATAAAAGACTTGGTTGTTGATTTACTCAGGGGAGATGGATGGCAGGGGAGGGCACACCAGATCAGACCAGGTGAGAAACAAACTAGCATGAACCAATTTACACCAACTCAGAATCTGAAGCCAGCCCTTCCTTCCCCAACATCTCTTCTTCTCACTTCAGGAAGGAGTGGCTTCCCCAGATCTGGGAAGGGGAGGAGAGGCAGACCCTTCCTAAGGCTGCAAGACATAGAGAACTATTTTTGACAAAAGCGGGCTATATCCTACTTCCTACCCCGTGCCAGCACTGGTGAGAGGACAGTCCGGGGCAATTTGCATAACCCTTTGGCATGGAGTTATTTTGACTTTAGGAACGGCTGTTACTGCTATCCTAGGCCTCTCCTACAACCTGAACTTTACCGAGCTTCATCCCTTGCAATGAATACTCCATTGCAGCGCATCTGCCTGCAGCCTGTAACTAGAAGACACAAGGGGAGGGAGGGCAAGCAAGAGTTGCAAACAGGAAGGGAGAACCTAGGGCTGTATAGCCTGAGCTGTGCCCTCCATGCAGTCAGGGCAAGGGGGCGGGGAGAGGGAGCTAACCCCACGCCATAGCTGCTCCACCATGCCAGCTCTTGCATGCAACAGTGGGGGCTGGATTCGCGGATCCCAGCTCCCCTGCACACCCCATGCCAGCTCTTGCATGCAACAGTGGGGGCTGGATTCGCGGATCCCAGCTCCCCTGCACACCCCATGCCAGCTCTTGCATGCAACAGTGGGGGCTGGACTCGCGGATCCCAGCTCCCCTGCACACGCCATGCCAGCTCTTGCATGCAACAGTGGGGGCTGGACTCGCGGATCCCAGCTCCCCTGCACACCCCATGCCAGCTCTTGCATGCAACAGTGGGGGCTGGACTCGCGGATCCCAGCTCCCCTGCACACCCCATGCCAGCTCTTGCATGCAACAGTGGGGGCTGGATTCGCGGATCCCAGCTCCCCTGCACACCCCATGCCAGCTCTTGCATGCAACAGTGGGGGCTGGATTCGCGGATCCCAGCTCCCCTGCACACCCCATGCCAGCTCTTGCATGCAACAGTGGGGGCTGGACTCGCGGATCCCAGCTCCCCTGCACACCCCATGCCAGCTCTTGCATGCAACAGTGGGGGCTGGATTCGCGGATCCCAGCTCCCCTGCACACCCCATGCCAGCTCTTGCATGCAACAGTGGGGGCTGGATTCGCGGATCCCAGCTCCCCTGCACACCCCATGCCAGCTCTTGCATGCAACAGTGGGGGCTGGATTCGCGGATCCCAGCTCCCCTGCACACCCCATGCCAGCTCTTGCATGCAACAGTGGGGGCTGGACTCGCGGATCCCAGCTCCCCTGCACACCCCATGCCAGCTCTTGCATGCAACAGTGGGGGCTGGATTCGCGGATCCCAGCTCCCCTGCACACCCCATGCCAGCTCTTGCATGCAACAGTGGGGGCTGGACTCGCGGATCCCAGCTCCCCTGCACACCCCATGCCAGCTCTTGCATGCAACAGTGGGGGCTGGACTCGCGGATCCCAGCTCCCCTGCACACCCCATGCCAGCTCCCGCGTGCAATTGGCGGGAAAAGGGGGGATGCAGGGACCCAACCCCCCCTTTAGCATGCATCGGGGGAGGGGGGACAGGGATGGACGGGCCCGACCCCAGCTGCGCGGCACCGCTGGGCCCAGGCTCTGTGCTTCTCCTACCATGGCAGGTTCCTGCTTTTCCCGGCGGGCGGCGGCTGCTTGGGGGCTGCAGACTCCATGGGGCCGCGCGCGCCCCCTCCCCGCCTTTGCAGCGGGGCGCTCAGTCCGCGCCCGGGGCAGCAGGAGAGCCCGGCGGCTCGCGCTCAAACAGCTCCCGGGCCTCGCGAGAGCGCGCGGCTGCCCGCCCCTCCCCTTCCCCTTCCCCGGCTGCCCGCGCGCGCTGGGGCTGCGCACGTGGCTTTCGGGCCAGGTGCTGAGCGCGCGGCCACCTTGGTGCTGGGCCCGCGGGGCAAGCGAGCCACTGACCCTTGCACTGAGCTGCAATGGCTGGAACCCACTGCAGGCCCCCGGGGTGCAAGAGTGCCCCTAGTTCCAGCACCGCTGCAGTGTTTTGGCCTTCTGAGCGCTGCGCTTGGCTTAAGCCAGCATTCTCCCAAGCATTCTGCAGCTTTCCTCTGCAACCATAGGTGGAGGAGCTTGCTTGTTCGGTTAATAATAATAATAATAATAAAAAAAATGAGAGTGGCCTGAATCCTGGAGGTGGGGCTTGAAGGAACACAAAACCTGACAAAATCACCATCCTTAGGCATATGCTGAATCCTCAGCACTGTAGGGCAGGAAGCCCCACTTTTAGTGCCTGCTATGTACACCTAGGGCAGTGGTTTTCAAACCTCACATGTTTCTACGCAAACCTTTCCCTGGACCACCAGTTGCTAATGGAAACTCGCCATTAATTACATAATTATGCCTGAGTCATTTTGCTAGTGCTGGAGGTAGGGAGAATGGTTTGATTTAACCTTAACCAGTAAGAAAGGAAATGTTAAATTATTAAAGAGTTTTAATTAAATGTTTTAATTTTCTTATGTTAGTTTATTAAACTTCATTTTAAATAAATTACAGAATTACTTTATAAAGGAAAAACAACCTTGTGATACCATCTACATCAATGGTCACCAACCAGTAGATCAGGATCTACTGGTAGAGCTTGGAGCCTCTGACAGGTGATCCTGACTGGTTTGGCCAGGAAGCTATCAAGCACTGTCACTCCAGTTACTCCTCCACCCACACTTATGCTGCTCCTGCCGGCTGCCTTGGAGCTGTCCCCCTGGGAGCCTCTTTCTTGCTGTGCAGGATGTGGGAGGGAGAGGATGGGGGGTGCTGATGTCAGAGTGTCCCTCCTCCCCCCACTCCTGTACCCTGTCTCCACACAGAGAGAAGGGGATGGCGGGAGCTTGGCAGTGCAAATCTCTGTCACTCTCACACAATGTGTGTCTCTATCATTCTCACAAACACATACTGCCCTTCACTCACATCTCCCAACCTAACAGAAATGTGGGTTGTTGTTACTTCTGTTACTCTTTGTGAAGTGTTTTATTTTTGGTTTCTGACTAGTCTGTTCATTTCATAATTTTCATTTCTCTCTTATGCTTAAATGTATTTCTTTGAGGAGTGAGTTCTAAAATGCTTAACCTGTCATGGCTGGAGTAATTACCCCTGTGGGAATTGCTGCTCCTGGAAGTGGCTGGCATGTCCATGCAGCTCCTGAGAAAGGGAGAGCAGGGGGTCTCCACATGCTGTCCTTGCCTGCAGACACCACTCCTGCAGCTCCCATTGATCAGTAATGGGGAACTGTGGCCAGTAGAAGCCGTGGGCTCAGTGCCTGTGATGAGGGGCAGCATGGAGCCATTGCTGTACATGCCAGCTGCTTTCAGGAGTGGTGTAGGGCCAGGACTGGAGTAAGACTGCCTTAACTCCACTGCAGGGGCGGCCCTAGACTAGCTGCAAGCAACTGGCGCCCTAGGCGAACCATGCAATCAGCGCCCCCACCTCCAAACCCCTCAATGATATTGTGCCATCATTTGGTGCCCCATTTAACTTGGTGCCCTAGGAGACCACCTAGTTCGCCTATATGGACCGGTTGCCCTGCCCCACTGTTCCACCACCCGGAAGCTGTCTCAATTAAACGGTGCCCAGCCAGAGCCTGCTTCCTGAAACCCTGTCCCAGCCCAGAGCTTGCACCTTGAAACCCCTCCTGGACCTCAATCCCCCACCCTGGGCTAAGCCCGAAGCCCCTCCCACACTCCAAATCCCTTAGCCAAAGACCAGAACCTTCACCCCAACCCCTGACCCCAGCCCGGTGAAAAAGAGTGAGGATGTGGGAGGAAGGGGGATGGAGTGAGCAGGGTGAGGGTGAGGCCTCGGAGAAGGGGTGAAGAAGGGGTAGGGCCTCAAAGAAGGGGCTGGAAGAAAACGGGGCAAGGTTATTTGGGTTTGAGGTAGATTTTACATGGCACTTAAATTAAAAAAGTGATCTTGTGGTTAAAAAGGTTGGAGACCCCTGATCTACATGTTTTGTTAGTCTATAAAGTGCTACTAGACTACTTGTTGTTTTAAAAGTTTTTCCTGTTACAGACTACTTGGCTACCCCTCTGAAGTATTACTTTATGTTCAACACAAAAGGTTTCAATGTTTTGGCAGGGGTGAGGAACTGTTTTTGGCTCAGAGGCCTCTAACCCACAGAAAAATCAGTTGGAGACCACACAAGTGAAAAGCAAAACAAATCCATCCAAAACCCCCCAGCCCTCACTGATGTGGCCCCCAACTGGGACACCTCACTCCTGTGGGGTTTCAGCCCCATGGGGTCAAGGAGAGGGACAGGGAAGACTGCAGTTCAGGGATTACCATGGGCTGGGCGTCTGGCCAGGAGGAAGGTTGCAGGAGCAAGAGAGGGTGCTTGAGCGGGTTGAGGGTGTCTGGCCAGGGGTAGAGTGCAAGAGCAAGGGAGCATGCAGGAGTAGGGTGGGGGAGAAGGGTGTCTAACCAGGGGAGAGGGTGCAGGAGAAGGCTGGTGGTCGGGTGTCTGGCCAGGGAGAAGGGTGCAGGAGTGGCCTGGTAATACGGGGTCTCAGTGGGGAGCGGTGCAGAAGCAGGGTGAGAATGCAGGATCTGGGCATGAGGGGAAGAAAGAGCACTTGTTTGCTTTTGTGCGCCATGCTGCTCCCAGTCAATCCGGCCAATTGGAGCAGCAGAGAAAGCCTGCAGGCAGAGGGGCTGTGCACTGCTGTTTCCCCAGCTGAAGAAGTGGGAGGGAGAGTGTCAGTGCACAGAGCTGCTTCCGGCTCCACTTCTTCCCCATAATCTGGCAGGGAGGCTCAGGGCTTCCCGTCCACCACAGAGGAAACTCAGCAGTGATGCACCAACCTTGCTGGTGGGAGTGAGAGCACGAGGCTGGAGAGCCAGTGCAAGCTTCCTGCTGCAGGGAGAAGGAGGGAGGCAGGAAGTGGGGGGAAGGAGGGGGCTGAGCTTGAGCTGCGGACTACCTGGAAGGTGGTGGTCCAAGGACCACAGTTTGAGAACCACTGGCCTAAGGCCACCACTGCAAAAGGGGACCACAAGGTGCTGGGCAGTGCTGATGCCAGCAGCCATCCTCCACCCCGGGCTGTGCTCAGTCCGTGGTTATCCACTCCACTTCACGGTGCAGGGACCCAGACAGGGCTGGAAGCTGAGGTTCAGGGCAAGTGGTGGAGCCCTGGATAGCAGCCGGACCCGGGATGTGGGGTTGGCAGCAGCGAGGAATCCACGTAAAGGTGGGGGTGCTGCAGCGCCCCTGAGTTCCCACACTTACGCCTCCTTACACTGCTCCTGCCCCTGCAGCCCTGAGTGTAGCCCCGCACCCTATGGACCAGCCACTGCTCTGTTTCCCCCACCCTAAGGACGGCCCTGTCACCAGAACAGGAAATGTTGGAAACTATGCTGATTTTCCTCCTCTTAGCGTCTGGACCCCTAGAAATACTTTGCCCCAGTCTTGCAGTGAGCTCCCATCACATGGCGTGCAGGCACCGGCTCAGGGGGAATTACCGGTGTGCTGGAACTAGAGGTACTCCTGCACTCCCTGTTTTGAAGTAATAATACCAAATATGTGGTTTCCATCGTCAGTACCCTATTTATAAAAATTGCTCTAGCGCCCCTGGGAATTACCCATGGGGCTTTGCAGGCCCTTGGGATCCAGTTGTGAGCCTTAATTGGTTAAATTGCCTTTTGTAACACTGAAAAAAAAACTGTTAAGAGCTCTTGCTTTTGAAATAATTTGAATAAAACTTCACTTTTTGGAGACAGGGAGCAATAGGTAAAAGGATTATCTTGAACACATCCCCAGTTATTTAATTCAAAGTTATAAGTGTCCTGAGTGGCATATTTTTGTTAGTCACGAAACATTATCCACACGTACATATTTGGAACTCATCATCTGCTTAAGCTGGAAGGAATATTGAATGGGACGATATTGGCATGCCGGTATATGGAGAAATCAGTGTACTCCAATCTTGCAAAAAGCAAGATTGTGTTAGATCTCTTATAAAACATTTTAGTGTGATGAGAGGTTATCCTTAAATCTTTAGCATAATGAAAGGAGAATGGAAAGAGCGGAGTGAGTCACTTAGTTTGTCTAAGAATGGGAGACTATGAAACTTTAAGTGTTTTAAATCATGATCACAAACAATGCACAGTTCCAAATGTAAATCAAACAGCACGTAGAGCACAAAGCAGAAAAAAATAATATGCCCCTTTCTTCTGTGTGATGTATAATGGAGGCCTGAAGACTTAGCATATGAATTTCCTTTTTATTGAAAATAATCTTTTTTTTTATTAATTTAAAACTTGACATTTCTGATTTTTTGTTTTAATTTTTCCTGTTTTTGCTGGTGGACTCCAGTCATTTAGAGATGTGGGCTCTGGAGTTTCTTAGCCTTAGTTGTATTGGTGGACAAACTGAATTATTAACAAAAAAAAGAGGTTTTGCTCTCAAATGTGTGTTAAAGGTGTTAAAAAACAACCATAAAGCATCCCAGAGTTCAAAACAATTTCAATAAAATATTCCTTTTTATTAATCAATTTTCTTGCTTGGTGCCTCTAATGTTATACATATGCCAACATCCCAGCAGGTCATAGTCTCTTAGGAAAAATGGAATATGCAAGAAAGGAGTTTCAATCTTCAAAAATAAAATACAATGAAAAAAAGCAAAAAAGGGCACAAACAATTTTTCCCATTATTAAATCTTCTGTAATGATAGGCTTAGTGCTATTGCACTGTATCTGCCTCCAATGTATATTTGTTATCATTGGCACTGGAGCCTGATATTTAACATTAAAGGTTTTTCCACCCCCACAGCTCATGAAGGTTTGAAACAGGTTGTAGGTCACATAATATCTCAGTGTAATATGATTTGGGTGAAATGACACAATTATATTAAGATAATGTACTTCTCCAAAACAAGCTATTTCTTTAAAAACATGTAGGGAAAAGCAATCATTCCAATCAGAACTCAGCAAATCTAATTAATTTTCCTGAGAACCCATTGTAATTAACAGATGACCACACTGAAGTGCCACTAGGGTATTCCAAAGAGCATTGAGTGGATATAGATTTCAGTTGTAAAATATATTGTAATATACATGATGGTTCTGAACTTGGCTTTTACTTAACTCCCCCTTGCATATTATCTTTTCTTCTCTGTTCCTGCTTCCAGCTTTGCATGCCAGTCATGCTGCCCCCTTTGCCTGGAACTGGCCAGCAACCTTCCTTTCATCATAAGAACATAAGAACGGCTATACTGGGTCAGACCAAAGGTTCGTCCAGCCCAATATCCTGTCTGCCAAAAGTGGCCAATGCCAGATGCCCCAGAGGGAGGGAACACAACAAGTAATCATCACGTGATCCCTCCCCTGTCATCCCCCTCCAGGCAAACAGAGGCTAGGGACACTATTCCTACCCATCCTGGCTAATAGCCATTGATGGACCTAACCTCCATGAATCTATCTAGCTCTTTTTTGAACCCTGTTAAAGTTCTAGCCTTCACCACATCCTCTGGCAAGGAGTTCCACAGGCTGACTGTGCACTGAGTGAAGAAAAACTTCCTTTTGTTTGTGAAGGGAGGGCAGGATTGTGGAGGGGTGGGGCTGGACCATTGGGGGTGAGTGAGGGGGAAGGAAGGATTGTAGGGGGATGAAGGAAGTGGGGCTGGACAATTCCGCAGGGAGTGAGTGAGAAATGAAGCCCATGGTGGGGGGGAGGAAGGGGAGGTCTCCTTTGAGGGGCACTGGTCCAAGGGGCAGCACTGGATGATGCTGGGTGGGTGAGAAATTAATCCAAGGTGGGGGGGGGGGATCCCTCAAATCTGGGCACTGGTCCTGGGTTTGATACTGGATGGTCCTGGAGGAGTGGGGGGTGGTGAGAGATGCAGTCCATGGGAGGGGTAGCTGGTCCAGGGGGTGGTACACAAGGAGGGGCTATAGGGGTGTCAGCAGGCTCAGGCAGTTGACTCATAGTTTCATCAAAAAAATGGGAGAAGAGTTTGAGGTGTCGCCTTGAAATCTCTCAGATTCAGTAGGGCCAGCCCCAGGGATTGAGGCATCCCTATACTCAGCTCTTGGATGAGAATTTGCAGACCCAGCATGCCTATCCCCTACTTCCCTACCAAAAAACCATGAGCTTCTATAAGAATAATTAGCAAAAATACCATCTGATAGGAAGCAAAACATTGCACTATTGAAGAGGGGCCTCCATACGCTTCCAGCAGTGGTGGGGAAACAAGCCATGGTGATTTGGGGGCTCTCCATTCCACTGCGCTTTTAATGGCTCCAAGACTCATGACATGGGAAGAAAACAGAGACATAGTTTCTATTGTGACTTTTGTATCTCAGTTTGCCAACTCAAATAGCTCTGAGTCTCAACATTCCAATGCCTCTTTTTTGAGTCAGAGATTTTGCTTTATGCAGCAGTAGAAAAGCATGGGGGTCTGCCATAATGGCCAGATGTCAAGCATTGGCAGCTGTGGTGAGGCTGGAGGCTGTCAGGACCAGCTTTTGTTTTTCTAAATTTTGTTCCTCCAGTTTCCTGGGAAACACTGGGTAAGTCCAGCTAGTTCTCTCTAAACTGGAATCCATTCATAAGTTTTCAAACTTAAATGAAAATGTTTTACACAACTTGTGTGAAATTTCTTTGCAACGAATTGTTGCTACTTTTTTGACTACTTTTGCGAGCATGTTGAAATATTTCAGTTAAAAAACCCAAGCTTTTTTGAAAACAAATTTTCTGCACTTTTTGATCAGCTATATCCTGAACTGTTGATCATGATCTGTAATGTACATATGTCTTGACTTATTTACATTATACACTTCTGGAGAAAGGAAATGTGTCTTATCAATCTCTTTAAACAGCAGTGCTACTGTATGGTGCCATATATATGTTTATTAATAATCATGTGCTATATGCTTCCTTTTGTAGAGTTCCAATCAGCTGAGTATTATAAGCCTCCTTTGAAGCTCTTCTGAGGTGAAGACAAGTGAAGCCATCTTGAAAGCCTGGTTACGAGAGGCAAAACTTGATTTGTAGGCTATCTATGCCATCTGTTATTTGATTTATTTTAGGTGTTTGCAGGACACCCATAAACACTATTTTGATGGATTAGAACTCCACCATCCTTTAATTTGTATGTTATGCTACACTGTATTTATGGGGATTTACTCTGAACAGCCTACATGTCAATACGTTTTATTTAATTTTACTTTATATTTTAAAATGTGCATCTGTCTGCCCATCTGTCTGTGAGTCTGTTTATTCAAGAACTCCTCCTAAATGCTAAGAACTAAGATCGCCAAATTTGTATGCAGCTTCCTCCTATCAGAACTTAAAGGAAGGTAAGGGTTTGGTTGTGCCAAGACAATGGGATGTGTCTGGAAAGTGATTGTTTCCCATAAAATGGAAAGGAAGGTGTCTGGTAGAAGGGAGTTATACTATAGAATGACCCCATTGGGCGAGCAAGGGGCAGGAGTGGAAGAAGGGACAGCTACCTACTATAATTTCAGAAAGTTAGTTTGTGTGTCTGTTTGTCTGTGTGTCTGTCTGCTCCCCAGCTGAGGGACATACACCTCTCCATGGACTGTGGATAAACCTAGGGCTGAGGGAGGCAACCCCTGAGTCCTACCTCTTCCACCTGAGGCCCTGCCTCCTGCAGGTGCCAAATCTGCCCCCCTCCCCTACCTCAGGTGCCGGGCTCCAGCTCTCTCTCTCCTCCTGCAAGCCACCCCCCACTTCAGGGGCAGGTCTCCCTGGCCCCCGAGCATGGGGAAGGTGAAGGTGTGTGTGGTCCCAGCCTCCCTGGCCCCGGAGCACAGAGAGAGTGGGCAGCACAGAGTCCCAGCCTCAGCATGGCTGAAGCCTAGGGACAGCCCAGGAGCCACGCTGAAACAGGGAGTGGAAAGTGCACTGAGCCACGCCAGGCAGTTTGGGAAGGCAATGCCTTCTCCTGCCTCTGAAACCTGCCACCCATGCATTCTTCCCCCACCTGTGCCCGCTGGAATTGCAATGGTCACGAACAGGGACGTCTCACCTGGCCCCAAGCTGCTTCAGTGAGAGACGGCTGGGGCTGTCAGCCTTAACTATGGACAGACCACTGCTGCTACATAAAATGATGCATTAGATTACAGTGCTTTGCAAATTGTATAGCTAGTCATCCTCTAATCTGATTCAGCTGTCAGGAAGATAAGGTCTTTAATAGTTTTAGAAATAATAGGCTGGCATCTCCTTGGTTCTTTAAAAAACTTTCTGATTTGACACCTTATCATTCATTTCTTAATAGTTGGCTCCAAGGTTTTCAAATATTTCTGTCAGTAACAGTGATGAATTCCTGGAGAGAGTCCAGCCTTTGGGTTACTAAATCATAGCCCCTAGTAATCATTGCTGAAATTTTCTGCAAATTCAGCTTCTGCTCTCAGCTTGCTTTTGCTTAGGTCTTCTCTGGTGAAATATCAGGATGAAATAGAGGATTTAAATGGGAGGAAAGGCTGTTTCTTTGACCCCTCCAGCATTTTATCAATATACTTCTTATCAATAAACTAGGGTGGGTTCATAACTGGTCTGGATAACTGTTCTCAGAGAATAGTTATTAACAGTTCAGAGTCATGCTGGAAGGGCATAATAAGTGGGGTTCTGCAAGCGGTCTGTTTTTGGGACTGGTTCTGTTCAATATCTTCATCAACGATTTAGATACTAGCATAGAAAGTAGGCTTATTAAGTTTGCAGATGATACCAAGCTGGGAGGGGTTGCAGGTGCTTTGGAGGATAGGGTCATAATTCAAAATGATCTGGACAAATTGAAGAAATGGTCTGAGGTAAATAGAATGACATTTAATAAGGACAAATACAAAGCACTCCATTTAGGAGGAACAATCAGTTTCACACACACAAAATGGGAAGCAACTGTCTAGGAAGGAGAATTGCAGAAAAGGATGTAGGGGTCATAGTGGAAAACAAGCTAAATATGAGTCAGCAGTGTGACACTTGCAAAAAAAGCAAACATGATTTTGGGATGCATTAACAGGAGTGTTGTGAGCAAGACATGAGAAGTCATTCTTCTGCTCTACTCTGTGCTGATTAGGCCTCAGTTAGAAAATTGTGTCCAGTTCTGGGCACCACATTTCAAGAAAGATGTGGAGGAATTGGAGAAGGTCCAGAGAAGAACAACAAAAATGATTAAAGGTCTAGAGAACATGAGCTATGAGGGAAGACTGAAAGAATTGGGTTTGTTTAGTTTGGAAAAGAGAAGATTGAGAGGGGACCTAATAGCATATTATATTTATATTAGGTATATAAAAGGGTGTCACAAGGAAGAGAGAGAAAAATTGTTCTTGTTGGCCTCTGGAGGATAGGACAAGAAGCAATGGGCTTAAACTGTAGCAAGTGAAGTTTAGGTTGGACATTAGGAAAAACTTCCTGTCAGGAATGAATTGCCTAGGGAGGTTGTGGAATCTCATCTCTAGAGATCTTCAAGAGCAGGTTAGACAGACACCTGTCAGGGATGGTCTAGACCAGTGTTTCCCAAATGGTGCTCCGCGGGGTTCCGTGAAGCGAACCTAAGGGTTCCGCGAGAACCCGAACGCTCCCCTCCCCCCGCCCATAAAGAGACAGAGGAGCCCGGTGCGCAAAGACGCTGGCTCCTTCCCCGCTCCCCTTTCAGACATCTCCCGCTTCCCCCGCTGCCACTCTGCTTTTACCTCCAGACCTAGCAGCAGCAACAGCTGCTTGTCCCGCTTCTGCCCGATCAACCCAAGATCCCTCTCCCACGTACCCCGCTGCTGCTCTGCTTTTACCACCGGAAAAAGCAGAGTGGCAGCGGGGGATGCGGGAGAGGGATCTTGGGTTGATCGGGCAGAAGCGGGACAAGCAGCTGTTGCTGCTGCTAGGTCCTTTGGTAAAGGCAGCATGTGTGTGTGTGGAGGGGGGGGAGTACTATCAGTGAGTGGAACATCGGAACTCCTACTCACTGTGAGGATCAGAACAAGTCCCCATACACACTGTGAGGACACGTGGCTCCTGTGTGTGACTTTAAGTTTAAGAATTCAATCTAATATCAAAATTCCCCATGGATCGTTGGTTAAAAGAAGGAACTTTAAAGAGAAAAGTGAGTACTTCAAACTCCAATATTTTTACTGAAACCAGCAAGGAAAATACTGAGGCAGCTCAAGTTAATTATGAAAAATTTCAGCTGACTAATAAGAAACGCAGGTATTGTGAGGACTATTTGGCATTTGGATTCACAAGCAATGGAAATGAAGATGCTCCAGGTGCCCAGTGTGTAGTGTGCAACAAAATATTATCTAATAGTTGTTTAGTACCTGCTAAATTGCGAAGACATTTTGAAACAAATCATCCAGAATACAAAGATAAAGACATTAGTTTTTTTAAGCAAAAGCTTGAATCGCTTGAAAAAAGTAAACTCTTCATGTCAAAAATTGCCAAATCTGATAATGAAAATGCAACAGAGGCATCTTACAAAGTAAGTTATCGTATATCGCTCGCCGAAGAAGCACACACTATTTGGGAATCACTCATAAAACCATGTGCAAAAGATATTGTGATGTGTATGTTGGATCAGGAGTCTAGTAAAAAAGTTGAGGCTGTGCCACTATCAAACAATACTGTCACACGTCGTATTCACGATCTTGCTGCTGACATCGAGAAGGAGCTTATTTTTCGGCTGCATTTATGTGATGCATATGCATTACAATTAGACGAGTCCACTGAAGTTGCAGGTCTTGCAGTTCTGCTTGTATTTGTTCGTTATGATTTTAATAATTCTATTGAAGAAGACTTACTTTTATGTGAATTTTTGCAAACCAATACAACTGGTGAGAATATATTCAATTGTATCACTAACTTTATGAAAACACATCAAATAAGCTGGGAAAAATGTGTTGATGTGTGCAGTGATGGTGCCAAAGCAATGATAGGAACAGTGGCTGGCGCTGTAACACGAATAAAAAATGTAGCACCAAACTGCACCAGCAGTCACTGCATTCTCCACAGACACGCTCTGGTAGTTAAGAATATTTCTCCCTCTCTTAAAAATGTGTTGGACGAAGCAGTACAGATTATTAATTATATAAAAACTCGACCATTACAATCAAGACTGTTCAAAATTATGTGTGAAGATACGGGTAGTCAGCACACAGCCCTGCGTCTACATACAGAAGTCAGGTGGCTATCACGAGGAAAAGTGCTGGTTAGATTATTTGAATTGCGTCATGAGCTCTCTGCAAATCTGATGGATCACAAATTCCAACTGTCTGATCGTTTAACAGACTTTTTGTGGTTATCTAGAGTTGCGTATCTTGCAGACATCTTTATAAAACTAAATGAAATAAATCTGTCACTGCAAGGAAAGAATGTAAATATTTTTAATGAGAAAGACAAAATTTTGTCATTGTCACAGAAGCTACAGTTTTGGATCTAATCTGTAGGACGAAATGATTTGGAATGATTTCCTTGAAGAAAATGGATACAAACTTGATGAAGATATTCGCAGCGACATTGCAGATCATCTCCGCGATTTATACACGAACATCATTAAGTATTTTCCAAACATCAATGACAACAATAACTGGATTCGAAATCCATTAAGTTTAACAGAAAAGCCAGTCAGTTTTTCTACACAAGATTATGAAAACCTAATTGAAATCGCTTCAGATGGCCAATTAATACAAAAATTTAAAGAAGTTTCTCTGATTACATTTTGGAGTGACTTATGTCAAAGTCAAGAATATTCATCTTTATCAAGACACGCAATTCATCAGCTGTTACCCTTTGCCAGTACATACTTGTGCGAAACTGGGTTCTTGAACTATGCAGCAATGAAAACGAAATACAGAAATCGACTGAATGCTGCGCCAGATATGCGAATCCAACTTTCTAGTATTAAAACAAATATAAAAAGAATTTGCCAAGAAAAGAAGAAAAACCACATTGAAAACTATGAATATAATTAACATTATTTGATAGTTTTATTTTTTGTACATATTTAATATGATTTTTGTTGAATATAAATGAATTGTGTTATATTCAATATGTTGAATTTAAATGAATGGTGATCTCATGACCGTATTTAGCATCTTATTACTACCAATTGTGGTGTACTGGCAGTCTGTGTGCGTTTGGGTGTGGTTTTTTTTTTTTTTTTTTTGCTCGACAAACTTAATCCCTGGCTAGGGTGTTCCTTGAAATTTTTCTGAGTTTGAAAGGGTTCCGTGGTCAAAAAAAAATTGGGAAACACTGGTCTAGACAGTGCTTGGTCCTGCCATGAGGACAAGGGGCTGGACTTGATGACCTCTTGAGGTCACTGTCAGTTCTAGTGTTCTCCATACATGCACAGAACTCCCATGGATGTCACTGTCTCTCTGCCCATATAGATAGATCAGAATGGCACTGAGCCTCTTTGCTTTGCTCTGCTGAGGTCCTGAGAAAGGGCTTTCCCCTACCAGTCCCCAGCAGAAACTTCACAGAGCAATACAACTGCATATTTGCTCTGGCCAATTACATAGCAATACTTTATCACTGCCAAATTAAAAGAAGATGATTTATCCAATGCATCCATTTATTTGTACAGTTAAAACACAGCCTGTCCTTTTCCCCAAAAAGAGTGTGATTTCACATGTGCAAAAGCCACCACATTTCCTTAAAATATATAGTCACATTTTATTACATATGTTAAGACCAGCATCTTCATCGGCTTTCTTAGCCATCCAGATCCAGTCTTTACATGGAAAGCATAGATCAGACAGGGAAATCTCACCTGAAATGGCCCAAAGCAGCTATTTCCATCCAAAATGTGCATGGGCCACCTCAGTCTCAGCTGATTCACTGTGGTTAGCATTATGCATTACACTAGAAGAAGTCAAAAAACTAATTTCAACTTTTGGGTGAGTTCAGCTCCAATGATATCAGAGGAGTTGCTACATTTGAAAGCAGGGCTGAGATTAGCTCAGATTGTTTAGATGCATGTTGGAGTCTTGATCCAAAAGGTAGATTGTGCTTTGGGGATGGGTTCTTAGCAGTTATTCTGAATCTGAACCTGGCTGTGTTGCCAGATAATCCTTAGGGTAACAATAAGGCTCAGCCAACCCTGTGTAACGTTGGTCCCCAAAGGTTTTCCTCTTGAAATATTGTTTGATGGAAGGATTATTTTGATTGGCACACCTGCCATGGAAAATACTCTAGCTTCATATTTAACATGTAGCCTAAATATTTCCATCTTCTTTTCTGGAAAATATTAGAGATAAACAGTAGAGGTCCCATAAATCCTAATGATGGCCCTGTTTCACCTGCCAGTTCTTAAAACCCCCTATGAGAGGGGTTCCACAACCTCCCTTGGCCCTGGTCTACACTAGAGAGTTATTTCAAAAGAACTCCCTTATTTTGAAATAACAAGCGGAGCGTCCACATTACCAAGCCTGTTATTTCGAAATAAGGGGCTGGTTAATTTAAAATAATACCTCCTGCTTTCCTTGAGGAAAAACACTTATTTCAAAATAGTTATTTCGAAATAGCAGTAGTGTGGACGCTCCACTGCTGCTATTCTGAAATCTCTATTCCAGAGTCATTCAGAGTAATTACTCCCCAGTGCTTCCTGGGACTCTAAGTTGAGATAGCACGTCCACATTAACGGAGCCCGCCTCAGACTAGTTTTGAGCTATGGTGTGATCACGTTATTTCAAAATAGTTATTTTGGGAGTTATAATTTTGAAATAATTTCCTAGTGCAGACATGCCCGTGGAAGCCTATTTTAGAGCTTAACTACCCTTCTAGTTAGAAAGGTTTTTCTAATATCAACTAATCAAAGTCTGCCTTGCTACAAATTGAGCTCATTACTTGATGTCCTATCTTCAGTAGTCATGGAGAACAATCGATCACCATCCTCTCTGTTATCAGGTCTCCCTTTAGTCTTCTTCAAACTAAATATCCTGGTTTTTTTAAATTCTTTCTTCATAGGTCATGCTTTCTAAACCTTTAATCATTTTTGTTGCTGTCCTCTGGACTCCTTCCAATTTATCTACATTTTATCTACTGAAGTGTGACACCCAGAACTAAACATGGTACTGCAGCTGAAGCTCATCAGTACCAAATTACCTTCTATGTCCTTCATACCACACTTCTGTTCAGGGCTGGTTTGAGCCATTCCTGTGCCCCGGGCAGCAGGCGCACGATGCATGCGCGGCCACGCCCCCAGGTGGACGGCACATGCATGGCCTCACTCCCCGGCACACTGCAATTGGGTGCACGGTGCCCCTTACAGCAGCCATCAGGCACCCGTCATAGGTTGGCGCCTTGGGCAGCCGCCCGGCTAGCCCCCCCTTAATCCAGCCCTGCTTCTGTTAATGTAACCCCAAACAGTAATCTTTTTGCAACCACAGCACATCACTGACTCATTCAATTAGTGATCCACTGTAACCCGCAGATCCCCTTCAGCAATACTGTGAGCTAGCCAGTTATTCCACAATTTGGAGCTGTGCATTTGATTTTTTTCCTTCCTAAGGAAAGTACTTTACATTTCTCTTCACTGAATTTCATCTCATTTGATTACAGACATGTCTCCAATTAGTCAAGGTTGTATCGAATTCAAATCCTGTCTTCCAAAGTGATGGCAACCCTCCCCATTGTGGTGTCATCTGCAAATTTTATAACAAACTCCATTCCATTGTTCTGAGTGAAAAGATTGACTAGTACCAGACCCAGCACTTACTTATATGGAATTCCCACTAGAAGTCCCCTTCCAGCTGGACAGCAAGCCAGTTGTAACTACTCCTGGCATATAGGGTTTCAATCATGTGGGTCCATATCTAATCATAATTTAATCTAGACTGTATTTCTTTAGTTTACTTATAAGAATGTTGTGTGAAACTGTGTCAAAGCCTTAGTAAAAACAAAATATATCACATTTGTAGCTTTCCCCGGTAAGGCCAGTAACCCAATAATGTCAATGCAGTTGCACATGTGTAAATCAGTGAAGGATCTGTCTCCTTTTCTTTCCTTACCAATACTTCAGATCTTCTCCCTCATGCTGTTTTCTTCATTATTTGGTCACAGATCCTGAAAATCTCAAATTGCAAAATAACAAAGATCTATAATGTACAACCCCCAACAACTTGGTGGTATGGCTCTATCCATCAATCATCCAGAAAAAATACAAAGCCACAAGTGCTAATAAATACTGAAGAAAGCAACAACTTCTCTCCATGCCTATTGGCCTCCAGTAATCTGCACTCACAGGGTGCATCTACACTGCACCCATAGCTCAAAATAAGCGATGCAATTTGAGCTACACAAATTACGTAGCTTATTTCAAGTGTATTTCAAAATAGCTTATTTCATAATTTGGTGCTATCAACACAGTGCCAAATTTTGAAATAAATGGCTATTCTGAAATGTCCCTTAATTCTCATGGAATAGAGCACCTGTTATTTAGAAAGATATTTTGAAATAATGGGAACGCTTTCAAGACATGGAACAGCAATTTCGGGATACTGGGAGTATCCCGAAATAGCACTGCAGGGTAGACATACCCATAGATTGATTTATATTGTCTACTTGATACCCAGATCTATAGCCAAAATTTAGCTGCTCTGGCCAGAGTTTAAAGTTGGTCTAATCTAGCATTCCTGAGTCAGGCAAATCTTCCATAGACAGAGGTAGTTTTTCCTGCATGAGTTGTGATGAATGGAACTCAGCAATTGCATTTAATCATAGATAGCTGTGATTGGGCTGGGATAAGCCAAGGCTTGGGTTCTGACATGGGTCTGATATGTGAACTTGGGCAAGTCACTTAGACTCTCCAGCTAGGTCTACACTACAATGTTAAATTGGAAAAAGATACACAATTTGTGTACCGCAAATTGTGTATCTTCATCCAAATTTATTTTCGAAAGAGGCTCTTTTGAAATTTGGCGTGTCTACACGGCACCAAATTTTGAAAGAAAGTGCTCTTTCAACACATCCCTTATTCCTCGTAAAACAATGTTTACAGGGATGGCGAAAGAGCACACCCGCTTTTTCTAAATTGTTTTGAAAAAGTGGAAGTGTTCCTTGGATGTGGCGTTGCTTTTTGGGATATCTCTGGTATCTTGAAAAAGCAATGCAGTCTAGACATAGCCTCTATGTCTCAGTTACCTCTTTGTAAAATGGGGATAATGAAACTGATGTTCCTTTGCATGGGTGAAAAGGAAGCTTGGCATGAGATGTCAATTACTACCTATAAATTAAATTTGTTTAATAACATGAGAATCAATGTGCATCAATATTCAAACCTTTTTAGCATTTGTCAGGGCTGTTTCCCACTCTGCTTCTCTGAGTGTAGAATGTGGGGACCCACAAAGAGTTCAAAAAGAAAAGAAAAAAACCCTTTGCCTCTACATCTAGGCTCTGCTTATAAAAACTCGCCAGAGTCACGGATTCCCTGACTCTGAGAAATAAACAAACAAACAAACAAGATTCCACCATCAAGTGATTTTATCCCTAAAACCAGCGGTGAGCACTTGAACCCACCTCCCAGGGGACCCCAAGCTCTTTTGCCCTAAAAGAGCTTGAAAAAAGAAAAGAGATAAACAAGCTGCAGTCTCTGGTAGCTGACCTCTCAGTCTGAGGCAGACAGACAGACTTCCTGTTCCTTCCAGGACACAAGAATCAAATCATCACCTTAAAAAAAGTGATTTTTATTACAAAACAAAAGTTTAACTTGATAAAGCATACTTGGTTGTTAGATGTTACAGAGCAACTAAGGAAAACTAATTAAAACACAGAAGAAAACCTCTGGGAACAATGCTAGATGGTAATTGGGGAGGGGAAGCATAGATTCACACAGAGCAGTTCAAACCAAACTGCAAAATAAAGAAAAATACCCTGATCAAGACTAGATCCACTTTTTCCCTTTACTTACTTCCAATCTTTCCTTGGGTCAGCCCACTTCCATGCTTGGAATTCCTTGACATGTTAGTCCTGCCTGGGTTTAAATCATTCTGGCTATGTCTAGACTGCAGGCTTTTTTCGGAAGAACCTCTTTTTGGAAGAGATCTTCCAAGAAAACTTCTTCCGAAAGAGAGCGTCCATACACTAAAGCACATTGAAAAAGTGATCTTCTTTTTCAAAAAATAGCGTCCACACTGGATGGACGTTGTCTCGCATTTAAGCTGTGATTACTATGGACGGAGTGGCTACCAGGACACCTGTGCTTTTTCCTCTTTCCTCTTCTTTCAGAAAAACTCCCTCTTTCCCATCCACACACACCTTTTTCCGAAAGAGCTCTTTTGGAAAAAGGCTTCTTCCTCATAGAAAGAGGATTACCAATGTTGGAAAAACCACTCTGTTCTTTCCATTTTCTTTCGGAAGAGCGCGATTGCAGTGTGGACATAACTCAGGTTTTATCGAAGAAACAGCCATTTTTTCCGACAAAACTCTGTAGTGTAGACATACCCTCTGTGTCTCTCAACTCCTGGTTTTTCTCTACCACACAAAGAAAGCTGGCAAGGAATCTTATACAATTCAAATTTCAACCCCGTATGCCCATTGGTTCTCTGGCTCCCTGCCAACCTCTTTGCTAGCTACCTGAGTTTAACCCCTTAGTCACCAGGTGCTGGTCAGCACTCCTCCTGTCCATTACAGCATTAGAGCCAAATTTTCCTGAAGTTACATGTACAAAGATGCTGGCATTTAAAATACTATTGTGGCAACCAAGAATAGCATTTCTAATATAGTAACTCACATGAAATCCAAGCAGACAGGGAGTAACTGAGTGTATGTGTGTGTGTGTGTGTGTGTGTGAGGGGGAGACAATTTGCAGCAAGCATGAATATGATGCTTAGAGGTTCTTTTTTTTTTTTTGCGCTATTTGGAAATAATCACTTGATTATGGGCCAAATCCTGATCTCCACAGACAATAATGGGAGCAAAAGCTGGCCCTACAGTGTTCCCCATTCTCTTGTACTCCTGCTATATGGCTTTATCCTGTTTACCTTCATCTCACTGATTTCCCCAATCACTTTGATTTGCCCATGCAAATTAGTAAACCAAACAAGATTTTAGAATGTAATTGAACAATATTAATTCCCCCTTGAATAAAGGTGATAAGGGAGTTAAGAATAAAGGAGCTTTTGAAACTGTTGCTATTGTCTGTCCAGCTATGCAGCCAGCTTACTGTAAGCCTGGTTAGTAAGGGAACAGGTGATGATTACTGCACATCCATCTTTCTGTTGACAATGCTTTTATTTCTGCTATGTTGAAAGGGACACTCTCCATCAAAAATGTACAGCCCAAATTCTGAAATCCCTGCACATTCCACTTACTGAAGCTAGTGGGTCTTTGGTTTGCTAATAAACACAGGACTTGATCCTTCAAATGTATCTTTTAATTCCTAGGCATATTACTGACACTAGACAATAATAATACTCTTTCTATCCCCCTGTTTATTTTTACATTTTTAGAAAATGTGTTTCTAAAATATCTAAATTATGCACCTAAAATTAGGTGGTATTGTCTCTTCAATTGTTCTGTAAACAACTCCCAAACAGGGAGTATTGGGGAGAAAAACACATGGGAAAACTACAGTAATAGTTGGAATACATGGGATGCTTCTTAGGTACCATTACACTTTAATTGTTATTACTGAGTGAAGACAAGATCCCTGCAAGTTTATAAGCTAAACTAGATGTAATACTAGAGCTTGCAAAGGTAAGACTGCTGCTTCTGGGACCATTACCATGGAGTACTCTAGTATTTTTTTTAAATAAAGGGAGCCTATTCACAAGTCCTATACAACACCGCAGCCAGGCTCATAAGAGACCCCTCAGCATATGTGCACTGAATATGTGGCAACCAAGAATAGCATTTCTAATACAGTAACTCGCATGAAATCCAAGCAGACAGGGAGTAACTGTTTTTGTGTGTGTGTGTGTGGGGGGGGGGGAGACAATTTGCAGCAAGCATGAATATGATGCTTAGAGGGTCGGGGGTTTTTTTTTTTTTGCCATTTGGAAATAATCACTTAATTATGGGCCAAATCCTGATCTCCATAGACAAAAATGGGAGCCAAAGGTGGCCCTACAGTATTCCCCATTCTCTTGTACTCCTGCTATAGCTATTTGATAGCATCATCATCAGCCAGTAACCCACCATGGAAGTAAGTCAGTGGACCTTGTCAAGGATATGTGACAAAGTCTGAAGATGACCACATGTAAATTTCAAGTCGTTAAGAAAACCCCATTTGGAAAGACAGGGCAATTGCGCAGTCAGTCAGTGGATCAGTACTCCCCATCTGTACCTGGCCCAGGTCAGGGAAGCTAATGATCCCATTAGCAGACCAAATTCAGGCAGGAATCTTGGTCAAGTGCCACCTGACTATGACCCCAAAATATTGACATCTTTTGCTTTTCAAGATGTTGGACTGGCACTTAAAATTCTTCAGCTTAATGATGAGGGTTGCCTCTTCAGCACCATCCCCAATACCTACCCTGGGTGCCACTACTGTGCCTGTCAAGTACTATCCTCCACATCTACCTTGGGGTGCCTTGCTGCACTTCTCCCCCACAACCACCCTGGGGTGCCCCTGCTACATCCCTGCCCCACACCTAACCTGGGGTGCCCCTGCTACACCTCCCCCCCAAACCCACTCTGGGCTGCCCCTGCTACATCCCTGCCCCAGACCCACTGCAAACACCCCCCCCCCACACACACACACACGCTCTTGCTCCGGGAATCTCCGCGCGCCCCTCGCCTAGCGAACCCGGCTCGCGCGCACTACGGGCTCGCGCCTCTCCCGGGGACCGGCGCGCGCCGCCCTGATTGACAGGCAAGATGTCGGTGTGGGAGCCAGGCAGAAGGGGATGCAGCAGCCTGCACGGGCGCCAGGCAGCAGCAGCATCAGAGCAGGAGGCAATGCAGGCAGCATCTTGGAGGAGCCGTTAATGCACACCGCCCCCCTACCTCCACCGCCTCCCGCACGAGGTGGACAATGCAAGCCCCTCAAGGCAAGGGGCAAACCTCGGTGAGCAGAAAGAAACGCCCCCCCCAAATCCTGCATGGAGCTGGTGTGTAAACAGAGCGGCTCCTGAGTGCACACACACAGCATCAGCCCTACTACCTGGGGTGCTCCGGCTCCCAGCATCTCACTGGCGCGCTCTCCCCCCACCCCTCCGGAGGAGGCACTCACAGGGGAGAGGACACTCGAATGGAGGCTGCTTGACACAATCAGATCCACGCTCGCTATTTATTTTTGTTGGGGGGGGATCGGGGGAGGCTTGTTGTCTCCGGTGGAAAGATGCTGGCTCCTTTCACGTTGCATTGTTGAGGACTGGAGGGGTGGGGGTGGGAAGGAGCAGGGGGTGGGGGTGGTTGGGGGGGGAGTGGGATACCACCATCCCTTTGATCTGGGAGGAGGAGAAGGAGGAGGGGGCTGCAAAGCGAGCTATGGATGAGGAAAACATGACGAAAAGCGAAGAGCAGCAGCATCTGAGTTTGCAGAAAGCCTTGCAGCAGTGCGAGCTGGTCCAGAACATGATTGATATCAGCATCTCCAACCTGGAGGGGCTCCGGACCAAATGTGCCACTTCCAACGACCTGACGCAAAAAGAGATCAGAACCTTAGAGGTAGGTTTTACCTTTGCAAACATGCAGAGGGAGCATTTCAAACGCTCTCTCCCCTCCCCCACTCCCTCGAATATAGTTGTGTGTTGGGGGGGGGGGAGAAAATATGCATGATTTTGTATGTTTCTGCAATCTGGCAAACCCGGTCTACTTTTTCAGTTGCCTTTATTTTGCTGTGAGCCTTTGCAAGGGAGGTAGGTCCCCCCTCCCCGACAGTGTATTTGTTTATATACAATGGGGGCTTGTGTGCAGTGTAATAAATTAAGGAGCTGCAGTGAGCTCAAATGAGCCTGCGCGTGCTGCAGGTGGCCAAAAGGTGGTTCTTGCACATAAAATGTGGCTGCCTATAAATAGCTCTTTCCCCTATACTCCTCTGATTTTTTTTTAATGTCAGGAGGCAGGCATTCAGTTTTGCATTGCAAACCACAGATCTCTGGGTGGACAATTTCCCTTCATGTGCAATGAACAATTTGCATGCTTAAATATAAATCAATCTTGCCCCATTGAATGGAGGTACTGGGGATCCCCTCTTGGGAGCCCGCAAGTGATGCAGCTGTGAATCTTTCTAATCTTGCATTAATCAAACAGATCTTTTGGCTTCATGCATACAAGGAGATCTACAGCTTCTTTTCAACAGCCCTGTGTATATTACAGGAGACCTAGAGAGAGGGCTTGGGTAGCAGTTTGTAAAGGCCAGGTTTGCAAAGGAGTGATCATGAGGAGTTAAAAATAACTTGCATGTACGCACTGGAGATTCATTTTAAATACCAGGAGGGCTAGGGGGAAAAGACGGAACCTCACGGCGTTAATTGGACTGGGTAATGTGCACTGGGTGGTGCTTGCCAGTAGTAATGGCAGCTCTGATGGAAGCAGAGGAAAAGGGGCTAAGAGGAGGCAGGTTGAGTTCCCAGGGGCTGGGATGGTAATAAGGTGGGACAACATGCAGTTGTCATGTATGCCACCAGGGTGCTTGTCCTCACTCTCCACTTGTAAAGGTAGAGGTGAGGAGATTTTAAAAGGACTCTGAGGCCTGAAGCCTTCCACATCTGGCAATGTGCTGGTGACAGACCCTGCTGCATTTTATTCTAGCATCATTGCTATAGAGAAGGTTGTGTCACCATATATCTTAGACTCGAAACCCCAATACAGCTAAACTGGGGCCTGTAATGCGGGAGGGGTAGGGTGGAGAGGGGGGACAGTGCTTCTGCCAGCTCCACCTCAGTGAAAGAACTGTGTTTGAAAAAGATACATTAGCCTGGGGCTCCCCTTTCCGTGTGGGTTTCTAGCTTGCTGTTTTAACTCCTTCCTCCCCCATGTTGAAATTTAGCACAAGAAGTCTCAGCTTAATGATGTTTTTAAAAAGAAAAAGGTGGAAGAAATATAAATAAAAAATCACAGAGCAGTTTCCATAGAAGTTAGAAATGGACAAGGACTAGCCACTTAGCCAATCATCTGCAGGTAAATAGATTCTCTTTCAAAGATAATTAGATGTTTGCCAGTTTCAGGATTTGAATGTGTGGATGTGCCTTTAAACAGAAGGGAGACTTTATTTAAACAGATGTCAGAGAATCCCCAAAGTCTGCTGGGGCAGGGGTTCTCAATCTGGGGTGCCTACCTGGGAGAAGAAGAATCCCAATGTGCAAAAGGTAAAGAACCCCTGAGGACTTTATCATCAATCTGTTTTATGTGGAAGATGCAAATCAGCTGAAAATTGGCTGTGGAGCATGGAACTAAGCAAATGACTGTGTCATAACATGGGGTAAATGCTGCTGGAGAAAGGAGGCGAAAAGGAGTTGTTTAACTTGGTCACGTGGCTGTTGCTCATTGGGGATTTACTGCCTCTCATCGCTTTTTTTTATACTATGTGTACTAGAAACTTACTGCATTTTTTATCTAACAGGTTTTCTAACCTGGAAGCCTAAAGTTAGACACCTCAACACCTAAATAGCCACTTTAATTACTGTGTCTCTTTGGGCAGTTCGGACAGCCAGGATAGAGTTTGTTTAGGTAGCTGGAGGGCACAGAATCTATGCTGCAGAGTTGAAAAGCGCTGTGTGCCATTAACAAGCTCCTAAAGCCATCCAGCTCCCTTGTCCAAGTCCATAAAGTGGCTCCAAGTTCATGGCAATGGGCAGTTCCACACGTCTGGGAGGGACGTGATGATTTTTCACTTCACTAAAAGAGGAAATAGTAGAAAATGGTATCTCTCTCTACCAGAAGGCAGTGGTGAACCCTTGTTCTCTTACAGAGGGACACCCAGCATGCTTTATGTGAGCCCCCAGTGCAAACACTGAAGTCCAAATTCTATTTTGGAAGTGCAAGCTACACCTGCCTGAGCCCAGGCTCTGAAATGGAGATTTGCCCGGAGGGATGGTATCCCCACTGTCTCTTGGAGTGTCTTCAGAGGCATCTTTAGTTTCATTTTGGAGCTTCTTAGGAGCCTTGTTAGTGGAGGCTGGAATAGGGTTGTGTTGAATCAGTGCATTCCTGGCCAGTAGTGCCTATTCTTGGGGAGGTTCCGTCTCTCTGGGCACCCCATCGAAAGGGAGGTTGTAATCACAGTTCCCAATAAGGTGTGCACCTGCGCAGCCATGCACAAAAAAATTATTCTCCTGCCTACCTCCTCTGGAGAGCCGCGCAGCAGAACCTGGGCAGCAAGCGGCTGCTCCGGTGGGCAGGGCTGGCTGAGACAGTCTGGTGAGGAAGCAGGGGGCTAGGACCATGCTGTGGCCATGTGTTGAGTAGTCAACTTCGGAAGCCCCAGGGGCTACAATGATACAGCACATTCCAAGGGCCACAACTTAAGCGTGGTTGCATATATATGCAAATAGCTTCTTTTACACGGACGGGCATGAATACAAAGATTAAGGCAAGACTAAACAACACACAGGCCCCATTTAAGTCTGTTCTGCTGATTTTAATAAAATGAAATATTTACTCAATTTCCATCCATATGACAGCACTTTTAATGAGCAATGACAGTCCAGGAATTTAACTCAACAGAAGACCATTCTATTGACTACTTGTTTGTTTTATCTTCACAACTGTCCAGAAATTTAACTACTAAAACATGTCAGCTCAAACCGCACTGTGAGCCACAAACAAACGGGCTGTGGTGCATGTGGCTTGCGGGTCCCGCATTGAGTAACCCTGCCCTAGGGAATCCAACTATGGTATTTTTACCAAGTTATTGCCCAGAGCTGGTCTATACTTTGCTATTTAAATAGCAAATTAAGATGAAGAACATTTATGGTCATGATTACAGGTCGGGCCTCTCTAGTCTGGTACCTGCAGGACCTGACCAGTTCCGAATCAGAGAATTTGCTGGACTATGGGAGGTCAATATTGTCTAGCAGCATTACTAACACTTCCACTGCTTACTGGGTTGTTCAGTGACATTTAAGGGTAAATTAGAGCTAAATAACAGCACAGAACACTGAAAGCAAGGACAGGTGGTTGTAAACAAACTTCATGAGACTATGGAAAACTTGGCCACATCCATGAAAAGTGGACATCCTGCTAATTAAAATCATTCTAGACGATGGATGGTTCTGGACCGGATGGTTCTGGACTAGAGAGGTTCAACCTGTAGTTGCTGATGAAACATGGTAATCATATGGTCCGGTTTTTGCGAGAGGAGATTCTGGTGAAAGCTGGCATAGGCTGGGATGAGTGGAAGCTGTTAGCATGCATGTCAGATAATTCAGTCATAACTGGCACCTGCAGTTGGCTTTTAGGGGAGAAGCCAAGGGCATTACCTATCCTATCCCCTGCTATTTAGGGTTGATTTCTCAAAATTGGCTCCGCAGCATGTTGGTGTGGAGGAGTGCACACTTCTCTGCCCAGGCCATACCTGTGGCTTGTGTTATACAGGAGATTGGTCTAGAGGGTCATAATGATTCCTTTTGACTTTTAAAATTTGTGGCTCTTTGCTGTGGGAGCTAGCAGACAGCTCTATCTGGCATGTGACTCACAGAAACATGTCAGTCAAAGCTTTCCCACAGAAGGCTTCTGAAGCTATATTGGGCTCATTTAGAGTTTACAAAGCCCAATCTAGCAAAGGTGTCACCAGTGCCCACCACTGGTTTTTCAGAGTGTGAACGGTCAGTCCTTTCTGGATGTGGAGCCCTTTTTAGGGGTGATGCTCCATAATCAAGGCACGCTGAATCACTAGCTGCTTTTGAAGATCTTGGCCTATATACGTTCTGGCAGCTAAGGTGAAATGCAGCAACTGGGGGATGAGGCAAATGGGCGATGTGTTAGCACCCCAACTTCCACTGCCTCTTTGGGTCCTTTACCTCTTTCTTCACCCCTGATAATCTGATCAGAGGTTAAATAGAGAGGTTTTTCTGGTCTACATTTACCCTAGCCATTCATGCCACAGTGATTGCTTGGTGTCTGCACACTTTTAACCTGTGCTGCCTTTCACAGGCAGTCAGTAGCTACAGCTCATGCTGCTGTTCCCTCTAGGAGACGTACTTGTGTTACGTAAAACATTCTGAAAAGCCGCTATGAAAATGCCCCTGTATGGCTAACATGATTTATATGACCATAGTTACTAGGAGGCCGGGCACAGTTCAGGAGCCCATGGTGCTAGGCTAGGAGTGAGCAATAAGCTGGATGCGGATCACTATGGTTAGCTCCTGGCAGACCTCTGGTGCTTTATTTATTTGTGCCTCTCAGATACAGCGGCTGGAAGCTCCCGTTGGCCGTGAATCCTCATTCCCTGCCAACAGGAGCTGCAGGAAATGGCAAGGACCAGGGACCGCTTCCCACAGCTCCCATTGTCTGGGAACTGTGATACGCAGCCAATGGGACCTGCTGTACAGGCAGAAGTACAGGTAAATAAGAACATAAGAACGGCCATACTGGGTCAGACCAAAGGTCCATCTAGCCCAGTATCCTGTCTGCCAACCGTGGCCAATGCCAGATGCCCCAGAGGGAGGGAACACAACAGGTAATCCTCACGTGATTCCTCCCCGTCACCCCCCTCCAGAGAAACAGAGGCTAGGGACACCATACCTACCCATCCTGGCTAACAGCCATTGATGGACCTAACCTCCATGAATCTTTCTAGCTCTTTTTTGAACCCTGTTAAAGTTCTAGCCTTCACCACATCCTCTGGCAAGGAGTTCCACAGGTTGACTGTGCGCTGAGTGAAGAAAAACTTTTTGTTTGTTTTAAACCGGCTGCCTATTAATTTCATTTGGTGACCCCTAGTTCTTATATTGTGGGAATAAGTAAATAACTTTTCCTTAGTCACTTTTTCCGTACTAGTCATGATTGTATAGAGCTCTATCATATCTCCCCTTAGTCTCCTCTTTTCTAAGCTGAAAAGTCCAAGTCTTTTTAATCTCTCTTCATATGGGACCCATTGCAAACCTCTCATTATTTTTGTTACCCTTTTCTGAACTTTTTCCAAATAAAGTGCTGATGGCCCATCGGGGGCTAAACCGGGTGATTTGGGCCGGTAATTTCCCATTGCTGTGCTGGGTGCTGTACAAACAGAACACAAAGATGGACCCTGTCCCAGGGAGGTTACAATCTCAGTGCACTTTGCAGTGCCATAACCATGAAAGCACACCCATGATCACATCTGATGTCATCGGATCACAATTATCTCCTTGTGTCAACCAGGTATGTTAATAAGCTGCTCTCTCTGACTGGTGTTCACCTTAAACATAGCGGTAGAGCTGGGTCCTCATTCAGCAGCTACCACCCTCCAGCCGCCCAGCCTCTAAAGGCAACACAGGAATAAGAGTGACAATATCACCCCCCCAATAAACTTGTGAGCCCCTTGCAACATCCTTTGCCAATCTGAGAAACTCCAAGTGTGCATAGTATAGGGCAAGAGCACACACAAGACCATGGGGGGAGACCAGTTTTGCTGGTCCACGATGTGTTTTTTATAGCTGTGAATTTGGTAGGTCTCTGCTCATAGCATTTAACTTGGCCATTAGGTTTCTTGACACATAAACTGGTTTCATGTGTGAGTGGGGCGGATTCCCGTTATTACAGTTTGAACAACTTCCTTTCCCTCAGAAGAGAGTTTTATGTAGTGGTTAGAACAGCTGGGCCACTGCCTGCCCCCAGGCAAGGTGTGGGACGCCCCTGACTGCACCCCCATCAATGGTCTTGGGTTAGAACAGATGTCACCCAGGATTTTGGACAAATCATGTAACCATTCCATGCCTCAGTTTCCCCATAGTGACAATAACACTAATTGAAAGTACATACCTCAGAGTAATGTTATGGGACTCACTGCCTACAAAGTGTTTGGAGTTGCTTGGATGAAGTAAGCTCTACCCATTGCAAGTATTGCAAATACACTAGGTTGTGGCTGGGCATAGCACATTTTGTTGAGGATGATGACTGGCCATTAACTGTGTTACAACAGCATCTGGAAGCTCCAAGATCAGGACCCCAGTGTGCCCAAATGCTGTGCAAACACCCGGCAGGAGACAGCTTTTGCCCTGAAGGGTGGGAGGGGAACAGAGGCACTTGCCTGAGCTCACACAGCGGGCCCCTGGCAGAGCTTGTGTCCTCTCCGCTGGACCAGGTTGCCTCTGAAGGATGGAGTTTGACACGAGAATCATTTTGACCCGCTAAGTGGTGCAGGATTAGCCACCCAGGGAGAGGGATTTCCCTGTTGGTGTCAGTCAAGCAAAATGGGAATTCCCGGTTGCGTGTCTGGTGTGTGTGTGCAGGGACAAAGCACCTGTGTCTGATTTAAAACCCAGTCCCGGCTGCACTGAGACCAAACTGTGGACAGCTTGTGATTCAGTCCCAGATCTCTGTTTGAGTCAACAGGTGGCTGTGGTAAGAGTAAGCTGTGTGATAAAAGCATCTGCCCAGCTTTTCATAGAGGTGCTGACTGATGGTGTTTCTATTATAGAAACAAGAAGATTTCCAGCAAGGGAGTGATAAATGGCAAACCCAGGGCCAGATTCTGGTCTCAGGTACAATCTGGTGTGACTCCATTAAAGTCAGTGGATTTCAGTGGCATTACTCTGGATTTACAGCAGCCTAAATGAGATCAGAACTTGGCCCTGGAGCCTTGCCACTGCAGAATCCCAAGGACATGACGTAGGCTCAGAGTGCCAGCGAAGAGGAGGTGTATTGTTGCTTTCCATCTGTCTGCAAAGAAGCAAGTCAGATAACGCTTGATTGCCAACATGTGGCAGAAAAAGAACTGGTTAGTTCCTTTGCTCTTGGAACAGCCCTGGACTTGCAGCCTGCTCTGGAGCACACTGAGGTCAATGGAGAAGGGTTCCCATTGATTTCTGGGAGCTATCAGGCCTCCTAAGGTCTCTTCCAGCTCTATGATACTAAGGAAGCTGGAATCTTATTGCATGCACCTGGTGGAGTGCACACAATGCAGGGAGTAATGCACTGAACTGCACAGGGAGTACTGGTGGGTGGTAGTGGCCAAGCATTTGAAAAGATCAGTATTTAAAATTGCAATTTTTAGAAATTTAACTTTTGGAAAAACACTTTACACAAATCAGATTTTTGTCCTCTCCTGTTGGAATTATGTATTCCCACGATATGTGGACACAGGCAGTATACTTCAGTGGGGAGGACTCCAGAGGGCAACTCAGGCAACATTGGCTCTGTCTAATTCTGCCTCTGACGTGCTTTGGGACTTTGGGCAAGCCCTTCTCCAGACCTGTGTCTCCTCCTCCCTCCCCATCTGTCTTGTTATTTGGGTTGTAAGCTCTTGGGGGCTGCCTCTTACTCTGTGCATGCACCTAGCACAATGGGGCTTTGATCTTCATCAGGGCCTCTCAGTACTACTATACGGATAATAACAACCACAGTCCATCACTTTGATCCTCCCTAAGTTTGTGTAAATTGTGCAGAAGAGATTACAGGAGAGATGGGGTTAGATTTACACCTCTGTAACTTCATTCCATTGAGTTCAGGGGAGTGACACCAGTGTGAACCTGGAGTAACCAAGGGATGAATCAGGTCTTGTATTTTGCACCCAATCCTGATCAACTAATCCTGATTTGGTGAGGATTACAATAACTATCTCAATTTAATTCTTTTTTTAAATTATGTTTTACCATCTTTATATAGTGCATGTGATTCTTGTTTCACATGGTGTAATTGTAGAGGGAGTTGCTAGCAACCTCTGTACTGTGGTTGTCGAACACTTTCCACTCAAGGGAATTCTTGCAACCTTTTCTTTGAAGTGCTCTCAGACCTCATTATTAGAAGCTGTCCTTTAACCAATGCCGCTGTCACTCCTTATTTTTGGAGGTTAACTGGGCAGTTAGTAGATTTTTTTTTTCACTTCAGGACGTCTGGGTTCGATAGGCCATAAGTGAAATACCAGCTAGTATCAAAACCTTAGCTCCAAACTGGTATGTTTAGAGCCACATTTTGCAGATGGCTTATTCCTTAGTAATAGAGCAGACCAGAACACTGGATCCAAAAACTTCCTCATGTTTTGGAATGTTTGACATCTGGATTAAAAATGTTGGGAGTTGAATTCGCTTCTGGTATAAATGTGTCCCCTCAGCTTAGCCCTCAGTGACCATTTGTCACCTTTGGATATTGTAAGGCAAGGGGTTCTCAAACAAGGCGTTGTGACCCCAACACAGTCACAAGGTTATTCATGAGGTATCAGCCTCCACTCTCAAACCTTACTTTGACTCCAGCATTTATAATGGTGTTAAATATAAATATACTGTTTTTGCTGTATAAGGGGGCAGTCACACTTGGAGGCTTGCTGTGTGAAAGAGGTCACCAGAATAAATGTTTGAGAACCACTGGTGTAAGGAGCTGGCTAGTGTGCTCCACTGCTATCTGTGAGAGCGACTCAAAGCTGATGCACTATGTTTCAGAGCCTCCATTAGTACTGCTAACCATTGAAGAGCCTTCTCTCGTTCATGGGGCTTGAGGTCTGTGGTTTTGGACCACGAGAATTGTCGCTGTTAATGTGAAGTTCTGAGTGGCCCGTACTGAGCTAAGTAGAAAGAACAGTGAAGTCCCAGGTAGCTTTACTTTTGTCACAGTAGCATTGGAGAGCTCTGCAAAGGAGAGATTGGCACTAGAGATGCAGCAGTGATATTCCTGGCCAGTTTTGGTTGGGGGGCACTGGCAAAGCTGTATAGACAACAGGTGCCGAGCACCTGCCTCCACTATGCATAGCTCCAGTCCGTACTGCATTTCCCAGCCAGCCTTATTTATGAGGCCTAAGCTTGTATTTCCCAGCAATGTGTTGTCATAATTTATAATAATACATGGACAGGACAATGACTGTGGTGCCTCTAGCCTTCAACAGCTCTCTAGCCTTCCACTGTGCTCATAGAAACACGTTGTTTTCCAGGATTTAAACTAAGCGGGCCATTATGGCCGAGAAAGCCCTTTGGGAACCTCACTGCACGTTACGGTGTTTCATAGCATTGTGTAAAATGCAAAGGGTTCTTTGTCCCAGCTGTGGACTTTAGGTGTACTTAGGGGTGTGTGTGTGTGCGTGTGTGCATGCACACGTGCATGTATGTGTTTCGTATTGGTGGAAGGCGGCCACCCTGGTAGTTGAAGCCCTTTGTTTAAGTTGCAATGCTGCCCTCCCACCCGTGTGCTTCAACACTGCCTGGCCAGTGTGCTTTAACACTGCTCTGCCTGGGAAGAACAGGAAGATCAGGCTCCGTGGCCCATGTCAGTGACGTCAATTGCAGCCTATAGTGGTGGTCCTAGTTAAATTTGCGTGGCTTGGTCCCTACCCAGTGCTTGTGCTATACATAATGATTTGAGTTAGGGCGTGCAATTTTTTTAAACTGCTATAGTTATAACAGTACATTTGTTAGAGTAGAATAGAGACTGTTATACAGGTGTGAGAGTGTCTTACACCAGTGTAGCTTATTCCTTTTCCCTCAGGGGAGATGCGGTACCAGTTTAAGCACAGTTATATAGCCTCTACACAAGAGAGTTTTATCGCTTTAACTGTACCAGTGGACATAAAGCAGTACAAGTTTTCTGTATAGACCACATCTCTGTTTCTAAACTCTTGGGGGCAAGGATTAAATCTCCCTCTGTCTTAAAGTGCCTACTGCCTCACTGGTGATGGATACAAAATAGCAGTAATCTATGGTTTTATCCTATCGACTCTTGCCCACCGAGCATTGGACAGAAATAGTTCACTTGTTATGGACTCAAATAGGGTTTGAAGTGGTATCCAACACACAAGTCTCGTATTTTCATCTGACTCACTTCAGTGGAGTTAGTCCTGAGTTCACTATGGCCAGCCATAAGCTTTCAAGAAGCATGAGTCACCCCTTCCAAAATCATGACATTAAAAAAAAAAGTGGCTTTCATTTTACTTGCTTTCTGGTTTAAATGCAGTTGGAGCATGTTTTTAAGTTTTTCTCTGCCATCGTGAGGGTTAGAAATCTCGTTTTTAGCATGAAAGTTGAGAGACTTATATAGTCACATAATTCCAGGAGCTGGGATGTCAAATAAAATACCAAATAGCCCAGGACTCGAGACACAAGCTGTGTGAGTAAGGTCAGAATTCAGCCTGCTTTTCCCAAGGTCCATTAAACTGCCTAGTTTCTCTGACTTTGTATATTTTAGAGAAATGTCTTTAACCAGACTGCCTCTCAATAAGTTTTCTTAAAGTATAAACACCTGGATCAATTCATGCCAGCATCTTTGCACTCAGGAGCAAACCCTACACTAATAAACAAATGTGCTGATGAGGTAATGGGGTTGGAAGCAGGTGTGTTGGAAGCAGGAAAGAGAATAAAATGAATAGAAAAGAGATTATATTCTTAAGCTACCAAGTGGCTACTATAAACAGAGAGTAAAAAAATATATATGGGGAGGAGGGAAAGGGGATATGTTGACAAATCACGCTAAATCCCCAAAAGATAATCTGTGATGGTGTCATTTTCAAGTGCTTGTCACAGATTGTAAATCTGCAGCAAATCTGATATGTTTATATCTTTTTCCTTTGATTTAATTATAGAATTGGTGTTTGGTTTTCCACTGGAAACATAACCTGGCCCACAGACGTGCCCAGCTGTTGTGTATATTTGCTGTCTGTGAAGACACCCTCCCCAACTGTACACATGGTAATGCAATGGGAAAACACACACAAATAATGTGCTCCTAGGAAAAGAATACACACCGTGCTCGGTCTGTATAGACAGAATAAGAATCCCAAATACAGGTGTGTGTTAGGAGTGGATTCTGTTAGACGCCGTGTATGTTTTGCTCCCAGTGGCCTTAGTCTAAGTTTTGGGTGCACAGACTCAGATCCTCAAAGATCCACTCCCAGTGAAACCAGCAGCCTAAAGCCTTTTGGAAATCTAGTTCTCCACACTTTGCAAGGAGTTGCCATATGCAAAGTGCACGTTGGTTAGTGTCCAAATGCATTATGGGGGGAAAGCTTTGCATTCTTCTGCTGCAGTAGAGATTTCTGGAGGAAGGATTCTGGAGTGAATGAATTAGAGGGTTGATCAGCTGTGGCAGACCCTGTATTCCCATGCATGATCTCACTATGTATGACCATAGACCCATGTTTGCTCTAGTCATAGACCACTGTGCTAGATGCAGTACAAACACACGAAAAAACAGTCCCTGCTGCATCCCAGGATTCTGTTTCATCTGTGGTGTGAATTGTTTGCAGTGGGGATGGTAGAATGCTGGTAGAATGCAGTGGTGGTGGTAGAAAAGTTCTTGTAGGGGCTTGGAGTATCCATGTTTTGAATATACATGCCATTTGATGCATTCCCCAAGCCAAAAGTTCCTCTTTAAGGTATCCTTAGGATAAAAGGATTCTCCAGCAGGGATCCTGAAATTGGGGAGCAAACACAGGTATTCTCTCACTCCTGAAGAACAGACTGTGGCAAGGCAAGGCTTAAATAACTTTGCCTTATGTCTGATTTACTGCAAGATTCTGCAGAATGCTTCTAAAATAAGACTACAGGCTTCATCCAGCCCTCAGATACGTGGGTGGTATTGGTACGTGCCTTTCAAAGGCAGCTACACTTCGCTCTGCACGCCCAGGAGTTGGTTTTGCAGTGCACCAAGGACTGAGTCCTCTCTGGTTTTTGCATATGGCTCTATATGTGTATTTCAGAAATGCAGTGAACCGTTAGCTCAATTAAATACATGACAACTGAACGGAGTATTCACGTATTGTAATGACACACTTGTTTTGTGCATGTAGCTCTGTAGTGAGAGACAGCTGCATGCTCACTTTTCATATGTAAATTAGCAACAATGGTGACACCTTATATTTCTATAGGGCCCGTCATCCTCTGGGATCCTACAATATTTTTCAAACTCTGCAGGAATCCCTTTATTCACCACTAAAATGCAGCCACTTCTGGGGTGGAATGTGGTGGCTATTGAACAGAAATACAACAGTTTAGGACAGGAAGTGAGGAAGAAGAATGTATCCATTTGAAATTACAGGGGGCAGGGGGAGAGGATTAAAAGTCAGGTTGTCTGTATCCAAGCTGAAACTTGGCCTGGACTTCAGGTTTTGCCACACTACTCTTGTGAAAAATTCCCTGACATCTTTTAGGACCACAGTAGGGTTGCCACCTGTCCATGTTTTCCGAGGATCATCTCTTTTTTGAGGTAGTTGTCCCAGGAAATTGAAGGGTGCTCAATACACATCGTCCAGGTCTAAGGACTCAGGAGCATCCTTCTTTTGCACCTCAGAGGTGACAACTCTAATCAGGATCTTAGTTGTACATCACAGCTAAAATGCAGCCCCTCCAGTGCTGCACAGGCCCTCCTGTATAGTCCAGCCTGTGGGCTGAATCCAGCCCGCCAAGCCTTTTAATCTGGCTCATCGCCCGACCCAGCGGGACCCACAGGCAGGGAGCAGCCCCATGCTGCTCAAAGCAGCTGGCTGCTCTAAGAGCCTCTCTGCACTCTGCGCTGGGGAGGAATGGGAGGCTTTATGCCTGCCCCTGCCCAATCTCTCAGCTCCCATTGGCCAGTTCTGGGTCACGACCCAAACCCTCTGCAGCCCTTCCTCCCCTTGTCTCAGGTAACAACTCCTTCCAGACCCTGCATCCCTTCCTGCACCCTCCACCCCAGCCAGAATCCACTCCTGCACCTGTACTCCCTCCTGACCTTGCATGCCCTCCTGTACCCCAATCCCCTGCTCCAGGTCACCCCCAAACCCTCTGAACCCTGCTCCCCCCCACCTCAGGTCACAGCTCCTTCCTAGACTCTGCACCCCCTTCTATACCTCTTCCCTAGGCCAGAATCCTCTCCTGTCCCCATACTGCCTCCCCGACCCTGAACCCAATGCCCTATCTCAGGTCACTATCCCCTCCTTCACCTGAGCTCCCTCTCAGACCCCACACTCTCTCCCGCACCCCAGTCCTCTGTCCCAAGCTTCCTTCTGCACCCAACCTCCATCACAGCCCCTACAGCCCCACCATAGAAAAGTGCGGTCCTTGGCCACTTACCAAAATCTTGGAGTGGCCCCCCACCAAAAATTATTACCTCCCTCCCCACTGCCAGGGGGAATGTCTACACTATAAAGTTAATTCGAACTAACAGCTGTTAGTTCGAATTAACTTTCATAGGCGCTACACATGCAAACCGCTAGTTTGAACTTACCTTGGTGGTCACTCTGGGCACAACCAGGGAAACTCTTCTGCCCCCCTCCCAGCCCCAGAGCCCTTAAAGAGCCACGTACGGTGCCCGTGCCAGGTGCAAGCCTGCCAGCACCCAGCCAGCAGACCCTGCACTGGCATGACATGAGCCAGCCACCCGCTGCCCCCCAGCCCTCCGCATCTTCCCGGGACCAGGCTGGCAGCTCCCAGGAGCCTGCCCGGGGCCATAAGAGGCGGGCACCCGCCTGGTCTAGTGTGGAGATCGTGGACCTCATCCAGGTTTGGAGGGGAGGCCTCCAACATCCACAATCTCCGCACTAGGCACAGGTCGTCTAGAGCAGGATAGCTGCCAGCCTGGCCACCAAAGGCCACATGTGAACCCAGGAGCAGGTCTGCATGAAAATCAAGTTGGTCCAGTGAGACCCCCGACCCTGAGCCCTGAGCCCTAAGCTTAGAACATAAGAACATAAGAACGGCCGTACTGGGTCAGACCAAAGGTCCATCTAGCCCAGTAGCCTGTCTGCCGACAGCGGCCAACACCAGCTACCCCGGAGGGGATGGACCGAAGACAATGACCAAGCCATTTGTCTCATGCCATCCATCTCCAGCCTTCCACAAACAGAGGCCAGGGACACCATTTCTACCCCCTGGCTAATAGCCTTTTATGGACCTAACCTCCATGACTTTATCTAACTTCTCTTTAAACTCTGTTCTAGTTCTAGCCTTCACAGTCTCCTGCAGCAAGGAGTTCCACAGGTTGACTATTTGCTTTGTGAAGAACTTTCTGTTATTAGTTTGAAGCCTGCTACCCATTCCTTTCATTTGGTGTCCTCTAGTCCTTCTATTATGGGAACTAATGAAGAACTTTTCTTTATGCATCCTCTCCACACCACTCGTGCTTTTATAGACCTCTATCATATCCTCCCTCAGTCTCCTCTTTTCTAAGCTGAAAAGTCCCAGTCTCCTTAGCCTCTCTTCATATGGGACCTGTTCCAAATCCCTAATCTTTGTAGTTGCCCTTTTCTGAACTCTTTCCAAGGCCAAAACATCTTTTTTGAGGTGAGGAGACCACATCTGTACACAGTACTGAAGATATGGCGTACCATAGTTTGATACTTCCCCTCCTCCTTCTTCCCCTGGCTACCCCTTCCAGCTCCATCCTCCCAGGTTTCCCCCTCTCCTCTCCCACCCTCTCTCTTTCCCTCTCCCACCTCCTTTCCCCAGTCTCCCCAGAGGTTAATCCCCTCCACCCCCAGTTTTGTTCAATAAAGAGAGTTTCTATTTTTGAACACGTGTCCTTTATTTTTTACATCAGGAAGGGGGGCTGGGGAGGGGTAAGTGGAAGGAGGTGAGGGAGGAATGGGGTACTAGCCCCCGATGGGGAGGACTGGGGTGGCTCTGCGGGCTCCTCGGGGTGGAAGCTCTCCTGCAGGGTCTCCTGGATCCTGACAGCCCCCCGATTGACCCACCTGGATGGCAGCCTGCAGCAAGTGCAGCCGGGCTGATGGCCGAGTGCTGTGATGTGCCGAGTGAGGGCACTCAGGGCACTCCAAGACAGGACTGCTTTGCTGTCCCTCAGGGAGGTAGACCAGCAAGCGGGGAACCCTGAGAACTGTCTGTCCGGGGTGGGGATCGGGTCCCTTTAAGCACAGCCCTCGGCTAGCCCGAGGCAGCAGCCCCACACTCTAAGTCCTGGGTCCGGCCAGCCTTAACTTCGGTTCAGGGTCCACTCAATGTGGACATGCTAGTTCGAATTAGCAAAACGCTAAGTCGAACTAGTTTTTAGGTCTAGATGCACTCATTCGAATTAGCTTAGTTTGAAGCTAAGTTAGTTCGAATTAGTGCTGTAGTGTAGACATACCCTGAGACCCTGCCCACATTCCAAGGCTGGTGCTGGGAAGAAAGCCAGAGGCTGGAGCAGCTGACTGGGTTCATCCTGTTTTAACATAGTTTAGTTCCTGACCCTGCCCTTTTTGTGACTTGTCCGTCTCTTGCCCCCTCTTGCTGTCCACACGCTGCACCTCAGGAGGCTTGTATGAAGCAGGATTTTAATCATGCCTGGATTGCACATCGCCCCGTATATGAATTCCTGCCAGCATTAGTATGTATTTCTGTGGTGGTAGTGCTACGCTCTCCATAGCACAGAACAAAAGACAGGCCCTGCCAGCAGGAGTGTCTGTCCAGCATTGCCACACTCACTTACCCCTTGTAGAGTGAGCTGTTCCTTAGACGCCGCTCCTGAATGCACCTTTCAGGTGACTGCCTTGGCTTCCTTCACCTCTCCCAAGGGCGGAATCACTTGCAGTCCAACCCTTCTGACACTTGGTCTGTGGGCTGCAAGCAACTCCCATTTCCTAGCTTGTTACATGCCCATCTGTGTTCAGCACCTGGAAGCCCTTTTCCTTTGTGGAGCTTGGACCACTAGCTGATTAAAGGGACTTGAAACTGCTTCTTCAAAACAAAGCATGATTTATTCACTCAAAGGAGTGATGCTTGCAGAGGAAAGAGAAAAAACAACAGAAAGCCTGGACATGTGGATCGGCCCTAAACTTCATTCATTCCTTGAAAGTTTTGGGTAAGGTCCACCTACCCCAGACCCCCAGAGTGTGGGGGAGAAAGACAACACCACAGCAGCATGACCAGCCACTGGTGCCCTATTCCTTCTCTTTAGGCTGGGTCCCGAAATAGTTCAGTGTCCACCTTGATCCAAGGGGTCAGGCCTGGGAGGAATAAGCCTTGTTAGTGTATGTGGAGCCAGATATTCCCCGGTTAATAGTTATCCCATTGTTCCCTCAAGAACCCTTTAGCCTGCTCTCCCATGGTGTCTTCCCCTGGCCATTGTTTCCTTTCCTGTTTGTTTCCTCCACCAGCCTCCTTTGATTTAACTCTTTGCAGCCTGGCAGGATAATATCAAGTAGGTAAACCGAGGGGGGGCATACGATATTCACAGACTACAAGGAACTCCCACAGTGTCTAGAAGGGCTGTGTGTGGGAGGCTAGCAAAGTGCTGTTCTGTGCTGTGTGATTGTATTACAGGCCCAGCTTCTGTGCAAAGTGGTTCTGCATCAGTATTATCTGCATCACAGTGGAGGGAGGGCAAAGACAAGAGATGTAGGGTAGGAAGAGTATGAGTGGAGACAAACAGGAGGCCTTTTTTAGGGGCAGGACCTGCAGGAGGGAAGGCTCTTTCCCCATTAACAGTAAGATTATGAGCAGGGACAGAATGGAAAAGCCCTATAACTGAGAGACAAGACCCTTGAGATAAACTGAAGTAGACCCATAGAAAGCCTGTTTAGCCACTGCTTTCACAACCCCTCTGTTTCCCATACACTAGTGGTTCCTAACCTCTGAGGTACACAGAGGGAATACACCAACTTATGTAGATATTTGTCTAGTTTACCACAGGTTATATAAAAAGCCCTTAGGGAGCTCAGTACAAACTAAAATGTCATACCACGACTTCTTTACACTTGATACACTATCCCCTGACATGGAAGTACAATGTTTACATTCCAATTGATTTAGTTTATAATGGCATGGTAAAATGAGAAAGTCAGCCATTTCTCAGGAAGAGTCTGACACGTCTGTATTTGCATGCCAGATTTTGTAAGCAGTTTTTAAGTGAGGTGAACACTGGGGGTACGCAATGATAATCAGACTCCTGAAAGGGAGATAGAGGTCTGGAGATTTTGAGAGCTTTTGCCATACATCACATTTACCAGCATCATTTTAAAAGGGAAATAACCTGGCCTGACGCTGCTCCGGCACGATTCTAAGTGGGAATGGAGAGCTTGCATAAACATACGTGGTTCTAGTCGGATGGGGGATGTATTATCTCTGGAAAAGGGCTTTTGTTCTCCATTGCCTTGTATCTTGTTCCATCATTTGAACCTCTGCAAAACAGGTGTGAAATGCTACCAGGTTGGGCTAATAAACGTGTGATGCTTGCACTACTCTCGTTTTGTACTGCTGCAAGCGTTCTGTGCAGGTGTAAGGCAGTGGAGAGCCAGGCCCTGAGTGTTGTCAGTGCTAGTAACAGGAGGAGCTTTATGCCATGTATTGAAGTCCCCCCTGAGCGTCACAGAGTGATCACTACACTTAGCAACATGAGGCCACGCTGACCCTTGTTTCCACAATGCTAATCAAGCAGGCAAGCCTATATCCACACTAAAAATGTTATGCACCAAGACTAATTTTTTGCAGTGCCTGCAATGAAGGTTCCCATTTAAAAACTGGCAGAGGAAGGGTTCCCACTGCAAATAGAGAGCCTCTCTGTCGTCTACTGTGTCTTATTTGTCATATGCATGTGTCTACCTTGTTCTGGGACTCATCTTTACACTGTGACCTAGCCTGGATATTCCAGATGTTTGCCTGGTAACATCACTGGCTCCTCTTTGTTCTGGACAAGTGAGCGAACAGCCTGGCTGTTCTGTTGTCCTTTCAAGAGGCTGGCAGCTCGGACGGGGGCATTGTAGGGGGATCATTTATCACTATAGTTGGTGTATAGCCTAACAGAAAAAAATATGCATTCATTAAAATTTTAAATGCAGCATGTGGCAACCACGGCCACCTCCAGACATTGCTGGAGAGCTATCAAAGGTGGATTACATTTCCACTGCATTTGCATGGTCTGACTAATCCAATGCGAGGTTAATTTACTTAAGCTCGGTGCTCATACAGGTGGTTTATTTGCAAATTTTTCCGTGCTCATTTTGTTTGATTCAGCCCCCTGATCTTAATCTCCAAGCAGGTCAGGGTAGGGAAGCTGTTTCCAATGCGGTTGACGTCAGTCCAGCTCCATAGATTAGCTGGCAGAGGGTGCTCTGAGAGAGGTGCAGCTGTTGTCCCTCTCCTTGGAGACTGGCTTTATCACCAATCTAGCTTGCTGACTGGCTGTGCGCTGCACAGGGCGTTCGCAGAAGCTGGTCCCAGAACAAGGCGCAGCCTTTTGCTGACGGTGTAACGTGCCGCTGTTGAGCCCACTTCGCAGCACCGCAGGGCAGGTGTGTGGAAACTGCCCTGGAACAACCTCGCCATGGCCCTGGGGCAGATCTAAGTGCCAGGAGGGAGACCTGAGCCCCGAGCCTGCTCTCTGCAAAGGGGAATTCTCAGTGAGGGCGGGGAGGTGAGGATGGAAATCCCCTTAACCTTTCCAGTTGTGTTGCCTGCAAACAGTGGGCGAAGTAGCTTGCTGAAGGAAGGGGAGCAATCGCCACATCAGTCAGGCCTGGGAGAGGAGGGGGAACTCTTCTCTTCTCCATGCCAGTGCAGGAAGAGGCTGTGTGCTCCCTGCTGCTTTTGGGTTGGGTAAGAAATTCAGCTGAGAGCTGAGCAGAACTGCCCCCCTGTCCCCAGCTGTCTACATAGACTAACACCCCCAAGGTGAAGGATGCATCCAGGGCTCTGAGTACTGGGGATTCCTGGCAGCTTCTCCAGACAGCCTTTTAAAACTTGATGGCAATGGAGGTTGCCATGTGATGCTTCTTGTTTTCATTATCATTAAGGGGCCAATATGCGCTGATCTGCTAGATCCGTGAAAGCAGTGGTCTCACCTTTCAGCTCAGCATGTATCTTGGTAGAATTATTCTTAGTTTCTGTACCTTTGGCGTGTCGGCCAGAGCATTTTTGCTATGCATAATTTTTTTTTTCTGCAGCTGGGAGACCAGCTGCTGCCTATTAACAAATGCTGATGAGGCAAGAAGGCCTAATAATGAAAGTGACACTTCCCAGGCAAACCTCTGGCAGCTGTCTGTCAACTTGTGTAACTGATAAACATTTTGCCCATGCACCGGCACCTCTCCTTAACACTGAATCATATTGCTTTGCACTTGTAGGGAACTTCTCTACCAAGCATCTTAAAGCAATTTACAAATAGTAATGAAATTCCAACATTAGCTCTGGGGAGGGAGGGTAGGCAACAATTAACAGACAGGGAAACCAAAGCACAAGAGTTGTTACGGAGCAGGATTTCAAAGGTATTCAGGACCCTAAAATGCAAATCCTATTGAAAATCTGACCCCGTTGGGCATGTCTACACTATAGGATAAGGTTGAATTAAGATATGCAATTTCAGCTATGTTAATTGGATAGCTGAAGTCAAAATAGCTTAACTCAGCTTTTGGCGCTGTCCACACTGCAGGAAGTTGAAGGGAAAACACTCTCCCTTCGACTCCCCTTACTCCTCGTGGAAGCAGGACTACTGGCATTGACCAGAGTACCCCTTTCAGTTCAAATTAGTGTATCTTCCCTAGATCCCCTAATTTGAACCTTGGAAGATCAACATTAGCAGCTTCGATCTTTCTCTGTAGGGTAGGTGTACCCTTCAAAGTGACTTGTGCAGGAACATACAGTCAGTCAAAGAGTTGGGCATATGATCCCGGAGTTCCAACTCCCAGGTCCTTGCTCAAAGCAGTGCAATGAGTCAACTAGCAATTTTGTTTGCATTACTTTAATCTAATTGATCTACACAGTGAGTCTTAATTATCCAATTGTAATAGTGGGGGAAGGGGAGAGGCACTTACTACACAAGTACATGGGTTTAACTAAATTGATTTTAATTAAATTGATCTGCTTAAACAAGTGCCAACTCCTAGTGAGGTACATTTAAACAGGTTTAACTATTGTTTAATTGATTTAGCTTTCCCATAAATTAAAAAGATGTAAGGAGGGGTGGAACCAGTTCAAGGGCATCTGCGGAATGGCTTTGCTTCTAGGCAGTTCTCGAAACAGGGAGGCTGTGTCTAGAGTGGCCAGTTTTTCCAGAAAATCAGCCACTTTTCCGGAAAAACTTTCCAGCTGTCTACACTGGCTGCTTGAATTTCCACAATAGCACTGACTTCCTACTATAAGAAATCAGTGCTTCTTGCGGAAATACTATTCTGCTCAGCTACGTCTAGACTGGCATGATTTTCTGGAAATGCTTTTAACAGAAAAGTTTTCTGTTAAAAGCATTTTCGGAACAGAGCATCTAGATTGGCACGGATACTTTTCCGCAAAAGCACTTTTGCCCAAATGGGAGCAGCATAGTATTTCCGCAAAAGTGCTTTTGCCTGAATGGGAGCAGCATAGTATTTCCGCAAAAACACTGACAATCTTACATGAGATCGTCAGTGCTTTTGCGGAAATTCAAGCAGCCAGTGTAGACAGCTGGCAAGTTTTTCCGGAAAAGTGGCTGATTTTCCGGAAAAACTGGCCAATCTAGACACAGCCCTCCCGTTCAGGCAAAAGTCCCTTTTGCACAAAGCTTTTGCGCAAAAGGGCCAGTGTAGACAGCTCAGATTTGTTTTCTGCAAAAAATGCACCGATCGCGAAAATGGCGATCGGGGCTTTTTTGCGGAAAAGCGCGTCTAGATTGGCCACGGATGCTTTTCCGCAAAAAGTGCTTTTGTGGAAAAGCGTCCTGCCAATCTAGACGCTCTGTTCTGAAAATGCTTTTAACGGAAAACTTTTCCGATAAAAGCATTTCTGGATAATCATGCCAATCTAGACGCAGCCGGAAAGTTTAGGAACCTGGTTATTACAACAGTGAAGAGACGCTTCGCCATAGAACTGATGGTAATTAGCCCATACAAACTAGTTTGCTTTGCCCATTGCAATTGATGGCAACGCTTCCATTAACATAAGGGAGAAGAGGATCAGGCCTTTCTTTGGGAGCTGTGTTAGGGAATGTCTCCCCAGCGCTGGACAGAGGCAGGCATCCTTCCGACAGACCTGTGGTACCCGCCAACCACCCTGCAGGCATCACACCCTAGCAATGCTCTGTCATTTGGATCTGCGCCATTCATGCTAATTTTCTTGGTCCCCTTCCCCTTCTGGAAGTGGATGTAACCCCGGCTTCCAGTCACGTGGTACAGGTACTGAGAGACACAGGTGGGCACAATAGAACAGAGCCAGCCTGTGCAGCTCAGTAACCCCAGGGAGCCATCACCCGGATATGCTCTGGTGTCATGTCCTGTCTCTAGGATGCCATGGGAGAGCTTTCCAAGCCTGACTTCTGTGGGAGCTGTGAGTGCGCCGCGCTTTGGAAAAACGAGGCAATGTGTGATGGGACATCTGCCCCATACTGGGCCTTTAAGGGTTAAAACCCAGCCTTGGAAGAGGGTTGGAGAGGTGGATCCAGCAGCTGTGGCAGGAATTAGCCAATTGGGGCCCGCCTGAGGGCCGTATAAATAAAGGCTCCTGGAGGGGAGGAGACAGACACCCTCTTACTCTTGGGCTGCGTCTAGACTGGCATGATTTTCCGGAAATGCTTTTAACAGAAAAGTTTTCCATTAAAAGCATTTTCAGAAAAGAGCATCTAGATTGGCACGGACACTTTTCCGCAAAAGCACTTTTTGCGGAAAAGCGTCCGTGGCCAATCTAGACGCGCTTTTGCACAAAAAAGCCCCGATTGCCATTTTCGCCATTGGGGCTTTTTTGCAGAAAACAAATCTGAGCTGTCTACACTGGCCCTTTTGCGCAAAAGTTTTGCACAAATGGGACTTTTGCCCGAACGGGAGCAGCATAGTATTTCCGCAAGCAGCACTGATTTCTTACAGTAGGAAGTCAGTGCTTTTGTGGAAATTCAAGCGGCCAGTGTAGACAGCTGGCAAGTTTCTCTGGAAAAGTGGCTGATTTTCTGGAAAAACTGGCCAGTCTAGACACAGCCTTGCTGTGGAAGCTAGATGCTTCCTGACTTAGAGCAGGGCTGGGGGACAGGCAGGCAGAGCTGGAGAAGCTCTGGGCAGGCAAGCTCCCAGGCTGCAGGGCCTGAAACAAAGCCTCAGAGTACTAGAGCTGTGGGGACGCAGCCAGGGTAAGCAAAGGCAGCAGGTCCACAACCTTTACCAATGATGAATGGCCATTTCAGATTGCAGATTGCCCCTGAGGTAAGGAGCCAGATGAAGACTGGCCATGGGTCACTGAGGCAAGATGGATATAGGAGATTGGAAGTTCCCAGACGGGGAGGACTCCAGAGCATGGGTGCACAGTGATAGGGCAGTACTCAGGTAGGAGGGTGCCATGTCTGGGCGGGAAGTGGGTCCTGACATAGAATGGAGGAGAACAACAAGTAACAGTGGGTGAGACACCAGCCAGAAGAGGGTGCTCCAGCACCAAAAAGCTAATTTCCTGAGTGCCCAGCAGGGGGCACCCATGGTGGCGAGTCATGCCCTGTTACACCCTGGGTCAATGGATAGGCCTTGCGCTACTCCCTCTTTATGAGGGGCATTGTGGGGTGAGCAGCAGCAGCTGCAGCCTCTGTCGGCTGACCAGCCTCCAGGCATCCCCCACGGAGAATTCATTGCAGTAATTTGAAGGCAAAAGGCCAGAGAGCTATGACGAGGACTTGGTCACAAAGCCACTTGCTTACACTTGGGCCAGTTGCACCTTTGCCTGCAGATGGGAGGTGGGAGGGGGAGGCAGTTGGGGGCCCTGCGATTCAAAAGGGCTCTCCAAGCTGCTGCTTCAGCAGAGGTGATGGCTGAAGCCTTGGGCCCTTTAAATTGCCACTGGAGCACCTCAGAGCCAGACCCTTCCCTTTCCACTGTATGAGAAACAGTCCCATTCCAGGCACATCCCATTGTCCTGGAACAACCAAACCCTGACTTAGCTTTAAGTTAGGGTAAGAGGAAGCTGCACACCAAATTTGGTGGTCCTAGTTCTTACCATTTAGGTAGAGTTCTTGAACAAACAGACTGGTAGTTATACTCCAGAATAATTACAGGAGCGATAGCAAGGGGCCAGAGATAGGGACGGCTATAACCCCATTGGGCCAGCAGGGGCAAGGGTGGAAAAAGGCACATCTATCTACTATATATTTCAGAGAGTTTGTGTGTCTGTGTACCTGTTTGTCTGTCCCCCAGATAGGGGACACGCACTCCCCGCCCTAGCTGTGCCTGCTACAACTACAGCAGCTGTGGATAGGTGTTTCTCTCCTAGCTATAAGCAGCTACAGCGAGAGAGGGCTGTGGTTGTCTTCTCTCCCCGGGGCAGCCTGCATACTCTCCAGAACCCCTCATCTCCGGCTCCACCCCAGAACAATTATTTAAATGAAAAAAAAAAACTTATTTGAGTTAAGGACCTGAGCAATGCCAGGTAAATCTTCTAGTGAGCGCATGCACGCACTTGGACACACACACACATACAACTGTTCACATATTTCCTCTACCTACATCTCACAGTGACATTGTTTGGTAAATTAGTAGGTAGATACCAAATTCAGGGATCTTTATAACCTTTATGTACCTCTGTCCTCTGTCACTTGGCATCAAGAGGTCCTTGGGTCACAGGGTGCAACTGGAACTACAGCGGTGGTGAGAAGATCTAAGAAGGAAGAATAACTCTGACCAAATATATGGAGATCTGTTGAAGAAAGGAAAGAATTAAAGAAGAGAATTCAGCAAGAATGAGACAGCTATTCTGCAAGGCGACGTCTACATTGTAGGCTTCTTGCGCAAGAAGCTTTTTGTGGAAGAGATCTTCTGCAAAAACTTCTTGCACAAGAGCGCGTCCACACTATAAAAGCGGATGTGCTTTTGTGCAAGAGAGCATCCAGACTGCATGGATGCTCTCTCGAAAGAAAGCTCTGATTGCTCTGGTGGCTATTCTGTGAATAGCTCCTACGCTTCTTCTGATTGGCTCTTTTTGCACAAAAACCCACTGTTGCACTCTTGCGCAAAAAGGAATGATTCTTCGTAGAAAGAGGACTACCTACTGCACAAAACACCCTCTCTTCTTTTGGTTTACAGTAAATTTACTTGAGCAAAAACATGCTTTAGGTGTGGATGCTCCATGGGTTTATATGCAAAAATTACTGTTTGTGCGCAAAAACCCTGTAGTGTAGCCCAACAGGAATATATGGACAAAGACAAGAACATTAGAAGCTCAGCCAAAAGAGATGAGAGGGAATGGATGAAAAATAAAGCGAGAGAAGCAAAGGACGCATCCAGAAGAGGGGATTTTTTTTAAAAGTCCAGTTCTAAACGATTAAAGCCATATTTCTTAAACTGTTGTAGCATTGCAAAGGCTTGAGTTGGTACAGTTTTAACAACTGAGGAAGAACAAAGCCGGTTGGATGGAACATCTCCAGCTTGTGCCTACCCACTAACACACACCGAGAACCACTAACACACTGAAAATGTGATGGAATAAAAGACTTGCCTCATGAGAAGTAATTGAGGAAGCAACTAAGACTGTAAGCCAACAGTTGAGTGGGAAAGCACCAGGCTGTGGCAAGGCAGATGCTTACATGTTAAAAACCGGGGAAGAAATGATGTGGTGGAGCTAGAGATGAGAGTTTGGGGGTTGGCAAGGGGGCTTCTGCTAGGGGATGGAGCTGAGGGAGTTTGAAATGTGGGGGGAGGGGTCTGTGAGCTAAGACAGGGGGTTGGAGCATGGGGGAGGGAGTATGGGCTCTGGACTGGTGGTGTGGGCCCTAGGGTGAGGCCAGAAATAAGGGGTTCAGAATGTGAGAGGGGTTCTGCACTGATAAAATGTTGAGCTATAGAGTGTGAGTGGAGTGCAGGCTCTAGGAAGGAGTGTGGTTGCAGAAAAGGGCACAGGGCTGAGGCTGGGGAAGGGGTTGGGGTGTGGGCTCTGGGAGAGAGGCCAGAATTGAGGTGTGGAAAGGGTGTGGGGATCAGGATCAAGGTGTCCCTTACTTTGGGGGTTCCCCAGAAGTGGCAACATGTCCCTTGGCTCCTAGGTGGAGGTATGGCCAAGTGACTAAGGCACAACGTATGCTGCTTCCATCCAGAGTCATTGCCCCAACAGCTCCCATTGACTGCGTTTCTTGGCCAATAGGACTGCGGAGCTGGTGCATGGGGAAGGGACAGTATGTACAGAGTTCCCCAGCCATCCCTCTGCCTAGGAGCCAGAGAGACATGTTGTCACTTCCAGAAGCCATGTGGAGCCTGGTAGGGAGCTTGCCAGCCCCACCCCAACCAGGCCTTTAATGGCCCCATCTGAAGTGCTGACTGGACCATTAGGGTCTCTTTTTGACCAGACTTATCAGGCTCAATGGGTAGTGATCAACGACTCGATGTCTGGTTGGTGGCCAATTTCAAGTAGAGTGCCCCAAGGTTCGGTTCTAGGGCCGGTTTTATTCAACGTCTTTATTAATGACCTGGATGAGGGGATGGGTTGCACCCTCAGCAAGTTCACAGATGACACTAAGCTAGGGGGAGAGGTAAATACATTGGAGGGCAGGATAAGGTCCAGAGTGACCTAGACAGATTAAGAGCCGTGGTCACCAACAGGTCGATCATGATCAACTGGTCAATCGCGAGGCCTCGACCAGTCGATCGTGAGGTGTCCTGTCCGCCCCACCCCCATTTCCCTTCCACCCTGAAGAAGCTCCACTACCTACCTCAAGTGAAAATGGAGGTAGTGTTGGCTTCCCAGGGATGGACAGAAGTCCTGCAGCTTAGCGCCTCTTCCGGTGATTCCGGAAGTGCACTAGCTGCTCTGCCAGGTGTACTGCGGGAGGGAGCATCGGCTCCCTGCACCGCACAGGAGGGGTGAGTCAGCCCCAGGGGAGGCGCGCGCGGGGAGGGTAGGCCCCGGGGCAGGTGCGCGCATGTGGGGCTTCCCTGTGCTGTGGGTGGGGGCGGAGATTGGCCCCGGGGCAGGCACGCTCTGGTTTCCCTCTGGGGGAGGAATCCTGGGAGGAGGCAGATGCAGGGGACTCTCTGCTCCTTGGCACCCCACTCTCCACTCCCCAGCCACAGAATGCTGTCCCCACTCCCCTGTCCCCAGCTACAGAACTCTGTCCTTATTCCTGTCCCCACTCCCCAAACTCTGTCCCCACTGGCACTCTGTCCCCTGCTGCAGAACCCTGTCCTCTGCCCTCCCAGCACCCTGTTCTCTCTCCCCTGCCCTCAGCCGCAGAACTCTGTCCCCACAAAATGTATAATTCTAAATGCTTCATTTTAGATTTAAATAGCATGAATAAAAAACAGACCGTTTATTTCATAACTATAAACATGTGATTTTAATTTTACATATTGCATAATTTAAAAATAAACTGTTTATCAGAGTGTGTAAGTAAGGGCTGAGGATAGAAAGTGATGGACAGGAGGAGAATAGAAAGGACAGGGCTTCAAGGAAGGCGCGGGGCGGTAGATCTTTGCCTGTGCTGAGATTTAAAAAGTGATCTTGGGTATAAAAAGGTTGGAGACCACTGGATTAGGGGATTGAGACAAAAGAAATCTGATGAGGTTCAACAAGGACAAGAGCAGAGTTCTGCACCTGGGAAGGAAGAATCCCAAGAATTGTTACAGTCTGGGGACTGACTGGTTAAGCAGCAGTTCAGCAAAAAAGGACCTGGGGATTCCAGTGGATGAGTAGCTGTATATGAGTCAACAGTGTGCCCTTGTAGCCAAGAAGGCTAATGGTATAATAGGGTGCATGAGGAGGAGCATTGCCAGCAGATCTAGAGAAGTGATTGTTCCCCTTCATTTGGCACTGGTGAGGCTGCCTCTGGAGTACTGCGTCCAGTTCTGGGCCCCCATTACAGAAGAGATATGGATGCATTGGAGAGGGTCCAGCAGAAGGCAACAAAAATGATTAGGGGGCTGGAACACATGTCTAAGGAGAGGCTGAGGGATTTGGGCTTGTTTAGTCTGCAAAAGTGAAGAGTGAGGGGGGATTTGATAACAGTCTTTAACTGAAGGGGGGAGGTTCCAAAGAGGATGAAGAGAGGCAGTACAGGCAGTCCCTGAGTTATGCGGATCCGACTTAATGTCAGATCCGCAGTTACGAACGGGGCTTTTCTTGCCCCGGAGGACGGGAGCGGCGGGACGCCCAGATGTGCCGCGGTCCCGCCACCCGCATCCTCTGGGGCGAGAAAAGCTGCTCTGCATCTCCCTGGTCTGCTGCTCCACGTCTCCCTGGTTTGATGGGGGGAGCCCCCCCCAACAGACCAGGGAGACGCGGAGGAAAGCCGTGGAGGATGTGGGCGGGACCGTGGCGCGTCTGGGCGGTCCCGCCACCCGCGTCTCCCTGGTCTGCTGGGCGGGGGGGCACAGCTAGTGCGCACCCTCCCTTCCCCAGCAGACCAGGCTTTTCTCGCCGATGACGCCTGGGGTAGAGCAGCTGGGGCGCTGCTGGGTTGGTCCCTGCAGCGCCGCTCCTCGGCGCTACTGGACCAACCCGGCAACACCCCAGCTGCTCTACCCCAGGCATCCCCAAGTCAGCCGCTGCTGAAACTGATCAGCGGCTGACTTGGGGACACCTGGGGTAGAGCAGCTGGGGTGCTGCTGGGTTGGTCCCCGCAGCACTGAGGTGCGGCGCTGCGGGGACCTACCCGGCAGCGCCCCAGCTGCTCTGTCCCAGGCGTCCAAATTCAGCCGCTGTTGAAACTGATCAGCGGCTGATTCCAGGAAGCCCAGGGCAGAGCAACTTTGCCTTGGGCTTCCTGTAGTCAGCCGCTCGTCAGTTTCAGCAGCGGCTGAATCTGGATGCCAGTTCCGACTTACATACAGATTCAACTTAAGAACAAACCTACAGTCCCTATCTTGTACGTAAACCGGGGACTGCCTGTAGTGACAGATGACAAAACGAGGAGCAACGGTCTCCAGTTACAGTGGGGGGAGGTCTAGGTTGGATATTAGGAAAAGCTATTTCCTTAGGAGGAGGAGGAAGCACTGGAATGGGTTACCTAGGGAGGTGGTAGAATCTCCATCCCTAGAGATTTTCAAGTCTCGGCTTGACAAAGTCCTAGCGGGGATGATTTAGTTAGAGTTGGTCCTGCTTTGGGCAGGAGATTGGACTCGATGACCTCCTGAGGTCTCTTCCAGCTGTAGGATTCTATGATTCTAAGTTAAAATAAACAAAAGACTCCAGCTAATTTTAATACACTAAGGCTACGTCCACACTGGTCCGTTCTCACGCAAAAACTCTGCAGAAGAGTTCTTCTGCAAAAACTCTTCCAGAAGAGAGCGTCTACACTAGCATGTGCTTTTGCACAAGAGCATCCATGCCAGTGTAGACGCTCTCTTGTGCAAGAAAGCTCTGATGGCCATTTTAACCATCGGGCTTTCTTGCGCAAGAAATTCATGGTGCCTGTCTACACTGGCCTCTTCTGGAAGAGCTCTTGCGCAAGAGGGCTTCTTCCGGAGCGGGAGTGTCAGAGTTCTCATGCAAGAAGCCCTGATTTCATACATTAGAACGTTAGTTTACTTGCGCAGGAACACGTGGCCAGTGTAGACAGGCAGCAAGTTTTTGCGCAAGAGCGGCCACTTTTGCGCAAGATCATGCCAGTGTTGACACAGCCTAAGGGTGTGTCTACACAGCAGCACTTAACTTGAAATACGCTATGCAAATTGAGCTATATCAATTGCAGAGCTTATTTTGAAATAGCTTATTTTGAGTTTTGGTGCTGTCTACATGGCATTTATTTCAAAATACAGCAGTCTTCCTCTGACTTCCCTTTCTCCTCATAAAATGAAGGCTAAAGGAGCTGGAGTAAGAACTCCCCCAGCTTGACAGTAGTTAGATATTGTGTCAAAACAACTGCTGGCTGTGTAGATGCGGACGATGTTATTTTGAAATAATATTGTTGTGTAGACATAGCCTAAGAAACTTGTTACATGAAATTTTTTATCCTAAAATGTTCTTATTTCAGGTAAAATGCTTCAAGTCAGAGTTGATCCTTACTTTGGCCTGGGTCTACAGCTTTTCAGGATTCTTTAGAGTTCTTTGTTTTCAGAGAACAAAGAGGTTGGGCAAGGCAGTTTAAAGACCAGCTGAAGACAAGACTGATTACTTTCCATTCCTTAAATAGACTTTCCCCCAGGGCAGGAACTCTTTGTTAGGCATTCCCCATCCCCATAGAAAAATACCACATGCAAGATGGATTCCATTACCAGGCATGGTACCATGTCTTTCTGGGACCAACCACAGTTTGGGCTTTCAGGAAAAATAAAGCCATTCATGGGTGGTTGGTTTGACTGCTGAGCCATTAAGTTCCCAAAGTATCACTAATCGGACTCATTAGCACATTTAGAACTAAAAACAGATTCATAGTTCATATTTCTAACTTCACATACATGCACAAAAATAGGATATAGTTTCAGCAGCTTGTAACTTTAAAAATGTTGTGTTACATGACCTGCTTTACATAAAGCATCTTTGAGTTATGCATATTCATAGTCATATGCCAATTTTCATAAAGCATGGGGGGGCGGGACAGGAATGTCCTCAGATGGCTCAGGTTTAGTCAGCACCCTGCTTACACAGGCTGTCAGAGAGAACTGCAGCAGAGAGCCTGATCAGTAAATGATGATGCAAAGTGCAAGTCCTTGTCCAGAACAACCACCCTACATATAATGTTTATCCTTTACAAAAGTCTTAAAAAAAAAAGAAAAAAAAAGAAGCATTTGTCTGTAAGAGTAAGAGGCATTTCAAGAGGCATCATCAAGTTAAAATCTCCTATCTAGGTCAGGATGTCTTTTTACCTTCTCTTACAAGCAACAGCTGTGATTTCTAGCTTTGCAGGCAATTAGACAGTGAAACGATCTCTCTCACTTGTGATTGAGTGGACTGTGCCCTTTGGGTGTTGTCAGTCTCACTGATTCTAGGGGGTTTGTAAAATGTCAGAAGGACACTGTCTGATGGGAACACCCGAGCGTCCCAGGGACACCGATCACCTAGTGCAATGGGATTCTGATTTTGTTTGGGCCTCTCGGGGCTAGTGTAACACCAACACTGTGCTGGGTGGTCTCCCAGAGCACCACGATGGGAAATGATTTTTTATAAAAGACTGTAAAACCGCAAAGCTTGGTCCGATGACATACCTGACGCTAATTATAACAGAAACCAACTAGCGTTCAAGTGTGTGCCTTTCAGGAAAAAGGCCTTGGGAAAATAACTCAAATGGCTGAGTTCCTTCTCACCTCTCTCCCTCCACTTTTTTTGAACTCTGACGATTTTAAAGGGGCTCTAAACTCAAAGGGATGGGGCGGAGGGGGGGGGGGGGGAGAAGCAGGCACCTCTAGCTTTCAGTGCCCTTGTATGCCTCAGCCTAACTACTCTTAGACCCTTTTAAGAAATGGGGCAAGGCACATTTCTTTTGCATAAAGGATCTGTCCTTGATTTGGGGTATCAGTTGTCTGTAACTGATCCATGTAGAAGTGAGGACAGTAGGTGCGATAGAAATCAATAAAACTAACAGCAGCTCACACGGCTGTACATGTGCTGGCTTCTGCTGCTTTGGGAACAGGTGTCAGACTGGTGGAAATAAAGCAAGAGTTTGGAAACACCAGCCTTTTTTTTTTAACTATAAATCCCCTGGCTGAATTTTCACCCACTTAGAACCCAAGTCTGCAACTCATTTCCCTATTGATGTTGGTAAGTGGGAGTCATCATACTACTTATTTATGGGTGTAGATTTAAAATAAAAAAGTCCATCCAAAGGTCTCAGAGACCTAACACATAGTCAGCTACACAGTAAAACCCCAGCAGTATTTCAGAGATTATTTTAATGGGAACTCCATTCCTTTTCATCTGCCCTTCTGGGAAGTGCTCTCCAAGTCCCCATGGTCACCAAGACAAGGATCAGATTCCAGAGTCCTCTCCAAGAATGAGGTCAAGGGCTTCCTCTATTCTGTAATGAGAGGGGACTCTAGCTCAGGAGCCCCTGCTGACCACAGCTGTGGCCATATGATATGGGGAGAAAGGTAGGCTGGTCCCAGGCCTGGGAGGGGTGTGGGTTTGAGCACTCAGTCCTTGGTGCCCAGTTCCACAGCAATAGCAGTGGAACTTCCTGAGCTTCCACTGACTCAATGGCCAATTGACTCCAGCAGTAGCAAAAAGGAGACCTAGGTCTATGAAGACTGGCTGCAGGGTGGAGGTCCCAGTTCTTAAATGCTGATGACTTACAGACAGGTCAAGGCACTTGGCCCTGGCAAGGCTTAATAAGCACCTGTCTGGGCTGAGATCAAACATGGGGAAAAGTCAGCCTGGCAAAGTAGGGATTGGAAGTGCCTTTAGGAGCCAGTCTTCTCCCTCACCAATGCCTGTCCTGTTACTGGTGGGATGCTGGTAATAGAACTCGCTTCCACCAGACTTGTTTCAAAACACATTTCTGGGATGTGGAACTTGAGAGAGGTCAGATGATCCCATCGAGGCTGAGGTGGGAATAGTTCTGCAGAGACACTGGTGACATATCTCCTGCTCCTTCCACATGCTGGGAAAAGGGTATCCATAGAATGCCCTCCCCTCTGTCATTGCATGAGGAGCACTATAAAGTGAGCACACAGGGGGGATGCTTTGGCCTAGTGGCTCTGCTGAACCCTAAAACAGAGTTGTGAGGTTCCCTGCATTTTGCTAAGGACCCCTGCCCAGGCCGGTTGCCATGGTGAATAAGTTCTAGTGGTGCTAGGAGGGGATGTGGATGTGTGATACCCCTTACAGCCCCCTAGCCTAGTTTCCTTGTCTGATAACAGTGTGGTCCCCATTACGGCTCTGCCAGACAAAGCTCAGATAGAGAGACAGAATCTCCCTCTCTTTCCTTAAATGGGTCAGCGAGGGAGACTGGAGACCAAGACAGCCTTGTGGTTGGAGTGTCATGGCAGGCACCCTCTGTCTCCCAAGCTGGATTCCCCGAGTGGGTAAATCCACTGACTTCGGTAGCTTTACTGCAGATGTGTAGGTTGAGGGTGGGTTGTAATGATAGGATCTAGGCTCCTGTTCGACAGCTCGCTTTCCCCAAATCGTCACCTTGGTCCCAGGCTTAGGACGTCCCTGTCTACTCCTATTTAAGGCAACAACTACAAAATAAGATTCAGTCCTCAGCTAGGATCCTGGCAGCCTAGTTTCACTGCATCCCTCACCCTGGCCAGTAATACTGTCCCATGCGAGGAGTGAGCAAATCACTTCACAGCAGAAAGCCTCCCTTTTAAAGACTTGCTAGGAGAGTGCTGCACCTGTTGTCTCAAGGCTTGGAGAGGCAGATTATGACTAGCTCCTCAGCCTCACCTCTGCTGCCTGAGGCCCCTCACTTCTGTGTCTGCCACTCCCAGCCTCTTGCTCTCCCCCTCCCATTGTGGCCACTGGCCCCTGCTTCCCAGCCCTGGAGCCCAAGGCTGCTTGGCAGCATGGCCCCAGCCATCGCTGGCATCTGCATCCACCCCCCCCCCCCACACACCCCACCAAGCCTTCAGCCCAGCCTGAGTACAGCCTCAGCACTGGGCCACCAGAGCAGCCCCTGAGATGCACTATGGCCCCCTGCCTGCCTGCCTCAGCCTCCAGGTGCCAGGAGGAAGGGGCTTACCAGAGGCAGAGCATGGGAGAGGCCTCATTAGGCAAGTTGGGAAAGCAATGTGTTGTGTCTCCTTTTCACCCCCTACCGCTGCTCTTAATGTCTTTTAATTCCCTCTATCCCCCATCCGCCCCAGTGTTTGTGTGAGCTAGGCCACGTTTTCCTACTGTTTATGTTGCTGAAACTGCATTTGTTCTACCCCTGTTGCATGGTGAAATTGGCCCATAGGGCACACACTGGTACAGCAGTGCTAACGACTACAGAGGCATCAAAAAAACCCCAAAGAACTAAACCACTCTGGACAAAATAAATGAACAAAGCATTATACTAGGCTTTTGAGTTGTGTTTTCTTTCAACTGATAACTTTGAAAACTTTAGTTTTTTGGTGCATATGTGTGTGTGCAATCCTTTTCCTACTACATTCGCTGTGCTCCCAGAACCACGCTAGGTGTTGTTAATAAAAGAGAGTCTCAGAGCTAACATGCGAGGCCTCCAGTACATATCATGATCTACTAAAACCGGCCCGTGGCAATGCATTGTCTTTGACTTTGATGGGACTCAATGAGAATTTGTGCATGTCAATCCTGGGGCACAGCGGGGACCATAAATAGAGAACAAAACAAACCAGAGGGAGGTGACGGGGAACAGAGCTAAGCGTTACTAATCCCTGGGTTAGGTGAGTGGCACTGCACACATTTTGTTGGGGTTTTTTGGTTGGGTTTACTTGGGGTGTTTTGCTTAACCCTTGCCAATTGCCCATTTAGAACAATCCCTAACACTTTTAAGATTCATCTGAAGACGTGGGTTGTACCTAGGGATGTTAAAGACTAGTCAACTCACTGATAGGCAAGTGCTTATTGGATAGTTGATAGGATAGTCAACTAGTTGCTCCCCCCCACCTCCTTGCTGTCTCTGTAAAATAGAGGCAGCAAGGGTGAGGGAGAAGAAGGGGGTGCTTTGTGGAGCCCAGGAACAGCTGGTGATTCCCCAGCTGACCCCGGACACCATGCAGCACTCCCGCTTTGAAACACCACAGCAGCGTGTCAAAGGGGCAGCAATACTGTAATGACTAATCGAATAGTCGATGCAAAAATCTGATTAGTCAATTACATGATACTTAACATCCTTAGTTATACCCACAAAAGCTCATGATCCCATCTACATGTTTTGTTAGTCTTTAAGGCGCTGCTAGACCATTCATTGTTTTTTTAAATTTTTCCAGTTACAGACTAACTGGGCTACCCCTCTAAAACTTTAAGTGGGGGTGGGCAAAATGCTGCCAAGCCTTTCAATCCAGCCCACTACAATCCTTTGAGCCTCCAATGTCCTACAGTCCAGTGGGACCCTCAGGCAGGCTCCCTTCCTGCCTCAGTGCCACATGACACTCAAAGCAGCTGGCCGCTGGGGACAATCCCATGGTGGGGGGAACTCCATGTGGTGCCCCTGTCCCCAGCACATTCCTTGCATCTCCCATTGGCTGTTTTCCAGCCAATGGGAGCTGCCTGTGCTGTGCTTGTGGCAGAGGCATCATGTGAAGCTTTTCCCTGCCAAAGCATGTGGGGCTATGACAGGCAGAGAGCCTGGCTTAGAGTCTTGCTGCTTTCCATGCTAAGTGCCCCCCCAGGCAAAGCCTGCACCTACCCTCTCCCTCCCCCCCCCCAACTCTCTACTCCAGATCACACCTAAAAACCCTTTGAATCCTCTCCTGCCCCCTGCTCCAGGTCACAGCCCAAACCCTCTGAACCCCTATCCTGCACCCCAAACTCTCCACTCCTTCTGCATCCCTCCCCCAGGTCAGAATCCTCCCCTGTACACATACCCCTTCCTTGATCCTGCTCTCCTCCTGCACTCCAATCCCAAGCCCCCGGGTCACAACCTCCTCCTTCACCTAAACTCCCTCCCAGACCTACTCGTGCACCCCAGTCTCCTACCTTCTTTACCCAACCTCCATCCCTGAGCCTGTACCTCCACCATCAATATCACACAAGAGAGGGCCCCTTGACCACTTACCAAATTCTTGGGGGGGCCCTCCTCCCCATCAAAAATTATTGCCCACCCTGCTGTGAGGTGCTGTTTTGATCTCTGCTGTCTCTAACCTGTGCCCATCTGTTAACACGTCTTTCTGTGGTCCAGTTGTGTAGCCTTTACACTGGCAAGCACTTATGACACAATGTAAGGGTAGCCAGTCAGACTCTGAAGCCAAAGGGTATGTCTACACTACCACCCTAGTTCGAACTAGGGTGGTAGTGTAGACATACCCAAAGGGAGCTCTACCAGTGACTTCAGTAGGAGCAGGCTGTCACTTACTATTTTTAGAAATGCCATGTGTTTTATCCTGGTACTTTTCATCGCGCTGTATGTCACATTAATAAAAATGCATCTAGCAGGGGATGCCGTGGAAACAGGAAATTTTCCACCAGGCACGCACAGTAGCCTAGTGCCACCTAGCGTTGCACCGAAGTGGCACAGAATTACCAACCTGAAGGGCAAGGAAACAGAATGGCAGAAGGTTTCTTTCTGGGTCTTAAGTGATCATCCTGTAATCTCTGTTTCAGTGTAACCAGGCCAGCTGCTTTGCATCGTTCCAGTCCAGAATCTGAACATCTCTATGGCGAGCTGCAATTGTCAGCGATGGTCGTGAAATGCCCATCAAATAGTGCTTTGCAATTTGACATGGATGGTCCTGCAGGTTGGACCTCCTTGGTCTGGCACCCTCATGACCTGACTGGTCCTGAAGGAGGGAGTTTGCGGGATCTGGAGAGATCAGTTCCGGCTCCTCTGCTGTTGGACTCTGGGCTCTTCTGGGGTCTGCCAACAGATTGCCAGGACCCTTGCCCCAGTGCCACTGGGCTCCCAGCTCCATGGCCAGCCCCAGGCTGCTGGAACTCCGCAGCCAGCTGGACTCTGATGCCCCTGGGCTTAAGAGTGCTCCAGAGGGTTCACTCCTAGGCTGCCAGGCTTCCGGCTCCGTGGGCAGCCTTGGCCTGGGCTCCTGGCTCCACTCCCTGCTGCAGGGCTCTTGCGGCTCTCTGGCCCAGCAACACCTGAGAATCCAGGATAAGAGATGTTCAACCTATAGTTGGAAGTGTGCCTAGTGAGGAGAAATGTAGGTCTGTCTGTGCACCGACGCCAAACGCCTACCCCAGTCCTCTGCAGCCTGAATGCTAGGATGGCACCTGACCTGGCGGCAGGTAACTACTAAAGGAGCACGTTTATCCCATTCATCTGAGGCAGAATTCCCGAGCTGAGCTCCCCCAGTGTGGCAGAGCCAGCAGTAGAAACCAGGGGTCCTGACAGCGGGCCCCTTGATCTGATCAAGAGGCACTGCGCCAAAGCTGGCTGGGGCAGAACGTGGCAGGGACCCGTTCCTTGATTCGCACGACCTGCTGCTCTGTTCACGGTAACAGTGATGAAACTGTTCTGAGGACTTGCCCCTGCCAGGTGCTGAGGGCTCTGGCCTGGGCCAGCAGTGTGCGTAAGGGAAATGTTGAAGATGTGGCAGGAGTCATGCGGACTTTTGTAGGAATGCTCAGCACCCCCCAGGAAAGGCAGGGAGCTGAGATGTCCCCTTTCCAGGGCTTTCTCCAGGAAGGATGGAGCTGCAAAGGGAACCTGTTGGGCAGGTTTTCAAAGCTTCTGATGGCACTGGGCACTCAGTTCCCAATGGAAAAGTGAATGTCCAAATGCCAGCTCTCATCTTTGGATGTCACAGCTTCACGCCTCTCGCTGAGGGCACCACAGCTCTGAAGGTGGCCTCTGCCTGTCCACACCCAGGCGGAGGTGGGGCTGAATTCTAACCTGGGAGGCTGGTGGCACCCTACTTCCTCAAACCCTCTGTGGTTTGCATGCGTGTGTGTGATGAAATGCATCTATGCTCTCTCTCCGCGGAGACTTGTCATGGTGTCTGCACTGACTGTAGACGTCGGCCCTGGCAGAGGGAGAGGTGAGCTGTTTGCTGCCCTGAATACTGTGCCACAGAGGAGTGACCTGGTGTGGGCTGACACGGCTCTCTGTCCTCACCCCTCTGCTGGCCTCTTGCGCTGAGGCTGCAGGTCTGGCTCCCTCCACAAGTCAGAATTCACACTATCCCTTGCACTGTTGTCCTACGAACCGGGAACGGGGCAGGCTGCTCCCTCAGATCCGTAGATGCTACTGCAGAGCTGCTAACAGAGGAAGTGGAGGGTTTGGATCCCTGACTTGCCAGTGGACAGCCCTGGGTTCCCATCCTACCAACTTGGAGGCACACAAGTTATCCACCGGCTTTGCTGGATGCAGGGGCCTTTCCAAGAACAGCAGCACGGAGCTGGCATTTCTGGAACAGAGTGCTAAGCAAGGGGAAGAGCAAACCAGCACTTCCCCTTCTGCTACCTCTTCTTGGGACCAGGCAGAACCAGGAACAATATTGGAAATGTGGCATGAGCCACTTAGGAGCTGGCTGTGAGTGATGTTGAGAAGTTCTGCGAACCGTGCCTCAACTTCAGCAGGGCCGCTTGTGGAGTAAGACGCAAGCCAGTGTGACTGTGGGTGTTGCAGCATGTCTAGCAGTTAAAGCCTCTGACCTCTCTAGCGGCAGGTGCCATTCTCTCTCCTGCCGGGGTTTTGTTCCCGCAGAGCTGTGGGGCTTTTGATGGGGTTGTGCCTGTAAAATGCAAATCTCTAGAGTGTTATGCAAATTAGCAATCCCTTGGGAGGTTAGCTGGCAGGTGAAGGGTGCAATGTCGAAACTCTTCCGTGTTGAGTAATTGGTTGCCCTTTGTCTGCAGACAGGGCCCGCGGGGGCTTCGGGGTACAGGGTAGAGTGTGTCCGCTTGCTGTGTGCCAGCTGCTGTGAAATGCCTCTTCCCTTTTCTTCCAGAGCAAGCTGGTCAAGTACTTCAGCCGCCAGCTCTCATGCAAGAGGAAGGTGGCCCTGCAGGAGCGCAATGCCAAGCTGGAGGGCTTCCCTCAGCTCCTGCACTGGTTCCGCATCGTGGACATCCGCAAGGAGGTCATGGAGGTAAGGAGCGTGCACGGAGCCGTCGGTCTGGAGCTCCTGCCTCTTGCCTTCCCTGCAAGCACCATGCAGTTCCCTCCGTCCACTGCCTCACTGGTGCCTCTGTCCCTGCTTTCCTGAGCTCCCCCAACCCCTCCTGGATCCTTGTGTGCCAAGCCCTGCCTCCCCTTAGATCCTCGCTTTGAGCCAGCCGTCCCGCTGTCACCTTCATCCTCGGAGCAGGGTTTCTGGCTTCCTATGTATCCCAAGTGCAGTCCCGGGATGGAGTGGGATCACTCTCCAACCACAAGGGTGCAGGCGACTCGCATGGTCTCCTAGAGGGCCTTGTTCTCAGAGCACAGCAGGAGCCAGTGCTCCCGCTGGGCACAGCCTGGTCTCAGGGGGAAGAGTAGCTCCTGGCATTGAGCTCAGCAGAGAGGTTAAAAAAATCCCAACATATTGTGGAAAAGCCCAAACTCAGCCCCTGTCCTAGGCCATAGCGTTCCCCGTGCTGCATGCCCTGACACTCTTTCTCCTCCCCACGGACAAGCCTGTCACATTCGGTGAGGTGGAAATGCCCCTTAAGGCCTCCTTGTTGGACTGCCTAGGGGGCTGCTTGCCTGTGTTCGCTCTGATGGAGCTCGCCGTGGCAGCATGAGTGATGAGATGAGTTAGGCAGCCCAGGACGATCCCCTCTGAAACCATATGTATGTACACATGGCAGCTCGCCTCTCCCAGGCTTCTGCTGCTGTGTGACTACTTCTGTTTTCAGCTTGTTAGTTCAACCAGAGGTAGCGTGGGCACGTTGCCTCCTGCTGGCATTCCCACCAGCCAGCGCCCGTGCATGCTTGGAAAATGTCACTGAGCAGCAGTTAGGAAGGTCTAGGCCAGGGGTGTCCAAACTTTTTTCAGAGGGCCAGATTTGATGAAGTGAACATGCGTGAGGGCCGACCATTTTGCCCGACATTCTTTGAACCATTACAATTAAATGCAAATTAACTATTTTATGCAAAGTTTATTGCAAACAGCATACTTTTCATTTCGTCACATGGATGACAAATCTAAACAGGTGTTAAATCACTCTGCCTTTCATATCTGAAGGCCAAATGAAAAAAAATCCAGGAAGCTGAAATATGTCAGGAACATTGTAAAGTACATTACATATTATTGGCAATAAAGGGTGTCTGTCAACTTTTAAGTTCAAAAAATAGGAACAGGAACATAACACCAAGTATACATGTTGTGTCCAGATATATTTATAACTGATTTAGACCAACTGACATTAACTGAGATTTTACAATGTATTCATCTCAATACATATGGATTCGTTGGGGGCCATAAAAGATAGATATTGCCAAATTACCTGGGGGGCCGTATTAAACCGGAACACGGGCCGCAATTGGCCCGTGGGCCGGACTTTGGACATGCCTGGTCTAGGCTCAGGAAAAGCACAGTCTGAAATCACAGTGGGGCTAATGCCGTGCTTTGTCTTCCCGGAGTGGCGAGCCGCCATTGCTTAGAGCAGTTTCCTGGAGCTTATCGCCAGAGGGGGCCATCATGGTTGAGCCATGTGGCCTCCTGCATAGCCCGAGTTCGAGGACATCAGCCAGCCATTCCTGCATTGAGCTCTGTTACTTGGGGCTGAACGATACAGCGCAAGTTGTAGACATATTATAGAAGCTCCCTGTGGGTATGTCTACACTACAGCACTAATTCGAACTAACTTAGTTAAATTAGTTAATTCGAACTAAGCTAATTCGAATTAGCGCATCTAGACTTAAAAACTAGTTCGAATTAGCGTTTTGCTAATTCGAACTAGCATGTCCACACTGAGTGGACCCTGAACCGAGGTTAAGGATGGCCGGAAGCAGTGCCGGCAGGGCATCAGATTAGGACTTAGAGCGTGGAGCTGCTGCCTCAGGCTAGCCGAGGGCTGTGCTTAAAGGGACCCGACCCCCACCCCAGACAGACAGTTCTCAGGGGTGCCCCGCTTGCAAACCACTCCTGGCTTGGAGTGCCCTGAATGCCTACACTCGGCACATCACAGCACTCGGCCATCAGCCCAGCTGCACTCGCTGCAGGCTGCCATCCGGAGGGGGGTCAATCAAGGGGCTTCAAGAGAGCTTCCATCCTGAGGAGCCCGCAGAGCCACCCCAGTCCTCCCCATCGGGGGCTCGTACCCCATTCCTCCCTCACCTCCTTCCACTTACCCCTCCCTAGCCCCCCTTCCTGATGTACAAAATAAAGGACACGTGTGTTCAAAAATAGAAACTCTCTTTATTGAACAAAACTCAGGGAGACTGGAAAAGGAGGTGGGAGAGGGGAAGAGAGAGGGTGGGAGAGGGGAGGGCAACTACAATGATGAGGGGTTTGGAATAGGTCCCATATGAAGAGAGGCTAAAGAGACTGGGACTTTTCAGCTTAGAAAAGAGGAGACTGAGGGAGGATATGATAGAGGTCTATAAAAGCATGAGTGGTGTGGAGAGGGTGCATAAAGAAAAGTTCTTCATTAGTTCCCATGATAGAAGGACTAAAGGACACCAAATGAAATGAATGGATAGTAGGCTTCAAACTAACAACAGAAAGTTCTTCTTCACAAAGCAAATAGTCAACCTGTGGAACTCCTTGCTGCATGAGGCTGTGAAGGCTAGAACTAGAACAGAGTTTAAAGAGAAGTTAGATAAAGTCATGGAGGTTGGGTCCATGGAGTGCTATTAGCCAGGGGGTAGAAATGGTGTCCCTGGCCTCTGTTTGTGGAAGGCTGGAGAGGGATGGCACGAGACAAATGGCTTGGTCACTGTCTTCGGTCCATCCCCTCCAGGGTACCTAGGGTTTGCCGCTGTCGGCAGACAGGCTACTGGTCTTGATGGACCTTTGGTCTGACCCAGTATGGCTGTTCTAAGCTGAGGGCTCAGGGTCGGGGGTTTCAGTGGACCATCTTGATTTTCATGCAAACCTGCTCCTGGGTGGCCAGGCTGGCAGCTCTCCTGCCCTAGACGGCCACTTTCCTGTGCCTAGTGCGGAGGTCGTGGATGAGGTCCACGATGTCCGCACTAGACCAGGCGGGTGCCCGCCTCTTGCGTATCCGGGCAGGTTCCCAGGAGCCACCAGCCTGGTCCCGGGAAGAGGCGGAGGGCTGGGTGGCAGCGGGTGGCTGGCTCGAGCCGTGCCAGGTGCAGGGTCTGCTGGCTGGGTTCTTTAAGGGCTCCGGGGCCGGGATGGGGGCAGAAGAGTTTCCGTGGTGGTGCCCAGAGTGGCCACCAGGACAAGCTGGGGAGGGCTAGCCTCCCACTAGTTCGAATTAAGTGGCTACACAGCCCTTAATTCGAACTAGTTAATTCGAACTAGGCGTTAGTCCTCATTGAATGAGGTTTACCTAGTTCGAATTAAGCGCTCCGCTAGTTCGAATTAAGTTCGAACTAGCGGTTCGCGTGTGTAGTGCCTATTAAAGTTAATTCAAACTAACGTCTGTTAGTTCGAATTAACTTTGTAGTGTAGACATACCCTGTGAGTGCATCTTTCAGATGCATCCTTAAAAACCAGAGTTGTCCTGTCTTGCCTGGATGGAACCAAATACTTTAGGGCACCTGTGTTGGAACTCTGAGTGCTGGCTCGCCCCCGTGCAGAGGGAGCCCCGAGCTTCTGAGCCCCCTCTGCGAGGCTGTGTGTGGCCCATGACTGATTTTTTCAGTGGGTCAGTGGCCTCTGATAGTAAAACAGTTCTGCTTCCACTAGGGATGTTAAATATCAGTTAAATGAATAGCTGATTAACCTCATGAATTCTTATCGATTTGTCGACTATTCTATAGTCATCGGAGGTAGGATTGGCAGCCAGTGTGCTCCAGCCTCACGCCCGAGGAGTCCCCTACTACTCTGTGTAGCTGCCTCTGTATTAGAGGCAGCAGCATGGGGTGCCAGGCAGGAGCTGGTCCACAAGGGGAGCCAGTTTAAAAAGTAGCTCCCCTCACAGACCAGCTGTATGTCACCACATGCTGTTGCCTCTGATACAGAGGCAGCAGTATGGGGTGGCAGCAGCCCCTGACCAGGAGGAACTGGGGGCATAAGTTTTCAGACCTAGTGCAAGCCAAAACTCAGCCAGACTGCCTGCCTGGCTCCTAATACACTTTAAATGTGAAGCTGCAACGGGGCATGTGCCAGGACTAACCCAGCATGTGCCAGGACTGAGCCGGGCTGCTGGCAGCCTGCTGAAAAATGTACTGATGGGGAGAGGGGGGTGGGAAATGCCTGTAATGTATAGCTTTTGCTTATCGGTTAATCAGTTAATCGCCTACACTATTACATTCCTACCTTCCACATCCGCTCTATGGTCTTTGATCACTTGTCTTCTGCCTACCCAGCCCCAGGGCTTCCTCTCCTTCTGGTGGGGTGAGGACAAAGGTCATGCTGCTGCTGTCTCAGGCACTCCCCCTTTCTAAAGCCCCAGGTCCCCGTCACACCTTTTGAGTGCAGCAGCTCCAGCAAAGCAGGAAGCCCCAGGAAACAAGGTGGTGTAAGTGGAACAGCAAAAGGGCTATGCCGTTGGACCAGCTGCTGCCTCCAGGACAGAGCTGAATGCATGATTCTGTAAGGTGCTGAAGCCCTTTGCAAAAGGCACTGAGCCCTGCTAGAATCCAAGAACTCTCTCCCGTCCCCCCGCCCTCTGAGTCTCTGTCTCTAGCTCTGTCACTCACAAGCCTGTAGGAAACCAGCAGAGTTAGAAATGTCACGAGTCCCTGCAATATTTTTAATGCTTACACAGCACCTTGTGTGCAGAAAGCTTCCAGACCATATGTATGTAAAGGTGCTATGCACAGTGGGGAGAGGAAAGATTTTAGCCAAGGAGACTGGGAACAAAGCCCTACCTTGGGACATGCTTAGTGTGCTTTTGTATCCACCTGGGGCAGACGGGGCCTCGACCTTTAAGGCCTCATTGAAAAGATCAAGGCTCAGCAAACAGCAGGGAACTAATTTATTGGAAGGTTTGAACTAGCTCTGCTAGGATTTGAACCTGTGACTCCAGAGAGTTAAAGTAGTGAAAAATTCAATACCTCAGCCATGAAACCCCTCCATGGGGGAAAGCCACAGACTTAGGGTTAGCCTACCTCTGATCACGGGAGGCCCCAATGTGGCCTAAGTGCAGCTGAAGATAACAGAATCCTATTTACTATTTGGTTTAAACCTCTAGTCCCTGCTTTGTAATCCCTAATGGTATGTCTACACTACCACCCTAGTTCGAACTAGGGTGGTTAATGTAGGCAACCGAAGTTGCAAATGAAGCCCGGGATTTGAATTTCTCGGGCTTCATTTGCATCTTGCCGGGCGCCGCCATTTTTAAAGCCCCGCTAGTTCGGACTCCGTGCCCGCGGCTACACGCGGCACGGAGTAGGTAGTTCGGATTAGACTTCCTATTCTGAACTACCGGTACACCTCGTTCCACGAGGAGTAACGGTAGTTCGGAATAGGAAGCCTAATCCGAACTACCTACTCCGTGCCGCGTGTAGCCACGGGCACGGAGTCCGAACTAGCGGGGCTTTAAAAATGGCGGCGCCCGGCAAGATGCAAATGAAGATGCAAAATGCAACTTCGGTTGCCTAGTTCGAACTAGGGTGGTAGTGTAGACATACCCTAAGTGGGGTGTAATCCCCGCACTTTCTCTACCTGGAGTTTGTCATGCCTTTTGTCAGGGTATGTTAAACTGCAGTCTCCTGTTTGTCTGACGCTGTGTTGGCTTGCCTGGGGTCACTTATCACAGAGTCCCTGGTCTGCTGGGTTTCCCTAGTGTGGCCCATTTAGGCAATGTTTACCTAACCCTAAATATTCTGCATCTTTTGAGCATGCCTGTTATTTTGAAATATCACGGGCTTGCTATTCCCATGTCCGTGTAAACCTCATTCCACAGAGAGTAAGGGCCATTTCAGAATAGTGATTTATTTCAGAATAAGTGCTTTGTAGTCAGCACCACATTTCGAAGTAAGTTATTTTGAAATTGACTCAAAATAAACTGTCCATTATTGGATTTTAAAGGTCATTGCTGCATTCATGGGGGGGGGGTGCCCCAAAGGTCTATACAAAGGGGGCCATGTGAGGGGTCACATGAAAGCTTGTGTTCTACTGATTCTGTATATGCTATCCATGTACTTGTATAATATCTGTATGTGGAGTTATAAATATATACTCTGTGTTGATGTTGGAAAATTATCTGTCTGAGACAGAGCAATAGGCAAAGAATGTGGCTATGCTAATTAGCAAAGTACCAGGGACAATGAATCTCTAGGTGCCAATACACACCTGAGGAATGTGACTGATACCTGCAAACTAGCCAGAGTATAATGGCTGCCAGCATGTGAAACAGAGATAGGTCACTTGACCGTGTGACCTTCTCTGGCCAGGAGGATGCCAGGAGAGATAAGTGCCATATGGCACCCTCCATCTTCTCTTCAGTTCAGCTCCTGATCCCAGATGCAGCCTTGCAGGGAACAATGAGCCGGAAAGAACTGTGGACCCATCCTGACATAGGATGTACACTAGGGACTTATAAGATAGCAGTTTATAACATCTCTGCTAAGAGCCTGCGTTGAGAACTTGGTGATTCGATGCATGTAATGTATTCTCCTTAACAACCTTACTCTCAACCTCTTCTTTCTTCTGTTAATAAACCTTTAGATGTTAGATGCTAAAGGATTGGCTCAGTGTGGTCCTGTGGGTAAGATCCAGAGTGTAAATTGATTGGGACCTGTGGCTGGTTTCTTGGGACCGGAAGAACCTATTCGGGGTAGGTAAGATTGGGTTCTAAAACCCCTCACCTGTGTGTTAGGCCCAGGGCTGACTGGGGCATAGGAAGCGCTGGGGTGTCAGAGGGATTTTGCTCATGAGACTTTCTGGCTGGCAAGATTGGCAGCTGAAGTGCTCGGTGTGACCCGTTTGTGGCCTATTTGGGAAAGGTCTCTGATCTAGGGCTATCAGGAGCCCTGAGTTTTGAGCAATTCGCCCTGAGCGGACGCCCTCAGCAGTGCCCAGACCCGACCCGGTCTGTCACAGAGGCGTATTGCTCAAAACTCAGGGCTCCTTACAGCCCCAGACTGGAGACCTTTCCCAAATAGGCCACAAACTGATCACACCGAGAGCTTCATCTGCCAATCTGGCCAGCCAGAAGCCTCATGAGCAAAACCCCTCTGACGCCTCAGGGTCCATCACATAAGCTACACAATTTGCGTAGCTCAAATTGCATGGCTTATTTTGAGCTCCAGGTGCAGTCTAGATGCACCCTGAGGGACTTCTTTGTTGCTACCTCCATGCGGTGACCTGACCACACCACTCCCAGAACCCTAATTAGCAAGTCTGCTTTGCCCACATACAACATCTGCCCCTTCCTGTCCAGGCACCATCACAGGCCTGATGTGCTCTGGAGTGCCCTGGCTCTGTCATGGCCAGCAGGAGCTGTGGATTTTCAGGCCTCTGGCAAGCTGGCCATTGTCATGGGGTGACTTGACTTGTGAGGCTGTGTCTGCACTACAGCTGGCAGGGAGCCGTCAGGTCCAGCCAGACAGGCCTGGGTTACTGGGGCTCAAGCTAGCAGGATAAATTAGTAATATGGATGTTGTGGCTTCCTACCCACATGACTCCCACACACACAGCTGGGTTTAGGGTGTGAGTGTGAGCAAAGGGTGAGTGTGTGTGTGTGTCTAGCCTGGGCTGGCTGGGGAGGCCTGCTCTCCCCTGCAGTGGAGGTGTACCTAAAGTGCCTCTGGAAGCTGAATAAAGGGGGAGCCTGATTAGGGGAGTCCAAATTGTAACTGGTGGTTGAAGAACCCCTGGAGGGCTTTCTGCGCATGCTCTGTGCTACTTGGGGTGGGTGTGGCCAAGTGGAGAGCGAGTTTAGGAAGGGGAATGGAAGGTAGGCAAGGGAAGAAGGCCAGGGGTGAGGACATGATGGATTTTCTCTCTGGGAGAATGGGTTGGGGGCAGACCTAGTGTGGGGGAACAGATGCAGGAGACGGGAGCAACGCCTGCAGTAAGCCTTGGAAAAGGGCTGGAACGCTAGGGAAACCAATGCTCAGAGTCAGGGGCTGGCAGAAAGTGCAACAAGCAGTGTCTAGGTGCTCCCAGGGCTGTGGGATCCTGAAGAGGCAGGGAGAAGCCGGGTGAGGAGATGAGAGATCCCAAACCCAGTGGTGGTGAAACTAGTAGAAAGTTTTGGACAGGATGAAGCTAGTTGTCCATGCTGAATCCAGGCTGTGTCCAGTCCAGAACACAGTCTAACTGTTACAGCAGGGAACTAGGCATCAGGAATCCTGTGTTCCCATTCCTGAGCCCACCTGTGGCGTGGTACGCGGAAGGCAGAGCGGTACGCGGCAGACAGCATGCTCAGAACTGCTGTACCTCTCCCTTTGCCTTCTCACGCCTGGGAATGAGCACTCTTAGCTCGCTCGGGGGGAGCTGTCGCTCTTCGGCCTCCCAGCTCACAGGCAAGTCACTTCGCTGCTGTGTGCCCCACTGTCTTGGTGGGTGAAATAAGGTTGGGGTACTCAGCCAGCTTCTCAAGGCAGCAGTGCAGGCTTTCTAGAGGCCAGGCTTTCTGGATAGAGAAGTTGTGTGTTTGAGCCATTCAAACACACAACTTTGTGTGGGGGAGGGATAGTTCAGTGGTTTGAGCATTGGCTTGCTTAAACCCAAGGTTGTGAGTTTAATCCTTGTGGAGGCCATTTGGGGCAAAAATTTGTCAGGGATGGTACTTGGTCCCCCTGTGAAGGCAGGGGACTGGACTGGATGACCTTTCAAGGTCCCTTCCAGTTCTAGGAGATAGGCAATCTCCATTAATAATATTTTTATTAACAGGTTCTGTGGCAGTGGTGGGGAGGGCTTGGCACTGGAGAGATTGCAAACGTGCAGAAAAGAGGAGCAAGCTATTTTCCCAACTCTTCCCCATGAAAGTGGATTTGTAGGCAGATGGATGCCTATCACCAAAGGTTCCACCAGGGGGTGGAATTGCTCCACTAAAGGTCTGTTCCGCACAGAGCTGAGGGCTATCGTGAACACTGTACCGCAGAACAGAGGGATTTCTCAAGGTTTCCCAAATGCTGGGCTGCATATTCAGGGACATGGTGTCTCTGCAGTACCATAGCAGATAGAGGCAGCCCTGTCTAGTGGTTAGGGCCCAGGAGCTGTAAATAGGACCCTTGGGAGATGTCAGTCTCCCTCAGGGGCTTGAAATACATGAAAACGAATGGGAAACCATTGGCAAATATTATTCTAACTATGCTTTATAGGCCAGGTCTGCCTGACTGGAGCAGCCTACCAAAGAAATGGCAGGCTGGCCTAGAATTCATTCCCCAGGTAATACCAGAGGCACGGCTAGATGAAGGGAATTAACAGGAGTGTTGTGAGCAAGACACGAGAAGTCATTCTTCTGCTCTAATCTGCACTGGTTAGGCCTCAGTTGGAGTATTGTGTCCACTTCTGGGCACCTCATTTCAAGAAGGATATGGAGAAGTTGGAGAGGGTCCAGAGAAGAGCAACAAGAATGATGAAAGGTCTAGAGAACATGACCTATGAGGGAAGGCTGAAAGAATTGGGCTTGTTTAGTTTAGAAAAGAGAAGACTGAGGGGGGACAGGATAGCAGTTTTCAGGTATCTAAAAGGGTGTCATAAGGAGGAGGGAGAAAACTTATTCATCTTGGCCTCTGAGGATAGAACAAGAAGCAATGAGCTTAAACTGCAGCAAGGGAGGTTTAGGTTGGACATTAGGAAAAAGTTCCTAACTGTCAGGGTGGTTAAACACTGGAATAAATTGCCCAGGGAGGTTATGGAATCCCCATCTCTGGAGATATTTAAGAGTAGGTTAGATAAAAGTCTATCAGGGATGGTCTAGACAGTATTTGGTCCTGCCATGGGGGTAGGGGACTGGACTTGGTGACCTCTCGAGGTCCCTTCCAGTCCTAGTATTCTATGATTCTATGAATCCAGAGTCCTGGCACGTGATGAGGTGGGGCCTCCCTCATACCCATCACTTGGAGTTGCCCCTTTCCCCTCTCAGAGGCCTGGCTAGAGGCATGGGATCTCCAGTCTCCTCCTAGGAGTGACAGCTGGGCCCTCATTCCACTGAAGAGAAGTTGTGATGAGCAGGGATCCATTCTCTCCCAGATAGACAGAGGGTCTTGCCTCAGCAGCTGGAGGGTGTCTACTTGCTGCTTCCCTGCCCCAGAGTTCTTAGTTAAGGTGGTGTGGGTGTGGTTCTCAGGGTAGTAGGTCTGGAAGTTGACACTATATTGAGGTGCAGAGGGCAGTTCACACCTCTCCCAGCTATTGTTTCAGGCTCTTAGCAGACTCAGGGGGACAGGAGTGTATCAGTTACACTCAAGTCACATTTTCAGGCTTTGAATCTGAAGGCTAGAAACTTTTCTGTTAAAGTGAAAACAGTTAAAGTGATGCAGTCATGACAGCAGGCGCTGCAGCTGTAGGAGTGGGGCCAGCCCAGGCACACATGTCAGCTTCAAGGTCCCTGGAGTAGGGTCAAGAACTGAACTTCTCAAAGTCGGGGTTGAGTTTAGCTTCTCTTCTAAACGCTCTTCTGTTCTGAACCAGCTGGAGCAGCCAGGCAGAGCCCCATGTTACAATGGAATCCAACATAGTACTGTGACTTTCATGCTGTGCAGTCCCAGGGCGCTTGCTTTGTTAGGAGCTACTGCTCTTGTAGGGCCCATCCAGCAAGGTGCTAAACACTCACAGCTCCCATTGGCCACAGAGTGAGCTAGGCCCACTGTGCACCCTGCTGCATGGGACCCCAATGTGCTGTAGTTGCTTAGCCATTAGAGAGAAATGTGCCTCTTAGCACGTCCTTGCTTGGGCAGGTGTTCATGCTCTTGCTCGCTCTCTCTTGCTCTCTCTCCTTTGCAAGGGTGGGTCAGTGTTTCAGAGGTGTGGGTTCTAAGGCACCAGACCAGGGTCACATGGCGAGTCATTGGCTGCATGTGAAACAGAATCCAGGTCTTCTGGATTCTAGGGATGTGAAAGGTTAATCACACTTAACAGCTGATGCTTACTTTAACCAAGGGGGGCTGCTCCAACCCTTCAGGGCCCACTGTGCTTCAGGTGTTCGGAGGAGCCCCTGTCCATGGCGGGTTCATGGGGGTCACAGGCCGGGGTGCTCCAGCTGTGCTGGAGCAGCCCCTGCCAGCAGCAGAGGTGGTGGTAGAGGGCAGTCTCCCTTAATGGGTTAACCGGTTAAACTTCACGTTTAACTGGTTAACCAATTATATGGGATTTTACATCCCTACTGGATTTCAGACAGGGCTGCAATAGCTCAGAGTGCTCAACAAGTTACAAGCTGCTTTGGTTACCATGCTGGTGTCTGCCCAGCCTCTTCCCTCAGTGGGCTAGGGAGGGGTTTCACTTTTGCCAGGACAGTAACCTGAGACAGAAAGGGGAGAACTTAGTATCCTATGTATATAAGATCAGAAAGCAACTGTTTGGCTCTGTATATTTTTCCAAGGCAATACACCTTTTCCTCATCCTGAAACGTCCTTCTCAGGAAATCTATCAATGTAGCTGTGGTTGCCACAGAGATAGGAGTGGATAGGTTTCTTCCTATGTGCACATAACAATCTATATTCTATAATATAATAGCTAATCCCTACTCCTCACTAGTCCATAGGGAAATCACACGTTTACTTGGAGTGTATTTTTCAGCTACTGGAGTTCTCGGTGTGAGTGGGGGTCCTGGTAAACAACATGAAACAAAACTGGAACTCAAGTTGTGTGGAATTCTGGAGTGCCAGTAGGTTTGTTTCTGAAATGCTCCTCTGTAGGAAGGTCAATGATTCCATGTCATGACATGGGGTAAGCTTTTGCATCTCTGTTTCCTGACACTGAATTGCAGTCAGCTCATAGTATGCTTCTTCTTCCCTCATTCTTTTACTATCTTCGTGTCTCTAGGAAATCACCCCTGGTCAGTTGAGCCTAGAGGATCTTCTGGAAATGACGGATGACCAGGTCTGTGAGACGGTGGAGAAGTTTGGGGCCAACAGTGAGGAGTGTGCCCGTCTGAATGCCTCCCTTTCCTGCCTCAGGAGTGTCCACAAATCAGGTGAGGAAGAGCTGATAGAGGCAAGAAGAGGGTGGGGGGAAGAAGCGACTAGTCGAGGGACTAGTCGACTATCTGATATGCTTATGCTAATCAGATAGTTGACTAGTTGCTTACATCCCCTGGGCAAACTGCCTGTCACAACCCCCTCCTGCCCTAGGTCACATTCCAAAACCCTGCACCCTAGACCCCTACCCTAGGTCACAACTGCCTCCCTCCCAGACCCAGACCCACTCTCCCTTCTGCACCCCAATCTCTTCTCCCAAGCTCCCTGTTGCACCCAACCTCCACCTCGGACTCCTCTATTAATATCATGGAAGAGTGCGGCCTTTGGCCACTTTCCAAAATCTTAGAGTGCCCTGCCCATCAAAAATTATTGCCCACCCCTAGTGTAAGCGGAAGAAGGAACGATTTCACTGTAAGGCAACATGCTTTATTTAGCCGCATCAGTCTTGGGTAAAACCTCCTTCCTCTGTCCAGCAGAGGGCACCAGAGGTCCTTGAGACCGCCAAGTCCTGTTCTGTAAGGATGCAACACTGGTGCCTTCGGCATCCACAGCAGGTTGACACCAGAGTGGTTTTGCTGAGGCTGATAGAATTGCTGGGCCCCGGGGCAAGGTGGGGCCCTCAAGCTCTGTACTCCTGGAAGGGGTGGGTTCTTGGGTAGAGCTGAAGGGGCAGGGTAGGGGCAGCCCCAGCTTTAAGGGGCAACACTCCGCACACGAAAGTTTTGACGGGGCCCCGGCAGCCAAAATTTTTTGTTGAGCAAAAAAAAAAAAAAAACCCACCGCACACGCACACACACAAAAAATGAGTCACAAACCCTTTAAAACCAGGGAAGCCACTGTGCTCCTCCTCCGGGGCCAACGCCCCCTCTCGCAGTGCGCACGGCACGCCACAGAGCTGTGGGAGGGGAGCAGACAGCATGGGGCCCTTTTAGGCGTGGGGCCTGATTCGGGGGAATCGGTCGAATCGGCCTAAAGCCGGCCCTGTAAGGGTCTATTTAATTGTGGTGAGACAGCCGGTCTCAGGATGGAGCCTGAACTCCGGTGCCCTCCCAGCTCGCAGGATCCTAGAGCCTGGGCTCCAGCCAGAGCTGGAGCCGGAGCCGGAGCTGGAGCTGGAGCCGTCTAGATGGCAGTGAAAGCACCAGAGCCCAAATCAGCTGGCACGGGCCAGCCCTGGGTTTTGAGTGCAGTGTGAACTAAGGGCCACGCGCTGCTGTACATGACGCCTCTTGAGCTCCTGCTGTCATTGGCATGTAGGATGTTCATGGGGGTGGGCCTGGAAGGAGGGGGCCCCATTGGGATGGTTAACCACTGCACCCCTTTTAACAGCAATGGATATCCTTGTGTTGGGATAAAGGCTCTCCTTCCCTGCAGCCCAGCTGCTCTTTGACTGTGGCCTACAGCCAGGTCTGACCTGTCAGGCCAGTCCTGTGACTGGACACACCACCTGTAAATTCACTCCCAGGACTTTTGTAGGAAGTGAACCTGCCCCGGTGATGTAGCAGTGCCCGTGCAAGCCCAGTGCGTGGAAGTGTTGCACCAGCATGAAGTGGGATTTAGATTTAGAATCTAGGGATGTTAAATTTAGATTAATTAACTAATCAAATAGTCAAAGGGATTTCCATTGACTATTCAATTAGTCGATCAGGTCACCTCTGTCTTTGAACTGTAGCAGGGCTCCTGTTACATTTCAAAAGCAGAAGCCCCGCAGGAAGCATGGGACCAACAGAAGACTCCCCCGCTGGTCCTGTGCCCCCTGTAGCGCCTCAGCTTTTGAAATGTACAAGAGCTCTAGAGGGGCTCTTGTACATTTCAAAAGTAGAATCACAGCGGAACTGGCGTGAATGGAGACTGTTTCAGTCCCCACTCATGCCATTTCCCGCTGTGCTTCTACCTCCCCTTCTTACCCCCATGGAGATGGTTCTGGGGGAAACTGGTTTTTAAGCCAGCTCCCCCCAGCACCAGTTACTGCTCCTTCTCTCTGATAGAGGCAGCAAGAGGCAAGGGGGAACGACTAATCACATCACTAGTTGACTAGTCGCTTACATCCCTAGGGCTACGTCTAGACTGGCATGATTTTCCGGAAATGCTTTCCATTAAAAGCATTTTCAGAACAGAGTGTCTAGATTGGCACGGACGCTTTTCCACAAAAGCACTTTTTGCGGAAAAGCGTCCATGGCCAATCTAGACGTGCTTTTGCGCAAAAAAGTCCCAATTGCTATTTTCGCGATTGGGGCTTTTTTGTGGAAAACAAATCTCAGCTGTCTGCACTGGCCCTTTTGTGCAAAAGTTTTGCGCAAAAGGGACTTTTGCCCGAACGGGAGCAGCATAGTATTTCCGCAAGCAGCACTGATTTCAGACAGTAGGAAGTCAGTGTTCTTGAGGAAATTCAAGTGGCCAGTGTAGACAGCTGGCAAGTTTTTCCAGAAAAGCGGCTGATTTTCGGGAAAACTGGCCAGTCTAGACACAGCCTAGGTGTTTCTTACCTGGTTAATTGCTGAATGAGACTGCACTGGGGGCAAAGCCCCGCTTTGCTTGATAAGGCTGCATTGCTGAAATCTTGCTGTGTGCTGGTGCACTTAGGAGGATGTACTGATATAGGTGCATATAGGTGAACATCCTATAACAACATACTCATGCGGAGCCCTCTCCTCTCCCTCTAATCTGCCCAAGTCTAAGTGAGATTCAGCCAACGTTGTCAAAGATGAACTCCTGTCTGACATTTCCCACCAAGCACAAATCGCTTTACCAGGGTTAACTCCCTAAATCCAAGCCTCTCTCGTATCTCTACCCTCCTTCCCTTTGGCATTTTTGCTAATTCTTCCCGATATTTGTCCAACTGTATTGATTCTTCTCCTTGGAGCCCACTGCTGGACTTGAAATGTAAAAGGCTCCCACATTGCCTTTGTTTAAATACCTTCTGCTTTTAAAGCTTTCTGCAAACAAACACCATTCGCCTTCAGGGAAAGCACTGAGCCCAGAAAATAGCAAGGAGGCTGTCCATGTGTTCCGGTCTCTGTGTTCTCTGGATGCTCCTGATCCATGCCGCACATGGGGAGCAGATGTAAGAAGCATCAAGCAAATGATGTCACTGCAACAGAATACATGTGGGAACTACTCAGTGTCCTTTGCTTCTTAGGATCCGGGGAAGGTACCTATGCACATCCCACCCCTGTAGTTTGACTGGGCAGCTTCCCTTCCTTGTCTGGTCTGTTTAGATTCTAAGCTCTTTAGGAGAGGGACAGTTATTAATGAGGTACAATTCTTTGCATGTACAGCCCTTTACCCCAGCAGTGCAGCATGGCTGGGATACTGGTTGGAGCCCCTGGGGCTACCGAAATACCAACAATAACTGTGGACGAGGATTTCAGCTGTTGGAAAAGTCAAAGGGCAGATATTTTATTTTACAGGGAATGTCTTTCTGATCTTACCTTTGTACCTTCCTCATACAGCCCCCATTAAACCTCCCTCTGTTTCTTGTGACCTTCTCCCAGAGTACCTTGCGTTGGCCTGACCTCTCCACTCCAGGCAGGAGGGTGTCCAGCCAGCACCATGTAGACATAGCTCACCCCCCGATAGGTACAAGCTCTTTGATTTAGCCTAAATATTATGGCTGTCCCTAGAACAGCGGTTCCCAACCTTTTCCAGTTGGGGACCCATTTTGACAATTCAGGAAGACTTGGTGACCCAAAGCAATTCGAAAACAGGGGGAGGAGGGAGGACAGAGCCACCTGGGGAGACACTTGGCGACCCTTTTGAAATGTTTGGGTCCCAACCCATAGGCTGGGAAACCCTGCTCTAGAATCTTACACCAAAGAGGAGCTCCATTCTGCGAGGTGTGGTCCGTGTGTGTGTAAATGCTCATGCGCACGCAAACATGTCATGTCCCGGTTCTGATAAGGGTAGCCGCAGGCAGACTAACACGGGACACTGCCCAGATGGAATGGTGGCCTTGTTGGTGGCCAGATGTGAGAAGGGGAGGGGGGCAGAACTGGGGTCGGGGATTGGAAGAGAAGAGAGAAGGTGTCTGGTGCCTGTAAGCTGGCAGGATGTTCCCAGCACTGGGCACGGGATGGAAGAAAGAGACACGAATAGGAGATGGAAACAAGAGGGACTCTCCAGGAGCACAGGGTCAAAGGGTTCGGGCTGTTACAGTTCTGCAGGGTCTGGAGAGTGAGGAGATGGGGTGGTATGCAGGGAGGGACGGGGGCGCTGGAGCTGACCAATAACCCCGTCAGTGCTGGGTTTGTCAAGGAGCCCAAGGGAGGTAAGATCTGAATCTCAATGGATTTTGGTTGCCTCTGGGTGCCAAGAAGAGGTGAAAGTAACTTAAATGTCTTAAAGTTAGTGTCACATTGCAGTCCCCCTCCCTGCCTTGTGGAGGCCAGGGGATTGGGTGTTGGGATAGGACAGTACTTGTAAGAAATCCAAGTGTGTGTGTGGGGGGCAGGGAGTGGCGGGTGTAGGAGTCAGGGCAGAGGGTTGTGGGGGGACTCAGGGCTGGGAGTATGCCCACCCTACTGTCCAAGTGCCAGATCCCTGGGGCTGGGGCTTGGGTGAGCTGTGGCTAAGCAGGGGAGGAAGCCAGCAGCATCCATAGCGCTGCCCCCAGCTGTTGGTGTTCAGCTTAGCTATCTGGCCTGGCTGGCCTTGAGGCCAGAGAGCAGCAACAGCAGCTTTTGGAGAATTCCACGTGACCACATAAGTGTTGGGAGTCCAGGTCCCTTCCACTTCTGTGGGCAAGCAGGTGGCACGCAGGATGCTATCAGTGTACTTGATGCTGCTTCCCCTGCATGCTGACCAGAGCAGGCAGTGGAGGCTCTTTCTCACCCAGGAGTGCCTGATCTTCTACCTGGCCTTCAGCGCCGTAGCACAGGCCTTGCTTACATTAGCAAAGGAGTGACTCCATTAGCAGGTAGCAGTAATGAGCTGTTATCCCCTGGTGGAGCAGATGCTAGAGGGGCATGTGATACACTTCAGTGCTTGCACAGAGAGGGCACATCTGCCCAGCAGGGCAAAGCCGAATTAAGCTGCGCAACTTCACCTACATCAATTCTGTAGTCAAAGTTGCTTAACTCAGCTTTTGGTACTGTCTACACACAGGGGCTACGTCTACACTGGTATGATTTTCCAGAAATGCTTTTAACGGAAAAGTTTTCCGTTAAAAGCATTTTCGGAAAAGCGCGTCTAGATTGGCAGGACGCTTTTCTGGAAAAGCACTTTTTGCGGAAAAGCATCCGTAGCCAATCTAGATGCGCTTTTCCGCAAAAAAGCCCCGATCGCCATTTTTGTAATTGGGGCTTTTTTGCGGAAAACATAACTATGCTGTTTACACTGGCCCTTTCGGGCAAAAGTCTTTCGGGAAAAGACTTTTGCCTGAATGGGAGCAGCATAGTTTTTCCGGAAAAGCACTGATGATTTTACGTCAGTGCTTTTCCGGAAATTCAAGCGGCCAGTGTAGACAGCTGGTAAGTTTTTCCGGAAAATCATTTGATTTTCCGGAAAAACTTGCCAGTGTAGACACAGCCAGGAAGTCGAAGGGAGAACACTCTTCCTTTGACTTCCCATACTTGTGAATGAGGGTTATTATGAGTCAGAGTAAGACGTCCTCCAGCTCAACATTATTTTGAAATAACGGCTTGCAGTGTAGCTGTGCACTTAGTTATTCCAAAAAAACGCTGCTGTGTAGACGTACCCAGAAGGTCCTTTCTGGCTTCCTCCGGTATGGTGAATTTACTATTTTAAATCCAGACACTTGGGCGGAGCACTGATTCCTACTTCCCCCACTGTCAGCCCACATTTGCCCAGGTTTTCTCTCCTTTGTGCTTTGCATGTAATTAAGTATGGTGGAATGCAACTGCAAATAGCTGTGCTTAGTGAAGCATCAGAGCTTGTCTCCCTGGATGAGTCTTGGTTCAAGAGCTGCACAGGCTTCAGAGAGTCTAAACTCAAAGTTTCATTAATTCAGAACCTCTGCAACCTGCAGCCAGTTGGCTGTGAGAGACATTGCATCACTGCGGAGGTGAATGGCATGTTCAGATCCTCTGGAGAGAAGGGCTGGGTAGGAAAGTAGGCCTAAGCCAAGCAAAAACAAAACCAGTTAAGTTGTTGGGCCAAGACTAATATAGCAGCTTGCAATGCCCCAACACCTTACACACTGATAAATAAACTGTAGGAGATCCTTCACCATCCCTGAAGTGCTGCCACCTCTAGGGTGGAGTATGACTGCTGCTGAATGCTCTTCAGGAATGCCACAAAGCAGCTTTTCCTAGGATGTGCCCATGTGAAATGCTGAATACAGAATACCGTGCGTGTTTGAAAGCCCAGAGGGACCTTGGCAAGCAGGATGGAATTGCCATGCCGGGACTAAGACTGGACACTGATTCTGTGGAAAGCTCCAAGGGATCATGAATTATTGTGAAGGAGGGTTTTGAACAACTAGTCGACTATCGGATAAGCAAATGCTTATCGGATAATCGACACGCTAGTCGACTAGTCGCTTCCCTGCTTGCTGCCTCTATCAAAGAGGCAGCAAAGGGTGGGGGACAGGAAAGGGGATGCTTCAAAGTGGGGACTCCCCCGCTTACCTCAGTCTCCATTATGCGTTGCTGCTTTGAAATGCCGCAAGGAGCATGGGGTCAGCGGGGGACTGCTTGAATCCCGGACTGGCCCTGTGCTCACCGCAGCTCTTTTGCCTTTGAAGTGTAGCAACAGCCTTGGGGTTGTTGCTACACTTCAAAAGCAGAGACGCCCTTATCAACTAACTGAATAGTCGATACAAATTGCATTGACTATTTGATTAGCCCATTGTTCTCAATTTAACATCCCTAGGCTCAAGACCCTATTGAATTTGTCTCTTCTGGCATGCGAAGCAGTAAAAGGCCCTTTAGCGCCACACAGGAAAATGGGCTCTGCAAGGCAGAGGGAAGAGTATCTCCTACTGAATTAACAGCCGTGCTCCCTGCAGCATTTAGGTTCCCTCATACCAGGCTAAAATGCTTTTGCCTGCTGAAGTGAAGCATGGGGCATTATGCTCTCTGTCCAGGAAAGGCTGCTTCCCTCCCTGTACTGCCACTGCCTCACACCCACATCCTTAAAGGAAATGGGAGGCTCAGGAGAGCATGTAGGACCGGTCCACGTAAGCCTGACCCTCTTGGGTGTAACCAATACCTTCAGTGGCACTGCTGAGCTGTGCCTAACACTGAGGGTACGTCTAGACTACAGGCTTTTGTCGACAGAGGCTTTGTCGACAAAGCTTCTGTCGACAAAGAGCGTCTAGACTACATCCAGTTCTGTCAACAAAGCAAGCCGCTTTGTCGACATGAGAGTGTAGATGCAAAGGACAGTGTAGATGCAATAATGCCTTCTATCGACAGAACTCTGTCGACAAAAGGTGTTATTCCTTGAAGAATGAGGTTTACCACCGTCGACAAAACTGCCGAGTTCTGTCGATGTTATGTCGACAGGACTCGGTGGTAGTGTAGACGCAGGTATAGTTTTGTCAACAAAAGTCCGCTTTTGTCGACAAAATCCTGTAGTCTAGACACACCCTGAATCTTTTTTCAGGGTCAGCGTTGCTAAGAATTGTTTGCCCTTGAGTAGCACCTCTCGGCAATCTCTCAAGGCACTTTACAAGCAAGAGCTAACTCTTCCTCCTTGTGCACCCAAAGCAGTTCTCGTTGTAACCTGCCTGTTCGGTAGGAGACTGGATTGAGGCACATGCAGTGGTACTAGTCCGAAGTCACAGAGCAAGTCAGTGATGGAGCCAGACGCAGAACCAGAATAGACTCTTATTCTAACCAGTAGGTCACCGTCCCCACCGGCAGTGTAAACTGAACTCAGGTGGACCAACAGCCAACTGCTCTCGGGAACTGGCAGAAGTTTTTCAGTTTAGGAGTGGAAAACGTGAAATACCTGTGGTGAAACGTTACCAGTTTGAAAGGAAAGGAAAAACTTAAGAACCCAAACTCTCCCTGTGCTTGTAACTTAAGGGGAGGAGGAGAAATTAACATGAATTCTGCATGAGCAGCATTGATTTAATAAAGAAAAAGTGGATTGCTGAAAGCATCTGACGGCTCCCAGCCCTGGGAAGCTGTCGTGTCATGCTACATGGACTGGTGGGCCTACAGAGGGAACAGCTTTCTGGGGCCTTTGTTTTAAAGAAGGAGGAATCCTTTGTGGCAATCACGTCTCCTTTCGCAGTTTGTTCCTCTGTCCTCACCTTTTACTGCATCTCTCAGTCCAGATTGATGTAACATTCTCCAGGGCTTAGCAAACAAAGTACCCAGAGAAAAGGCTTGCACTGTGTTTGGAGGGTGGGGAATTTAGCTGAACAGATTGGCTGCATCTAGACTGGCATGATTTTGCGGAAATACTTTTAACGGAAAGTTTTTCATTAAAAGTATTTCTGCAAAAGAACGTCTAGATTGGCATGGATGCTTTTGTGCAAAAAGTGCTTTTGCGCAAAAGAATCCGTGCCCAGTATAGACGCGCTTTTGCGCAAGAAAGCTCCGATGGCCATTTTAGCCATCGGGCTTTCTTGCACAAAAAATTAAGGTGCCTGTCTACACTGGCCCTCTTGCGCAAGTATTCTTGCACAAGAGGGCTTATCTCTGAGTGGGAGCATCAAAGTATTTGCACAAGAAGCACTGAATTCTTACATTAGAACGTCAGTGCTCTTGTGCAAATTCAAGCGGCCAGTGTAGACAGCTGGCAAGTTTTTGTGCAAAATCTTGCCAGTCTAGACGCACCCATTGTGTGCTGAGGGGTCTTTGCTGGAGCTGGTGAAACCTGCTTCTGTCAGGAGCCTGAGTCTTGAGACCAGCTGTTTTGTGAGGGTTCGCATCAGCTGCTGTTCTTAGTCTCCGGTTTGTTCATGTCCTAAAGTTCAGCGATCCCACAGAACCCACCAGTTTCAAATTAACCATCTAGTTTTGCTTGGCTTTGCTCTGATGCAGGGCTGGGTGAGATATCAGACCAATCTCTAACAAGTTGAGATTCAGAGGAGACCTGTGAGGGGGATCACCTCATCTCACAGGTGACTCCTCTGGGGTTCTTATAGTTGATTCTGAAGCCACTGGGACTAGCTTGTGTCTGAAGGTATACCTACACTACAGAGATTTTCAGGAAAGCAGCCGTTTTTCTGAAAAAACCGTTAATTACGTCCCCACTGCAATTATGTACTTTTGAAAGAAAATCGAAAGAACAGAGGGTTTTTTTTTGACATTGGTAATCCTCTTTCTATGAGGAAGAAGCCTTTTTCCGAGAGAGTTCTTTTGCAAAAAGGCGCGTGTGGACGGGGAAGAGGGAGTTCTTTCAAAAGAAGAGGAAAGAGGAAAAAGCACAGGTGCCCTGGTGGCCACTCAGCCCATAGTAATCACAGCTTAAATGCGAGACAGTGTCCATTCAGTGTGGGCGAAAAGCAGATGGCTTTTTTGATGTGCTTTGGAAGTGTGGACATTCTCTTTTGGAAGAAGTTTTTTCGGAAGATCTCTTCTGGAAAAGATTCTTCCGAAAGAAGCCTGCAGTCCAGACATAGTCTGAGACAAGATACCTCGTTCCACGAGACGTACAGATAGTGCGGAATGGCTTGCTAGTTCGAACTATCTAGCCCATGCCGCATGTAGCCGCGCGGCACGGGGTTCGAACAAGCTGGCATTTAAAAATGGCGCCGGCTGGCTTATGCAAATGAAGCCCGGGAAATTCAAATCCCGGGCTTCATTTGCAAGTACGGTATGCCTACATTACCACCCTAGTTCGAACTAGCGGGGTAGTGTAGACATACCCCTAGAGATCTGGATTTGACCCAAGGTCTGCCTATTGCCTATCAGACTTTGTGTAAAGAGCATGATGCTGGTTTTGAGTGTCAGCTGTTATCTTACCCATTACAAAGATAGTTTCCCCAATTATTACCTCTAATATCATTAGCTCACAGATATTTACCTTCCCCCATCCCCCCTCTGTTCTGAAATTTGATTTGTCCTTTTCATATGTGTTCATTTTTTAAAATTTTATTCTTTGGTATATATGGTCATGCCAATTTTCTTCCACTATTTGATCTGAGGAAGTGGGTCTGGCCCACAAAAGCTCATCACCTAATAAACCATCTTGTTAGTCTTTAAAGTGCTACGTAGTCCTTTTTTTTTGTTTCAGCTGTTCAGACACACCTACCAACTTCACAACTAACACTTCCTGAATGAATTATTTCCAATTAGAAGCTTAATTTCTGTGCCTCCATTTCTGCCTTGGGACTGCATGGTTAGTGACACTTCATCCATCCTTATAGGATGCTCTGACATTAGATAAAGGCAGAGTCCTGGTCATTAAAAGTCTTTGTTTTCTAAGGTTTTTTTAAAAAAAATCTTTGCTTGACAGGGGTTACAAAATCATTGCTGGTCTCAGAAGTCATCCCATCTTCTAGCAGTAGTACTAGAGTGTCCAACAGGAATATTGGCTGATATGGGAGGGGGAGCAATTCAAATAGGAATGGAGAAAATTGTGTGAACAATACATGGACCCCTCAGAGACTTCCTCCACTGCTATAGCCCTCCAAGCCTTGTGGAGTTTAATCATGCGCTATTTCTAGATATTTTGCCTTACCCTACATTTCAGCAGTTCTGAGTTGAGTTGCTGGGCAGGCAAGCAGCCCCACTCCCGAACACAGACAGAAGCCAAAGATGAGGGTTTTTGTTTAGACCTTCACAATTTCTAATGGACTTGACTCTCTCGCAAGCACTGATGGTAGCTCTTGGACGCATGTTGTTTGCCTTGCTCTCTCGGCTGAGCAAACAGCAGATCGGAGCCAAATACTCCTCCTTCCCAAACCACACAGTACCCAAGGCCAAACGATTAGAAATGCAAAACTGCACTGGACCGCACGACCCGGCCACCCTTTGCATATTCAGTATGTGC